>NC_092130.1:22589699-23925532 GCF_043159975.1 Macaca nemestrina | reverse complement strand
CTGCCTCCCGGGTTCCAGTGATTCTCCTGTCTCAGCCTCCTGAGTAGCTGTGATTACAGGCATGCACCATCATGCCCGGCTCATTTTTGTATTTTTAGTAGAGACTGGGTTTCGCCATGCCAGGCTGGTCTTAAACTCCTAACCCCAGGTAATCTGCTCACCTTGGCCTCCCAAAGTGCTGGCATTACAGGTGTGAGCCACCGCACCCGGCCTTCTACCTTCTTACAGACTGTTTCTTTTTAATATATTTGAGCCTGACACTTCAAAACATAATAACAATTTCACAGACCCTTTGCAGCAGGCACAGGTAATTAATGTTGGAAATAGTTTTGCCAACATGAATAGCAACAGCGTCATGTGGTTCTGCAGTGTTTCCACCCCAGGAATCCTCAGAGTGAGTCTCTCTCACCATTGTCTGGTACTGTGAGTGTTAGAAATTGGACTGAGCTGATTAAAAGCTGACCTCATGATCATCTATTGAAGTTTGGTTTGCAGGTCTCTGTTTTATTCCACCCTGGGTCACTGCTAATTGGGTGTAATTAACACCTTCATGACATGTAAAGACTCCAGGATTAGGAGAAAGGAGGCACAAGAGATCTCTTCTCATATCGGACACTAACTTACTTTGTGTCTTTGAGAGAGTCATGAACTTCTCTGGGATTAAATTCCTCTGCTGTAAAAATGAGGGGGTTATTTGTTATGAAATAGCTTCTAGATTTCATCCCATGTGCCGGTGTTCCTCTGCATCCATGAGAAAGAACACATAGCAGTGGGCTGTCAGCAAGGAAGAGGGGAAGATGCCCCACACTTGACTTGCATTTGCTAACCCCAAATTAGGCAATTTTTCTAGTTTCTTATCTAACTATAAAAATCTGCTATGTTTATAAATCAGAATCTCAATTCATTGAAATTTTCTGCATCCTAAGAACCCACCTAACCAGAATAGATACTTGATACTTGCTGATTTTTGATATCCCACCATGCTTTGGAGACTCTCTCTTTCTCTCCTTCTCTCTTTCTCTCCTCTCTTTCTCTCTTTCTCTCTCTCTCTCTCTCTTTCTCTCCCTTCCCCCCTTCTCTCTATCTCTCTCTGTGTGTGTGTTTGTGTGTGTGTGTGTGTGTGTGTGTGTGTGTGTGTTTGCTTTTCCCTCTAGTGGTCAACTAATCATCATTAGAAGAATGACTGTAACTCTCAGGCTTTGTGTAACTCCTCAGAAGCCTTAAAACCCTACACAAAAAATAGTATTTCTATCCTTTGGGATAGACAGGCTGCCTCTGCTGAAATGCTTAGCTTAGAAGCTTGGTTAGGCTTCCAGATGTGTTCTGACTCAGGAGGCAGTTTGCACTTTCAAAGCTGGGTCTCCAACAATGCTGGTTGAAGCTACACAGCTGGCTCAATGTGCTTATAGGCTTGCTTGCTTCTGAAAGGTGATTTACCTGAAAAGATTGACATTCCTGAGCATAAGAATCTCTCTGTGCCTCCCCAGCTCCCACCCCCCACCTCCAGACCTCCCTGCCACCCAAACAAATGCTTCTATTGGAGGAAGAAAAAGATTCTCTCCTGAAACTACCATAAATAGCTTTTCCTTTCTGTAGACATTATGGTTAATTTCATTACAGTATATAATGAGTGAAGGACATTCAGCATGAAAATGTATCCATCTATCCACTGTAATTACATCAACAATTTTAAGCTTAAAAAAAGTTAGAGAAAGAACTCTTTCACATCTATAACCAAGAATGCTCCATGTGTTTTTACAAGAGGATAATAAAGACACTAAATGGGATAGATGGGGCTAAGTAGTTTTACAGATGGTAGTTGCATATTAAAGATTAAATTGCTGTCTATAAATAAAACCACTTTTACATTAACTAGGTTACTGCTTTATCTTAATTTAGGTATAATTGAGAGCATTAGCGTTCTTCATAATAGCCCAGTGAATGTTCCTGCAGACTGTAAACAGGACTCCATGGAATGCTAGCTGATGAATTTCCTTTGCCACTGAGAAGCCCTAACTTAAAAGGTTGCCCTAGAAACTGCTGGTTTCCAGCTTTTCTGTTTGACTACTCTGACCTAAAGGTGGTACATATCTTTTCATTGCCTTATATCAATGAGTGTGTGTATACCTTGTACACTGATATGTTTGGATCCCCAATATTGGCTTTTCTTCTGTATTTTTATCAATATTACTATAGGTATCCAGAACTATTGATCTTCAAATCTTGACCTCCTATCTTGAGATAGGAAAACCATAAGGTCAAAATGGTTACAAAATAGGAATGTATTTCGAAGTGTATTTATTTAATTTGAGGATGAGAAAAAATGTGAAATACAAAATATCACCTTTAGAAAGGGAAGGGGGAGAAGTAGAGCTATAACTCCTCACTTTGATTGTGTTGTCACTTCCCTCAGTCCAGTGTTCACAATTGAGAATGAGACGTTAGTAACCTGATTATAAGTGTGGTCTAAGGAGCTGGACTATCAGATTTTAGTTCTCCCTGTACTAGTTGTGACCTCTGTGACCTTAGAAAAGTGACTTAATCTCTCTGTGCTTTGGTTTCCTTCTCTACAAACTGACATCATAACAGTATCTGTCACACAAGATTCCTGTACAGATTAAATGGACTTATCCATGTAAAACTGTGGAAGCAATTGTGATGCATAGTGATGACCCAAAAATGTCACACACACACACACACATACACATGCACTCATGCACACACAAACACTGTTTTTAGCCATCGTGTACTCTTGAAACAATTTTATTCGTTCATTCCTTCACCAAATTTCAGGGGAATATATACTATGTAACCTGTACTGTGCTAGTTGCCAGGGAGAGAAAAATGTAAAAATAGAGTCTGTAATCTCTAGGAATTATTATAAGAATATACATTCTGAAAAAGCAGGGGCCTTGTCATTCTAATCCAGTAGCCTCAGTGCCTGGCATGTGATTGGTGCTAAAGCCACTTGCTGAACAGACAAAGTGGGTCATCTGAGATCCTGAACTCCACCCACAGAGTCCCAGGAAATGCAGGCAGGAGGTTTCCCTTGAAGCAAAATTAATTTACTTCTGTCAAAAGAAGGCATTATAGGTGCTGGGAAGCAAAGATAAGTGTCCCCTGCAGACACAGAAAAGTGAAGTCTATGCGTGTGAGTTTAAAAAACCAGATGGAAAAGATGCCTTAAGACAAAGTGAGTCATAAAGACAGTTGCACTGGGATAGGAGGTAAGAGAAGCTCATTGTAGGAGGGAAAATTCTGATGGACCTTAGGGTGTGGAGAGGGTTTTGATGGCTTAAGAGAACTGGACTAAGATATTGTGAGAAGCAGGGGTCTAGACACTCAGCCAGCTTCAGGGTTATAGAGAAAGACAAATATTAATCAACAGCCCCTTTTATTTACTGGTTTTGCAATGTATTTTGTGATTTCTCCCACAGGGTTTACTTTCCTAATTAAATTTATCTTAGGCAACCATTCAAAAACAGCGTCTTTAGCATAAAGGGACAGATGGCCAGAGTTCTACCTCCGCCTTCCCTGGCTGAAGGAGCTGAGTCCAAGAAAAGGCGGGCTGGATAGGAATAATTGTTGTGCACATTACCCTTTGGTAAAATTCCTGGAATGAAATGATTTCATGAGGATGAGATAATAAGGAAAAGAATGTGAATCCCAGACTCCTCACACAAGAGCTCAGCTATAAAATCATAGAATTTTAGTTGGAAGATATCTATAAGCCCTCGTCTCCAGCTCCTTTATTTTATAGTTGAGAAAACTGAGGCTCAGATACATTATGCAAATTTCCCAAGGTCATCCATCAAATAGTGGCAAACCTAGAGCTTTAGCCCAGGTTTCTGCAAGCATCAGCAGAGACCATTATGCACTGTGCCTGAAAGAAAGCTGAGAACACAGAAAGGATGTTAAACAGATCTAGATAGGACTCTTAGGATGGGATAACATAGCTCGTTAGATGTCTGCAGGGAATTTCACAGTATTTTATTGGGAATTCTTTAGAATTACAGAACAAATTCTTCAGTGAGGTTAATTTACACTACTTCTACTTACCATCAAATCATTCCTTAAATCTGAGCTGGGAAGGTGTGATTTGGAGCATACCGTTTCTGTATAGAGAGAACCATATAAAATTTCGAATCAGTGACTATTTTGGACACTCAGAAATGGAAGTTTCTGTAACATTCAATCTAATACAATATAACACACAAATGAGTGCTTATTTGCTATTCTAAGAACACAGCAGTATGACCAGGAATAATTCATACTTCCTGAATCCCCTAACCAAATTTTCCAGTCCTGCTGTGGCCATGTTGCCTTAATCAAAATCATCTTTCTCCTATCATCTTGGTGTGCCTCATAGAATATAAATACCCTATTGGGAAACCTAGATATTTAAAAATCTGATAATGAAAACATATTTTAAAAGGCATAGCGTTCTCACTTACAAGTGGGAGCTGAACAAGAACACGTGGACACAGGGAGGGGAAAACACACACACTGGAGCCTGTTGGGAAGTTGATGGGGGGAGGGAGAGCATCAAGAAAAATAGCTAATGCACACAGGGCTTAATATCTAGGTGATGGGTTGACAGGTGCAGCAAACCACCATGGCACATGTTTACCTATGTAACAAAACTGCACATCCTGCACATGTATCCCAGAACTTAAAATAAAAGTCATAGCAATCATTACCTGTTACTGAGTACTTACCATATATCAGGTGCTGTGCTGAATGCTTTATGATTGTATTTTAATCTCATTGTTACCCTATGAGGTACAAAACACCTCTGTTAATCTCTGTTTACAGGAGGGGAAAATGAGGATCAATGAGTTTAAGCAATTTTGTACAAAGTCAAACTAGTATTCAAACCTGGGAGACAGAATTCAAACTCAGGTCTGTCTGAATTATAGATCTGTACTTTTGGCTTTCACTGTATTCTGCCTTTGAAAAATACCATTGTACCACATCCTTCTCTCAGGTCACTTTTTCTGTATTTGTTGAAATCCTCAATGCAAATGACTTGCATTTCCTAAGGCACTACTATCATTAGATGGTCTTGACTTTTCAAAAGTTTATCCTAATCTCTTACCCAAAGTGCCTCCCATTTTCTTTCCACTCAGCCCTCGGTATACTTATTACAAAAAGACATCAATTTCAGTTTAACCACCTGCCTGAGTCTGCACAAGGTAAAATGCGATCACATTAATTAGAATACTCTTTTGGGGATGAAGTATATCGGTCTCTCGATCAGACTATGAGGATGAGAAGTAGTCCTTTAATTTCTTTATTAGTGTGATCTCTGGTATAACACTAGGCAGCAGCCACCTCTCCATGGAACAGCTTTGGCAATCCCATCTTTTCAGAGTTCAAAAGCATACGCTGGAATGACTGGTTTAAATAGCCTCACATTGCCTGGAAATTAATTTTCAGGGCATTTCTGCATATACATAAACTTACCCTCTTGGCAGTTGCCTGTTCCAGGGACAGGCAACTAATGGTGATGTGTTTGGGCAGAAATAACATTATCCATTGGGTTGCTTAAAGGGTAAGAGAAGTTTCTTTTTCTTTTCTTTTCTTTTTTTTTTTTTTTTGTGACAGAGTCTTGCTCTGTTGCCCAGGCTGAAGTGCAGTGGCACAGTGTTGTCTCACTGCAACCTCCGCCTCCGTGGTTCAAGCAATTTTCCTGCCTCAGCCTCCCAAGTAGCTGGGATTACAGACACCTGCCACCATGCCCAGCTAATTTTTGTATTTTTAGTAGAGATGGGGTTTCACCATGTTGGCCAGGCTGGTCTGGAACTCCTGACTTCAAGTGATCTGCCCACCTCAGCTTCCCAAAGTGCTGGGATTATAGGAATGAGCCACTACGGCTCAGCCAAGTGTGGAAGAAGTTTCAAGTCTTTATTTTGCTTTTCTATAAGGGCTTTATCAAAGCACCCAAAGCATCTGTGCTCTCTCTTCTTTTTGACTGAAGTCTTCAGCCCCTAACTGTGTGTTCTTTAAGAGATCAGTTCTATGTGATTGATTGGGTTTTACCATGAACAAGCGTCTGTGACCAGGTAAGTGTATTTAACACAATGAAGCAGACTTCTTCCTCTCAATTCAAAATGTATCTTTATTTGTTAAATTATTTGGATCATGTTTGTTGCACACTAGACCATAAGTTTTGTATGGGCAGAACTAAGTCTGAATTTTCTCACCACTGAATCTCTAGTAACTAGCTCACTGCCTGAGAAATTCAGTATGTTTGTGAACTGAACAAATAAGTGAGTAAAAGAGTGAACTGAAGGGACGTAGACAAGGAAGGATAAGGAAGGGGCCTAAGAATCTACTAGGAGGAGGAAAAGGGAAAGATTAAGACAATAAAAAAGAAGGTCAGGCGCGGTAGCTCATGCCTGTAATCCCAGCACTTTGGGAGGCTGAGACAGGTGGATCACCTGAGGTCAGGAGTTCAAGACCAGCCTGGCCAACATGGTGAAAATCCGTCTCTACTAATAATACAAAAATAAAATAAAATAAAATAACCAGGCATGGCGACTGGCATCTGTAATCCCAGCTATTCTGGAGGCTAAGGCAGGAGAATTGCTTGAACCTGGGAGATGGAGGTTGCAGTGAGCCAAGATGGCACCACTGCACTCCAGCCGGGGCGATAAGAGTGAAACTCCATCTCCAAAAAAAAAAGGAACTTTTTCTACTTCAGAATTTCTCCAAAGCTGGTCTTGCTATCAACTTTGTGTATGCCTATTTGGGTTATTTGGCTTTGTTAAGATGGATGGTTATAGTTATTTGTAGTGTCTGAAAGCCAAAAGCTGCCTATTCTCCAGATGGGAGGGAGGATGGGAGCGTCTGGGAACAAACTTACCGTGAGCCCCCTTCTTTTGTAACCCTTCAAACCCTGGCAGCTGGTCAGAGGAGCCTGGTTAGAAGTTGCTACTGCATTTCAATATTGTTCTGTCTTATTCCTCTAAGAAAGCTTCGGTAGGCTACAATCTGGATTGTCCATTTTTTCCTGGAGATTGGATTTGCCACCTTTGCTGGCAGCTTGGCTGATATCATTGCCTAAAACAGCCGATTTTTCATGTCCACATCATCAGTGGGAACCTACGTGCAGAGCTAGGAAACAAAAATATGGACACAAGTTTAAAGCCTGTCCCGGCTCACATAGGTCCTAAGTACACTGGATAGGGGGTTTAAGGAGACAGTAAAGCTGCCAAAGGCAGGAATTTGGTTCAGAAAGAGAGTTCTTAAAGCTGTATTTAAAAGTCATCTGTAGTCACTCTACATTTTTCCAGCAAATGTAAATAAACCAGAACAAGAATTGCATACAGTAAGCTGAGACATTCACACAAAAAAAAAGAAAGAAGGAAAGAAAAAAAGTCGGATTAACTATGTATCTAATTTGGAAGGATTTTTTGTCTTCCAGATTAAGAGATGTAATAAACAGTATTCTAATTGTTTTCTATTGTTATGGTGGGAGGTGTGGAATCCCATTGCCAACAAAACACTGGCATTCATTTTCAAATCATAATAAATACTGTGTAGAATTTCAATTGCTTTTTAAATGAAAACTAAGAGGAGGTAGCTGGAACTTAAACAATGTAGAAACAAATCAGTGTGTGTGTTTGTATGTGCATGTATGTGTATATATGATTTGAAAAGTACTTTCTTTTTATATTAAGGTGATGTAGACATTGTAGAGAATTTCAAAAAAAAATGAGCAAAAAATAAATGAATAAAATGTATGCAATTCAATCATTCCTGAATGAAAGGTTTTATTTACTGTTTATCCAGGGATGGGCAGACAGATTGGATAGTCCATGTACTTTCTTTTTTCCTTTCTTCCGTCCCTCCCCTCCCCTCCCCTCCCCTTCCCTCCCCTCCCCTCCCCTCCCCTTCCTTCTTTCACCATACTATTTTCCAGCAGCCTTTTTCAACTAAAAATTGATAGGTTTGATTAGTAGATCAGTTTAGTGCCATAGATGTGTGGGTCTGGGTTCAGTGAGGCGTTAAACAATGTCTCTTATTACATACTTGTGGACAAGATGGAGAAATATAGTCTGGTTGGCAGCATAATTAGGTGAGTTCATGGCTGGCTGAACAGTCATACCCAAAGGACCTTGATTAATGCATAGATGTCAACCAGCAGGGAGGTCCCAGTGGTGCTGATAAGAGTATGTTTAATAGATATTATGTTCAGACAGTCCCCAAGATTTGTCCTATTAAGAAATTTTTAAAGAAGTGTTGATTTGTCTACTCCAAATACCAAAATCTTGGCAAAACTTCCCATCAGAGTCCATTAGGCAATGATGGAGCAGTCTTTGAATAATGGAATCATAAAAGTAGAGATGATAGCCTTGAAATTGCTGTGGACACAGAGAAATCTGTCCTCCAGTGCTTAGTTTTGATAACTAGAGGTTTTACCAAGAAGACAAAAGTTATGAAATATTAGCTAAATCCTTACCTAGTGAACTCCTGAGTTTGCTAAATAGTTAACCTGATGTGCAGTAGAAGAATATCAAACTATAATACGGCACAGGCAATTACTTACACTTTATTCTATCTGCACTGAGAAATTAACATACTTAGCTAATGAATAATGAAACTATCTCTACCTGGTTCCATGTTAGATAACAAAGCCACTGGCCTTTGTTGAGCTGTCACTCTGTACCAGATACTGCTCAAGACTCTATATAACTTAGCTCATTGATTCTTCAAGCAACCCTATGATACAGGTATTAGTGTTATTGCTATTTACAGAAGAGAAAACTGAGGCAGAGAGAAGCCACTTTCCTTGCCCACGGTCACACAGTTGACTTAGGGCATGGCAGGCATTCCATTCCAGGCAGTCTTACTCTTGAGCCTGTGCTAGTCACCCCATGTGATTGTAGTAGCTTCCCTTGACCTCCTGAGTCAGTCATACCCACTGTGCTTCAGCTGAGTTTCCACTGCCCAATTCTCATGCTCATCTCACTTCCAGTGACTGCTTATTCTTATCACAATTTTTCATCCTCATTGCAGAAAGCTCATGGTCCTTGTAGTTCTTCAAAAATTATCGGTATAGTCTCTCACTAAGTTTTTCTGAAGTTTCTTTCTTTTCCCACATTTTTCTTTGGATAATGCCAGCTGCAGCGCTCTGCATTTCTCTCTGACCACATTCTCCATTTGCTTTCTTCCCATTTCTCAGATTATACAACCACACTTAATAGGCTTTTTAGATCCCAAAGTTTTTGGAAAGAAGAAACAAAGTACCCTCCTTAGGTTACACATAAAAAGACATTCAAATTGTGCAGAAACAAAATGTTTCTTCTTAGGTAACCCTCATAACAGCCTTCCCTTTTATAGCCACCAAGTTTTTTAGAATACACCCAATAAATGCATATGCCAAACCAATGAAAGCTATCATGGTCCTTGGGTTTTCTTTCCTAACATTTATTTTAAAACATAGGAGTTAGAAAATTACTTTTAATAAATTTCTGAATGCCACAAAGCTAAGACTCCACAGTGAATGATACAATAAAGATTCAAATTAACCCTGACATGCTGGAATGATGGCTCATGTCAATAAAATGAAAGGTAATGTAGATAAATGTGAGATATTATATTTGTGCTATCTCCCAAATAGTTGTACAAGAATAGAATAAAGAAAAGACCCTAATTAATAGGAATTTCCATGTAAAAGATTGGAGATAGAATGACTTGACCATAAATTTACTATGACCCAGCTCAATCTTAAGCTACATTAGGTAGAATAGTTTTACTCAATGATTATACACATTCATCTTTTATCTACTATTAGATAATATTTGATTCAGTTTTGAATACTGCATTCTAAAAATGCCATTGCCAAATGACATGTGTCCTAGAGAAGACAAATAGAATAGCATGAACCTAGAAACTGTGATGTATGAAGGAAGGCTGAAGAAACTAAGGATTTTTATACTGAAAGGGAAAAGAATTAGAGGAGAAATAAGATAACCTGACATTTGAAGCACTGTCACATGGAAAAGGAAACAGGATAGTCTTGTCCCGCTAGTGTAAAGCAAATGGACAATTTCTCCTTTATGTAGAAAACAAGATGGGAACTTTATTATAAGGTTCAGTTACAGAACTAGCTGTTTTACAAAGTAGTGAGCACCCCACCATCACAAGTATTCAATTAGAGGCTGGAAAATTATATACCCTGGATGCTGTGAAAGGAAGTGTTCTATGTAAACATGAATGTTCATAGTGGCTTCATTCACAGTAGTCCCAAACTGGAAACAACCCAAACGTACCCCAGTAGGTGGGTGGATAAACCAGTGATGCTCAGCCTGGGGTGGTTTTGCTCTCTGGGAGGGACATTGTACAATATCTGGAGACACTTTTATTTGTCAAAATCGGAAAGGGAGGTACTATCAGGGTAGTTAGAGACCAAGGATGCTGCTAAATATACAATACACAGGACAACAGAGAATTGTCTGGCTCAAATGCCAATAGTGCCAAGGTTGAAAATCCTTGGAATAAAAAAAAAACAAAAAACAAAAACAAAAACAAAAAACTCTGGTACATCCATACAATGGAATTAGTCAGCAAACTGCTGATACGTGCAAGACCATGGATGAATCTCCACACCATTACACTGCATGAAAGAAGCCAGACATAGAAGAGTATAGACTGCATGACTTTATTTGTACAACATTCTAGAATATGAAAACTAATCTACAATAAGAGAAAACAGTCCAGCAGTTGCTTGGGGCCGATGGTGATGGGAGAGAATGTATTGCAAAGGGTCATGAAGAATCTGTTGGGGTTAGACGTGTTCTGTATCTTGGTTTTGGTGGTGCTTTCACAGGTCTGTACAACTGTCAAAACTCAATGCATTGCATACTTTTTTTAAAAAGTGTGCTTGATTATATATAAGTCAGACCTCAAATTAATTTTTAAAGTAAGGATGTCTACATTGGAAAGGATTGCACTCAAAATATTCTGTTTTGTTTGTCAACTCCAAGATATTTTATTTAGGTTCATTGTGCTACCAATCCAGTGGACAGAGAAAAAGTCTATATAAAACCTTGTTGTATCAGTGTGGGTCCAATCATGAGATAGAAACCACACAATAAGTTAAAAAGGGAACGTTTAGTTAAAAAAAATAGCTATTTAAATCTGATGAAAGAGTAACTAGAAGACATAAGGAAACTTTCCATGGTACCCTGGGGCTGAAGGCTAAACTAGAAGGGAAACTTCTCCCCAAGGTTTGGATTTATACTTTGTTTGAGAAAACGTGGCGAATTCAGCTCACTGAATAGCAAAGAAGTTTGCTTGTTTGTACAGATGAGAGCTGCTCTTCAGTCATTGGCCAAGCAGCAAGAAATCCTCTGGAGTACATACAGGATATAGGCAATTATCAACTGGTGGTGGGAGTATACAAAAGGAAGAGTTCATGGGGTGCGGGTGAGCCAGGCATAGTTCTACAGAGAGAGCATTGGCTTGGTGGCAAGAGTAGTGATGCTCCTGGCTGAAGGAGAGTTGAGTGTGGACTTGAAGATGGAATCAGGCTCTGATGTGAGGGCCGGAGAGCTGGAGCTTGTGATGTGCCTGTCAAGAAAACTGCTGCTAAGTTATTGTCAGGCAAGGCAAAGGTTGTGATGTTGAACTGTGTGCTCTGGATGTAATGTAAAGAACTGTGTGCTCTGGACATGTGCCTGGGTCAGAACTCCACTGGAAGTCCTCATACCCACAATGCTGATGCACTGTGCAGCAGGCAAAGACAGCAAGAAGCACCTCCCTTCTGCAATGTGCCTTCAGGAGAGAGTTCAACATCATCTTCCCTGTAAAGAAGGGATGCTTAAAGAAACTGACCATTATTTAAAAGCACAGCACAAATTGAATGGTGACTCTGGAGCTGAAAAGCAATAAATAGATACTTGGCATACTTTTTTATTGTTAGGGTTGAATTATGTCCTGCATGAAGATATACCAAAGTACTTAGGCAATTACAACAGCTTTACATGATAGGACTCATGGAGGAAAGCTGCCCTGCCCACACCACGCTTGGGGCATAGCCAGTGCATGACAGTCTCTGAAGGGAGTTGCAGTCAAGGACCCAAGGTCCCTGGCCACCTGTGTTCCTACTCATGTCTGCATTCCTAGCACAGATGCCTTCATTCAGAGACCTCTTTATCAGGGCCCTCCTGTGCTAATATCTTCCCCAGGTACCTTTGCTGAGGCCTTCTTAATGGGAAATGGGGGAAAAATTCAAAGACTTTTTTTTTTTTTCACTGTGGCTCAGTACTCAGTACTTTTCCACTCCTATTCCTACCCTCTCTCCTTTCCTTGGCCCCCGCATCCATAACATGACAGGAGCATTTTTGGAGCCTCCTTCAGCAGGAAAGGTGATTTTCAGGTCTCTGCTGACCACCTGACCCTTGCCTGGAGCCTTGCATAAAGGAAGAATGAAACATTGGGGAACCAGCACTTTCTCCTGTCCAGCTTCTTGATAGGCTATTACAGTGATTGAAGGCTTGATTTTTATTTTAAAACATATATCAAAGTCCTAACTCCAGGTGACTGAAATGTGACCTTTTTTGGAAATAGAATCTTTGCAGATATAATCAAGTTAAGATGAGTGGACCCTAATCCAATATGACTGGCATCATTATAAGAAAAATGCCATGTGAAGACAGAAACAAATGGACAGAACGCTGCATGACAACAGAGGCAGAGATTAGATTGATGCCGCTATAGGCCTGGAATGCCAAGGATTGAGGACCATGGCCAGAAGTGAGGGAGAAGTCTCAGAGGGTGCATGGTCCTGCTGACACCTTGATTTCAGACCTCCAGTCCCCAGAACTGTGAGAGAATCCATTTCTATTATTTTGAGCTAGCCAGTTTGTACTACTCTGCTATGACCATCCTAGAAAACTAGTGCGGTTTGGTACCAGGAAATAGGGGACTGTGGTAACAAATATCTAAAAATGGAGAGGTAGCTTTGGAATGGGATAATGGATAGAGGCTAAGAGAGTTTCTGGCACTTGATAGGAAAAGCCTAGATTGCCTTGACTGTTGGTAGACACGTGCATGTTTAAGGCGATGCCAGTGAGGGCTCAGAAAGAGAGGAGAGCTGAAGAGACAGCATCTTTCCTCTTAGACAATATGTGTATCATCATCAACAGATGTTACTAGCGGTATGAATAATAAAGGTGCTTCTGGCAAGGTCTTATACCAAAACAAGGAGCATGATATTGGACATGAGTTAAGACCATCCTTGTTGTAAAGTGGCAGAGAATTTAGCTGAATTATGTTCTGCTGTTGGGAGGAAAGTAAAACTTGTAAGCTAGGAAGGTGAAGAGATTTCTAAGAAAAAGTTTAGAAGTCTCAGCCTGCTGTCTCCTTGCTGCCTATAGTAAAGTACAAAAGAACAGAGAGAAATTGAGGAATGAATTGTTGAGCAAAAAAAAATCTGGGATTACCAGAAGCTGGAGGAGCTGAAGAAAGTTTCTCTCCTCCAGGCTTTACAGGGATTGTGGTTTTGCTGATGCCTTGATTTCTGACTTCTAGCCTCCACAACCATAAGATGATAAATGTCCATTGTTTTAAGGCAACAAGTTTGTAGGTATTTGTTACAGGAGGCTTAGGAATCTAATACACTTGGTAGGATTCATTCATTCATTCAAGTTTTGAATTAAAACACATTTAGCAATTACAGTTGGTTTGTGGGTTAGAATATAGACAAAATTTTATTTTTCTGTATTGTAATAAATCACATTAATCCAAAAGTAATTTGGTCTCATTGAACATGTCTTGATTGGAGCATTTGCCTAAGGAAATATTTTTAGTTTCTAAAGTTGCAGCGTTCTTCAATTATTTACATTTTACTAGAACAGAAACCAAAACCACATTTTTAGGTTAACTTTCTTATTTGCTTTCCCATGTGTGAAAATCTTTATTATACTCCATTCAATAGTAAGAATTTCAGCAGGGACACATTATTTTCTTTAAAAATACAAATATTTCTAAAGCAGCATTTTTAAAAACCTGCTTTCATACTTCAAGTTGGTCACTCTTGCTATGCCTTTGATCCTCTAAAATAATTTCTGACATATGTAAAAGGGCAACTTGACATTCACTGATTGAATATGTAGTAGTTGTTCACAGGAATTTAAATTTCTTTTATAACCTTTACAACTTCCAAAAGTTAAATGCTTAAACCAGAGTCGTTTCCATAAAAAGCACAAAACAGTAAGTATTTGACACATCCATTCAAAAATGTATCAAATATCCCATCCCTGAATGGTGGCTTTAGATATTTGGGGATATTTACTGAAGCACCAAATTTATACTATTGTTTTGACTCACATTCAGGAAAACATAGAAGCAAATACAGTTCTCTCCACTGTTATCTCTGCCTTTGCTTCAAGACCCCTGCCCAGTAATACCTGAGCCTGGGGCACACACAGTAGTCCAAGAAGACACGAAAGCTGAATCCTTTCCCTATGCCACTTATAGTAAGGATAGAAAAATGTAAATGGCCCTCATGCCCTACTTCACAGTTGGCTGGGAGACATGTGTTCTAGTCCCTGTTTGAGAGCTTGGGAACTGTGAGACCATTTAACTTCTCTAACTTGTTTTCTCATTTGGGGTATGTGTGTGCAAGTGATGGAGTCCGAGAGACCTGGAGTCCAGTCCAGGCCTTTCTACAACCTAGCTGAGTGACTTTGGGCACCTTGATTAATGTCTCTAAACCTCAGATTTTTATTTGTAAAAATGAAAAAATACAATATTCATGCAGATGTTGTAAGAATTAAATGAGATAATCTATATTAAGGATAAACACAAGTGACCGTGTTAAGAGCTCACTCATCATCATCATCACCATCATCACGATCATCCACCTGAAACACAGGGATGATGATGCTTGAATTTCGAGAGTATGATGAGTATCATATGAGAGAGCCTTTGTAAAGTGTTTAAACAAGTGACTAGAACATGGTGGGTCTTCAGTGGATTTTTATTTCTTCTTTTCCCTCAAAACTTGAAACTCTTTGAAAGATGGCAATTTTAGCAGGGTTTTTTTTAGAGACTAAAGATAGGTTTCTTTTTTAAAGGAATTTAACCTGAATCATGAATAAAATAAAGCCCTTTTAAAGAATATTGTGATTATCTTATTTTTCATTCAACAGAAAGCATCTAAGAGTGCAGGATCTCTTGATTAGATGCCACAGTGATGGGGGAAAAAAAAACACCTCAATCCAAGCACCCTGAATAAAGTACTTTTTTTGCCCTCTTTCCCTCCTGTCTTTGCCTTCTCCCTTTGTTCCCAACATCTACTTTTTAAGTACCTAATTATGTGCATACTATATGGCTTACACTGTTCTGAGTGCAAAACAGATGGACATTAGATATACAGGTTCCCTGCACTCAAGTGTCCAATGTTCTAAAAGAAAGCTTGTAGCCTAAGTGGAGAGTTAATAATCTCTCTTACTATCCCAGTCATTAAATCCTTAAAACAGGACTTTTCAAACTTCTGTGTGCATAAGAATCACTTGAATGATTTGTTTAAAAACAGTCTCTTAATTTAAGAAAATGAGAGTCAACGGTTTGGCAACTATTTCCCATTTTGCCTGTGTCTTGGAGGAATTGTTTTGTTTTCCTGGGACTCAGAAACAGCTCAGTGGCCACATCTTACACAGGAAGAAATGAAGAGCTCTTTCTTTGCTTCCCATGTCTTCTCCCATGTTTTAAAGAACTGTAGTAAATATTTATTAGCTCTTTGATAAGTGCTTGGTGATTTAAAGAAGTGTATCTAATCCATTTACCATTCCATCATTGCATTGAAAATTAGAAAAGGCCAATTAACATCTTGACTTAACTGTTTTAAGTGAGATGATTTTCAAGGATTAACTGAACTGATGTGTAAAGTCATAGGTTCAGTTGGACAGCATGCATTTACCTCCCGTTTCCTTCTACAGATTAGCTAGGATTTATTTTCTATGTTCCCTGGAGGTTTGAACAAGCAAGAGATAAGATTTCATGCTCATTTACAGGGAAATCTTCTTTAGAGAACCCTTCCTCCTTTCCCCCCAGACTATTCAAATATGTGTCTTTATTGCATATGGCACCTTTATAATGAAACCAAAGGCATCACTAATGGATTGATACCATCAATAAAGCTTCTTGTTTGGCTGAGGTCTTTCCTTTCAAACCTGAGCTGAAGGTCAATTAGAACAATGATGGAAGGCAGTTAATTTCCTGTTTAAAAATAGAGACTAGAAAATGTAGTATTGATTGCTGCATTTCAAGGAGGGGGACTACCCTCAACTGTGGGCAGTCTAGGATGATGTAATTTATAAAGCCAGAGAGGACAGTGTTGCTGCTTATATCAACTGAACAATGATTTATTTGACCAAGACCACATTAAGTGTTTGAGTCTGAAATAAATAAAAATATTGCTCTGCCTTTTAAAGGATTAAAATTTTAGGCATTAAATCAAGATCTGGAAATCATTATCATAATTGTGCATATGCTAATGCTTTTGGATTTCAAAGATGGGAAAGATCCACTGGATAATAGACATTGCAATAGAATTCATAAAAGAAATGGGATTTGACCAGAACTTTGAAGAGTGGGAAAGGTCCCAGGCATGCATGCCACAGACAGAGAGACCAGACAGTGATGGATCCAGCATGAGCAGTCTTAAACGTTGTGTCTGGTTATC
Source organism: Macaca nemestrina (assembly GCF_043159975.1). Classification (NCBI taxonomy): domain Eukaryota; kingdom Metazoa; phylum Chordata; class Mammalia; order Primates; family Cercopithecidae; genus Macaca; species Macaca nemestrina. Next base: position 23,908,833 of record NC_092130.1, on the reverse strand, counting down.
AATGTTGTTGTAAGAATGAGTTAGTGACTGAAAGAATGAATGAAAGAATGAATGAATGAAAGAAAGAAAGAAAGAATGAATGAATGAATGAATTATATTCTGGGGCCTGTTATCCCTCAGCTCATATATTTCATAGCCTGAGATAGTTAAGCTAAGGGGTGACTCACTCTAGTATACCACAACCCCAGAGCCTTAAACTAAGAGATATAGCATAACACCATCTACAGGATGTTAAAAGATGGTTCACAAAAAGGAGTTCCCTAACCAAATACGTTTTCAAAACACTGGGGTGAAGTTAAACAGATCACATTTTACCGCAGGCTTCTTGGAACCTCGAACAGGTGGCTATGCCTTGTCATTCTTCAAGAAGTTAATAGAATACACAACATTTCCCAAAATGATTTGGCCACAGAAAGAATGAAATTAATTAAATATGTGTGTAAATATAGACAGACAGATATAGTAGAAATTTTTATTTCCAGAATAGCTCCTAGGGAAAGTGTGTCCAGGGCATACTTCGGAAGGTGCTCACACAAAACAGTTTTCTTTTGCTAGGCTTTTCTTAAACCATGAGTACCTTTCAATGTGAGTTGGTGCCTATGTTCAGACTTTTCATTTCTTATAGCAACTCTACCCCTTTGTAATGTCAATTCTAACAAGCATGTAAAAATGTCAGAATGTTTGTGGTATAAGATGTGCATTGCATTCTTATTATAAAAGCATATTGTTTTTTAATAGTTTATAAAAGATATATAATTAGGCTATTTGATGTACTTGGTCTTTCCTGTCGAGTTAACTCAACAAATGTCAAAAAATCCATCATATACTCAAAGGAGTTTCTGTAACAGGATAACATTACCAGAAATTCTGGAAGAAAGAAAATGAGGAGAACTTTATTACTATGAAATGAGAATAAATTTAATGTGACAAACAAATGGGTAAAATGAAACAATTTTAATTTTGTATTAAAGATTGCTATAATGAAATATAATTTTCTTAGAGGGAAAAACCTTTCATGCTATAAATTAGTTTTCATATATAAAATATTGTTAGTAAGTTCATTTTTTCCATGGATTTTCACTGTTTATTTCTGGGTCCTTTACCTTCTTACTTGCCAGGAAAGACGAGGCCTCTACTCTGGAGTTAATGTTTATAGTTTTACTTCACATAGTTAAATCCCAAGTTATTCATATTTACTCAATAAGCCTTTAGGTTCTACTTAGGAGGGAGATATGAAGTAGAAATCTCACACTTATTCATTTGACTTTCTTCCTCTGAAAATATCCTTTATGACTGACCAGGTGAATGTTTCTTTCCTTCCTTCCGGAAAATAAATTCTGCATTGTCCCTAGTGCTCCATATTAAATCAAAAAAGTTTGGACCCTAATTGTACCTTGAGACCTTGAGCTTCCTACCTGCATAGTTCTTACAAATATTAGAGATTCAGACCAGAGGAAGAAGTATGAGTGAAGGAAGAAGTATGTGAAAAGCTGTTTATACAACAGTAACACTAAATTTTATGTACTGAAGTTCAATTATATAATGACTCAGAGGGCAAGAGAAATGGATGGGAGGAGGGAGTGAAAAGAGGAAAATAAATATTCTGTGCTCTTCCTCTTGTTCAAATGAGACCTTCGCCTTTTTGTTCCATGGGCCAGGAATCCACAGCCAAATGACAATAACAATAAAAGCTAACTCTGAAATGTTACGTTTCTAAGAACTCAGCTTCTGGCTTGAAGGAACAATGATTTAAAATTCCAAACGTAACCAAGACTATGTGCATGTATATATTTGTTTCTACCTTATGACTTCTGACACCTATCCCTACTTAAGATGCTACTGTACTGAAATTCACATTATATAACCTTAGAACTAAAGGAAACCAAAGAGATTTTTCTTAGTTTAATAACTCTTACTTAACTATTGGAGAAATCAAGACACAAAGAAAGGAAAGGACTTAATTTAGTAAATTTTGGGTGGGTAGATACAATTTTGATCTCCTTCATTCTAACAAAGTATCCATTTCACTGTGCTTATAAATCAGATAACCAAACTTGTTAGAATTATGTATAGAAGAGGACTAAGTGGATTTTAACTGACTAGCAATAGAAATCATAATGAGGAAAGTATTCTTTTATGAATAAAACACAAGTGTTTAGAATATAGAGATTTTTCTTTATTTTCACAGTAAAATTCTCAACAGAAAGGCTGTAATAGTCTTCTGTAATTTTATAGATTTATATTAGGTTGGTATAAAAGTAATTGCAGTTTTGGTCATTGAAAGTAATGCACCACCCTCATAGAATTGTATGAGTTTAGCCTTTATAGAAGGCTATAATTTTATGGGCTGTGAACTTATGCAGACTTATGAATAATAGACAATTATAATTAATATGAATTCTGATGAATTATATTCTGATTCATCAAGAGTTTCTTATTCTTGAGAAAAGTTCAGCATGAAATAAACCCATCTCTCTCTTCTATCAAACTCTTCCCTCAATTTGGAAAGATTGTAATGACACTTTGAAAGAGTAGCCCACTCTGGAAAATATTAGAGATAGTGTGTATTAATAGCAGTTTGTTTTTTTCATTTGTTTTTTGTTGTTTCTTGTTTGTTTTTTCGAACAGAGTCTCACACTGTCGCCCAGGCCACCACGCCCAGCTAATGTTTTGTATTTTTTTAGTAGAGACGGGGTTTCACTGTGTTAGCCAGGATGGTCTTGATCACCTGACCTCGTGATCTGCCTGCCTCAGCCTCCCAAAGTGCTGGGATTACAGGCGTGAGCCACCATGCCCAGCCTTAACGGCAGTTTTTAAAAAGGTGTTGACTTTTCCCAAAGAAATCCCTTTCAGGGAGCAGACATATAGTCTTGACTTTCAAGCACTGATAAATTTGTAATAAAGTTCCATGGCATTTAGGCTTTGAGGCACAATTTTTTTTTTTTTTTACCTGAACTATATATTTTTTTGGATAAATTAACCTCAAGAGGGAATATTTTTTGTTGAAATCAGTGTGTTGTTTTCTGAGGTATGGATGGCTCAAAGGAACAGCAAGGGAGAATTGAGTAGATCTTTGTTCTCTTAATATCGAGAGCATTAAGATTGTGCATTTGTCACTGAAGTTCTCTGTCCTTCACTTACTTCACTCCAGATGGGTGTGATAAAAACTACCCAGCTAAGGCCAGGTGCAGTGGTGCATGCTAGTAATCCCGATACTTTGGGAGGCCCAGATGGGAGGATTGCTTTAGCTCAAGAGTTCTAGACCAGCCTGGGCAACATAGCGAGACCTCATATCTCAAAAAATCAACAAATGAGCCAGGCATGGACAGGAGGATTGCTTTAGCCCAGGAGGTTGAGGCTGCAGTGAGCCATGATCCTGCCACTGCACTCTAGCCTGAGTAACAGAGAAAGATCCTGTCTTAAAACAGAACAAAACAAAGCTGCCCAGTTAATGATAATGATGAAAAACAAATTTTAGCTAAATTTACTATGTGCCAAGTACCGTGCTCAATACTTTGTATGTACTGTCTTATTTAAAACTCACAGCAATCCTATGAAATAGTTACTACTGTGATATCCATTTTACAGATGTGGAAACTGAAACTAGAAAAGATTATGTAGCTTGCTCCCAAATCACACCGCTAGTAAGTGGAAGAAGGAGGAATCTAGATTTGAATCTCTACATACTTTTTTTTGAGAAAGAGTCTCACCCTGTTGCCCGGGCTGGAGTGTAATGGCATGATCTCAGCTTACTGCTACCTCTGCCTTCCAGGTTCAATCGATTCTACTGCCTCACTCTACAGAGTAGCTGGGATTACAGGCGCGTACCACCACACCTGACTAATTTTTTTGTATATTTAGTAGAGACAAGGCTTCACCATGTTGGCCAGGCTGGTCTCAAACTCCGGACCTCATGATCCACCTGCATCGGCCTCCCAAAGTGCTGGGATTGCAGGTGTGAGCCACCGTGCCCGGCCTTGAATCTACATTCTTAGGCACCATTTTGTATGAGAGCATCTTCAGAACAGAAATGTAGGGAAATGTTTCTTCATAGTGTTCTGAGAGACCCTTGTTGAAATCAAAGCAATGGTAAGAAAAGGTGCTTGATTCACCAAATCCCACTTTTAGAAGCAAACTGGGAATAGTACTTTAACTTCCTCTTCATGCTTTCTCTTCCCCTTGAACGAATATGGCTTGCACAACACACCACAGTTCATGAATGTTCCATGTTATGTTTGTCAAATAATGTAATGGCATTTAGAAGTAGGTGGAGTGTAGCAGAGGTGTTGTAGCCCCCAAATAATTGAAAGGCTTTTATATTGCTATTGATGTTTTTAAAGTCAAAACTCCAACCATTCTATGGCTTTAACATTACAACATTTTTCTGTAGTTGAACCAAAATGCTACTTAGGATAAGGACATTCTGCACACTTCAGATTTGTTGAGCTCTCTTAGAAGCAAATTTTCCATTGTCTCAGCTGCAACTTGAGAATAAATTGGATGTTACTGGGCACTCATTCACAGTGCTGTACCCAGGGGCGTGTATGATTACCAGAGGGATTCAGGGAGGGGCGTGGATGATCACCAGAGGGATTCAGGGAGGGGTGTGGATGACTACCAGAGGGATTCAGGGAGGGGCATGGATGACTATTAGAGGGATTCAGAGAGGGGTATGTATGATTACCAGAGGGATTCAGGGAGGGGCGTGGATGACTATCAGAGGGATTCAGGGAGGGGTAGGTATGATTACCAGAGGGATTCAGGGAGAGGCGTGGATGATTACCAGAGGGATCCAGGGAGGGGCATGGATGATTACCAGAGAGATCCAGGGAGGGGTGTGGATGATTACCAGAGGGATTTAGGGTCACATCTTCTAGGATTCCCTCCAGAAAACCTACCTACCTGGTACAGGTCAGGACTTTAGGTGTGTTCTTAGGTGGTGGTTCTCAAACCTTCATGTGTGTATGAATTACTGGGGAGCCAATGAAAACACAGATTAAAATTCTGTAGGTCTGGCGTGGAGCCACGTGGTGCTGATGCTGCTGATCCTCCTAGATATAATGAAGAAAATTTTTGTTTCCTAGTGAAAGGAATTGATGTACCTTGTTAACTTTGGGAAAATAAAATCTTTAGGCAACAGTCTATAGTTACTTCTAGTGAGGTTCATGAGAACATTGTGAACTTGGCAAGATTTCTTTCTAGACGTCTACATAAGTACAAACACACAGCACAGTTTGTTTCCTTTGGTAACTCTCACTCCCCAGGCCATTAGGTATTCATGATCTTCTACCCCGGAGGCTGTGTCCAAGAGCATCTCTCTTTCATTCCCAGTTGGCTCCGTATCTCGAAGACTGTTGCCACTCTTGGCTCTTTCTGACCCACGTCAAAAGTTAACTTTCTCTTGTCCCACGCTTCCAGAGCCTTACCTTCAGGCTGGTTCCAATTGAATCAATTCAAAGCCTTTATCTAAAAACAAACCAATCAGGGAAGTTGGATAGAGAGAGATTTGGGACCAGAGGAAATTCCTGGGACCTTTGAGATGATGTCACACAGATACTGGTTATTGTTTGCAGCTACAGGACTCAGCACTTTCTACTAGGCCAACAGTCCCTTGTACTCATTACTTGAGACCACAGACATTTTCTTTTTGTTTCAGAAGTTCTTAGTTGGTATGTGTTTGAAAAGAAAAAGCAATATACTTATTCCTTCCCCTTTGGGACAATATCTTTCAAATCTCTCATTTCTGTGCAGCCTCCCAAGCTTTTTCTGCAGCCAGCGATGTCCTATACAAGTTGTAGATAACACCGGAAGGCAGTTTGAATTATTTTTCAATATATTGTGAGAGTGAAAACGCCAAGTCATATATTTTAGTGAATAGATGCAACTACAAAAATTCAGTGTTTCCTTAACTGGCGAACTATAGGGGAGGACTAGGTGACAGGGGAAGTCATTTAATCTCTTCTCTTGGTAAATGCTTCTACAAAGACTCCAGAGAGTAAAATGTTTCAAGAAATAAATATATTTAACCCTCATACACAACTATTTATTTTCAAAACATGTTACAAACACTGATTAAACTACCTGCTAGCTTAAAGAATAACGACGACTACAGGATGCTCAGTTGGTCCTCATGTTTTAATGAAAAAGTTTTTCTTCTGTTTCTGGTAGGTTTTCATTCATTTACCCAACTCTCCCCTCAGTCACTTCAGCACAGTGCAAGTCAGAGAGAATGTATGGGAAAATGATTAATAGTACACACTCTTTCCAGAGTCTGGCAAGACCTGGATTTGGGTTCTTACTAGATGTGTGGGCTTGCAAGGATAACTTTAGATGCTTTAAAATTTGGTTTCCACATCTCTATAATAGGTGACTACTGGGAGACAGAAATATTATGACGTAGAAGGATTGACTTCTCCATTAAGAAGAGTAGGTGCGGAATCCACAGTAATTTTAGATCCCCCACAAAAGTATTTTATTTGAAAATTATACTAAAAAAATGAACTTCCCAGTCAAAGAAAATGTTTTAACATATGTTTGATTTATACCAATGTAGCCATAAAATACATTTTTAAAATTTTTTTAATGAAAGAGGCCACAAAGACAAAAGTGCCTAGGACCCACAAAAGTCAAAAAGGGCCTGAGGTGTATGCTGATCACTCAACACAGCGGCTGGCACATGGGAGACGTGGATGGCTGATAAACATAGAGGGTCAGACAGTATTTTTAGGCTTTGCAGGCCAGATGGTCTCTGTTGCAGCTACTCAACTTTGTTAACGTAGCATGAAAGCACCCATAGACAAAGTGTGAAAAAGAGGGGAAGGCTGTGTTCTAATAAAACTTTATTTACAAAAGCAAGCAGCAGGCTGGATTTGATTCATAGGCCTTATTTTCTCACTCCTGACTTAACACTAACAGTTTTCTTACTGGTAGTATTGAAAAGAATTTTAATTTTATTCATTTAATTATCTATAAAATACCCTAAAGGGAAAAGGATATACCTGATACATTTTGGAGTATTCCAGACAGCCATATAAAAGAGAATTTTGTTAAAATCTCAGTTATTCAGGATTCATCTGGTTAGAACAAGTCGTCACATTTTTTCTCATTGTACTAAAGAAATACGAAATCAAGTATTAAGAAATCAATCAAGCATAAGATGATAAAATTCTATGATTCCACCTCAGTGTTCCCAGAGACACCCGTATGGAAAAATAAAGCACTAATAAATGCAAACAATCTCTCTTGAGGTGTAATATGTATACTTATACAAATCCATAAACAGAGATAGTGCATGATGACATATGTAGTTATGCTCTGCAACTATCATTGTATTAATACTTGCAATCTCGAGAAAACTTCTTCCTGTGATTTCTTTGGCAGATCAGGCACTTGCTTAAAGAGAAATGACACATGATAATTAAATTGGAAGGGCAGACAAATCTTCCCACAGACTAAGCCTTCAGTATAAGAACTGTGAGACCAAAAGAGGTGGGCATGAGCCCATACATTAAAGATATGTATTTATAGACTATAGGTCGCTGTTCACAGTCTCTGGAAGCCAGAACTTTAGTTCACATCAACTTTGGCCTAAGGAACAAATGGCTGGCTTTTTTGGAAGTGCATATGAAGAGTGGTGGCTTCCAAAATCGACCACATCGTTGGAAGTAAAGCATTACTCAGCAAATGTAAAAGAACAGAAATTATAACAAACTGTCTCTCAGACCACAGTGCAATCCAACTAGAAGTCAGGATTAAGAAACTTACTCAAAACCACTCAACTGCATGGAAACTGAACAACCTGCTCCTGAATGACTACTGGGTATGTAACGAAATGAAGGCAGAAATAAAGATGTTCTTTGAAACCAATGAGAACAAAGATACAACATACCAGAATCTCTGGGACACATTTAAAGCAGTGTGTAGAGGGAAATTTATAGCACTAAATGCTCACAAGAGAAAGCAGGAAAGATCTAAAATAGACACCCTAACATCACAATTAAAAGAACTAGAGAAGCAAGAGCAAACACATTCAAAAGCTAGCAGGAGGCAAGAAATAACTAAGATCAGAGCAGAACTGAACAGAAGCAGAGACACGAAAAACTCTTCAAAAAGTCAATGAATCCAGGAGCTGGTTTTTTAAAAAGATCAACAAAATTAATAGATGGCTAGCAAGACTAATAAAGAAGAAAACAGAGAAGAATCAAATAGACACAATAAAAAATGATAAAGGGGGTATCACTACGGATCCCACAGAAATGCAAACTACCATCAGAGAATACTATAAACACCTCTACACAAATAAACTAGAAAACCTAGAAGAAATGGATAAATTCCTGGACACACATATACCTTTCCAAGACTAAACCAGGAAGAAGCTGAATCCCTGAATAGACCGATAACAGGCTCTGAAATTGAGGCAATAAGTAATAGCCTACCAACTAAAAAAAAGTCCAGGACCAGATGGATTCACAGCCGAATTCTACCAGAGGTACAAAGAGGAGCTGGTACCATTCCTTCTGAAACTATTCCAATCAATAGAAAAAGAGGGAATCCTCCCTAACTCATCTTATGAGGCCAGCATCATCCTGATACAAAAGCCTGAGAGAGAGACAACAAAAAAAGAGAATTTTAGATCAATATTCTTGATGAACCAATATCCGTTGATGCAAAAATCCTCAATAAAATAATGGCAAACCAAATCCAGCAGTACATCAAAAAACTTATCCACCATGATCAAGTGGGTTTCATCCATGGAATGCAAGCCTGGTTCAACATATGCAAACCAATAAACATAATCCATCTTATAAACAGAACCAAAGACAAAAACCACATGATTATCTCAATAGATGCAGAAAAGTCCTTCAACAAAATTCAACAGCCTTTCATGCTAAAAACTCTCAATAAACTAGGTATTGATGGTACATATCTCAAAATAATAAGAGCTATTTATGACAAACCCACAGCCAATACCATACTGAATGGGCAAAAACTGGAAACATTCCCTTTGAAAACTGGCACAAGACAGGGATGACCTCTCTCACCACTCCTATTCAACATAGTGTTAGAAGTTCTGGCCAGAGCAATCAGGCAGGAGAAAGAAATAAAGGGTATTCAACTAGGAAAAGAGGAAGTCAAATTGTCCCTGTTTGCAGATGACATGATTGTATATTTAGAAAACCCCATCATCTCAGCCCAAAATCTTCTTAAGCTGATAAGCAACTTCAGCAAAGTCTCAGGATACAAAATCAATGTGAAAAAAATAACAAGCATTCCTATACAACAATAACAGACAAACAGAGAGCCAAATCATGAGTGAACTCCCATTCACAATTGGATCAAAGAGAATAGAATACCTAGGAATCCAACTTACAAGGGATGTAAAGGACCTCTTCAAGGAGAACTACAAACCACTGCTCAACAAGGTAAAAAAGGACAAAAACAAATGGAAGAATATTCCGTACTCATGGAAGAATCATTATGGTGAAAATGGCCATACTGCCCAAGGTAGTTTATAGATTCAATGCCATCCCCATCAAGCTACCAGTGACTTTCTTCACAGAATTGGAAAAAGCTACTTTAAAGTTCATATGGAACCAAAAAAGACACCGCATTGCCAAGACAATTCTAAGCCAGAAGAACAAAGCTGGAGGCATCATGCTACCTAACTTCAAAGTATACTACAAGGCTACAGTAAACAAAACAGCATGGTACTGGTACCAAAACAGAGGTATAGACCAATGGAACAGAACAGAGCCCTCAGAAATAATATCACACATCTACAACCACCTAATATTTGACAAACCTGACAAAGACAATAAATGGGGAAAGGATTCCCTATTTAATAAATGGTACTGGGAAAACTGGCTAGCCATATGTAGAAAGCTGAAATTGGATCCCTTCCTTACACCTTATACAAAAATTAATTCAAGATGGATTAAAGACTTAAATGTTAGACCTAAAACCATAAAAACCCTAGGAGAAAACATAGGCAATACTATTCAGGACATAGGCATGGGCAAGGACTTCATGACTAAAACACCAAAAGCAATGGCAACAAAAGCCAAAATTGACAAATGGGATCTAATTAAACTAAAGAGCTTCTGCACAGCAAAAGAAACTACCATCAGAGTGAACAGCCAACCTAGAGAATGGGAGAAAATGTTTACAATCTACTCATCTGACAAAGGGCTAATATCCAGAATCTACAAAGAACTTAAACAAATTTACAAGAAAAAAATCAAACTACCCCATCAAAAAGTGGGTGAAGGATAAGAACACTCTTCTCAAAAGAAGACTTTATGCAGCCAACAGACACATGAAAAAATGCTCATCATCACTGGCCATCAGAGAAATGCAAATCAAAACCACAACGAGATACAATCTCACACCAGTTAGAATGGCGATCATTAAGACGTCAGGAAACAACAGGTGCTGGAGAGGATGTGGAGAAATAGGAACACTTTTACACTGTTGGTGGGACTGTAAACTAGTTCAACCATTGTGGAAGACAGTGTGGCGATTCCTCAAGGACCTAGAACTAGAAATACCATTTGACCCAGCCATCCCATTATTGGGTATATACCCAAAGGATTATAAATCATGCTACTATAAAGACACATGCACAGGTATGTTTATTGCAGCACTATTCACAATAGCAAAGACTTGGAACCAACCCAAATGTCCATCAATGATAGACTGGATTAAGACAACATGGCACATATACACCATGGAATACTATGCAGCCATAAAAAAGGATAGTTCATGTCCTTTGTAGGGACATGGATGAAGCTGGAAACCATCATTCTGAGCAAACTATCACAAGGACAGAAAACCAAACACTGCATGTTTTCACTTATAGGTGGGAATTGAACAATGAGAACACTTGGACACAGAATGGGGAACATCACACACTGGGGCCTGTCATGGGGTGCGGGGGAGGGGGAAGGGATAGCATTAGGAGACATACCTAATGTAAATGACGAGCTAATGGGTGCAGCACACCAACATGGCACATGTATACATATGTAACAAACCTGCACGTTGTGCACATGTACCCTAGAACTTGAAGTATAATAAAAATAAATAAAAGAAGTTGCAATATTGTTAAGACATCAGTTCACCCTCAAATTAATCTAAAGAGTCAGTGTAATTTAATCAAAGTCTGAATAAAACTTTTTTTGGTAGAAATTTATGCTAAAAAAAAAAGAAAAAAAAAATAGGAGGAAAGGGAAAGATCATAGCCTGTAGGAGTAATTTCAGAGTTTGCTGCTTGCTCACTCTGTAGTGTTAGGAAGCTTATTTAAGTCTGGGTTTTTGTAACTATAAAATGGGGTTAAGAATATTTATAAATTGGCCAGGTGTTGTGGCTCATGCCTGTAATCCCAGCACTTCGGGCAGCCAAGATGGGAGGATTTCTTGAGGCCAGGAGTTTGAGACCAGCCTGGGCAACATAATGAGACCATATCTTTGCAAAAAATTAAATATGCATGGTGGTGCATGACTATAGTCTCAACTACTTGGGAGGCTGAGGTGGGAGGATCACATGAGCCCAGGAGTTTGAGACCACAGTGAACTAAGATTGTGCTACTGTACTTCAGCTTGGGTGATAGTGAGACCCTGTCTCAAAAAAAAAAAAAAAAAAAAAAAAAAAAAAAAATATATATATATATATATATATATATATATATATATATATATACACACACATATAAATTGTTTATGGCCACTGAGAGGATTGCATGAGATTTTACATGTAAAGTCTTTATATCGTTGATTGGCATAAAAGAGGTGCTAAGTAAATGGTTATATTTTAATATTTACTAAAGTAGAAATAATTATTGCTGAGTTAAATTGCAACAGAGAAGGGACAACCTAAAAGGAACATGTGTTAAAACTATGGGCTCTAGAATTTGAATCATCCTCGTTTAATTTTTAAGTGTTTTATACTGCACAGGCTTCCTTTGTCTGATCTCGAATTTCCTCATCTAAAAAATGCATACAAATAGAACATACCTCATAAGACTGTTGGGTATATGAAATACGATAATGTGGCCATGTGTGGTGGCTCGTGCCTGTAATCCCAGCACTTTGGGAGGCCAAAAAGTGTGGATCACCAGAGGTCAGGAGCTCGAGACTATCCTGGTCAACGTGGTGAAACCCCGCCTCTCTTAATTAATAATACAAAAACTAGCCAGGCATGATGGCACATGCCTGTAATGCCAACTACTCAGGAGGCTGAGGCAGGAGAATCACTTGAACCTGGGAGGCAGAGGTTGCAGTAAGCCGAGATGGTGCCACTGCACTCCAGCCTGGATGACAGAGTGAAACCCTGTCTCAATAAATAAATAAATAAATAAATAAATAAATAAATAAATAATGTGTATAAACCTTGGCCTAGTGTCTGGCATGGTGCAAAGTTCCTGATATATTGTAAATATTTATTTACATCTTTCTCCTTGTCTTTGCTTATTGCAAGGCATGGGTTCTTGGGATTTCCCTAGAGACACATGAAGAGCATATAAATCATCTAGAAACTCTGTGTATACCAGAGCTTGTGTTTTTGTTGTTGTTTTGAGGGTTTTCTTAGTCCATATTTGCATTTTTCTGGAGTTGAAATTCATAGGTTCCATCTGCTTCTCAAAGATCCATGACACAAAAGGATTAACAAATCGTGTTATTGAACAGTTCAAAAGCGTGCACTTTGAGGGCATCTGCCATAGCCTGTATTATGATTGCTTATGATGATAATCCAAGCAATTAAGAAGCCATTCTCTAAAATTGGTATACCATATTTAAAGAGCTACCCAAGTACAAGTATGCATAGTAATATATTTTAGCAAGATTTCCAGACACTGAAGAACAGATTTTTATATTTTTTATTTATTTAAAGTTGTGAATATTAGTATTTTGGAAAATCAGTTGAAATGAAACAACTCATTCTTTAATGATTCTGGATAAACCACGGGGCAGAAATACAATAGCTAATATGCATTTATCTTTTTCTAATATCTTCCTTACAAGTGACTTATATATGTATTATGCCATTTAGTCCTCACTACAACCCCAGGGTAACGCACAGTCATTTCTAGTTTCCTGATTGAGATTAGCTTTTTCATATGTTGGTGTCAGATGACAGCTCGCCATTGATTTGATTGCGAATGAAAGTACTATTGTTCTCTACTGTGGGTAATGACTACTTGGTTTGACTTGGCTATGAGAAGAAATGCTGTGAGAGACAGATCTGTCAAATAACACCTTCACAGATGCATAGACTTGGGCCAAGTTAAGCTGAGGCCTCTCGTGCTGCTAGTTCTCAAGTCTCCAAAGTTCACACAGGTTTAATAAACTTAGAAAATATGCTGATTATAGAAAGGGGCACAGTTTCTTCAGTAATCAGCTTCTACTGAGAAATATGTATACATTATATTCAGTGTTTCCATGCCAGGCTAGATTGCTAAGGGCCTTGGGAAAAGAAGTTCACTTATATGGTAAAACAGCCTTTTTCTGGATGTAAACAAGCTTTCTTCAAATTCACTTATTTCTTAAGAACATGAGAGGAAAGAGACATTTATATAAAAAATACTTGTATATTCACCGTTAGCTTCTCAGCTTACTTCTGGTATATTTTGTGAGAAGAATATTAAAACAGAAGAATTACTTCATATGCTGTTTGTCTAAATATGAATGATTGTTACATCATTCATGAAGTTGCTGATGTTTTGAGATTTTTTTCTATCTTTTGCTCTGAATTTTTCTCAAAAAGACATTTTTTTGCTAATACAAATTCGTAGTATAACAAAACATTTGAACATGAGCAAATACAGAGGATCTCAAATCATAATAAGGACTAATTTTATTCAAATTGTGTTCATCTCTAACAATGATAAATGTTGCATTAGAGAGTTTTGGTTGTAAGCAACAGTTTCCTTAAAGAAATATTTGGAAATGTATTGCATAACTTACTAAACTAAAGGAAAACCTTAATGACTAAAGTATACGGAAGTATAAAAGCTAGGTCATCTCTAGGGAGCTCAATCAAAATCCCTAAGCCTTCTTTTTTTTTTTTTTTTTTTTGATGTGGAATCTGAAGGATTCATCTATTCAAATTGAAATTTTGAAGAAAGGGATTTAACTAGGCGGCATTAGCTGGATGACTTCTCACCCATTGCTAGGTTATCGGTAGCATTATTACAATAGACAAATACAGCAGGATTGGCATGGAATGGAAAAAAAGACTATTATCTAGGAGAGAAATATTAAAAGTCATAAATAAAGAGGTATACCATATTCATTGAGCAGAAAACTCCATATTTTTAAGATACTTCTCATCACATTCATCTGTAGTCTTAATGTCATCACGATCAATGCCAAACAGGCTTAAAAGAAAATGACACACTATTTCTGAAATGTATGTAAAGATGCAGAGAACTAAGATAGCCAAAATAATTTTTTAAAAAGAAAAGTGTTGAAGAACTTACACTGCCAGATTTAGTACAAACCTAAAGAATTAAGATAGGTATGATGTTGGCAAAATAACTAATAAATTGAATAATAGTACAAAATATAAAGCCCAGAAATTGACTCATACATATACAGTCAACACATATACTGTCAATTGATTTTTTTATGAGAGTGCTAAGGTCATTCAATTTGAGGAAATAAGTCATTTTTACAAATGTGTAGAAAAAAAAATTTATTTTAAAAGAACTTCAACCTCTACCTTACACTATAAAAAATAATCTGAAATAGTTCATATACTAAAATATAAAAGCTGAAACTATTAAACTGCTAGAAGAAAACATAAAGAGATTATCTTTATAAGTTTGAGAGGCAATGATTTCTTAGGACATAAAAAAGCACTAAACATAAAAAAATTTAATTAGACTGTATCAAACTAAAACCTTCTCATCAAAAGACACCATTAAGAAAATGAAAGGGCACAAGAAACTTAGAGAAAAAATATACATACACAAAGAATTTATATCAATAGTGGATAAATAATTTCTTTAATCAAGAATAAAAGACAAAAAGACAATGATTTTTAAAAGGACAAAAGACTTAAACACTGCACAAAAGAAGATTTATGAATGTCCAGTTAAGCACATGAAAATGTCCTCAACATCATTACTCATTAGGGTTATTCAAATTAAAACACCAACTCGATAGTTTTCCATACAGTAGAACAGCTAAAATGGAAAGACTGACTAAACCAAGTGTTGAGGATATGAAGTAACTGAAACTCTCATACCTTGTTGCTAAGAGTGTAAAAAAGTGTAACTACGTTGGAGAATTGTTTGGAATTTTCTTAAAAAGCCAGACGTATACCTATCTTATAACCCAGCAGCTAAAAGAAATGAAAACGTATGTCCAAAAAGGGCTTTTAAAAGAACACTTACAGCAGCTTTTTCATAATAGCTGAAAAAATAGAAATAAATATTCATCAACAGAAGAATGGATACATTTTGGTATATTCATTCTCATCAATAAAAAATAAAGAACTAATATATACAGTGACACAGATAATTTTTTTTTTTTTTTTTTTTTTTTTGAGGCCGAGTCTCACTCTGTAACCCAGGCTGGAGTGCAGTGGCATGATCTCAGCTTACTGCAACCTCTGCCTCCTGGGTTCAAGGGATTCTTGTGCCTCAGACTCCCAAGTAGATGAGATTACAGGCATGAGCCACCACACCCAGCTAATTTTTGTATTTTTAGCAGAGATGGGGTTTCACCATGTTGACCAGACTGGTCTCGAACTCCTGACCTCAGGTGATCTGCCTGCCTCGGCCTCCCAAAGTGCTGGGATGGGATTACAGGAGTGAGTCACCATGCCCAGCCATGATACAGATAAATTTTTTAAAATGCTATGTTGAGTGAAAGAAACAAGACACCGAAGAATACATACTGTGTGATTCAATTTGTATGCATTTCAAGTACAGATAAAACTAATCTATGTGATAAAAGAGGAATGTTTGTCTATGGGATGTAAGAATTGACTAAAAGGGATAGGAGGAGACTTTGGAAAGTGACAATACTAGTTGAAATGGTGGTTTCATGAGTGTATATGTTTATCAAAATGTTATAATCTGTGTATTTCACTGTATATAAATTTGCCTACAGTAAAAAAAGAAGTAAAATAGCTGGTAGAATTCAAATATGTTATCCAACATAATGTACTTCATTTATCCAATGCCTACATTGAATAATTACAACTAGGAATTTTGATCTCAAGTCTTACAAAAGAGTTGAGTTTCAGCCATTTGCTTTTTATCTTAGCAATTTTGCAATACTTACCACCTGTACTTAATGATATACAATCAATGTTGCTCTCTCATCTACAGGAGATAAGTTCCAAGGCCACCAGTAGATGTCTGAAACCCCAGATAGTACTGAACCCTATACAGATGCTCCTCAAGTTTCCATGGGGATACCTCCCACCAAAACTATCATACACTGCAAATATTGTAAATTAAAAATGCATTTAATACACCTAACTTACCAAACGGCATTGCCTGTGGATGCACTGGACAAAGGGATGATTCATGCAAGAAAGAGGGACATTGTGAAATTTCATCATGCTCCTCAGAATGGCACGTAATTTACAACGTATGAATTGTTTACTTCTGTTATTTTCTATGTAATCTTTTTGGACCACAATTGACGGTGGGTAACTGAAACCACAGAAAGAAAGACCATAAATGAGGGGACTACTGTGTGTTTTTTATAAATTGTTTTCCTTCAAAGAGATTGTAAATTCCTTGGGAGCGTCATCTATATCAGTGGCTCTCAAACTTTAATATACAAAAGAATTACCCAAGGACTTTATTAAAATGCAGAATTTTAGGCGTCACCCTGAGGATATGGTGATCCATTCGATTTGGCATTGATCCACAGAATCTGTGTTTTAACTAGGCGGCATCGAAGTGATAATCCACTGACCACCTTTTGAGAAAAAAATGATCTATATTGTATTTGAATCATATCCACAAGGCTTGAGTGCTGTATGTGTCAGGAAGTAACCTATCCAATAAGTAAAGTAGAGGAATTTTAATACCTTTGATACCAGCTTTCAACTGTAGCTCTGTGTGTGTGTGTGTGTGTGTGTGTGTGTGTGTGTGTGTGTTTGACACTGTTAGATAGCCTTCCAGGAAAGGACCCTAAATTAAAAGATAATTTTCCCCAGCCCCTTCATTTTTTCCAATAGGAGAGTACTTTGTCTCCCACAAGACACTTGGCCTGTCTATAGATGTCTTTGTTTATCCCAACATGGGTAGGGATTGGCATGGCTGGCATTTATGGGTGGAGGCTAGAGATGCTGCTCAACACCCACAGGACAGTCCCCGTGTAAAAGAACTATCCCAAAATATCAATAGTGGAAGATGGAAAAACTGTGGGATAGTCCTTGTGGAATTTAATGAACCCAGATACTCTTCAGAGTGATTCAGCGTTGTGCAAGCACTGTGTGTCAGGATGTCCCCCAGGCACTCTAGGCTGTGCTATGCACTTATGCATACCCTTCCTGGCCTGGGACCTGAGGCCTCGCTGCTGACACTCCTTTCCTGTAGGTAGCTTGAGCTGACTCCTTAGCGCTTCTATGGCAGCTTGTCTCATTTCTTTGACAAAGCATCTGCCAGCAGCAGGGCAGGGAGCCCTGAACAGGGACCGCTCCAGCCTTGCCGACAGCTCTCTTTAGTGAGGCTGGAGATGCTCCAGCTGGTCACAGAAAAGAGGCAGCCAGCTGGGTTTGAAAGGAAAACAGATTTAATTTTGGTCCCCATTGAAGCAGAAACCAATCTAGAGACGTGCCCGCTCTAATTTGGAATTCTTAAAAGGATAATTAGGGAAACAGGTAGAAAAAGAACCACATAACCCAGGATATAAGGAAGGATGGATGCCCAGTGAGTGGCAGAGTTAGTTTGGCCTATTTTGCCATGATATTAGGGTGGGATTAACTTGATATATGTGCATTGGATCTCAGTGGCTCAGCACTTACTAGCTATTGGACCTTGGAAATTTAATAAACTGCTATAAGACTTAGTCTTCAGACTACAGAATGGCAATAATAATAATGCTAATTCTATAGGGTTGTTGTAAAGACTAAATGAGCTAATGCATGTAGAGAAAGATTTTAATGTGGTGACTGGCATATAATAAACATTCAGTAAATAATAGCTATTAGCCATTATTCTTCTGCACCATTAACCCGCAAAATATGCCAGGCTCCACCAGCCTCTGACTATTCAAAAAGGCCCCTTCTACCCTTTTATACCAACAGTATGTTGGCACAAACTATCCCTGCTTTAATAACTGTAAGTTAGCCATTCTTCAAGATACCCATTCATTATTTTTTATCATCCATTACAGGGTCTCTCCTATGTGCCCACAAATCAGTGTTTCAGCTGCAGCCGCCATTATCCCTGACTAATCTTTCTTACCTGAGCTGGCTTCCCCTCCCCACAAACCCATTTGGAACTGTCCCGGCTCTCAGTGACAGTTCAGACTGTGGGTCCTTCCAAAGCTGCTGGTGTTGGGGAGGTCAGAGTCCAGCTGAGATTCATGCAGAAGAGAAAAAGTCTCTGCAATTCTGTGCCTTTTTGTAAATAGACCACAGCACAGTACATCTCTTACTTAGAAATCTTTGCTGACTAATTCTATCATTTTGTTCCTTTAGCCCCTCTCTCCAAGAGAACCTCAGTCTAGCCAAAGAATAGGAAGGAGGAGACAAGATACCTTGTAATTCCTGTTTTCTCCCAGTTCCTCCCTGAAGCCAACACTTCCAGCCAGTACTTCTAGCGAGCCTGCCGCTGACCAAGTAAACACCTCCAGACAAACCAACAGCTGCAAACAATTCCTGGAGAGTTCTGCAGAAGTGTGTATTTCTTGGATGGTTTCAGGTCCCCCAACTCAGCACATTACAATTACAAATAATTCTATTAGAATACTAGAGGATCAGGACAGGGACCCAGAAAGAGGAGCTGTGAAGCACTTGGAGGGGAAGGAGACCAAACCTGGAGAACGCAGAAAGAAAAGCAGAAAAAGATGCAGAGGACAGGCAGCACATTACTTGCAGCAGGGTGCATTGGAGCTTGAAGGTTAAGCTTCCCAGGGCTGCAGAGTGAGAAATCAGGGAGGAAGGCAATTGTCTGCTTTGTTTTGACTTGCCCTGGCTGAAGGTAACAGTCAGCTGTGACCTCCTCCTCATGACTAATGCTGAGCAGGCTTGGCTAGCCTAGGTTCCCATGTAACTTATCATTAAGCCAAGCCAAGAACTGGACAGCATCTAAGTAGTCCCCTCCACGGCTGTTTCTTGTGGTATAGGAGAATAGCATAGAGATTTGTGGGGACCCTGCAGGCCTGTCAGCAACCTCCAGTGCAGTTCTGAGGGATCTACTTTTTAACCAAGTAAAACAGTGAGTTTTCAGTTAATCTCTGAAAAAATTAGTAAAATCCACAAAGTAGTGAGAAAAGAGGACATTCCAGAAAGTTTACTGTGAATACGTGAGAGCGGCCAAAGTGGAAGCAGAATTAATTTGATAGAGAAGCTGACAAGGAGTGAATTGAAAGAGATAAAAGATTCCATAATCTTTATTTTTTACCTGTAACAGCTAGAAAGACCAAATTCTAGTACAGTCGTTCTTTTCAAACATGGCCATAGCAGACTTAAAATTTAAGACTTTTAAAGCGAAGCATTTGAAATAAATTGTGAAATCAGGGCATAGAAGAATTATATCTGAAACTGGAGAAAAGAAAAAAGTGCCTTCAAGAAAATAGGGCATAGTATAATGCTTCTGTAGCTAAATGTTGCACACAAGGGAATTGGAACACAGTGAATGGTAAATCCCGAACCTCTTCAGCAAGATCATTGTAGAGGAAAATTGTCACCCGAGGGAGGAACCCATCCAGGCTGCTTCAGTTATAATAATGACTCTGGGAATCCTAATCAGGTGTCTGATAGGTAAACTAAATCCTTGCACTTGAAAAATACACCTCCAGTCTGGCTGATACTACCCATCTAAGTCATAGGTTTGTCTCGAAATAGATCTTAGCACTGTGATCTCAGCAGGGATTTCTTCTTTAGAGAAAGATATTTTATGAGCCTAGAAGCAGCTTTGTTGGAACTCGCAATATCCTTGAACTGCAAGCAACAGCAATTTTAGACAGAGCGTTAATTCAGTGAATTTCAGGAGAAAAAGAGAGAGAAAAAAAAAAAGGAAAACGCATACAGTTGTCAGTGCTAAATGAACTGAAAAGTAGTTTGAAAGAGCGTTTCAGAGTCGGTGCTTTCTATGTTCCGTTGTTATGTTTAAGGAATCCGTTAGTATTGTCGAGCCCCATTGAGTAGAATGGTACCAACAAAATATGGTATTTGTTTAGATATGTACATTTTTATATAATACTGAGGGAGATCCGGTACACTGAGCAAGTGAGACTCACAAGATGCAACCAGACAGTGAGGTTATTCTTCCAAGTACAATATAAGCCATAGAACCCACTCTTTATACTCAGTATTTTCCTTATCCTTGGATAAACATAGGACAGGCCCCAGGACTTTTCTGGCCACTCTCAGATAATGAGGAGTCATCTGACCAATTTGAGTCACAAACAATGTCATTTCAGTTATTCTAGACAGAAGATATAAAAGGAAAGGGAAGCCTTCCTTAGCTAGACTTGTAGCTGGTAGCAGTGTTCTCTGCACTTGGCCTCTATTAAGGGGACTTTCTGTCTTGTGAGGGACTTTGCAGGCACCTCTCACAAACTGTTGCCTTGATACCAACAATAGCATCATCCTGGTTTCTTACAGAAAACACAGCTTAAAAGTATTTGAGCCAAAAATTAAAAGTGATGTCAAGGTCATAGGCACTTCATCTGAATTTTATTTTAATGATTTGAACTAATAGTAATGGAGGTAAAATGGGAAGCTGAAATTTCCCTTTAAATCCATTATTTTCTAGGTCATTAGGTGCAAAATGCAGCATTTCTGCAAGAATATTCTCTGGAACGTGGGTTCCATGAATGGTTAACAGTAGAGAAAAAATAATGTTTTAATGAAATGCTTGTGGAATCTCTGGATCAAACTGTCATCACCATTTAGGCAGTGCAGGAAATCATAAAGAATGGAAGCAATGGGGAGAGGCATGGGAAATCCTGGGAGAACAGTCAGAGAGGGAGCATCGGTCAGTGGGAGCTGGGTGCTGCAGTCAAGGGTGGGGTGTTGTATAGCATTTCTCATCCTTACCTCATCTATTAAGTGGAAATAATGGTTCCTACTGCAATGGTTATGGCTGCTTCATGCCAAGTCAAATTTCTTTATTTTTGTTACTTATCTCCCTGTAATTTCTGAGTGAACTGTCACTAAGATTGATGAGGGACCTATATCAGAAATTTGGGTGCGCTCCTTTTACCCAGCCAGGAGTTGAGCTCAGCCGCAGAGCTTAAGGGCAGTCACTGATGGTGTTAACGCTGCACCAATGAGGTCCTTTTGAGATCAGGCACCTGTGCAGGCGGCTCTGCTCCCCCTGTGCTACTCTCAGCCACAGGCATCTTTGTGAGAGCTCCCGCGATTACTCAGTTGAGCTTTCAGTCCTGAAAGGAATCCATGGAGCTGTCCTACTCAGCAATTCTGTCACTTGGTGTCTGTGTTTAAGCAGTTTGGGGGAAACAGCAGGCCCTCCATTCACCTTCTACATCTGGCTGAATCATTCTCCAGTTGCCTTTTTTTTTGTTTTTTGTTTTTTCTTTGAGACAGAGTCTCGCTCTGTCTCCCAGGCTGGAGTGCAGTAGTGCAATCTCAGCTCACTGCAACCTCCGCCTCTCAGCTTCAAGCAGTTCTCCTGCCTCAGCCTCCTGAGTGGCTGAGATTACAGGTGTGAGCCACTTCGCCTGGCTAATTTTTGTATTTTTAGCAGAGATGGGGTTTCACCACATTGGCCAGGTTGGTCTTGAATTCCCGACCTCAGATGATCCACTCACCTTGGCCTCCCAAAGTGCTGGGATTACAGGGCTGAGCCACTGTGCCCAGCCCAGTTGCCATTCTTAGAAGCCAAACCCTACTACCTCTTAGTCCTTTCTGATAATTCAGCCAGCTCCTCTGATTGTCTTTCACCTGGGAGCCAGATCGGCCCACTCTCATGTTTTATTTGATCTTGTCAGTGTTAGGAGGGGATATATGTATACACACAAAAAAAATTAAGATTAAGACACTTTTACATTAAAAAATAGATTTCGAGATTTTTTTTTTATTTTTCCTGAGACAGTCTGGCTCTGTCAACCAGGCTGGAGCACAGTGACATGATCTCGGCTCACTGCAACCTCCACCTCCCAGGTTCAAGCTATTCTCCTGCCTCAGCCTCCCGAGTAGCTGCAATTACAGGCACACACCACCACGCCTGGCTACGTTTTTTGTACTTTTAGCAGAGACAGAGTTTCACCATGTTGGCCAGGCTGGTCTTAAACTCCTGACCTCAAGTGATCCAGCCACCTCAGCCTCCCAAAGTGCTGGGATTACAGGTATGAGCCACCACGCCTGGCCAGATTTCATGATTCAAAGATATTTGACTGGAGCTGAGAAACTCTGCCCTGTCAGCATCTCTTCTCTCTGAGTTTTCAAGTGGGTGCCTGCTTCAGTCATTAGGCTCATGGGCCCAACCTCTGTAGGCATTTGAGTTTGGGACCCCCGTCTTAGACTTTAAAGCAGTAAGACCTCGGGAGTATTTGCCCATTTTGCTCCTGCCCCTGTGGCATCTTACCTGTGCTCACAACTCCAAGAATCCCTGCATTTATCCTTTTGTTCCAGTACAATGGAGAGTAGAAGAAAGAAGATACAAATGCACTTAGGAAACAGGCCCGGCTTTTCTAAAAGTCTTGGAGTGATTTCTTTCCTCTTCTTTCTTTAATTGTGTTCTTAGAGAGGACGTAGAAGGTGTTGTTGACACAAACCACCCATTCACAGGTTACTGACTGATACAGCAAGTTTCAGAATCTGGTCTCTTGGTTCTTCCAAAACTTTCCATAAATAAGTTACCTGCTTTGACCTGAATATAGGCAGTTGCTACAATTTCAAACCAAAGCAGACACCACCAGCTGCTGTCTTGCCAAGGATAGTGCCCCAGCAGGAGCCCCTGTGGGTGGAAGATCAGCCCTCCAGCTATCTTGGCTTACATTTCTTCTCCACCTGACTGGTATGGCTGATGTAACAGCAAGACAAGTTGCTGTCACAAACACTCTGAGTAGTCAGTAGGGAAATGTGCTGGTGAGTATGTTCCCTTGGTCTGGAGAGTTTTCTGACTGTCATTTCTCTGAACTTACCTGTACAAGTATGTTCAACTCTACCTAACAGCTCTGCCTTGACTAGACAGACTGTAATGGACTGGTAAGTAATGGAAGAGTTCAGAGGAAGTGATGCTTTGATTGGAGTTTTGATTCCATTCATCTGAAATTCCCTCAGTTGTATTGCCGTGTTTCGTTGGATTCTTCTCAAATGCTTCCACTCATGATAGCAAAATGGCAGCAGCTGCTCTAGGCATTACATCAGCATACCACACATCTACAGTATGAAAGAGCTTGTCTTTCCCCAGTCTCTCCTTGAATAAAAATCCTGGGCTTCACTCTAATTGGACCAACTTATTTCACATGCCCAACCTGAACCAGCCACTGTGCAAAGGAAATCAGATGCCCTTGATGGCTTTTAGTTGGGATCTTTCCTTGATACTGGTAGTAGAGTCAAACTGCATGGCTGCTACCCCAAATGGTGCATGGGCTATCATAGTAAGTGTTCTAATGACTTCTTTAGTTAACTAGATTTGTGGGGGAATGTAATAATGTGATTCTGAAACCCTGTTCTCTTCTAGAGATAATGCTGGGTGCTTTACTTACTTTGCAATTGCCGCTACTGAAAATCAAGTGTTCTTTTTTAATTTCTCTAGAAAACTCTAAAAGCTAAATCTTAGGAGATTAAGGAACGTGCTTGATGGGTCTTAAGAGGTCCATTAGGTATTAACACTCAAATTTTATTGCCTTCAAAGGCCACACCTACAGAATACTATGTAAAAGGTCACAATATATCTGAGAATTTGGTGGGAGGAGTGCTATAAAGTAATGGAAAGATGATTCCAGGAGTGAGTTCCAACCCATCCACTAATCATTTTACATTATCACAGTGTTGAACATATTTCTAAATTTCTCAGGGCATTGGTTTTTGTCACCTGACAAATCAAGAGCACAGTAATAGTATGATTCCATAATGTTGGGGGAAAGATTGATATAATTAATATGGTATAAAAGCACAAAGAAGGTTCATAACAAAAGTAAGTATTCTCTCACCCTAGAATATTGGTATGTGAAATTCCACCCTGAGATCTTTATTCTTGTAGCTTAAAGTCAGCCTCATTAAAAAAATATATATATATAAATATATATAAATAAATAAACTATATATATATATGCCCTCAAAGTCTAATGTATTAAGCTAGGGCCACAAACTCAAAAACCTATAAGGACTGGCCAGTGACAAGTAGATGAAAAGGCCCTGAGGAAAGCTGGGAGATGGTAGGGGTCTATGTTATTGGGGAAGGCTGGGAGATGGTAGGGGTCTGTGTCATTGATATTTTGGACCTGATGTCCCTGACCCTGTGAAAAGGTGAGTGGCTGCTCAGCCAGTTGTAATAATGTGGGAATTCGGGTCTTCTTGCTAAATCTTACGATTTTTCAAGAGAAACTCAATCTAAGTGTCTTAGTTTTTGCTTTCCTTTATTGTTTATTTAATACACTTTGTGGATCCAAAAAAACACTACATCTGCTAGCCCAAAATAGCCCATGGGTACCTAATTTGAAACATCTGTTATTATATGTCTCTTGATCTACATGACCCTGGGGTTTTCTTATATGCATCTATCAGAAGAGGGAGATAATAATAGTACCTGCCCCCACAGGATTTTAGGGAAGAAGAAGAAATGTTTCTACTGTGAGTTTCAGATCCCTTACTAGGGAGAGTTATGAAAGGAGCCTGTTTCATGGAAACATCTGAGGGCAAGGAGCACACCTGGACACAGAACCCAGGATCAGGGTCAGAACCCAGGGCCAAGGATTCACTTTCTCTACTCCCTGTGGCCTCTATGAGCAGGTCTTTGAAGAGGTGCCAGCTTCCTTTTGCATCATTAGTCCTGACTGATCAGATACACCTGCTTATGCCACGTTCAGGGACAACTGTAAACAGTGACTCAGGAACCAGCGGGATCCACAGACCAGGCAGTCTGGTCCCAGGCCCCTGAAAGAGAAACTTACTCCTTTCCCACATCTGTGCCTGGGTGTCACAGTCTGAATGTCAGGTATTTAATGAGATGTTAACGAAATCAAAGCAGTTGCTGAGACTGAAATATCAGCATTTGAGCCAAGGAGGAACCCAAGGGATTAGGTGTTGGATTCTAGTGCTATGGGGTGAAGGAAGTTTTGCAAGGTCATTGCGGCCTGAAAGATCACTGTGATTTCAGTTCTTGCTGGAAGTTTTCAAAAATCGAAATCCTGAACAAAAAAATGCTAACGTATAGAAGATGCTTAGATCTCCACTGTCCGATATGGTGGCCACCAGCCACACATGATAACACTCAGCTCATTGTCTATTATACAGGAAGAGTAATATTGTTTCACTTTGTTGTTAGTGTTTTACACATAGTAGCATCCCATAATAATTATTGAATCAATGAATGAAATAACTATAACTTCCTTTTTTTTCTTGAAGAAAGGATCCTGTGTTTCTTCTGCCATATATATATTTTTAATCTCAAAAATAGGGACAGTAATGGTTGCTAACTAGGCTTTGATAGATAAGAAGTTCTATGTTCTCTTTAGGAAAATTATCCTCTTTAAAGTCAAAGTACCATAATTCCATTGTAAATGAGTAAGATAATAAATGCCTTTTAATCCTACTTGTATGATCTGAAGAAGTATCAAGAGCTAAAAAGAAAAATAACATTTATAAAACACTTTTCAAGACACTTATGTGAACATTATCAATTTCTATCCTCCCTACAAGATAGTGAGTTAGAGCAGGTGGTATTATCCTTTTGGTCAGTTTAAAAAAAAAATGCTGAGACTAGCCATATTTGAATTGTTTAGGGCAGGATTTCTCAACTATGGGACTTTTGACATTTTGGACTGGAGAATTCTTTGTTGTGCAGGGCCGTTCTGTGGATCATAGTATATTCAGCAGCAACTTCAGCCTCTACCCACCAGATGCCGTTTGTTGCCTCACTCTGCTTGTGACAACTAAAAATGTTTCCAGACATTCTTGCCTCATGTAGGCCTCATGAATGCTATTTGAGCAAAGGCCTGAATCAAGTGAAGGAGTGAGCTATGCAGAGAGCCTGGAGAAGAGCCTTCCGGGCAGAGGGAGTAGCAGATATAAAGGCTCTGAGGTCGGAGCCGTTTAGTGCATTCAGAGGACCAGTAAGGTCAGTGTGGCTGGAGTGGAGTTGTATGCTTTCCACTTTGCCTCCTAGCCCTCACAATCAAGCACTTGCCTTAGATGGAATCCTTCCTTTGCGTAGGTGCCTGTTCAATATTTAACAGGTATCAGACTGCGACATTTTTAGAAGACAACAAATTTCAGATGTCTGACTGTGAGGGAGAAGGGAGTCACCCCAAGATTGAGGAGAGAGAATTGATACAAATTGCAGTTGACACAGTACACAGGAGCAAACTTGCAGTCAATGCTTACTGACTTCTGCTACACACCCACGTTCATGTTAC
Organism: Macaca nemestrina; assembly: GCF_043159975.1. Lineage (NCBI taxonomy): Eukaryota > Metazoa > Chordata > Mammalia > Primates > Cercopithecidae > Macaca > Macaca nemestrina. Next base: position 23,882,094 of record NC_092130.1, on the reverse strand, counting down.
CTCACTTTTGCATTTGTGTGTTGATAACCAAACAGAAGGTGAGGCCTGGGCATTTGGCCGCTTCTTTGTATGTGGAGTCAACCATGGGGTACATTCGGATTATTTCTTTTCTTCTGCATTTCTTAATCTCTCTCGAGAGCAATCACCTCGGTAACCACCCTGGTGCCTTGCACATGGACTATGGTGAGTAAAGTATGTTTTTATGACCCTCAAAATAAGAGCCAAATGCTACTTTATCCATTAAAAATGAGATTCACTCTTCTCTATGTGCCATTGTGCCCAGGTTTTAAAAAAAATACCTGGTTTGGGAGCATTCCCACTAACATTCTTACCAACTCTGAGACAGAGCTCAGAGCAAGTGCACTGAGCTAAATCGAGATGAAAGAGGCAATAACCTGCTACCTAGTAGAATGGCTTTTGCAGCCTGATGTTAAAAGTTTCAGGATTTGAAGGTTAATCTGCAGCAGCAGAAAGAAAGTGTTAGTACTTCCGCTAGTCTGAAATTGACATCCCAGAAACCAGCTCTTTCTAATAAACAGAGAAACAAACTCCAGTGAATCCCACATGTCAAGCCTAGACCTAAGGGAAATTACTCTGTAGGCTTCTGTCTGAATCCACTAAAGAACTCATACTCCAGTCGATGACATTGTCATTAAAGAAAAGGGAAACGTGAAATAATCCTAGCCTCAGAAGTCTCTACCATTAACAGAAGGCCTTCTTTTTCCTGAAAAGATAGAGCATGTGAAGGCCGCATCTCTATTTTTAAAATAAAGCAAGAGAAGTAACATTTATGGAGCACACACAGCATGCCATGTGTGACACTAGGTGACTTAAATATGTTGTGAAATACTTTATCGAGGAGGAAACTGCAGATGAAAGTATCAAGTGACTTGCCCAGGGTCATGTAAGTAATCAAGAGCACAACTGGCATTTGTGAATGGGTCTTCCCAGTACTAAAGCTGCTACTGCAATACTCTGTAAAAGACGTTTATAACTTCAAAGTTAAGGAAGAAAGTATTGAGTTATTCCCTAAGCTAATATCTTAATTATATAATTGCTTGTTAAACTGTGCATTTTTTCAAGCTAATCATACTCCCCTCTTATCCAGATACTCTGAAATGGCTTATTTGTATTTCCTGGTCCTGGTCTCATTCTCACTTATATATTAGTCATGGTTACAACATACAGTTTTTAAGACTTTCTCATTAGAAGACATGGTGTGATGAAAAAGGTGACTTAAATGATGGAAGATGATTGAAGAGTTTTTCTTGAGTCCCCTTGGAATGAATAACACACAGCCATTTATGTCACAGTGTTTCCTTCTACGCGAGCCTGGTAATTTCCAGAGGTCATCTTGGTCAAATTAGTTTTTAATTCCAAAATATTGTTGCTGGAAATGTTCCCACTAGCCAATTCATATCTCCTGAATCACAGGATTTGAGCCAAAATTGAAAAGTGCTAGTAAAGTAAATAAGGAATATCTGTCATATAACCTTTGGAAACAAGCTTTTTTCTTTTTTCTTTTTTTTTTTTTTTTACATAAAGAGTTTTACAAGTGTAAGAAGTTGTTACTGCAATGCATGTGTTTGACATTCCTGAGAAACAGAGGTACTCTTCAGAACATTTTCCAGCCAACTTAAGGTCTCCCTCACCATACCTTTTAGACATGGACTGAGGGCTGTTTTATTCTATGTACTCATTTTGTGCATCTCTTTCTGCCACATTTTGAATATAAGGGAGGCTTCTTGCTTGTTAATTTTTCTGACATACTCATGTTGTACAGAATGCAGGAAAAAGTGAATCTTACTATTTCTTCCTTATACTCAAAGTATATATAGAGAGCCACTAATAAAGGTGGAAAAAGGAAATGCTAGAGGGGCCTTCAAGATGACTGTGTGGGCTGGGCATGGTGGCCCACACCTGTAATCCTAGCACTTTGGGAGGCCAAGGCAGGTGGATCACCTGAGGTCAGGGGTTCAAGACTAGCCTGGCCAACATGGTGAAAACTGTCTCTACTAAAAACACAAAAAATTATCCTGGTGTGGTGGTACATGCCTGTAGTCCCAGCTACTGGGGAGGCTGAGGCTGGAGAATAGCATGAACCCAGGAGGTGGAGGCTGCAGTGATTGTGCCATTGCACTCTGGCCTGGGTAGCAGAGCAAGACACCATCTCAAAAAAAAAAAAAATGCTGTGTGTGAAGATGCCCAGCATTTGCCTCCTTCACACACACAAAAAAGAGGACAGAACAGCAGGTAGGTAATCCCACATTGAAGGAGCGTCTTTGTGAGAACACTGAAACTCAGCAGGGAAATGATAGTGGAGCTCTGAGGCAGGGAAGGAGAGAGAAGTGAAGCAGCCAGCCCAGCTGGGATCAGTACAGAGCCAGGAAAACTCCCCAGTGCAGAGAAAAGGTGAGAGATTCCCCAGCAGTTCATGTTCCCATCAGGGATTCTTGCAATCCTAGTTACAGAAGAGCTCCTCAGTTTTTGCAGGTCCTGAGACTAGTATAGAGAGCTGATCATACAACAGCAGCGTTCCAGAGAGGGAGTGCACACTAGGTCCCACATCTCTCCAAAGACCTAAGCAATTATAGCATGATGCCATTTTGAGATCCCAGCTCTCAGCAGACTATATCCTGCCCTGAAGCCCAAGAACTCCTGCATCTCCACATTCCTGGAGCCCACTGCCATCCCCTCATGTCCACCCAGAAAACTGCATTTCACAGTTTTCTGGGTGGACACGAGGAGCTAGTGGTGCATGTGGATCCTCAGCACTCTATCACACACAATGTCCCTACTCCTTGGGAAATGGGCAATGCAGGGTATGCCAGAAAGGCTGCCCCTGAGACAAAGGAAACTGAAGTGAACACTTCCAAAAACATCAGAGCTGACTGCCTGTAACCAATGCCACTGATAACAACCCTGCCTCCTGCAGTAGCAGGGCTGTTGTGCACCTGTACAAGACTTCAAGGGGTCTTGGGACTGGCCCTGCTGGAAGTCCTTTTGAAACCTGAGGACAGCCGGGCGCGGTGGCTCACGCCTGTAATCCCAGCACTTTGGGAGGCCGAGGCGGGCGGATCACAAGGTCAGGAGATCGAGACCACGGTGAAACCCCGTCTCTACTAAAAATACAAAAAATTAGCCGGGCGCGGTTGTGGGCGCCTGTAGTCCCAGCTACTCGGGAGGCTGAGGCAGGAGAATGGCGCGAACCCGGGAGGCGGAGCTTGCAGTGAGCCGAGATCGCGCCACTGCACTCGAGCCTGGGCAACAGAGTGAGACTCCGTCTCAAAAAAAAAAAAGAAACCTAAGGACAGATCTCCCCTTCCTATCACCACCCTACTAGTGCCCATGTGTACCATCCAGGAGCTAGAAGGTCACCCAGCCCCACCCACTGATGCCAAAGCCTACATACACCTTTGCAAACCTGAGGACAGCATCAACTCACCTGCCACTGCCTATGCATGTTATACAAGGGGCTGGGAATAGACCTGTCCCACCTGCCACCATTGGCACCTGCACTTGCCTTCCAAGGGCATGAGGATGGACCCCTCTTGCCTGCTGCCACCACGTGCATGTGCCTACTGAAGGATCTTGGGACTGGCCTGCCCAGCCTGGAACCACCACAGACACCCACCCACACGTGCCACTTGGGGGCCTGAGGACTGGTCCACCCAGCCAGACTCCACCACCACTTATGCCTATGTGTGCCCTTCAGGGTTCCAAGAATTGGTTCACTGCCCCTGTTACCACCACTGATACCACACATGCCACCCAGATGCTTGAGGACCCTCTGTCATCCAAACCTACGTCTGCCACTGTCAGTACCCAAGTATACCACCTGGAGGCCTAAGGACAAGCTCACTCATACTCACTACCACCAGACGTGGTATATGCTGCCAGGGACCCAAAGGCACATACCCAGCCTGCTGCCATGATTATAAGTGCTTGAACACTAGTCCAACTGGGATCCCTGTCTCAAGCAAAGCCTCACCACAGCTTTCAGTAATAACTTCGGCCCAAGCCACTTACAGCATAAGTTACAGACACCATTCATGCTAATTAAAACTGAAGAAATCATATAGAGACTACTGCACCTACCCAGAATCAAAGCCAAACATCTTACTCAATCAATACCGTAGATGCATGTAGAGGAAAAAATCTTTCCCTATGGTAGCCAAGACATAAAATAGGAAAAAGCCACTATTACACCAGATGTGCAGATAAAAGTGTAAGTTCAGGAAACATTAAAAAGCAAGAAAACATGACACCTCCAAAGGAACACAATAATTCTCCATACAAGAGCTTAACAAGGCCAGGCATGGTGGCTCATGCCTGTAATCCCAGCACTTTGGGAGGCTGTAGGTGGGTGGATCACGAAGTCAGGAGTTCAACACCAGCCTGACCAACATGGTGAAACCCCATCTCTACTAAAAATACAAAAATTAGCCAGATGTGGTGGTGTGCACCTGTAATCCCAGCTACTCGGGAGGCTGAGGCAGGAGAATTGCTTGAACCCAGGAGTCAGAAGTTGCAGTGAGCTGAGGTTGTGCCACTGCCCTCCAGCCTGGGCAACAGAATGAGATTCTGTCTCAAAAAAAAAAAAAAAAAAAAAAAAAAAAAAAAAAAAAAAAAAAAAGCTTAACAAAAGAGAAATCTATGAAATGCCTGAAAAAGAATTCAAAGTAATATTAAAGTCAGTGAGATATAAAAGAACAAACAATACAAAAAATTCAGAAAAAAATCATAATCTGAATAAGAAATTTAACAGATATATATATATATCAAAATGAACCAACAGAAATCCTGAAGCTGAAGAATGTAATGAATAAAATAAAAATGGAAAGCTTTAACAGTAGACAAAATCAAGCAAAAGAAAGAATTTCTGAACTTGAAGACAGGTTTTTGTTTTTTGTTTTTTGTTTTTGGTTTTTTATAACCGAACTAGACAGAAAAGAAAAAGAGTGAAGAAAGTCTACCTGACATATGGGACACCATGAATATTAGAATTTTTGGAGTTCCCAAAGGAGTTGAACAAAGGCATAGAAATCCTATTTAATCATGTAATAGCTGAAAACTTTTAAATTTTTACAAAAGATATAAGCATCAAATAGAAGCTCCAAAACTCCCAAATGGATTAAACCCAACAAGATCTTCTCCAAGGCTTTTTATAGTCAAATTGTCAAAAGGCAGAGTGAGAATTCTAAAAAGCAAGAGAAAAGGCACATATGAGGGAATTCCTCATCAAACTAACAGGAGATTTCTCCATATAAACCTTACAGGTAGGAGAGAATAGAATAATATATTCAAAGTGACGAAAGAAAAATAAAAAGCTGCAGCCAAGAATACTCTACCAGGCAAATCTACTGTTCCAAAGTAAAAGGGAAATAAAATATTTCTCAGAAAAGCAAAAACTGAGGAAATTCATTAGCACAAAACCAGTCCTCCAAGAAATGCTTAAAGGAGTCTTACATCTGGATGCACGAGCATGATATCTGCTATCATAAAACCACACAAAAGTATAAAACTCACTGCTAGAGAAGATACATAAATCAAAAAGAGAAAGAAGTCAAACATCACCACTATAGAAAACCACCAAACTGCAAAATTAATAAGAGGGGAAGAATGGAACAAAGTGTATCCAAAACCAGAAAACAACTAACAAAATGACAGGAATAACTTCTATCAATAAAAACCTTGAATGCAAATGGATTGAACTTTCCACTGAAAACGTATAGACTGGTTGAATGGATTAAAATTAATAATAACTATATGCTACCTACAAGAAACTCACTTCACCTGGATAGACACATTTACGTTGCAAGTGAAGGAACGGAAAATGATATTTCATGCAAATGGAAACCAAGAGAGGCGCAGGGGTCGCTTTTCTTATATCAGATAAAACACACTTTAAATCAAAAACTGTGAAAAGAGACAAAGAAGATCATTATATAATGATAACAGGATCAATTCAGCAAGTGGATATAATTCTAAATATGCAAGCACCCAAAACCAGAGTGTCTAGGTAATATATATATAAAACAAATATTATTAGATCTAATGAGAAAGATAGACTGCTATACAGTAATAGCTCAGGACTTCAACACTGCTCTGAGTGTTGGAAAGATCATTTGCACAGAAAACAAAGACATCAGATTTATACAGTATTTCAGACATAATAGACCTAACAGATGTTTACAGAACGTTTCATTCAACAACTGGGTAATACACATTTTTCTCAACTATACATAGAATATTATCGAGGATAGACCATATGTTAGGTCACAAAACAAGTCTAGACAGTATTTTCTTCGAGAAATCAAACATATCTTGTGACTGCAATGGAAAAAATAGAAATTAACAACAGCAGGAACTTTGGAAACTTTGCAAATACATGGAAATTAAACAACATGCTTCTGGATGATCATTAGGTCAATAAAGAAATTTAAAAAATCAAAAACATTTTTGAAACAATGGAAAATGGAAACACAACATACCTAAACCTATGCAATACAGGAAAAGCAGCACTAAGAGGAAAGTTTATAGCAATAAGCACCTACATCAAAGAAAGTGGAAAGATTTCTAATAAACAACCTAATGATACACAACCTCAAAACAAGAAAAGCAGGAATAAACCAATCCCAAAATTAGAAGGAAAAGAAATAACAAAGATCACAATAGAACTAAACAAAATAGAAACTAAGAAAAAATACAAAAGATCAATAAAGTAAAAATTTGATTTTTGGTGAGATAAAATGGATAAAGCACTACTTAGACTAACCAAGAAGAAAAGAGAGAGGACTCAAATAAGTAAAATTAGAAAGAAACAAAGGAGACATTATAACTGATCCGACAGAAATGCAAGGATAAAGATCATTATAAACAACCAAACTCTAACAAATTGGAAAATCTAGAGGAAATGGATAAATTACTGGACACATAAAATGAACAAAGATTGAACCAGGAAGATACAGAAAACACGAACAGAAAAATAATGAGTAATGAAATTGAATCAGTAATTAAAAATCTTCTAACAAAGATCTAAAAATCTCAGGACAAGATGCCTTTACTGTAGAATTCAACCAAACTTACAAAGAACTAACACTAATCCTTCTTAAACTGTTCCTAAAAATCAAAGAGAAAGGAATCCCTTCTAATGCATTTTATGAGGGCAGCATTACCCTGATTTCAAAACCAGACAAGGACACAAGATAACCGGCCAACATTTCTAATGAACATAGACTCAAAAATTCTCAACAAAATGCTAATAAACAAAATCTAACATATCAAAAAAAAATACACATAATCAAGTGTAATTTATCCCAGGGATTACAAGGATGGTTCAATATATGCAAATCAATAAATGCAGTACAGCACATCAACAGAATGAAGGACAAAAACTATATAATCCTCTCAAGAAATGCAGGAAAAGTGTTTGATAAAATTCAACATCCCTTTATGATAAGAACTCTCAACAAATTAGGCATAGGAGGAACGTACCTTGACATACTAAAGGCTGTATATGACAAACCCACAGTTATCCTCATGCTGAATGGGGAAAAGCTGAAAGCCTTTCCTGTAAGGACTGAAAAAAGACAAGGATGCCCACTTTCACTGCTCTGATTAAACATAGTACTGGAAGTTCTAGCAAGCTCATTCAGTCAGGAGGAAGAAATTAAAAGGTATCCAAATTGGAAAAGAGAAACTCAAATTGTCCCTTTTCATATAGAATGATCTTATATGTAGAAAAATCTAAATACTCCACCAGAAAACTCTTAGAAATGACAAATGAATTCAGTAAAATTTCAGGATGCAAAATCAATATACAAAAAATTAGTAGTATTTCTAAACACCAAAAACAAACTAGCTGAAAAAGAAATAAAGAAAGCAGTCCCATTTATAATCGCTACCAATAAAAAATGAAATAAAATACCCAGGAACAAATTTAACCAAGGAGGTAAAAGAGCACTACAAGAAAAACTATAAAACACTGATGAAAGAAATTGAAGAGAACATAAGCAAATGGAAAAGCATCCCCTGATCATAGATAGGAAGAATTAATATTGTTAAAATGGCCATACTACCCAAACTAATCTATAGATTTAATGTAATCCCTGTCAAAATACCAATGACACTCTTCACAAAACTACAAAAAATATATATATATATATCAAAATTTGTGTGGAACCACAAAAGACTCTGAATAGCCAAACAAATACTGAGCAAAAAGAGCAAAGCTTGAAGCATCACACTACTTGATCTCAAAATATACTACAGAGCTATAGTAACCCAAATAGCATGATATTGCTATAAAAATGGACACATAGACCAGTGTAGCAGAATAGAGAATCCCAAAATGGATCAGTGTATTTGCTGCCAACAGATTTTCAAAATATGTGTACTCCATAAATATGTACAGTTGTGTATCAATGAAAATTTTTAAAAAACATAAAAATAAACGTAAATCTTTTAAGACTCTTCTAGAAGCATGTAGACTACAAACCTAATGAGAAGCACCCTACTTTAATTTCTAATTGGCTGCAGTAATTGTAAATTCTTACCAAACTATGCCCAACATGTTTTCATTTCATTAAGCAGTTATCAGTACCTGTGGTAGTCCCATTCCTAGTAAGATCAAGATTACCCTGAGTTCTTTGTAGTCGTGACATAACTCATTTTTATATAGCTATATTTTCATCTGGAGCCTGGCATCCCATTCTGGGAGGGATCCTAAAAAAAATTTTAACTTGTTGCTTGAGAACTCTTGATGCTGTTCTATAATTGGGTTTCCCTGTCATCAGAAGTAGAGGTGACTGACAGTCTGTGGCAATGATGACTATTGTTACCACAAAGGCTAAAAAAAGTCTTATGTCCTCTAAAAGACAGAGAGAATGATTGCATGTCTTTAAGGGGTGTATAGTGGATATAGAGATTGTGTAGCATGTATGAATCCTTTTTGAAAGTTACTCTTAATTCATAGTCATGCTCACTTGCCTTTTTGATAAACATGTCTTTCTAGAAACTATATCTGGGGATAAACTTCTCTAGTATGTAACTTCTGGAGTTCTCCAGAGTTACATAATTCATAGAATACCTGTGTATATGTGTGTGTATGGATTTTTATCATAAGGAATTGGCTCATGTGGTTATGGAGGCTGACAAGATCCCACATCTGCAATCTGCAACCTGGAGACTCAGGAGAGCTGATGGCATAGTTCCAGTCTAAATCCAAATGCCTAAGACCCACAAAAATCAATATTTTGATCCCAGTCTCAAGGCAGGAAAAAATCCTCAAAGACAGTCAGCTTTATTTATCTATTTTAAATGATAAAATTAAATAGTATAGACATTTACTGTGTACAACAGGATTTTTAAAAAAATTATTATACTTTGAGTTCTGGGATACATGTGCAGAACATGCAGGTTTGTTACATAGGTATACACATGCCATGGTGGTTTGCTGCACCCATCAGCCCGTCATCTACATTAGGTATTTTTCCTAACGCTATCCCTATCCTAGCCCCCACCTCCTGACAGGCCCTGATATGTGATGTTCCCCTCCATGTGTTCTCATTGTTCAACTCCTACTTATTAGTGAGAACATGTGGTGTTTAGTTTTCTGTTCTTGTGTTAGTTTGCTGAGAAGGATGGTTTCCAGCTTCATCCATGTCCCTGGAAAGAACATGAACTCATCCTTTTTTTATGGCTGCATTGTATTTCATGGTGTATATATGCCACATTTTCTTTATCCAGTCTATCATTGATGGGCATTTGGGTTGATTCCAAGTCTTTGCTATTGTGAACAGTGCCACCATAAATATACGTGTGCATGTGTCTTTATAGTAGAATGCTTTATAATCCTTTGGGTATATACCCAGTAATGGGATTGCTGGGTCAAATGGTATTTCTGGTTCTAGATCCTTGAGGAATCGCCACACTGTCTTCCACAATGGTTGAAACAACGTGACGTTTTGATATATTTATACATTGGAGAATGGCTGAATCAAGCTAATTAACATATCTATTACCTCAGATACTTAGTTTCCAGGGTGAGAACACTTGAAATCTGTTAGCAATGTTGACCATACAATAAGTTGTTGTTAAATATGGTCATGTACAATGGATCTCTTGAATTTACTTTACCTGTCTAACCCAGAATAATGTTTAACCAAATCTCTTGGCACTCCTTTGCCTAATCAACTTGACACATACAATTAGCCATCACGGCCACTATCCCAAATAAGGCTTAATAAATATTTATGATTGGGTTCCCTATAGATTTTTAATCTTCATTGTTACCAGGCTATCTGCCCTTCTTGCTGAGGGAATTACCCCAACACTGGATCCCTGAAAACTTCTCAGACTATTAATGATTCCCTTTTAAAAGAATGGATTGGCTGGTAGGAAGGCTGTGGGTAATACCTGGCATGGTAGTTAAAACGGCAAAGGGAGCAAATTAAGTTCATTTAACCAATTTTGGTCTCTCAGTATTTAATGATTTGTTGATTATCAGGTAAAATTATTCAACAACCATCTTACCCAGGGAAGAAAGCAGCCTCAATTTTGGCAAAGTAAAACAATCTCTTCTGCTTTCATTTTCTTCAATAGGTAGGGATATTGGGTGAGTTCTAATTTTATTCACTTTCTGCTAGGAAATGTCTAAGACAAATTTTCTGGCACACTCCCTTTCACATCTTTGTACCTGCCCTTTACCACCTGCATCCCGCATCCTCTTGACACTGGCAACTCCACCATAGTCCTCTTTTCTTTTCCTCTTAGACAAGCCTCTCAGAGCATATCAAATCAAGTAAGTGCTAAATTAGTGTGGCAGAGTGTAACTGCCATAGGAAGTCAGAGAAAATAGTTTGAAGAGGAAGCAAGAAGGGGATGAATGTGGGATCTGGGGCCTGGAGGATGGATGGGGCCAGCAGTCAGTATAGGGCTGCTATTGAACATTTACAGTGTTCCACGCACCACACTAAGCAAATCAAATGTACATGCATACACATAACCTTCCAAGAGAGATACTGTGAATACCTTTTCACAGATGGAGAAAGACCCAGGGAAGATTCTATGACTAGTAAGTGATGGGACCTGGACTCAAAAAACTGTTTTTTTAAAACCCACCCCCCCCCAAACTTTTTTTTTTTTTTTAGGACTCTAACACTCACACCTATGGTTTGAACTTTTGGATTCCAAAACCTGTGGTCTAAACAATAGTGTCTATGGATTTTACTAGGCAAAGGAAGGAGGGAATACATTCCAAAAAATTATTTAAGTTTAACAAAATCACAGGATCTATTATAAGCCAGTTCTTTACTAGAAAGTTACTTTTGGAATTTATTATGAGGCAGTGAATTCATCAGAGTTTGTTTCCAAACTTTCATGGAAGTCTTAGAATATAAAATGTAAATCAGCTCCCATCATTCCCCTGCTTAATATATTCCACTGGGGTCTAGTCACACAAATAATAAAAAATCCAAATTCCTGGTGGCATCTTCTTCAAGATGCTCTATTGATCCTTCTCCCTTCCCACTTCTCTGAATTCATCTCCTATTCCTCCTTACCTTGTGTAGAGGGTGTGTGACTCAACTATGATCACATTGGCTGATGCCATTCTTGGTGATCCTCAAATGTACCATACTCATTCTCCCTGTACTCAGACCTTCCCAGGACTGGCTCCCTCACTTCATCTGGGATTCTTCTTAGAGACAACTTCTTGGACCTCTAGTCTTAAGTATATCCTACCCTCTCTCCTCCTACTCTGCCTCATTCTTCTTTAGGGCACTTTATAGCTCCGCCTATGCGATGCTCTAGGAAGAGTGAGAAGGAGAGAAAGAAGTCATGTCTTTCTTCACTGAGCAATCAGGATTCTCCACAGGTGCAGTGATTTCCCCATGCAGTATCTACTGTTCTGTTCTGAGAACACGTGGATGAAATATGGGAAGGATGTTAGAGCTTAGGAGTGCAAGCAAGAGAACAGCAATAGATGTCTCCTCTGGGCAACTACTGCTTCTCTTTACTTAAGGCTAAACATAATTGCGTAAATTGGTGACACATCTGAAATATTGGGATTATATCTGATGCTACCTTTTAGAAGGCCAATTTGGACATGATAGCTTGAGGAGATGACCAAATTAATAGGTAAGATAGCGCTAGGGCCAGGTGTATGCATACTAGCTTTCATATTTCTGAACTTATCCCTGGAAACCTCTCTCACAAGTATCAGAATGGCACTGGGCCCTTTGAAGCTGTAACTTGAAGTCTCGTAAAAGACACTGTCATGTACCACTGACAACTTTTCCAAATGAAAACAGAAGACAGGACAGGTGGCTCCCTTGGGGTGCATACCCCGTGAAGGAATCTATTCTGGGAGGGATTTTCACAGTGTGTATTTTTAATATCACTCAGGCCAGCATCTTAATCAGACTTTACTGGTGGGAAGCACTCACCTGGCAGGAGTGATTGTGATGGTAGGAATTTAATCTGAACACTTGGCATAGGCCTAATCATATTTCGCTTATTTTCTTTTATGTGTCTTCTTAAGATAAATGAGTCTCCTCCTTTATCAACAATAGCTCAGGATTTATAAGCTCACATTTTTCACCTAAGACAGGGAATGTAGCAACTTGCACTTTATTATCCATCTCTCATTTTCTTCCCTTCAAACAGTCGATAAATTCCCCGCCAATGTCTCTTTTTAAAGGTTGCTTACAAGTTTCTGTTTCAGAACAATGTGCCAGCGTTGGTTTTTATCCCTAAGTCCTTTCTGAATCCGAGTGCTCATTGGGAGTGATTTGCAAGAGTTTTTGCAAGAATTTCTTCAGCAAAACTACAGTTCACCCAAGAGGGCCTAAACATAGCCTGTCTGAGTTGTGGGCATCAGTTCCTGACAACAACTGACATGAGTTGTTGTCCAGGTAGCATCTCATTCCTGTGCATCATAGAATAGAATTTTTTACAAGTACAAATGACCTTAATGTTTCTTCTATCCAACTACCTATTATGGGTGAGATGAAACAGATTCAAATGGGGATAGGTTTGTCTGTATTTGACCTGACAACTAGAGGAAGGGTTGAGAACAGAAGTGCTATACTCTTCCTATAATTCCATGGAATGTGCTTATAATTTCTCAGAAACATCCCTTAAGGATAGTCTTTAATGTTTACAAGTATACAGCAATTTCCATGCTGACCTACCTGTTTTCTTGGATGGCCAGCAAGCAGAGTACTGGTCTGTGTAAGTAGTATCTCCAGGGTTTGTTAACTTTTAAGCCAGACTTGACTGTATGTGGGAGCTGTGATTTTGATTCTTTTTGGCTAATAGAGACTTTTCATCTGTAAGTCAGAATGTACTGTCTTCTCTGAGTCAGGGATTATGACATGAGATTGGGATAAAACAGATAGCTGCAATACTTGCCCCTCCCTGCTGGAAGCTTGAAGTGTAGAAAAAAAAATAATAGGAGAATATAGCCAAATATGCAGTGGTTCTTAGAACATCAGCTCTGAGTTGATTCTGAATTGCTTGTTTTTCACTAGCCAAACCAATCATATGTAGGAAAATATAGTCCTGCACCTACCCAAAGAAATAAAGAGCAGCAAAGTGCTTAAAATTGTGATTGCTTTGTCTTCTGTATCCCTAAGTGACCACCCTGTTAACCCTCCATGGGCATGTAGCTTGGGTGAAAAATAAATCCTTGTTCTTCAAAGTCACTGAGATTTGTGTTGTCTGTTACTGTAGTATATTGACTGATCAGCATGGATTGTCTGATTTAATCCTCGATGTAGAAGTTAGAATTGTCTTGACTGCCTAAATGTTCATATTCACAGCATGAGCCTTAGAAAGCGTACCAGGAAGTGGTTGAAGCAGCACTCTAACCCTTGCAGTCTGGTTCCAAAGCTTATATTGTTAGCTGGGATATCAAAATTCTCTCTCTCATTTTCTTTCTCATTCTCTTGCACACTGTGTGTGTCTGTGTGTGTGTGTGTGTTTGCTCCCCTGTTATTGAGGAAAGATGGTTTCTAAAGAGAATCAAGGAAGACTTCCCAAATAAATTGATAGCTACGCTCTAAAGGAAAAGTAGAAACTAGGCAATTCAGTAGTAAAGAAAATTATACTTATTCCATGTCTGTGTGGAGGCAGGGGTAGTCCCCGTTGTTTGATTTACTCACACCCAGAAAAAGTGTAGAGCAAAGAATTCCTGTTTATGCATTACTTTTGGAAACCATGAAATATGGAAAGTGTTCAAACACAATAGCCTTGAATCTGTAAATCATTAAAAGCAACCTTATGAGATTTTATAAAACGGATGAGAAATTACAGTTTTCATCCACTGAGGCACCAAAGCAATCTGACAGTTACATATGTATAAGGTTCTCTAGCTCGCTCTCTTGCTCTTACTCACTCGCTCTCTCCCTCCCTCTCTCTCTCTCTCTCTCTCACACACACACACAGAGAAAATGATCTAACCAATATATGAGCTTTAGCGTTATGGTAACTAGAGAGTAAAAAGGAAAAGAAGGAAAACTATATATCAACATCATTGGCCAAAGAAAGAAAATATGAACAAAGTTGAGATTACATGCCAAATGACAAAAAGGATCAGCAGCTGTGACCCAGACGGTGATGGGGTCATCTGGTCCTCTCCCTTGCTGTTGGGTTAATCATGCAGGACTGATGATGTCACCATTTATAATGCTCTCTGGAAAAGAAAGCCAGTAGCTGCCTCAGTAGCCTGTCACACAATTTAATTGCCTTGATCACAAAACATTCCCTGTGTCTTATTCAGGTCTGGCTTGCTTCACTCTAGAAACCCTTCATCAAGTTGGACTTTAATGGAAACAGAACATTGCCCAGCATGTCCCTTTAGTAACCCCACACAAAATGTGGACAAGTAACAGTCATGTTTTAACCTCTTTAACCTACTACCTCTTTCCCCAAGCACATATCTCTAAATCAGTTCTCTTTATGGATTAGGGGAATTCCAAAGCACATCACTGCATGTCTCTTGAACTGGATTGCTTTTTTTTTTTTTCTTGGTGAACGTCATATTTCTCTTAAAAAAAAAAAAAAAAAAACCTTGTTAGGGTTGTATTTGTATGCTGTAAGATTCACTCATTTTAGGTATACAACTGAGTGATTTTTAGTAAATTTACTTTTATACAGCTACAACCACAATCTGATTTTAGAGCATTTCTGTCACCTCAGTAAAATCCCTTGAGTCTATTTATAGTCTTCTCCCATTCCCACTGTCAGCCCTAGGCAACCACTAATCTACTTTCTGTCTCTATAGATTTGCTTTTCTGGAAAATACATAATTGAGATCATGCAATATGTGGTCTCTTATGTTTGTCTTCTTTCATTTATCATAATTTTTGAGGTTTGTCCATGTTATAGCAGGTACCTGTATTTCATTTCTTTTGATTGCTAAATAGTATTCCATTGCATGGATGTAGAATATTTTACTTATCCATTCATCAGTTAATAGGCATTTAGGCATTTTCCACATTTTGGCTCTGATGAATTATGTTGTTGTGAACCTTTATGTATAAGTGTTTGTGGGGACATAGGTTTTCATTTATGTATAAGTGTTTGTGGGGACATAGATTTTCATTTATGTATAAGTGTTTGTAGGGACATAGGTTTTAATTTATGTATAAGTGTTTGTGGGGACATAGATTTTCATTTATGTATAAGTGTTTGTGGGGACATAGGTTTTCATTTATGTATAAGTGTTTGTGGGGACATAGGTTTTCATTTATGTATAAGTATTTGTGGGGACATAGGTTTTCCTTTATCTTGGGCAGAGAGAGCCCAGAGGGGAATTCTGGGTCATGTGGTAACTCTGTGTTTAAATTCTTAAGAGGCAGGCCCTTTTCCAAAGTGACTGCAACATTTTATGTTCCCCTTAGTGGTATATGAGAGTGCATGATATTTCCACATTCTTGCCATCAAGTGTGCTACTCGTGTGTGTGTGTGTGTGTGTGCGCGCGCGTGCGTGTGTTTTGGAAACTCCCAGAAGGAAGGAATGCAATCTGCAACTCTTCTTGCCTTTTCATATAGTGTTTAGCACAGGACTGGCACACAGTAGAAGCTTAACAGTGTAGCATGACATGTGATGGTTAAGAAATTTTGTATTGGAGTTAGACTGCCAGGTTCTGTAAGCATTGGCTTCCTCTACTGTTAAATGGGGCTAATGGTGCCTACCCTTTTGAGTTACAATGAGGATTAATGAATACATTGCAGACCATATGCTTTGTCTAACATATATGGAAATGGTAGCTTTTGTTACTAATGCTTTGAAATTCACATGGATGATCACTTTCTGAACAATCTCTAGTTTAGCCAATTTCTTTTTTTTCTCTTGCAATTAGATATTTAGGTATAGGCAATGTAGTGAGCCCCCAAGATGAAATAATAAGTAGCACGTTATTTCTCATTGCAAGAAATTTGAAGTTTAGTGACTGATGACAGATATAAATGGGCAATTACAATGTATGTAGTATAAGATATAGAAGGAAATATGAGATGAGAGATATGATATGAAAAATCCCATATGACCCAGAAAAGACATTTAATCATAACCAAAGGACTGCAGAGAGGAGCAGAAGCACTGGGAAGAGTATTGCTGGCCAAGGGAAGGACATGAAACATTTACGAAGATTCAAAAAGGGAAGGGGTTTGGAAAAATCGCGAGCATGTTCTGTGACAGAGTGAAGGGAGACTGTTGAGAGACAAGGATGAAGAAGTGAGCAGGTGCAGTCATGAAGTGTGCTAAAGATTACATTAAGAAGTTTGTTCTTTACTTTTGTTGCTATCGTTCTATTAAGTGTTAATGTCTGAGGAGCTACAAAGAAGATGGTTCAATATTCCAAAGGTAGAAGTGACCATTTATAAAGAGAAGAAAGCTAGAGCAGTCTCAAACTTTATACTAGTCTAATATAGCATTTCTCAACTTAAAAAAAACATTGCCCCTCCCCCCAGAGGATGTTTAGCCATTTTTCCCTATTTTTCACCACATGAAATGTCAATATTAAAGATATATTGCATATATACTTCCTATGTAAACATATTTGCGTTTTCTAAATTAAAAGAATAAAAATTTTGTATGCCTCCAGCTCCCCAATAATTAATTTTTGTCCACTGGGGACTGTATCCCCCTGATTGGGAATACATACTCTAATAAATTGGAATCTGAAGTAGGAACAGGTATAGATGTTAAGATTTTTGTCATTCCCCACACTACCTTTCAAAATACAACTATTTGGAATGAATAAATTCTATCACTCTATAGATATTTTCTGAGCACATAATATTTGCCAAGCCATAGGAACTGAGACTACAGCAGTGAATAATACAGTCAAAAATCCCACCCCTCATGAAGATTACATTCTACTGCCATCTATATATAATTGTTTCACTCTTGGATCCAAACTAAGTAATGCCTGCCATTAAAACTGCTCCAGCAAGAGATTATCTTGAGACTTGTTTGTTAAAACAGGTCTTGGCATTTCTTTCAAGCCTGAAAATGTGCTGACAGAATTAAAAACCCATCCGATGCTGATGCAGGGGGAAAATCAGAAGAGCAAGAAAATAGCACCTTTTTCTGTTAATTGATTTTATTAGTGGGAAAAATTGTTTTACACACATATCAAAATATCAAAAATTGCACAATAGGGCTGCAACCTAATCATCTAACAGCCATCAATGTTTGCTTTTTCTGAATAAATATATGAACTCTGGGTGTTTTTACATCAGTCTTTAATCTGTACACATCCCTAGGAGTCCTGGGCATAGGGTGGATCCTGGAACAGATCAAAAATGCCTTTTCAGCAGTGTCCAGTGGAATGTGAAAAATAGCACTATCTTAAAAACAACATAATAGCAATTTCCATCCCCATCCCACAAGAACCAACAGAAGTCCACCTCACCCAGAATTTTGCAGACATCCTGGTATCTTACCCTGCACCAGTGGAAAGGCCTCTGGGACCACTGGTCACTGCCCTGCACTGGCCATGCTGAGAGAACACTGGTCCCCACCACATGATCCCTGGAGTTCAAATGTTCTGCCGCTCCTGGAGAAGGGAAACTTTGGTGAGGTTACAGCCATTTCCTTTGGAAGCCTTAACCCCTCCTTGGGACACTGGAAGGAAAATGGTCTCTAGACTTCATGGGAGGCACAGATCTTTTGTCTACCGCCCCCTACCCATCCCAGTGGGAAAATATCTCCTCTTCTTCTTGCCTCCTTTCCCAGAACATCTAGCACAGTTCATTCAATGAGATTCAATTAGATTATAAAAGATAGGAAACCCCACTGCTGTTAGGCTACTGCTGCTTCATTCTCAAAATCTCTAAGTCAAGGAATTACAAAGCCCAAGAACCTGTTTGAAATGGTGACAAAAGGAGTCAAGGGCAGGAGATATGAGGAAAGAAAGAAGTTATGTGGAAAGAACCAATATTTCAGTCTATTATCCTGCTACTCAGAATTCTCTTTATTCTGTACTCATCTTCTAGAAAACTATGCAAAACAATTAACCAGTCTAGACCAGACAAAGAATGAGGAGCAAATGCTGTAGTCCTTGGACCAGCCCAGAGGGTGGTTCCCCAGATTCCACCTACCTGTGCCCCTGTTCCTC
Organism: Macaca nemestrina; assembly: GCF_043159975.1. Lineage (NCBI taxonomy): Eukaryota > Metazoa > Chordata > Mammalia > Primates > Cercopithecidae > Macaca > Macaca nemestrina. Next base: position 23,863,462 of record NC_092130.1, on the reverse strand, counting down.
TGCCCCTAGCCACTGCCTTTTCTGAAAGATCTAACTGAGGGCTTAGGGGAGACTAAATTAGACTGAGAAAATAATAGGATTAGCTCTTGTGTTTTTGAAAACTCCTATTCAGAGTGAGTACCACACCCAGTATGGGAATCGTCACTGGTGATCCTGCAATCAGCAGGGCTTTCAGAATTCTTATCTTCACTGGGATTACAGTGGGAGCCTGGCCTCCTCCTTCTATCTCAGATGTACCTTACAGACTTCAGGTAAGCACTTCATTGGACAGCACTCATCCAGTCAAGACCTGTTATTCCCCTATTGGGCTACTATAATTTTCATGCTTGCCCTAATGAAAATTAGTTTCACCATTTAAAGAGGAAAGTAAAATATCGTCTATTTTTCTACATACTTTTTCTAATTATTCTAGGAATGATATTCTCTCTCCTTTTTTTTTTTTTTTTTTTTTTTTTTTGAGATGATGTCTCGCTCTGTTGCCCAGGCTGGAGTGCAGTGGCACAATATTGGCTCACTGCAAACTCTGCCTCCTGTGTTCATGCCATTCTCCTGCCTCAGCCTCCCGAGTAGCTGGGACTACAGGCACCCAATACCACGCCCGGCTAATTTTTTGTAGTTTTAGTAGAGACGGGATTTCACTGTGTTAGCCAGGATGCTCTCAATCTCCTGACCTCGTGATCCACCCGCCTCAACCTCCCAAAGTGCTGGGATTACAGGCATGAGCCACCGTGCCCAGCCCTCCCTCTTTAGTTTTTTGGAGAGAGAATTTTGCTATTGCCCAGGATGGAGTGCATTGACGTAATCATAGCTCACATTCCTGGGCTCAAGTGATCTTCCTGCCATAGCCTCCTGAGTAGCTGGAACTACAGGCATGTGCTACCATAACCAGCTAATTTTTATTTTTATTTTTTTAAGAGATGGTATCTTGCTATGCTGCCCAGGTTGCTCTTAAACTCCTGGCCTCAAGAAATCTTCCTGCCTCAGCCTCTCAAAGTGCTGCAATTACAAGCATGAACCATTGGGCCTGGTCTGATTCTCAATCTTCTAAATACCTCTTTTACATCTTATTGGGAGAGAAGCTGTAGTTCATAATTGACCTAAAACTCCAATCTTAATAATACCCAAAACTTCTTATGCAGTAAAAGGTGAAATGTTTTTTAGTAAAGGTGATATCAAGGTACTTTGATGGGTTTCCAATCCAGCCTGATTGTTCCAAAGCTAGAAAGGAGACTATAAACATGGGAACATATTAACATTTAGTTGGCTACTCTAATAGCTTTGTATTATATTTTGGAAATAGAGGCCAGTAACACAAATTCACACTATTTGATAGACCTTTCCCACCAAATACCATTAGGCAGACCTAGAGACAGCAAGTAGGCTAGAAAAGTGAAACTGATCATGAGCAAGAATAGGAAATCCTGTAAGTGGAAAAATGATAGAGATTTGGTACATTTGGGATAAGTTTGCTGCCATGAGATATATGTGAGGGAAGATTAAATTACTTACTGCAAAAAGAATTACTTGGCTTGGATTGGATTTATATTTCTTGAACTGTGGTCATTTCTGTACCTTCTTCACTGTTCTTATTTTGCTATTACAGACTGTCTTACAGGGTGGGATTTGGAGGGGCCTTCTCTTCTTGTAACTTGTCATGGCACATAGCACTTGATTATACACACAGTGGGTTCTCCAAAAATAGCAGAAGATTCCTTCTGATTATGTCTAGGGGTGGGCAAATGTTGGGTTGTAATTAGGATCCCCTAGACCCTGGGAAGGTATAACAAAAGTACCATAAAAATGGATGGTGTTAGGCTTAGGATTAAAGATGGTTCTATCTGTTAATATTGCTGACTGCAGTTACCCAATAAGCTAAAATAAAAGTGACATTAATAAGAAACCCAGCAGTAACCATAATGACATTACTTTTGTGTATATTGAGGATTGGGTTACCCTTAGCTATTATCCTAATGGCTATAAATATAAAGTCTCAATTGGAAAGAGTTGAGTTCAAAGTCATTGTTCTGTCATTAGCTAGCCGTGTAATTTTGAGTGAGTTACTTAACAACAAATTTGCTCACTTGTAAAATAAGGAAAATAATAACTATCTCATAAGAACATTGAAGAGATGACATGGGATAATTTATATATAGCACTTAGTACATGAGATATAGTGTACATTCTAGATAAGTGTTGATTTTTAAAATAAATCAAGGAAAGCTTTATTTTTTGTTACTTAAGGGCTTTTATTTAAATTACTATTGGTGTTTCTAGAAGATTTTAGAAAATTATAACATACAGACCAGGCATGGTGGCTCATGCTTATAATTCCAGCACTTTGGGAGGCTGAGGCGGACGGATCACCTGAGGTCATGAGTTTGAGACCAGCCTGGCCAACATGGTGAAACCCCGTCACTACTAAAAATGCAAAAATTAGCCAGGCATGGTGGCCTGCATCTGTGATCTCAGCTACTCAGGAGACTGGGGTAAGAGAATCTCTTGAACCTGGAAGGTGGAGGTTGCAGTGAGCTGAGATCATGCCATTGCACTCCAGCCTGGGCGACAAGAGCAAAAAAACTCTGTCTCAAAAGAAAGAAAGAAAGAGAGAAAGAGAGAAAGAGAGAGAGAGAGAGAGAGAGAGTACAGATAAGCAAAAAGAGGAAAGTAGAAAGCACTCATAACTCAGACATACAAAGATATTAAATATCAACATTCGAGTATATTTTCCCCTAGAATTTTTCTCCAATAAAATTTCCTTGAGAATTTTTTGTTATACCCACATGAGTATATGTGTATATATGTATCAATGTGTATATATATTAAACAGTTATTTTTAAGTGGGCTCTCTCTCTCTCTCTCTCTCTCTATATATATATATATACATATATATATATTTCCTCAACTGATTGCTTCAGTCAATAATGCATCATGAATATTTACCTGCACTCTTACATATTCCTCTGCAAGAACTACATCATTTTCCCTTATAGTATGTTCAATTATTTTAACATGCGACTTTCGATAGTTTTTTTTCTTTCTCTTGTTAAGTGACATGGTGATGAACAACTCTAAAGCTAAATACTTTCACATTTACACAGTTATTTCCTTAGGATGAAATCCAAGAACTAACATAATAATTTTCGGTAACAATGAAGGAACTGAGGTAAATCGTGAAAAGCACAGAGTATAGTAAGTCAGTCATCAATAAATGGGGGAGGAAAGGGGCTATACGTATGTAGTGTAAGAAAAGAAGTTGTTCGGAATAGACTTGCTGTAGTACCCCAAATGTAATCTTTTGTTTAAGAATATTTAGGAGTTCTTGTTTGTTTTGTAATCGTATCATGCATGTAATCATATGCTTGTAAACATATCAATGTCTTCTGACCTCAGTGGGGAAAAATGTCAACATAACATGCAGACAGATGAAGCAGCATAGTCAGTTTATAGAAGTCAGGTTTAGTATGTGTTTCTGTGAAAAGGTTTGCCTCTCCAGCTATCAGAAATGAGGACTAACAATCCCAAACACAAGCTAATCTGTCTGTCTCTTTTGGGAGGGTTGGAGGTGCCTTTGGACATCCGCATTGTCATCTTTCCCTTTGTTGCAGGTTCCACCTGCTGCGGGTGAGACACATGCCATGTCCCCCAGCCTGTTGCCTCTCACACTGGGTTTGATTGCGCAGTCGGGTTCTCTTGGCAGAACTGTCTCCATGAGTGCCAGAATAGAAATATACAGATGGCACGCTATCCATGGAGGAACAATTTTGACCTGCAGGATCTGTTCTGATCCACAGGCTGAAGCACATTTATGAAAACAGAATGGGGAAAAGTACCCATTTTCCACTTGGTCATCCAACTCCCTGTGTGGCATCCATACTGAACGTGTTGAGATATACAGCACAATGGCAATGGCAGACAGAAGAAGCTTCAGGAGGCTGAAATAACATAGATAACATAGTGAGGTAGGTTGGGTGGAGACTGTGCAAACTAGAGACCGTATGGTGTGTCTAGGCAGGGGCGGCTGCTGCTCACCTCAGCGGACTCTGGCAATGGGAGAGCAGGCCCAGCATGGCCATTCCTGTTTAACTGGAGAAACTAGAAACCTGGATTTTTCATTCATATATTTTGCTTTTCAAATGTTATTAGAAAATAGAGGAACACATAAGAAATAACAAAGCATGTTCATAGTGTGTGTGTATATACACCAAACACACACATGCATGCTCATACACACACACACACACACACATTCCTGGGAGGAGAAAAAACACCGTGGAGGGATGAAAATAGAAATTTGACTTATTTGAATATTTGTTATTTTGTAGATTTGACTTTGGTGCCACATACATAGTTTACATAAAACAAAATTGGACTTTAAAAAAGCTGTCGTGAAAAAATGAGAAGAAAAAATGAAACAAATCTCACTGGGTATTGTGTTAACAGAATAACCCCACAGAAAGGAATTATTTCAAGTGACTTTGAAATTCCACGGTTTGACTATATTTTCCTAGTAGGATATACTTTAAAGGTTTTTAAAAACTGACAAATTCTACATTGTTTTTTTATTAACCATAATGTTAGTGCAGTAGTGACGTTGGTGTTCTGAAACTATTCTGTGTGTGTTGTGAGTTAAATGAATAATCGTGTTGGTATTATTCAGAAAAGGGATTTTTGGTATGAAAGAAAGGTAGTAACATGATAAAATCCATGAGATAAAATGGAAATCTTCAAGTCCTGAATTTGAGTTGAAGTTTCATGTTAAATCATATTATTTTTAGTAAACACACAACACACACACACCTTATTTTCCAGCTCTTTCCGCAGAAACAAAGGCTCACCCAGTAACAATCAGTATCCAAAGGTCCCAGTTGTGGTTTCTAAATACCAGTTCTCACTGAAATGAACCAGGGCTTCTTATTAAAAATGGCTGATTACAGTCATGGGGAAGGACTGTAGGATTACCCTGTAACATCTCACATAGAAGAGAGACGTCCATCAAAGACTACGTGGTTGTATTAAAAGGGTGCAGCAGTCAACTGGAAAAAACTCCTTTACTGAAGTAGGGAAATTAGAAAATTATAATAATAATAATTGGGCTATAATGAAACAAGTGAAAATGTTTATAGTCATAGTTAAAAAGTAGAATCCTCATTGGTTTGGAAGATACTAGGTGGAAGATGTTAGATAGCCAATTCAGTATTTTAAAGATCAACAATAAAGGAGGGAAAATCCAGCTCTGTCAATTCCTCTGTCAACTATAATTTAGAGTTAGCAAATAGTTGATGAGATGAAAGTAAATTAAGAATAATAGAATTGGCCGGGCGCGGTGGCTCAAGCCTGTAATCCCAGCACTTTGGGAGGCCGAGACGGGCGGATCACGAGGTCAGGAGATCGAGACCATCCTGGCGAACACGGTGAAACCCCGTCTCTACTAAAAAATACAAAAAACTAGCCGGGCGTGGTGGCGGCGCCTGTAGTCCCAGCTACTCGGGAGGCTGAGGCAGGAGAATGGCGTAAACCCGGGAGGCGGAGCTTGCAGTGAGCTGAGATCCGGCCACTGTACTCCAGCCCGGGAGACAGAGCGAGACTCCGTCTCAAAAAAAAAAAAAAAAAAAAAAAAAAAAAAAAAAAAAAGAATAATAGAATTGTGATATAACCAGTTTGAAACCTCTAGTGAAATCGTCGGTCCTCTAGGCAAAGACTACGTTGGCTGATAACTTCATGGCAAAAAATGTTATGTGCCTACTGATAGAAGAATATCCCATGAATTAAGTAAAAAATGTCCCTCACTCCACCTCAAAGATGTTCATGTATAATCTCAGAACCCATGAATGTATTACATTACATGGAAAAGGGGAATTGAGATTGCAGATAGAATTACAGTTACTGATCAGGTGATCTTAAAATGGGGAGATTATCCTGGGTTATCCAGATGTGCCCAGTGAAATCACAAGGGTCCTTGAGAATGGAAGAAGGATGCAGAAGATTCAGTGTCAGAGTGATTTTATGTGAGAAAAACTCAAATCAGCCACTGCTGACTTTGGAGATAGAAGTGAGGCCATGAACCCAGGAGCCAGAAAGAGCAAGGAAATTGATTCTCCCTTTAGAGCCTCCGGAAACGGACATAGCCCTTCTGACCCCTTGATTTTAGCCCATTGTGTCCTGGTCAGACTGCTAACACACAGAACTGTAAGATAATAAATCTGTGTTGTTTTAAGCCACCAAGTTGTATTATTTGTTACTGTAACAATAGAAAACTAATATACCCCATTTCCTAGGATATATTCTTTCTAGAAAATTGCACCTGAGTCTGATTAAGCTTCTTGATGTAACTACCAATTTATAGGAAACATAACGAATAGAGGAACACATTATATGAAAGTATGGGAATGTTCAGCAAAATCTGAACTCTGGGTAATTCTATTTTTAAAATGACATTTATCAAATAAAGTATATGTGTATATATTTGTATATGTGTGGATGTATGAGAGAGAAAATGACTGGAAATTTTAGGAACTGATCTAGTATTTTATGTAGCAAACAATTGCTGTAGGGAACTTAATTCAAAAAAGCAAATTATAGAGAAAAAAAGTATTAGTGAAATTTGAACATTGACACTGGGTGTTTGATATTAAGGAATGATTGTTACTTCTCAAGTATGTGTGTGGTAATGGGATTATGGTTATATTTAAACAAAGAAGGGGAGCGTAGGTGGCCATAATAGATAATAATAGCCATAAATTGATAATTGTTGAAGATGAGTGATAGGTACATATGTGTTTGCTATCTGTTCTTTCTACTTTTGCATTCATTATTTCCATAACAAAATATTTTTAAAAAATATTAGCAACTAACTTGACTCTTTAAATGTTTGTGACTCAAACACACATGTCCAAAGTCTGGATTTAACCAACAGGCTGCCAGCTTGAAATATCTGTAGAGTTTTGGAAATAGGATCTTTTACTTTTCCTGGAGTATTATCCTTTTCTCTCCTCCTACTTACCTTCTCCCTCCATTCTTTCTGTGCTGCCTAGCAAAATTGCCCCCTGCCCCAATCTGTATATGTGGATGACTAGAGGGCATTCAAATTGCTTGGAATAGAATTTTCTCAGAAAGAGTGAAAAAGATAATATGCATAACTGCATTGAACAATACCTCCTAATATTTTACATGTTCTTTGAATACTCATCCTCATTCCATGCCTTCAAAAAAAAATAGGCAATAACTTTCCATTTTTGACGGCCTGAGGTGTTTTGAAATTTTGGCTAATCATATCTTCCTTGTTATCTCTGTGTTCTATTTCAGGATGGAATGGGAAACCTGAGGATCACAGAAAAAGGTCTAAAGCTAGAAGGAGACTCCGAATTCTTACAACCTCTCTACGCCAAAGAAATCCAGTCCCGACCAGTAAGTTTCTGCTGAGAGAAGAAGGTGTTATTGTTGTTCTAGAATCTGAATCTAGAGGAATTAATCGTGCTATCAGCTGGGTACAGAGGACTGGGATGGGGAGTAATGCTGGTAGTAAGATGAATTCGCTTTCACTTCTGAATCTTTGAGTATCATCACAGCAGTGGTAATGTAAGCAAGTGAGATGACCTCTCTGAGCCTCTTTCCACTCCTGGTGAATAGAAGGTAACAACCCCATGCTACCCAACTTTATAGATTGTGTCGCAAATAAGGCAAGACAGCAAATGTGGAAAAGCCATAAATAGTATACAAATGCATGATAATATTGCTGTTTATTTTATTCATCAAGTGCTTCAAAGCCATTTTTAGAAACACAGAACTAAAGAATTAGAATTTTGTTTTTCATTAAGACTTTACACTATGTAGCCGGTGTTGGTTAGGATCAATTCAATATCAGGCTGAGTGCAGTGGCTCACACCTGTAATTCCAGCACTTTGGGAGGCCAAAGTGGGCAGATCACCTGAGATAGGAATTTGAGACCAGCCTGGACAACATAGTGAAACGTCGTCTTTACTAAAAATACAAAAATTTGCCAAGTATAGTGGTGAGCATCTGTAGTCTCAGCTACTGGGGAGGCTGAGGAAGGAGAATTGCTTGAACCCAGGAGGTGCAGGCTGCAGTGAGCCGAGATCACGCCACTGCACTCCAGCCGGGGCAACAGAGCAAGGCTCCATCTTAATAATAATAATAATAATAATAATAATAATAATAATAATAATAATAATTCAATATCAACAGCTACATTCTGAAATGATATTTAAATAATCACAACAGAGTGTGTACCCTGTTCTAGGCATATTGCTGTTTTGCATGCAGTCTCATATCTAATTTAGTTCGCAGATTTGTCCACTGAGGTGGGGACTATTGCTGCCTCTATTTTGTAGATTAAACAACTGAGGCTTGGAGAAGTTTCATGTCAAAAGCTTCATACTTGTAGCAGGACAGAGATTTCAAGCCTTCTCTGTTAACCATTATTTCCTACATAAGCCTTTTCTTTCATTCCTTCTTTTCTCTCTTGTTGCTGTAGCAGTGATTCCTACATATATACCTTACCTTTATTAACCACTGTTATTCCAAATTGTGTGGGGTTCTTTTAGTGGTTTTGTTTTTTGGTTGGTTGGTTTCGTTTGTTTAGTTTTTATTTTTGTTTTTTAGTGGGGTGATAGAATTTGCTGCTGAAAAGGATTATTAATGCATTTGCTCTGCCTCGGATTGATCCCCCTTCACCTGCGAGCATAACGTGAAAGTTCCCCCAAAGCATTACCTGCATTGTGTGCATTGATTAGCATAATTATGGAAATTCAGCAACTTGGTGCAGTGGCTAATTTTATCTGAATGTTATCCAAAGTCTTGAATTGTATTAAACTAGTGCCACTACTAAATTTCAAATAGATTTACTTTCTTGTGTGCTTAGTAAAAGAGAGGGAGTCAGGATGTTAAAACCATCCAAAATAGCAAATGAATTTGGCCATCCAATGATTATTTATAAAATGTAACTGGAACCTATAGTACATTGTCTTGGGTACTTAAAGTACACAGAGTATTGTGAACATATTTACTGTCATTGAGAAACCTATACCCTAGAAGGAGTAATGAGGTGACCGTGTAACGTGGAGAGTCAGATGATAATTCTGCCTTGGACAGAATAGAGACAGTTTTAAGCATTTAAGAAATACCTGTTCTATGCATTGCTCTTAATTTATACCTTGTTTTCCCAACCTGGCAATTTGGTTAGTTGTCATAGACCTGTTTCTAGTTGAACTTTAGACAAATAGTCTTACCTGTATTAAACTTGTTTAACTCACTAGTTTAGTTTGGTCATTTCTCTCAATGGATGTTGGCGTACGTTTTCTGTAAAGGGCCAGAAAGTAAATATTTTAGTTTTATTTTAAACTTTTTTTTTTCTTTTTTACAGCTCTCAAAACTTAAACAGCATTCTTAGTTTGGGAGTCATACAAAAATAGGCCACAGGCTGTCATTCACCAACCCTTCTAATCTATATTAGGAATAATTCCATAAATATATAAATGCTGTTATTAGACTGGAAGTGGTAAAAGGTAGATTTTAAAACATAAGAAGAACAGCTGATATGTGTTGAGTAAAGCATTCTGAAATAAGTTTCCTTGGTAAAGAATTAGTCATGTCAAGATATTAGGAAATGTGTTTTAGAAGACTTGAAAACAGGGTACTGGGTGCATCTGTTGGGTCTGTATGCACAAATTGCATGTCTAGCAAATGTGTTAGCCAGCCTTTCTGGAAATTGACAGACAACTGATCTCAACGGAGAGATACACCTGCTTGTAAGTTTAAAAAGTAATAATTACTTACTTTTACATTTAATTACTTACTTTAATACTGAAATATATGAGCTATATGCAGTGCTTTCAAATCACTGTTTAAAGAAAATAAAAAGCCCTCAAATTCACTATTTTCCATTGTTTTTAATAACTTTTTTCAAAAATAGTGAAGTTTTATAGCCTTGTATGTTTCTAATAACAAAAGAAATATCTTCTAACGGAAGGAAAGAAGACACACAGATATGCATACATAATAAAATCCATAAGTCATGTGAGCTCCACCTGAAACCTGTGCCCAAATTCACTCGCCCTTCTGCATCACACACCACACCTTAGGCCAAGCCACCATCCATTCTCACTTGCACTACTGCAACAGTCTCTTACACTGCCTGCTGCCTTACGCTTTTAGCCTCATTATACAAATTGTTGCCAAAGTAGTCTTCAAAATGTCAAATCGCTCCACCTCTTCGCAAAGGATTTCCCATTGATTTCCTGCTGCATCTGGAATAAAATCTAAAGTCCTCACTAAGGCCTATAAAATGTATCATTAGACGTTTTCATTGAGGGCTCCTCTTGTCATCTTTGTGCCAGCTCAGATGTCGCCTGTTTAGAAAGATTTCCTTCACCTAGTCAGTCCATTTAGCACAGTAGCCGTATATAAATAGCACATTGGTTTTTATTCCTTATAACTGTCATTCTTTCACATTCTCATCATGTTTATATGTTTGGAAGAGCAGGAGATTGGCTGGATTGGCCCCACTGTATTCCTCAGATCTCTTGCTGTACCTAGCACACAGTATATGCCCAGTAGATGTTTGAGAAACTGAACCAGTGAATCACTGAAAATGAAAGTGTCTCTGAAATCTATTCTGCAGAGGCAAGCACTCTCAACAATTTACTGTTTTGGCCGGGTGCGGTGGCTCACACCTGTAATCCCAACACTTTGGAAAGCAGAGGCAGGTGGATCAAGAGGTCATGAGTTTGAGACCAACCTGACCAAGATGGTGAAACCCATTTCTACTAAAAATACAAAAATTAGCCAGGTATGGAGGTGGGCGGCTCTAATCTCAGCTACTCCGGAGACTGAGGCAAGAGAATCACTTGAACCCAGGAGGTGGAGGTTGCAGTGAGCTGAGATCCCTCCACTGCACTCTAACCTGGGTGACAGAATGAGACTCTGTCTCGGAAAAAAAAAAAAATTGACTGTTGTATCAAACATTTTCCATGCATATGTATTTTTTAACAAAACCATACCTTGAATACTATTCTGTACTGATGCAATGATGGTCTCATAAGATTATAACACCATAACATGATTTGTATTTTTACTGTACTTTTTCTATGTTTAGATAGATACTTCCCTCTGTGTTCCAATTGCCTACAATATTCAGTGCAGGAACATGCCATACAGGTTTGTAGCCTAGGAGGAATAGGCTATGCCATACAGCCTAGGTGTGTAGTAGAGTACACCAGCTAGGTTTGTGTAAGGACACCCTATGATGTTCACACAATGGCAAAATCACCTAATGACATGTTTCTCATAATGTATCCTCATCAAGTAATGATGCCTATATTGTTTATTTTGTATATCTTACATTTAAAATTTTAACAGCTTTCCTGAAGTACACTTCTGATAAGTTACAATCTGATAAATTCTAAAATATGTCTGTTCACATGAAACCACCACAACCAAGATAACGAATGTATCCATCACCCCTGAGAATTTCTCCTTGCTCCATTTTAATCCCCCCATCCTGTTGCATCCCTCCGACTTCCCCACCCATGTTCATTTCCTAGAACTTTATATAAATGGAATAATATAGTAAGAGTATCTAAATAATGTTAATAATAAGTTGTCAGTTTATAAAGCCCTTTTTTTTTTTTTTTGAGACGGAGTCTCGCTCTGTCACCCAGGCTGGAGTGCAGTGGCCGGATCTCAGTTCACTGCAAGCTCCGCCTCCCGGCTTCACACCATTCTCCTGCCTCAGCCTCCCGAGTAGCTGGGACTACAGGCGCCTGCCACCTCGCCCGGCTATGTTTTTGTATTTTTAGTAGAGACGGGGTTTCACTGTGTTAGCCAGGATGGTCTCGATCTCCTGACCTCGTGATCCGCCCGTCTCGGCCTCCCAAAGTGCTGGGATTACAGGCTTGAGCCACCGCGCCCGGCCATAAAGACCTTTTTTAAAACCATCTATTTAATGTCTAACTTAAGAATATGATTTTTTTGTTTGTTTGTTTGTTTTTGCCTGCAATGGGGCTATGTCTTGATTTTCTGGGGAGAGATATTAGAAGTGGTCTGCTTCATAAACATTTAATATTTCCCTTCTGGATAACATCAAAGCACAGAGAACGGAATACAGAATAACATATTAGGCATGGCACGAAGGAAGAATTAGTATTTCTTTGATATGTCCACAAAAACTGAAATCAAGTATGTTGGCATGAAAAGGTGAAAGAAAAAGATTTCTAATATGATAATTTAGTCCACAGGGCTTGTTTCTCCTTAAGCACAAAGGTTATTGCAAGCTGAAAGAAACTGAGGTTCTGGTATTAAGGAAGGTGGGAGGAATGAGTGGTTAGCATGCAACCAATCGGATCTGCCATGTTTACTGAGTCCTAACCTCACATGATGCTCATGAACCTCACATGTAGTTTTTAGCACCTTTCCATTCACTCCTTTGTTATCTTCAGCTTACTGATTGTTTTCTGATGTATCTGACTATTGTCTGTAGACTACCCCTGGGAGACTCTCATCTGCGTAATTATCTGCAGTGTCATTTCTATGTATACCACAGCTGCCTCCATTTTATGGGGTATCACCTTCTGCTTTTCCTATTGAAAAGAGATCAGTGTCCAGTTGAACAAGATTAGTCAACTACTCAATGTGAGGACAACTAATGAAGCAACACTTGACTTTATTGTGGTTTTATGTTTCGCTGATCTGAGAGGAGCTGAGATTAGTTAAGCAGTTCACACAGTGTTCAGCATTGTATCTGATTTCATTACTGAAGGTTGCAACCCTAGTAAAGTCAGTACAAATTGATTAGTGTGATAGCAATCACTTAGGAAGATAAATTAATGAGAAATGTTCATCTTTATAAAGATTTCCATCTGGGAGTTGAATGAAAGCCTTAGGACATTCTAACTTTCAGCCACATGGATGTACAGCTTCTAAGTGGTAAAGTATCATGCTGTCCAGAAAATAGATTGAGAAGGGCACATGCTAAATTAAATATTCAATCATGACATCCAAAGACAACATATCTTAGAAATACCACTTGAATGCATTAGCACAGAAGTTTGTAAAGTTAAGGGATTTAATGCTATACAACTCTGTATTTGAATGCTATTTTAATGTGATTGGATATCTTTTTGATTGCTAAGTATAACTGCAAGTTTTTGACAGGAACTACTAGTGGATAGAACGAATTAATGGGTACTAAGGAAACCTTTATTACTACTTTGTGAGTAAAGGTCTCCTTAGTATTCATTCATTCTTAGACAAAGTTGTATATCACTACTTCAAAGAGGCTTTTTACCTCGCATCTTATGGCAATAGGATTAGATGATGCTTTTGCATAACTTAATGTGAACTAGCAAAGGAAAGGAAAATAGCATTTATTAAGCACCTATTATTGTTCCACACCTACAGCAATAGGAAAGTCGTATCATGAATTTGAGAGTGGGTATAGGGCTCCTAGCCCATTGCTGTATTGAATTTAGAAGTTCAGGAGAGGAGAGGGTGGAAAGAAAATTTGAATGGATCAGAAAAACTAATTTACATTAGGAGAATAAAGTGGAAAATTATTATGTAAATATTGTTATGTAAAAAATTATCATGTAAATATATGTTTTTTAAAATATTTTATCCAGTAAAAAATCTTGGCTATGCCTATCTTAAGATATTCTCATGTATGAAAACCAGCACATAGAATTATAAAGTCATATATAAATAAGGATTTTAGAAGTTGCTTATACCAAGAGGCAGTGTAACAACATGGATTTGAGCATGTGCTGTCTTGTTGGACTTGGGTGGCAACTAATGCTGCCATTTGCTCAGTGAATAATCTTCGAACAATTGTTAACCTTGCAAATGCTTGTTTTCTTACCTGCACAGCTGAGACATTAACACTTGGTTGTAAATAAGCAAGATAATGTTTGTTAACTGTTAATACAGAACTTGATGTAAAGTGAGTGTCCAGAAATGGTAGCCGCTACCTTCATCCCCTTCTGACAGTGATGATAATGATGATGATTTTCACATCATCATACAGTCCAAATTTCACCTGATGTTTGGATTTCCTCTGAACCAAATGGTCTTGCAACCTCTGCTTGAATATCTTCTTAATGACAGACTACTCTCAAAGAAACCCATTTTATATTCAGTAGCTTTTAGTTTTAAAATTTTCCTTTGTTGAGTTACCTTCTTCTAAAATTTTACTTTTCTCTCATTCTTCTTAAACATTTTTGCTGGGTCTAGCATTCTTGGCACAGTCTTTCTGGGAAAAAAAAAAAAAAAAAAAAAAGCTTGATGATATATTTCAAGTACCTTAAAAATGTTTATGCACTCTGATTCAGTAATGACATTTTCACTCATTTTATAACATAACAAAAGCAAAATAAAATATTTAAAGATTAAAACACACATGGAGGGGCCAAGATGGTTGATTAGAAGTAGTTGCGGTTGGCCGCTCTCACCGAAAAGAATGAAGACGGCGTGTGAATCCTGCATCTTCAGCTGAGGTATCCAGGCTCTCTCACTGGGACTGACTAGGTGTTGGTGTGACCCACAGAGAGTGAGGATAAGCAGGGTGGAGTGACGGCCCACCCGGGAGCCGCATGTGCAATCGGGAGTTCCCACCCCCAGCCAAAGGAGCGGTGAGCGATTGTGCTGCCCAGCCCGGGAAACCAAGCTTTTCCCACATATCTGTGTAACCCATGGATCAGGAGATACCCTTGTGAGCCCACGCCACCAGGGTCTTGGGACCCAAGAGCACAGCTGTGCAGACTCTCAGCAGCTGCACCAGTTGTGGCCAGCAGCAGCATGCCGGAGGCTGCCAGAGATGACCAAGTTCCAGAGGGGAGGGGTGGCTGCCATCACTGTGCCCCAGTCGTTTTCCCCTGCTGGTGCCCTGGAGACTAGGTGGTTTGGATGTGAAAGAATTCCCCACAGTGCAATGCAGCAGCTGTAGCACGTTGTGGCCAGACTGTTTCTGTAGGTGGGACCTGGATCCATCCCTCCTCACCAGGCAGGGCCTCCCTGAGGGAATTTCAGCAACTGCAGCCAAAGATTTACAGACAGAACTCTAATTGACCTGGGATGGACCCCCAGGGGGAGAAGCGGCTATGGTCTCCAGGCTCAGTAGAGTTAGTCTACTGGCTCTGAGGAGGCCAGGCAGTCCAGACAAGGGAATTCCCCTGAGCACAGAACACCCACTCTGCCAAGGGGCAGCCAGAGTGCTTCATTAAGCGAGTGGCTGATCCCATGCCTCCTGACTAGGTGAGGCCCCCCCTTCACCAACCCCGCAATAGGGGTTGCCAGATATTTTATGCTGGAGCATTTCAGCCAGCATCAGGTCACTACCCCTCTGGGACAAAGTTCCCAGAGGAAGGAGCAGGCAGCCATCTTTGCTGTTCTGTGGACTCCACTGGTGACACCTCCAGGTGCAGGAGGGACCCAGGAGAATAGGGTCTGGAGTGGACCCCAGCAAACTGCAGCAGCTGTACAGAAGAGGGGCCTGACTGTTAAAAGCAAACAGAAAGCAGCAACAGCAACATCAACAAAAAAAATACCCACAAAACCCTATCCAAAGGTCAGCAACCTCAAAGACCAAAGGTAGATAAGCTCACAAAGATGAGGAAGAATCAATGTAAAAAACTGAAAACTCAAAAAGCCAGAGTGCCTCATCTCCTCCAAATGATTGCAGCACCTTTCCAGTAAGGGTATAGGACTGGGCTGAGGCTGAGATGAATGAACTGACTAAGCAGGCTTCAGAAGGTGGGTAATAATGGGCTGGATGAGGTGGCTCTCGCCTGTAATCCTAGCACTTTGGGAGGCCGAGGTGCATGGATCACCTGAGGTCAGGAGTTCAAGACCATCCTGGCCAACATGGCGAAACCCCACCTCTACTACAAATACAAAAATTAGCCAGGCTTGGTGGCATGTGCCAGTAGTCCCAGCTACTTGGGAGGCTGAGGAAGGAGAATGGCACGAACCCGGGTGGTGGAGCTTGCAGTGAGCAAAGATTGTGCCAGTGCACTCCAGTCTGGGCAACAGAGTAAGACTCTCTCAAAAAAAAAAAAAAAAAAAAAAAAAAAAAAAAGAATTAAGACCACACATCTACAACCATCTGATCTTCAACAAACCTGACAAAGACAAGCAATGGGGAAAGTATTCCCTATTTAAGAAATGATGCTGGGAGAACTGGCTAGCCATATGCAGAAAATTGAAACTGGACCCCTTCCTTACACCATATACATGAATCAACTCAAGGTGGATTAAAGACTTAAATGTAAAACCCCAAATCACAAAAACTCTGGAAGAAAATCTAGGCAGTACCATTCAGGACATAGGCATGGGCAAATATTTCATAATGAAAATGCCAACAGTAACTGCAACAAAAGCAAAAATTGACCAATGGATCTAGTTAAACTAAAGAGCTTCTGCACAGCAAAAGAAACTATCATCACAGCAAACAGACAACCTACTGAATGGGAGAAAAATTTTGCAATCTATCTATCTGAGAAAGGTCTAATATTCAGAGTCAACAAGGAACTTAAACATATTTACAAGAAAAAAACAACTGCATTATAAAGTGGGCAACGGACATGAACAGACAGTTCTCAAAAGAAGGCATACACATAACCAACAAAAGTTTTTAAAAAAGCTCAGTATCACTGATCATTAGATAAATACAAATCAAATCCACAATGAGATACCACCTCATGTCAGTCAAAATGGCTATTACTAAAAGTCAAGAAACCACAGATGCTAGTGAGGCTGTGGAGAAATAGGAATGCTTTTACATTGTTGGTGGGAATATAAATTAGTTTAACCATTGTGAAAGACAGTGTGGTGATTCCTCAAAGACCTGGAACTAAAAATACCATTTGTCCCAGCAATCCCATTACTGGGTATATACCCAAAGGAATATAGATGATTCTATTATAAAGATACATACATGTGTATGTTCATTGCAGCACTATTTGCAATAGCAAAGACATGGAATCAACCCAAATGCCCATCAGTGATAGACTGGATAAAGAAAATGTGGTACCTCACATATGTTTATTGCAGCACTATTCACAATAGCAAAGACTTGGAATCAACCCAAATGTCCATCAATGATAGACTGGATTAAGAAAATGTGGCACATATACACCATGGAAGACTATGTAGCCATAAAAATGGATGAGTTCATGTCCTTTGCAGGGACATAGACGAAGCTGGAAACCATCATTCTCAGCAAATTATCACAAGGACAGAAAACCAAACATCACATGTTCTCACTCATAGGTGGGAATTGAACAGTGAGAACACTTGGATACAGAGCAGGGAACATCACACACCGGGGCCTGTCAGGGGGTGGGGGGCTGGGGGTGGGATAGCATTAAGAGCAATACCTAATGTAAATGATGAGTTGATGGGTGCAGCAACATGGCACATGTATACCTATGTAACAAATCTGCACATTGTGCACATGTACCCTAGAACTTAAAGTACAATAGTAAAAAAGATACAAAAAAGAAAATGTGGTACATATACACCATGAAATACTATGCAGCCATGAAAAGGAATGAGATCATGTCCTTTGCAGGGCCATAGATGGAGCTGGAAGCAATTATCCTCAGCAAACTAACACAGGAACAGAAAATCAAACACCGCATGTTCTCACTTAAAAGTGGGAGCTGAACAATGAGAACACACGGACACAGGGAGGGGAACAACACAAACCCGGGCCTGTTGGTGGGGAGTTGGAGGGGGAGCATCAGAAAAAATAGTTAATGCATGCTTGGCTTTAAACCTAGGTGATGGGTTGATAGGTACAGCCAACCACCATGGCACACATTTACCTATGTAACAAACTTGTACATCCTGTACATGTACCCCAGAACTTAAAAAAAAGACAGCCCTATCCCCCGCCTACACACACACACACACATCAGTGCCATACAAAAGCCTGTGTAAATGTTGGTTCTTATTAAAGTCTAAATTCTACATATAGAATGGGGCATGACGGTATCCAAATGTGTCAGTATTTATCAAATTTGAGAAATATCTGTATACTTTTTGAAACCCTAAGTCAGTCATCCTCAAAATGAATTGTTATTTTTGGATCAATCATTTCTTTATTTAATGAAGAGTGAGATTTTTAAAAATCCATTTTTATTTTAACATGATGTCAATTGAGATTTATGCCATCATCCCTAATTACCAAGATATATCTAGGCTGAACGTTAAAAGCACCTAATAATTTAATTAGACCAGTTACTTCATTTACTGGTTGGGGCACTAAGGCTCAGAAAGAAAGCAGGATTTACCAAATTATACCCAGCTAAATTTAGAACTAAAATCCAGAATGGCAGTATTCTTCCCTGTGACCAACCTGATTGTTAAGTGGTAATTTTTTCATGATACCATGTTTAGTGTGATAAGTGGTTACACATGGCAATTTACCTGTCATGAGGAATGACTTTGACTGAAATGTATGTTTGAACTCATGAGAAGATTCACAAGCACTATGAGAAGGAAACTGGAAACAACAGTGGATAATGCAACAGAAGTGAGCTTAATTACAGATGATCTAATCACTGGGATGATATATTTCTCATAAGAGTTAAGTGAAATAATTTTAGTGACCTGCCTTAGACAGTATTAAGTGAGGTTATGACAGAAGTTATAAACTGAATCCAGGTCACAGATGTAGTCTATTTGCCTCACACATTATGTTTCTTTTACTATTAATATGTGTGCTTCTACTATTTAAAAATCTGAGAATTTCACATTTTTAAAAAATCTACATTTTCTGATTTTTATGAAGGAGCAAAAATATGGTAGAGTGGTTTGATATTCTTACAGGGTAGAGTTCGGGGGCAGCCTTACATTTTGTAAACTTCATACTTTATATGAGACATTTGTTCTTCAGTTTGGCACAGTCTCACCAGTCACTACTGTGTCACACCCAGTTGCTTAACTCATTTATACTACAGACCTCTGAAGTACCTTGCAGGTGCAGTCCCTGGTTTATGGAGTTGTGAATGTACAATACCTTTTTACTTGATGTCCTCAGTAGGTTCTTAGAAACTGCAACTTTAAGTAGAACAGCATATATTAGGTCCTTGGGAGACATTGTTTTGTGCAGAGTCATTTTGTTATAACATTGGTGAGAAAAAAAATGCTTTTGTTGCATGTTATTTCACTTAAAGTGGCAGTTTCCAAGAATCTGTGGATATATATCATCATCATACAGGAGTTAAGAAACTAGGTTGATTTCATAGGATTAATATTCACTCCTAGTTTAACATTCCTTACTTCTTGTTTCTCTCTCTTGTGACCCAATTTCTCCGAGTGCTGTCGCTTGGGGGTTCCCCTACTGCTTTATTGAAGTATAATTGACAGGCAAAAATTGTATATATTTAAGGTGTACAAACTTAATGACGTTTAAATATACATCATGAAATGACTAACATAATCAAGCTAATTAACATATTCATCACCTCACATAACTACCTTATTTCATGCATGTGGTGAGAGTACCTAAGGTCTACTTTCTTAACAAATTTCAGGTATATAATACATGATTATTAACTATAGTCACCATGTTGTATATTAGGTCTCCAGAATTTATTCATGTTATAAATGAAAGTGTGTACTCTTTGATGAACATCTTATTTCACCTACCCCACTCCCACCCTCACTAACAACCCTTCTACTCATTGTTTCTGTGTTTGACTTTTTAAAATTCTACATAAAAGTGAGATTATGCAGTATTTACCTTTCTGTGACTGGCTGATTTCACTTAGCTTAATGTTCTCCGGGTTCATCCATGTTGTTAAAAATGACAAGATTTCCTCTTTTAAGGCTAAATAGTATTCCATCGTGTATGTATACCATATTTGCTCATTCATCTGTCAGTTGACTCTTAGATTGAATTCATATCTTGTCTATTGTGAATAATGCTACAGGGAACATGGGGATGCAGATACCTCTCTGAGATAATGATTTTCATTCTGTTGGATATATACCCAGAAGTGGGATGACTGTATCCTATGGTAGTTCTATTTTAATTTTTGGGGGGAAAGGTCCTTGCAGTTTTCCATAATGGCTATACCAATTTACATTTCAACCAACAATACATAAAGGTCCTCTTTTCTCTACATCCTTGCCAACATTTGTTATCTTTCATCTTTTTGACAACAGCCATTCTAAAAAGGGTGAGGTCATAACCAATTGTGGTTTTGATTTGCATTTCGCTGATGATTAGTGCTGTTGAATACCTTTTCATATACCTCTTGGTCAGTTGTATGCCTTCTTTGGAAAAATATTCAGGTTATTTGCCAATTTTTAAATTTGGGTTATTTAGTTTTATGCTCTTGAGTTGCATGAGTTCTTTATATAGTTTTATTATTAATCCATTATCAGGAAGGTAGTTTGCAAATATGTTCTCACGTTCCATAGATTGCCTTTTCATTTTTTTTTTAATTGTATGGAAAACTTTTAGTTTAATATAGCCCTACTTGTTTGCTTGATTTTGCTTTTGATTCCTATGCTTTTGGCTCATATAAGAAAAAATTCATTTCAAAGACCAGTGTCATAGAGCTTTGCCCCTATGTTTTCCTCCAGTAGTTTTACTGTTTCTGGTCTTATGCTTAAGCCTTTAACCCATTTCGAGTTGATTTTTGTGTATAGTATAAAATAAGGATTCAATTTCATTTTTGTGCGTGTGGCTATCCTGTTTTCCCAGCACCATTTATTGAAGAGACTATGTTTTACCCATCACATATTTTGGTAATTTTGTTGAAAATTAGTTGACCGTATCTGTGGGTTTATTTCTGGGCTTTCTATTCTGTTCAATTTATCTATATATCTGTTTTTTGCTTGTTTTTGTTAGTACCATACTGCTTTGATTTCAAAAACTTTGTAATGTAATTTGTAATCAGGACATGTGATTCCTCTAGTTTTGTTCTTCTTGGTTTTGAAATGTGTGCAAGTTCCATGGCAGATAGTAGTTGTCTTAGAATTTCTAGAGTCTGAAATATGGCCCTTTACAGCCATTCTCTACTCGGAGTCTCCTAAAACGTGCTTCCTTTTTGTTCCTCTAACCACTAAAGAACCTAAGCTGGGGAAGGAGGGAGATAAAGATGAGAAAGTGTGAAGATATGGATTCTGAGTGCTGTTTATGAGGAGGAATAAAAACAAAAACAAAAACAAAACAAAACAAAAAAAAACACTATCATGGGATGGCAGACACACACACAGTCTGAATAGGTTCCATTGATAAATTAGTTGCAAGGAGCAAAGTCATGTCTCTGGTTAGTTTAGAAACAAAATGAAAGCTATGATGGCTTCTCAGTAAGCAAAGCAGCTCCAACTCCCAAGTGAACATACTGCACACAAAACAGTATTTTCCATGCCACTTGCATGGAACATGAGCATCTTGCTCTCTTTAATTAAGAAGTTAACTGGACCATGAAGTATTGCCTGAGTAAATAAAAGTGATTTGTACTAAGTGAGAAGGGTGCATTAGGCCTCTTTGCATTTCTTTGCTCACACATAAATTATGGATATTATTAAAAATTGGAAGGGTCATCTATAAGCCCATCTGTACTATGAAGCCAGTTGCCATTCCCCAAATGTATCTGTCTGTTTTCCTGTTATAACTTATTGTGGACAATAATGTGAACCAGCTGCTTACATTTTTTTTAAACAGACGCATAAACTTTGAATAGTTCAACATGTAATACTATTGTCAGTTTATTCTGGAAAACAGAGATAGGTATTCAGAGGCTTTTGGTTGCAATACAATTAACACGGCTGATAGGAATAAATTGACTGTGCATGCTTTTCTTAAATGAAGCTTATACTAGAAATGTAAGAGTCACTGAGGAGTTTGGTCAGATCTCAGCTATAACTATGTCAGCCACAGTTCTGGTAGGAGAAGTGTCTTCAAACTTCAAAGGAGCCTGAGAATGTCTAATTGTATGAGTTGAGGGCCACTGGACAGGTAAGATTCCTGAAATTCTTCCTCATTGCCTATCATGGTACAGAAGGGTCATTAGAATCTCATTTATTTGAAGGCTTCTGGATCTCTCAGTAATTTTTATTCAGGCAGACTCATACTGTAAACACTCCTTTCACTGATGTACAAACACATTTCCCCAAAGGATTAGAAGTAACTTATAAGAAGTACATACAGCAACATAGTCACAAAAGATGTAATGGGTTAAGATCAGAAAAAAACATAAACTATAATTGGAGGCAAAGACGAGGACAACCTAATAGAATATAAGGGGAGTCCATAGCATCCCAGGAGTTTGCTCTTACTAAACCTGGAGTTTGGCTATGAATTTTTGAAAGAGAGAGACAGTGTGTTAGATGAAACCTTCGATCTGTACTTTCCAGAGATTTGTTTAAAATGTCCTGGATGATGGAGGGAGTTAAAACTAGCAGCGCAGTGTTACAGAAAGTAGACTAGATTCAAACTCAGGGAATCTGGCTTCTCTTCTCATTGTCCTGCTGATCACCATCCAAGTGAGCCCTTGAGCAAGTTACTTCTCTTCATGTCTCAGTTTCTTTATCTGTGAACTATCTATTTGTGAAAGAAGTTGGATATAATCAATGGTTTTCTGTAGCTTTTTTTTGAAATCATGAAATATTTTTAAGTCTAATTTTACTTTGAACCCCCAAATCCAAACCAGTTGGAAGCTGAGCTGCTGTGGTTGACCAGGAGATGGTCCTGCACCTGTTGTCCTACCCAGCCAGTCTTCCTGTCACCAGCAACAGGGGACTGAGTCTCTTGCTGGGATTCCACAGACCATAGTTTAAAAATGACCAGACTGGATCAAAAACTAGCCTCATTTTTTCCAGGTCTCTGTTTCAATGCCATTTTCTCATGAAGACCTTCCCTGACTGCCTTATCTGAAATATATCTCTGACCCAGTGGCTTTATCTTGTTATATTGTATCATATCAGATTACATATGTATCATATAATTATATATTTTTACATTTACCTGTTTGTTTCCACTATTGCTATATAAACTCCATGACAGCAGAGATGGAGAAAGGCAGTACTATGTGGTATTTGGGAGCAGGATCTGGAACACCAACTTCCTGAGTTTGAAACTTTGCTCTGCCATTTACTAGCTTTGTAACTTTAAGCAAGTTACTTGACCTTTTCTGTTCCTCACTTGACTCCTCTGAAAAATGGGCATAATAATAGCACTACCTCATAAGCTTATTATGGGATTATAAGAGTTAATGTATGTAAAGTTTATAGAATAGTGCATTGGATACAGAACACTGTATAATATTTGAAAATAATAATATATATTATTAGCATTTATTAATACTATTGTCTTTGTTTGCCACTGTATCCTTAGTTTCTAGACTAGTTCCTGTCACATGATAGGAAAACAAATTGTTGTTTGAATGAATGCATGTTCTCTTAGGATCTTTCTCACTCAAAGATTCTGTAAGAAGCTTTTGGAGAGACAAGCATCTCTTCAAAAGGATCTTATACATTTATTAATTATCTGTATTAGCTGCATACTAAGAATTCAACTATGTAGACAGTGGCACAAGCAACTATGTGGTGTGAGGCCATGAGGGAGTCAGAATAGACTTTAGGTGGAAGAGCTAAGAGTGGACTAAAGGTAATAAAGTTCATCTTTCCCTACTCTGTAGCTTTAACCTCCTATATGCCTTGATTCTTGCCATTCATAAACTAATGAGAGCTCCTAAGTGTTGAGCTGTGTGTTATAGATAGGACATTTTAATAGAACAAAATTAGCATTTCCAGTCCTTCAAACCTTTGGGTTTCTCATCATCATCACTATGGCATTTCAACATCATCTAATACTTTTGATTTCAAGAACATCCCAACTGCCTAGAATGATTAGTTGGTGCTGAGACTGTTTCTTGCTTATTTCATAAATTGCATTTATGAGAAAGAAATGCATACCAGAGTCCACTGTAGCTTGGTTTGTTCCTTTAGCAGTAAGAAGATTCCTACCTAGATTAGGAGGCATTCCCACCGACAGTAGTAACTGCTGAGTACACTTGAGAACAATGGAGGGCAAGTAGCCTTAAGAAAGGCACATGGGCCGGGTGCGCTGGCTCACACCTGTAATCCCAGCACTTTGGAAGGCTGAGGCAGGTGGATGACAAGGTCAAGAGATCGAGACCATTCTGGCCAACATGGTGAAACCCTGTCTCTGCTAAAAATACAAAAATTAGCTGGGCGTGGTGGCGTGTCCCAGCTACTGAGGAGGCTGAGGCAGGAGAATCGCATGAACCTGGGAGGCAGAGGTTGCAGTGAGCTGAAATCATGCCACAGCACTCCAGCCTGGCAACAGAGTGAGATTCTGTCTCAAAAAATAAAAAAAATAATAATAAAAAAGGCACATGTTTTAATATTGTCATATGGTCTTAAAACCTTTGTTTTTCTTCACTCCTATATTGTTGGGAAAAAAATGTTGCTGTAAAAAAATGCTTTATTTCTTAATGCTTCAGTCAAAACATATTCATCTTCTGGCAACTGTGGCTGTACCCAGTGCTCTGTCATTGCTATGAATATGTTACGCTATTAGTCTTAATTTTAAAAAACATATTCCTTGTCATAAACACTAATTTTTCAGGAGACACAGTTTCAGAAGCTGAAAAAACTTTTTTGCCATATGAAATTATAAATATATACTGTTACTTTTTTTTTGTGATCTCTATCAGCAGCTAAGTGTAACCTTTTGATGCAGCACTCTGTAAATTATTACCCGTGATGTTTTAAATGGCAGTGGCCTAAATTATGAGAGTGGAACTTTGCATTTCCATGAATGATTCTGTTTTTATTAGCAATGATTCTTCCTCTAAGCAAATACCAAATGGTCTGCAAAGTAAATGAGGCTTTTAAGATTGATAAATATTTCACAGATGCACTTGTTGCATATCGGAGGGGGAAGAGGAAGAAGAGAGTGACAAAAACCACCATGTTGAAAGAATGAGTTAAGCAGACTGCCATGTTTTCTTCCGGCTTGGTGCAATAAATAAGGTGGATTTCTCAACCTCGTAAGCCACAGCTTCCATTTTGCAACATCAGAGTCCTGAAAATAAAAAGTAGCATCACTCTCCAGTAAAAGACAAGTACAGATGGTACAATAATTGAAGTTTTCCACCATCAAGCTGTGTAGATTGGTTTTAGCCCTCAGTTAAAGCTCAGCGGTTATGTTTAAAAATATGAGAGGAATATTTATGGAAAGATTAATTATCCTTAGGTGGTAGCTCATTAAGAGATGTGAAATGAAGTTGAGTTTATTTTTAAATCATTAATGCATAGGTATTTATATTATTGGATGAATGTATAGTTCCCATATTTATTGCTGACTTCAGTTGCTAACAAGCCAAAGTCTTTCACTTATTTCTTAGCATTCTCAATGATTTTTTGTGTTGTCTTGCCATGTGAATTTTCTGAGATGTGAGGTTCACCGCCATGCTTTATCTCTTTTTTTCTTTTCTTTTCCTTCCCCCCGACCCCCACCAAATGGACTCTCGCTCTGTTGCCCAGACTGGAGTGCAGTGGCACAATCTTGGCTCACTGCAACTTCCACCTCCCTGGTTCAAGCAACTCTTCTGCCTCAGCCTCTTGAGTAGCTAGGATTACAGGCATGCACCACCATGCCCGGCTAATTTTTGTATTTTTTAGTAGAGATGGGTTTCCCCATGTTGGCCAGGCTGGTCTCGAACTCCTGACCTTGTGATCCACCCATCTTAGCCTCCCAAAGTGCTGGGATTACAGACATGAGCCACCGTGCCCAGCCGCTATGCTTTATTTCTATTGCTGCTAGAAAGAGCTTACTAAATAACAAAGAGTTTCTTTCTTCCTCATCATATCTTATCAAAACTCGGGTTAGGGAGTGCTGTGGTTTGAATGTGTCCCCTCCAAAATTCATGTGTCAAAACTTAATGACCTATTCACAATAGCAAAGACTTGGAATCAACCCAAATGTCCATCAGTGACAGATTGGATTAAGAAAATGTGGCACATATACACCATGGAATACTATGCAGCCATCAAAAAGGATGAGTTTGTGTCCTTTGTAGGGACATGGATGCAGCTGGAAACCATCATTCTTAGCAAACTATCACAAGAACAGAAAACCAAACACCGCATGTTCTCACTCATAGGTGGGAACTGAACAATGAGATCTCTTGGACTCAGGAAGGGGAACATCACACACCGGGGCCTATCATGGGGAGGGGGGAGGGGGGAGGGATTGCATTGGGATTTATACCTGATGTAAATGACGAGGTGATGGGTGCAGCACACCAACATGGCACAAGTATACATATGTAACAAACCTGCACGTTATGCACATGTACCCTACAACTTAAAGTATAATAATAATAAATAAATTAAAAAAAAAAAAAAAACTTAATGACCTATGTGATAGTATTAAGAGGCAGGGCGTTTAGGAATTGATGAGGTCATGAGGGCTCCTCCCCATGAATGGGGTTAATGCCCTTATGACAGAGGTTTCATGCAGTGTTTGGCATTTTTAGCCTCTCCTGTCTCCTCTTCTGTCATGTGAGAACATGGTGTTCCTCCCTTGGAGGATGCAGCAACAAGACAACATCTTGGTAGCAAAGAACAGCCCTCACCAGACAACCCAACCTGCTGGCACCATGATCTTAGACTTTGTAGCCTCTAGGACTATGCGAAAGTTAATTTCTATTGTCTGTAAATTACGCAGGCTGGGGCTTTCTTTTGTTGTTGTGGTTATAACAAGAAGCAGATGGACTAAAACAGAAATGTACAGGAAGTATAAAGAAAACAGGATTTGACAGCATTATGATAGATGTTACACAAAGTATAAGAAGATGACTAACCCCAATGCAGTGGTAGATGGTAAAGTAAATTGCCTTCTTTCTGTGGGTGAAGATACTGGAAAGTTTTTTTTTGTCAGAGTTCTCTCCACACAACACATCATAGGGTCAGTGGTCCTGTGGGATCCAGCAACATTGATTATATGGTAAAGCTTCACGTGTCAGTTTTTAAAATTGACCCATATGGCAAAGAATCAATTCTTAAAATTTCTTTTGAAAAAACCTTAAATTGCCCACAAAATATAGTAGCCATAATCTTATATGCATAGCTTTATACATAAATCTAATGTCCAGGAGAACCACTGAGGCTAAGCTAAGTAATGGGGGAAAAAAAGACTACAAATGTATGGACACGGGCTGGGCACGGTGGCTCATGCCTGTAATCCCAGCACGTTGGGAGGCCGAGGCTGGTGGATCACCTGAGGGAGTTTGAGACCAGCCTGGCCAACATGGTGAAACCCCGTCTCTACTAAAAACAAAAAATTAGCCGGACATGGTGACAGGCTCCTATAATCCCAGCTACTCGGGAGGCTGAGGCAGGAGAATCGCTTGAACCCAGGTGGCAGAGGTTGCAGGGAACCGAGATTGTGCCATTGCACTCCAGCCTGAGCAATAAGAATGAAACTTTGTCTCAAAAAATAAAAATAAAAAAGGTATGGACACTAAAACTGTTCTGTTCTTGAGATACTAGCAAATCACTGTCAGGAAATGAGGAATGCTTGGGAAATTTTAAGGTGTTCTTAAGTGTCTGCAGAGTTTTGCTGTTCTAATATTGAATATCTGTAACTTTAATACATATTAAAATATTTGCTGCTGCAGAGATTGAGTGAACTGCTAAATGCGAAAGTACTTTGCAGAGGGCCCAGCCTATCATGATTGCTCATAAATGTTTGCTGAATTTGAATCCAAATACTATGTGATTAGAGCCTTACATTGTAATAGCTAACAGATACAGTGCTAATGTAAAATTATCTTGTTCATTTTATTTATTTATTTTTTTTTTGAGATGGAGTCTTGCTCTGTCGCCCAGGCTGGAGAGCATTGGCATGATCTTGACTCCCTGCAAGCTCTGCCTCCCAGGTTCACGCCATTCTCCTGCCCCAGCCTCCTGAGTAGCTGGGACTACAGGCGCCCACCACCAAGCCTAGCTAATTTTTTGAATTTTTTTAGTTGAGACAGGGTTTTACCATGTTAGCCAGAACGATCTCGATCTCCTGACCTTGTGATCTGCCCACCTTGGCCTCCTGAAGTGCTGGGATTACAGGTGTGTGCCACCGAGCCCAGCCTATCTTGTTTAATTCTTATAGTGACCTTATAAAGGCTCTATCACTTTGATCTTCTATTTAGAGATGAACAGTCAAAGGCTTGGAAAGGCACAGAAAGAACATACCTCTAAGACTCCAACCCAGGTTGATTCTCACACCCTATCCTTAACTGAAATGCCATCCTATCTTGGAATAGTAGACAGCAGTTACAGGTTGGCCTGTGCTGCTTACCTGACTTGCTTTCTCGGTAGCCATGCAGGATACTTGCCAGTTTCGTGAAGAGGAGACCATGTTATTTCCTTTCTCTACCAATTGTGGTTTCTCTGATCGTTCCTCACACCCCTTCTGATGGCTTTTGTACTGTAGTTTTTCTTCATGTAGTCACAGTTTCCTATGGAGTCCATTTTTTCTCCACTCAAACTGCAGATCTCCTGAATTGTACCATCTCCTCCTATGCTGTTACTTCTCTCTGTCCGTACCTTTTGTTAGAATTGCATTATAGTATCTACTTGGAAATAATCAAGGACCCATGTGTGAATTTAGTCCCTGACTCGGGAAAACACACCAGGATATTCTAAGGATAATATGCTCTATAGATACGTTTTCATCCAGAACCCCAGACTATAAGTTTTTTTACTGCAAATTTTTAAATGTGTAAGTGCTCTACTGGTTTCTGAGAGTTGAGCAAAATGAAATAAATAGGAGAAAATAAAAACTTACACAAATTCTAAATTTCCAAAGACTTGACCTTTCTTATCTCTGATTCCTTATCTAACTACAGAACATAGAAAATAAGAGTGACTCTTTTCTTAGGTCTTCCAGTTGTCCAAATACCTGTGCCACTCTAGATGCATAACGGAGATGTTAATTTATTATGTATAATGGATGCCTTAGGGCTTAACTACCTCTGGGACCTCCCTCAGAGAAAGGATTGTCTTCATTCTAAATTCATCTTGCCTTATAAAATTCTTCTCATAAATAATAAGTGCAAGAACCCACAATGATTCTCATTCCTTGAACTGTTCCTTCATTTCTTATTAAAGTGGTGTACTAAGAGTATAGTTAAAAGCCCACTGCCCCCACATATACAGTAAATGTTCTTGGACGAAGTTTTCTTTCCTCTTTTAGGATGCAGACTTTTCTTTTTGTTTCCTTCAAATGTTGTGGTAGGCATGCATGTCAATCAGTGTAACACTATAAATTTGTGTGGGTTTTTTGGCCAGTATTCATTAATGGCAACCTAGGGAATAAGAGTTTTCCTGATCATTTGTATGAATTATAATTAAATACAGACAGTATATTTGAACACCATCTGTATGGACATCATTCTTTTTTTTTTTTTTTTTGCATGCAGATTTACATGAAGAAATTGTCTGGTTCTACTCAGCTCCATGGAGCTGCCAGACACGCCCCCACATTATGCATTCAGCAATGTACAAAAGTGGAAATCTAGACTTTCCATGTGTTCACAGTCTTAGGCCTCTAACGGCTTGCCCTAGCCCAGTTTTTTTTTTTTTTTTTTTTTTTTTTTTTTTTTTTTTTTTTTTTTTTTTTTTGCCATTTCCTAATCTACCCTCAGCCTTTCTCACTTCCAAATCATCCTTCTGTTCGTGGCCTTGCCGTATCCTGATTCTTTATACTCTCTTCTGCTTCTCGAACTTTGATGGATACTTCATCTCTTGATTGTGGCATGAGTTCTCTCTGTTTAACTCCATAGCCTTCAGCCATGCAAGAAGGTCCTCTCCCATTCCCATGTGGAAATGCTTTCTGTGGATATCTTCCTTCCCATGGGAAGACTTGCATCAAGGGGCTTGTGAGGGCAATATAGCATAGTAGCAAAGTACGTGTAATTTAAAGTCAGACAAAACTGTATGTGAAGCTTGGCTTTGCTTCTCACTAGCTTTGTAACAGGAGGCATATTACTTGACGTCTTAGTACTTCAGTTTCTCTATCCATAATGTGAGTAACTAATAGTATCATAGAGTTGTTAAACTAAACATATACAGGGTGCCTGCAATAGTGTCTGCCACTTAACTCACTATAAATGACCACTATTATTACTAGAGGCTTCATAATAGAAGAAAACCCTGACATAAGTATCAATGGATTGGTAGTTTGGATACTCCTATGTTGTTAAAAATATAAATAAGATTCCATATATTCATCTCCATTTATTAATTCCAGTTGCAATGCTCAGTTGACTCATTTTGAATTCTGCCAAAATTGTACCTTCTGAGCTGAAGCCAATTAAAATAAAAATCTCTCTTTTCCAGAAGCCAAAAGCCATTTCCCAAGAGGTTCTTGTTCAACCCACACATGCAAATGCAGCTGTGATGGTTTTGTCAAGAGATTTTTTCAGAATATCACACACCAATGTTAGCCTTAAAGAATGATACCGGGGCTCTCTGCTTCTTGGTTCGTGGGGTATACCCACAAGCAAAATAGAAACAAAGCAAAGGTAGGTAGCCCCACTTGGCACAGTTGATTGACTTTAAGAGATCCTGATTATGCTGCTCATATTCCATGAAATTAAAAAGCTTACAAATGTTATGAGCCATTACCCTTCCATTTAAGGGAGCTTATGACATGTTAGCAACGTTTAATGAAATTCTTTTCAAAATGCCATTGGCAGACTCAATGAGATTCCATGTTGAAACTCAGCTTGAAGAATTGTGTGAGGAAGTTTGTTCTCTACCTGCCTGTCTTTGTAATGTGTGGGACCCACTTCAAGGCCAAAGGAAGTTCTTTATCAGTTAGAGGATACTTTGCATGTATCCAGAAGTCTTTCTGCTTTAACCATGAGAGTGTTTTCCTGTTGAAGACAACATTGTAGAGACTGCCATGTTAATGTTTGTGCTTAGAGAGCAAGAATAGTCTGTATTTTTACACAATAATGAATTTTAAAATTTAAGTCATTTCTGTTCAATTCTGTCTATATTTATTGACAGTCTAAAACATTCTAGTAAATATTCCAAAATGTTATTGCCTGTCCTGTCTTTGATGAGCCATTATAGTATAATTTGAGAAATAAGCCTTTGCACAATAAGGCAATTAAAGCATAAGAAATGAGGCGATTAAATACTATATTATATGGTACTTATTGTTCAAGAAGTAAAAAATACTGCAGTGAGTTCAGGGATAATTTTTTTAAAGACCAAGAAAGATGAGTATGAGACATAAGTAATTTAGGGATCATTGGTTCTTTCTGTTAAATAGTCTTTTGTTGTAACTTCTATAATGGGGATATTTAATGGCAATATTCATTTGTCAGGGTACTAGCCATATCAGCATCTTGTTGGTGATGCTCTCCCGCTACTTTTTGAGATCTTATGGGTCAAGAAGGATACTATGTGTTTTATATGCCTTTTAAAAATCCTCCTGACATTCTTTTAAGGTCATTTGTATTATCTCCTTTTACAGGTGAAAACTGAGATGCTAAGTAGTTAGGCATTGGTCTCTAGTTAGTGTGTGGAGCAGCTGGAATTCAAAGGCAGGTGTGAACTACCCCAAAGCGTATATTTTCTTGATATTAATCTGCTTTGAAAAACAAATTATGCCAGGGCAGCCCCCATTGTGAACTCTTTGCAGGCAAAATTCCTGTTATAGGACTTAGTCACCATCGTATTTATTTGGCCATGTCATTAATATATTAAAGAATCACAACTCATAGTACAATTAAAATTCAGCTTTATTTTTGTCATCACTGTTCCTTTGAGTTTTGAGGTTTTTGTTTGTTTGTTTGCTTGTTTTTTGGCAGGGGATATGTGGAGGGAATCTTTTCTTCTTCCTCCCACACAAAAACGTGGACAGTTCCTAGGGTATTTTCTTTTCACTGAAAGGTAGTAAAAACTCTGGTGGCTCATTAAGAGACAAAACACAGTCTCAGTTCCAACAATTTAAACATTTCGTCTAAAACGCTTACCAGTGTTTCAAACCTCATTCAAAGTTAAGCATTTGTTTCTTTTTCTCAGATACAGCCTTGACTTGGTGGCTGTCTGCCTTTGGCTGTCTGTGCCCGCCTCATCATCTTCTGATGTGCGAGCTGCTTTCCATAGTCCTAGACCCTACCAGGATAGTAGTAATGGAGGATGAGGCAGTTCTTGCATGGCTCAGTGACTTTGTGCCCCCTGGGACTGGTAAATATTTAAGCTGACTTCCTCCCTCGTGAAGCATTTTCTGGGTTCTTTGGAGATTTCTGGTCCTGAAACTGCAAAACATCTCCTACAGCACCTATGGGAAAAGCCAGTGAAGCATTCTGTTCATGAACAGGCTGTTTCCCCCGTTACTCTATTCCATGTGGAAATTTCTTGTCTCCCGGAAGTCTCCTTGGGGAGGACTTCAGATGTCTCCAGGACAGCACTCTCTCCCCCTTGGCCCACCTTTGTGTTGTGCAAAATGATCATCCATCTTTTACCTGACAAACTCTGAGAGTCTAGTCTCTGAAGCAGGGGCCCTCTCCTGCCTCTAATACCTTCTGCATTCCTGGTAGGAAGTCTATGGTGACTTTGTGCATAGAGAACACATGTTAAGATATCCGATTGGATTCACTGAAGCCTGTTCTCACTATATATATATATATATTCACAGGTCCCCTTTCCTCCATTCCCTTGACGCTTATATCTTCTTGAAACCAGTGAGGGTGTTCTTTGATACTTCCTCTAGCAAATCATCATATTTTATCTGATGCCTTACGTTGGAATTCTACATCAATTTTATTTCCATGCCCATTTGAAACCACATTTTTAACATCCTCCTAAATGTGCACTGTAATTCGTTGACTTTCATAGTAAAACTGTTAGATGTGCTGCCTTACCTAGTCCCATCCCATTGTATGCAAGGTCTTTGACACATGATGGAAGGAAGAAAATGTTGGTATTCACCCAGGATACACTAGTGAATGGGAAGAAAAATAAAGATGCTAGTGGCTAGATACCTCTGCTTTCCCTTCTTCTGCCTTCCCATGGCTCTGTGCCTGGAGAGACACACTGACTTTTCTTCCTGTAATGGTTAACTAAAGAAAAGATATCTTTTTCTTGCATTCAGATTTCTGTGGGCCTGTTCTGGTGGTTCTGGTGGAGCTTTCAGAAGACATCTTGGTTAGTGATAAATCCTTCTTGGCTTTCTCGGAGCCCCCAGGGTCTCTAGAATAATATATTTGGAAAAAGATACCACTGGCTAAGGATAAACTAAGTGGTTGGCTGAAGGTGCTTCCACTGGAGGTTATGGTAATGTCATCTGGAGCAATTCACTTTACATTTTTAAGGAGGGAAACCATGTATTTGAAGAAAACTTCAATGAAAGGATGTTGTTTCTAATGGAACTAACCCGGAATTTAGAGTTAAATGTTTTCGGATTTTCTGTTTGTTGCTTGTTTTTGATACCTTTCTTTGATGACTCTGTTATCCTGGAGAATTTGAAAATGTAAGTCAAGAATGATTTTTTCTCTCTCTCTGTACCTGGCGACTTCTCTGTCATTATTGACTGGAGATGCAGCCTGTGAGTTTGCAGCCATCACAACCCCATTGTCTCTGCTCCCAGAGCTCTATAACTGCTCTGCTCTCAATGTCTTATATAGAGTAGGTATTTAGCAAATTTGTGGACTTAATTTTTTTGGACTTAATGCTAATTAAGACACCTTCATTTCTTCTCACCTGTTTTGCTTGGTATGTAACACTTTAAAAAACCTCTCTGAGCTCTTTCTGCTTATCTAGGATTGTGTTAAGTGTTTGAATACATTTTACAGCCCAGAGTAGATGCTAAATAAATGATTATTGTAGAAATAGAGTTAAGGAAGAGAAGAGGAACTAGAGAACAGAGGCATACCCTCTTCTGTGATATCTTGCCCTACCTCAATATTGCAAGTTTCACACTGTCCCTTCATCTTTTCAAAATTGCTCTGTTCCATTATTAATTCCTTTTCAGGCCATTCCTAGTTAGAATTTAATTTAAATCAGGGGTGTAGATACCAGCTAACAGTTTTATATATTGTACTCAAGGGATATGTGCATTGTGGCTAAGCACGAAAGGGATTCAAAAATCAAAACAATATTTTGGGCACTTTGGCAGAGCCTTTGGGGAGACTCTGACAGAAGGTGCCCTGGGGTCCTTCTGAAATCATGGCAAAGAAAACCACTTACTTTGCTGATATCTATGTCTAATCTTCGTGTATTGAGTGGTCCTTCCCAGTACACAAAGGGAAAGAAGGGGTGTGTCTGGACTGGGCACACTTGGGTCTCCCTCTTTATATGATTTCCAACTCTGATTGATACACACACACACACACACACACAAATTTATATATATATATATATATGTAATATAAAATATATGTAATATATATTATATATAATTTTTATTCTTATTTCAATAGTTTGGGTAGTACAGGTGGTTTTGAGGTTACATGAATAAGTTTTTTAGTGGTGATTTCTGAGATTTTGGTGCACTTGTCACCTGAGAAGTATACACCATACCCAATATGTAGTCTTTTATCCCTCACCCCCTCCCATCCTTCCCTCCGAGTCCCAAAAGTCCATTATATCATTCTCATGCCTTTGTATTCTCATAGCTTAGCTCCCACTTATAAGTGAGGACATATGATATTTTATTTTCGATTCCTAAATTACTTCACTTAGAATAATGGCCTCCAGCTCCATCCAAGTTACACCAAAAGACATTATTTCATTCGTTTTTATGGCTGAGTAGTATTCCATGGTGTGTATATACCACATTTTCTTTATCCACTTGTTGATTGATGGGCACTTAGGTGGTTTCTGTATTTTTCCAATTGCAAATTGTGTTGCTATAAACATGCTTGTGCATCTATCTTTTTCATATAATGATTTATTTTCCTTTGAGAGGATACCCAGTAGTGGGATTGCTGGATCGAGTGGTATTCTACTTTTATCAATCCTGATAGGTTTTAAAGTATAGTCTTTATCTGAAGGGCAACAGGATATGTTGGAAAAACCATGGTCTTTGGAACCAGATTGGCATGGAACTAATTGTTGAACCTGTCTAAGCTTCATTTTACTCAATTATAACATGTGAATATCAGTTCATGGAATCAAAAATCTTATAAGCATCATGCAGAACACTAAGTGAATACACTTTCCCTTTAACATATGCCACCCCTTAAAATATAAACAATTATCAATTTCATCTTTAGTGAAAGAAACAGGTTCTGAGAAGTTTTTGATTTATCCAAAGTTGTAATAGTAGTTAGGACTTCTAACTCTAACGGCCTTGACTCTAAAGTCTGTATTTTTGAGCGTGATGTTATATTGTGTAATTGTTTCAAACTCATTATGGCTGTAATAAGATAGAAATATTGTAGGTAAAGCACTTACTATGGTTCCTAGCTCCCCTAGGTACCAAAGTGATAGGAAGCTATTATTGTTTGTCGCTTATTTTATTTAGGATTTTTCTGTGTGTTTAATAGCTAGTCATTTAGAGGGGAAGTAAAATTACTCTCTGGGGCAAGGAATTGACATTCAGTGTTTGTTTTATTTTATTTTCTCCATACTTTTATCTATGGCAATGCTGGGAACTAACAAGGCTAGAGAGAAAAGAAGAAATGTCTTCCCTTTTGTATGTGCAACCTTGGCTAAGCTGCATAATTTAAATAGACATTTAACACCTGTTCCTCCCTGAATATTTACATGAGAATCCTGGCCTTAAATGCTTCTGAGCCTTGGTAGACCTTAAACTTGTCATTAATTTAACAAATATGTATTGATTCTTATTTTGCATAGTTTGCTGCTTTGTCTCAGCACATACCAAAGTGTTGATGAAATCCTAATGAGCCACATTCTCCATGATAGAAGCAGAAATGCAGAAGTGTGCTTTTTACCCAATTGCCTTGCCATCAACACGGTCATCCTGATTGATTTTAATAGCACGCAATTGATCACTTTTCCCACAAAGATGTATTGGGCATCCCCTGAGTGCTGGCCAGGGAGCTGTGGGCTAGGGGTAAAATTTTTAAAAATACAAACATGTTCCCGCTTCCATGGAGTTAATAATCTAGTGGAGAAGATAAACAACAAGAAACTAGCAAGTATCCATTTTGTTAAGACCTATGAAGAAGACAAAGTGTGACGTAAGGAGAAACTAATCTATTGTTCTTACGACAGATATCTCTGAGACCCACAGAAGCTAGCCATGGCATGAGTAGTGAGGAGAATTTCAGGCCAAAGGAATGTGAATGCAAAGATTCTAAAGCAAAGCACTTGCTGTCTATGCTCAAAGAGCAGAAAAAAAGCTGATGCGATTGGATGAGTAGTAACACAATGGAAGAGCTGTACAAGTTGAGCAAGGCCATGTAGGTTATGTTGGAGGGCTGGGGTTTTGCCATCCATCAGCTAGAAAGTCTGGCAGAGGAAGAATATAGATCTTACAGAGTTGATTGTGGCTGATGTGCAAAACAAATGTACCTTAGAGTAGCAAGAGTGGGAACAAAGAGATCAGGGAGGGAGCTCCTCGGTGGTTCAGGTGAGAGACAATGATAATTCCCAGTGGGATGGTGGCAGAAAAGATGGAGAATTGAGAGATTCGAGAAATATTTTAGAGGTACAGTTGACAGGAGCTGCTGACAGAACCACTGGAAACAAGGGAAATGAAAGAAAGGAAAGAATAAAGGATGATTCTTTTTGGAATTGTTTTTAAACAAATGTGTGTTAGTCTTGTCTGGGTCATAAACTAAGTTTTTAGCATCGATGGATAGTGGTGAAGGAGGGCATCATAAGAAAAGGGAAAAGAGACCTAACATTTATGGAGACCCTAAAGTGTGTCAGGAATTGTGCTAACTTTGCATATGCTATTTAATCTTCCACTTTATAGAAATCGTATAAAGTAAAAATCATGACTTGCACATTTTACATATGATGCAATGAATCTTTAGAGATGCTAAGTAACTCAACAAACGTCATAGCGTTGGCAAATACAGGAACCAGACATTGAGACTGATCTCCAAAGTCTTTTTTTTCTTCCCACAACATTATACTATTTCCCAGGGCTAAAATAATGCCATACAACTTGGTATTTTATTCCTTGAAAAGTGACTAGCATTGTGCTAGGCATGTGTTGAATGTTCTTTATATACTGGTTAAATTTCAAATCAATGCAAACATTTGACTTTCTTGAAATGCCAAATGTTTCTAAGGCTAGTGAACCTAAAAAAATAAAGTGTATTTCAAGATGAATTGATCAAAACAGTAGACAGGTTATTATTAATTGGCAAAGTTAGGGGAAAAAGGAAGATGAGTTATTGAAACAGTGGAGAGGAGTTTACAAAGAGTAAGACAACAGGTGCAATTGGAAAGGTGGGTCTGTGGGTTTTTCTGGAGGAAGAATAGAGTATTAACTTTAAAAAAATTATTTGGACAAAGGACACTATTTTCCAGATTTCTAAAACCCCATCACTCTTTTTTGTCTTAATCCAACCATTTCAGTTATGTATAAGAACTGTTGTGCCCTTCAAGGTAGTTTAGTTTGCATTTGATATATTAAACAGAGTCACCTTTGAATTCTGCATCTAAATGCAAGAATTTATCAGAATGATTTATCTACATTTTATGAGTGCAGTCTGACGTTCTGGAACCAGAAGTGCAACCAGCTTTCTGGAAAAAAATAAGCCCTCTTTCATATACTGCTAGGCAATATGCATTGCACATATTCATGTAATGCTCCTAGTAGCTCAATGAAGTAGGTACTATTATTATTCCAATATTATAGGTAAGAAAACAGGAAAGTGAACCTCAGAGAGATGGAGTAACTTGTCTTGAAGCTTATGAGCTGCACAACCAGCATTCCCACTTAAGAAGGGTGACTTCAGAGAAAGCCTCAATCTCTATTCTTTGCTGCCTCCCCTTAGCAATAATCATATCCTTAGGTTCTGCTTTGCTGCCTTGCAACACGCTGGCTCAAAATAAAGAATTGTCTAGAGTATCACAGCAAATCAGGGGTAACTGCAGAGCAATTCCAAATCAGAAGAGCCAGGCACTCCTTCGTAGTCTTTTGAGATCAGAACCTGCAGACCATGTAATCTATGTATGTGAATTCAGATAAACAGAGGCAGGCCTCTGAGATATAACAAAAACACAGAAATCTGCATGAGAGCGAGATCAGGTCTAGAAACCAAAGAAGATCCTGATTCTAAGAAACTTCTCAAGGCGGAAGCTGCTTTATGATCTGTAGATATAATAGCCTGGCTGGTTTCATGTAAGCCAGTGTTTCTCAACCTCAGCACTTTGGACATTTTGGGCTGAAAGGTTCTTTATTATGGGAGCTGTCCTGTGCACTGTAGGATCACTGGTTTCTACTTGGTATGTGCCAGTAGTACCCCCCATATACGCTAGTCATGACAGTTAAAATAAAGTCTGCCGGATATGCCTCCCTCATTTATAACCACTGATCTAGGTAAAGAAAGAGTTCAAGGAATACGTTTGTTCATCTAACAGGTGCTTGCTAAGTGCTGCTCAGTTTTCAGCATCGTGTGACTTCAGGTCCCTTTCCTGGTAGTAAGGCAGGACTCTCGAAGTATAATACTAGTCCGGAGACCTCAGGCAATATGGTGCTATTATGGAGGGCATGTGCTCTGAGCTTGACTGTTGTGGGTCTAATCCACTTTGGGCATCTTTACCTTGGGCAAGTCACTAATTCTTATTAAGCCACAGTGTCTGCTCTGCAAGATAGAGATAGTAGTAATGCCAGACATGGGTTTGTTGTGAGGATTTAATGGGAAAATAAATGTAAGGGGCTGGGCTAAGTGCCAGACACAAAGTGCTCAGGTGATCCTTATGATGATGATATCTTCACCTCTTCATCCAAAGGGACTGAGAAATAGCCTTTGATCCTCCAAGCCTGCAGTTTCAGAAACCATATTTATGGCTGTCCTTTTAGGATAAAGGTTAAATAAGTGGCCAGTGAAGAGGTTATTTTCCTGTGATTGTAGGGAAACTTTTTCATAAACTCTGGTAGACCCTATGGAGTTAGTCCAAAGAGTGGACTGGCTCAGCTTCCACTGCAGTTTTGTGATTAAAGGATTTAGGAGATTAACAGCATCTCTTCAG
The DNA here is from genome assembly GCF_043159975.1 of Macaca nemestrina. Lineage (NCBI taxonomy): Eukaryota > Metazoa > Chordata > Mammalia > Primates > Cercopithecidae > Macaca > Macaca nemestrina. The sequence goes on along the minus strand of NC_092130.1, from coordinate 23,824,270 downwards.
GAAGTAGCTCAGAGAGCTCAGTTGGGTGTATTCCAGTGAAGAGGCATTTTCTGAATTAAATCTCTTCTCTGAAAAGCGAGATGTGTTTGTACATAGAAGTGAGGAACAGGACCACAATTTCAAGTTAACAAGGAGTTGGATATCCAGTGTAAGCAATATCCCTTAGTCTAGGTGATATTAGCAAGAATATCAAAGATAGGCAAAAAACAAGTTGCATCATTATTCTTCCTTTCCCTAGTTGGGAAAATTTTGAATATCATGTGATAAAGAGCTAGCTAAATAGCTTGCCTTCTAATGCTCAATCCTGTGAGTAATTTCCTGTGGGAACTTTGGTGGATCGCTCAACCTACGTGGTAATAAGGTTACCTCTCAATTGAATAAGAGGATTATTTGAGAACTGCCAGATTGTGAAATTTGAAAACCGCCGAGTCAGAAAATCTGAAATGTGTTACTTTGCCAAATTATGGAAGAATTGCCACTCAGCCGTAAGCCCCAACTCCTAGCCCACTCCCTATGTGCTACCTACCACCCTGGCCATAGGGTAGCACGTGGGATATGTTGGCTGATCAGAAATGCCTTGCTGAGTCATGTCATGTGAATAATATTGCAAAGTGATCACTGGAGAAGTACTAGGTTGTCAGAATTTATTTTGGTCAATGTTACAAATTTCCCAGGCCTTAAGCTTAGCCTGGGCAGCAACCCAGGCTCAGAAGAACTCCTCCAGGTAGTATAGGTTCAGTTTCTAGTCATTTCTTTCCTTGCAAGTTTGGAACATCTAGATGGGAGTAGTGCTCTTTCTCCAATCCATATTTCTCAGTCTGATCCTTCCAGCCAATGCAGAATAAGGGGTCCAGAAGGTTCTAGAGCACAAGATAGGCTACAGATGATCAGGAGAGGCACCTTCTTCATTCCCCAGGACTAAAAGTAGATACTTTCTGAATTATGACTACCGACTACAGACTGGGGACAGGACAATATTGTAGTAAGGGTTTTCTAGGGACTGCAGGAAGAATCTAGCAAAGGATGAAGAGAAAAGAAGGGGGCATTTATCAAGGGCAAGAAATTAAGAAGACTTCTTTTGCATTACCTCAGATCTCAGGTTCAGCCCCTACCTGAGGCCTCTCATGGAATGTTTGCCGTCCCACCTGTTCAGAATGTTGAATTTAAAGGTCTTCAGGTCAATGTGTGTACTCTTATCAATCTTAGGCATCACTATGCTCTATTGTTTGGTGCTTGAAGACATTGAGTTTTCTACCAGATTTGAAATAAATACAGTGTTAATGTGTTGGCAGCAGCAAACAGACTAGTAGAAAAAAAGTAGAAGTAAGGGTGGTATTACCTTTGGCCAAGAAGTTTGAAGGAAGATAGGTTGTTTTTAGAAGGCCAATTAAAACAAAACAAAACAAAAAACCTCACACTAGACAAAAACAAGATTTTTCTCTGGGCATCGAGTTGTTTTGGCAAGAGGTAACAGTGATGATGATTTTGCATCGTAAGCTTTAACATACACTCAAAGGTATGTACACAAATAGCGGTAATAATAATAGTAATTACTAGTGTTATCATTGACCATGTTAACTTGCTCATATATTGTCTCCCTTTATCTTAACGAGCACTTGGAACTGAATGTTAATAACATCATTCATCAGAAAAGAAAACATCGTCTTAGCAAGATGAAGTGACTTGGCTAAGTTTCCATAGCTAGTTTGTGGAGGAGTCCAAGTATTCTTCTGACTAGGTGACCCTTCAAATGCTGGCTGAGCCTCTGGGTTGGATGTTTTATTTCCTTTTAGCATGTCAGTTTCTTTGACTGTTTGATGAAGAGGTTGGACCAGACAGTTTTTCAAATCCTTTCTTGCTTTAATATCTCTTTATTCTTCTAGGCAGTGAGTTTTTTTGTTTGTGTGTTTGTCCTATTAGTTACCTTGTAATAAGACTTCTATGTGTTTTCACTTCATATAGAGAGGCAGTAGTTATCTGGAGAGGCAGTAGTTATACCACCCACAACCAGACTTGTCAAATAGTAACCTTTTTTCAATACAGTGAAAGGAAAGAGAAGTTTATCATTAACAGTGGATTGGCATGAAGTCTGGAGTCTCAGGTTTCTAATCCCAGCACTGCCACTGTTTCCATGGTTGTGAACAAGATGCTAAGCCTCTTAAGGGCTCAGTTTTGTCATGTAGCATAGCAGACCCTAACCTTTTTGACACCAGGGACCAGTTTTGTGGAAGACAATTTTTTCATGGGTGGGAGTGGGGGTTGGAGGATGAGAGGGTGCTTGGGGGATGGTTTCAGAATGAAACTTTTCTACCTCAGACTATCAGGCACTAGACTCTCATAAGGAGCACACAGCCTAGATCCTTTGCACGCGCAGTTCACAATAGGGGTTCCTGCTCCTATGAGAATCTAATGCCACTGCTCATCTGACAAGAGGTAGAGCTCAGGCAGTAATGCTCACTCGCCTGCCACTCACCTCCTGCTGTGCGGCCTGGCTCCCTGTACCGTCTTCGGCCCGGAGGGTTGGGGACCCCTGATCTAGCAGATGGGAACCACAGGTGCCCAGCTTGTCACATGTGATTTGGAAATGGAAGTATGGATATGTCTGCAGGAAGCCCAGTACTGGGGACATTCGAAGAATGTTGAGAACACAAAATAAATGGAGTAGAGAAGGATTCCACAGCAGCAAATCTGGCTTTAGCTCCAAGTTTTATGACAAATTACCCAGTGTGTCAAGTACTTGTCAGTTTCTTCATTTGAAAAATGGCAGCATTAGGCTAGATCAGCATTTCTAAAACTATCAAGAATAAATGTCCCTCAAAAATGTCTGAGGGACACACACTTGGAAAACACAGCACACTCTATCTCCGCCTTGGATATTAATGTGACTGTCTTCTGAGATGCTCTGCAATAAAGAAACACGTCTACGTTTATTTAACTCGTTTGCCAAATTAAGTTGACCATGGAACACTGTATTCTGGAATGTGTGTTAGTATCCCATGAGACACTTTTGGAAAATTCAGGCTTAGATTGTATCATTCTCTGAAGAATTATGAAGAAATTATCTGTTGGATATTATATCTACAAATGTTGGAGGTCACTTTCTTTCTTCTACTTTTCTGACTTGTTTCTCTCTGTCTCTCATGAAGTTAAATTTGCCTTCTTAGTGTGAGGGCCAGCAGGTATGTAGATGTGTGCACATTGTGTATTTTATTAGTGAGTAGTTTGAACACCAATGAACTACTACCATGGTAGATTCTATGGACAATGGAAGAACAATAGGGAATATACTTATTTAACCTCCTTCGTGTACCCAAGAAAGAAATCATAGTGCTAGATAACTTTCAGATTGTTTTACCTCATTGAATTCTGTGACCCTCATGCTATAGAAGGAAAAAAAAATGATATCACAATGGGTCAAGATAATTAGAGAAAGCTTTATGGAATAAATGAAATTTTGTGTAGACCTTGAAAATGTATGAAACATGATCTTGTCAGGTAGGAGTTACATGGATTAGACCAGAATGGAGCTAAAATTTGAAGTGCAGGAAAAGTTGTATCTTGACTTGTTACAGTGAACCCTAGCAGCTATCATAAGTATTTAAGCAAAGAAATAGCATGGGATAAATAAAAGTTTTGGTGGAGAGGGAGCTGAGAGGTAACATCAGTAGGAGGCCCTTGATGTAATTTCAGGAAAGGCAACTAGATATAGTAAGGCATTGTCAAGAAGGAATACACTGGATTTCAAGTAAGAAAAATTGAACTGTGTTACAATTCTTTTATTGAAAATAATTTCCATCTGTATAAATATTTCATGATTAATTAACTTATTTTAAAGTAGTTTTATTTGTTTGTGGCACCCTTCTGCTTCAGATGCCCATTTAGCCACTACAGAGGCAACTGCCAGTGTATTGTTCATCCTTCCAGAATAAGTTTCTCAGCCTCAGAACTATGATAATACATTTGGGGCCAGATTTCTCACTTTTGTGGGGACTGTCCTGCATATTGTGGGGTGTTTAGCAGCATTCATAGCCTGTTACCCACTAGATTTTCATAACACCCTTGCCCCCTCTGTTGTGACAACCAAAACTTTCTCCTGACTTTGCTACATATCCATTGGGGGACGAAATCACCCTGGTTGAGAGTAACTATTCCAGAGATGTTTTGTAAAGAAGAGATTGCTATACCAAAAGATAGAAGCAATGATTGTATGATTTTTATATAAATAAAAGATTGGGAAGACTGAAAATCGGTTTCGAGGACTGAGGCTTGTGTAACTAGAAGACAACTAGCATCCGTATCAGTTACTATACTTTTGGCTGCAGGTATCAAATCTGTGGACTTAAACTGGCTTGAACAAGAAGGAAATATATTAGGTCACTTGACAGATGATCTTGAGGCAAGTTAAACTCCAGGTTTCATTGATTTGGTAGCACACAGTGTCATCATGGACTCAGATTCTTTCCGGGCTTTGGGCCAGTCACCCATAGCATTGGGCTGGTTCCCTGCGGTATTATAAGATGCTATCAGCAGCAGCTGTTTCTAACTACTTCTTTATTTATGTCCAATGGTAGACACGTAGCCTGAGTCACTAAAGAGTGAGAATCCTTCTTTCCCAGAAACCACCAGGAATCCTCTTTTCAAGTATTAATGGCCCAAATGGACTTAGCAATCCACCCCACCCCAATAATTGATTCTTTCACTGGCAAGATGAATACGCTCAGCTTTGTAAAATAGAAGTCAAATGTCCCCTTATCAACCTTGGAAGGAGAAGAGTTAATCGGAAAAGTATGAAATATGGTGAAGTCATGCTTTTTGAGCTGGTTGCCATTTAGATAGATTAAGTTTGGGTCAGCAAAAGTACCAAATTGAATACAAATGGGTTCATACAAATTGAAAACATCCAAAAGAAAATTTTGCTGAGAGACATGAGCATATGGGGTTAAAGATCACAATCTTGGAGGAAATTGGATATTGATAATTAAGTCATAGTTTAAGAGCTTTGGTCTTGATTCTAAACACAGCTGACTCAGCCACTTGCTGGACACATGATCTTGGCCAAGTCGCTTTTCCTTTCCGTGGATTTTTTTTTTAATTTGTCAAATTCAGAAGGTAAGAGCATCCTTATAACACTGACATGGGTGGATTAAGTGAGGCAGTGTGTGCAGAGTGCTGAATCAAGTGACAGGCACTGGAGCACACTAATGCACAGTCACTAGTGATGGTTGCCTTTGAGCTAGGAGGAATAAAAGGAGTCCACAAAAGGAAAAGGAGAGCTCTGGAAGCACAGGGCCAGTCTCTGATCCCGCAGGAAGAGATGACTGCACAGAGCATCCTTGAGAACATTAAATAATGTTCTAAAATACCCTGTCTCCAGGTAAACATCACAACACTTTCAAATTTGATTCAGCCTTGAGCTCCTTAAGGTTCTGTCAATTTAGAATACTTGCCAGTTCAGACAGCACACTGCTTAGATTATGCCTCCCCTCCCACCACCTCATTCCCTGCCCCTTATCAAAACACAATATTCAGTTATGCAAAGTCCAAAAATGAAAAAAAAAGTCCACTTAAATCTGGGAATTATATTCAACATTTTAGGACTATTTAACATTCTATAAGCATTTAAATATGATATTACCTTGCCCAAGGTGTGATATCATCTTTGATCACAGATTGGTACTGAGGGAAAACATCTGTTCCATGGGATTTTTCTGTAAAACAAGATGTAGAGTATTTCTATCAGCAAAGCAGGATGAGCTTACTTTGTCAGCCTAGATGTGAACATGGTGGTACTTTATAGGCCAGGATTGTATAAACCTGTTTAAAATATTATTCTTCTGTTGAACATACTTTGCTGCAAATATCCATCTCTTTCATCAAACACACATTTGTCAAGCACCTGCTAGATGCAAGACATGGACTTAGCTTGGCACCAGTGCAAAGTGAGGATGGAGCACTAGGAGGAATTAATGTTCATTAGGTATGTCCTCTAGTAAATGGGCTAGAAATAAAACATGCTAGGTAGAAATATGCGTTATTTAGTCTAATGCATTTCACTACCTTGTTGCACTAGGCCACATTCATGGCATTTGCTATTAATTGTGGCATTAGTTTTGCTTTGGTTACATGATCTTCAGCATTCAACTGCTGAATGTGCATTAATAGCTTCTCAGACTCTTGGCGTTCTGTGCCATTGCCTAAACTCACAGAGTCAATAAGCAGTCAAACTGAAATTCTACTTCATGGATGTCTAACCATGGTACCCAAACCCTTTCTACTAAATAAATCTGCTTCAGCTATGAATCAAGAAGTAGTCACTGCCATCAATAAATTTACCATTTCATAGAAAAGTGAAAACTGAATGCAAATAACCCTTATCAACATAAAAATAATAACTGAGAGTATTGAACTATTCTATAGGCCAAATTCTTTGCATACATAAACCCATCCTGTTTTCCTGTAAACTGCCATGAGGTTTCTACCATTATTATGCCAATTTCACAAAGGGAAAAACTGATATGCAGAAAACTGACATGAAAGCTGATACACAGGGGTAGAAAGAAGTAGATCCAGGATTTAAAACCAGGAAACCATTTTATAGCTCTTAATCACACCGCTACCTCTGATAACCATTCCACAAGGTTACAAGTGACACAGAGGTTACGGGAATTGTAGATAAGTTGTATTTCTTATATGAGTAAATGGGCAGGGTGTTGGGATAGGAAACGGGATTTGGTCTGATCTTTAAGGAACATTGGTTGTGCAGAAGTGGAGGAAATGGGCATTCTATGAGAAGGGCTTTCTATTCATGAGCAGAAAGGGAAGAGGTGCTGCTGTCTAGATGAGTTGAGTGTTTCACAACACTTCTGCGATAACCTGTGGGATGGTCTTGTGCCCCTGCTTACCCATTCTCACTGCAGCCATTGCTGCCTGGGGCCTGCCGGTGCAGCTGGTAAGAGCTAACTTTATGACCATTGATTTATACTCAGATCCCTTGGTCAACAGATACATCACCAAGCACTCTGGCTTCTGAAGTCAGTGAAGGGAGGTTTATGACTCAATTTTATTCGTTTGCTTGTGCAGACAAGTGGCTTCAGTTGTGGAGGAGTTTCAGATAAAACATCATTATTATATTCCCGGTCTCTGAGCCTACTCTCTGGTCCCGTAGTTACCTTCGAGCTAAGGCTCAAACAAAGGACCTGGTTGAGAACGGTTCTTCTGTGCACAAGAGAAAGTCATCTATTAGGTACTAGAAATTTAAGAATTGGAGGCATAATGCTTTTTAAAGGAGATAATGAAGGGCGTAGGAATAAGCATGCTTCACAAAGATGGTACTGGAATTGTCACTTTGTCTTTCTGCCTTTGTAGGTCATCTTGTTGGCTTTCATTTTTGAAAAGAGACACCTTATTTAGTGTACATGTTTCTTTACCACCTGGCTGTCTCAGTCTTCCAGTATTCTTACACATACTCATTCCTAAATACTAAACAGGATCCTCCCCCATATCTTTTCTGACCTTGTTGCCACACTCGCCCTGTCAGCTCTTTTGCCCTTGCCCCTCCAACACAATCATCTCTGACCTCAAGGCCTTTGCACTTGTTGTTCTTGCTACCTGTGGTATTTTAGCTGAGATATCCACCTGTCTCATCCTTCGCTTTATCCAGATCTCTGCCAAAATTGCCACAATTCCAGAACATCTTTTCTATGAAAACTATGCCATTCCCAACAAATGCCATTTTATTTTTTTCCTAGGACTTATTCCCACTGAACATATTATTTGCTTTTTCAGCTTTTGTCTATCTCCTCACAACCCTTCCCTACGCACTCAAATACACACACTCTTTCCCCCCGAATCCTCTCCATGATCATCCATATTCTCACTCTCACAATGTCACCATCCAGTATGTTATTCCTTGCTTCTCTCCTTGGATGTGTGTGTTCATGGGAACAGGGCAGGGTTTAGGGGGGCAGGGAGTGTATCTTTAATGCCTAGAACAGTACTTGGCACATGGTGAAAATTCGACAGTCATTGAATGAAAGAACAAAAGAAAGAAACAAAGGAAGTGAGGGAGGAAAAGAAAAGGGAGGGATAAAGGCAAAGGAAGAAAGAAAGCATACATGATCTTGGTTTTTTCACATATGTTAGCTAAACCTGGTTACGGTGACTTCCGGTTCTAAGAGCTACCTCCCATGGTCTAGTGATCCTGCTATTAATACTTGCTGATACATTCCATGCCGTCCCTGACACAGAAGTTACCATTTCCTGACATTCCCATTCCATGCATTCTTACATATTGCTTTTACCATGACTTCTACCAGTTTTCTCCTGTTATTATAAGGCCTGAAAAAAGGTCATGTCCTCCAGAAAGCCTTTTCTAACTGACCTGAAAAAATGGGGTTCTTGTTTATTTTCCTATTTGCTTGACCTGATCACTCATACCAGGGCATTTGATTTGGCTTGTTTAACCTTAAGGAAGGGTGACATCTGTTATGCACTGCCCAGGTCTTTGTCCATAGCATGGACATCTGTAAGCAGGTCTTCCCCTCTGAGGATTTGCCATTCAAATTCGGAGCACCAACGAGAACTCCCGTCCCCACTCATGCCACAGACACACAGCACATGTTTCTCTCTAGCACTGTATTTCCCTCTTTCTTTCCCCTGATAACATCAAGGTGAGAGCCTGTAAGGCAAATGTATAAGTGGTTTCCTCTTGGTGACCAACTCAGATAAATCGGTCCTGTCTGCCTGTAGTGCTATGCTGAGAAGATGTGAAACGGAGTCTGAGCACAGTGAGAAAGTGAGCAATTATCAGTTAGCAATGCCTGTCCTAGGTACAACAGTGGGGATGTGGTGATACCATGGTTCATGTTTGTCATCCCTTCCCTGGTAGGATCTAACATTCTGTATGTTTGTTTATAAATATGTCACAGCAATCATGCTTATATTACTCATTTATCTTTTATTAGAAGCGAGTCCAAACAGAAGACTTTTCTTTGCCTGCCACCTTGTACAAACAAGTACAAATGGATTTGGAGCCCCTGTGAATGAAGGAATATCCTACCATAGTAAGAATGAGGGTCAGCTCATTTGAAAATAACATCCTCCTGCAGTCATTCTAGGATACCACATCTGTTATTTCTCCCTGAGATAGCAATAATATGATTAATGACAATAATACCAATAAAAGTAGTATAGACTGTTATACAGTAGGGCACAGCTGTCCTCTGTTTTAGTCTTCAGCCCAAAATAATGTTAGATTTGTTTTCAGAATCCCTTTTCATCATTGCTTTCAAACCATCCCAAATCTAACTTCATCTTTAGCTCCTTCCACCTAAAGAGTATGGTATTAGTCTATTTAGTGTTGTCATATAAAGAAATACTTAAGGCTGGGTAATTTATGAAGAAAAAAAGGCTTCCTTGGTTCATCATTCCGATGGTTGACATGTTCAAGATAGAGCATCTGCATCCGAAAGGTGAAGGGGAGCCAGCGTGTGTGGAGATCACATGGTCAGAGATGGAGCAAGAGAGATGGAGAGATTCCAGGCTCTTTCTAACAACCAGCCCTTGTGGAAAATAGCAGAGTGAGAAGTCAGTCACCCCCAGGGGAGGGCATTCATCTGTTCATTAGGGATCCCAACCCATGACCCAAGCACCTCCCATTAGGCCCTAACTCCATCAGTAGGGATCACATTTCAACACGAGGTTTAGAGGGAAAAAACATCCAAACCATAGCAGATACTAAGTTTTTCAAATGTGTTTCTTCTTTAAGATGCTGTTAAATCACTTGTTTCCCACACTTTGAATAAGTTTCCCTGATTTGATCTATTTGAGCACCTGCCCAGGCCCATCTTATACCAACCTCTCAATTCTTTTTTTTTTATTGAGATATAATTCATATAACATAAAATTCACCTTTGAGAATAGTACACTTCAGTGGTTTTTAGTATATTTACTATTTTGTACAACCATCACCACTGTCTAATTCTAGAATATTTTCATTATCCCGTAAAGAAACCCCATACCCATCAGCAGTCACTCTCCATCCTCCCCTCCCTACAACCCCTGGCAACCCTAATCTGCTGTCTATCTCTGTGGGTCTAGTCTGGATATTTCATACAAATGGAATTATATAGTGCATGACCTTCTGCATACGACTTCTTTCCCTTAGCATAAGGTCTTCACGGCTCATTCATACTGGAGCCTATATCTGTACTTGATTGCTTTTTATGGCTGAATTACTATTACATTTGGGTACACCACATCTTGTCTATCCATTCATCAGTCGATGGACATTTGAGTTGTTCCTGCTTTTTGACTATTATGAACAATGCTACAATGAAGATTTGTGTACACATTTTTGTGTAAATATATGTTTTCAATTATCTTGGTTATATATAGTAGTCCCCCTTAATCCATGGTTGTACTTTCCATAATTTCAGTTATCTATGGTCAGCTGAGGTCTAAAAGCAAGTGAGTGCAGTGCAACAAGATGTTTTGAGGCCAGGTGCAGTGGCTTATGCCTGTAATCCCAGTACTTTGGGAAGCCAAGGCAGGCAGATCACTTGAGGCCAGGAGTTTGAGACCAGCCTGGCCAACATGAAGAAGCCCCATCTCTACTAAATACACAAAAATTAGCCAGGTATGTGGCACACACCTGTAATCTCAGCTACTCGGGAGGCTGAGACACAAGAATGACTTGAAGTCGGGAGGCGAAAGTTGTAATGAGCTGAGATCACGCCACTGTACTCCAGCTTGGGCAACAGAGTGAGGGTCTGTCTCAAAAACAAAAAAGAATTTTGAAAGAGGGGCACCATGTTTACATGAGTTTTATTATGATATAATCTATTTTGTCATTATTATTGTTCATGTGTTACTATGCCTAATTTATAAATTTAACTTTATCATAGGTATGCAGGTATAGGAAAAACTGTGTATATGTGTGCATTTGTCTGTCATATAAACATGTGTATCTATGTTTAACCAAAAAAATAAAAGTATGCATGTGTATATATGCATATAATATATATATATAAACATGTGCATATAATATATATAATATGTATATTATATGTCTAAATTCAGTACTGTGGGTGGTTTCAAGTGTCCATTGTGGATCTTTGAATGTATCCCCTGCAGATAAGGGAGGACCACTGTACCTAGGAGAGAAATTGCTGGGTCATGTGGAAATTCTGTGTTTACCTTACTGAGGGAAGCAATCCAAGTGTTTTCCACAGTAGCTGCACCCTTTTACATTCCTTTCAACAATATGTGCGGTTTCCAGTTTCTCCATGTCCTTACCAACACTTGTTTACTGTTTCCATTACAGCCATCATAGTGGTGTGAAATGATATCTCATTGTGATTTTCATATGCATTTACCTAATCACTAATGATGTTAGGCATCCTTTCATGGACTTATTGGCCATTTTTATATATTCTTTGAAGAAATGTTGATTCAGATCTTTTGTCCACTTATTAATTGGTTATTTTATTGTTCAGTTGTAAGAAGATTGTATATATTTTGGACACTAGACATTGAAGAGATACATGGTTTGCAGAATTTATTTCCAAGGAAGTTTTTACTTTCTTGACAGTGCCTTTTGCCCTGAAATGTTTTTATTTTTGATGAAGTCCAATTTATCTACTTTGAATGATTGTGTTTTTAGTGTCATATCCAAGAACCTGTTGCCTAATCCAATGGCAAGCACATTTACCTCTATGCTTCCCTACAAAGATTTCACAGTTTTAGTTCTTATGTTTAAATCTTCAATCCATTTTGAGTTAATTTTTGTGTATGTTGTTAAGTAGAGCACCATATTTATTCTTTTACATATAGCTATTCTGTTGTCCCAGCATCATTTGTTGAAAAGACTATTATTTCTCCCACTGAATGGTTTGGTACCCTTGTTGCAAATCAACTGACCATAGCTGTATCAATTTATTGCTGAATCTTCAATTTTATTCTATTGTCTTTATTGCTACCTTTATGTTAGTAACATACTGCCTTCATTATTGTATCTTTGTAGTTAATTTTGAAGCCAGGAAGTGCAAGACCTACAAATTCGTTCTTTTTTTTTTTTTTCCCAAGGTTGTTTTGACTATTTGGGGTTTTTTGCCTTTTGAATTTTTTAAGATTGGCTGTCTAAGATTGCATTTAACCTGTAGATCAGTAGGGAGTATTTCCGTCTTCATAATATTGTCCAGCAATCCATGAACACAAGATACTTCCCTTTTATTTAACTCTTTAATTTCTTTTAGCAGCGTTTTGTAGTTTTCATTGTACAAGTCTTTTACTTTTTTGGTTAAACGTATTTCTAAGTATTTTTTGATGTTATCAGTGAAATTGTTTTTCACAATGTTTTAGGGCTTACATAAGTTTCCTTCCAAAGATTCATCTTTCTGTCTAAAGAATCCCATTTCTCAACTTGGTCATCTCATATCACATGCTTATTTAATTGTCTTAACAGTGACTTGAACACCTGATATCTAAGAAAATACTTTCTGATACAGATAAGAAAAAAAAAAGATATTAGAGATGGGCTCAGAGTCAGTCTTTATGAACTCATTTTCCTTCCTCCAAATAAGCCAAGCCAAGTCACATCTCACTGTGTTCCCTATTAGAGCAGAGAAACCATTAGGAAGATTCAATGGCCCATGATTATTTGTTGCCTAAAGCCTCTGTATCATTTTTGTCACCCTGTGTCTTTTTTGAAGGGTCTTTTTCTAGAAATCTTTTCTGCGATTTCCCAGACTCCTGCTGTCCCAGTGTCCAAATTGGGTCCATCCTTTTTGCTACTCCTCTGTTATGTTCCAGAGTTTTCCTCCCTCCACTCTATCTTCTGTTTACAACAGATCTCTAATGCATGTCTAAAAATCAGGAGATCATTCGTATTTAGCAATAGGTTAAAATAACTAACACTAATGCTGAGATCCTCATGGGTTTTAACTTGGTTTTATTAATTTGTACATCTCTACAACTCCTCTCTTTGCTGGAGTGTATGCTAAATATATATTTGTGAAATCAACAAGAAAAGAACCATTTCTGTAGACTTTCACCAGTTTAAAGCAAGGACCAATGCAGAGTCAAATCATGTGCATTTTACTCTCAGATTGGCTGAGAAACAACTTAGGCTTTTCTTAAACATTTTCTTTTTTGATGGAAAAAAGAACTATGATTTACAACTATGTAAATCAGCAAATAATGAGAGAATTTTCATGGTCTCAGAGAAAATAGCCGCTTTTCTATAACTGTGGTTGCAGGTTATGCTCCAGAGAATGACATTTACAAATACAGAGTCATATGTTTGACCACATGATAATGTCTACTGTTTGAAAGCAAATTTCACACATTCTAGAGTTAAAAGGTCAGTGTGAGCTGTAAGTGTACTTTGCTCTGTCTGTTCTTAATATTTTGTGCTTTCTCTAGTTTTAGTGATTTCCTGGCTTTTAAGGACTAGAGCCTTTAATTTCCCTTTTTGCTAACAAGTATTCCTCATTTGAGAAAATCAAGCATGGCTATGAATTTTCCATCTTGCAGAATATTTCTATCTTTCAAATATTTTCCTGGGAAGCCACCAGTTAGTTGATCATTTTCAGCCTGCAACCCGCATAGCTACATCTGCAGCAGAAGATGTTGAAGACTCCACAGCAACACCATCTGTCCCTTCACAGAATGTTTTCTTTCAGATAAAGATGGGAGGTGTTAATCATAATTAGGCAAGTTGCATGCTGGGATCAGAAAAATGATTTGAATTCCCAGGAATTGTGCACCAATAAGTACTGCTGGCCATGTGGTTATTCATGAATTTGGGGGAAGCCAAAATTAACAGTAGTATCATGGGATATCATTTTTAATACTAGAATAGGAGTCAGCAAACTAAAGGCTGTGGACCAAATCCAGCCTGTGACCTGTTAATATAAATAAAGTTTTATTGAAAATAACCATACTCATGCATTTATGTATTGTCTGTGATTGCTTTTAAAATGTAGCAGAATTGAATAGAATTGCCTACCCCTGTACTGGAAGATTATTAGAAGATTTACTTTCACTAAATCTGTATGATCTTTATGAGAAGCACATGACCATTTGAGATTTGAAACTGTTAACTTAAAACAGAGTAGCCCTGTCTCCAGGAAGTCTTCCATGATACATCCCCTCTGCCTCCTCATCAAGCTGTACATAGTATTCTTTCCCTGTCCTCCTCGTATATTGTGGGCAGGCCTCAATTACTGCATATATCTTATTATATAACTTTAATAACTTAATATTTAGAATTATCTCTGTGCCTTTTATTTTCTCTAAACCTGTGAAAATTCTCACGTTATATCCTGATTTGGAGAGTTGTCCATCAAAAATGGAAACATTATTCTTGAGGAAGGACTGTATCTTTTTTGTATTCCCAGTGCCTCATATTAATACCTGGGATGAAAAATGGGTTCAAAAATGTTGAATGACTGAATGAATGGACTGAGTGTGTTATTAGTAAATCTATAGATAGATAGATAGATAGATAGATAGATAGATAGATAGATAATTTAACTCTCTTTAAAGGACAGTTTGAGATATTAATTAAGCATGTGGTCTCTGGACTCCAGGTACTTACAATGAAAGCCCATTCCACCACTTACTGGCTCTGAGTCTTTGGCCAAGTTGCTTACCCTCTCCCATGTCAGCTTCCTTACCTGGAAATAGCAATATTGCCTCCCTCCTCCATTGGTGGAGAAGACAAAATCATATAATCCATGCAAAGCGATAACATGGCACCAGGCACATACTAGATATGCAACATTTCATGGCCATTACTGGTGATTATCATTTCTTTTTTTTTTTTTATTATACTTTAAGTTCTAGGGTACATGTGCATAACATGCAGGTTTGTTACATATGTATACTTGTGCCATGTTGCTGTGCTGCACCCATCAACTCGTCAGCACCCATCAACTCGTCATTTACATCAGGTATAACTCCCAGTGCAATCCCTCCCCCCTCCCCCCTCCCCATGATAGGCCCCGGTGTGTGATGTTCCCCTTCCTGAGTCCAAGTGATCTCGTTGTTCAGTTCCCACCTATGAGTGAGAACATGCGGTGTTTGGTTTTCTGTTCTTGTGATAGTTTGCTAAGAATGATGGTTTCCAGCTGCATCCACGTCCCTACAAAGGACACAAACTCATCCTTTTTGATGGCTGCATAGTATTCCATGGTGTATATGTGCCACATTTTCTTAATCCAATCTGTCACTGATGGACATTTGGGTTGATTCCAAGTCTTTGCTATTGTGAATAGTGCTGCAATAAACATACGTGTGCATGTGTCTTTATAGCAGCATGATTTATAATCCTTTGGGTATATCCCCAGTAATGGGATGGCTGGGTCATATGGTACATCTAGTTCTAGATCCTTGAGGAATCGCCATACTGTTTTCCATAATGGTTGAACTAGTTTACAATCCCACCAACAGTGTAAAAGTGTTCCTATTTCTCCACATCCTCTCCAGCACCTGTTGTTTCCTGACTTTTTAATGATTGCCATTCTAACTGGTGTGAGATGGTATCTCATTGTGGTTTTGATTTGCATTTCTCTGATGGCCAGTGATGATGAGCATTTTTTCATGTGTCTGTTGGCTGTATGAATGTCTTCTTTTGAGAAATGTCTGTTCATATCCTTTGCCCACTTTTTGATGGGGCTGTTTGTTTTTTTCTTATAAATTTGTTTGAGTTCTTTGTAGGTTCTGGATATTAGCCCTTTGTCAGATGAGTAGACTGCAAACATTTTCTCCCATTCTGTAGGTTGCCTGTTCACTCTGATGGTAGTTTCTTTTGCTGTGCAGAAGCTCTTTAGTTTAATGAGATCCCATTTGTCAATTTTGGCTTTTGCTGCCGTTGCTTTTGGTGTTTTAGACATGAAGTCTTTGCCTATGCCTATGTCCTGAATGGTACTACCTAGGTTTTCCTCTAGGGTTTTTATGGTATTAGGTCTAACATTTAAGTCTCTAATCCATCTTGAATTAATTTTCGTATAAGGAGTAAGGAAAGGATCCGGTTTCAGCTTTCTACTTATGGCTAGCCAATTTTCCCAGCACCATTTATTAAATAGGGAATCCTTTCCCCATTTCTTGTTTCTCTCAGGTTTGTCAAAGATCAGATGGCTGTAGATGTGTGGTATTATTTCTGAGGACTCTGTTCTGTTCTGGCTAGGGCAATCAGGCAAGAGAAAGAAATCAAGGGTATTCAGTTAGGAAAAGAAGAAGTCAAATTGTCCCTCTTTGCAGATGACATGATTGTATATTTAGAAAATCCCATTTTCTCAGCCCAAAATCTCCTTAAGCTGATAAGGAACTTCAGCAAAGTCTCAGGATACAAAATTAATGTGCAAAAATCACAAGCATTCGTATACACCAGTAACAGACAAACACAGAGCCAAATCATGAATGAACTTCCATTCACAATTGCTTCAAAGAGAATAAAATACCTAGGAATCCAACTTACAAGGGATGTAAAGGACCTCTTCAAGGAGAACTACAAACCACTGCTCAGTGAAATCAAAGAGGACACAAACAAATGGAAGAACATACCATGCTCATGGATAGGAAGAATCAATATCGTGAAAATGGCCATACTGCCCAAGGTTATTTATAGATTCAATGCCATCCCCATCAAGCTACCAATGAGTTTCTTCACAGAATTGGAAAAAACTGCTTTAAAGTTCATATGGAACCAAAAAAGAGCCCGCATCTCCAAGACAATCCTAAGTCAAAAGAACAAAGCTGGAGGCATCAAGCTACCTGACTTCAAACTATACTACAAGGCTACAGTAACCAAAACAGCATGGTACTGGTACCAAAACAGAGATATAGACCAATGGAACAGAACAGAGTCCTCGGAAATCATTTCTTTTAAACAAAATTCAACTACTTGCATGTGTACATGACTATATCCTTCATGCAAATAACCAGTTTTTAAATCCTGTTCTGTCAGACACTGACTGTACCAATCACTAGGGATAGAAAGATGGATCAGATGTTATTATGATCCTTAAGTAATTCATAATCTAGTACACTGAGCCTAAATCTGCCACTGAGGAAAGTATGTGAAGCTCAGTCACAAAAGGGAACAGAGATTGATCATAACTGAGAATTACTGACCTTTAATTTTTATAAACAGAGAGCAAAGCCCTAAGTGAATAAAATGATACTGTGTGTAAGGTATTTTAGACATCAGCCAAGGAGTCTGGTGTTGTGGGGAGAGAAGCATCCAGATCCCCAGTGAATGTGAAAACACTGTTTCTGGCTGTACTTGCAGATGACTCTGAGTAAAAAGACGCTCAGGTGCTCTGACCTGAGAAAAGTCTATACTCATTGACCTTCAGTAATATGTGATTAACAGGACATTAGAAGGCAAAAACCGGCATTTTGGTGGATGGATTACCAAAGTCATTTGCTTTGCGAAGAATAGGACTAAGAGCTCCTGTTCTGCATCTGAGGGATGTGAGTTGAACCCCAGCTCTACTACTCACTGGCTAAATGACCTTATACAGATCCCTTTCTTTCTCAGATTTCTCATCTGTAAAATGAAAATGGTC
The DNA here is from genome assembly GCF_043159975.1 of Macaca nemestrina. Classification (NCBI taxonomy): domain Eukaryota; kingdom Metazoa; phylum Chordata; class Mammalia; order Primates; family Cercopithecidae; genus Macaca; species Macaca nemestrina. The sequence continues at coordinate 23,806,697 of NC_092130.1, read as the reverse complement.
ATTGTATCAACTTTATCAGGTGATTGATATGGGTTTCAGCCTACAGCCTTAGGAACACAGGCCCAATTTCAAAAGTGCTCCTGGCTCTCTCAGACTGGGAGGTTTTCCATCATGAAGGCATCCAATTTGGAATACCCCCATCTGCCATCCCCTCTTTCTCTAGGCTTAGTCTCTGCCTGGCTGCTGCTTCAGGCTGTGACCACACCAATGTAAAAAAGGTATCAGTAGGTCAGACAACAGTGCCTCACTGGTACCATGAAACTTGCAAAGTAGAACTTGGGTTTAGTGTATTGTAGAACATTTAAACAAACAATGTGAGCTGTCTAGATAGATGTTGAGGGTACTTCTGCATGAAAAATCTATGGTGACCCAGGTAAAGTATGTCCACAAGAGGCCATCTAGAATAATTAAAAACACAAACTAGAGAATAGCAAGTTTCGAATTTTCTACTTTCTAATAGTGAGACTGGGCAAGTTACCAACTTCTTGTCAGCTTCCTCATCTGTAAAATGGGAATAATGAAGCCTGACTCTCTAAGGATACCTTGAGAATTAAAGGGTATAGCATAGTCCTTAGTAACAGTGGTTGTTAGGCAAGATACTGAATTTCTAAACTTCTACAGGAGACAGGCATACTATTCACTAATCGTTAGTCTATTAGAAAACTGTGCCTGTGTAAAGGAATTTACCTTCCCGCAGACTTTTCAAGAGGATTTTGAGCTTCAGATTCTGAGGGTACTGAGAACACTGCATTTATTCTAAAGCAGTGTCAGTTTCTGTCTAATGATATTTATGAACTCTAAGGAGTAAAGTTATGGGTCTTTTATATTTTTCCCTCCAATGGAAGAGAAAAAAGGACAATGTCAGAAGTTTCCATAAAAAGCTTCCAATGGTAATAGAGGTTAGAGGTTAGAAATGTAAGTATGCATTGCCATGGTGATGGAGTTAGGATTGTTATGAGCTTGTTTTATTTATGGTTAGCTATTTCTGTAAGTTTTCTTTCATCACCTTCGTTTTTTCCTAAATTACAAAACAATTAAAGAATTTGGCAAGGAAAATGAGCCAGATGTAATGGTTTCCCCTTACATCTCTTAATAGAAGCAAACATGCTGTAATGACATTTCTTTTTCCTTCCATCAGAATTGCACCCTCCTGCAAGTTCTCAGCTGCAGAGCAGTAACAAAGTCCCTTGAAAGCAGAAAAGCCCTTACTTTCTATGGAATGTAATTAAATTTAAATAATGTTGCATCAGCTGGTTGAAGAGGGAAATCTGGAAAGAAAATCTTCTAGTTTCTGAAATTTACTCCAAGCAACACCCAGAAATTCGGCTAAGTGTTGACATGAGGTTTCCATATGATGATGGCATTAATGCACCTGTAGGCTGTATTTATGTGGCAATGAAGGAGACTTAAGAAATTCATAAAACTGGAAGACTATGTAATAGAAAGCAGTTTAAAATTCAGATTCAGATGGAATTTATAACCCATTAGTAAGGTCGTACTGGATTATTGTTAGTGTTTAGGATAAGATTTCTTTTTTTTCCCTCACCCTCTATGTCCTAGGCAAATGAAATTTACAATGAAAATTTCCTAGGCAAATGAAAATTTTAATAAGAAACACTACAGTGTAGTAAAATGGTTACGAACAGTGGCTTTGGAGTTAGACAAACTTCTGTTCATTCAAATCTGTGTTCTGCCTGTGGATTTTTTGGATCAACTTAGGTAAGTCAGTTTATATATTTGATCTTCAGTTTTCTCACCCAAAAGACAGATGTGGGATAATAAAGTCAGAAATTATTGACGATATTATTAGGTTGAAATGGTTCAATGAATGTAAAGCTCTTACCTTGGCATATACAATATACTCAATAATTGCTGCTATTGTAATTATTTATTAGGCATTGACATTCAGTAACCTCATCAATTAGAATTCCTTTCAAGGGGAAGAAAATTGCACAGATACAATCAGTCTTAATGAAGGATATGACTGAATTCAAGAAAATATGGAGAGACATACCTTTTATAACTCCCACCTCCACACAGAGCATATCACCCTTCCATTAACAGGATTTGATTCTTCTACATTACGGGGCTTTGGAAGTTATTTCCTAACCCTGGCCCTTGGGTTTACTTATCTGTAAATTACGCAGTCAGAGTAGATGCCCTCTGAGGACCCTTCCAGGTCTGGCTTTCTGTCCTCCCAGCAGATTCTCTGAGCAGATTCCAAGCCATTTTTGAAACCATGACTAGAAATAATCATCATTGCCCAAATAAATTAAAAATAATGAGTGGCTCTTCATTTGAAAGAATTAACCAGTAAAACCATAGCAGAAGACTGGCTGAAATGTGTGCAATTTTGTGTTAGCCCTGTAAGCAAAGCAGTGAAACTCGTAGAGAGGTTTCTCTGATGATTCAGGCTCTGATAATTTGTTTTTGATGAGTTTGAAACATAGATCAGAACTGTTCCTGTTAGGGTGGCAGCCAGTGTCACCTGCTTTTCTGAAGGTAGAAATAATTAACCTAATGGTATTGAATGAACTTAAGTGATTTTTCAGTGTCTGAGTGGGTAACTCAGGTCACTCCTTCCAGTAAGAGTGTAATCTGCAAATGGACCAATTTTTGTTCTATATCACATAGTTAGGTTTTTTTTTTCGTTTTTTCTTTTCATGTTTTAATGTGGTCTTATGGAAAGAAGGCTAAATTTAGAATCAAGAATTTGGGTTTAAATCTCAGCTCTCACATTCATCATCTTGGATAAATTACTTTACTCTTTCATTAAGTTTAAGCTGCTTTATCTTTCAAATAAAGGTAGTCTTCCTTATATTAAAGGATCACCGTGAAGATTAAATAAGAGAACTCATGCAGAGCCCTCAGGCACCTGTATTGTACAAGGAGGACACTGAATAAATAAACAAATGACTCTTCATATATTCTTTAATCAACAAATATTTAGTGAACACTTATGATGTACCAGGTACTGTTTTGGCTACTTGGGAGACATTAAAGACCAAAATAGATCAAGATTCTGTACCTATGGAGCTTAATTTCTAGTGAGGAAAACGGGCAATAAACAATAACCATAGCAAAGTAAGTAAATTATGTAATATATGCAAAGATAATAGTTACTGTGGGAAGAAAGAAAATTGTAGCATGTTATACAGGATATGAAGGGCCCAGGTGAGTTTGAGGAAGGCTGTAGAATTAAGGAGAGTGGTCATAATGGGTCTCTTGAGCAGTGGCCATTTAAGCAAGCACATGAAGGTGGTAAGGAAATAACAAAACGAGGGTATTTATTGGAAGACGTATCCTGGCCAAAGTGAAAGGCAAGAGCATCTTGTCACATTGAGGCACAGCCTGGAGGCCAATGTGGCTGAAGCAGAATGACCCGGGGGACTGCAGCAGGAGATGGTCAGGCAGGTGGTGTGGACCTCCTAGGGCCTCGGAGGCGATTGTGACGGTGTTAGTTTTCACTCTGAGGAAGAAAGGGAGACGTTGAAAGATTTTGAGGAGAGGAAACACAGTATTTGACACATATATATATATATTATATATATATATATATATTTTTTTAAATGACAACTCAAGTTGCTGTTTTAGGGCAATAGTGGGGCTGGGAGCTGAGAGAGGCCATCGCAGAAATCCAGGTAACAGGCGATGGTGGTCTGAGCCATGAGGTAGTAAGGAGTGATCTGATGCTGAATACAGTTTAAAGGTCTTTAACCTTTATGTAGTTAAATATATGTATATATATTTTTTATATTCTTATACATATGTTATATATTTAAATATAATTTAAATTATACTTAAAGACCTTTAAACTACCTTCCATTTTTTGGATTGTAGTAACAATATTTACCTAATTAAATTAAGAAACCAATTAACAAGTATATAGTAATGATAGATTATTATTATTTTGAGACAGAGTTTTGCTCTTGTTGCCCAGGTTGGAGTGCAAAATTGCATGATCTCGGCTTAATGCATCCTCTGCCTCCCAGGTTCAAGTGATCCTCCTCCCTCAGCCTCTCCATTAGCTGGGATTATAGGCATGCCCACAGCCACACTGGCTAATTTCTGTATTTTTAGTAGAGATGAGGTTTCACCATGTTGTTCAGGCTGGTCTTGAATTCCTGACCTCATGTAATCCATCCACCTTGGCCTCCCAAAGTGCTGGAATTACAAGCGTGAGACACCATGCCCAGCTGAGAAACCATTATTAACACTCTTAAGTAGGCACTGTGCTAAGTACCCATCACCCCCACGAGATAAGTATAATCATTAACTCTTTTTAACAGATAATAAGTCTGAGACACAGAGAGACCTAGGTCCCATGGTATCTCAGTGGTAGACCCCTATGGGTCTGACGCTGGAGCTTTTCTGTGAGGAGGCTGTCTTCTACAATGTGAATAGCCATGTAAGGCGACATTCTGCCTTTCCCTCTTTTTCCCTCCAAAGATAATTCTTACTGTATGCCCTCAAGTTCTTCAGACTAAATTACAGAGAGATTTGCCATACTTAGTCTCTTTCCTACCTGGAATCATTATCAAAGAAGGAAGCAGCTACATGCATTGCTTAATGGAAGCTGTTTCCCCTTTTGGGGGACCAATCAGTCAGTTCTGATCCAAAGACAGTTCTTCCCTACTCCCTCAAGTTTTTCAAACTAAATTACAGAGAGATTTGCCATACTCAGTCTCTTTCCTACCTGGAATCATTATCAAAGAATGAAGCAGTTACATACAGTGCTTAATGAAAGCTGTTTCCCCTTTTGGGGAGGATCAGTTGGTCAGTTCTGATCCAAAGAAAGTTCTTCCCCTACTCCCTCAAGTTCTTCAGACTAAATTACAGAGAGATTTGCCATAATTAGTCTCTTTCCTAACTGGAATCATTATCAAAGAATGAAGCAGTGATGCTTAATGGTAGCTGTTTGCCCTTTTGGGAAATCAGCCAGTCGGTTGGTGAATTTATTTATTGGAAAAAATAAGGAATAAACAATTGTATCAAAACACTGTTTTTTTTTTTTTTAGTTCTCCCCAGATCACCATAAATTTCTTAAAAATTTTTAGTTGTGGGCCGGACGCAGTGGCTCACACCTATAATCCCAGCACTTTGGGAGGATAAGGCGGGCAGATCACAAGGTCAGGAGATCGAGAGACCATCCTGGCTAACACAGTGAAACCTCGTCTCTACTAAAAATACAAAAAAATTAGCCAGGCTTGGTGGCGGGTGCCTGTAGTCCCAGCTACTCGGGAGACTGAGGCTGGAGAATGGCACGAACCTGGGAGGCAAAGCTTGCAGTGAACCGAGGTGGCACCACTGCACTCCAGCCTGGGCGATAGAGCGAGACTCCATTTCAAAAAAATTTTTTTGTTAATTGTGGTAAGTTATACATAACGTAAAACTGAATCACCTTAACCATTTTTAAGTGTGCAGTTGAGTGGCATTAAGTACACTCAGTGTTCAACCTCACCATCGTCTCTCCATGGAACTCTTTTCGTCTTGTGAAACAAACTCTGTACCCATTAAAAAAGAACTCCCCATTCCCTATTTCCCCCAGCCCCTAGCAACCCCCACTCAGCTTTCTATTTCTATGAATTTGACCATTCTAGGTGCCTTATGGAAATGGAATCATGTAGTTTTCATCATTTTTGGGGCTGGCCTATTTCAGTTAACATAATATCCTCAAAGATTCTTCTATGTTGTAGCATGTGTCATAATTTCCTTTTTCTAAAAGACTGGATAATATTCCTTTGTACATATACACCACATTTTGTTTATCTATTCATCTGTTGATAAAACAGATTTTAACAGTCTTGTAGCACATTGACTTAACAGCTTGAATTTGAGAAGTCACATCATCTTAGAGATTCAAAGTCAGAAAATCTCTTCTTTGCTCCTAGCCTATAAGCAAGGATAGATATGAAAGATCAGAGACTTAGCAACTGACTTATTTAAATTAACAGGACAGTATCACAGTTCCTAGGACATAAATTTCTATTGACTTTCATTTCATAGTATCATAAATGTGGAGCATTTCTCCCTGTACATTATCATCTCATGTATACTGTTTCATTTGTCTTAAGTTAATCATTTTGTTTGCACAGTTTGCTTATTTGGGTTGTATTTAGGTTTTGTGAAATGTTACTTTCCACAGTAGGTAATAGATTTCTTCAAATATTAGCCTTTGGGAAATGTGATTTGACAGTTCTTCAAAGAATGTATAAAACTAATTATAAGTGAAAGTCATTTCAATTTCAATAGTACTTTTTTAAAAACCTGTCAGCCCTAGATTATTCTCTTTCAACTCATATCATAGACCTGTCCATCATTATGGTCCTACACATGCCTATTGACCAAATTACATAAATCAAAGTATTGTTCACTACAATTAATCTTTTGGGGGGATTTATTCATATTTTATTTTAAAATAAAATTCACATAAATTTAGTGGTTTTTTTTATTATGCTTTAAATTCTGGGATACATGTGCAGAACGTGCAGATTTGTCACATAGGTATATATGTGCCATGGTGGTTTGCTGCACCCATCAGCCCGTCATCTACATTAGGTATTTCTCCTAATGCTATCCCTCCCCTAGCCCCCCACCTACCAACAGGCTGCAGTGTATGATGTTCCCCTCCCTGTGTCCATGTGTTCTCATAGTTCAGCTCCCACTTATGAGTGAGAACATGCAGTGTTTTGTTTTCTGTTCCTGTGTTAGTTTGCTGAGAATGATGGTTTCCAGCTTCATCCATGTCCCTGCAGAGGACATGACCTCATCCTTTTTTATGGCTGTGTAGCATTCCATGGTGTATATGTGCCACATTTTCTTTATCCAATCTACCATTGATGGGCATTTGGGTTAGTTCCGAGTCTTTGCTATTGTGAATAGTGCTGCAATAAACATATGTGTGCATGTGTCAAAAAGTGGTCAAAGGATATGAACAGACACTTCATAAAAGAAGACATTTATGCAGCCAAAAAATATATGAGAAAAAGCTCATCATCACTGGTCATTAGAGAAATGCAAATCAGAACTACAATGAGATGCCATCTCACACCAGTTAGAATGGTGATCATTGAAACAGGTGCTGGAGACGATGTGGAGAAACAGGAACACTTTTACACTCTTGGTGGGAGCATAAATAAATTCAGTTTCTAAAAAAAAGTATCTACCAAAATAAAGATATTGCCGGCATTTATTTACTTCTGAAAGTTACTCATGTGGCTTATTTCCTGTTTTAGATGGCATGCTATTTTAATATTGCAATAAGATCACACCAGTTTTAAAGGCCCCAGCATGTCATCAAATCCCTGGGTTAGAAGAAACATTAAAATTTAACCCCATGCTAACTTGAGCTGAATCTACTTAGCAGTCTGTGGTCTTCCATCCTTTACTTGAATGCCCTGTCACCTGCTTTCCCAAAAGTTAGTCATCTGTGTACCCCTGGCATGATTTAAGGTATAACTATGTCTCTTCCTTAATAATATTTACTTAATACGTTCCTTTTAATAAACCCCTGTTTTTCTTTGATAATCAAAAAGAGAAATGTAGCACTATTCTAAGTGAAAAATCAACATGACTTTCCATGAATACATAACAGGTATAAAAATAAATAATGAGATGTTAAAATTAAGGCCGTTTCTCCCTTTGATAAAAATATAAATGTGAAGGTGTTACAGAGGTATGAATGTCATCATAGATCTAAAATGAGACATTATATTTACTATAATCAAAGATATTAAAAAGGAAATTGAAAGGAAAATGACCTTCTCGTACATAATGCCAAGCATCACGATACCTAAAACTATCTTACATACTACTGAGTTCCAAATTTTGGGAAACATAGCTTCTTCCTCTTGTTGCATCCTTTGAATAGCTTAGCTGTTAGAAGGTCCTCTTCTCATTACGTTGACATCTATCTATATCCATGAAGCATCCACAAATGATCCTGTACTTCAGAGCCATTCAGATCAAGTTTGATCTCTTGAGCAAGATTCATGACAGTTTTTTGGATACTTTGAAGTATTTTCCCTTCGCTAAACTACCTCAGTTCTTCCCATTTTTCCTTATATGAAGCAATTATTTAGTAGTACTCACCTACTTTCTGCTTTTCAATATATTTACTACCTTTCTCAGTTAGGATTCTTCCAAGAAAGAGAACCAATAGAGTGTGGAGGGGGTGAATGGAGGGATGGATGAAATAATTGGGGAGGGAGGCAAGAAGGGAGAGAGAGAGAGAGAGAGAGACAGACAGACAGACAGACTAGCTCATGTGATTACGGAGGCTGGCAACTTCAAGATACGCAGGGTGAGAAGAGCCATTGTCTAGTTCATGTCTAAAGGCTATCTGCTGAGGAATTTCCTTTTGCCCAGGAAAGGTCAGCCTTCATCCTATTTAGGCCTTCAACTGAATCTATGAGGCCTACCCATATTATGGAGAGAAATCTGCTTTACTGAGAGTCCACTGCTTTAAATGTAAATCTCATCCAAAAATATGTTCATAATTGAAAACGTGAGCTCAGAATAGTAAAGTGATTTGTCTAATGCATACTTTGCAGCTTATTAGAATGTAGTAGACTCCTGCATATTAAAAATTTAATACTTTCCAAAAATGTTGAACAAAGCAACCCAAAGATTGCAGTCAGTCAGTGATGGATGTGGGATGATGGCAATGATATGATCTTTATTATTAGCCATGTCAACAACAGTAGCTAACATGAAATTGAGAGTGTGCTATCTGCTAGGCACAGTTCTTATTGCTTTTCTGATATTATGTCATCCTCATATTACCCTGTATGTTGGGTTCTACTTTTATTTATTTTGAATGGATCCAGAACCTGAATGATAGAAGAATTAAGTAACTTGTCCAGGTTTATATGGAGCTTCTAAGAGGTAGGGATAAGACTCAAACTCAGGGGCCAGGTGTGATGGCTCACTCCTATAATCCCAGCACTTTGGGAGGCCGAGGCAGGCAGATAACTTGAGGTCAGAATCACTCCCTGGCCAACACGGTGAAACCCCTTCTCTACTAAAAATACAAAAATTAGCTGGGCATAGTGATGTGCGCCTCTAGTCTCAGCTACTCAGGAAGCCGAGGTAAGAGAATCGCTTGAATCCAGAAGGCGGAGGTTGCAGTGAGCCAATATCATGCTACTGCACTCCACTCTGGGCAACAGAAAAAGACTCCATCTTAAATAAATAAATAAATAAATAAATAAATAAATAAATAAATAAAGACTCAGATAGCTGTAACCACTAAATGGCCCTAGTCCCTACTCTTCCCCCACTGAGAGCACTGACTGCAGAATGTAACCGATGGCCACAGTCTGGAAATGTAGGTGCCTATTTGACTTATTGAATCATGTTAGATGGATAATTGATGTCCTAGTTGACTGGCTGGCAAGTCACTCAGAGTGGCTACAACAGAATGGCATACCATCGACACACTGTTGACTGATAATTTCTAAAGCCTGAATTGGGCCATGTGCACATGTACAGTGGGGTTTGTGTGTGCCAGATCCAAAACCTTCTGACATGCTAAAAGTGCGGATTTGCTTAGTGAATGTCAGAGGCAAGAATCACCTGGGACAATGCATCATAGATATAAGTTCAAGGATAAGGGAAATGTGTTAATGAACCACATTTGTTTCAGTTTCTCACAGTTCACTAAACTGTGCTTTGCTAATGAAGAACAACACAGTAAACATGTTATCTAATATCACTGAGCACATCACGTACTGTAATAGAATACCATGAAATCATTATGATGTATGTACACCAATATTTACAGAATGTATGGCCATACAGTGGTCACCATCTCCGTTTTCACCTTTTTCAATATCTTTCTTTAAAGTGTAGGGTCTGGATCTGAACATAGTATTCCAGATGTACTCTCACTGTAGTGAGTAAAGCAGGACCATCCTCCCTTCTTTTTAGGTACCACAGTCTAAAAGCTTTCTGGCAGTCAGTGGACTCAGCGAACTCATATTGATTTTGATATTTATTCGTATGAAAAGTATTTTTTGTACCCACCATGTATCAGACACTTGTTGTAGGCACTGGGGATGCATGGGTGAACAAAAGAAAATCCCTGACTCATTGATCTTTCATTATAGTAGAAGGAGACAGATTTAAAATACAGACAATCAGCCAGGCATGGTAGCACACACCTGTAATCCCAGCACTTTGGGAGGTCGAGGCAGGCGGATCACCTGAGGTCAGGAGTTCAAGAGCAGCCTGGCCAACATGGTGAAACCCAGGCTGTACTAAAAATACAAAAATTAGCTGGGCATGGTGGCATGCACCTGTAATCCCAACTACTCAGGAGGCTGAGGCAGGAGAATCGCTTGAACTCGGAAGGCAGAGACTGCAGTGAGCCAAGATCGCCCCACTGCACTCCAGCCTGGGCAACAGAGTGAGACCCTGTCTCATAAAATATATATATACACACATACAATCAGACTTATAATAAAATTCTAAGCTATGCTAAGTGAACTGGGGAAAGAGAAAGCAAGAGTAAGAGGATGGAGAATAAAGAGGCTACTGTGGTAGGCAAGGAGGTCAAGGCAACCAGGTAGGCATGGAGGACAGAGAGAGGCACTTCAGGCACAGAGAAAAAGAAGTACAAATTCCTGTAGGCAGGAAGGCACGTGGATTGTTTGAAGAACGGAAAGAGGCCAGTCCTGCTGGAGGAGTAGTAATATGGAGAAATCCAGTAAGAAAGAAGAATATTGAGGAGGTAGTAGCAGAGTGGATCATGTAGGGTCTTGTAGTTAGGAGTTTGAATTTAAGTCTAGCTGTGACAGAAAGCCATTGAAGGATTTTTCCCCCATGAGAGTGACATAATCTGTGTTAAATTTGAAAAGGATTACCTGACTGCTCTGAGGGTAATAGAATTTAGGAGGGCAAGAGTAGAAGCAGGGAAATCAATATGGACTAAAACAGCTATGTTTACATTTCTAAGATATGATCATTTTTAATTATCTTTTAATTTGATTTATAATTTAATGGCACTAAAGTCAGAAAATGTGTTCTGTGTGGCACTGTTGTCTGGCATTTCTTTGTGAACTAGGACATTATTTTTGCAAATGCTTTAGTGTTATTGAAAATAACATAGATCCTCAATTTCTTGGGTGCAGAGCTCTACACATCCATTAGTTCAAACTAGTTAAATATTATTATTCAGAGTGTTCATATTCTTGCTATTATTTGGTCAGCAGAATCTATCATTTTCTAATAGACTTTTGTTAAAATTTCATGCTAGCATTTGCTAAATTTCCTTCATACTTCTGACAACTTTTAATTAATATGTTTTAAGCTACATTGATAGATACATGCCTGGTCATGATTTATAGCTTCTGGTCATATTTTGTTGTTTTATGTGCAGTCTCTATGGAGTAAGTGAATGCTTTTTGCCTTAATTACTGTTTTGTCTAATACTAATTTTGATACCCAGCTTCCTTTTTAACTTTTATTTTAAGTTCAGGGGTACATGCACAGGATGTGCAGATTCGTTACATAGGTAAATGCATGTCATGGGAGTTTGTTTTACAGGTTATTTCCTCACCCAGACATTAAGTCTATTAATAGTACCCATGAGTTATCTTTCCTGATCCTTTCCTTCCTCCCACCCTCCACCCTCTGATAGCCCCCAGTGGGTTTATGTTCCCTAGCTTGCTCTTAGTAGGACTTTGCCTGGGGTATCATTTGCCATATCTTTATTTCCAGCCTTTCTATATTGTTTGGCTTTAAATATCTCGTTTATAAGCAGCATTTACTTGCAATTTTGTATCTGTTATAGATATTTTCTATTCCTACTGTCTTGGTTTGTATTTCTTCTCTACCATTCTCTTTCTTTTCTCCTTTTTTGTTTTTGTTTTTTGTTTCATTTTGTTTTTGTTGAGACAGAGCCTTGCTCTGTTGCCCAGCCTGGAGCACAGTGGCACGATCTCAGCTCACTGCCAACTCTGCCCCCCGGATTCAAGTGATTCTCCTGCCACAGCCTCCTGAGTAGCTGGGATTACAGGTGCGTGCCACCATGCCAAGCTAATTTTTGTATGTTTAGTAGAGACGGGGTTTCACCATATTGGCCAGGCTGGTCTTTAACTCCTGACCTCAAATGATCCGCCCACCTCGGCCTCCAAAAGTGCTGGGATTACAGGTGTGAGCCACTGTGCCCGGCCCTTCTTTTCTCCTTTTTTTTTTTTTTTTTTTTTTTTGAGACGGAGTCTCGCTCTGTCACCCAGGCTGGAGTGCAGTAGCCGGATCTCAGCTCACTGCAAGCTCTGCCTCCCGGGTTCACACCATTCTCCTGCCTCAGCCTCCCGAGTAGCTGGGACTACAGGCGCCTGCCACCTCGCCCGGCTAAGTTTTTGTATTTTTTTTAGTAGAGACGGGGTTTCACTGTGTTACCCAGGATGGTCTCGATCTCCTGACCTCGCGATCCGCCCGTCTCGGCCTCCCAAAGTGCTGGGATTACAGGCTTGAGCCACCGCGCCCGGCCCTTTTCTCCTTTTTAAACATTTTTTTTTGGTCTTTCTTTCTGGCAGTTTCTTTTGTATTCCTTCTCTTTCTGCTCTACTGGCTTCAGGACCACAGATGGCATTTCATTTATTTTATGGCCACTTTAATTTTTAACATTTATATTTATTAAGTATTTATATTATCTCTCTTAGATATGATATAGGGATCAGTCTGCTTTAACTGTCCAGTAACCTCTCTGGCAACCTTTCCTGTCCCTCCCCCTGAATATATAAACCTTGCAGCGGTGAGCTTCACTGCTGTCTCATCTCTTTGAGAACTCTTAACGCCCTCTCTGATTCACTTGAGCTAAACACACAGTCACAGTCTCCATGGCCTGCTTCTAGATCCTTATGCCAGCAAGTCTGTGACTACAGCCTACATTCTAGTTAGTATTCTGGTTTTAGTATTCTACTAGTATTCTAGTATTCTAATACTAGTATTCTACTAGTATTCTAGTATTCTGGTCCACAAAGATGGTAATCCCCCAAAATCCCCCACAGTGTATTTACTGTGGTAAAATACACATGACATAAAGTTTACCGTGTTAACTAAAGTGTATAATTCAGTGGCATCGAGTACATTGATAGTGTTGCGTAACCATCACCATCATCTAGTTCCACGATGTTTTTTATTACCCCAGACAGAAGCCCCATATTCATTCAGCAGTCCCTTTTATTTCTTTCTCCAGCCCCTGGCAACTGCTAATCTACTTTCCTGTGGAATTGCCTACTGTGGATATTTCATATAAATAGGATCATATAGTATGTGACTTTTGTATCTGGTTTCTTTTACTTAGCATAATGTTGGCAAGGTTCATCCATGCTGTAGCATGTATCCATACCTCATTTTTACAGGGGAATAATATTCCACAGTATAGATACATCACATTTTGCTTATTCATTCATCTACTGTTGGGCATTTGTGTTGTTTCCACCCTTTGATTATTATGAATAGTGCTACTATGAGCATTTGTGTACAAGTTTTTGTTTGAACATCTGTTTCCAATTCTTTTCGGGGTATACTTAGTAGAGTTGCTGGGTAATATGGCAATTCCATGCTTAACTTATTGAGGAATGGACAAGCTGTTTTTCATAGCAGTGGCACCCTTTTACATTCCCACCAGCAATGTATGAGGGTTCCAATTTCTCTACATTCTTGCTGATATATGTTATTTTCTGTTTTTTTTTTCTGTTATAATTATTCCAGTGGGTGTGAAGAATTACCCAGTTTTTAGTCTCATTTTGACTTACTGGCTTTCCATTTGTTGTTGTTGTTGTTAGTCTAACATTGCTGTGGGCTTGGAGCAAAGGAGTCAATCAAAACATGACCTGATCTCTCCGTTTTTACTGAAACCTGAAGTCTTTTATCAATTCTGGCCATAATTCTGAAGTAGATGAATTGAATGAAGCACCCATAAGCCAAAGTGTCTGATCATATAGCCATTACTTTTCTAAGAGTGTGAAAGGAGATCTTCTCTTTGTGGGGTTAGATAGACAAATACCAATTAAAGCAATCAAAGTTTGCTTCAACAAATTTCCTCTTTTGACATCACCCCTTTCCAACCAAACTAATATAATGCAGACATTAGCTAGTTAAATGAGGTCAGTGGAGACTATATGTGCTTTTCCTATGAGAATTGAGCTTCCTCAAAGGATTAGTGACAACTACAAAATCACTCTTGTCTCTCTTTTGACCTGTCCACAAAACTAGAAATTTTGGCCAGCCACAAAAGAAATTTAGGGCACACAAAAATAATTAAGAAATGTACATAGTACCTGTATTTTTCAATACTTATTTAATAATGGTCATGTTTTTATGAATATTTTTGTATTTTATATTAATGATATTTATGATTATGAACATATTGTTTATTCATGACTTTTTATGATCATAAAAGCAATACATGCTCATTTCTTTTTCCAATAAAAAAATTGAAAGCACATACTATACTTAAGAACTTTAACAACTCAGCAGGCTTACAATATGAAGGTCTCAGCCTCGGATTTGAATAATGAGCCTGGGATCCAGGTCAGGTTCTGCATGACCTGAAGATTACTGCTTAACTTTTCTGTAAATCTGATCATCACTTTGCCTCCAGTCATGAAATATTTTGTTTGAATACTCTCATTTTGTCCTGCCCTCCTTGACTGCCCCACCCAGGTGAAACTGATTTAGGACGCCACATGGACTTAGTGTTTCATGTCCTAACTTTAATCAGCAGTTACCTAGACTTTCTCCATTCTCCCCGAGCCTAGTTCTTCCATATGGCAGCTAGTGAAATTCATCCCTCCTCTCAGACTGGAAGGCTCATAGGAAAAGAACAGCATTGACTTTGGAACTGTCAGACACCTTTTCCGTCAAGGTGCCTTTTCATGTGTCCCTAATCATCCCTAATCATACCATGTCAGCTAGATACACATTCTGTGCAGGGCTCTCTTCTTATTCTTTATTTTTTATTAATTTTTTTAGAGATGGGATCTCACTGTATCACCCAGTCTGGAGTGCAGTGGCCAGACTGTAGCTCACTGTAACCTCATACTCCTGGACTCAAGTGTTCCTCTCAACTCTGCCTCCCCAGTAACTAGGACTATAAGCACACGTCACCATGCCCTGCTAATTTTTTCTTTTTTGTAGAGACAGGATCTTACTATGTTGCCCTGGCTGGTCTCAAACTCCTCACCTCAAGTGGTCTTCCCTCCTTGGCCTCCCAGAGCATTGGGTTTACAGACGTGAGCCACTGCACCCATCCCCGTCCTGTTCTTTAATATTAAATATTGTTAGCACATATTGTGTCCTCACCCTTTACTTGGCACTATGCTGTCTGTTTAGCATATGTCATCTTCTCACAGACACCTATGAGGCAGTGCTATTCTCTGCCTCATACTTTAATAGGTGAGAAAATGGAGATACAGCAGTTAAGCTACCCACCTGCACAGCTGGTGAATGGTCAGGTTCTAGTTCCAGCCTGCCTGCCTAAAGTCATCCTCTTAATCACTACATATAAAGCAGAAACCGAACACGTGCTAACATCACTGTCAGTTTGATGGTGCTGACAGAGATTAGCAACCATCAGCGCCAAATTAACTATTTAAAAATATAAGTTCGGAGGTACAAACATGATGCTAAATTCCTTATCCATGCAATTTAATCCACTTAGTTCTGTAAGGGAGGTACTGTTATTATCTCCATCTTGTAAGTTATTGTCCCCATTTTCCAGCTGAAGAAACTAAGGCTGTGTAATCTAGGGTTACTAGTTCAGAAATAGCACAGCTAGGATGTTAGGTCCGGATACCTCCAAAGCCCTAACTAACCACAACAGCACACCACAAAGAAAGGCTAGAGTAACCCCAGGGTTAGTAGTCTGGGCTTTGGGGTTTTTTTCCCTATGTTATTCTGATTTTTTATTTCTCCTTCAAACCGGTCAGCATTAGACTGGGTATATTTCCTCTACAGCAAACCAGTTTGTATCCCTCCTATGATTAGCCAGTCTCTATGTAGTTGTTTTTCTCTCCATGTTAGTAATTCCGATCTCAACTTGCACTTCTCCCTGAAAGACTCACATTGACTTTATCCAAACTTTTCCTGAAAGAGGGGTTCTGACTCCTCAGAATGCCATGCACTGTTCTGTGAAAGGTCAAAATCCAAAGCAACAGGCCCTCACTGATGGAGGGAGGAAAAATAGGCAAAGAGAACCAACGAAAGTGTGGGGGCCAGCCACAAAGCCCAGACTTGTGCTCTCAGATCTGCAGGAGCTCTTGACCACTGCAAATCCAAGCATACCTTGCATGGAAGAGCCCTGTTTGCAAATGTGGCCAAAAGCCAGAGAAGTTTGGCCCACAGAGTTTCTGCAACAAAGAATGGGGTGAAACAGTCTTGTCTGTATTGCTGTCTGTGCCATGAAATTAACCTTCCATGTGAAAAGCACATCTTATTCTTGGTATCAGTCAAGTTTTAATGCTTTAATATTGGAATGTGATTGACCTCATGGGGAAGAGACAGAGCTGCCTCCTTGAACTGCAGGAGTCTCTCTGCTTACTGGCTTTCTCAGAAACCCTGGCAAGTCTCTCTCCCTGTCTATGAAGAATTCTCTAACTGTCCAACCAGTGCTGAAGTCTTTTCTTCATCACAGCTCTTAAACTTTTCTTAGACTACACATTCCACTGTAATAGAACAAGCGGAAAGTGCTCAACTCTAGAGTGCTAGTCCTGTCTTTGCAACTTACCAGCATGCAAGTCTGGGTAAGTTGTGCCCCACACCCAGCCTCAGTCTCCCCATTTATAAAATGGCAATTATACTTATTCACCAGTATTGTAGACATTAAGCCATCCAACAAGCTCTACTGAGAGTCCACCAGAGGTGAGGATAGCTACGAAGCCTTTTCATGTTTTAAAGAGCTAAATGAGAGATAGCTAAGCCATACTTGTATATATAAAGCAATCATTAAAGTAGCATTCCCTAAAACGGGTCCCGTTGACTTGTACTTTAAAAAAAAGTACTTTTTTCCTGTAAATTTGTTTAAGTTCTTTGTAGATTCTGGATATTAACTCTTTGTCAGATGGGTAGATTGCAAAAATTTTCTCCCATTCTGTAGGTTGCCTGTTCACTCTGATGGTAGTTTCTTTTGCTGTGCAGAAGCTCTTTAGTTTAATGAGATACCATTTGTCCATTTTGGCTTTTGTTGCCATGGCTTCTGGTGTTTTAGACATGAAGTCCTTGCCCATGCCTATGTCCTGAATGGTATTGCCTGGGTTTTCTTCTAGGGTTTTTATGGTTTTAGGTCTAACGTTTAAGTCTTTAATTCATCTTGAATTAATTTTTGTATAAGGTGTAAGGAAGGGATCCAATTTCAGCTTTCTACATATGGCTAGCCAGTTTTCCCAGCACCATTTATTAAATAGGGAATCTTTTCCCCATTTCTTGTCTTTGTCAGGTGTGTCAAAGATCAGATGGGTGTAGATGTGTGGTGTGATTTCTGAGGCCTCTGTTCTGTTCCTTTGGTCTATATATCTGTCTTGGTACCAGCACCATGCTGTTTTGGTTACTGTAGCCTTTTAGTATAGTTTGAATCCAGGTAGCATGATGCCTCCAGCTTTGTTTTTTTTTGTTTGTTTGTTTGTTTGTTTGTTTGCTTAGGATTGCCTTGGCAATGAGGGCTCTTTTTTGGTTCTGTGTGAACTTTACATTAGTTTTTTCCAATTCTGTGAAGAAACTCATTGGTAGCTTGATGAGACTGGCATTGAATCTATAAATTACCTTGGGCAGTATGGCCATTTTTATCATATTGATCCTTCCTATCCATGAGCATGGAATGTTCTTCCATTTGTTTGTGTCCTCTTTTATTTTGCTGAGCAGTGGTTTGTAGTTCTCCTGGAAAAGAGGTCCTTCACATCCCTTGTAAATTGGATTTCTAGGTATTTTATTCCCTTTGTATCAATTGTGAATGGGAGTTCACTCATGAATTGGCTCTCTGTTTGTCTGTTATTGGTGTATAGGAATGTTTGTTATTTTTGGCATATTGATTTTGTATCCTGAGACTTTGCTGAAGTTGTTTATCAGCTTAAGGAGATTCTGGGTAGAGACGATGGGACTTTCTAAATATACAATCATGTCATCTGCAAACAGGGACAATTTGGCTTCTTCTTTTCCTAATTGAACACCCTTTATTTCTTTCTCTTGCCTGATTGCCCTGGCCAGAACTTGCAACACTATGTTGAATAGGAGTTGTGAGAGAGGGTATCCCTGTTTTCTGCCAGTTTTCAAAGGGAATGCTTCCAGTTTTTGCCCATTCAGTATGATATTGGCTCTAGGTTTGTCATGAATAGCTCTTATTATTTTGAGATACGTCCCATCAATACCTAGTTTATTGAGAGTTTTTAGCATAAAGGCTGTTGAATTTTGTTGAAGGCCTTTTCTGCATCTATGGAGATAATTGTGTGTTTTTTGTTGTTGGTTCTGTTTATGTGATGGATTACGTTTATTGATTTGCATGTATTGAACTAGCCTTACATCCCAGAGATGAAGCTGACTTGATCATGGTGGATAAGCTTTTTGATGTGCTGCTGGATTTGGTTCGCCATTATTTTATTGAGGATTTTCGCATCAATGTTCATCAGGGATATTGGTCTAAAATTCCCTTTTTTTGTTGTGTCTCTGCCAGGCTTTGGTATGAGGATGATGCAGGCCTCATAAAATGAGTTACAGAGGATTCCCTCTTTTTCTATTGATTGGAATAGTTTCAGAACGAATGGTACCAGCTCCTCTTTGCACTTCTGGAAGAATTCAGCTGTGAATCCATCTGGTCTTGGACTTTTTTTGGTTGGTAGGCTATTAGTTCTTACCTCAATTTCAGAGCCTATTGGCTATTGGTCTATTCAGGGATTCAACTTCTTCCTGGTTTAGTCTTGGGAGAGTGTAAGTGTTCAGGAAATTATCCATTTCTTCTAGCTTTTCTAGTTTATTTGTGTAGAGCTGTTTATAATATTCTCTGGTGATCATTTGTATTTCTGTGGGATTGGTGGTGATATCCCCTTTATCGTTTTTTATTGCATCTGTTTGATTCTTCTCTCTTTTCTTCTTTATTAGTGTTGCTAGTGGTCTATCAATTTTGTTGATCTTTTCAAAAAACCAGCTCCTAGATTCACTGATTTTTTAGAAGGGTTTTTTATGCCTCTATCTCCTTCAGTTCTGCTCTGATCTTAGTTATTTCTTGCCTTCTGCTAGCTTTTGAATTTATTCACTCTTGCTTCTCTCGTTCTTTTAATTGTGATGTTAGGGTGTTGATTTTAGATCTTTCCTGCTTTCTCTTGTGAGCATGTAGTGCTATAAATTTCCCTCTACATACTGCTTTAAATGTGTCCCAGAGATTCTGGTATGTTGTGTCTTTGTTCTCATTGGTTTCAAAGAACATCTTTATTTCTGCCTTTGTTTTGTTATTTACCCTGTAGTCATTCCGGAGCAGTTGTTCAGTTTCCATGTAGGTGTGTGGTTTTGAGTGAGTTTCTTAATCCTGAGTCCTAATTTGATTGCACTGTGGTCTGAGGGACAGTTTGTTGTGATTTCTGTACTTTTACAATTGCTGAGGAGTGCTTTACTTCCAATTATGTGGTCAATTTTGGAATAAGTGTGATGTTGTGCTGAGAAGAATGTATATTCTGTTGATTTGGGGTGGTGAGTTCTGTAGGTGTCTGTTAGGTCTTCTTGTTGCAGAGCTGAGTTCAAGTCCTGGATATCCTTGTTAACATTCTGTCTTGTTAATCTGTCTAATATTGACAGCGGGGTGTTAAAGTCTCCCATTATTATTGTGTGGAAGTCTAAGTCTCTTTGTGGGTCTCTAAGGACTTGCTTTATGAATCTGGGTGTTCCTGCATTGGGTGCATATATATTTAGGATAGTTAGCTCTTCTTGTTGAATTGATCCCTTTACCATTATGTAATGGCCTTCTTTGTCTCTTTTGATTGATCTTCGTTGGTTTAAAATCTGTTTTATCAGAGACTAGAATTGCAACCCCTACTATTTTTTGCTTTCCATTTGCTTGGTAGATCTTCCTCCATCCCTTTATTTTGAGCCTATGTGTGTCTCTGCATGTGAGATGTGTCTCCTGAATACAGTACACTGATGGTTCTTGACTCTTTGTCCAATTTTCCAGTCTGTGTCTTTTAATTGGGGCATTTAGCCCATTTACATTTTAGGTTAATATTGTTATGTGAGAATTTGATCCTGTGATTATGATGTTAGCTGGTTATTTTGCCCTTTAGTTGATGCAGTTTCTTCCTAGTGTTGATGGCCTTTACAATTTGGCATGTTTTTGCAGTGGCTAGTATGGGTTGTTTCTTTCCATATTTAGTGCTTCCTGTTCTCGTAAGGCAGACCTGGTGGTGACAAAATCTCTCAGCATTTGCTTGTCTGTAAAGGATTTTATTTCTCCTTAACTTATGAAGCTTAGTTTGGCTGGATATGAAATTCTGGGTTGAAAATTCCCTTCTTTAAGAGTATTGAATATTGGCCCCACTGTCTTCTGGCTTGTAGAGTTTCTACCAAGAGATCTGCTGTTTGTCTGTTGAGCCAACCTTTGTAAGTAACATTTCTCTCTGGCTGCCCTTAACACTTTTTCCTTCATTTCAACTTTGGTGAATCTGACAATTATGTGTCCTGGGGTTGCTCTTCTTGAGGAGTATCTTTGTGGTGTTCTCTGTATTTCCTCAATTTGAACATTGGCCTGCTTTGCTAGGTTGGGGAAGTTCTCTTGGATAATATTCTGAAGAGTGTTTTCCAACTTGGTTCCATTCTCCCCGTCACTTTCAGTTACACAAGTGAAATGTAGATTTGGTGTTTTCACATAGTCCCATATTTCTTGGAGGCTTTGTTCATTTCTTTGTACTCTTTTTTCTCTAAACTTCTTTTCTCACTTTATTTCATTACTTTGATCTTCAGTCACCGATACCCTTTCTTCTACTTGCTCGAATCAGCTATTGAAATTTGTGCATGTGTCACATAGTTCTCATGCCATAGTTTTCAGTTTCATCCAGTCATTTAAGCTCTTCTCTACACTGTTTATTCTAGTTAACCATTCGTCTAATCTTTTTTCAAGGTTTTTAGCTTCTTTTTGATGGGGTTGAACATCCTCCTTTAGCTCAGAGAAATTTGTTATTACTGACCTTCTGAAGCCTACTTCTGTCAGCTCATCAAAGTCATTCTCCATCCAGCTTTGTTCCATTGCTAGTGAGGAGCTGTGATCCTTTGGAGGAGAAGAGTCACTCTGGTTTTTAGAATTTTCAGCTTTTCTGCTCTGGTTTCTCCCCATCTTTGTGGTTTTATCTACCTTTGGTCTTTGATGTTGGTGACCTACAGATGGGGTTTTGGTGTGGATGTCCTTTTTGTTGATGTTGATGCTATTCCTTTCTGTTTGTTAGTTTTCCTTCTAACAGTCAGGTCCCTCAGCTGCAGCTCTTTTGGAGTTTGCTGGAGGTCCACTCCAGACCCTGTTTGCCTGAGTGTCACCATCAGAGGCTGCAAAAAGGCAAATATTGCAGAACAGCAAATATTGCTGCCTGATCCTTCCTCTGGAAGCTTCACCCCAGAGGAGCACCTGCCTGTTTGAGGTGTCAGTTGGCCCCTACTAGGAGGTGTCTCCCACTTAGGCTATATAGGGGTCAGGGACCCACTAGAGGAGGCAGTCTGTCATTCTCTGAGCTCAAACACCATACCGGGAGAACCACTACTGTCTTCAGAGCTGTCAGACAGGGATGTTTAAGTCTGCAGAAGTTTCTGCTGCCTTTTCTTCAGCTGTGCCCTGCCCCCGGAGGTGGAGTCTACAGAGGCAGCAGGCCTGGCTAAGCTGCATTGGGCTCTGCCCAGTTCAAGGTTCCCCAGCCACTTTATTTACCTACTCAAGCCTCAGCAATGGTGAACACCCCTCCCCCTGCCAGGCTGCTGCCTCGCAGGTTGATCTCAGACTCCTGTGCTAGCAGTGAGCAAGGCTCCATGGGTGTGGGACCTGCTGAGCTAGGCACGGGATATAATCTCTAGCTGTGCCATTTGCTAAGACCATTGGAAAAGTGTAGTATTTGGGTGGGAGTGTCTTGTTTTTCCAGGTACTGTCTGAAATGGCTTCCCTTGGCTAGGAAGGGGAAATCCCCCAACCTCTTGCACTTCCCAGATGAGGCAATGCGCCACCCTGCTTCAGCTCACCCTCTGTGGGCTGCACTCACTGTCCAACCAGTCCCAATGAGATGAACCAGGTACCTCAGTTGGAAATGCAGAAATCACCCTCTTCTCCATCAGTCATGCTGGGAGCTGCAGACTGGAGCTGCTCCTATTCAGCCATCTTGTAACAGACCTGGGGGCTCAAATTTTTTTAGCTTATATTTTAAGAATGGCTACTTACATATTATGGGAAAGTTTTTTATAGAACACTGGAAAATGCTAGCAGGAAGGCTCAGGCAGTTAGAAGAGATGTTGTTTTGTATGTTGTGAAGATGAAATTGTCACCTGAGAAACAGAAGAGTGCATTGTTCATTGTCAAGTGCCACCTTCCCAGCCTGTCTCTGATCTCACAGGGGTTTGGGATTGTTATATGAGAGTTAATTTTGTCTTTCTAAATGCAGAACAAAGATCTAGACTACCTTTTATACTCCTGTTATAGTTCCTGGTACTGTGATGGTTGCATAAAAGTGCAACCAATTGAGCTCTAGCATTCCTGATCACAGCCATGTAAGGATAAAACATCTGCCTCTTTACATACCCAAAAGCAACCTCTGTGACAACTGCACTCCCACAGAACTGAGTCCAGGTTACACTCCGTTACTTTGGGCTCTTGGGTTGGATGTTGAGGAAGCCATTCTTAGCCAAGGCATCCCAGTTAATCCTCTTATCTGACCTTACCCCTAAAGAAGAAAATGTATCAGTATTTTTTTCTCCTATGCAGTTTGCTGCATTTCAGGAAGCTTGACCAGCAAATTAGAATTAAAACTTTATGTCTCCTTCTGATTTCCTTATTCCTAGATATATGTATGTAATTCAAGCCCATCTCCCCACTATCCTTTGGACACACACAGACGCACACAGGTGCATGCATGCATGCACACATGTGCACAAACACACATACACACAGTAGGAGAACCACTGATTTTTCACTTCCTGCGAAGTTTCTTTGAATTCTTTGTAACCTTCAAACTATGAGAGATTTGCCTTGAGATACTACCTTTACGTTAACAATTATGTTTTAATATGTCTGTCCTCTTAGAGGAGACCCACTGATGATGTCTAGAGAGAGCAAAAAGCAAATTTTAAGCTGCCAGAAAGAGTCAACATGGAAATGCACAGAATTTTGTGAGAGTTGACAGCTGAGATAGTGTAATTGTGAACATTTTTATAAAGGAGTTTTAGTATACTGTAGAAGGCACAGAGGAACTTAAAAGACATGATGTAGGATTGAAGGAAATGCCAACTGTGCACCCTAATACATCAGACTCCTAGGCATTTCACACTTTACATTTCCAAAGCTAAACCTTCAAACCCCAAACCTCCCACCTACCAAACTCTCCCTTCAAATATTCACTCC
Source organism: Macaca nemestrina (assembly GCF_043159975.1). Classification (NCBI taxonomy): domain Eukaryota; kingdom Metazoa; phylum Chordata; class Mammalia; order Primates; family Cercopithecidae; genus Macaca; species Macaca nemestrina. Next base: position 23,783,122 of record NC_092130.1, on the reverse strand, counting down.
CTCACCTCCTGCTCTGTAGCTCAGTAAATGGCTGTTGCCTCTCCAATTGCCAAGCAATACAAGGGTTATCCCTCACTCTGCCTCCTTTCTCATTCCCAAGCCCCATTAGTTACCAACCCCTGCCAGTGCTAAAAATGTAACTTTTCTTCTACTACTTCCACTTCAGTTCAGGTGGCTATTGTTTCTTAGCTGGGTGACTACAGTAATCTACCTGGCCTCTCATATCATGTACTTCTCTTTCTAGCAGACCCCACAAGGTAACCAGAGTGATCATGATTAGTTCACACCTTCTCCTGCTTAAAACTCTTCAGTGACTTATCATTTCTGAAGAAAGTTCAAAACCCTTAAAATGGAGTATAAAAGCAAAATGGGTAGATAGACTTGCCAGATATCTGGACATACCACAAAGCCACAGAAACAAAGGTAATATGGCATTGGTATAAGAATAGATAGACAATAAGACAGTCTACAAGTCTGAGTCAGACTCAGATATATTTGGGAATTAATATGTGCCAAAGTGATACCACATAATAATGGGGAAAAAATAATGATTGTTCAGTAGATAGTGTTGAGGAAACTGCCTTCCATTTGAATTCCTATGTAAGTACATACTGAAGTAGACTTCAGAGAGAATAAAGACTTAATATGAAAAGTAAAACTCAAATGTTGATAGAAGAAAATATATAGAATGAACTAGGAAAGGAAAGGATTTCTTTGTGAAAAATCCCAAGACACAATCCTTTAGGAGAAACAAATGTTTTCTTACATCAAAAGTAAACATTTCTGTTCATCAAAGAACAGCATGGGCAATGTTAAATTGTTCTCTCTCCCTTGAGCATCAAAATCCAAGCACATAGTCTTGCTCTCTGTCCCTTAAGTATACCAAGCTCTTTTTCGCAGAGGGCCAAATACACTTGTCTGTGTCTCTGTCTGAAAAGTTCTTTGTTTTCTGGTTCAGCTAGTCAGTTCTCACTCATCCCTGTGATTTTTGCTAAAATGTCTTTCCCTTAGTAAGGCCTTTCGTGACCACCTGAGTTAGAGGAGGTCTCACTGCGTGTGATCTCATTTCACCTTCTACTTTGTGTTCACTGCACACATTGAGATTGCAATTATATGATCACTTACAGAACTCAGTTCAGTGTCTATGTCTGTTAGTAGTTTGTAAACTCCAGCAGACCAGGGGCTACCTGCTCAGCCCTGAGGACAGTGCTTTATGCTCAGAAGATACTTGAAAATATTAATACAGTGGATTAATGAGGGGCAGTTGGGGCACATTCACTACCACATGCCAGATAAGTGCTACATGACCAGCATAGATTCCAGGCATCTTTTGACCTTTACGTCTGCAAGGATTTGAGTAATAATGTGTGCTGCTGCTTCTTTCTGTCACCTAGAGACTCAACATCTCAAGTCTAATTTGTATCTTCTACCATTCCTTGCACTGCATTAGGAAGTGAACAAATATTTGCTGGCTGTATATCTATATGGCCTCCTCCCATCACACTAAGTTTTCTATGTTTAGATTATTACATCATTCATGCTTAATGGCTTGCCTTTTGAAAACTGACAGTTACTGTCAACCTTTCTTTAATTATTTCTTTTGTTGACAACTCTCACTCTCTGTTGACTCTTAATTTGATCTGAGCATTCAGTTATTCAGCAAATATTTATTGAAAGCCTAATGGGTGCCAAGAATATGTGGGGCACTAGCAAAGCTGGCAGTCCCCTTGCAGTGGTGACAGATGAACATGACCCCTCAAAGGAATCATTGAGACAAAACAGCTAAACTTAGTGAAGTATTGAGAGAGACCAAAATGCTCCCAAATTTGGGCACAGTGCAGAGAGTAGCTGAATAGGAATGCTACAATGGGAAAACTGGACTGTTTCCCAGCTTATTTTGAGAAAGAGCTTCACAGTGTAGCTTCATTATTCATGACTGGAAAAAAACTTTCAAAACAATAGAAATCTACCCAAGCATATTTATAAAAAGAGACTCCAAGAAAATAGAAATAACTGTACTATAGTATTGTTCAGTAACTTGTTATGCTTTTAAAAGGATCAATTCAGAGACAAAGCATCCTATCGAAAATAATAATGTTAATAGTAGAGATATTTGATGCTTGCTGAAGAGAAACAAACTATCCTTTGAAAGTGATTTTAATGACAAATCTTACTTTGTAGAAGTCAGTTTTTTTCCAGGGGATATTCAAAGTTGCTGTTATTTTAGTAAACCCAGATCACTGCAACCAATGCCTTTTGATAATGACTGCAGAGAAGTCACTGCATTCTGACTACCCAGTGTTGCGAGCCTTCCAGAAGAATGGTTGTGCAGAGAGAGCCCTGGGTGAAGAACTTGCTGTGAGAGGACCCATGGACTATTCCTTTAGTATTTCCATAGGCAAAATCTCATGGAAATATATTTTGTCTCAGTGTAAGGGAGAATTTTCTAATGTGATCAAAAGTGAAATTGTTTGTCCACAGTGTATGAAACTCCCTGCCTACTCAAAGATGGGGTCCTTTCCAAGGTCTCTTCCTGAAACTCAAGATCTTAGAATTTTGCAGCCTAATACAGCTTTCAATTATATATAAAAATACTTTATATTTTATGATAGTTTTATATGTATCATAAAACTGTGAAGTGAGTACAGGGTGTTTCTATACATACCAAACTCAGGCTTTCCTATTAATATCTAACATTGGTAGGTGAATTTTGTCACAATTAATGAACCAATAATGATACATTATTATGAAAGTCCACCCTCTATTTCGATTACCTTGGTTTTTTTTTTTTTTTTTTTTAACTAATATCCTTTTTCCGTCCAAGGTTTCTATCCACGTTATGTATAGCTCTCATGTCTCCCTACGCTCTCAGCTGTGATGGTGTCTCAGATTTTCTTTGCTTTTGATGACCTCGACAGTTTTGAAGAGTACTGGTAAGGTATTTTGTAAAATGGCCATCAATTGATATTTGCTATTTCCTCATGTTTAGATGGGGATTATGAATGTCGAGGAGGAAGGAGACCACAGAGGCAAAGTGCCGTTGCCTTTTTATCATATGAAGGGAGCATGCTGTCAACATAATATACCAGTCTTCATGTTGATTTTGGTCAGCTGGCTGAGGTAGTGTTGGTCAGATATCTCAACTGTAAAATTACTCTTTTACTTCCCTTTCTATACGGTGCTCTTAGAAATGAAGATACTAGGCACAAATCACCATTAAGGAGTGAGGAGTTCATCCAGGTAGATTTTTTGGAATTCCTCTATCTGGGGAGATTTGACTATTCATCCTCTTTTATCTGTTCATTTATATCTGTATACACTCATGGATATTTATTTTATGCTCTGGGTTATAATGCAATACTGCATTATTTGTTTTGTTCCTCAAATGCTTTCAGCTTTAGCTGTTGAGAGTTCTTTCGATTGTCTTCTGTGTCGCTTTGACATACCCCTGATTGTAAGGTTTTTTGTTTTTTTGTTTTTTAAACACTTCCTTTCTGGCATTAAAAGACGCTGCAGCCTCATGTTGAGGATTTCTTGCCCCAGAACTAGTGTCAGCCATTTCTCTAAGGAGCTCGCCTAATGTAGCTTTTGTTTGTTTGTTTATAGTTTTAAAGTATTTCTAGAGTCATTGCAGGTACTTTACACCTATTTTTCTTGATTTTTAGGGGTGTTTTTTTCAACATCATTATGTAGCCTTTAATTTCATTTCACGGATGCAGAAACTAAAAGAGAAATGATTTACCCAAGGCCACACAGTTACCATAGAAGTAGAGTTGCTGTAAAGCCTAAATTGTTTGACTCCAAAGCTCACACTCTGCACATTTACTTTACAAGGTCAGTCTAACTTGTTACCTTAGTTAGTGTTAGATAGAAACAGTGCTGCTGTGACCAGCCTGCCCTTTTGTTAGGAGGAAAGGTGAAAACCAGCTGAGCTTTCCTCTGGTTAGTCTTCCCTCAGGATTCCAGCCACGCTGAGAGTTCAAAGCCTTTCCTGAATGTGGGAGTTATTGTGTGCTATCTCGTGGTTTTCACTATTTATCTGAATTCCCAGATCAGATTGTTAGCTCTTCAGAGAGCAAGGAAAATATACTACACTCTAGGATTATTAAGGTAAGTAACTTCTGGCAGCCACATCATATCAAAACAGGCTGTGATGATATGGTTGCTATCAAATACAAATATCAAAATCTGCACCTTTCATACCAGGAGAGCATAAATCTTGATTGAAGTGATATCACATTCCCTCCCCTTTCCTCCACTTTTGAAAGCCACCTGGGGATGGGTGTTGGCTGCCATTCTGCCGTGTGGAGGTGGCTGGACTGGACTGGCCGTTCCAGTCAGCATCCCCACCAGTTTTAGAAGGAAAAAGACATTAAACAGCCCACAATTTTCTTACCTCCATGACCTTCTTTTTTCATTTCAATAGATAAAATTGTATCTATTCTTTTCAAGTCTTAGCCCAAGTATTCATTCCGTCAGGAACTCTTCTTTGCTTCCCACTCCACAGCCCCAAGCTGAGAGTAATCTCATCCTTCAGGGAAGTCCCCAAACATCTTGTAGCTCCGTAATCACTCTTGTTATTCTCTGCCTAGCATATTTGTGACCATCTCCTAGTCTCCATTAGAATATAAGACTTAGAAGGTAAAGACTGAGCTTTGCCTACCTTCTGCTTGCTCACAACTTGTAGGACCATGATTTTTACGTATTTGGGGCTCAATGCATTGAGTTATTATTGAATTTTCAGGCAGGTATATACCATATGGTGACAAAGGTTCAGAAAGGTAGGAATGCCTGCCAGATTCCTTTTTCCATGTTCTTTGTCAGAGATTCATCCTTTAATTTCTGGCTTTGCTTTACCCTAAGAAAATGACAACTTCTAAACCAAGAGTTGGCACGCAATGGCCTTTGAGCTACATTCAACCCTCTGCCTCTTCTTGTATCACCAGTGATCTAAGAATGATTTTCATGTTTTTAAGTGATGGGAGGGAGAGACAAAACACAAAAAGAATAATATCTCATGGCATATTCAGTTTATATTAAATTTTAAATATAAAATTGAAATTTTATGAAATTTAGATGTCATTTTCCATGAATAATATTTAATGAAATACAGTTATACCCTCTTTGTTTATGTATGGCCTAAGACAAGTTTTACACTGAAACAGCAGAGTTGAGTAGTTACAACAGGGACATACATCCCATGAAACCTAAAATATTCAGTGTCAAGACTTTCAACAAAACTCGTGCGGCCGGGCGCGGTGGCTCATGCCTGTAATCGCAGCACTTTGGGAGGCCGAGATGGGTGGATCACGAGGTCAGTAGATCGAGACCATCCTGGCTAACATAGTGAAACCCCGTGTCTACTAAAAATACAAAAAACAAAAACAAAAAAAAAACTAGCTGGGCGTAGTGGTGGGCGCCTGTAGTCCCAGCTACTCTGAGGCTGAGGCAGGAGAATGGCGTGAACCCGGAAGGCGGAGCTTTCAGTGAGCCGAGATCGCCTCACTGCCCTCCAGCCTGGGCAACTGAGCAAGACTCCGTCTCAAAAAAAAAAAAAAAAAAAGGGTAGGGGGGCCAAGTCCTATTCTGAGTCATGCCCAGAAATGTGTACCACTGTGTGAAAGAGTTGGGGAGCCCTTTAGATAAAGGGCAGAGTAGATACAGGCACAGACGGTCTGTAGGAAGAGGAATCTGGAGACAAGAAAAGGAAGAAAAGGCAGGCAGAGGCATACCTGGGGACATCACATCTCCTGGGTTTTTATGCATGCATTGCAAACATCTCCACAAAGGATTCTTACAGTTGGTGGGTATGCCCGAGGGGCAGATCCTGGGTATTTTACAGAACCTGCCTGCTCTTCTGTAAGGACTCTGCATGACTCCTTTGAAGAAAGGATGGCATTAGATTATCATTCATTTCTGATCATTCTTTGTACCAAGACTAACTAATATTTTCAGTAAGTGCTAATGGGCTTTGTGTCTTAATTGTCTGTGATTCAAACATAATAATGTGTGTGTGTTCTGGGGGAATCTATACTGTGTGAGAGAGAGAGAGAGAGAGAGAGAGAGTGTGTGTGTGTGTGTGTGTGTGTGTGTGTGTATTTCTTTGGAGGAAATCTGTTTTAGATAGTTGCTAGTTAATTATCATGTACGTAAGGATCATTAAACATTTGGAGTTTTCGAGTAAAGACACATTGATTGGAACTTGGCTAAAGCCATTTCAGCAGAGAGTTGTAATGACAGTTCTTTTTGTTTAGAAATATATCATTTTCATGTGTTTCTCTTATTTTCTTATTGTAGGGTAATGCCCTGTACTTCAAGTCTGCCCGAAATGTTACAGTGAACATTCTCAATGACCAGACTAAAGTGCTAACTCAGCTTATAACAGGTAAGAAAAGGGAGAACTTCGCAGTGCCTGGCCCATGCTAGGCACTCAGAAAACAGAATTCATGGTCAAAGGAAACACCATATGAACTTGAAAATAAAGTGTGCTAACACACTGTGTTGAGAAAAAGAATGTAGCATGTGTTCCATGATTCCACTAGAGGGTAGAATTCCATCTGTACACAATTTAAACTTAGGAAATCTAATGATACCTACTTAGTGGGCTAAGGAAAAAAACTTCTACCTATTTAGTGGGGTAAGAAAAAAAAATTTTTTTTCTAAGCAGATTTTCACAGAACATGGCCCCTAAATATAAGCCAGCTGCTTCATCTGGTGCTCAACCAAGGAAAAGTTTCTTGCTCCAGTGCTGGAGGAAAAACAGGCTGTGTTGGATTGGTTGAGAGAAGAACGCAGTATCTACAAAGCTGGGGACCATACTTTATGGGCTGTGAAAGGGATTTTTAACTATAGTTTGAACCCATGCCATATTTGCTGTACGTGCTGACTTTGAACCTAACTCAATTGCAAGATGTGGATGTATCTTTACTGAATATGTTTGTGTGTAATTCCTTTTAATATAGCAGATCTGCGCCTAACAGCTGTGGAAAACACCCACTGGGTTTTAAGCTATAAATTCTTGAAATCTAAACAAGGACTGGTTATTCACAATCATGATTATAATGATAAACATGGACCTCATGATTTGGTAACATGTTAAGCAGCACAATCAATGCCCACTCTGTAAGCAGTGAACAGGGAGGCATTATGCACCCCCACAGTGGAAGGGAAAAGGAATGTATGTGTGAATGGCATTGTTATACTTACAGACAGAAAACGCCATTTGTTTGGCTTCAGGGATAAGAGAAAAGTATACAGATGGACATTTTGAGAAGCCAGTTACCCAAATGCCTTGAAACTTTACTGTTATTGTGAATAAAATATCTGGAACCCACTAATAAGCCATGGGGAAACGGGTACCTTTGTGCCCAGAGTCTTCACTCCTGGTGAGACAGCCTCGCTCCCACTCTGCCCCTGGACTGCTGCATATGGATGTCTAGAGATTCACAGCCAGTGGGTGATTTGGACTATCCGCCAATCAAGAAACTCATGGATTGAAGGAACTGCTGCCCGGCAGAGCCCATAATCCATAAACATGTTGTTTCAGCGTGTGACTGGATCTTCCGCCTTGCTTATATAACATCTGGTCCACAGTCACAATGCTAAATAATTAAATAAACAGCTTCAGTAAGCAATGATTTAAGCAGCTTGTGTGAAAATTGGCTCCAGGAGGGTAATAAATCCAACCTCCAGCTCCCAGATTTTCACATTCAAAAGGAACTTATTTAGCCTGTTGATCATTTCCCATTTATTTGTAGTGAGAGATTTGGTTTACTTGAGAGATTTTGCTTTGATAAAGCTGGAACTGCCCAAGTGACTATTACTCAGCAAAAGAGTGAGTCAGTCTATTTTTCCCCCCACCTCTTCCTCTCCCTACTCTTCTGACGCCCCTTTTCCTCTCCCTTTCAGTGCTTCTCTCCCTTTTCCTTCCCCTCTCTCCTCTCACCCCTTTATCTCTCTCCTTCCCCTTCTCTCCTCTCATCTCTCTTCTTCCCCTCTTCCCTTGTTTCTTCCTCCTTCTCCCTCCTCCTGTGTCACTATTCTTGACTCTATCCCTCCAATAGTATTTGGTGTTTGTTTTCTGTCTCCCTACGATGAACTCTGAAGAAGATAATAGATATGTTTAAAACATCATTCTAAACACACAATACACACACATGCAGCACATACACCCTTAAAAGTTTTCCTTCAATACACTCCTTTTACATTACATTAATGCACACAGTGGAAAAGCACCCAGCCATCCCAGCAGACAATACCTTCTAATGCCTGTTGTGCTGGGTGCTGTACTTATTGCAAAACCAATCACTCCTGTCTTCTCAGTAGTGAGGTCTACGAAGGCAATCCTGAGGAATAAAGAATTTTACTTACCTAAAGAATGTCTCAAAAACCCATTAGCAATTCTAATGTTAGATGTCCAGGAAGTCTTTTCACAGGAAACAATGTTTCACATGACAGTAAAGTTCTCAAATTAGAACACAAATGCCTATTTGACCATAAGGCAGGCTGCTGATTTAGTATCTCAATAGTGGGTCTGAATGGGGAACCCTCCTACCTACATGGAGGAAAGCAGTGGAGATGCTTTGGACAGCATCATGAGGGAGTGGGGAAGGGTCCTAGTATTAAGAGAGTTGGGGAGAGAAATTAGGTTTGAAGGCCACCAGGCCTTTGCACCGCCCAGATTCATGGAGACTGTTGATGCATCCTGATGGGACTCCAGTTCTCCTCCCTGTTTAGGAGATTAATTAAGGAGGGACTCCACACATAGACTACACAGAGGGGGATTAACTCAAGATTAGTTTCACATTAGTAATAGTGGTTTTTTCCATCCTGGAGAACAGTGAGTTCAACATGTGACCTCCTGAGCTGTCTCCTGCTCCATTTGCATTTTTCTCTAGAGTCATTTTTAAGGATTCCAGCCATGTCCAGGGAATTTGGCAGCCCCAGGTGAAATCAACAAAGGACAAGCGGTCTGCACCACTGAGTCAGCAGTTGCTCTGTGGGTTTTTGGCTAAAATTACCAATTACTGAGCTTTAGATACCCAAATGGTTGTGGCTCTTGGTAAATTCCACTTTATGTTCTGTGAAGCCCTGGAAAGCAAGATAACTTAATTGTACTTTGTGTTCTCTGATTGCTGAAGCATACTTTCTATACTGCTATAGCCTTTAGTATATGCTCCTGCATGCCTCACAGCTGTTCATAAGTTCAAAGTAACACAGGAAGGTGTCCTTAACTCCTCAGGGACCAGGTTGATGATACTGCCCAGGTCCACAGAGAAGAAGTCCAAGCATGTGTGTCCCCAAGTTATACAACTGCTTTTTTTATATGAATGGATCAAAGATGGGCAAACTCTGCTCATCCTGTGCCCATCCTGAGGTCATTCATTCATTCATTAGTACTTCATTAACTTCCCATTCTCAATCTACCTCCTCACAAAAATAAAGTAATAACCCTAAAGCATCGACAAATATAATATAGATTTTATTCAAGGTTTTGATTCCATCAAGAAGAGAGCTGCATCTTAGCCTTTGCAGAAAAACTGAAGTCAAATCCCTCATTGGACATCTCAGCTCTTTCAAGATTTCCTTCTGGCTCTTGTCTCGTTTTCTATTTCTGCTTATCCTCACAGAGCTCATTTCCTGGATGTTCCAGATGTGCTGGCCCCAGACCCCTTCTCCTTCCCAGACAAATAAATACCCCTTTCCTTCTGTGGAATAATTCTCAGAGCTCCATTCCAGACCCAGACCTGCTATTGTCTCTAACTTTGTGAGAGCCCTCCACCACGCCGCCATTTGTTCTCCTCATCTGCAGCATCAAAGTGGTCAGATAAGATGACTTCCAGGTTCCATGATGCTTGGACGTGCTGTCCTATCTCTGCTGTTTCAATCTCCTACTCATTAGGGAGCCTTTCCAATGTCCTTCTTTGTGTTAGAGGGCTGGTGTGGACATACTGGCAAGGGATGAGGTCTGCCTAATAGACGTGATTATGTGAGTAAGAAAAGTGCACTAATAAGTACTCATCATGCATTCTTTTCCATGTGTTGTCACCACTGCAGTAGAATGGGGATGTCCACAAGAGTGGTGATGTCCACTCTCTCCTACACTCGCAGCACTTTACCACCCTAGATTTCTTTCTATAAACACAATGTCATTCGATCCTTTCAAACTTTCTATAGAGTCGATAGAGTAGGCGGTGATAGTCCAGTGTTATAGATGCAGAAACTGAGGTTCAGAAAGATCAAATGATTTGCCCCAAATCATGTTGCCACAGAATAAGACTGAGTTGGGAAATAATTCATGTCTTCTGATTCCTAGTCCAACAGTCTTGACAAAGAGAAAAGCCACCCCAGATGCCCAGTGGCTGGCTGGCACTATCACCCTGGCCTTAGCATTTTCCTGCTTCAATGTATATAATTTCACAGAACACATGCACCAGTCAAGGCTGTTCAGTGGCCCTGGTGGATCAAGACAAAACACAACACAAACACACAAACACAACTCTGGTCCTGTGTGTACATAGCAAAACTATCAACATTTTCCAGATCACAAAAAAGACCAAACATCCCCCTCTCCTGGCTAATATGAGTGACTGTTTCTTTATTCGCCACATTTTTAGCATTTCCCTGGGCTATCTTTCTTCTAGATAAGATTTACTCCCATTTCCTGATAGTATTTAATCCAGGGTAAAGCCTTATTTCCTTCATTGTTTCCCAAAATAATCTAATATAAGGTCACATCCTCTGAGAAGTCCTTTCTCATGGCTTCTTTCTGAGATGCCCTATGGTTTTCCTTATGTTGTGTGTTGTCCCTCACTGCAGTGAGTAATAAACCCAATTTGTTCAACAGCAGGTGTGTTCCTAGTGGTCTTTGGCTGAAAGGCACTGGGGCTCTCTCATTGCTATTTATTATTAAGTGACACTCTTTTGAGAAATATCAGAAAGAAAACAATTCCATGTCAGAATCTTCTGAACAATTTTGGAAAAAATACAATATTTCTAGACTCTACTCTCCTTCAAATATTTTTCTGTAGGAACTTCTAGATGAAGAGATGAATTTCTTTTGATCTGAGCTAGGTTCGGTGAGAATGATTATACTCCTGGATTATTCCTGTGCATTTCTGTAGACCAGCTTTTGAGAACCTCATGAAATTCAGGTATTCAGGTAGATCCAGTAGATCTAGCTCAGATAGATTGGAATGCTTTCTTCTTTTAAAAATTCTAATTCATCAACCTGTTTTACTTTTTACATAGTACCTAAAACTTCCTGCAGTTTTATGGTTTAATAATAAAATTTTAAATGTATATTGGTGTGTGTCCATCAGAATATAGATGCTATGGAATCAGGGGCTTGACTTCCTTGTGCAGTATTATAGCTCCACATTCAAGAACAGCATCCGTTGGCATCTGATAGACCATCTAAATTCAGTTTTCACTGAACAAAATCCTAGTATGAAAGATTGGACAACTTCTAAGACAATTAATTACAATAACCATTTCTGCTAGGAAATAATCTATATACTAAGGAAATAGATTTCTCTTGGTGTCAAATACAACCTGTAGGTTAAGGGTACAACGTTAAACACATTTGAGCTGAATTTTAAAAAGTTCTTTCTGATAATTAGGGAGGGTCAAAGATATGTGATTGCCTCAAGAAGTGTTGAGCCTCTGGTGCCTTGATATATACAAGCAAAAATCCATAGCTATTTGACAGTAATTTGGTGGTTAGCTGAAGGAAATCACAGTCAAGGATTAGTTTGGAGGAAGGGCTTGGTGGTCTTCAAAACTATAGCCCAAGAATATATTATTAAAAGTAATTGACAAGACCTGGCTAAAGTCATTAGACTGATTTTCATGGTCAGCTTTTGAAAACCAGTCCACTGAACACTGAACTCCCATGCAATCTTGTTAGATGTGTATGTTCTATGAAAAGCTTTTTGTAGTCAAAGTGATGAGACTAATGGGGTTTTTTTGTTTGCTTGTTTCTCTCTCTCTCTCTCTCTCTCTCTCTCTCTCTCTCTCTCTCCCTTTCTCCTCTCTCTCCTCTCAGGTCCAAAAGCTGTAGAAGCTTATGGCAAAAAGTTTGAGGTAAAAACTGTTTCTGGAAAATTGCTCTTCTCTGCAGACGATAATGAAGTGGTAGTAGGAGCTGAAAGATTACGAGTTTTAGGTAAGGAAATCATTTAACTTGTTTGATGTTACTATGTACATTTTAGAGGAGAAGCAAAATGGTGTTACGAACAGGATGTGTCCTCCCAAAATTCATATGCCGAAATCCTAACTCCCAAGTTAATGGTATTAGGAGGTGGATCCTTGAGGGGTAATTAAGTCATAAGGGTGAAGCTCTCGTGAATGGGCTTAGTGTCCTTCCAACGGGATGAAAAGACCAGAGATCCCTCTCTGACATGAGAGGGTACAAGAGGTTAGCAATCTGCAACCTGGAATAGGAGCCTCACCAGAACCTGACCAGGCTGGTATCTGATCTCAGACTTCCAGCCTCCAGAGCTATGAGAAATCAATTTCTGTTGTTTATAAGCCACCCAGGCTATGGTACTTTGTTACAGCAACCTGAACTGACTAAGACAAATGGTGTCTAGAAGAGTGATTTAGGCCAGTTTCCTGGATTCTTTTAAAGCAAGGCAGTTGAATCTCTCTAAGTCTTGTCCCCTAGTGGAAATTTCTCAAGCTGTCAAGTCTTTTTGGCACATCTTTCAACACTGAGCTTTGTGTGAGAATGAGTGCTTATCCAAAGAAGTCTCATTTAGCACATCCTGTACTCACAGACTGGCAGTCGTGCTTGATGCATTCCAGACTTGCATAAATGATACAGTGATTCCTAAACCTGGTTGCAACTGAAGAATCATCTAGGAAACTTTGGAAGGGTTTAGGTTCATAGTTCCAACTCTGATTTACTGAATTAGAAGCTCTGGTGAAAACACTGGGAATTCGTTACCAAAAATATTTGCAGAAATTTCTATGATCTCACTGTTGGAATTATTGAATTTGAGCACATAACAAATGAATCTTTGATGGCTGTACACTGAAATGATCTAGCATGGTGATTTAAGGGTCCTGGAACTCACGCTGACCTGGCTTTTAATTCCTGCTGTCACCCACTAGTTTTGTGACTTTGGGCAAGTTGCTGGCATCACTGAGCCAGTTTCCTTTTCTGCTCAATAAGGCTAAGAACATCTCCCATCTTAAGTTGTCCCTAAGATTAAATGAGACTCTGTTACATCCACTTATCACAGCCCCTAGCACAAAATAGTACTCAGTCAACCATAGGTGCTGTTGCTGCTGTTACTGCTTGTACTACTATTACTATTAATGCTAATGCTACTTTTCCTTCTTTAGCTCCCTGAGATTCACTGTAGCACAGTGATTAAAATCTCAGGCTCTAGAATTAACCCATTTTTAACCCAATTTCTATCCTTTACTAGCTGTGTAACCTTAAGCAAAGTATCTAACCTCTCTGTGCCTGCTTGATTACCTGTTTATAAAATTGGTATAATAGAAGTATCTATCTTCTGAGACTGCTAAAATAATTGAATGAAATCATCTATGTAAAGTACTGAGTTGGCCAAAATCCTAAGTGTCCAATAAGTGCTAGGTGTTATTATCTTAAATTATTAGTATTATTTATTATAAGGTACTTTTACTTGAAATTATATTTATCTCTGCATTATTATTTGCATTCTGCATCTTCTTTGTCTTCCATTTCTCCTGTATTTTTTATTGGTATTTACCTCCTCCCACAATCAGCTTGTCTGGTCTATTTCTCTCATCCTCTCTCAGTACACATACATGTCTAATTTCCTTTCTGGATGACTCTTAGAGCTTCATCTCCAGCCTGGTATCTTCCTTGAATTCTGGATCTTCTTCACCTGGATATTTTGCCAGCCTCTCAAATTCAGTGGATCTTGAATGCCTATCATGGTCAAATGCACACATATGTACATGTATGAACATATATTTTATCACCTCACCCCCGACTCTCACACTTGTATTTGCCCCTGACTTCCCTAACACTCTTACTGGCCCCATTATACTCTCCTGTCCCAATCTCATCCTGGCCATCATGAGCTCAGCATAGTCAAAAGATGGAAGTGACCATCCTTATGGGGCTTTAATGGAGCCAAAAATGCAGGGTGCAAAGACGATAAAGCCAGGTGCAATCTAATCCTATCAGTGGTCAACCTGTGGCACGATCTGAAACAACTCCCTTTGTCTTTCAGGGCCTTGCTTTTTTATATCTGTAAAATTAGAGTTACCTAGAGAAGACATTTTTAAACAATGTTTTCCAGTGACCAAAGCTTTTAAAAATAAAATTTCATACATAGTCCCAATAAATAAAATAGATAAAGGACCAAGATTTCTCTGGGTTATAGGCAAGTGTGTTAGTCTGTTCTCACCCTGCTAATAAAGACATACCCTAGACTGGGTAATTTATAAAGAAAAAGGGGTTTAATGGACTCACAGTTCCAAGTGGCTAGAGAGGCCTCACAATCATGGCAGAAAGCAAAGGAAGAACAAAGGAACATTTTACATGGCAGCAGGCAAGAGAGCATGTGCAGGGGAACTACCCTTTATGAAACCATCAGATCTCGTGAGACTTACTCATGATCACGAGAACAGCATAGGAAAAACCCGCCCCTATGATTCAATTACCTCCAACTGGGTTCCTTCCATGACACATGGGGACTTATGGTTGCTACAATTCACGATCAGATTTGAGTGGAGACACAGCCAAACCATGTCAGTGAGGATTTGAAAGGGAAAAGTTGAGACATTGGAGTCTTAGTATAGTTTGATTCTTTTCCACCTCTGTATCCTCTGGGGACCACTTATAACTTATTTTTTAAAGCTCTTTATGTGGATAATCTTTTTATAAAAAGTCTATTGATTACTTGCTATGATTTAGGTACTATGCCTGATATGCATTATTATATTTACACCTCAGAAACACCTTGTGGAGTAGACACCGTTTTTATCACCGCTGTTTTACAGATGACACAGTTGAGCTGAGCCATAGGGAAAGGTGAACCAAAGCATGGCTGACAGCTAGAATTCCCAACCAGGCATGTTGGACATAGAGGACTTTACCTTAAAGCCCTATACTTGCTGCCTCCTCTATTTGGTCTCATTTTCAGAAGGGGAACATTGCCCAAGATCAAGTGCCAGTAAGTGGTAGGGCCCATGTTCAAACCCCTGCCTATAGACTCCAGCCTCAGTGCACTTCATTACATGTAAATATGTTAAGACCTCCTTTTTTCACAATTTATGCTTTTCTCTTTTTGTAGAAATGGCATTTTCTGTTTTAATTCTTGGCTGGTGTGGAGGGAAACCCAGAGACTTTGAGCTATCCTCATGTTTAAGAGCACTTTGGGCCAGGTGCACTTGCTCACATCTGTAATCCCAGCACTTTGGGAGCCCCAGGTGGGTGGATCATGAGGTCAGGATTTCAAGACCAGCCTGGTCAACATGGTGAAACTCTGTCTCTACTAAAAATACAAAACTTAGCCAGGTGTGGTGGCACACAGCTGTAGTCCCAGCTCCTGGGGAGGCTGAGGCAGAAGAATTGCTTGAACCCAGGAGGTGGAGGTTGCAGGGAGCCAAGATTGTGCCACTGCACTCCAGCCCAGGCAACATAGTGAAACTCTGTCTCAAAAAAAAAAAAAAAAAAAAGAATACTTTGCTGTACCAACTGTAAAAAAATGCCTGGGGGAAAAAAATGGTGTCATCTCACACCCAGATCATTCTATCCGAGTGAATTTGGCACTTCCTGTAAATTCCTTGGTGCATCATGAGTCATTTCACCACTTTAACATCTGACTTTGCAAAGACACAGGATAATTTTAAACGTCCAAACACTTTGGCTTGATCTTAACATACAAAACTCTGTGATGGTATCACTTCAGAATTTAACCTCTACCCTGCCCTACCCCACAGTTACTTAGACTGATGATTGAGAAATGATGATAGTTTTTGGTCACTTCAAAGCAGGTGGGTATTTTCGTTGTTGTTTGCAGCTATGTTTGTGGTATTTCATTTAGAGAATAATGCAGGATAAAATCTGCCTCTCTTCATCATTAGGAACATTTGCTTTTTTATGTGAAATGTAGAAAGGAAGCATCAAAATAAATATCACTGCCGCTATCAGTGCTAAAAAGACTTGGAAATGACCACCCCACAAATCTTGCATCAACCTACTCAGTGAAATGAGCCCAGTGTGTTGCAGAAATGAGCTTCCTGTCAGCTGGGATTCAGCCATATGGTGTGGAATGACAAGTCTAGGCAGTTTCATTTTCAGCATAATGAGAAGTTTGTCTTTTTGAGTTGTCAGACCATTTAAACTCTTGGGAGGTTTGAATCTGGTTGCACATTTCATGGTAGCATCTAACATAGCTGGGTTTTATCCTTATCAGGACCACTTAGGAGCTGAGTGACCGTATTCAAGTATGTTTTCTCTCTAAGCTTTAGTTTCCATTTGCATAGAAAAAGAGAAAAAAAATAACAAAATAACAAAGGAAAGGAAGAATGAATATAAGAAACATAAGTAAATGCTATGTGAAAAGTCAGTTATTTAAGTTGATAGCCAGTAGAGGAGAAATAAGCAGTAGAGACCTAAAAAACATAATGTCTGTTGTATGTAGTAGCTTTACTTGTGGATTCAGAACAATTTTAAAATTTTTTCTCTGGAAAACCACACCCACCTATTCAGTTTTTTGGACAATGACAACCTTGAGCACTTTCAAAGGATCTTGAATAGCATGGCAAAAAAGACTAGAAGTTCAATTATTTGGAAACTTTTATTCTGTCAAACATATAGGAGGAGTAAATGTAGGTAGACTGTAGTCACTGATCTCTCATACATGCATGACTTTCCTGGGGGAAACAGAGCAACCAAGAGCCATGCATTTGAGTAACTAAAAACACATGTTTTGTAGCTAACTATATATCCTGGTTTCTGTTGTCAGATAGTGCTTTGGGTACGTTGCTTCACCATTCTAGGGATCCTCTTATAACTCTGTGACATAGGGTAATAATGTCTGGTGCTCTGTGCTGTTGGGAGTACTGAACTGCACAGTGTGTGTAGAGTTAGTAGTACAGTGTGTGCAACACAGTAAGCATTCAGTACACACTAACTGTTGTTGGTAACCGATTTTTTTTTTCCAATCAACACATCACAGGCAAACATACAATTTGATTTTTTGATACATGTATCCATCATATAATGATGAAACTAAGGTAGTTAGCATATTCAACACCTTGTGCATTTAACATTTCTTTTTGATGACAACATTCAAAAACCTGTCTTGTAGCTGTTTTGTAATATATAATTTACTATTAACTATAGTCACCCTACTGCACAGTAGAACACCAAAACTTATTTCTCCTACCTAAATGCAACTTTTACCCATTAACCAAACTCCCCATCCTTCTCTCCTCCATCCCCTCCCAATTTATGGTAACCACCTTTCTATTCTCAACTTCTATGTAATATAAAATCAACTTCCACCTTTCTATTCTCAACTTCTATTTAATATAAAATCAACTTTTTAAAAATTTCACATATGAATGAGATCCTGTGGTATTTTTCTTTGTATGTCTGGTTTATTTTACTTAGCAAAATGTCCTCCAGGTTTGCCCACTTTGTCTCAAATGACAGAATATTATTCTTTTTATGGCTGAATAGTATTCCGTTGTGTACACATAACATATTTTCTTTATTCATTTTTTTATGTATTGTTGTTGGCTGTGTGGGTTGATTCCAAGTCTTGGCTATTGTGACTAGTACTGCAGTAAACGTGGAACTGCAGACATCTCTTTGATGTATTGATTTCATTTACTTTGGGTATATATCCTGTAGTGGGATTGCTGGATCATATGGTAGTTCTATTTTAATTATTTGTAGAGCCTCCTTACTGTTTTCTGTAGTACTTATACTTATTTATATTCCCACTAACAATGTTAAGGATTCCCTTTTCTTCACATCCTCATCAATACTTGCTATCTTTTGTCTTTTTGATAATACTCCTAACTGGAGAGAGATGGTACCTCATTTGCATTTCATTTATATTTAAGTGGTTAATGATGCTGAGCATATTTTCATATACCTGTTAAACATTGGTATGTCTTTTGAGAAATATCTATTAAGGTCTTTTGCCTATTTAAAATTGGATTATTTTGCTTTTTTGCTGTTACCTGTGTATTCTAGATATTAACTACTGTCAGATGTATAGTTTGTCAACATTTTCTTCCATGCAGTCAGTTGTCTCTTCATTCTCTTGTTTCTTTGGCTGTGAAAAAGCTTTTTAGTTTTATGTAATCCCATATTTTTACCTTTGTTGCTTGTGCTTTTGAGATCTCACCTAAAAAATCCTTCCTTAGCCCAATGTCATGAAGTCTTTTCTCTACGCCTTCTTCTAGTATTGTAGTTTTGGGTTTACATTTACATCTTTAAATCCATTTTGACATGATTTTTATATATAGTGAGAGGTAGAAGTCTAGTCTCATTCTTCTGCATGTGGATATCCAATTTTCTGGCACCATTTATTGAAGAGACTATTTTTTCTCCAATATGTGTTTTTATCAACTTTATGAAAAGGCAATTGGCGTAGGTGTGTGAATTTATTCCTGGGATCTCTATTCTCTTCCATTGGTGTACGTGTCTACTTTTATGCCAAATACCATGTTATTTTGGTTATTATAGCTTGGTAGTATGTTTAGAATTGTAATAACTGCAGTTCAATTCCTTTTGCTCACAATTGTTTCGGCTATTGAGAGTCTTCTGTGGTTCCAGATGAATTTTAAAATTTTTTTTCCTATTTCTGTGAGTAATGTCATTGGTATTTTTGATAGGGATTGCATTAAATCTGTAGAATACTTTGGGTAGTAGTGGAAATTTTAACAACTTAAGAATTAATCTAATCTGTGAACATGGAGTCTTTCTTCATTTATTTGTATCCTCTTCAATTTATTTCATCAATGTCGTATAGTTTTCAGTATAGAGATCTTTCACCTCCTTGCTTAAGCTTATTCATAGGTATCTTACTTTTTGTAGCTATTTTAAATGGGATTGCTTTCTTGATTTTTTTTCAAATAGTTCACTGTTAGCATATGGAAATGTTACTGATTTGTATATGTCCACTTGATGTCCTGCAACTTTACTGATTAGAATTGCCTTAGATTTCTTAATTCTAATAAGTTATTTTGGTGAAATCTTTAGGGTTTTCTGTATGTTATATATAAAATCTTATCACCTTCAAACAGGGACAGTTTGATTTCCTCCTTTCCATTTTGTTTGCTTTTTTCTTTCTCTTGGTTAATTTCTCTGGCTACAACTTCCTGTACTTCATCGAATACAAGTGGTGAGAGTGGGCATTCTTGTCCTATTCCTGATATTAGAGGGAACTTCCCATTCATTATGATGTTAGCTGGTGATTTCTTGTATATGGCCTTTATTGTGTTGAGGTACATACCTTTTATACTTAATTTGATGAATTTCTTGCAATTGGATGTTGAATTTTGTCAAATGCTTCTTCTGAATGTATTAAAATGATCATATGTTTTTGTCTTTCTTTCTGTTAATGTAATATATCACACTTATGGATTTGCTGATGGTGAACCATCCTTGCATTCTTGGGATGAATCCCACTTGATCATAGTGAATAATCTTTTTAATTTACTGTTAAATTAAGTTGGTTAATATTTCGTTGAGAAATTTTGTATCTATGTTTGTCAGAGATAATAGCCTATAATTTTCTTTTTTTGTTGTGTTCTTTTCTGGTTTTGATATCAAGGTGATGCTGGCCTTGTAACATGAGTTTGGAAGTGTTTCCTCTTCTCCAATGTTATGGAATAGTTTGAAAAGAATTGGTATTTCTTCTTTAAGTGTTTGGCAAGAAGTCAGCAGTGAAGCCATTATGTCCTGGGCTTTTCTTTGATGGAAGACTTTTTATTACTGATTCAATTTCTTTACTCATTGTTGGTCTGTTCCCATTGTCTATTTCTTCATAATCCAATCTTGTTAGATTCTATGGGGTCCAAGAATTTATTATTTCATCTAGATTGTCAAATTTGTTGGTAGATAGATAGTCATATAGATATATAATAATCCTTTTTATTTCTGTGGTATGAGTTGTAATGTTTACTTTTTTACCTCTGATTTTATTTGAGTCTTCTCTTTTTGTATTAGTCTAGCTAAACATTTGTCAATTTTGTTTATATTTTCAAAAAAAAAGCTTTGTTTCATTGATCTTTTAACTCTAATCTCTATTTTTTAATTCTAGTCAATCTTTATTATTTACTTTCTTCTACCAACTTTGGGTTTTGTTCTTACATTTCTAGTTCCTTGAAGTGTATCTTTAGATTGCTTAATATAAATCATTTTACTTTTTTGATATAGGCATTAATTGCTATGAAATTCCTTCTTAAGACTGCTTTTGCTATGTCTCATAGGCTTTGTCATGATGTGTTTTTATTCTTATTTCTCTCAAAAAAATTTAAATTTCCTTTTTAATTTCATTGTTACCTTATTGAGGAGAATGTTGTTTACATGTATTCATAAAGTTCTGAAGTTTTTCTTCTAGTTGATTTCTAGTTTTACACCATTGTCAGAAGAAAAATGCTTGATATAATCTTTATCTTCTTCGTTAAGACTTGTTTTGTGGCCTAACATGTGATCTATTTTGGAGAATGTTTAATGTGTAGTTGAAAAGAATGTATATTCTACAGCTTTTAGATAGAATGTTCTGTAAATGCCTATTAGATCTGTTTGGTCTATGGTGCAGTTTAAGTCCAATATTTCTTTGTTAATTTTCTGTATAAGTGATCTTTCCATTGTTGAAAGTGAGGTGCTGAACTCTTCTATTATTACTGTTTTGGAGCCAATCTCTCCTTTTAGATCTAGTAATATTTGCTTTATATATTTGGGTGCTTTGGTATTGGGTTTCTATATTTACAATTGTTACATTTTCTTGTTGAATTGATTATTTTATCACTATACAATGACCTTCTCCTTTCTTTTTATAGTTTTTGACTTAAAGTCTACTTTATTTGATATAAGTATGGCTACTTCTGCTTGCTTTTCATTTCCATTAGAATGGATTGTCTTTTTTCATTTCTCCACTTTCAGTCTATGTGTTTAATAATGAGGTGACTCTCTTGTAGGCAGCATATAATTGGGTCTTGTTCTTTAATCCATTCAGTCACTGTATATATTTTAATTAAAGAATTGTATCCATTACATTCAAAGTTATTTTTGATAGATGAGAACTTACTCCCTCTCTTTTTTCCCTCTGTAGTGTAGTGGTTCTCTGTGGTGCTAAGCTTTGTTTTCTTTCTCTTTCTTGTTTGTGTATCTGCTGTAATTTATTTGTGATTACTATGGGGCTAGCATGAAGTCTTATAGTTACAATAGATTGTTTTAAGCTAGTAACAATTTAATTCCAGTCACATGAAAAATACTCTAGACTTTTTTCCTCCCTGCCGAAAAGTTATATTTTTGATATTCTGTTGCCTTAAAATATACATTAATATTAGTATATATAAAATATATACATTATATATACCTTAAATATATATACATTATATATGTATATATGCATATCATATATACACATTTTATATGTATAATATATAAAAATTATATGTACACTATACATAGATAACACTATACACATATATACATAATGTGTATAATATATACTTCATATACATATGTGTGTGTGTTTCTTAACTACTAATTGTAGTTGTTATTGTTTTTGACTGTTTGACTTTTAACCTTCATGTTAAGGGATTGAAAGATTTACATAGTACCACTGTAGCAATAGGGTATTTTGAGTCTGATTATGAATTTACTTCTACAGTGAGCTTTATACGTTCCCGTGTTTCATGATAGTTTGGATAGTTAAGGATATTTTGTAAGTCCAGGCAAGTTATGACAAATTCCCTCAGCTTTTGCTTAGGTGCAAAAGTCTTTTCTTCTCCTTATTTGTGAAGGACAGCATGCTGGCTATTGTTTTTTTTTTTTTTTTTGGCTGGCAGTTATTATCACTTAACACTTTGAATATATTATTTCATTCTATCCTGGCCTGCAAGGTTTCTTTTGAGAAATTTGCTGGTAGTCTATTAGATATTTTCTTATTTACAACTTGACACATTTTTCTTGCAGCTTTTATAATTCTCTCTTTTGCTTTGACTTTTGAAAATTTGATTATAATGTGCCTTGGAGAGAATCTTTTGGGGTAGAATCTAATTGGGAATCTTTTAGTTTCCTGGATCTGGATTTGCATATATCTTTCTAGACATGAGAAGTTTTTAGCTATTATTTTGTTAAATAAGTGTTCTGTGCCTTTCTTCATCTCTTCCCCATCTGGCATTTGTATAATGTAAACATTTGTTAATAGTGTCTCATAAATCCTGTAGGCTATCTTTATTCATGCTTATTCTTAAACCTTTTTATCTGACTGGACTACTTCAAAATACCTGTCTTCGAGTTCAAAAATTCTTTCTTATGCTTAACCAAATTTGTTATTGACACTGTCAGTCATATTTTTTGGTTTCATTTATTGAATTTTTCAACTCCAAGATTTCTGGGATTTTTATAATATTCTCTGTTGAATTTCTCATTCAGAAGATGAATTTTTTCCTATTTCATTGAATTATTGGTCTGTATTTTCTTGTAGCTCAATGAGTTTCCTAAGATCATTATTTTGAATTCCTTTTCAGGAATTCTGTACATTTTATTTTTGCGGGGGTCTGTTACTAGAGAATTATTGTGTTCTTTTAGAGGTGTTCTTTTGCTTTTTTATATTTCTTGTACCCCTATGTTGATATCTGTGCATCTAGTGGAATAGTCACCGTTTTCAATTTTGTGGGGTAGCTTTTGCAGGAAGAGACTTTTTCCTATAGATGCATCCTAGGATGTTGGTTGGGAATGGTGCATTGGCTTTGGTTCTGGGTGGACCCAGTAACATAGCCTCTGTGCAGTTTCTTTAGCTGAAATCTTTGTCAGTGATAGCTGTGATTATGTCAGTGACCTAGGGTACATGAGTTTGTGATGGCAGTAGTGAAGTTTTGCTGAGAGCTGGAGGTACTGGACTGGCGGCTGGGCTTGGTGCATTTGGGTACTATGGGCTGGTTACTCACAAGGTTTTCTACTGGCAGGCCCACCGGCAGGCTGACTGTTGGGCTGGACATGTGCAGGTACAGCAGGTCAGCCAGCTGTGTGTCACCTTTCCCACTACGCAGGTCTGCCTGTGTGGGGATAAGGGTGCTGGGTGGATTTTAAGGCAGCATCTCAGCTGCTCCACTGAGCCTAGACTCTTAGTAGCCAGGGTTGTGGTACTGTAACTACCCATGTGAGTATGGTGGTATAATGGCAGTGCCTCAGAAATGGAGAGAGGCAATGGCTACCAAGCTCCAGAGCAGCATGCACTCTAGTAGTTGATCCATTGTTAAGATGCTGTGGTGCTGTAGCAGCTTAGGTCACAGTGGATGGAGGTTACACAGTGGAGAGTCCTACTCTGGGGCAGTGCACCTGCATGACCTCAACTCCCCAAACTGGATTCGGGGCCTACAAAGACCACAGAACTCTCTGGCAGCAAGGACTACAGGTGTGTGTAGCAGTAATAAGGACCACGGGGGGTCTCCAGCTTACTTTTTCCCTTAAAAATAAAATCCCTCCTGGCTGCAAGTTAATCCCAGTAAAGGAGATAATGTGGCAGAGGTAGGGTGCTTTGCTCCTCTCTCTATGGTGCTTTCCTGGGTTTCCATGTTCCACAGGGATCTTGCCACTGCCCTAGTGATCTCCATTGTACTTCCTCAGTCACTCCAGTTGAAATATAGCTGTTTGTGTGTTGTTTGCCTCCTCTTTTTGTGGGAAGATAAGCACCTGACAACTCTAGTCAGCCATCTTGCTGTTTGATTGTGGTAATAGCTGAGTTTCAGAGGATCCATCAAATCCTGAAATTGGACACAGCCCTTGTGTGTTCACAAAAGAAATTTGCTTAAAACTTGTAGGGGTATTGATGTATCAAGTACGTTTGGATCAGTAGATTTTGTTGACATAGTCAGGGCCAAAATAGAAAACACTTTTACAGGCTAGGAATTACTACACAGCCCTTTTCATGCATGTGTGAGTAAGGCTGGTCTCACTATCATATGTATTCTCCAGTTGGACCTTAAGTAATGGAGAAATTGAAGGCCAGGCTGACTTTCCACTATTCCCCCAACTCACTAGGACATATGGTTCTCAAAAATATGGTCCTGAGAGGAAGGATATCAGCTGTGGTCTACTTGTTAGAAATGCAAACTCTCAAGCTATACCCCAGAGCTACTGAATGAGAAACTCAGGGATAGACCTCAGTAAGCTGTGCTGAAGCAAGACATCCAGGTGATTCCGATGCCTGCTACACTTTGGGAACCACTGACCCAAGACTATGATAGCAAAATCATTTTGCCACAAAGCTCCTGGTAACTTTCAAGTGAGTTCAGGCTCAGCTTTTACTATTTTGCTGCAACATAAATATAGCTAGCGTATGTGAGTGCTTAGTCTCTGTAAGGGGCTGAACTAATCACTTGCCCTGAATAAATGCATTTGATCCTCACAATAACCCTGTTAGGAGGATACAAGCTTGTTTCCTTCCTTCCTTCCTTCCTTCCTTCCTTCCTTCCTTCCTTCCTTCCTTCCTTCCTTCCTTCTTTCTTTCCTTCCTTCCTTCCTTCCTCCCCTCCCTCTCTCCCTCCTTCCTTCCCTCCTTCCCTCCTTCCTTCCCTGCTTCCCTCCTTCCTTCCCTCCTTCCCTCCTTCCTTCCCTCCTTCCCTCCCTCATTCCCTCCTTCCCTCCCTCCTTCCCTCCTTCCCTCCTTCCCTTCTTCTCTCCTTCCCTCCTTCCTTTCTTCCCTCCTTGCCTCCTTCCCTCCCTCCTTCCCTCCTTTCTTCCTTCCCTCCCTCACTTCCTTCCTTCCTTCCTTCCTTCCTTCTTTTGCTTTGTCATCCAGGTTTGGGTGCAGTACTGTGATCTCTGCTCACTGCAACCTCTGCCTCCCAGATTCAAGCGATTCTTGTGCCTCAGCCTCCTGAGTAGCTGGGATTACAGGTATGCACCATCATGCCTGGCTAATATTTGTATTTTTAGTAGAGATGGTTTCACCACATTGGCTAGGCTGGTCTCAAACTCCTGGCCTCAAGTGATCTACCTCCCTCAGCCTCCCAAAGTGCTGGGATTACAGGCATGAGCCACCATGCCCAGCCAGGCTTCTTACTTTCATTAACAGATGAGCAGATTGAGGCACAGAGTGGTATAATAACTTGCCCAAAGTTCCACAGAGAGCACATGGCAGAGTCAGGATCTAAATTCAGGCAGTCTTCACTACACTCTACGACTTCTATCAGTGGACTCTTCTTTTCCCAAACTCCACAGCACATTGCTCTCACAATGAGAGGAAAAGAGAATGGGGCAACAGTTTCCAGATATTCCTCTCCTTTGTGGCTACTGGATGCTCCACTGTTCCCTAAGAATGCTCCACAATTCTCCTAAGTCTCTGACCATTCCCTGATCCCTTCTCTAACTCTTCTTTCACCTGGTCCCTTGGATTCAAACCTGTAGACTCCCCCACAGTTTAGTCCTTTTTTTTTTATGTTCACATTTCTGTGGGACATTCCACATTTACAGATGTCCTACTTATGGTTTAAATATTTCCTTCTTTTCAGATGACCCCTGAATTTGTACTTGCCTCAAACTGTCTTCTCAATTCCAGTTTCAAATTCCCGCAGCCTCTACTTTTCCTCATGGGGGTCTTTACATCACTTCTACTTCCTTACTTGCTGCTAAACTAATGTCTCCTCCACCAAACTTCCAGAGATTTATCCCCTAATTTTCCTTATGGGGCTATCATTCTCCTAGTCTTCAGGGCCTTGCTTTCATTCAGGTACCAGTCTCTGTCTTTTTTCACATGAACAAAAAATACTTTTGCCATCCCCGGTTTTTCCATGTTACAAAGGTCTCTGGCACAAAAGAATTAGGCTGACAACTTGGCCCATTCATTTAATTACCAAAAAGGTGTAAACTTAGTATGCAAGATGAGGCATGATATAGTTTAGCTGTAATTTCAGAACACAGTTTTAAAAGATCAGACCGTCATGGCCTTTAAAAAGCAGCACGAAGATAAGCAACATAAAGGCCAGCACAACTAAGAGGCATCTTCAGTGACAACACCAGGGAAAACATGACTTTGGTTTTCATTAATGACCAATTTCGTTGAACAAAGAATTGGACATTATAGCATTTGTAAACAAAGTGCAATTATAAATTGCTATTATAATTGTTAATTAGGTATATTTATACTGTAGATTAGTTTTTTTTAATTTATCCTCTAGATGCCACTTGATGCTAATTATCCGAGTTACATTATTATCAATTGAAAAATATTTTAATTAAGTACAAAGCTGTTTAAATTAGCATAAGACTTACAGAAATTCAAATATGGTTTGATGCTTAACTTATTTTTTTAGGACTACATCAGATGGTACATTTAGCCTTTGGAATTCATTTTTGATGAAACTCTCTATTGCAACCTGGCAAATGATAATTACAGTGAAAGCGGTGGGAGTGTTCTTAGTGATGTTCACTCATTAAATGTGTGTGTCTATCATATGTATATGATATTGCCAAATCACTGCTACAGGTTCCACAAATATTCAGCAATGATTATCACTGTTCCTGCTCTCTATGGGAGCTCTCTGTCTAATCAGGGAGATAGACACGTATGGTGGATCGGGGAGCCCAAGAAGAAAACAAGCTATCTAAGAAGGATAGAAACAAAGTGCCTATAAAATTCAGCTGGGGTTAGGTGTAGTGGGAGAGAGAGAGAGAGTTTAGAAATCTTATTAAACTTTCAATTAGGTGCATTTGAGCTAGATTTTGAGTATAGATGAGGAGGGAAGAAAAATATAGAGTCTGGGCTTGGTGAATGGAGTCAGACGTGTTTATCATTTGGGTCTCACTTGGTTGTGATATAAATCCAATTCAAAGGGAGAGGCAAGGAAATTTATTGCCTCATGTGATTGAAAAGCCCAAGAGTAGTTGGCTGCAGGCTAGATTCAGTGACTCAAATAATGAAATCAAAATTTAGTCTTTCTCTCTTTCTTTTAACCATGTCTCAGCTCTGTTTTCTAATCTTGTATTCTGCCTTCAGCTCTGCTGGTGAGCAGAAAAAGTGGTTACCTTCCCAATACAAATCCAATGATGTCCTGGGATTTATTCAGTATGGAATGTCGTGGACCATGTGTCCATCCTTGAACTAGTTAGTCACTGTGACCAGGATGATACAGTGTGCTGGTTGGCAAGGCCTAGGTCATATTCCCACTGCTAGAGCTAGGGTTGGAATGACTGAGAGTGAAATAGAGCACTTCTCCAAAGGAAAATTGGGGTGTTGTTATCAGGAGAGGGAATGGGTGCTAGGAAAAATATGCAAATACTTGTTATAGTAGTCAGATGTATGAGCATGGAAAATCATGATAGTTGGATGGTTGTATATGAGACAGTGGAACCCAGGGATTGTGAAGGGTATTAGTGGAAAATACTTGATAAGTTCTCTCCCTTCGTAGCTGAGCTCCTAACACACTGGTGCCAAGCATGTTTTTACCTCCTAGCATTTTTACTTACTGTTCCCTCTGCATAGAATCCTCTTTTCCAAGATGTGCTAATGGCCTCTTCCTTTATGGCTCAAACATCGCCTTATCAAAGAAGTCTTCCTTGACCATTTTATAAAAACAGCATGTTCGTGGTGGTGGGCGTCTGTAGTCCCAGTTACTTAGGAGGCTGAGGCAAGAGAATGGCGTGAACCTGGGAGGCAGAGCTTGCAGTGAGCCATGATGGTGTTACTGTACTCCAGCCTGGGTGACAGAGCGAGACTCGGTCTCAAAAAAAAAAAAAAAAAAAACATGTTCCTATCCTCACTGTCTACAATAGGAATTGGTCAACTATAGCCTGTTTGCCAAATCAGACCCAAACTACTGCCAAGTTTTGTAAATAATATTTTACTGGAGCATGATCATACTCGTTTAAGTTTGTCTGTGGTTGCTTTTGCAGTACAGTGGCAGAGTTGAGTAGTTGAGACAGACATCATATGGCCCAGAAAGACTAAAATATTTACTATCTGGCCCTTTACAAAAAAAGTTTGCCAATTCCTGGTCTGCATCTCCATTCTGCTGTATTCTTCTTCAGGCCAGTTATCACAACGTGACATGATGTATATTTGTTTATTTTCTTTCTATCGTTCCTCATTCGATGTAAGCTTTCTGATAGCAGGAAGTTTTGTTTCATAGACTTAGAATAGCACCTGGCACATAATAACTGCTCAGTAAAATTTGTTGCATGACTGGATTGAAAGATTTTGAATATTGGAATGTCTCACAACTCACCTGACAGTGTAGTAAAAAGAAGCAGGGGAGAGCATGCCCCTAAGTTGCGAGAATATTGTAATACATTTGTTGGAGAGTCATAAAGGCTTAAACTAGGATAGAAAGAGAAGAGAGAACAAATAGACACAATACCTTGAGATAGAACTAATAAAACTTGGCAAGTAATTTAATGTGGAGGATCGGGGGAGGGAAGTTGAGGATACTTCTGGTGTTGTTAGCCTTGTCGGTCAGATAATTGTGACATCATTAACAGAAATTTATAGGACCAATGGCAGATTTGGGATTAGAGATTAATAGTTCAGCTTTAGATGTACTGGTTCTTGGAGTTTGGCCTCTGCCTTGGAGAGGTCCACTGCCCAGTGGGAAACGCCAGGCAAAAAGCCCACAAGAGATGCCTGGCTGAGGAGAGGGATCAGAGAGTCATTCACATACCTTAAACAGTTGGAAGTGCCCCAAAGCAAATACTCAGCAAAGCTCATTAACTAGAGCTTCACCAAATAGCCCCTGGCCACCCAGTCCATTTCTTTATCTGAAGAAGCCTCCAGGGATGGTTTACAGGGCCATGATTGCCCTCCCCGGTGTATCCTCAGAAGTCCAGCGCCCTATCCCATGTTCCTGTGCTTTTCCTCATCCACTCTGCCTTTTACCATGACAAGGTGAAGCAACTCAAAAGGCTTTAGAATGCAACAAAACTTGGGTTCTTACCAGCCACGTGAAGTTGGCCACATTGTTCAAGTCACCCAGATGTTACTTAAATGTATTCAGGTTCTAAATAAACAGGATCTCCTCCTTCCTTTCTCTGTGCTGCTTTTTCCTTTTTTCTCTTTCTTTCTGAAGTATTTCATCAGTACACAGAAGGAAGCATGAGAGTGGCTGAAGGATTATATTTTAGAGTGGAACATGGTTTCTCAGATAGGGTAGTGAAAATAGAATACTTCAAACCTTGGTCCCTGGGAGATGAGAGCCTACCAATCTAATAGAAACATTTGAGTAATAAATCAAAGGAGCCTAAAACTCACCAGGGCCCACCTTCTGCTCCCAGTTATCGTTAGCAGAGATAATCTGCTTAGTATTCAACTGTTTAGAAAGAATTACTGGTTGTCTAGTTCTTCTGTGGCACCTCATTTAAAAGTTGCTTTATTATTTACAGGAATAATGTATTAGATCATAAAGATACATTTCCCATAAATAATGCAGCGAGAAAGTCACATATACAAGAGTCTCAGATGAACAACCATGACCTAATAAACCAGAGATACTTAATGAGAAAAAGCAAAATTCTACAATACAGAAATAATAATGGGGTTTCATTTGAAATGCTACAGGGAGTACAGCACTCATAATTCTCCAGAAAAAAAAATTAAAAAGAATCAATCCAAAAACCTAGGCGATTTCACGGCATAGTAGCGCGCATTCATCCACCCATGTCCGTAGGCAGCATAAGCTACAGTGGTTCAGTTTTTCCCTGCAAGCTTGAGGGGTGAATTCCTGATGCAGGAGGAAGAGGTGTTTGGGCCCCACACAGTTTTCCCTTCGGCAAGAGGGAAATGTGATTTAATATGAGCATCGTGGATTTATGCTGCTGTGTAAACTTCCACGATCATCCCAGCAGCATTGCCTCAGCAGACCTTCCCAGCTGCTCAGCCATTGCAGCCCTCAATGGTGCTCAGGGGGAGTGGGAAATAAGGAAGTTGGGGACGTTTGTCAGCTTTCTAGTTTGATTAAAGAGTTGATGAGGTTCACTGTGTGGTTCCTTTGAAGAGAGCTAATTCCAACACTTAACAAGGGAGGGAGAAGCTTTTGTTTTTTTGTTTGTGGAACTGACACAACTTTAATTTCTCTATCAAGCCATAGTCAATGTGTTTTCAAGCTTCTGTCGGCCTGTTTTTATTGTCAGAGTTTTCTTCTAGCCAGTTAATCCCAAGGACAGAGTATTTTCAAATGAGGAGATAAACTTCTGTCAGGCATCTTCAATGTCAAGATCTAGGTATATTGTCTCCTTTCTTACTAATTATATTACCCTTGCAGAACATTCTTTTGCCACCAACAGTCACCTGAGTAGAATTTTTTCTTTTTTCTTTTCCAGCAGAGGCCAAGGGGAATGTTGGTATTCCACTGTGATACTAGGAATTTAATGAGATGACAATGTGAATAAGAAAATCTCAGTGCACAGAATAGGGAAGGAAATTAACTTTGTTCTCCTTTATTGGAAAGACTTGGATTTCATTTGCTTATTTGACTGGGAGAAAAGAGTACTAAAAATATTCTCTTAAGCTCCTTATGCTTCACCTCCTTGCTTGCGCTCTACTTTTGCCAGGTACTTCCTTTTAATCTTAACTCCTTTTGCACCGTCTTCCCTGGGAATAGTGGTTAATGGGGTAAGGGTTAATCCAAACACAGGAAAAAAGGAGAGACAGAGGAGAAAATGCCCAGTCTTCTTCAAGGTATAGAATAGAAGCAAATTTCAAAGTTTCTCCCCTTTAGAACAGTAGTATAGGTCAGCAGAATAAGTGAGTATGGGGTGAGGGCACAAACTTCCTGGGTTGAACTTCTGGCTCTAATGGTACAACACTGGGAACTGGTTTCTCATCTGTAAAACAGGGTTCATAAGAGCACTACATAATTATGTCAAGCACTCAATGTGGTGCTAGGCACCTCATGAGTACCCGATATATTAATGGCTGTTTTCTTCCTTCTACATATTCTTGTTGAACGTGATTTGTACAACTATCACCAAACTAAGTTCAGTGCAGAGATGTAAGGACATAGAACAAAAGTTCCACTTTATAAGTTCTCAAATAAGTTATATTCTTGTACAGCCATCATACCCAGTGAAATATTAAATAACAGTGAACATGTTTTTAAAAACTTGAACAAAAACATACGATAGAACTTGGACATGCTGAGAGGATTAAGTAGATGGTAAGTGCTGAAGACAAGGTAGGAAGAGACCAGGCCTACAGAGTTGGTCAGGAGAAACTTCCTAGAGGAGAAATAGGGGGAAGTGTAAGGGATGGGGACAGAGTTTGACTTCACAAGTGCAAGGGAATGAGAAGCAGCTTCCTATGCAGCAGCAAGAACAGGGACTGTGGTGTGACAGAGGAGGTGGAATGAGCTGCCATTGATTTTTTCAGCAAATAAGCACAGTTAGATTTCTTTATGGGAAGAGACTGTCATGTATCAGCATGTAGTAAACAGGAATTACTTACTTTCCCACAAACTGAATTAAGGAGATGTCTCAGGGTTGTGCTAGACCCTCCCGGGGACCTTCCTGGCAGTGTACTGTGCAGGATGTGGTGGAAATGAGAATGGGAATATTTAATATTATTTTGGCTCTGAAAGTCAAAGAGAAAAGACAAGTGTAGTTACACATTATTTATGTTGCAAGAACTCTCATGGTTCAAAAATGAAAGGAAGTGGCATAAACAAGAAGCTTGACATTATTGAAGCTGTAGTGTAGGCTGTTCTCCTTTAGAAAGAAATTCACTCGGCCGGGCGCGGTGGCTCAAGCCTGTAATCCCAGCACTTTGGGAGGCCGAGACGGGCGGATCACGAGGTCAGGAGATCAAGACCATCCTGGCTAACACGGTGAAACCCCATCTCTACTAAAAAATACAAAAAAAAACTAGCTGGGCGAGGTGGCGGGCGCCTGTAGTCCCAGCTACTCGGGAGGCTGAGGCAGGAGAATGGTGTAAACCTGGGAGGCGGAGCTTGCAGTGAGCTGAGATCCGGCCACTGCACTCCAGCCTGGGCGACAGAGCCAGACTCCCTCTCAAAAAAAAAAAAAAAAAAAAAAAAAAAAAAAAGAAAGAAATTCACTCATATTGAACAAATATTAATTGAGTTTCTACTCTGGCCAGCTGCTGTGCTGAACAAAGGGACACTCTGGGTCCCTGCCTTCCTAGGATCCACAGCCAAGCAAGAAAGTTAGATTTTCTTTTTTTTTTTTTTTCCTTTGAGATGCTTTTCTCACTCTGTCATCCAGGCTGGAGAGCAGTGGCGCAATCTCAGCTTACTGCAACCTCTGACTCTCGGGTTCAAGTGATTCTCCTTCATCAGCCTCCCAAGTGGCTGGGATTACAGGTGTGCTGCCACCATGCCCAGCTAATTTTTGTATTTTTAGTAGAGACGGGGTTTCACCATATTGGCCAGGCTGGTCTCGAACTCCTGAGCTTGTGATCTGCCTGCCTTGGCCTCCCAAAGTGCTGGGATTACAGGCATGAGCCACTGCATCTGGTCAAAAGACAGATGTTTTAAGCATTTACATTTTAAAAAATGTGTGTTTTGGGAGCAAAGTATAAAATGCTGTGGAAACATAAAATTAGGAGATTAATTTAACCTAATTTTACACGTAGGGAAGCCCACCTGAAAGAAATGATTAAGTTAAGACTGGAAGGATGAATTAATCAGTCCAAGGGTTGGAAGCACTAAATGTGGAGTAGCTATTTCGAGCATATACAAAGTCCTGTTGAAGCATGAGGAAAAAGTTTTCGAATTCAACACAGACAGAGAGTAGAGATGGAGTAGAATGTCCAGATATAAAAGGGGAGAGGTCATCATTAGAATAGCTGACATTTCTTAAATGCTTATTCCATAGCAGGTCATGTTCTTATCTCTTTGCGTGTCTTGATTCTCAGGACAGACCTCTAAGATATGTTTCATTCTTATTTTCACTTTATATATGAGAAAACTGACAAATAGGAAAGTTTCCCAACGTTTTATTGCAAGTTAAAGGGTGGAAGTAAGCTCTAAACCCGGGTAATCAGACTCTGAAACCTATATTTTGTTTTTCTTTAAATAACAATTTTATTGAGATATAATTTGCATATGCAATTTACCCATTTAGAGTGTACAAGTACATTTTTTGTATAAAGTGTGTATACTTTTCACATAAATCATGTAGGAGGGCCGGCCGTGGTGGCTCATGCCTGTAATCCCAGCACTTTGAGAGGCCAAGGCGGGTGGATCGCTTGAGGTCAGGATTTTGAGACCAGCCTGACCAACATGGTAAAACTTTGTCCCTAGTAAAAGTACAAAAATTAGCCTGGCGTGGTGGTGGGCGCCTGTAATCTCGGCTACTTGAGAGCCTGAGGCAGGAGAATCACTTGAACCCAGAAGGCAGAGGTTGCAGTGAGCCGAGATGGCACCACTGCACTCCAGTCTGGGTGATAGGGCGAGACTCCGTCTAAAAAAAAAAAAAAAGAAAAAAATATCATTTAGGAGAGGAAAAGTCATATCTTTTCTTCACCCCTTGCAAGTCTCCGTAACAAAAACAGATTTAAAAAGGAGAAAAAGAAAAGCACAGCAAATTTAACAAAAATTGTCTATGGCATAGGAGCCTTCATAAATGAACACTCAAAGAAACAGGGAAAACCATATTTTTATGTGTAGGTTTGATGAAGAGTAGACAATCATGTAGAAGTATGATTGCACAAAGGCAGGTATGAGCTAATGGTAACGAACTGGGAGAAACTTAGAAGGACCTGTTTTTTCTGATTCTTCTTGGCATCTCTTTGACTTCATTCCTTTCCTCTGGGTATAGAGTAGGACGAAACCTGTTGCATGAGTATTTCTCAGGAAAGAAGGGTGGGAGAAGATCAGAGGGTGACTTTTCTAGGTTTTATAATCAGCTTCAGGGAAGAACGGTGGGAGCAAGTCAGAGTCCTTCTTGCTTCTGCTGTTTTCTCAAATGCCAAGGAGCCATATTTTGGGGTAGTATGTCCTGAACCCCGACAGTCATATTTACATAGCCACAAATATACATATATATGTTTGCATTGTATGTTTTATATGTATCTAGTATACATATATTTGTTGTATTATATGGTATATATGTATACATGTGTATACACATATATACTAGATAAATATATACATATACATGGATCATTATATATGTGTGTGTGTGTACATAAATCTCTTTTAGAAAACCACAATATTGCAGTGGGCACTGTGTGTCATGTTAAGGTGTTCAGACTTTTATTTTAAGGCAATGAGGATACATTGAAGGGCTTCTAATTGGGGACCAGCAAGATCTAATTTGTGTTTTACGGGACACTGTGATGAGGATCAGCCAGGGATGGGCTGGACAGATCCAGAATCATGAGCCCAAATACATCCTTGACATCTATGTTCAGTGTTTTAATTCAAAACGAGATTTTTAACAAAAGAGTCGTTCAGCCTGCTCTACAAAACTGTAGCACTCACAAACAACTCAGATTGTTTTTTTGGCTCAGCCCAAAGAAAAGAAGCTGAGCCTATGACGAAGGGCAGGACTCTCCCCGCTGGAAAGAGCACAAGCATATACGATGAGTGCTGAGCACAGTGCATTGTTCTTCCCACTTAGTTGCTTGATGTGAGCTGATCAGAGGTCAAAGCACATTTAAAGTACTTGTATTGTATCATGGGCTTGTGGAAAAGATTGCATTGAACTAAACAAAGCAAAGAGCCAATAAGAAATCAATATGCAGGGTGCCTCTGAGCTATGAAGGAAGGTAAGGTGCTTTTCTTCTTTGGCTGTTAAATGCATCTCAGCTGCCAAGGAAAATGACTTTCTCTCTTGACTTCCTATCTGTCTAGCTGACTGCTTATTGGAGAGTATTCAGGCCCTAGTGGTTCAACTGTATGTTTAATGAGGGTGTCCTAGCACAAGAGCCTAAGTGAGGTCCTCTGGCCTAATTCTTCCTCCGAGGACTCTGAAGATATATCTCTCCTTAGCAAATTGTGATCAAAGATTGCTGGTGGAGCAGAGAAAAGGGCCAGGGCCTTAGACTTACACAGTGCAATCTCTACCTGTCATTGGGAACTTATGCTGCAATATGATGTCTGAGAAATGTACCAGAGAGATTCATATGCAAATAGCCCCGAGAATTAATTGCAGACACAGGAATTTCAAGGAGAGGCCTTCACTGAGAAGTGGAAATTTGAGTTAGCTCTTGAAGGATTTCAGTAGGTGAAGCTGGGGAAGAAGCTGTTCCCACTGGAAAGAAATAACATCAAAAACCACTCTTAGGCCTGGTGCAGTGGCTCACGCCTGTAATCCCAGCACTTTGGGAAGGTGAGGTGGGTGGATCATGAGGCCAGGAGATCGAGACCATCCTGGCTAACACGGTGAAACCCCATCTCTATTAAAAATACAAAAAATTAGCCGGGTGTGGTGGCGGGCACCTATAGTCCCAGCTATTCAGGAGACTGAGGCAGGAGAATGGCGTGAAGCTAGGAGGCGGAGTTTGCAGTGAGCCGAGATTGCGCCACTGCACTCCAGCCTGGGAGACAGAGCGAGACTCTGTCTCAAAAAACAAAACAAAACAGAATAAAACCACTCTTACTCTTGTGGTACAGCCTCGTAACAACTGAAGTTTACAAATTTAGTCCTGTCTTCTGAATGAGAGATAAAAAATGAATTCTGGAGTACGAGGTGAATTCACTTTTTTTAAAAAAAAAGATCACTTTCCTTATTCTCTCCTCATCCTTTTTCTACCCTCTTTTCATCTGTGATTCCTAGACAGAAAAATGATACAAGCGAGAAACGCCAAGTCTGAGTCAAGTCTGCTACCACAGATTGCAAATAGGCTGATAAAGCATAAGAGCTGACAAATCCTAGAGAACTAAACACATGATCATATCTGCATGGTAGCATTAGCTACAACTGGATACTTGCACATTTGCCTCTGTCATTTGATTTGATTCCCAAAAGCGTCCTTAAAGGTACTCAGGATATGGGGTAGAGGAAGATAAATGAAAAAACAATCAATCACCTTCTTAGACATTAAGAGGATAACGGGCTAGGGATGGCACCTATGCCTCTCCATAATAGCAGTTAGGCCCCTACTAGGAACAAGCCCCCTCCCAGCACCATAGGAATGATGCATGAAGTTCTTAGAGACTGGCTATGATTTTAGGACTTTGGCAGTGTTTCTTCACTGTTTTCTTGTCATGGGTGCCTTTGTCAAGCTGTTGAAGACTACAAATCCCTTCTCAAAATTATATTTTTAACTGCATTGAACAAAATGTCCAGGATTACCAAAGAAAGCTAATTAGACACAACTGCCAACACATTAAAAACAATGTTGTGATAAAATAATATATGTTTCTCTTTGATAACTACCATCGTTTCAAAGGAGCAGAGAGCATAAACAAGATTTTGAGATGTATGCAACAACTTAACTAGGATAGGAAATAATCTGTGAGTTCTGTTGGTGACAGAGTCCCAGAGTGATAATTATTATCGATTATTTTCTATATTCTCATCAGAGGAAATGCTAGATTCCAGTTAGAGGTTAACGAAGAGAATGATGTAAAATCTGCTCCTTCAATGATCACAAACCCACTGAATTCTATCTGTAAATCTCTGGGGTCCATTGTCCCAGGTGAGGCTCCCTGTCCTAATGTAAGTGCTTACTTAGTGAACACCTATTACGTACAATTACTATGATAAGCTGGGGATTCAGCTAGAGTATAACAAGAATAGGACATGATTATAAACCCTGACATGTGTCTATATTGTTTCATGCTTAATATCATGGACCAGATGAAAGGAACTCCTGTATCATGTGGAGCCTATCATTAAATTCTGAGGATGGGGTTAGTCTGGAGTTGGAAGCGGGGGTATGTTACAACACACTAGGACCAAACAGTGATTCTCAACAGGGGTGTGTTGATGGGAGTGGGTGGAGATTTTGACCCTGAGAACAATAATTGGCAATGTCGAGAGACATCTTTAGCACAATTTGGTGGGGATGGAGGTGGGGGGTTGCTACTGACATGGATAGAGGACGAGGATGCTACCCAGCATTCTACAGTGCACAGGACAGCCCCCTACAACAAAGAATGATTTGGCCCTAAGTGTCAGTAGGGCTGACGTTGAGAAGCCATGGGCTACAGGAAAAGTATACAGAGAGCTGACTGCAGTGCCACTGTAAATAACCTGTGCGTCCCTGTTTCGGTGCCCTGCAAGCCCTTGGAAATTTGTGTGTCCTCCTTTCTCATTCTTTGAGGTTGCAGATTGCATTATTTCCTCCTCTGTAGGGCCCGGTGTCAGGCCATGCACACAACAAGTGAGCAATTAATGTTAACCATGGGTAAGTATGGCCCAGCTATCTCTCTAGCCTGAGCCTTGGTCACAAAGTATTGACAGAAGCAAAAAACTCGAGATGAGAGCTCTCCAGCAGAAAGCTCTTTGGAGTGGGGAAGGCAGAAGTGATGTGCATAGTGGTTTGAATCTCTGCCTCCTATTCAAAGTGGTGTGAGCACAATGACCTATTTTTGTCTGTGCAGCAAGGAATATAGAAGCCTTGGTAAGGCAAGTCCACTTCTACTTGGTACAGCATAACTTTTGCCTTTCATATAGGATGGTTATTCAGTTTCCTTATTTATATAATCTTATCGTTGAAGTAGACCTCAAAATGGATTTATGACAATGCTGAAATTTGTTAAGCAACCAATATGTAGGTAGATTTGTTTTATACTCTTTACATTCACCCATTACTTAGGGCTTACTTTTTATAATCCACTCCCCGCTCCCTTCTTTTCTATTGAGAACCAGAGTTATTTCTCCAGCTAAAAAAGCAGCTCTTCTTGGGGTAAAGGATAAGATGGGCCTGTCATCCCAGGCATGTAAAATGGCAAATGCTAAGCCATGTGTTAAGTTTGAGAAGCACACCTTGTAGACCACTACAGTAACAGAGGTGTGATCTCATAGTTCGACTTCTTTCTTTAAAATTCTGAATTGTGCAGAAGTTAGTGACATTTCCTTCTCTTCCTTTAAGGCTGCTTTGGACCAATCCTGAAATGATTTTTCAAGTTATGATCAATTGCCCTGTGGGAGCATGATTTTAGTGGGGTCCGTGGATCTCTAAAAGTTCTTTGCTCTAATGAATTAGGAGGAACGTCAGCTTCATCCATTTAGTGCGCTTCTCTGTGAGCTGTTTCCATTTGTCATGAAAATGTGGAAGGGGTTTTTGCATTGCCTGAGTTAGAAGGTTCAGAAAAATGAGCCTGGACTTATTGATTTGTTAGTGTCCAATGTCCCTAAAATTGGGCCTCAAGGTAAGGTTTTTTGACAACTATAAAAACATACAGAGCACTTAACAGACCTAGATAGACATCTTACCTTTAATCTCAAATTAATCATACTTACTAGCTTACTCTTCTGATTTTAACGGAATTTTCTTATAAAATGGGCAGTTTCTAAAGATTAAAAGGGAGTCTTTATATGATCCAGAGGACTTCCTGAGTGGTGCCATTTATCACTAACATTTGTATTTTGCTGTACAGGTTGACAAGCTCACTCACCTCTCATTTAGTCTTCATGATAAACCTGAGCCTTAGGTTGGTGGTAGATGATGCCCACTTTATAGGTACAGGAACTATTCTTAGAACAGTTAAAAGGCTCTACATTCATACAGTAAGTTTGGTGGGAAATCCAAAATGAGAGCCTGGATATTAGAACATATAATATTAACAACAACTATGCTATGATGTGTAATTAAAAAAAAAAAACTAAACAATTAGTTTGAAGACCCAGATTCTGATGTTAATACTACTATAAATTAAGACTATATCACTGCTTGGTAAGGTTTAGAATCAAAATTTGTGATAAGGAAAGACTATCCCATCACCTGCAAAGATGAAGTGTGTGTTAGGCCATTCTTGAATTACTATAAAGAAATACCTGAGACTGGGTAATTTATAAAGGAAAAAGGTTTAATTGGCTCACAGTTCTGTAGGATGTACAAAAGCATGATGCTGGCATCTGCTCAGCTTTGGGGAAACCTCAGGAAACTTACAATCATGGTGGAAGGCAAATGGGGAGCAAGCACATCCCATGGCAAAAACAAGAGCAAGAGGAGACTGGGGAGGTGCCACATACTTTTAAATGACCAGATCTCACAGGAGCTCACTGTCACGAAGACAGTATGGGGGAGGGG
Organism: Macaca nemestrina; assembly: GCF_043159975.1. Taxonomy (NCBI): domain Eukaryota; kingdom Metazoa; phylum Chordata; class Mammalia; order Primates; family Cercopithecidae; genus Macaca; species Macaca nemestrina. The sequence continues at coordinate 23,743,769 of NC_092130.1, read as the reverse complement.
GGAATACTAAAACATTTATGAGAAATTCAACTCCATGATCCAGGCACCTTTCACCAGACCCCACCTCCAACATTGAGTATTGCAATTCAACATGAGATGTGGGTGAGGACACGGATCCAAACCATAGCAAACTGGCAAGAGCCAACTTGGTTCGGTTATCAAAATATACAGTCTGAAATACCTTGAGAATTTAAGAGGTAAAGGAAATGCCTTTGTTCAAATTCAGTAGCCCATTGATAACTTCTCATTTAGAGAATGTTTCTTAATGTACAGGAGTCCAAATATTTCTCTTCCCTTACCAATCATACTTAGTTTACAATGAGAACATGGGCGGGGATTTGTTTTTAAAGTAAGTCATAGTAAAGAAGTCACTGGGATCTGCCACCTTGACATCTTTGACAACTAAAACTGATTTACATTTCAGCAGAAAACATCATCATGCCAGTTTTTGTTTTCTACTTCTACCATTCTAATCACCACACCTCAGAAAAGAAATAACTAAAATATTTTACAGTTGTCTACTCAATAAAGGGGCTGCATGCAGGCACTACATTTGATTTAGTAGGGAGGAAGTGGGAGGGGATGGGTGTCTTTGTGACTGAACCACAGGATACCTTCCTGACCTCGACCAGATTTTTTTAATATCAGGTCTTAGTGCTTCCACTCAACCAAAGTTGGGATCATAGCAAGTCAGTAACCTCACTGCACCTTATAAGTACAATGAAGATATCAACACTGCATTCCTAGATAGTCACTGTGGAAATTAAATAAGACAACTCATGTAAAGTTTATACTCAGATATATTAAATTCTCAATAAGTGTAACTATGTTTATCATTTAAAAAATTAACTCTCAAAACTTCAGTTTCCTCATCTGCAAAAGGAAATGATGAGAGTATCTAAATGTTATGTTGTTACAATGATTAAATAAAATAGTATAGGTGAAGTGATTGGCATTGGAGTAAGTCATTGTTCTTGTTAGAATCTTGAATGTTACCATTCAAGGCAACACTTAAATGTATACTTAAAACACTCATGCAAAAACAATGTTAAAGAATTTCTTACTACCCAATGACATGTCAACATGCACAGACTTGAGCAATAAAAGCCCAAGTAATACTGGTCAAAAAGAATTCTAACAGAGAAACCCAGGAATGATGCCCTCTGCCCAGTCAGTTACATAATGGTAAAAAAATGGGCCAAACATGAGATCATAGGGGAGCCAAGGGTTGCTGATAGTACTGGGGGCATAATAAGGAGATAATAAATGGGAAGAAATCAGTAGAACCACAGAATAATGAGTTCATGATTTGGAAGAATATTTTTAGAAGGTTATTTTGCCTCCTGTAGAGGGCAATGGAGAAAATCCCCCCAGGAAAATGAGTAATGTCAAAATCATGAAGTACTTCTCCGCAATTAGGACATGTTATCAGATGTAAACAAGTTGATTGGCCCATGTAGGCAAGCCATCACCTTTTTATTTGTTTTCAATTCCAAGGGATGATAAGGTAAAACAGCTAACAGGATACAAAGATGCAATAATCCAGGCCAGAGATCTTTTACACAAAGGGCCAGATAGTAGATATTTTAGGTTTATGGACCACAGGGTCTCTGTTGCAGCTACTCAACTTTTCCATTGCAATGGGAAAGCAGCCATAAACAATATGTAATCAAATGAATATAGCTGTGTTCTAACAAAACTTTACTTTACTTACAAAAACAGGTAGTGAGAAAAATTTGGCCCATGGGTTCTAGTTTGCCAATCCCTGGTCTAGGCTCTGGTTTTCAGACCTTTTCTTTCTTTCTTTTTTTTTTTTTTTTTTTTTTTACGTGGAATTTCACTCTTGTTGCCCAGGCTGGAGTGCAATGGCACGATCTTGGCTCACTGCAACTTCTGCCTCCCAGGTTCAAGTGATTCTCCTGCCTCAGCCTCCTGAGTAGCTGGGATTATAGGCACGTGTCACCATGCCCGGCTAATTTTCTGTATTTTTAGTAGAGACAGAGTTTCACCATGTTGGCTAGGCTGGTCTCAAACTCCTGACCTCAGGTGATTTACCCACCTCAGCCTCCCAAAGTGCTGGGATTACAGGTCTGAGACACCACGCCCAGCCCTAAGACCTTTTCATCATTTAGTCTGTGAAGTCTGATACCAAATACAGGTGCCAAAGACTGGAAATCTAAACTGTGAGAGGTGTAAAAGCATGGGCTTATTCAACATTAAATCTTCAGCATCTCTTGTAGTGCCTGACACACAACAGGTACTCAATACAACTTTGGATGGATGGATGAATGAATGGACAGATGGACAAATGGATAGATGGACAGACAGGCAAACTGACACTAGCTTATGATTCCCTGTTTCCAAACAAGAACATCATCACTGTCAACAATAAATTAGCATTTATTGCATTCTTACTGTGTGCCATGCACTATTCCAAGTGCTTTGCCTGTAATATCTCATTGATGTTTTACAATAACCTATGAGGTAGATACTATCATAGACCATTGGATTTTAGTAGTAACAATTTGTTGTCCTCAAGTTGTTAGTTGCTTAATCTTAAATGAGTTATTAAAGCTCATCTTCCCTGGTTCCTTCATATATTAATAGATATTTATGAGAATTTAAAGTACATATGAAAATCCCTATAAACTCTAAAGTGACATTCAAAGATTAAATAATTGTTGTTTCAGCCCTGCTCTGGTTGAGCATGGACCTGTGAGACAGTGCTGGATAGTAAGATTTTTACATTAGGTGTTTATAGGCCCAGTTGGCTCTGGACAAATTGGGAAACCTTAGGGCAAATTGTGGGACCTAAATATTACTACTATTGTTCACCATTATATCCTTAGAACCTAGGTGAGTGACTAACTCACAGCAGAAATTACATACATATTTCTTTATGGATAAACAAAAGGAGGGCTAAATAACAAACAGAGAAACAAATAAATGAGAAAATTTACCTGCCCCAGCCAAGGAAGGGCAATATGGTTATAGATATTCTGAGTCTTAATAGGTCCTCCCAGAAACTGAGGTATAGATCACTATATAAAATAATGGAACATGTCTAATCTACTTACTGCTGCCTCAAAAGCTGAGTCACTTTCATAATGGGTCAGAAAGACATTTTTCAGGACAACTTGGTAATTCATCTTTATTTCCTTGTATACACAGTACATTCCATTTAAAAAGAGATGCTAATGCGTTTACGTTAAAGTATATAGATTTACAGCCTGAGATGAAATATATTCATAGATAGTATACCTTAATCCTGTTTAGGGAAAGTGAAGAATCAACTGGCATCAGATTAGTATTGATGAACTGTCACTCAGATTGACAAAGCAGCACAAGATACACTTCGCAAATACCCAAATCAAGCTAAAAAGCTCTGCAGATACAGGTTTTGACCCTTGCTTTTTTTCTTTTTTCTTTTTTTTTTTTTTTAGATAATCGGTTCAACATCTAAGAACATACTCTTTGGCACTGACTACTTCAGTCTTCATAGACACTGTTTTTATTTATGTGATGTTTGTAGGGATAGAGGAACAAACTATTAAAGACTCACAAAATGTGCTTGCCCCTGGATTGGTAAGCAAACGGGGGGAGATACTAGATGCCCTCGAAGGTGTCATACCAATTCAGACTGGAAGAACACCTTTTAGCATACCTGTTTTTACAACTCTTGTCTGGTAGTGAAAATTGACTAGCTTCTGCTATCCTGTGGATTTCCATTTCCTATTAAGCAGGCATTTAAAATTGAGTCATACAGGAGTGATGGTCACTCTTCAAAATGGACTTCTTTGTGAGCTCTAAGGAACAGTTCTTCCTGCTTTAGTGATGTAAACTGTTAGGGACAGACAGTCAAGACAGAAGCCTCTACCCTGTGAGAAAAATAATGAATTATTTAGGAGATGTCTAATTGCAAGTGACACAAAGCAAAATTATTCTGGTTTTTTAAAAATTTCTTTAAAAATGGGAATTTGCAGACTTATCAACCACTGAGAAGTCTAGATATAACCGTCCCTGGTGCTTTTAACATCTTTCTCTCTTTTACAGGTTTTCTTTAGGCAGTTCTTCAGCAGAAACTATCTCAGAAGGAGAGACAGAAACACCTTCATTCAGGCAGCCATAGCAATCTCTGAAAGTAACTGATTAGCCCTGCTTGGGTGACATGCCCCTAGACCAAACACTCTTTCCAAGGAATCAGATATTCTGATTGGGAAGCCTGGATCGCATTCCCTTCTGTATCCTGGGGATTGGGGAGGGCCAAGTGAGCACCAGCCCCAGTAGATTTCTGCAAAGCAAATAAATGTTCTAGTGTCCAAAGGAAAGCTAAAGGATGTTGGATAGGCAAAGACATTGTAACTATCCCACCTTCCTCCTTTGTCTCAGATAGGATACCTTATTTTGAAGACCTTTCTTTGGACTTTGTTTCTTGCTAAGTCTGGAAGGCTTGCATTGGTCAGTGAGATGGTTAAATGAAGCTTCATTTTTTATTGCCCTGTCTTTTCTTCATAGCTATATTTTCTAACCCTGGTTATAAGCTAGAGTTTGATGCCTCTTATGAAGCATTAGAGGGAAAGGGAAATGGGAACTCAAGAATATTACACTTGCCATGGTTTGGGTTTATGTAACAAAGCGAGTGACCTGGAAAGTCTCTACCAGGTTTCAGAGGCCTTCATTCACTGAAGAACTGCCTTCTGAGTGGCATTTCCCCTTCAAAGAGGCCAAGCTCAGTTAATGCTACTATGGCACGTGTACCTTTAGATCCCATAGAGTGTCAAACATGGGTGTCTGGAGATGGGGGAAGCATAAAATACGATCATGGAGACATGCAAAATGTTCATTTTTATAAGAAACAGAATCCACCCCAGCTAGGTCATGGGAAAAGTGAGAGTATGCATTGCAAGGTTGTGAGAAGACAGTGCAGGAGCAATTTACATACGTTCAGTTAAGCATTATGAGATCTTCAGCTTCTAGAATCAAGGTATTCCCTCTGCCTCTCAGGGGCCACGTGACTTCTTTTTTCTCTGCTTTGCTTTCTCACATTTTCTCACAGAGATTGTACCTCTTGCACATCTTTCCACATGGTTGCCACGCCACAGAGAGGGCCTGGAAATCTTTGCTGAGGTGTGGGCCAAGGGTACTACCTTCTAGGGGCATGACACAGCCATCCTCTCTGAGAGATGGTCACCTCCCTAGTGATGACTCTGGTCTTCCAAGGAGCCCAGATCTCTAAATTTTTCTAAGTGTTCTAATTCTTCTAAATCTGCCTTCTCTTGAGCCTCCTTCCAAGTCACTCTTCTCTCCCCTCTTCCCCACAAGACAACCGGCCTACTCTCCACTAAGGTTAGGTGTTTACAGATGGCAGGAATAGCTATTGCTTTAAGGCAGTTTCTGCTTTTGACCCAATGAATGCCTTCTGTCGTAAAATTCAAATGCATCACTGGGGTCTGTTGGGGTGGGGTGGGAGGAAGAGCACCAGGAAGAATAGCTAATGGATGCTGAGCTTAATTCCTGGGTAATAAGTTGATCTGTGCAGCAAACCACCATGGCATGTGCTTGCCCATGTAACAAACCTGCACATCCTTGCACATCCTGCACATGTATCCTAGAATTTAAAATAAAAGTTGAAGAAAAAACAGGAAAACAACAACAAAAACCTCAGATGCATTTTGCTGAGTCAGAGAAGCCAGACCCAAAACTCTTATCTACTGAATGATTCCATTTATATGATATGGTAGAAAAGATAAAACCATAGGAGAATGGTGGAAGCCAGGATTTGGGGCTCAGGGGATGGGTGGAATACAAAAGGGGTAGCGCAAGGGAATTTTTGGAGTGATAAAATTGGGCTGTATTTGCTTATTGTGGTAGATACATGACTCATTTTCCTTTATGGAAACAACTAAACAAACATCAAGGATATGCAAAGGGCCTTCCTACATGCTTGAAATGGAGAGGAGTGGAAAATACAGAAACACAAATTGATGTTTTAAAAAATTTATTAAGCTGCAGACAAAGCTAAAGAGATGGGTTATGTCTGATTGTCATGTTAAATAGTAGGACTTCCTGACTGGGTGCAGTGACTCATGTTTGTAATCCCAGTGCTTTGAGCGGCTGAGGTGGGAGGATTGCTTGAGCCCAGAAGTTCAAGACCAGCCTGGGCAACATGGTGAAACCCTCTGTCTACAAAAAAAAAAAAAAAATTAATTAACCAGGAATTGTGACATGTCCCTATAGTCAAGCTACTCAAGAGGCTGAGGTGGGACGATTGCTTGAGTTTAGGAATTTGCAGCTGCAGTTAGCTGTGATCACATCACTGCACTCAGCCTGGATGACAGACCAAGACTTTGGCTCTAATTTTTTTTTTTAATGCAGCTTTCTGTTGCAGGACACAGGGACTCGTCAAAGGTTGTAAACCCAGCCAAAGACCTGTCACAGTGGGCTTTGGGCACTAAACTGAGTGATTACAGGACAAAATAAAGAAGCTAGTGGAATGCTATTTCGCTGAGACCATTTAACTATAGGTTTAATTGTTTACTTACTTACTGGAAAAGAAGTTATCCAGTATTGCAGTGGTATAGCTGATACTGACAGCTCATACCTCTCCCCTACAGAAGCTTCTTTTTCATTCTTCAGTTTTTCTGGCTTAAGTAAAATAGAATTCAAAATATCTAAGCTCCTGCTGCTTGTCTAGAAAAGTACAAAGACTCCCATAACAGGGTCCTTGACTTTAAGTAGCTTATTTTGTGGAGAAGGCAAGACATAGTCAATGAAGACAATAAAATAAATGCTCATCCAAGACTTAAGTTAGGTATTATGGAAGCACAACAGAGGCAGCAATTGGTGATAACTGAGGGGAGACCAGGGAAGGCTTCATGATGGAAGTGGCATTTGACTTGGGCCTTATAGGATTTGATGCACTGTGGGGAACAAAAGGAAAGGAACAGTACTTTCTGGCTGAGAACACTGTAAGCAAAGGCAAGGACATGGGAAAACCCAGCCCCACCCAGCAGTCAGTGAAAGGATGCCTCAGTACATGAGAGCAAAGTGTCCAGCTAAATAATCACTAAAAAATGATTGTCAACTTTTTGTCATCTGGCTTACTACCGCTGAAAAGCTTTAAGTGAAGAACATGGCCATATGGAAATGTCAGTTTACTTCTCTTTCCTTCATCATGGATAGAATGGTATTAAACCTTAGGCAGGTTGAGCAACAAAATTCTCTTAAGGTGTCTCAAACAAATAATAAATAGGGACTTATTTTTCTGCCATAAAAGTAAGGTGATATGGTTTGGCTGTGTCCCCAGCCAAATCTCATCCTGAATTGTAGTTCCCATAATCACCACATGTTGTGGGAGAGACCCAGTGGGAGGTAATTGAATCACGAGGGCATTTAACTACTTGCTATTCTCGTGATAGTGGGTTATCATGACATCTGATGGTTTTTTAAGGGGCTATTCCCCATTTTGCTCAAGACTTCTCTCTCCTGCCACCATGTGAAGAAGGACGTATTTGCTCACCCCTGCACCATGATTGTAAGTTTCCAGAGGCCTTCCCCCAGCCATGCTGAACCATGAGTCAATTAAACCTCTTTCCTTTAGAAATTACCCAATCTTCAGTATGTCTTTATTAGCAGCATGAGAACAGACTAATACATAAGCCAGTGGTAGACAGTTGCTGGCAGCTTAGTGGTATCTGGGTGAACATATCTGAACTCCTCTTGGTCTTTTTCTCATGGTCAGAAGATAAGATGGCTCACGCAGCTCCAGATATCATGCTGATATTCAGGTAAAAACACTGAAACTAGCCACATCTATACCCTCCTATGGACAGTAAAACTTTCTCAGTGCTCCTCCCCAGTAGAGAGCTACCTACATCTCTTTGAACAAAGTTGTGTCATATGTCCACCCCTAGCTTCATGGGAGTCTGGGAATGTAATTATTTAGCTGGGAGTTTTGCTCCCGTGAATAATACTGGGATTTTCTTGGCCAGGGGAAAGGGGGAAATGGTTGGTGACAAGTAAATGACATGCTGGCCATACTGGGGATGAAGTCAGTGGACAAGGTAAAAAATTACATAATCAAAATTATCTATAAGTCACCTATAAAGCATGCTCATTTTAAAGCTTTCATAACAGGATTGTATTCAGAAATTAAATCATTTAAGTGTTTTAATGCTTTGAAACCTTCAATACTTTATTAAGATTTCAACTTGCTGGTTCTTACTTTTCAGGTCATCATCATCTTCATCTCTCATAAATGATTTTGTAAGTTTCTCCAATTATTTTTTAGACAGTGTTTCTCTGTGGTCCTCAATTAACGTTTCAATTTCCTTCTCCATAGGAAGGCATCACCACCCACTTGCTTGGTCACAGGAACAGCATGTTGTACTTTTTCAAAGACCAGCAAATTCTTAAAATTATACACATGTGTGTGGTTTTTTTTTTTTTTTTTTTTTTTTAGGTCTCACTGGCATCCATTGGCAATCATCACATCACAAACCATGTGAGTCTTGATTGCTCTCACACTGTGAGAGACACTTGAGAACTGAAATCTCCACTGAGGACACAGCGTATCATGGCTCCCATCTCACCCTCACTCCCAGGTGGAAGGGCAGGCAGAATCAATGTTCTTTTTAACTTGATCACATGGTTCATATTTATTCTCTTCCTCTCCCTCTACACTGTTGGCCTGATTCTGGCCACCTGTCCCACTGAGGTCTGGAGGGTAGATATGGATGGAGAGCAACATTTACCTCATTCTTAGGACATACAGTGCATCATCTTGGAGAACCAAGAGGTCTCCCTTGAGCACAGCTCTCTGACGGTGATGTCAAGCAGTCTTCTCAGCTTGTCACTGATGCTTTGTTTGCCTCTACTATCCTTACCTGGAGGTTGCCTTGTTCCAGAATGTTCCATCAGTGTTAAACACAACCAATGAGTTGAAATTGTTTGTTATACTGTGCAGTTTTATTTACTATCAAAAATGATGTACTCATAAGAAACTGAAATGAAATTGCTTGCTGCTTGGATGGTTCCTTTTATTTTTTTTCAAGTTTTGGCTTAATGATACACTGAGCATGAGTTCTGGTCTATTGATTTCCAGAGTAGAGTTTGCTTAATTAAACTACTTGTCTCTTCATATCTTGCCAGGATGTTTTTATACGTGAATCTTAAATTGCCCTGCAGTTTCACATCCTACACAATGTTTAAAATGTGTACTTTGATGGTATGGCTAGTTCAGTTAAATTGTTAGAGTATTCAAAAGCGAACATCTTATTTTATCCTTCTCCATTGTTAATATTCAAATTATTGAATGATACTCTTTTATCTTTCTGGCTTTACTGTCTATTCTTGTCTTCATCACTATCTTTTATCATAATAAAATATATCTACCATATACTTTGATATGCCAGACATATATAGCATTTTATGATGTATTGAGTTGTTATATATATGTAATGTATCTCATATATACATGTGTGTATATGTGTGTATATGTATGTGTGTGTATATACACACATATATAGTCACTAATCCTCACAATAGCTTTATGAGAGAAGTACTACTCTTCCATTTCACAAAGGAGGAAACTGAAGCTAGAAGAAGCAAATTAACTTGCCTAGTATCATATTCCTCTTCACAGTCTTCATGGAGAACCCTGAACTTTCACACTGTGTTTTCAGCATTCACATGTGTAAAAATTCCCAACCTAAATGAATCCAAACATTCACATTATGCATGCCTATGTTCAGGCAACTGAACACATACACCTCTATCCAGCCTGTGCCACACAGCAGGCTGGTGCCTATATAAAAATGTGGTTACTAACCACCGCTAGGTCTTCAGTATCTGGCAGCCAATATCCAGTACCCAGCTACCTCATGGTAATTCTCTTGTCAAAAAGTTGTAACTCTTGCTGTATTCATTTCTTCATCTTTTCCTCTTCTTGTGCCCACAACAGTTTGCCTTCAGCTTTTGATAGAATGTCTCTTGAGATGTAAGTGTCTATGTTGCCAAATCCAATGGACTTTTCTATTCCTTTCCTTAATTTCCAGCACCGTTTAACACAGATAAACTGTTCCCTGCTTCTTGAAATACATACTTCTTTCTCTTGGCTTCTGTGTTACCCCATTCCTGGTCTTCTTTCTACCTCCCTAGCCTTTATTTATTTTTTTTTTCCATTTTCCTTTGATGGCTCATCCTTCCATACCCAAAATTAAAATGTTGGAGTCCCTTAAAATTCTGACGTTGGCTCTCCTTTTACATTACTCTAACCATTCCTTGGATCATAACACCCTTCCCTTGGTGTCCAACTCATCTACATGCCAGTGACTGTCAGTAATAGCACTTCCCCAGCAAAACCTTCCCAGGTCCTCTGCTGCTAGGCTAAGCCCCCTGTTCAGTGTTCCATCAGCTTCTTGTCCTATTTCATAGGATTTGCAACAGTTTCTCAGTTCTTTTTCCAATAGTACTCTTCTGAGGAATTATTTTTCAGGCTTTTTTCTTTTTCTTAATCACACCCCTCCCATGAAATCTTACTATCACAGATATACTAGATATCCATTTATGTACTATGTAAAGTATTTATATAGATGTTTATATGTATATATTGCTATATATCTCTAGATATAGATATACAACTGTGCTTTATACATAAATACAGTAAGATTTCTTTTGCTCCCCAAGAACCAATTTTTGTCCCCTTGAGGATAACATCACCCCCATTGAAAATGTGTGATTTACAATATTCGTTATTTTTAAAAATAGATTTAAATATTTTTGTAATATCCACCTGGATTGTTACAATAAAACTTATTAAGAGCAAAGATTGTCTTCTTACTGAACATTGCCTCAGCACTGTGCCATTCACATAATAGGTGCTCGTTAACTATTTATAGGCAACAAATATTACAACACTCAGAATGGCTGTAGATTTTATGTGCATTTTAAATATTTTTTTCTTAATTTGCAATTCCTAAATAAGAAAGCCCGAGCCTACTTTCCCCCACAAAATTATGTCTGACGTAGGCTCTACATAAATATTTGTTGAATGAATTAATTTTATCTGTACTTTTTGGATAAGAAGAATCTGTCCTGATTCCTAAAAAGAAAATATTTGGTATGTATCCTAGAAACTATTTGTAATGACTGCAGATGTTTTGCATTAGAAGTTTATTAAATGCTACCAGCAGCCTGGGGAGACACAATGGGATTCAATTACCTCAAGTGACTATTTCTACTGAAAGTTACTTTCTAGCATCTGTGCATTGTTCATGACTGGGAAGCTTTTCAGAAGCTGACAGCCACCTACCATGTGCTTAATCCCAACACTTGTGGAAAATCTGCATCCTCGTTGATCACTCAGTTCATTTTAAATCTTTGGTTAAACATAGCCCAACTCATTTCCTTAAAAAGAATTTTTCACTTTTAGGAGAAAGCCAAAAATTCATGTTAGGAATTAAGTACAAAAACCTCTGTTTCTAAGGCATTTCCTGTGGTTAGTTGTCCCATAACTCACTCTTCTACAACTAACATATGCGCTGTAGAGAAGACTTGTTTGTAGGAAAATGGGTCTCAGATATTAAAGAGTATTTAAATATCAGATTGCAACCATGTTTACTAGCCTGGACTTATAGACACAAAAACTATATCTCACATATGTTGGAAATCTTTAAACAATGGGAGCTACATGAAGATACTTTTAGCTAAAACTTTGGAGTAACCAGAAAATTATCTTGCACGGAAGACAGTGTTCATTACTCAAGAATTATTAGTTTATTCATAATTTTTCAAAAACATTCCTGGTAAATATCATGGGAGATTAAATTTTCTTTGTCATGGTTCTTGCTCCTTCATAAGAAAAATATAGTTGGATTCAGAGCAGCTTCCTTTATTAAGTAAAGGCAATTTCTATTGTGACTTAAATATCAAATACCAAAATAGCTGAATATTATTTGTGGAGTATAAAGTTTCAATGGGCATGGCTGGTTTTGAGCATTAATTACTTGGCTTTGACTGTCTGTTTCATCTCCTCCTATGGGCCCTGTGATCATCCTTCAGTTTGCTTCTTGTCCAACACATCACCAGATCCCATTGGTTTTCCTCTTAAATATTTCCTCAGCCATCCACTCTTCTGTGTCCTCACTACCAATCATATGATCCCATCTACCACCGTCTCTCGCCTGGCTTCTCCTTATTACCCTTGCCTTCCTTAAGTGTCTTTTCCATGACATAATGTCTCAGTCAGCCTGGGCTGCTATAACAGATACTATAGACTGGATGTCCTAAAAAACAGAAATTTATTTTTTTACAGTTCTGGAGTCTGAGATCAGGGTGCCAGCATTGTCAGGTTTGGTGGGGTCCTTCATGTTGGCTTACGGACATCCGTCATCTTACTGTATCCTCACGTGGCAGAGAAAGAGCACTAGTCTTTTTTTCTTCTTCTGAGGACACTAATCCCATCATGGACACTCTACCCTGATGACCTCATCTAAACCTAATTATTTCCCAAAGGCCCCACCTCCTAATACCATCACATTGAAGGCTAGGGTTTCAACATCTGAATTTTGGGGGGACACAACAAGTAATTCATAACATGCAGCCACAGTGATCTTTGAAAAATGCCAGGTGGATCAAATCAGATCCCCTGCTTAAAGCCTTCACTGTGGTCTCTGAGGCTGTGCACTCCCTGGGCCAAACTGTCTCTCTAGTCTCACCACATAATGTTCATCTCTTGCTAAGAATGGCCCAGCAACACCAGTCTTTTTTTTTTTTTTTTCCAGACGGAGTCTTGTTCTATCTCTCAGGCTAGAGTGCAGTGATGGGATTTCAGCTCACTGCAACCTCCAACTCCCAGGTTCAAGCAGTTCTCCTGCCTTAGCTTCCTAAGTAGTTGGGATTACAGGCTAATGCCACCAAACCTGGCTAATTTTTGTATTTTTAGTAGCAACAAGGTTTCACCATGTTGGCCAGGGTGGTCTCAAACCCCTGACTTCATGATCTGCCCACCTCAGTCTCCCAAAGTAATGGGATTACAGGCGTGAGCCACTTCGCCTGGCCCAGTCTTCTTTATTAGTGGGAATTTCCCAACTGTGAAGCCTTTCCATAGTCTTTTCTACTGCTACATTCTGCTCTTGACTAGTTAAGTTCTAATTTTTTTTCAAATATCAGCAAAACTTCACTCTTTTAGGAAACTTATCTGCCAAACCAGGTTGTGACTTCAAGTTTTATACTTTCAAAGACACATTTATTTTCTTTATCACTACTATATATTTTCATTTCTGAGATTAATTACTAGGTTTTTTGGCATTTTTTGTTTTGCTTTTTGTTTGTTTGTTTTTTTTTTTGAAATGGAGTTTTCACCCTTGTTGCCCAGGCTGGAGTGCAAAAGCACAGTCTTGGCTCACTGCAACCTCCACCTCCTGAGTTCAAGTGATTCTCCTGCCTCAGTCTCCCGAGTAGCTGGGATTACAGGCATGCACCACCACGCCCGGCTAATTTTGTATTTTTGGTAGAGAGGATTTCTCCATGTTGCTCAGGCTGGTTTCGAACTCCTGACCTCAGGTGACCCGCCCACCTCGGCCTTCCAAAATGCTGGGATTACAGGCATGAGCTACCCCGCCCAGCCGATTACTAGTTATTTAAACCAATTATTGTACACTAGTGAAGGACACCATATTATACTGTGACCTTCTTACCTCTTTGCTTCTCCACTAGAGCCTCCTGCTTGATATAGATTTAAGTTAATTGAACTTTGAGTTCACCAACATACTGTGCTCCTTTCCTGGTGCATAGAGTTTATCCAATCAGTTATATCTGGAAAATAATAAAATAACAGGGGTGGAAGGAACCTTAAAGATTATGTAATCTACCCAAATGGAGAAATAATGCTAAAGGGAAAGTTGTCAAAGGCCATGCAATGAATATGCAAAATTAGAACCGAAAATCAGGTTTTTGGTTTCTCAGTATTTGGGTATTTCAAGAAACAAAATTATTTTTCTTCCATTTTCTTATCACCATTCTCTAGATTGACTTCCTTTCTCCATTTTATAATCCATTATGGATATAAAACTATATCCTTATCTTGTCAAGTAAAATATCATTGTTATTAAAGTTATCATTCAGGTTCTATATACCCAAGCAATGTGAAGTAGAAAACTGACATTTTTACCTCAAACCTTATTCATCAGATATTTTAACTCTGCCTTTTGAAACTGTTGAACATTTTGGCACCGAGGTTTAAACCCAAAGATGATTTTTAGCTCATATTCATTAATGCAAAAGTACTAATCATAATTATACCAATATTAATCATATTCATCAGGAAAAAATTTATCAAAGCAAACTCTGTTAAGCTAGTTTAAATTCTTAAACAATTTTATAAATAGTATACTTAAGTAATTTCTGATTTTTAAAAGAACATTTCTTGAAATTCTTACTTTTGAGATCAGTTCTTCATGTACAAGAAGTGATTCATCATAAATTTTCTGTATCAAATTTCAGTGATGGTATTTGCTGTCCTAGTAATTTTTCTGTCCAGTATTTCTCCCAAATCCAATTTTCCTGTGTGACATTTTGCAGATCTAAATTTTTCTTTCAGTATTTAGTCCACAGCAATTTTTACATGTATATAGTTTTAGATAATTTGTCATTTTTCATAAAATTTAATTTTCTCAGGTCAATCTGTCAATCTTTGGAGTTTTAAAGAATTACAGCATTTTTAGGGTTTTGATGTTTTAGTTAAGTTTCATTTTTGCTGTCTGCCATTTTATCTATTATGAGGTTTATTTTCTGGTGATTATTTCTACCTATTAAATGCAGTTTAAATCGGATAAAAGTCTGTTACTTTTTTTTTTTCCTTAAATGCTGAGAAAATGTTTTGCGATTTCCTTTGATACTACAGTATTATTTTTTCTTCTCATTAGAAAAAAGAGATTGCTAAAGGCAATTATCTGCTTGGGTAAGATTGTAAATCTCATAACATTTTAGATTTGGGGGTTAACAGTTTAACTCTGATGCTTATCCATCATTTAAGAATTGGGGAAATCCAAAACCAGAGATTTTTATCTGACTTGCCTAAGATCATAGAGATAGGACTAGATTTCAGTTCTCTTGACATCCAGGACACTTTGAGGGAAAAGTATGACAGAACTGAGATCTGTACTTGAGTATCCTTTCTGGAGAGGAGAAGCTGGCTTTTTGTTACTAAGGCAGTGGAGTGCATTTGAGATTTTATTTTATTTTATTTTTTTACAAGTTTACCCCCTACCTGTGCTAGCAGGGAAAAGAGCCATTGAGCTGATCTTTATGGTGATTCAGAACACTTTAGATAGATCCTGTCACATGCTTGATAAGTTCCTGATTGATTGTATGGAATTAAGTTATTGGGCAGAGAACCAGCTAATGGAAACACATTGATGAAATCATTTTTGAGAGACATTAAATGGAACTTAAAATAAAGCTGAAATGACTTTATGGATTTTTCACTCAAACTGTTTATGAACATTTATTGCCATCAAATTATATTGTGTCAAAAGAGGGAATCAATAGGTATGGTTTTAATAGAAACCTTTTTGAAATAATAAAATTGAGAATAATTCATTATCTGAGAAAACGGAGGGAGGATGGGATGGGGAAATTCATCCTGAAGGATGATTGTCTACTCTGGAGCTTCTGTGGAAGTGAAAAATGGTGTGAAAATCAGAAACCTGATAGCACTTGGAAAGAAATGGTCTTTTTGAAGAGTATTAATATCTCATCTCATTATAGATGTGAATTGTTTTGAGAAGAAAGGTGATTGAGGATTTAGCAAGCATTGCATTGCTTGATGGCATAAACATTGATATTTGCTCATATCTCATAAAAAGATGAAGATGTAAAGGAGTGACAATCTGCTGAGGGAGACAGTCTAGAGGAGTGATCAAAGGCATCAGTTTTAGAACGGAAAGATTAGAGTTCAAATCCCACTCCTCACTCAAACACCCCTCCCACTTCCACCTAGTTGTGTGACCATAGGACAAATTTCCTGACTTCCCTGAACCTCAAAGATACTAACAGTCTCCACTTCATAGGGTTATTCTGGTGATCATATGAGAAAGTAGAATATCCAGTACAGTTTCTAGTTCATAGTAAATGCTTTAAAAATGTTCTTTTGGAAAGAGTCATAGAAGATCTGGATAAGAAGAAGGACGAATAAGAATCATAAACATTATATAATATTACTGCTGATTGCTTTGTGACAGAGATCTCATTCAGCCTTCCAAGATTCCCAGGAGATAAAGGTACCATCAACACACTTTCTTTTGAGAGAGGGAAACTGAATATCACGGAGGTTGAACTTCATGCCCAAGGTCACTCCACTAATGAGTGGCTTTGAAATCTTTCCCTAAGAAGTCTTATCAATGAGTCTGCCCTCCAGTACGTGGAACATATGGACCCCCATTGGCCAAAATCCAGCAAGAACATAATCACAGTATTTGGTTGGACCGTGGGAGCTGAGGGAGTGGGAGCTGAGGGAGCATGAGCGTCTTGTTCTTCACTTCCTTTCTACATCCAAAACCTGTCAATCATTTGCCACCTCTACCGGTCAGAGCCTATCCCTCTAGATTTTGCTGGCTTGCCATTCAGTGGGCACCAGCTTACCCTGGCACTGAGAAAGCAATAATTTAATACTCCCATAGAAGCATCAGTACCATTTGGAAATGAGTCCAGTAGAAGCCTTCAGAACCTAAAATCAACCTGGCTATATCCCATATATGACCTTGTCTCTGCCCTCACAGAGCTTAAGATCTAGTTGACAGAACACCACACCATTTTAAAGCATGTTCTTTGTTGAATATAATGGAGCATTTCTAAACATGATAACAATGTAAGAGGATTATAAAAATTCACACATGGAAGCAAGATATTCTCCCCTCCTTACAGCATCAAAGTACACCAAATGTATAAAAAAGAAACACTTTTACTTCAAAGTACAGGATACTGCCTCAGCTAAGTTTAATTGAAAAACTAATATCTAGCGCAGTTGTCTGTGATAAACTGAGGTTTAAATGATTTGAAAACACTTTGGGAGCAGACAAATCAGATAATCGCTATCTTTATGGCTGCAAAGGTTCGAATGGTGTTGACAAGTTGTAAAGATAAAAGCTTATAGCACAGTCAAGAGCTAACTGTCTAGATTGGGTTTGGGATCAATGTTAATACTCAAAGTGTAAAAGCTCTGAACTTCAAATGATCTCTCATAGTGTTCTGTTTTGCTTAACTTTTCAAGATGATAATGTAGAACTCTATTTACTGAAAAACTTTTGGTAGTCGTTAGGCGAATACTAACCCACTGCGTAGATGTCATATGTGTTATGTGATTTGTGCCATGCATTGCAATAACAGAGCTTTGGTTGCTGTTTTTCAAAACATTTCCAGTTGAGTGACTATTAATAGTTTCTGAGAGACAAGAGTCAGACCTTACCATTTCTAGGCATCTTTTCCTTTCTGAAGCCGAGATGGAATTTGCCTCATGGCTTCGCTCTGATCTCAGAAAGAATGTTTTCGAAAGAAGTTCCTTGTTTTTTCAAAAGCTGTTTGCATGAGTGGTTCAATGCTTTCCTATCATGGAGCTCTAAAGCTGCTGGAAAAATATGTGGGAATTGGGTTGTATAATGGATTCGCTGCATTTAGGTCCAATCAGTGTGCTGATTGTGCCTCCAGGTGACTCCAGTATCTCCAATCTCTGTTTGCTTTTCTCTTTTGTTTACAGGAGCGGAGGGCACAGTGTTCCCTAAATCTATAGAAACACCTAATGTCAGGGCAGAGCCCTTCAAGGAACTAAGGTAAACTTCTGACTTTGGTTTGCATTGATTAATGGCTATCGCCTTGCTCTGTGCAACTGGCCAATGATTCATTCTGAATAAATAATAAGTGTCACAACGTGAATACATAAATTAAAAGAGGTCGGAGAGAACCAGAAGGTAAGCTACAACCAAAAGAAAATTTTCTTTGAGAACTTAAAATTGAGGATCTGGGTGGGGTAAAAGGTTGCCCACTTTGTGAAATTTAGATTCATTCATTTGGAATGTTTGTTATCTGCTGTATTTTGTGGTATCCAAAATCTATCCAGTTAGAGAACTAGTTGGTAATTGGTTCTGATCAGCCCAAAGAAAAATGATATCTAAAAGAAGCTGGAGTCTAAATATAATACAGATGTCTTACTGTGTAACAAACTCTCCACTACTTGGGGTGGTATGGTACTAGACAGAACCCCCTTCTGCAGATGTTCCAGGTGCTGATGTTAATCTTCAAATATTTATAAATGCGCTGCCTTAGCAGAGAATGACTCTGAGATGCTGTGTACTCAGCACCAGCAACTAAGGAAAACACAAAAGAACAGATAGATGGATAAACAGACAGACAGACAGACAGACAGAGGGCCTGGAAACCATTCCAGCCACCAAACAACCATCCGATTGTCCCTCCCCACAAAAGGTATTTAAAACGGTATGTTGAAACAAATAGAACTATTCTTTCTATTGCTTCAGTTATTCATCATAATTGTGATGAATTCAGTGAACACTGGCTTTTTTTTTTTTTTTCCATTTCTGGTAGTTCTTTTACCTAAAAGCGATCATAAATCACCAAATGACCATTTATGGCACTGAATAACTATTTCATAATAGACATCAACCATAGGCACATGTACTTGCATTGCACAAATCATATCTACTCTTTCATGATGCAGTCTGAAGATCTATGCTTTGCTAAAAAAGCAAGAGCCATGTTCGAGCTTGTGTTTCTCTTAACAGAAGCACATGCTCAGTAAGTGGAAAATGTATCACCTCATTATAAAACCCATAGCATTTTTTGCAAAGTCTATAAGTCTGGATGGCTGTAAGGAATAAATTGGGCCAAAGGCAGAGGACAGTTGGTGGAGAATGAGTATCTTTTCATAACAAAATCCCACATAGAGTGGGCTGTATTTTTAAGATTACACATCACACCACAAGGTTCTACTTTTTACTAGCATAACCATCTTCAGCAGAGCTTCCACATGAACTTACCTGATTCTCTGTCAGCTAGTTCCTATGTTTCATATAAGGTACTGAAGCTAGAATCTTTTAAGCAAATGTATCTGAGTAAACTTGCATGTTAGGACTCTACGAGAAAGAGTTATTGCCTGAGAGTACAATGAACCCTCACATTTGTGATGGAAGAGGTCTTTCGAGACAAGCTAATGAGTGGCCTTGTTCCCTTTCTTTTCACAGTCCTCTGTAGAAGCAGGTTTCTTACAGAACTAGTCAGTAATTAGTGATGATTAGCCCCAAGAAAAAGTGCTGTCTAAAAGAAGCAGGACTCTAAATACAATACAGATAATTTTCTATGGAACAAAGCTTTTCATTACCTAGAAGATTTGGGAAATATAAGAGGAAAGGAGTTAGGCTGCCTTATCTTTAAGCAGTAAAGTAAATCTTCTGTAGTTAAAAACAAACCCAACCCAAACCAGGGAAACAAAAAGACAACTCTCCAAGCATTAGCCCACTCTAGAGATGCATAGCCTAAAGAACATGGAGCAGAGTATTTGCACATGTTATGCTGGAGACATAATTGTAGTGTTTGTTACACAACTTTTAAACAACCTTGAAACTTGCCTTTAAAAAGTTAAACCTCCACAATTTACACGTAAATCTCCTAAGTCCAGTGCAACAAAATAAATAAAGATTTTGTGTAGTTGGTTTATCTTCCGTGCTTCTTCTAAAGTTATAGGTATGTCCCACAGAGGCTAGAAAGCATGAAATTTTTAAAAATAATTTCAATTTTCATTTTAGATTCCAGGATACACGTGTAGGTTCGTTACATGAGTACACTGCATGATGCTGAGGTTTGGAGTACAAATGATCCATCACCCAGGTAGTAAGAGTAATACCCAATAGGTAGTTTTTCAGCCTTTCGCCTTTTCTCTCTCCTCATCTAGTAGTCCCTCCGTGTCTTTTGTTCCCATCTTCATATTCATGTGTATCCAGTGCTCAGCTCCCACTTATTAGTGAGAATGTGCAGTATTTGGTTTTCTGTTCCTGTGTTAATTTGTTTAAGATAATGGCCTTCAGCTATATTCATGTTGCTGCAGAGAACATGATTTTGTTATTTTTTTATGGCTTTGTAGTGTTCTATGGTATATATGTACCACATTTTCTTTGTCCAGTCCATCACTGACAGACATCTAGGTTGATTTTTGTGTCTTTACTATTGTATATTGCAATGAATATACAAGTGCCTATGTCATTTTGATAGAACAATTTATTTCCCTTTGGGTATATATCCAGTAATGGGATTGCTGGGTCAATTGGTAATTGTGTTGTCAGTTCTTTGAGAAATCTCCAAATAATGGCTGAAGTAATTTACATTCCCACAGCAGTGTATAAGCATTCCTTTACTCCACAGTCTCACCAGCATCTGTTGTTTTTTGACTTTTTAATGATAGTCATTCTGAGTGATGTGAGATAGTATCTCATTGTGGTTTTGATTTGTGGTGTGCAGCATTTTTCATGGTTTTTGGCCATGTGTATGCCTTCTTTTGAGAGGTGTCCTTTTATTTCTTTCACTTTTTAATGGGGTTGTTTTTTGCTTGTTGAATTAAGTTCTTTATAGATATTATATCTTTGTCAGATATTAGACCTTTGTTGGGTGCGTAGTTTGATAATATTTTCTTCCATTTTGTAGACTTGCTGTTTATCCTGTTGATAGTTTATTTTCCTGTGCAGAACCTCTTTAGTTTAATGAGGCCCCACGTGTCAATTTTTGGTTTTGATGCAATTGCTTTTGAGGACTTAGTCATAAACTCTTTCCCAAGGCCTATGTCCAGAATAGTATTTCTGAGATTTTCATATAGAATTCTTATAATTTGAGGTCTTCTATTTAAATATTTAATCCATCTTTAGTTAATTCTTAAATATGGGGAAAGGTAGGAGTCCAGCTTTATTCTTCTGCATGTGATTAGCCAGCTATCCCAGCACCATTTATTGAATAGGGAATCCTTTCCACATGCTTATCTTTGTTGACTTTGTCACAAATTAAATAGCTATAGGTATGAGACTATTTCTGGTTTCTCTATTCTGTTCCATTGGTCTACATGCCTATTTCTGTATGAATACCATGCTGTTTTGGTTATGGCAGCCTTAAAGTACACTTTGAAGCTGAGTAATGTGACAGCTCTGGAGTTGTTCTTTTTGCTTAGGATTGCTTTGGGCTCTTTTTTGGTTCCATATGAATTTTAGGATTTTTTTTTTCTAATTCTGTGAAAAAATGACATTGGTAGTTTTTAGATTACATTGGGCAGTCAGACCATTTTAACAGTATTGATTCTTTCATTGATTCCATGAGCATGGAATGTTTTCTCATTTGTTTTGTCAACTGTGATTTGTATAAGTGGTGGTTTATAGTTCTCCTTGTAGAGATCTTCTTCCTCCTTGGTTAGATGCATTCCTAGTTACTTTATTTTTTGTATGGGATTGCTTTCTTGGTTTGGCTCTCAGCATGAATATTATTGATGTATAGAAATTCTACCGATTTTTGTAAAATGATTTTATTTATCTTTATCAAAGTCATTTCAGTCCTAGGAGCCTTTTGGTAGAGTCTTTAGGGTTTTCTAGCTATAGAATCATATTGTTGGACTGGGTGTGGTGACTCACACCTGTAATCCCAATGTTTTGGGAGGCCAAGGCTGGAGGATTGCTTGAGCCCAGGAGTCTGAGACAAGCCTGGGCAACATAGTGAAACCCTGTCTCTACCAAAAGAAAAAAAAAAAATTTATAGCCAGATGTGGTAGTGATGCATGTCTACAGTCCCAGCTGCTTGGGAGGCTAAGGCATGAGGATAGCTTGAGCTCAAGAATTTGAGTTTGCAGTTAGCTATGATTGCACCACTGCTCTCCAGCCTGATGGCAGAGCAGGACCCTATCTTTCTCTCTCTCTCTCTTTCTCTCTCTCTCTCTCTCTCACTCACACACACACACACACACACACACACACACACACAGAATCATATTGTTAACCAAGAGAGATAATTTGACTTCTTTTTTTATTTATTTCTTTTGGCTGATTGCTCTGGCAAAGACTTCAGTACTGCGTATAGAAGTGATAAAAGTGGGCATCCTTGCCTCATTCCTGTTCTTAAGGGGAATGCTTCCAGCTTTTGCCCATTCAGTGTGACGTTGGCTGTGTGTTTTTCATAGATGGCTCTTATTTTTTTGAGGTATGTTCCTTTGATGCCTAGTTTTGTTTTTTTGTTGAGGGTTTTTCTCATACAGGGATATTGGATTTTATTTAATGCTTTTTTCTGTATGTCTTGAGATGATCATATGGTTTTTGTTTTTAATTCTGTTTATATGATGAATCACATTTATTGATTTTCATATGTTGAACTATCCTTGCATCACAGGAATAAGGGCTATTTAATGATGGTAAATTAACTTTTTGATGTGCTGCGGGATTTGGTCTGCTAGTATTTTGTTGAGGAATTTTGCATGTGTGTTTGATGAACAGGGATATTAACCTGTAGATTTCTTTTTTCGTTTTGTCTTTAAGAGGTTTTGATATTAGGGTGATGCTGGTTTCCTAGAATGAATTAAGGAGGAGTCCTTCCTCCTCGGTTTTTTAGAATAATTTCAGTGGAATTGGTACCAGCTCTTCTTTGTACTTCTGGTAGAATTTGGCTGTGAATCCATCTGGCCTGGGGCTTTTTTTGCTAATGGGTTTTTATTACTGATTCAGTTTCAGAACTTGATCTTCACTCTGTTCGGGGTTTCAATTTCTTCCTGATTCAACCTTGGAAGGTTGTGTATTTCCATGAATTTATCCATTTCCTCTAGATTTCCTAGTTCGTGTGCATAGAGGTGTTCATAATAGTCTTTGAGGGTCTTTTGTATTTCTGTGGGGTAGCTTGTAATGTCACCTTTGTCATGAAAACATAAAAATATTTTCTTGTGTAATTCTAAAGCTTGCTTTTTTTTTTTTTTTTTTTTTTTTTTTTTTTGCCCCTGTTGTTCAAATTGTGATAGCCTGGACGGAGTCAGGGACCTAGAATGTCATAATTTAACTCCTTCATCCTTTTGAAATTTTTTAAAATGGTGTTTTATAGGAATGTCTCTGACCAATTGAAAAGATGAACAATTATTGATAGATTAGCCCAGACCAGTGTGTGTGTCAATGTTTTATATTTGTCATTTCATGGTGCCACATGCTACTCCATGCTATTGATTGCTATTGACCTTGGATATTGTGTAAATTGTTAATGAACTTGGTGACTAACTCTTCTGGTCTCTGACTTTAGCACTGGGTCAGTCTTACTTGCCCACATTCACACTGCTATGTCTTCTAGATTTAAGAAAATAGAATAAGTGAGGTTCCTGGACTTGTACTAGCAAATAAAGCTAGATAGACTCTTTAGGTGAAGCGAAAGTGGTCCATTCTTCAGTGGTAGCAAAATGGAGGGAAAAAAGCACTGTGCTAGGAGTTGGGCGCCTAATGCCAACCCACTGTAGGGGCCAAGGGAAAGTTTCCCTTTCACTATCTGCAGATTCACTAAAGATAAACTGACAACAGGCAGATTAAAAGCAGAAAAGGCATAATAAAAAATTTACCTTAATATGTACAGCACAGGGGGATTGTAGGAGAACAATTACCCAATAACCCAATGAGATACAGATGCTTATAGGCCTTTCTTCATAGGGGAGGGGAGATGAGGAAAATGTAGCATTTTGGGAGTAGTAAATGATTTTAGGGCAAAATAAATGGACTTGGGGAACATAGAATGGTCTGGGACAAAGTTTGTTGGGCCTGCAGAGCAGATGATGTCTGCCAAATGATTCTCTTTGAAATACTGAACGGGACTGAAACAGAAAACAGTGGTTTGTGACAGAATTCTGTCCAGGTGTGTTGCCGTACTTCAGTCTTTCTTCCTACAGTATGAGTCATTAATAAAAACTCAGGGAAGGAACCAACGGTAATTGTTTTTTTCTTTCCTTTGGGGGCTGTCCAAACTTTAGGCAGATAAGGGAACTTCAGAAAATAGCTTCTTCCAGACTCTCTGCTGGTCTCCAAGAGCCTTAAATTTAAAATATCAAGCCAGGGTGCCGTATTTTGTTGTATTAGTTTCTGAGCCCTAATATCCCTGTGTCGCCTTGAGCTAATTGTGCAGCCCTGTCTGTGAAAAGGCAGAGCACTTCTAGCTCTAAACAGCAAATCCTTTTGTATCATTTTGACTCTTGGTTTCAAAATAATTTTAAAGTTGAAGAAGAGTTATAAAATTTATACAGATAATTATCATCTACCTTCACCCAGTGTTCTCCAAAGTTAACATCTTACATATCTGTGGGATAGTTACCACAACTAAGAAATTAACATTGTAGTCCTATAATATCATGCTTTACATAAGATTTGTTTAAAGGAATGAAATCACCTGAATGACTTATAGATTTAAAAATATGTAAAAAGGACTTTAACAGAAAAGCTATTTGTTAAGAGGTGAATGTATAGATCCTTAAAATTCTCACTGCAGTTACGTTGGAATGTTTTTATTGAGGGTTTTTTTTTCTTTAATATTCTATATCCAGATTTTCTTGGTCTTACTTGTCAATAATAGAAAACAAATGGATTTAAAAGACCACACCTTATTTATACACAGACTGTCTTTCAAAATAGACAAGCAGAAACTTAAATATACGTGCTCCTCATCTAATCAAACGTGAGAAAATTACATCTATTTTAAAAAGCTTCTCCATCGGAGTAACATTTGTGTCCTCAAACCTCTATCTTGGCTGCTAGAGGTTTTCTGTTTGTTCTTATTTTGTTGTTGTTGTTGTTTGCTCGTTTGTTAACAAAAACCAGATTTAAACTGGTATTGCTTCCTAGAAGATGTCAGTTGAAGGAGAGGTAGCTTCCTCTTTGCTACAGTTTTGGTTCATTGCCTTTTTGTTTTTGTTTCTGTTTTTGTTCTCAGAGTTACTATATTTGCAGTCTTTGGTTAAGATGTTTGCAAATAATCCAGAGTTGAGCTCAAATTTTCAAAAACCCAAAATGCTTTTCTCCAGACAAATAATGAGTGTTACAAAGGTCTATGCCAAGCATCCATCTCAAGTAATGTTTGTTGACTTTATTCCTGCAGGCTAATTCTGAAGTAAAGACACGTTCTGGATTCCAGACTATACTTAAAATTATACTGGGCACTATACCCATCCCTTGAAATGAGAAAAACTCATCTTGAGTTGAAATCGTATTTTAATAAATTCACGATCTTAAACTATGAATATCTTAATGTTCACTTATTCACTGTTTCCCCCCACCCCCCGAAGTCTGTATAAAGACAAATGGAAAAATCACTGATCTCAGACTGTTCATGATCTGAAACAGGAAATAGGCCATTCAGTTTTGCATATGTATTTTCCATAGGAACAGAGGCTTCCTTTGAATGCCTTCCTTGCTCTAAAGATTCCTTTCAACTGTAAAGTTTCCTTATAGGATTCTGATCCTACAAGAATAGGAAGTAGACTGTGAAATCTTCTTTCTCAGGTACATGCCATGGCAAATGTTAAAAAAGAAAGTTACATAGACTACTACATTAACTAATATAGCCAACTTTGTTGTCCTAAATATCCCCCAAAGCTTGGAAAGAACCATGAAATGTCAAGTCAAAATGTCTTTATGAAAAGAATTCTTCATGTTCACACTCAGCTAATATGGTGATGTGCTCTTACATTACATAAAATTATTTACATAAAGTAATTTTTAAAATTTCTTGGAATGCAGAAATAAAATGAGAACTCAAATGATTGATAGTGAAAGAGAATACAATAGAAATATCATCCCCCAATACAATGTCGTGTGATAATTAACATGAACCAAGCCAGAGAAAAATGGAGAATTACAAAATCTACTTAGAAGAGTTAAGTAAAGTTGCCCAAAGGAGTTGGCGTTTTGATTGAAAGAAGAGTGAAAAGGTAAAAACCAACAAATCCGTCTAAGAATTCAAAAGGAATGGTTCTCTGGAACCATTTAGGGTAGGGGCAAACAGCCTAGCATATTTCTGTAACTCCTCAAAATGTTACTGGGTATTTACAAAACTTGAGTTTTATAATGTAATTTTCCTCATAACAGTTGCATTCTTTAAAAAATTGTATGAAGGCAATTTCAGATATGGTTGCAGAAGACTTTAAAGATTTTTATAAGTTTTAAAATTCAGTGCACTACTTAATTTAGAACTAAAAATTTCACTAATCTCAAATCTATTGAAAAGAGCTTGAAATAAATAAGGCATTACTCTGTTATTATTTATTTTTCCTCATAATACTACCAGAGTTTAATGACAAAGCAGAAAGATTGTAAGATACATCTGTCACTCCCACTATTATGCACTTGAACATCCTGTAGGGTTTCTTTCTTTTTTTTTTCTTTTTAATAGAAACATACTAAATCTGAAGTCCTTTGGGAATGTGTGAGATTTAAAGTCTGTGTTTATCATTGGGAAACAAGGATTAGACAAGGCTTGCACAAGTTGACAAAAATGAATTTATTTCTTTAATTTTATGTTAGAATGTCTATAGCCAACTAAATATTTATAGGCTGTCTGTGATTTATAAATTTAAACTATCAAAACAGTCTATTAGAGCCGTAGGGCTGAATTAATTAGAGGCTTGGTAATTCTCCCCACACCACTGACAGTTACAGTACCAAAATATTGGATGAATAGTCTGACTTTTAAAAACATACAGGTTGAGGCCAGGTGTGGGGTGGCCCATGCCTGTGATCCCACATTTTGGGAGGCTGAGGCAGGAGGATCACCTGACCTCAGGAGTTCTAGATCAGCCTGGCCACCATGGTGAAACCCCATCTCTACTAAAAATACAAAAATTAGCTGGGTGTGGTGGTGCATGCCTGTAATCCCAGCTACTGGGGAGGCTGAGGCAGGATAATCACTTGAACCCAGAAGGCAGAGGTTGCAGTGAGCTGAGATCACGCCACTGCACCCCAGCCTGGGTGACAGAGTGACTTTGTCTCAAAAAATAATAAATTAAAATTAAAATTAAAAAAACATATAGGTTGAGCATCCCAAATCCAAAATTCAAAAATCCAAAAGGTTCTAAAATCGAAAACTTTTTGAGGACTGACATAAAGCTCAAAGGAAATACTCATTGGAGCATTTCAAATTTCAGATTTTCAGATTTGGGATGCTCAACCTGTAATGCAGATATTTCAAAATCTGAAAAAAATTCATAATTCAAAACACTTCTGGTCCCTTATTTCAGATAAAGGATCCTCAGCCTGTATAAACATACATATTGAAAGTGAAACAGACACGTACAAAGAGACAGAGAGACAGACACACGGAGAAGTATATATTGAGCTTCTTAGCTGTGGGTACGTGGTATATGGGGCAGTATGACTGAATACCATTGTGGAAGAAATCCCTAAATTTTCTCCCTTTTGAACAGTTTGCAAACATGTTCTGTAATTGTCTTCATCTCTACTTCTCTCCCTTTCCCCACACACCCCAGCAATCCATGTACTTACACTAAAGTTTTTAGTTTTGTTTTGCATTTATAGGATTAATAATTATTTGGTCATAAGCACAAATACTGAAGTGATTGAAGGAGAAGGGAACACTACAGTGGACTAAATAACAGCATAGTTATTCAAGGGCCTTACAAAGTAGAATCATGAACGACATCCATGTTGGTCAGCAGTCTGTACTTTGAAGGCATCCTGCCCTGGGTTTGAATTTGGCCTAAATGCCTATCTGCTTTGTGAATTCAGGCAAGTCTCTTAAGCTCTCCTAGGTCTAATGCCTAGAACATAAGACAAGTTCTGAATGTAACCTCAACAAATGTTAGTATTTTGGAGGAAAAGGCAAGCAGCTGTCTTTCATCAGGGCTCAAGAACTCAGACAGGAATTCTCAGAGCTTAGAATGTCATCAACCAGTACAAAGTTTGTATCAAATCATGGTAACCAACAATTATCTTTCAATTAAGGACAAAATAACTACCGTGCTTACATTTACTATTAACAACACGCACATAAGAAAGGATATTTCAACTAACAGAGTTCACGTAATCTTAGAATAAAACACAGTTCCATAAGTGAGATCCATTGAACTATATTAATATATTAACGTGTCATTATGTTGCCTCTATTTTCTCATTTTGCCAAAGACCCAAGTGACTTCATCACAACTGTCCTCGTCGCATGTTGTGTAGTGCCTGCCCAGAAAACAGGAGGGTCCAAAAGCCACAGACTAAGGCATAATGCGATCCTCTTGATTTTAAGATCACCCATCCCCCAAACTGACATACAGTTGTCTCTCTTTCTAGACTAGTTAACCCAAATATGTATGTTCCTTTTCTCCCTTTCTTTCCTTTCCTCTTGTATCCCAACATTCTTCCTTCTCCTTTTCCCTATTAGTATCAGTACTATAGTTTGAATTTGACTACGTATTTCATTTTTCTCCCTTAGCCCCAGTATTTCTCCAGGATGCCCTTTTCATCCTAGAGTTCTCTTAGAGTGTAGAAGGCAAAAAAACAAAACAGAACAGAACAAAAGGGGCAAAATAAAAGTGATGCTTCAATATTTGAGCCATTTCCATCTTCTCCCTTGATCTATTTATCAAAAACTCTTACACAAATGTGACAGAAATTATATTTTGAACAAATTAAACCTATGTGTTATATATTCATTTCCTGTATACATTGTAATTCTTCTATTAGAGACCAGGGAAGAATACATAGCAAATAACATCAAAGAGGAAAATGAGGCAAGGACATAGGGAAATCCATTTAGAAAGGAGGAAGAAGTTGAAAGCCCATCTCTTCTGTTCTCTGGTGAAGTGTAGGAAGAAGATGGGACATGTAGGAAAAGCAAGGGGTGAAATGTATACCCTGATGATGTCTCTCCTCTGCGTCATGGAGGAGGGAAGTCAGTTAGATAGGGTTTAAGGAAAGTTGAAAGCAAAGGGTCATCGCATATTTTCAATTGAGACTCTAAGGGGAGGCCAACTGCAGAGTGGTCCCATGCCAGCTGGATTGTTAAGTGGCTGGAGAGGAAAAAAGGGCATGGGACAGCACTCTTGAATCTCCTTCAACTCCTAGAGGAAGGGTGAATGGTTTGTCAAATGGCCCACATGGAGTCCTGTCAAGGAATGCTGATGGACAACTGGTGGTGAAGGCTGGCAGGCAGCCTTCTAGAGAGACATCCTGCAATAGGGCTAAAGGTTCAAAGGTCCAGCTTGTGAGTGGAGTGGGTCTACCCTCATGGTCTACCCACACCCTTTGCAGCTGATCCTCAGTGAGCACTGAGTGGGTCCAGAGAGCCCACCACCAAATCCACTGCAGACTTCAGCACAGACTGTTAGCCAGACACTAGATGCTGATTATATGTACATTTCCTGGAATCTGAATTTTCCTTATTCTTGTCATCAGGAGGTCACATAAGCCCTTTCCCCTCTATCTTGATAATGATATCCTTAAGAAGGAGAGGAAATGTGAAAGACTGATTATTATCTTAAAGAATAAATGTAAACTTTTGGATCACAGGGAGGTTGACAAAATAAACTCAGTTTAATTTTTCCCCACAATCCATAAGGATAAGCAGTTTGAAAGAAAAAGTAATTCAGGTAAGGACAATAAAGAAATGCCATTTGCTTTGCGTGGATAAAGATGATTTGTCAAATAACCAACCTTCAAGATAGGGTATCATGCTGGTCATAAAGTATCTTATGTGACTTTGCCAAGCTTTGAAAGACATAATTCTTCTCCTCGGTATCATGTAGGAAGCACAAATATGATCAAAGGAAAAATGAAACACTTTCAGAATCCATTGTTAGGCACCTGCTATTCGTGATTTTCATTTCTCTGTAGGTCTTGAACCAGGATTGATTAGAACTGTGGTCCATAACTGATGCTCTAAACATCCTCCCCAAAAGTAGTCCTAGATATTTTAAAAATCTTTTAAATTTAACTAGGTATTGGGGAAAATGTCTTGAGTACCAAAATGTTTCACAAGCCACTCAAAATCATGACTAGACATTACTAGACCATCTATGAAAGCTAGAGCTGTTAGCGATGTGCAGTGATTGTCCCTGTCATGATCAGCCCATTTTCACCTGAATTTGAGAGGAGCAATGTGACATCATTCTCATCATTCCCAGACAAGTGAATTTTACTTAAAAAGTAAAATTATATCACCTAGATTCATTTTAATGTAAAGGGTTAAAATATGAAAAAGCCCAAAAAGATAAAAATCATAATGAGAGGGTATAAAATTGTGCTTTTATCCATGTGGTCAGGACAGATGTGACACTGTAAAAATAAATGATAACCTCTCAGCTTTTTAGAGCAGAATGGGCAAGTGTGTTTATTTCCCGAAATTCCTAAGTTGTGGCCATTTTCTTCCTCAGAGTAATGTGACTTTATTGTTGTTTTTATCTTGATTAAAATGTAAGCCCCTGTCATTTATTATGGAAAGTGTCTGGGGTATATTCTGTTATTCTTCAGCAACACACAATTGCTTTCGACTCTTCCCTTTTTTCCCCTCAGTGGGATGCCCCTGCTGGGTGTATAGACAGAAAATCTTGCTTAATTACCCCTTTCATGATCTTGGCTTGAAGCCAGCTTTGTTTTATTCCACTTATAACCTTTTCAAAACAAAGAGTAATGGGAGTTTAGAGGAACAAGCTGACAACAGTTTTTACCTGAAATAAGTTGAGAACCAGAAAGTGCATTTTTAAAAAATATCAGCCAAAGGGGTTCTTATTTTTTCCTGGATCCAGAACTTTCCATGGATTATTAGAGTATAATATGAATGAGAGTAAGACTATCAGATCTCAGGGAAAACCAGAGAAGTCTGCCTAATTGCCTGGCCATGGGCTATGTGCCATGTTGGGCTAGATGTCGCTTCCTTGTTTGCTGTCCTTCAGTGACTGTCACTAACTTGAAGGTAAAATTCCAAAGCAATAGCATTCATGTACAACCTTAGACATTGCTCGAGTCATCTCCTGTTACCCTTTCCCCCTCCCTTCACCTTTTCTTAGTTGTATTTCTTCATCTGCCCTTTCCCTATTTTCCATTCCTTCCACTGAGCATGTAGTTCCTGCTGTCATATTTTAATTTCCAGTGTTCTTTATACTATGGTAGTTTCCTTTCAAAGCATCCTGTATTAATTTCATAGAGGTACTATCTTCTCTTTTCTCTTTGAGTCTATTAACAATAGTTTCTGTCAGGTTTCTTCTGTTTTCCACATTAAAAAAAAAAAAAGAAAGAAAGAAAGAAAGAAAAATTCAGGTCTCTGGCTTTCCGATTGGAGCTTTATCAAATTGTTGGTGATTCATGGATGTCTATTCATTCTTTTTTTTTTTATTTTTATTTTTTTATTTGAGACAGAGTCTCACTCTGTCACCCAGGCTGGAGTGCAGTGGTACAATTTCAGTTCACTGTAACCTCCGCCTCCTAGATTCAAGTGATTCTCCCACCTCAGCCTCCCGAGTAGCTGTGATTACAAGCTCACACCACCACGCCTGGCTAACTTTTTAATTTTTTTAGTAGAGACGGGGTTTCACCATGTTGGTCAGGCTGGTCTCGAACTGTGGACCTCAGGTGATCCACCCACCTTGGCTTCCCAAAGTGCTGGGATTATAGACATGAGCCACTGTGCCTGGCCCTATTCATTTTTAAGAATGAAGCAGTAAGAGTCTGTTGGAAAGTTTTGTGTACATGAATGGGGCTTATTGGTTGGGGGGCTTCTAGGTAGAAGGATGAGCTGGGATTCTTAGGTGGATGCTCTGTGTCAGTGCATTTTGCATTGCCATAAAGGAATACCTGAGACTGAGTGATTTATAAAGAAAAGAGGGTCATTTGGCTCACAGTTTCACATGCTGTATAAGAAGCATGGCACTGGCATCTGCTTGGCTTCTTGTGAGGCCTCAGGAAGCTTTACCTGTGGCAGAAGACAAGAAGAGCTGGCATGTCACATGGCAAGAGAAGGGGAACAAGAAAGAGATGCTGGGCTCTTTAAAACAAGCAGCTCCCATGTGAAATAATAGAGTGAGAACTCCACTGTGAAGGCACAGTAGAGTTTATTTATTAGGGACCCGCCCCCATGACCCAAACATCTCCTTCTAGGCCCTGCCTCCATCACTGGGAGCCACACTTTAATATGAGATTTGAAAAGGATAAATATTAAAATTATATCAGACCCCAAATGTCAGAATCTGTAGGTATTTTCTCTTGGGCTGGTCAGCTTCCCCAGAGAGAAATCCTAATCCCTTGCTTAGGATAAACCTAGTTGTCAATATTGTTCATATTGGAGTCTTGGAGGTTTCACTCTTCAATACGTAGGTTTTCATGTAATTCCATTTTTAGTCCAGCACTGCTACCCTCAGCTCTCCTGCTGTCACAGATTCCAGAGTTAACCTCAAGTCTTACACAGTGAGGATGGTCTGGTTGCCAGGATGTACATAGTGAAGAAACATTCTCTAGGGGTCTTAGGGTTTCCCACAGAGACCTAAACAAATCTTCCTGAGTGCAGCCCCACCAGATGCTCCCAGCCACACAGGTGCCTGGTAGCTATGATTCCTGGGCCTGGCCATGAATTTACAGCTTGAATCAACCCACAGCTCGGTCTTCACCAAACCCACAGTCTCTTAGCTTTTAGCTTCCCATCATCTGCCAAGGAAATTACTATTTGTTGCTTGCTTTTCAACTTCCAAAGCATTGTTGACATGTTTCTTCTGTTCTTCTTCTCTCTCCCTTCCTCCCTTCATCCTTACAGGTTTGGGTCATTTTAGGGTCCATTTATAGCCATTGTATGAGTGTTTCAGGAAAGAGCGAAGGTAGACAAAGGTGTTCAGTCCAGTATTTAATCAGAAGTCCTCTCTCCCCTGTCCGTAGGCTTTAGACATCCTGCCCATTTCTTGTTTGCTGTAGAGTGCCTTAGAGCCTTCATGTTGCCGTTCTCTTTTCTTGAAGCACTCGTCTCTACTTTTTTCTAGATAATCCTATTTATGTTTCAACTCTCAACTTAAATGTCTTTTCCTAACCTAAGGACATCTTTCTTGGTACGCCCCAGGCTCACCGTACTTCCCCTATTACACACATACGCAGTGTGTGTGCCCTGCATGTGTCCATGCTCACAGATTCACTGACTGAAATGTCTTCCACCTTTGCCATTGTCTGCAAGGGGTTTCAAGTTAGATGAATCATTACAAATCCATTCCCCTCAAAAGTGTGTGTTCAGCCAGCATAAAGATGAGTAACTGTCTCCAACGCATTGTTTATGAAGGAGGGCTATCAAAGCTTTCCTGGGATCTGTAGTTATGCCTAAGCACATATTTATCCCATGGCTTTCTTTTTTCTATTCATAATATGTCATTTCCAAAGGAGAATAATCCATTCCTCTTTCATTTACTGAAAGCAGTTTTAAAACTTCACATTCCTTTTTTGTTCATGGGTTGTGCAATAGTCACGCTTCAGCAGAGCTGTGCTTCATTTGAAGCCCCTGGCCTACAGTTCCTATTCATCTTCTCAAGCATGGTTGTCGTAAGTCACAGAGGAATGCCAAGTCCTCTTTTACCCAGTTATACCTTTCATTGCCGCTTCTTATTCACAATGGAAGATGAGTTTCCAGTTCTTTGAGCTTTTTTCACAAATACAACCTGACTCATTAATGATAATTTTCCTTGACTGGCATCTCGGCTCAAACACACTCACTCCAGAATAACAAAGCACAGAGGAATTTGAATCCCTTAACAATCCAAGCACCATACCCCTAACCTTGAATAGAAAATAGATGCTAATAAATTCAGGGTCTTAAAAATGTGAATTATAGTCATTTCACACTTCGTGGCAGCTTCATGCTGAAGAAATAGCTTAAAACTTAATTACAATGCTTGTCCCTTCCTTAAGTGCAGATGGCATTCTTCAGATAGATTTTTGCCATGACATGTGAGGAACAGAGTTGAGAAACTAATTAGTTATTCATGATGGAGAAGATTGACTGTGGACTGATTAGAGGAAAGTGTTGACACCTTCCTAACATAATGCATCTGTCTATTAGTGTATGGTTCTCCCTCTGGCTCTCATAGAAAGCTCTTTGGGAAATGATGAAAATGCCATTCAGCCTTTGAATGCAGATGTATGTATTAATAGAAAATGTGCCTGATGAGTGGGATTAAAATGGAGAGCAGAAGGCGTTAGGCTTCTTCTGATTGCCTACCCCCACAAATGACTAGGCTGCTCTTTGATGGCCATTTGTGAGACACACAACGTAATGAATTGGACATGGCCCACTTTTGGCATTGGAGAAGCTATGACAATACATTCAATACTTTCATGGCTAATTGTAAAGCAAGAAGTCAGCTGGAAAAGGATGATGTATGAAGGATTCTGTTCCCTGTTACATATAATCCCATAGCGTGAGCCATGCAGCAACTAAGTTAAGAACAGGTAAAGGCCCAATCCCCGTGTCTTTGTGCAAGGTGCGATGCTGTTACAAACAGAGAATTTTCCTCTTCATTCTTATGCCTTAGAATGGCCCAGAAGCAAAAGGGGCAGAGCCAAAAGTGAGACAACTTGATATAAGAAAGCAGTTTCTAATGGACCGAAGTGGTAAACAATCTCCCATAGTCATGGACGTCCCATCACTGAGAGACTCAAGGCAAGGGGGGGACTATCATAGCAAGACTATCATAGAGATGTGTCAGGCATCAGAAGGAGAGAAGATTTTAGCTAAATAATACTCAAGTCTGCTCTCATATGAAGATTCTAAGACTCGGGCTTCAAGTGCTGCTCAAAAATACAGTTAGATGAGGAACCTCTCATTAAGTTTAAATTCTTTGCAAAGCACTATTCCTTGAGTAGTTGAAGGACAGAATCTGTGACCGGCATCGACTCCTTTTTATGCCTTATACTACGGGTGTTTAGAAAACAATTCAGATTTTTATAGTGGTTTATAAATTTCAAGAGAGCATTTTCACAAGTACTCCTCTAAGAATTTCCTGAAGCAGAATGGGACGCAGTGACTTCATTCCCATTGTACTGATGAGAAAACTGAGAGGTTAATGTGAAATGCCTCCTGTTTGACATAATGAAATGCATATCCTTTCTCACAGCTCCATAAGACTTTAAAGTGTTGGTGGGTGACCCAGAATCTCTGTGATGGCAGCACTTGGTAAAGATGAGCAGAACCGTGGGGTCTGACTGCTGGACACCAGATCCTGCCTTTGTCACCTCCTAGAGTGTGACTCTGGCAAAATTTAAAATCCTCTTTTTGTCTCAATTCCCTCCATTGTGAAAAAGGGACAAGAACAACGCCAGCCTCAGAACAAATTTTTGAGAATTAAATGACATCATAGATATGAACTACTTCAAACATTACCTAGAATGTAGAGCTTAATAAATGTTAATTTCAGGGGCTTCATTTTTAAAGCAACAGATTGTTACTTATTCTTGAGAAAGGCCAAGGAAGTGGTCCCAGGCCAAGGAAATGGTCTTGACATTAGCTTCAGACAGTCCTAACCCTATCACTTATTACCAGGGACTTAACCTCTCTGAGCTTAGGTCTTCCCATTTGCAGAATGGGGGTGTCAATACCATTAAGTAAGAAAATCCAGGCTGAAATGCACTGAAAATCCAGGCTGATATAGGCACAATAATGTGCCTATATCTTCTGCCTTATAGATAATGGTCAGCAACAGGTTAATAGCCTATTTTGTACCAGTCCAGATAATCAAGACAGCACTAAAACAAGAATGGACCAATTAATTTGCCAGACTGGTCCCAAAATTAAAACTGAACTTTAACCCTGCTTGTGAAATGTTCTCATAGCAAAGGTATTTGCCTTTATATGAAGGCATGAGAGAGCCAAACTGTTGCTAAGGAGAGGCAAACTCAGAAACTTAAGCACTACATAGACAGTATGAAGTGGTAAACACTGTGGCTATGAATAAAAAGGTGAATTTTGTAAGTATTCATACTGCAAAGAGTTTTTGAACTTTTTCTGAATTGAATTGCAGTATGATGAGAGACAGAGTGACAGCATTGTCTAAAAATGAAAAAGAGGCTGGGCGCAGTGGCTCATGCCTGTAATCCCAGCACTTTGGGAGGCCGAGGCGGGTGGATCATGAGGTCGGGAGATCGAGACCATCCTGGCTAACACGGTGAAACCCCGTCTCTACTAAAAAAATACAAAAAAAATTAGCCGGGTGTGGTGGCGGGCACCTGTAGTTCCAGCTACTCGGGAGGCTGAGGCAGGAGAATGGCGTGAACCCAGGATGTGGAGCTTGCAGTGAGCCGAGATCGCACCACTGCACTCCAGCCTGGGCGACACAGCGAGACTCTGTCTCAAAATAATAATAATAATAATAAAATTAAATAAATATATAAGAAAAAGAATAGAATTTAAATATTAATATTTTAAAATCTAACTCTAATACTAGAGTGTGGTAATGACCAAAATACTTTCCTTCCTGACTCCTTCAGTCATTTGTAAGAAGGAGATGACTGATTAAATCAAGCTCCTTAGAGGACCAGACCAAGCAGAAATCTCAGAAACAAGACGCCTTGTCTGGCTACGTTTTATTCCTGTTGCCAACTGCTGCCAGGAATCAATAGCTCTCTCTTAACCATAGCATGGAAATGAAATTACACATTAAACTCTAATGAGATTTATTTAATTTTTCAAATGGAATATTTCATATTGTCCAAGAGAGTGTCCATTTATTTTTCAATACGTTCATAAAGTTTTTGATCCTCTATTAAGTTGCGCCCTTATGAGTTATATTGTGTTCTTTTCCCCAAAAGCCAAGTGGGTACCTATTTTTCATGTGGCTTGGGTAGACTTTTGTCTCGTAACCCCTGGTTTTTGCCACAGAACTCCTGGTCCCTGCCTGCAACCTGTTGCTGGCCCAGATTAACCTATGAGATAAAGTGGCTGCAGTGTTTTTTCCAGGAAAATTAATTATTTTTGGTAATAACAGGTAGACACCCTCTGTGACCATTAAAAGCAAACCCCAGCAGTATTTTTCAAAGGGCTGGTGACACTTGAACAGACACTGTGAATGAGTTCTACTGGATAAATAGCACACAGTCAAAATGCTGGTTCCAGGGGC
This sequence comes from Macaca nemestrina, assembly GCF_043159975.1. Classification (NCBI taxonomy): domain Eukaryota; kingdom Metazoa; phylum Chordata; class Mammalia; order Primates; family Cercopithecidae; genus Macaca; species Macaca nemestrina. The sequence continues at coordinate 23,706,637 of NC_092130.1, read as the reverse complement.
TTTCTGGGGGCAGCTCTTGAAACAGGGTTGAGGGCTTTAGCCTGGGACCTCAAGACAAGGTAAGCAATGCTGGCCTTGCAGTTCATGAGCATCTCTCACATCCCACCCAAAAACCTTGATGAGCCCTGGGGATACAGCCTAGGAAGAAAGAAAAGGGACAGCAGCCTCAGAATGTCATTTCACAAGGTGAACCCATTTATAAGGCTTTGAGATGACATCTGATGTCAAAATCTGGACATTTCAGCCAAATGGATGAACTCTAGCTGAACTTGCCATGCTAAACACATAAATACCACCCAATTGAATGCGTTCCTTACACAGATATTTGAATGCTTGCTATGTGTCTGCCTATATGTGCTAGGGAATCAGTGATGAGCAAGACAGATGTGGTCCCTGCCCTTGTGGAGTCTGTGTTCTAGCCAGGGAGACTTTAAATACCCAGGCAAGGTGATCAGCATTTATTGAGCACATTCCTGGGCCTACCATCAGCCTGTTTACTTTGTAAATATTATCTATTTAAACTCATTAGGAGAACCTCCTTTGGGAGAAGGCTCTTTAATCATCTCCATTTTCCAGATGAGGAGTCAAAGACTTGTAGAGTTTCAGGGGCATGCAGAAGGATGTTGAAACAGCCATCTCATTACTGGGTATATACCCAAAGGATTATAAATCACGCTGCTATAAGGACACATACACATGTATGTTTATTGCAGCACTATTCACAATAGCAAAGACTTGGAACCAACCCAAAGGTCCATCAATGATAGACTAGATTAAGAAAATGTGGCACATATACACCATGGAATACTATGCAACCATGAAAAAGGATGAGTTCATGTCCTTTGAAGGGACATGGATGAAGCTGGAAACCATCATTCTCAGCAAACTAAAACAGGGACAGAAAACCAAACACTGCATGTTCTCACTCACAGGTGGGAATTGAACAATGAGAACACTTGGACACAGGAAGGGGAACATCACACACCAGGGTCTGTTGTGGGGTGGGGGAAGGGGGGAGGGATAGCATTAGGAGATATACCTAATGTAAATGACGAGTTAATGGATGCAGCACACCAACATGGCACATGTATACATATGTAACCTGCACATTGTGCACATGTACCCTAGAGCTTAAAGTATTACAAAAAGAGTCTGGTGGAGAAAATTTTATATTTGGCTGACATTAACCCATATTCTTCTTGCTAAACCCTACCACCATGCAAAAGGAGTCCGCTCTCAGCTAGGGGACAGTAGGAACCTCAGTGTCACATTGCATTTCTTATTATCTCTATTGCATTTATTTAGGAAGGTTTTCAGACTTCCTGTTTAACTAGAAATAGCCAGAAAGAGTGAAACACCCATCTCCATGGCCTTTTGCCTCATGTAATTATTATTTACTTGCTTGCTTTATTGTTCATCTTATTTATTGGGTTGTAAATGCTAAGCCAGTGATTCCCAATGTTTGTTTCATTTTGGGACCAACTGGGGAGTTTAAAAATAATCCCGATTCCTAGTCCACATCCCAGAACAATGAAGTCAGAATCTTTAGGAGTGTGACCTAGATATCAGTATTGATCAGAACAGGCCTGTGATGCCAGGTGATACCAGGCTGTGGCTGAGGTTGAGAACTGGGTTCTAACAGCACAGATCCCGTGTCAAGTGCTCTCATCACCGAACATACGGATATTGTAAGGTGTGAAACAGTGCCCAGCATATAATTGAGCACCTAGTAAATGTTTGTTGAATAACTGGGTAGGTAGAGAGACAGAGGGATGGGTGAGTGAGTGAACAAAGAAACCAATGATTGCAGCAGTTATTGGAGGTAAAATTTTAGAGTAACTATTAGATAATTCTTTACAGTTGACCTTATAAAAGTTCAGATTCTGTATACTACTGCACCAAAAATCATGGGAGGTTTTAGATAAATACATCTGTGTATGAAAAAGTACACAGCAAACTGCAGGGTGCTCACATCATCCAGAAGTGAAATTCTCTTCGCCTTCCTTAATATGCATTAATCTCCAATCTTGGCACACTCCCATCTCGACAGTGCAAGCAGCCGTTACATCAAAGGTAATGGTTCATTATTATTTCTTCAGTGAATCATTGTTTGTCTGAAGGAAGCAGAGATAACAAAGAGGAAATTATAGTTTGTGTGGAATGATATGATTACTTGTAAACCGAGCCATAAAAAGGAAGTGTACGTGAGCAATTGAGAATTCCCTCTCTGTGCTCTCACTGCAGAACTGAGCAAAGGGAGCAGTGTATGCCCTATTAACATTTTAATTAGGGTGGGAGACAGACACTGAAGCATTTTCCACACCTGAGAAACCCACAATTTTCTTGTTACAGTGTTGATTACACCCCTGGATAACTCTGTGGAATACCAATGCCATGTTGGGCAAATCACAATGTTTTATTCTAGTTCTGATTAACATAAAAGTTCAGGTGAGTCTGTGAATATGGGAGGGAGCAACAGAAAGACCAGTGGAGAATGCAGCATTTGCATGGATTTCTGCTGATGTCCCTAGTACTGCTTTGTCCATGTATTACTTGGATGTCAGCTGAGATTATCCTCTCCTGTAATATCTACCTAAAAGTGATTGATGTAAAATGCTTTTGACAGATTGTGGAAAATCTAATGTCTTTCTAAGGACCTCCTTCTAGTTTCATGATCACCTCTGACTTTGAACTCCCGTTCTGTCAACGTATTCAGTTTAAGACCAAACACCACCACTAGACCATATATTACCTGTGTTTAAATTAGAAAAGGATACCACCTCTGAGGTCGTTTACTTCCATATGTCAGAACATTGTCATGACATGGTGATTTTGTTAGAACAAGACACTGCCATATAATGGAAAATTCTGAGAAATACACAGATCTGCCACACCTAGAATTTGAATTGCCTGTCCACACATACATGCATGTGCCACTCTTGAGCAATGCACAGTCTATATGGAGCCCTGGAAGAGCATCTCCCCATCATGCTCAAGGGGCCATCTCATAACACATTAAGTGGGATTTGGAACCCAGCATTTTTCATTTAATTTCCACCAAAAAGACTACTTACATATGGCTCTGATGTGCACAGATTTTGCTAAAATTTTGAAAAAGCAAAACAAGCTAAAATTTCATAACAAATATTCTGTTCCAAAAAATCCCCAGGCTACATTACCTAGAACTCTATCTTCTGTAGCAGACTTTCCTTCTTTCTTGCTTTTCTACTCCACTTTTCTTGCTTTTCTTCTCCACTTTTTACTCCTAACCCCCGCCCCCCCACCACCAGATTTCTAGATTCTTTCTCATATGTATCAGTTTAGTTATCTTCTTAGTTATTCAAGTGCCTACAGACTAATGCCTCAGGGTTTTACCATTTCTTCCAACTGCCTATCAAAGTATTGTCTCAAACAAAGAGAATTCCTTCCCTAAGAGAAATTCTGGGGCAAGCAATCAGAATTTTACTTTAAATTTGGTTGCAAATATTCAAAGTATAATTAGGAGTAGTTCAGTATAGCAGCTTGTTTCTATTTACTTAAAATTCTGTAGGCTGCAAATAGGAAGGAACCTTTAAGGGAAAATAATTATTAATAATAGGAGTTGAAGATGCAAATGGCCTTTGGATATTAGCTGGTTCAGTTCTGTCATACTACAAATGGGGAAACCAAGGCATAGAGAGATGGAGTGACCTGCCTCAAGTACGCAGCTAAGTAGGGCGTTCAGCATTGGAACCAAAGTTTCCTGACCCGCGGGACTGGGTACTTTCTGGTACCTGACTTTCTTGAACACCATTTAATCTCCACTTTGTATTCTGATCACATGCCACCCTGATCTTGTGACTATTAGAATCTTGACATTAGCTTCAGACAGTCCTAACCCTATCACTTATTACCAGGGACTTAACCTCTTTGAGCTTAGGTCTTCCCATTTGCAGAATGGGGGTGCCAATACCATTAAGTAAGAAAATCCAGGCTGAAATGCACTACTGGGTTTTGGAAGGCTTCTCAGAGTTCTTAGAGTACTGTATTTCATCCACTCAACTAATAAGCACATCTTACACACGTTTAGATATTAGAAATGCAAAGATGAACAAGACTTTGTCCCACCTCAGTGAACACATCACCTAATACATGTGAAAGTCAGTCTTATAATAGGCCTATGTGAAAGGGGAAAACTAGGAACAGATGTGTGTGTTGTATCTCAAGGCAGAGTCAAAATTCACCAAGAAAACGACAAGGCAGAAGCACTTCAGTAGGGAGAGGTAACATTATATGGTATGGCATGGAGACATAAAAGCACATGCATGATGCTGAGACGGGATAGTTTCCTTGACCCCCTTTATGGGCAGGAACTGGAGTGACTCATTTCACTCAGCTTGCCACTAGTCACTCCTCGTGGGAGGGAGTGTGCCAGCGAGTGAGTGTGGGAACCAGAGTGAAGGAACACTGGGACCAGCCGGTCGCGCCTCTGGCAGGAGCAGGCTCTCTGTGGGGCCCGCAGCAGTGTCCAAGCATGGTATAGCCAAAGGTCATTCAACTCTGCCGTCTGTGGAGGGCCAAGTGCCAGTCAGCTCAGTAGGGGATCAGGGTCAGTCACTGTCCTCTCAGCACCCAGGTTCTTGTCCGGCATTCAGGAAGAATCAGGTCACAGGAACTGTTTGAAACGTGATGAATGCGGAAGACTTTACTGAGTGGTGGCGGCTCTCAGCAGAAAGGCTGGAAAGGGGATGGGAAGGTGATCTCTCCCGGAAGCCCAGCCATCTCCATCCAGGCCCCTCTCTGAAACCACACCGTCTGAAGTTAACCGCACCTATCCGTAGTCTCCAAGGCTCAGTTGCTTCTCTGCTCACCGCTCAGCTGCTCGTATCCTCTCCTCACAGCCACTGGTGTTGCTCTGCCAGTTGAAGTCTTTTATGGGCACAGGATAGGGGTGGGGCAAGCCAAAAGCAGCATTTAGATGGAAAAATAGGGTCAGCTGTTTTCACTTAGTGCTGCGGTTCCAGGCTTAAGGGTGGGTTTTAACTGGGAGAATAGCCCTTCTATATCAATATGTTGGAAGTATGATGAAAGTGTCAACAGGGTTTTAGGGCAGAGAGTAATAGATGATTATGTTTGATGCTGGAGAAGAACATTAGGTCTGGATGATAAAGAGTCTTGAATGTCATGCCAATAATTTGGATTTCAACCTATAGATGATGGGGGAGAACACACATAATTGCAAATTAAAAGAAACTCTACCATAGTCATCATTAGAATGGTTTTTTAAAGATATCATTATTCATATTCTTGATTTATTCCCAATTTGAGGTTACTGATGAAGAAGTTCTAAGTTTTCCATCTAAAAATGGCTTATGTCAAATGACGTTGCCAAAGCAAATGCTATTATGAAAGTGAAAATATAATCTCAGCAGGCTTTTATTTAACTGAGAGCTAGCATAATGAAGGAGTTTACTGTTCCTAAAGCAACATGTTCTCAGCCACTGGATTTAATGAAAACCTGCTTAGAGTCTATACAAAAAGGGTGAAAAGTGAGGTGCCTTTTCTGTCCGGTATATTTCTCAGGAACTGACTTACAAAGGATCAAATATGACACGTTACTGACTTATTCAAGGATTTATACCTTAAAAGAGAAAAGATAATGTAGAATGTCACTGTAATTAAAAATACATAGCTGTGGCCAATTATAGCTGTTGCCACAACTATAATAGCATGAAATGCACAAGTAGTAAATGTATAGGTTTCTTCTCTTTGAGAAATAAAATGCTGTTTTCACATAGGATGTTATAGGCATCTGAATATTTAAAAATAAGATTCTGGAAGGCATGAGCAGAAGTGTACAAATTAAATAGGTTCTAATGTGTACAAGTCGCAAGAAGAAAATTATGTGGAAAACAACTTTTAGGCTGAAAGAAGTAATAAAACACAAATCTGTTGACTTTCACTTGACCCCTGTTCTACAAAATCAAACCGTATAAATGCAAAAGTCTGTTCAGCTTCTGTTGAAAAGGCAATATACTTCAGACTTGCCTTAGGGTTAACACAGTGACCAAGGCAAAGAAAAAGAATGTAGTATGGACAAGGAACATTAAAGTTCTAAGGAGAAAGCTGATTGGAAATGTAGGAAGAAACCAGCATGTCCAACTGTGAAGAGAGTCGGAGGATATCATTTGATCAGCAGGGGCTGGGTTCTTCAGGCCTTTGTGGTATTGGGGGTCAAGGACCAGGGGAGGCTTAGTTTACACTTGAGAACACTTAGTAATGACTTTGGAAGCAACATTAGTACCGAGGGTCTCCAAAGTATTGACATAGAATGTACACATGCACACAGTAGATTAAGGGGTGTTAAGCAAAGCTGATACCAGCATTTCCCATTCCCGTGCGTCCTCTTCTTAGCACACATTCACACAGGAAGTTTAACTTACAATTCCCAAGAAAGCAAAGGATATTAAAACAGTTGAGGCATTACAGTGAAATAGGTAAGTTATGGAAGGGAAAGGCATGATTTCACTAATGTTTCTCTGACAGAATGGAGTGGGGTGATCTGAGTGGATAGCCAAGCCTTAAAGGAAACAGATGCCCAAGATATATAGATGTTTAGTTCTATCGAATGAATCACATTAGATTGTAGGAAACACCTGAATGTAGGATTTTTCGTGTTGTAAGATTTTATTGAGTTGATAAACTACATAAGCTTTTGAAACAGACACAGGCCCATTTACTTCTGCTTTTGTTGCACATTCACTTTTAGGTGTATTTCCTTCATGTTTGTATCCATAATTAGCCAAAAGCATCATGCGAACATTTTATCCCCAGTGTCAAACGCAGTGCCTAATGCATGGAAGCTAGTAAATATTTGTTGAAGGAGAGATAAATAAGATTAAATCCAAGTCAGCTGATGTGGCTAATCCTAAGAGAAGGGATGAGCAATTCTGTAGACAACATTGTATTTTGCTGAGTTATAGAACTTCTTCTATTTCTCTGGCCTGACACAAGTCTAAATGTCTTTATTAGACAAAAACAAAAAAACCTTCCTGGTAAGTTAATTAAGAAGAATGACAAAGTCAGCAGTTACAAAGCATCTAAGCCCCTATACAGTACCTTGAGCTTTGGATTTGCATAGACCTGAGTGAAATCCCTGGATTTGCCACTACACAGTCACGTGATCTTGAGCAACTCTCCTTAACTCCTGGATGCTCAGTTGTTCCATCTGAAAAGACAAATTGTAATTGATTCATCTCATAAGGCCTCTACAATATTTGGTAGACAGAGTACCAGCACACAGAAACATCTAATGGAATGACATAGGTATTCTAATTCAAGGGAAACTTTCAAGAGTTTAAGATTAATTCAGTGAGACTCCACAAAAAGTTGAGACCAAACTACAAAAATGACAGCTCAACGAATTTTAACTCATATGTTCACTAGTTGATTGTCTCATGTACAAAACTGTAGATTCATAAGCCAGGGATGAAGTTTGTCTTGTTTATTCCCATGTGGTACTAAGTACAGGGCCCTGCACATAGTAGGTCATTAACAACATTTGAATAATAAATGAATGAATAAGTACATTTCCACACATGACGTTGTGAATTACCAAACTAGTTAGTGCTCTGTGGTCTACACTAGAGTTAATGTCACTGAGAGTTAGGGAACCGTAGAAAGGTTGATGGCATTCTGGGTAGTAGAGGTGGGGAAGATGATGAAGTAAGGATGCTATGACAAAAGAGAAAGTGTAACACTGCTGTAGGCAGCATGAGCTCCTCCCAGAAGGTCATGGTCATGGATGCTTTTGATGAGGGCTGAATAGTCTTTCACACCTGAATAGTCTTTTGCACATCTGTTTTGCTCCTCTGCGCTATAGATTCCAGCTATGGTGAATTATTTCCAGAATCTCAAATGCTTTCTCTTCCTGGATGGTCTTTGAACAGTCCTCTGTTTGGAACACTTCCATATCCCTTTTATCTATAACTGCTTCTTACTCTGTGGGTCTCAGTTTAGATATCGTCTCCTTTTGTAAGGCTCCCGTGAACCCCCAAACTGATTTCAGGCTTTAATACAATCACAGCAATTATTCATCTGTATTGTATTTCCATGCTGAGTTGTTCCTTCCCCCCAGCAGGCTTGGAAAAGACCAGGACAGTCTACATTTACCAGCCTCTAATCCATCACAGTCAGTATCCACTGAATGAATAACACCATTCTGAGATGTCAAGCCTAAAAGAATCAGGAATGTTTCTAAAGAAATAGGAAAGTTATGGGGGGTGGTTGGGGCTTAAAACTGGATAATTTCAGTTTTTAGTTTTCTTTAAAGTAGCAGAAAACTCAGTGAGTAGAAATGTCTAGTAATCAATAGAGCAGGAATACTAGGGAGAGAAGACAGGGCTGCAGTGGATATCATCTGCAGAAGAGAAAGAAAAACAAAGAGTGAAAAAGATGTACATGCATTTAGGGAATAGAAGGAAGAAGCAGAGCTGACAAAGAAGTCAGATAGAGAAGCTTAGAGGGAAAGAAAAGTTTCTCAAAGGGGTAGTTATTCACCTTGAAAGCAGAAGTTTAAAAACCCCTTAAAGGAAAGGGGCAGATGCTGAAAGGAAATGGGTGGTAGAGTGGAGTCAGCTGCTCCAGAATCCAGGGGAGATGCATGGCAGGGTAAGAATTCAAGTGGGCTACTCGGCCAAGGGCAGCTCTTATCCGAAGAAGTCAGGCTTAGGCTTGTGTTAAGACAATGGAAAGGGAGAGGTGGAAGATGGTAGAAAACGAAGTTGATGGAGGTGGATATAAGCTAGAAAGTTGTCAGTGTTGCTCTATTTTGTCCTGGATCCTTGTAGTTTCTTATGCTTCTTTCCTGCAGGGAAATGGAGTTAGGCATATGCTGTCTAGAATGCGTTAGAAGTTTCCCAAACATTAGACAAAGCATGCTGCAGAGTGCTGTAGAGTAGAAAGAGCCATCAGCAATCCTGATGAGTATCTTTTTGCCTCGGTTTGTAGCTCCTAGGGATATAGGGCATTTCACTATCCACAGAACCTCCAGCTTGCTTATGTGCTGCCTTGGAACCCTTCCAAGGCTTACCTCATGCATGCTTGTCAAGAAGCTTACAGTACAGTTGGGGATATTGTCATTTACTTTAGTTTCTTGGCAGTAACCAGTATCTACAGTACCTACTTAACAAATGTTTACTGAAGTGAAGTCAAGTTGGGCTGATGTTCTTTTATGCCATGAGGCCTGACATACACGTTTTTTCTTCTAAGTGAATAGAAAACACTTTAGTGTTGGCCAGGCGCGGTGGCTCAAGCCTGTAATCCCAGCACTTTGGGAGGCCGAGACGGGCAGATCACGAGGTCAGGAGATCGAGACCACCCTGGTTAACACGGTGAAATCCCGTCTCTACTAAAAATACAAAAAAAAATTAGCCAGGCAAGGTGGCGGGCACCTGTAATCCCAGCTACTCGGGAGGCTGAGGCAGGAGAATGGCGTGAACCCGGGAGGCAGAGCTTGCAGTGAGCTAAGATTCGGCCACTGCACTCCAGCCTGGGCGACAGAGCGAGACTCCATCTCAAAAAAAAAAAGGAAAACACTTTAGTGGGAGCTAAATGATGTAGACACAAAGAAGGGAACAACAGACACGGGGCTTTCCTGAGGGTGGAGGGCAGGAGGAGGGAGAGGAACAGAAAAAGTAACCATTGGGTACTAGGCTTATCATGAGTTTATTTAAATAACAAACCTGCACATATACCTCTGAACCTAAAATAAAAGTTTTTAAAAAACACTTTTGAAAGAATTTTACTCTTCCATGAATTACTAAGAATAGCAGCTACTGTCTATTGAACAATGTGTAAAACACTTTACATCTATTTAATCTTCAAAACAGTTTTATGAGGTATTAGTATCCTCATTTCATTGATGAGGAAACTAAGGCCTAGAGAGGTTATGGAATTTATTAATCCAAGGTCATATTGCATGTAAATGGCTCAGCTGCCATTCGAATTCAGATTTGTATAAATCTAAAGACCCCTAGTTTAGTCTGCTCCTCACATGGTCATTTCATCTCTGGGCCTCTCCATAAGGCATGTACCCAGAAAATGTCAGAACTATGGTAATCTGCAAAGGCACTGCTCTCCTACCTTTTTCCTACTTTGCCCTCCAGCCCTCGTAGAAGCCAAGGTTGCTTTGTGATTAGCACAAACACTGTCTCATTTAGCAGTAGAACCCTGATGGATAGTCTCTCCAGGTGGGCTAGTATCTTGCACACCATGGGTCCCAGCTGTCTTCATCCTTGAACAGAATCCCTGCTGAACACAGAACAGCCGTAGTACTTGATACAAAGCTTACTCAGATGCTGACAGGTTTGTAAGTGTCTAGAGGACAAAGCAACAGCTGATTATTAAATTTCCTTTAGATCCATCAAATGATTTAAGCAAGGTGCTTGGAGGTAACCAATTTGAGTAACTCCTTTGAGTAATTGGCGATAGCTCTGCTTGAAGCTCTGATCAGCTTTGCTTTTAGAAATTCTATAGGCAAAGCCAAAGCTACAAGAGAATTTGGTCTTTAAGGACTTCACAGGGCCAGTCCTTAAAACTGACCATTTCTTTTCCTGTTGTCAGCCGCTGTCAGAATTTAACAACCGTGGCTGTGATTTATTAACGTGTCTGATTCCCTCTGGGGGCAGTCCCATTTTTCAAGGATATTCCATGCTCCAAGCAGCTCTTTGCACAGTGACCGTCCATCAGAGGCATCTGCTTCAGTAATCAGCAGCTCCAGATATGCTCATGCCTCACCAGACAATGCTACAATCTCCTGGGAACTGGCATGCAGAGAAATAATGGATTTATAGAAATATACCACTGTGACAAAGTGGGAAGACAGATTAAGCAGAAAAGGCAGGGCAGGCTAGGGGCTGAGGAACATGAGGACAGAATTATAGGAAACCAAGCCACACAATAGTAGCTCTTAACAGGACTGTAACATCTTAATGCATTCTTCCCACCCAGCACAAATGTGGGGGTCACAGATTATTGGAATGGAGGTGGTCTAAAAATCAGCAGAATTAAAAAGACACATTCAAGTGAAACAGGCTTTCCTTGCCTCCCATCTTTTCATTCCATGTTATTTTCTTTTCCTCTCTGAAAACCACTTGGCAAGGATCATGAGACAGAACAAAGAGAAAAGGGGAGGTGAGCTATTTACTGAAGGCGTAAAACTCAACTTGTGTTGGCATTATGTCACTGAACTGAATAGCTATCAGAGACTCTTTTTCCTCAACTTTGAATGGGCCCAAAATGTTACTGTTACCAAAGTTGCACATTGAAGAAGACAGCAGATAATGTACTTGGTAAAATAGGCAGCCTCCACCAGGAAAATGTATAAAGGTTCCATTTACTGACCCTCCCTTACCTCCGCATCAACTTGTGTCATAAATTGCTATTTGCTGACAAGCTGTGCTGATATAAGCCCAATGCTAGTTGCAGCACAAGAAAAAGATGCCATTTACTTAGTGCCAAGGAACAACAGCCTTGCTTCTCTCGAGCTGATCACCATGTTGCTGGCTGGTAGAGGGAGAATGGATGGTAGCCATGGTTTGTTACCAGTCTAATTTCCATGTATGTACTACTGTAGCATTAGTGACCAGAGGAAAGACATCCGGCCATTCTAGGAAGCATGATAAATTTTTCTGACACCTACCCCAGCCCTTCCCAATGTCCCCAACATTTGCGCACACACCACCATCTCACTGCACAGCTGGGTGTACTATAGAACACTTCAGCTTTGAGTTGTCTTGATAATATTTTAACTTTTAAGTTCAGGGGTACATGTGCAGGTTTGTTATATAGGTAAACTGTGTCACAGGGGTTTGTTGCACCGATTATTTCATCGCCCATGTAATAAGCCTAATATCCTTTAGTTATTTTTCCTGATCCTCTCCCTCGTCCCAATAATTATTCTAAACGAATTGCTATTTTTAGCATAGTGGCTGACACCTATAAATATTTGGAATTTAAATATTCCTTGAATGAAAGAGTGACCAAATGGATTTTATCTGAATGTATTTATCCACTAGGATATTCACAGCAAGTACTGTTTACAATGATGGGCTTTCGTAGATATTAGCTCATTTGATCTTTATAATAACCAAGCAGCAGCTACTCCACCTGCCCTCTTATTTAGGGTTCTTTGGTAGTAAACAACAGAAACTCATTCTGATTAATTACCTAAAAGGGGATTTTTTTTAAAGGATGTCAGAAACTCCCCAAATTAACAAGAGGCTGGAAAGGGTCCTAGAGACAGAAGAGAAGTAAGAAGGCTTCAGAAAGTCCGCAGGTAGAAATCCTGGGAACCAGCAGAGTCTGATCACAATGAAGAAACTCTGGTTTCTGCCTCCTTGTCTTGGTAGAGTCATATCCCAGGCAGGGCTGCCATGTTGTTTCAGATTGGGTTCCTTCCACACTCCTTGACTCGATGGCTCTATTGGACTGAATTCAGTGAAGAGAAAACCCCCCAAGGAAATCTGCTAAGAAGTGGAAATAGATGCTAGACAGCCAAAAATCCACCAGGGCTACCATATCTCTTGGGCAAACAGAAACATTGAGGCTCAGAGCTTAGTTGATTTCTTCAGTGTTATGCACATGGTGCTTCAAAAACTGATTCAAACCTGGGTTTTCTCACAAATTCCACATTCTTTCCTTTTATATGCCACAGTCATATAATGTGTCCTTTTACTCCTGAAAACAAGTTACTACATACAGTGTACTATCTTAGATTGCATCCTGCATTTAAAAAGGACAAAAGGACATAGAAGATTGGTAAAATCCAAACAAAGTCTGTAGTTTAGTTAATAGTATTAGATTGTACCAATGTTAATTTCTTAGTTTTGACAAACATACCATGGTTATATAAGATGGTGATATTAAAGGAGACTGGGCAAAGGGTATAGAGGAACTCCCTGTGCTAGTTTTACAACTTTTCTCAAAATCTAAAATTAATCCAAATATAAAATGTTGTTTAAAAAACAGGTTGATAGCTCTCCTTGGGCTTCTTTGGGACAAAGTGACACACATTTATGGATAGCCTTCTGATGCAAGGCACATGGAATTCCCGAAGATCTCAGTGTCAGCATTTATACAAAAGGAAGCCATAGTCTAGAAAGGGCAGTACCATACCAAAAAGGAATATGAGGGATAGGCATCATATCCAGAAATTTTGGAGGAGGTAAAGGAGATTTAGGGGCAGCATTAGGGGGAAAGTGGTACTTGAATTTATCGTTTTAAAAAAATGATGAAAATTGGATCTCCAAGAGAAGGGAGGTAGGAAGCATAATCCTGGATCACAGAAGAATGAGAATGAAATTGTCAGTGGTGTAGGCACATGAAAGACTCCACCATCCAAATTGAGAAATTGGGATTTCGTCTTTGTTGGCAATTGGTTGAAGTCATCGGGGCTGTTCTTCAAAAGGATACTCTGACTTGATAAGTAGGAGACTCTGAGCAGGAAGGCAGAAGACAGAAAGGATGCTAAGAAGATTATTCAAGATTAAAGATAAGTGAGAATTAAAGTCAGTTCTGCGTCTTAAGCCCTGGAAATAGTCATCAACACAGTGAAAATCTGTGTTCATCCAAATATCCAGAACTGTTTGATAAAGACACCAAACATTTCCTGTTCTTTATAGCAGCCTAGAGAAGCAAACTAAATGTAGAATACAGCTCAAGTAGTGTCTTGGTAAATAATTCTCAAAATATTACCCCTTTTATTGTATGAAATGACTATTTTCAAAACATAATTTTTATGTTCAAAATATGACACTGCTATTTAAACACATATTTAAAAGTTACTACCTTCCAGGCACTGTCCTAAATGCTTTACAAATATTAATTCACTTAATCTTCACACTGTACACCCTTAGAAGGTAAGTACTATATTTATTAGCCCTGATCTACAGATGAGAGAGCAGAGGAACAAGGGAGGAAGGAAACTTGCCTAGAATTATGGAGCTAGGAAAGAATAGAGCTGAGATTCAAACCTAGGCAGCCTACTGAGCCCATGCTCTTGATCATGGTATATTACTATTGTTATTACTTAAAATTTGTGGTTAAAACAGATGATGTTAAAACAACAGTGGGACTCCAAGCTAATGAGTCTTGTAACTGGAAGTTTTTCTGGAAAATTTGGGGAAAAGTGAGCACTCAAGGGAACAGAAAGAGGTGGTATAAGCTAAGCTTTCATTTGTATGCTGGTGAGTTGTTTGAGGAGAGATGTACAGCAAGCAGTCAGACTTACAGAAACTCTGCCCAGGAGTTATAGATAGCACCAATTCTCACATCTAAGCAGAAGTTCATCTGCTTAGATGTGAGAGTTGGTGCCATAATAATAAAAGTTATTGTCAGGAAAACAATTATAAATAGAAGACATAGCCAGGTCATTACTAAATGTCTACTTTTAAGAGGAAGAAAAGGAGTATACAATAAATAGAGTTAGAAGGCAATTTAAGAAGCACAAAAAGGAGAAAATCATCAGTTTAATGTAGCAGAGATGCCAAGGAAAATGAAATCCAAGAATAGTATATTGGATTTAGTAACATGAAAGCCAGTTGTATGGGAAAAAATAGGATGACTGTTAAAGTCAGATGGTTAAGGAGATGGCAGGATACTGTAGTCTTTGAAAGTCAAAATGAGATCCAGAGCCAGGTGCAATGGCTTACTCCTGTAATCTCAGAACTATAGGAGGCCAAGGTGGGTGGATTGCTTGAGGTCAGGAGTTCAAGACCAACCTGGCCAACATGGTGAAACCCTGTCTCTACTAAAAATACAAAAATTAGCCAAGCATGGTGGTGGGTGCCTGGCTGGGGCAGGAGAATTGCTTGAACCTGGGAAGAGGAAGTTGCAATGAGCCAAGACTGTGCCACTGCACTCCAACCTGGGCAACAGAGCGAGACCCTGTCTCAAAAACAAACAAAAAAAAGAGACCCAAACTTCCATTATAGACAAACTAGAACTACATTGTCTACTAGGTATATGTGGCTATTTAAATTAATTACAGTTAATAAAAATTCACTTCCTCAGGCATGCTGGCCATAGTACAAGACTCAATAGCTATGTGGCCGCTATACTAGACCACACAAATGTAGAGCACTTGCATTGCAGAAAGCTCCCTTGTACAGAGTTGAACTAAAATAAGGGTCAATAAATTTTTTCTGTAATAGTAATAGTTTAGGTTCAGTGGACCATATGGTTTGTGACATAATTACTCAATCCTTCCATTGTAGTTCAAAAGCAGCCAAAGAAAATGCCTAAAAAAGTGGATGTGGCTGTGTTCCAATAAAACTGTCTTTATGGACAGTGATAATCGGAATTTTAAAATTTTCATATCATGAAGTATTCTTTTAATTTTAACCATTTAAAAATGTAAAGCCCATGCTTAGTTTGCATGCCACACAAAAACAGATGTCAGATTAGATTTGGCCGATGGGCCATAGTTTACCAACCCCTAGATTGGAATATTATGCATCCCAGCAACGAATTAGCATGTGCTGTATGCTAGATTTGCTGAACATGAATAAAAGTATAAAATATGTATATATATATTAGCACCAAGTTTCATCTGTTCTTCATTATCCAACTCGACAATGCAAATCAGAGAAAAATACACATCAAAATTATATGAACTGTTAGACTGTAAAAGGAGAAGCTGTTAATACATCATGATGAAAAGGAATTGATATTAATAAGCTAGAATCTCAACTTGTGACTAGGTAACTTTTATTTTCATATAAAAATCAAATTAGAAGTTCACAGTTAAAAAAAAATTCCCACATGAAGCCCAATTTCCTGAAATAACAGTATTTACAATCCTAAACATTAATCATCCCAAGACTCTTCAAAGCACTTAAAGAAAATGCAGTTAAGTACAATAATGACCTTCCTCATTTGTAAGACAATGAAAGTGAGGAGTTTTCTTCTCATCTAACAATTCCCATCAATTGACAGTAGTTGCCTGAAGTCCTGAGATGAGGGGTGTCATGATTGACTATTCATGTCTGCCGTGGGTGAGAGCATGGGGAAATATGGCACAAGTGCTAGATATTTGCCATTTCTGCATCAGCAGCATGATGGAGTGCAGAGAAACAAATTAGATTTTGAACCAGCTGAAGATCTAACTCTGCTATATAGGAGGCTGTTTTCTTAACCTTTTATTATAGAAAATTTTAAACATATACAGAAGAGACAATGGTATAATGAACTTCTATGTACCTATCACCCAGCTTCAACAATTGTCAACTCACAGCCAATTGTTATTTCAATTTTCCATTTCTATATTGTTTAGAAGCAAATCACAGACATCATAGCATTCACAAGCTGTTTTTTTGACAAGTAACTAACTCTGCCTAACGTGCCTTGGTTGTTATAAAATAAATGCTTTTAAATTGCTAAGTGATTTTCAGTGTGTAATATTAAGAAATCAGACTGAGATATGTTGCATTTTAGAAAGGGTCTAAAAATTAATGATTTTTTAAAAAAATTAACTGCGTTGTAACCTAATTAGCCTACAATATTGTATGTACAAGTTGGTAGACAAAATTTACAGTTTATGTGCTTGGAAGTAAACGAAATCCTCAGGCTCAGCTTGCAATTATTATGCACTGACTGTGTGCCAGACACTATACAAAGCATAGTCACCTCCTTTTATCCTCTTCAGAGCCCTGTAAGACATTGCTATCACAAGACAAACTGAGGCACACATGTGCTAAGCAGTGAATCTGAAGTCACTCAGCCCAAAAGAGGAAAAATCACAGAGTAATGTACTGTTTTAATAAAACAAGGCTTCCAATACACCTAAACTTCCTTAACCATATTCAACCAGACCTCGTAACTTTCTGATGTTCCATTTGGTAGATTTTACTTTTTCTACTCAAGCTGTCTTTGAAACTGGAGTCCAATACCTACACAAAGTTCAGATGTGTCTGACAAAAACCTTGAAGAGAGACATGGAGGGGAACAAGTAAGTTTAGAACTAATATTTGTTTTTCATTAATCATTTGCTTTTCTCACTGACCCTGTCAGAGAGATAGGGCACATGCTCTGACTACCTATAGAGAAGGAGACCAGTGCCTGCTACATCCCCAGACTTCAGAAAAGAACTACATGAACGGACCTGTATACCTTCTTTATGCTCTTTCATAATCATTTAATTTTTATCTTGAGAAGTGGTTGGGAAGGTGAAAATGAATATGAGAAAATATTCTTAACTTTAGGAATCTTAGGGTGCAGACACCCATTTTATGTTAAATATTTAAAATGTTGAGGACATCAAAATATCTGTTCAGCATAGTGTAGTGATGAAAAGGAAATTGCTTAGAGGCAGAAGGAACTGACCTCTAATTGTCTGGTTGCTCCTGAGCTAGTCACTTTTCTGTGGTCTTGTTTCCTCGGTAAAATCAGAAGGGTAGATTGTATCAGAAATTGCAATTGACAGTCTGTAGGTGTTTAATTTAACATATGGATGGTAGTTTGGTTTTGGTTTTCTAATAGGAATTAGCTGCCAGTACTTAAAAATTGAAGGATTTTCTATCTTTTCTGGACCCTGCTTCTTACATGGTAAGAATTGGGGATCTTCTAACAGAGTTTCTGCCTTCAGAGAGGATGGGTAGCCTATTATTCTCCCCAGTCTTCGTTACTTCTTGTTGTTTCCCTGACACAGGCTGAAAGTCAGGTGCTCTTTATCATTGTACTTGCAATGACTTGTGACGTATTTCAGTCTTACATTCCCTGCCTGGACCCTGGAGACATCTGCAATTGCAACCTAGACTTTCTGAACTCTAAGAGGTTCTATGGTTGTCTGGTAAAATATAACATCTCCAGTGGCTAAGGCTGCAATATGTTGTCTAATTAAAGTTTTCCAGCAGTGGGAGCTTTGGAGTCTAAACTGCAGGACCCACCTTCTCACCCAGGTCACTGTAATTTCCAGAGGAAGTGCTGACTCCCGGATCTGGGAGTTGAGGTGAGCTTGTTGGATTCTGTTTAATTACATCTTCTCTACCTTCTCTTTGCCTTGGTATTCAGCATTCACTGACAGTTCCTTTAAACTTCTTGGGCATTGACATTCAAATCTGAGCAATAGCCAACTGGATTATTCTGACCACTTGCTTTTTCGTTGTCTGTATAGCACCTTACAATTTTTAAATTTTTTTCTAAATATCGTTTGCTTTTCACACTAACCCTGTCAGAGAAATAGAGCAGACATTGCGCCCACTTTATAAAAGTAAGGGGAAAAAAGATATTATTAACACAAGTTTTTATTCTTCAGCCTTTTCTCTTAAAACCAGACCCTGGTACTTTGTTTTTAAAGCTATTTCCTAAATACAAAAATAAAAACGTGTTTATTTAATTAAAACATCATTCTCCAAGGCCTAAAGACTTTTAGACTACATTATTCTCCTCCCCACTGAGACATAATTGAAGATTGATATGATACATTTTATTAATTAGGCCCGTCTGGTTTTCCCACTGAGAAAAAAAGGAATGTGTCATCTTCATGCCAGCTGATTTAAATAAAAATCCACTTGGATTTAGCCTTTTCATGCTGGTGCTACACCAAAACGACCAGAATGTGAAATGTGAAATATTTACCTTTATCTCATCCTGGAGAGAAACTGTGAATTATTATAGCGAAATATATTCTTTCTTGGAGCACCGAGTAAGTGAATATTAATGCAGGATTTCTGTGTTTTCTTCTTTCTTAACTGCAAACCAAACAAAATGAGTTAAGAGAAATCTTTAGGAGGAAAACAGGGGAGAATGCCATGTTCTTGATTTCAAAGGTCACTGTGTGTGTGTGTGTGTGTGTGTGTGTGTGTGTGTGTGTGTATGTGTGTGTTAATTTTATGTGTAAACTTAGCTAAGCCACAGTACCCCAATACTTTGTCAAACACTGGTCTAGATGGTTCTGTGAAAGTATTTTTTAGATGAGACTAACATTTTAAATGGTAGACTTTGAGTAAAGCAGATTAGGCACCATAATGTGAGTGGGCATCATCCAATCAATTGAAGGCCTTAATAGAAAAAGACTGAGGAGCAAATTCTGCCAAAAACTGCCTTCCAAATTGCATGGCAACTCTTCTCCAGCCTGCTGGCCAGTCCTGCTGAGTTTGGACTTGCCAGCCTCCATAATTGCACAAGCCAACTCCTTAAAATAAATCAATCTCTCATAGATAGATAGATAGATAGATAGATAGATAGATAGATAGATAGATAGATAGATAGATATCCTACTGGTTCTGTTTCTCTGAAGAACACTGATTATTACAGTGTATTCATGTGGTGTGGGTGTGTTATATCCTGTAACAATTAAGGTTCTACATCAGAAATTGACAAATCACAAATTTCTGTAAACGGCAAGAAAGTAAGTATCTTAGGCTTTGAAGGACACATAATTGTTGCAACTACTCAATTCTGTCATCTTTGTTGCTCCAAAGCAGTCACAGGCAGTGGCTGTAACAAACAGCGTAGCTGTGTTCCAATAAAACTTTATTTATAAACATAGGGGCTAAGAAGAATCCCATGTCTTCCTGACTTGGAGGAGGATGTCTGGTCTGTTCATCAGTCTTGTCCATTCTCTTGAGATGAGCTGCTGGTTTTAAGCATCAGTACCTGTTTTATCAACATGACACACTTGTGCTTTCTTTATCTCAACCATGAGGCCTCTCAAGGCCTACCAGCCAATTCTTAGCCATTTACAACCTGTTCTGGGTACTTGGGAAATTCTAGGATGCCCCTCACCTTGAGACTCTGGAACTGTTCATGTGGGGCCAGGAAATTGGGGATTTATCTCCCTACTTATGCCGCTCAGTCATTGCTACTCAGATACCAAGAAAGACCTGAGATTTCTCATTGAGACTTAGTTTCCAACTGTGAAGCTAAACAATGATTGATTTTGTTCTGGGAACTTTTCCCATGAATTAGGAGAAGTTCCAGTTTGTTGAAGCTGCACTTCCTCGTCCAGCATCCCAGAGTTCTGGGCCATAGGCAGGATCTACATTTTGAATATGTTCTCCCTCTTACTCTTCTCCTAAGAACTGTTTTGGCTATAGGAAAACTGTTCTTATATAAATATGTATGCTTGGAGTTTCCAAACTCTTTCGCTCTATTACATGTTTGAGGGCTTAACAGAAAACAAAATCCACTCTCAATGCTTGCAATTTAAATACTTTTGATTTTTTTTTTTCTTTTTTGAGGGTAAGTCTCACTCTGTTGCCCAGGCTGGAGTGTAGTGGCACGATCTTGGCTCACAGCAGAGGTTGCTTCCCAGCTTCAAGTGATTCTCCTGCCTCAGCCTCCCGAGTAGCTGGGATTACAGGCATGTACCACCATACCTGGCTAATTTTTGTATTTTCTGTAGTGATGGGGTTTTGTCATGTTGACTAGACTGGTCTCGAACTCCTGGCCTCAAGTGATCCGCCTGCCTTGGCCTCCCAAAGTGCTGGGATTACAGATGTGAGCCACAGCAACCTGCCCAACTTCTGCTTTCAAGAGCATATTTTGGAGTTAAAATTGAAGAATCTGATCTATTATTCTTAGATCTCTTAGAACCCTTTTCTCTCCCCATCTTCTGTACACAGAACACATACACACACACACACACACACACACACACACACACACTTCATCATAGAACAACATCCTGGGTTCCAGACGCTTGAGTGTCTGGCTATTCTCTGGACCTATTAAACAGCACTTAACACTGACATCTTTTTTTTTTTTTTTAATATCTGAAGGTCACTTGCGTGTGTAAAACGTATTGCCTTAGGGGGTAACAGCTAAAGATTGGGGGCATTTCCTTTAGGAGTGATGAAAATGTTCTAAAAGTGATTATGGTAATGTTTGCACAACTTCATAAATACAATAAGAGTCACTGAATTGCACATTTTTCATGAGCAAATTATATGCTATATAAATTCTATCTCAATACCGTTGCTTCAGAAACAGTATTTAGCGTTTTGTTGTTGTTGTTGTTGTTTTAATGGTGCAGCTCCCTTGGACCCCTGAGTGTGTGTCTGAGGAGATGGACATGAACTGCTTAGAGATGTTCTGCTCCCCGCACATGTACTTTTTTGTCCTCCTCACGTTTCCTATACTTCAAAACCCTCCCTAATTCACTCCTTGCCCCTCTCCCTCAAATCTCATATATTTGTGCTTAATCTAGAGAATCCTGACTCCTCCTTTGGGAAACAATTTAAACATGAGCTATTTCTGTGAAGTTCTCCTTGACCAGCCAAATGTTAGTTAAGGAGCCCTGCCATGTGCTCATATGCTACCTTGGAGTTTCTCTGTTTCACGCTCTATCATAATTGCCTCCGAACTGGTCTGTGAGCTTTGTGAAAGCAGGAATCACATTCATCATGTTCACTAGTATATACCCAGTTCCTGGAAGATAGTATCGGATGGATGGATGGATGGATGGATGGATAGATGGATGGATGGATGGATGGATGGATGGATGGATGGATGGATGGATGGATGGATGGATGGATGGATGGATGGATGGGCGGGCGGACGGACGGACGGACGGATGGATGCATGCATGACCCACTCTCTAATATATAGTTTGGGATTTTGTTTCCATGGGATAAAAACTGATGGAAGCAACAAAGAAGGTATTTCTCCCTCTCAAGTCAGGAGAAAGAGGGGAGGAAGTCACAACTTAGATTTGTCATTTTGTTTTCTCAGAATCTTAATTTTTTTAAGTAATATGTAATGAAGGTTTTCTCTGGGCATAGTGGCTCATCCACGTTTGCTATTATAATTGACCTAGCTCTGCTGTCCTGCTGCTTTCCCTGCTTGTTTATAAATTGGAGAACATCTTTTAACTTGGTGGGAGAGCTGTAGTCTAACAGGAACAGTAAAATGGCAGTATGTATAGGACAATTTAGAAACCTCATTTCAGCTCAGATGGGATGGCCCACACTTTCTAGGCATGAAATCACTCATAAGAACAGAACCAAACAGAATGAGAACTTATTTACAGGACCAGCAGCCTCTCACCAGGCTAGGGGCAGATATGACATGCTGAAAAAGTAAAGATTTCTCTGGCAACTGCCTCTTCTCTTTCTGTTTTCTCCCTCGTGGTTCCCACAATGATCTCACCTTGCTGCTAATTCCGTATCTCAAGCCCAGCTTTAAAGTATTCCAACCCTTTAGCAAAGTGTAGCAATCAGTTGGAAGGAACCTCAGAGGCCACATGGCCCAACCTGCTGCTAATGCAGAACAGAAGTCCCTTCCACGGGTATTCTGAACAGATGGTATTTGGCTTGTGCTCTGTGCATCTCTAGCGGCGATTACGCCTTACCATGGGAGACGACTGATTTCCCTGTTGGAGAATGACTTAGAAAGTTTGCTTCAGAGAAGCAGAGTCTTAAAATGCACAGCTCTGAAGACATACCAGCCTTGGAGTCCTGATTCTGCTCCTAACCCACTGTGTGCCCTTGGGCAAGGTGCTTAGCCTATGTAAGCCTCATTTCTCTGTCTGTACAAGAGAAGTCAGTAATATCTGGCTTATTATATTTTGAAGACTAAATTAAAATACACAACACACACACACACACACACACACACAGCATTTAGTGTGTTGCCTGGAACCTAGGAAATATCCAATAAGTAGTAGCTTAAAAATTAAACCAAAGAGTTCTAAAACTACTGCTAAGATTGACATGACATTTGCAGATAGAGGTTAAGAACAGAATAAGCTCCAGCTACCATGACTGTTCAAGTCATCCCAATATCTTATTCTGCTATGTATGGCATCCCGTGACTCTACCTGGAATTGAAATTAAACATTCTGAACACTTTCTTAGTGAAAGAGACTTAAGGATCAAGACCTACTCAGCAGAGACACTTTTGTATGAGAAATTGCTTGATGGCTGTCTAGACACAGAGAGGATTTTTCTTTTTTAATGGGAATCAGGTATAGAGTGGGGTATCTATTTTTTTAAGGGAAAAGTGGAGTGGAAGAAGGTAAAAACTCCTGAGGTCCTGTCTGTGCCTCGGAGTCATCTTGCTTTGGCAAGCCTGCTGTTAGTACCACCACTGCTAGTGAATACCACTTAACAACACAAAATCAAACAAATTAGTTTACATGGAAAGACCATTTCTTTAGTATCAGTACCTGCATGCAGAGTTTGATGACTACAATTGTGATTTCAGTTCATTTTTTTTTTCTATTTCTGAAGCTTGAAATTACCTAGCCAGTCAAGGTGATAATTGGAATCTCTGCCCAATCTCTAAAAGAAATTGGCTTGTACCTCTCAAACAAAGGACTATTGTTTTTGATGTTTTCTAAATGTCCTTGAATTATAATCAAGAGGTATATTTACAAGTAAGAAGACCATGCATGACTTAGGACCTAGCTCTCAGTTCAGCAAACCAAAAAAGAAATAAGGTTTATAAATGACCACAAGATCTGCAATCAGTCACTTGTACTTCCTGAAAGGTGAAACAGCACCAGACTCTGTTCTTTAGAGTAGCTCTGAGATATACAGGAGAGAGCCCTTGAGAAATATTCAAGTGTACTTTGATGGGTGCAGGGGACATACCCTTTTCAATGTTTAGTGGCATTGATCAAGATGCCAGGCGCATCCTACGAAAGTGGCATTTAAGATAAGTAGTAGCTAAGTGAACGGGGGGGAAAGTGTTTAGTGGGAACAGAGGAGGATCAGAGACAAAAGAGGGCATGAAGAAAGAAGTCCAATCTGATTGCAATGTGGAGGGTGGTCTTGACTCTTGCATGTCCCTACTCCATCATTCCTGCCCAACTAAACTCCATCCTCGGTCAGTCTAATTCTTTGTCTACCCCCCTGTCTTCACTGAGGCAGTAGACAATGGCCAAAGAACAACATACATTCATACTAACTAGTCTCTCTTTAACATCATGATTTCTAACCTCAAGTGGGTTGACCGTACAGTCCAGAGATCCTCCAATGTGTCTTTGGTCTGTTCTCTGTTGTACCCCTCAAGAAAGCTACTTCATACCTCTCCTTTCTCTTCAAACTTTCAATATTTTCTTGCTATACCTCCTTCTCTTCTTGGTAGCTTTGTTTCCTTTTTCTTTTTTTTTTTTTTTATTATACTTTAAGTTCTAGGGTACATGTGCATAACGTGCAGGTTACATATGTATACTTGTGCCATGTTGGTGTGCTGCACTGTTTCCTTTTTCATGGGGAAAAAATAGGTGTGGTCAAAAGATATCTTCCATACATTCCAACTGCAACATCTACCTGTGTGGCTACCATCTGCTTTCCTCCAGTTACCAGGATAAACTGGTCATGTTCCTCTCTAAAACATCTTCTCAACTCCTGCAACGAATCTAATTCCTTTGCACCTATTCAAGGATGTTATTTCAACAAGTACCCACTGTCCCCTCACCTGTATCTTTGACTTTTCCCCCTGGATCATTACCATCAGTTGTAAAATATATTCTCATCCCCTATTTAAAAAAAAAAAAAAAAAAAAAAAAGCTGGGTATGGTGACTCACACCTGTAATCCCAGCACTTTGGGATACTGAGGCAAGAAGATTGCTTGAGGCCAGGAGTTAGAAACCAGCTTGAACAACATAGTGAGACTCCATCTCTACAAAAAATAGAAAATTAGCCAGGTGTAGTGGCACAGCCCTGTAGTCCCAGCTACTCAAGAGGCTGAGGCAGAAAGATTGCTTGAGATCAGGGGGTCGAGCCTGCAGTGAGCCATGATTGTGCCACTGCACTCCAGCCTGGGCAACAGAGTGAGATCCTGTCTCAAAAAAAAAAGGGAAAAGAACAAACCTTCCTTAATTTGCATATTGCCCCTTGCAATCACCCCATTAATCTGTACAGATTAATTATCTCATCTGCTTTCATGGTTTTAAATACCATCTCTCTGCTGATGACTCTTCATTACTTACCTCTAGCCCAGGGCTTCTCCTGTGGACTGCAGATTTGTATGTGTAGAGTCCATGGAAATTGGATTTCCAACAGGTAAATCAAATGCTAACTTAGAACTTCTGTTTTTTTCCACCAAGCCTGATTTGCTACAGTCTTTGCTGTCTCAGTGAATGGCAATTCTGTTCTTCCAGTTGCTCAGGCATGCATAAATAAATAAATAAATAATCTTCCTTTCATGCTTTACATTCTTTTTGTCAGAAAATCCTGTTATTTCCATCTTAAAAATTATATCCAGCATCTGACCACCTCTCATCATTGTCACTACTCCTCTACTATTCAAGCTGTCATTATCTCTTGCCCGGATTGTTGTATTGTAAATCATCTTCCTGCTTCCACAATTGACTGTTTATGCTTTTTGTGTTTCAGCCAAAGTCAGATCTTATCAGTTCCTTGCTCAAAAGTATCTAACTGGGGATGGGGGACACCTGTGATAGAGAAGGGAAGCGAGGCAGGGGAGGGAAGACCAGAGGCAAAGAGACTAAGTGTTTTTAAAGAATTAGACCATCATTCTCAGTAAAGCGGAAAGCCTCTGAAGAGATTTAACAAGAGACTCACCCAGATTTTCATTTTACAGGAGTGTTTTGATAATATGTACACACCTGGAAAAACAGCCTGAGGATTTTTAGTACCCTTTAAGATTTGAGAACTTCAAGATTCCCAATAACCAATATTATAATGTATGTTTACAAAAAAAGCTAAAAGTGATAGCATCTGCATGAATTGACTATGGTTTTTTTTTTGAGGACATTAAATAGATTCAATCTCTCTCAATTATTAATGCTTTTATGAAAAGATAAAACACAAAAAATCAGATAGGTTGACAGAAAATCCATGGAACCAACTCAGTCTTATATTTTGAGATTATATTAGGGTTGCCTCTGTGATTTGAATCTCACAGACTTAAATGATATTGCTCCCCTGTTTGCCTTGTTTGTAAGAATGAGGCTTATGCAGGTATAGTTCTTATCAATCAGTTGAAATTGCCTTATCCTTCTCTGGGTCTATATGCATTTATGCTGGTATTACAGGATGCAATTGATAATAAAATGTTGACTTCGTACTTTAACTATTGTTTACAACAGTGTTTAAGGGCTGGGTGACTAAAATTTGCTTCATTCATGCCACTGTGCCCTCTGCTTGGGATTAATTTTCTACTCCTAAACATGGAGCCCTACATTTCTAGTCTTCCTTAACAAGTCCTTATTGCTCAGTTCAATATTCTTCTCTTTATGAACTCTGTTACCCTTTTGTTATAAATTTTACCTGGGTATCAAGTTAATGGTCCAATCAAAATGTGGATACTTTTTCTCCCAAGTCATCCCCAAACATACTTAGGGCAGGGAAATGTATTGAAATTCATCCTAATAAAACCAAAACCAAAAGAATCTAACTTTCTTTGGAAAATGAATCTCAATAAAAAGCAATATGATTTTTTGATTTTTTTTCATCAGGAAGCTGCCAAGTCAAATGACTTTATACAGCTTCTTTTTCTTACGTGGCAAGAGTTATATTTGAGGGGAACTTAAATATCCAAGTTTTAATAAAGTGAGACTTTAATATTTTAATTTAGATTTTTTGTTACCTCTCTTACTATGAGTGGGAGACCATTTTCATGGGTCTCTTGTATTTCTAATGTCTTGTGAGAGAGGCATTAGCTGTCCTTTGCTTTAAACTCTCTTCTCAATGATGTTTAAATGGTGAACAGCTTTAAAATATATAGTGTCTCCCTCCAGAGCAGAGTGCAGCCATGCTTATTGCCCAGTGTAATGAAAATTAATATCTCCCTCCAGAGCAAAAGCCAGTAAAGTTACTGCCCATTAAAAAAGATTTGGTCTCCCTAAGCTCAGCGTTCTGCTCCTATAACATAAGCCATTGCATTTGTAGGCATCCATCTGGGCACATTTATGTTGACCCCCACCCATGGGATTCAGGCAAGGGAAATTGACTCTGACATGATGTTACTTGCAATGCTTGCCATGCTATCAGTAATAAAGTCCCTTGTTTCTGACCTGGAAGTCTCATGTCTCCTGCTAGCATCCATGAAACTGTGTCAGGCTACCTTGTTAGCTTGCAAGTAGGATGAAATCTTAGATTCTTCACAGTTATTGCTAACTATGAAAAACATACTTTTAAATACTGTTAAAACAAGAGAAAATAAAACAGATTTAGAATCTATAGTGGGTGATTCTGGAACATAAAACATATGCCTCAGAGTTTGCCCATACTTTTCTTTTTCTTTCTTTTTTTTTTTTTTCTTTTTTACTTAAGCTATCCCTCTGCCTGGAATTTCCTTCCTACCACACGTTTATCTAAGTCATTCAACACTGGCATTTGGAAAGCTTTTTGGATAGCATTACTTTTAACATGCATTTTAAAGATCAATGGCTCATGATGTGAAAACTGATTGAAGTAAAGGGATTTATCCTTAGTTACAATTTTATACCATGCTAGGCAACACTTTTACTAAGAAATGAATCATTTATTCTTTTACTTGAACATTTATTATGTACCTAGCTTGTGCCAGGTAGTGTGTTGAACCTTGAGGATACAGAGATAAGAAATTCTCCATTTAATGAAGCCCAGGAGTAAATGAATATTATTAAATAACAAGATAATTATGTGACAAGTTCTATGACAATAGATCTTATAATTTTCTCCCACTGTGTATTAATGCCTTGCAGAGAGCAAGAGGTGGAGTCCCACGAACCATGGCTTTGAGCTGCTTTTGTGGCTCAGTGTGTAATGATGTGGTAGCCTATGACTTTTAACCTGCCACACCTTCTTGTTTCATCGTCATATACCACTGAGGGAGGAATGAACCACCATATAGACACATTATCAGTGAGAACTCTGGTTGCAAGTGAAGGAACACTGAAATTGAGTGGACTCTTAAAAGGGTGGTGGAAGGTAACATTTGGCTGACATCACTGAAATGTGATGTGAGAAGCAAATATTTTGATACGAATGTCCAAACGTGAAATGTCCAGACACTTTTGGATTCAGGCATTTAAATGATGTAATTGAAATTCCACTTTACTCTTTCCTTTCCCAAGTTCTGTTTTCCCTCCTGTGACTTCCATTCTCAGGAAGGCTCTTGCATAGTTCTGTCTGTATGTCCACCAGGCTTCTATCCTATTCTTTCATTGATCTCTGAAAGAAAGAGAAATAATCTCAACAATTCCAGTAAAAATTCTGGTTACAAGTCCCAGTCACATGACTTGGATCACATGCTTATTCCTAAATAAATAAGCCAAGGGAGTCCAGTGCTCAGATTTGCCAAGGAAAGATCATGTGACTCTTCCTGGAGTTGGAGGGAAAAGTAGATCCATTCCAACCATGTAACCTGAACATGTGGAAGAGGTGGACCCCTACAGAAATTCAGTTTGCTATAGCTAAATGAATGGGAAATGAATAATGGGCAGGTAAAAACAACAGATGCCTATTTACCTAAAGATATTTTTATTCAAAATGTTCAAATTTAGAAATTATATATAAAAATATCTTGAAGTCACAAAATAAAATAGAAAAGTGGTTTATTCAAATATTTTAGTAAAGCAGGTATCAAGCAATGATTGACAGGATACAAAATGGTATCTTCATTTTATATTGCTTTAAATGTTGGTCTAAACTATATAATATCATTAAAATACAGTGAAAGATTAGCTGCACATTTTAACTCATTTTATTATTTTTTAAATTCAGCTAATAATACCTATAGGATGCCAATGTAGTTATGCTCAAAATACTACCATTCACTTTGTGGTAGCTTGCTTAGATTAAAAAGAAGAAGAAGAAATTCTGAAGTACTAGCTAACCTCAAAACCCTACCCAACTATTTTTTTCCCTATTAGCATCAACCCAAATCACCAAATCTGACGTGAAAGCTTGAGCTAGTATGGAAGAAGAGAAATGACATCTTAGTTCTTCCTCGAAGGTCTGTAATTTAGAACAATTCATGCATAATAATGATTCAGCAAACTTTTATTAAAAACTTCTCTATATAAGACACTGTTATAGGTATCCTTAATATGATAAAGTAAGTACTTTCTCAGATATTAAAGTTCTAATTTATAAATCAAGCCATCTTCTTTTTATTATAATTTTATAAGTAAATTGCTAAAGAAATTCACTTGTGATAATCGAAATAAGGATATCTTTGGCAAATTGTCCTGTTGCAAAATATATTTGCTACCCTTTCTGGGAGGAAATTTATACTGTCCTGCCCATGTCAGGGAATCATGTGATTTGCTTTGACCGATCAAGTACGAGCTTAAGTGGCACATGCAACTTCCAGCCAGAAACTTTAAGAGCCATTGCTTGGTTTTGCCATTTTCTCTCTTCCCCTCTGCTGGGATATCAGCAATTTTTTTCATATGTCATTGAAATACTGGGTCCTTATTATTACAACATAACAGCCTAAACTGGTGGATACAAATCCAAAGATTTTAGAAGATACTCTATCATCTTAAATGTGATTAGCCTTTTGATCTACAAATGGATAGCCCTTTTGCCACTCCCACCTGAAGGTCAGAGAGATATAGTCTGTACTGATTAAGAACTCAATGTCTTGGATATTGGTGATAAGCTGTGTGTGATTAGCTTGCATTGATTCTGCCTAGACATTGCATACATCTGAAAGAAGATGAGTTTGTCAGGACTCTGTGATCACAGGTATTGAATAGTCCCTTACTAATTTACTTCAGAGAACGCTAATATTTGATTTTGTGTCTTGGCCAGTCCTTTAATAGTGATGTGACTTACATCTTGTCCTTTGCTACATATTTTGTTTGTAGTTTCTTGTTTTCATTCGTGGTGAGTTCAAATATGTTTACTAAAATACTTCAATCAACCACCTGCTATAATCATATTCAATTTTGTAAGAAATTCTAAGGTTAAAGTCACTTGAAAGATAAATTTATACCCTTACTATTTTCTTGCTCATCTCTATGAAGGATAGAGAAGTTTAGCATATTATCTACCTTCTGGATATATAATTTCAAATTATATGTATCTATAGCAGGTACGAGTTCCAACCCATAAGGATGCATTTTTTTTAAAGACTTAAAAAATTCATGTAGAACACCCATTCTTCTAGATAGCATAAATTTATTATCAGTTAATTCAAGACATCACTGTCTTCTCATCTCACTCTGTTTATCTCAATGATGGTGGGAGTACTAATATCATGCAAGGCTTTTGGACAGAAAAAGTTGAGTCCTTGTCATTCTCTACCTACACTGTCACCTGCCACGATGCTTGTATTTCCCCTGATCTTTGATCATTGGTCTTTGATTATGATCAGGGTGTTGCTGTATCTCCTTAACCCCACCTTAAGACCCCACACTACATCCATTTTTGATGTCACATTTCTGCGACCGTTAGGTGGTGGGAAACATTTTGCTCCTTCCTATGCCATACTCAGAGGCACACTAAGTATGCCTCTGGGTATGAGCCTCCATCAGTTCTCTCTTCCAGGAAGCCATTTCTTCTTGAAATCTTGACACTTTGCTGGCCTTTCCTGGGAAGAGGGTGTTCCCTCAGCTCTCAGATTCCCCAAACTTACCCAGAGGAGTCAATAGTCTGCTCCTCCCTGCACTGGGAATTTTCAGGGAAACTGAGAATAGGGACTAAGGCCTATTCTCAGGAACTCCTTATTCTCTAAACTTTCCTCTGTTGTTCTAACGTATCCTTTATCTGCAGATTGTTGATTCAGTCTGGTATGTTACTCTGAGTCTTCCACTTATCTTTCAGAACCCATTGTTTATACCCTAATCCAGCCTTTTTGAGATGCAAAAGTCAAGAACTTGATGTCTTATTGACTTCATCCTTCTGTCATTTCTTACTTAAAGTAGTTTGCATAGAATATAGTATTTGTTACCTGAACAGGGGAAAGGTTACAGAATAACAGAAAGTAACATATGTTCCAAAAAGCACAACCACTTTTATATCAAAATATTATTCTATCACAGATGCATACATAAAAATGCATAGTCATAGATTAAGCAAAACTCGCAAACTTTGGGCTCTTGGCACAGCATGTTTTAATCAAAGGCCAGACATTTTTATATACAAATTAATATTTGTTTTCATTGGCCCTTCCATCTATTCCTGTCTGTATAGCAGGGTGGTGTTTTAGAGCGTATTAGAAATCTATGCCAACCAGCATGTCATGGAACACATTAACTGGCTTCATGCCTATTCTATTCAATAAAGTTATCTCTTTAGACTGATATCCTCTTCATCTATTGTAATTATTACTCTCAGTAAAGAGTGCTAGAATGTGCTTCAGTTTTACACATTTTAATGCATTATCAGAGCTTACTACCAGACCCAGTTTTTTCTCTTTTAATAAGGAAAGTTTCATGGTGATTCTAGACACTAAGCTCTTGAACTAACATGAAAGAAAACAACCAAAATGAACGAAATCAAATTAAGGATACAAGAAAATAGAAATAAATTTGAAATAATGTGTTCCTTGTTTATGAAAACTAGTCTCTATTTTTAAAAAAAACAATGAATTATTCCTTTCCTTTTAGGGATAATTATGAGAAAAATGTTAGAGTAGATCACTGGGCAAGCCATTAATAATGTAAATTGAATCAATAACGATAGACACTCATGACAGTGAAACTGAAAAATAACCTTGAAATGCCATTTTTCTTTTTTCCCAAATGAGAATTCTGTGTACCTGAAAAAAAACTGGATTAACGGTTTAAAAGAGGTACTGAGTTTGGCTCTGCTAGAAATAAGTAACTCACTTTATTTCTCTGAGCTGTATTTTCTTCAACAATAACTGAAGAGATTGGACTATGTCAGTGTTTCCCTAAGTATGGAGAACATACCACTGGTGTCACTCAGGATAATTTTAGGTCGTATATCAAATAACAGAGTGAGAGAGCCATTCTTTTTTGAATTCCACCATCCTGATCCTGATTAAACCAAGGATTAAGTATTGTGGTGCTAGTTTTGGGGTTACTTGGTGTTACTTGTTCTGTATTTTGAGGATGAGAACAGACTTTGAAATCAGAGCCTTTTGGTATGTAATAGCTTCTGGATAAAGCATTGTGTGTTTATTGTATTAATTTTTTGGTTATCTTCTTTGGGACAAGGGATGTTGATTTCCCATGTATGATAATAGAACAAAGCTGTCTTTAGTTTTAAGAAAAGCATTCATTAAAAAAAGAAAAAGAAAAAGAAAAAAAGGAAATGACAATGCAGGTAGAATGTCCATGACTAAATTTTTGATACTGCTGGAGAGGTGATCTCTAAGGACATTTCATGGAGTTCAATTTCATTTTGTTTTATTTTGGGTTTGGTCAAGGCAAAAGACAGCATTGTATAAGTTAAGTTGTCCCCCCTTTGGCTTATTAAGCAGAGTACACAGTGGTAAAATGAAGTTCAGAATATAAATTCAGAATATAAATAATACACATCTTCTGGAACATCAATCTTACTTGAAGACTTCAACAGCTGAATTCACAGACACATAACGAACATACAAACAGATGTATTGAGGAGTAGATGCTAAATTTATTTGAATTTGCAGGATAAAGCACTAGCCTTCAAATATATTGATTGTAAGTAGACTGAATTGAGCAAAGAGGAAGTGCACTATTTTGAAGGAGGGAATGTAAATACACTTGTGTGTGTGTGTGTGCATATGAGAGAGATTTCTGTGTGGTGAACTCACAGAAATGAAAACCCCAAAGAGATGTCAGATCCAGAGGTTTGTATACCATTTTTTAAAACAGCAGTAAATTCTTAGAGAAGTGACAAGACAAAGGAAGACCAAGAAAGAGGGTTTTGAGCCTATAGGGCAGTGAATTCTGGGAAGGTAAACATATGGGGAAGCTAATGGAAGACAGGGGTTATTTTAGCAGAGTTTGCTACATATATTCCTCTCCTCTTGGTACCATCCATCAACTAATAAGAGCCTAGAGTCTTGCTGAGAGCAGGTAGGGGGAACACCTTCACAAAGGGAAATTTATGCCCCTCTTTTAGACAAAAAAGGTGAAGATCGAGAGCTGCTTTCTGTGTCTGATGTTTCTCAGTTGCCTTCAACTCAAAACAATCCTTATGGCAGAGTGACATATTTTGGATGGCATATTCTGATCCCCTTCAAGAATAATATGCAGAGGTCATGAAGACCATCTGGTGCCAAAAATAATAGAAAGACTCTGAAATTACAGAGTATTTCCACTGTGAGCACAGAAGTGATCCAGTCATGAATACATCTTGGAGTTTGACCAAAAGGAGCAGGGTCTGAATAAGGTTAAATTGCTCCCACTCCCTCCCTTGTTCTCCTCCTCTCCATACTAACACTGTTGTAATGAGAGTAACTACATGCAAGTAAAGTACTTGCACAGAATCACAATGGCTTGAGGCCTAGTCAGCTCTACCTTGGGAGAAAATCTGGGAAGAAAATCAGGAAAAAAGGGTTTGTGCTGAAGACAAAAACTGAAGAGAACAAGGGCTGGAGGGAAGAATTCAGTGATATGAAAAGGATTAAAATAATCCTATACACTTGAGAGTGTCTGGGGAACTGGTTTTATATCCCTGCAAGCTACAACTTATATAAACAATGAATTATACTCTTGCACACTTGCTTTTGCTCCTTTCTTTGACCCATTAGTAATACTGCCAGGAAAGAAACTTGGGTTTGAAAAGAGCAGAAATTCATTCTCCAGGTGATTTGTGTTGTGTGCTTAGAATAGAGCAGTTGCAACTTCTTGATGCTTATGTTCCTGCTGCCCTCCACCCTCTTCCGCCCCCTACTCTGGGGAAATCGGAAGGGAATCAAGAAGAAAAGCATACTGCATCTGTAAATTCCAACTTCACAGTCTTCTAGTCATAAAGGACTTTTGATAGAAGAGTTTGAGAAGCACTGAGAAAGGGACCAGGCTTAGGAAGTCTTAAAGCCCTTGTTTAGCATTGTAGCTGTGGGATCTTGGGAGGGTTTTCTTGCATCCTGAACCCCCGCTTTCCTTATTAGTCTTATCCACCAAAGGTTGCAGGAGATATTCAATGCCTGATAGAATAGTGGTAGACAAAAAGGAAAGCTAGGAGCTTTTTAAAAATTCAGAAAATGCATAAATTTATACATAAACCAAAGCTTGATGGAGAAGAGGTGCTCAGTAAATACTTGGTGAATGACTGGATGCCAGTGCCAATTCTGACACTCTCAGAAAAACCAACCAAAATGTGCCTCTTTCAGAAAACAATATTTTGATACCCTGGGGCAGTATTACTTGTTTACACCAGGTACTTTGAAAAATACTTCCACTTTTCAAACCCAGAGCAACATTCTGATGTGTGCTATGAAAAAGCCAAACTCTGCAAAATATTTGAAGAGATTTATGCTGAGCCAAATGTGAGGACTATGACCCATAACACAGCCCCAGGCAGTCCTGAGAACATGTTCCCAAGGTGGTTGGGTTATGGCTTGGTTTTACACATTTTAGAGAGACATAAGACATTAATACATGTAAGATGTGCAATT
This sequence comes from Macaca nemestrina, assembly GCF_043159975.1. Classification (NCBI taxonomy): domain Eukaryota; kingdom Metazoa; phylum Chordata; class Mammalia; order Primates; family Cercopithecidae; genus Macaca; species Macaca nemestrina. Next base: position 23,672,181 of record NC_092130.1, on the reverse strand, counting down.
GGTTTGATCTGGGAAGGCAGGACAACTCAAAGCGGGTAAAGGTGGATTCAAAGATGTTCTGATTGGCAGTTGGTTAAGAGAGTTGTTATCTAAATATCTGGAGTCAATACAAGGAGTATCTTGGTTTAGATAAGGGACTGTGAAGACCAAAGTTCTTACTATGTAGATGAAGTCTCATAGGTGGTCATCTTTAGAGGCAATAGATGGCAAATGTTTTCACTGCAGACCTTCAAAAGGTGCCGGATTCTCAGCTAATCTCTTCAAGATCAGAAAAAGACCTGGAAAGGGAAGAAGATTCTCTACAGAATGTAAATTTACTCCATAAGAGACAGCCTTGCAGGGCCATTTCAAATTATGTCAAAGAAATATATTTTGGTGTAAAATACTTTTCTTTCTTTCAGGACCTGCTATTTGTCATGTGATACGATACTAGAGTCAGGTTAGAATTTGGTATCTTATTGCCACAAAGGGTCTGTTTGGTCAGTCTTAAGATCTCTGTTTTAATGTTAATACTGGTCAGTTGTCCCTGAATTACTAAGGGAGAAGCATCTAATGAGGCAAGTTTGATGTCCCCTTCCTATCACGGCCTGAACCAGTGTTTCAGGGTTTTTTGGGATCCCCTTGGTCAAGAGGAGGGGTCCATTCAGTCTTTTGGGGGACTTAGAATCTTATTTTTGGTTTGCAGGTGCTTTACAGTGTTTGCCCCATAGAGGCAGAGTTCTAGAATTTCCTACTTTAGTAACATTTAGTAAACATTGTGTGTCCACACAGTCACCATTGAGATAGCATTGATGGCTTACTACTAAGTTCCTGCAAATGTATCTCTCAATATATTCCTTAGAGAGCAAGCACAGATAAGAAGGAAAGTGAAGATGGGTAAAAACTAACTTTTTGATGCAAGCATTCCTGGCACCCTTCAGTATCAACATAAGTATTTTTAATCAATTGTATTTTGCCAGAGGATGGGCCTCTGTTAGGAGTAGTAATTGCTGTACTTCACTTCTTGCCGTGACTTCAGGGAAAGGTTGACCCCAGGCACTGACCTGAGTTTATTTAGTGAGAGCCCTGAGGGCTTTCATCTAGTACAATTTTTGAAGTCAGCTTTTATATTTTGTTGACTTTCTGAAATTCTCTAAAGCAAAATACATCTCTCTGTAGAGGTGTTATAGGAAAAGGGTACTGATCCAGACCCAAAGAGAGGGTTCTTGGATCTCATGCAAGAAAGAATTCGGGGCAAGTCCATAGATTAAAGTGAAAGCAAGTTTATTAAGAAAGTAGAGGGATAAAAGAATGGCTACTCCATAGACAGAGCAGCCCTGAGGACTGCTGGTTTTTATGGTTATTTCTTGATTATATGCTTAACAAGGGGTGGATTATTCATGCCTCCCCTTTTTAGACCACATAAGGCTAACTTTCTGATGTTGCCATGGCATTTGTAAACTATCATAGTTCTGGCTGGAGTGTAGCAGTGAGGACAACCAGAGGTCACTTTCGTTGCCATCTTGGTTTTGGTGGGTTGTGGCCGACTTCTTTATTAGCAAGGTCTTTATGGCCTCTATCTTGTGCCGACCTCCCATCTCATTCTGTGACTTAGAATGTCTTAATCATCTGAGACCAGATCTCAGCCTGATTTTATCCAGCCCCTATTCAGGATGGAGTTGCTCTGGTTTAAATGCCTCAGACAGAGACATGACAGCCTAATATATTTCTCTGGCAAGTGGTTCCAGGATGGGGTGAGGTATGCTGCAGGCTTGGCAGATCTTTGGAAAACATGTTCAAATGAGCTGTTGGTATAGAGAGTGTTGTGGCACTCACAGAACACTGTCTTCATTTTATGAAGTCATATTCAAAAAATTAAACTTTATTTTCCTAGCCAAGGTAATGTTAGCATTTAACTATAGCAATCGACTTTTTCTATTAGGTAGGAACTGTTGTTTGCAAATATTAGAAACTAGACAGATGTGTGTTAAGAAAAAGTAGAGAGAAATATATCAGCTTGCCAGGTTTCTCACAGAATCCAGTTTCTCAGGAAACACTAGAGGCAAGGTCTGGACTCGACTCCAGCTCCTCTTTCTGCTCCCTAGTTCACGCAGCAGAACAAACCTGGGTCTTTGTGGTACACACCAAGTCCTTGTGCTCCTCCCTGCCCTTGGCTGTGCTCCACCCTTGGACTTGTGTGCCATTCCACAGACCCCTCTTCCTTCAGAGCAGCATTCCCCAACCCCTTTTCCAGGAGAGCCTGGCTTCCCACCCACTAGCTATCTATCAATCACCTCACTTTTCCTATCATTGCACTTAAACCAATGGGAAACTGATGTGTTTACGTGTTATCTATTCCCCATACTTGAATGTAAGCTTCATGAGAAGCTTATTCACATCTCTTCTCATCATCTAGAGAGACAAATGCTTCTCACATGGTAGGTTCTGAATAAATATTGACTGAATTAATATATAAATACAGGTTCAGCTATGAGGGACCCACCAATCAACTTTCCTATCAGGTAGAAATCACCTATGATTAGGGGTAACCGGGCAGGTACAGGAGACTATTATGAGTGAGGAGATACTCCCTAAAATGTCCACTACCACTTGGCTAGGTCGGACAGACCAGAATTTCCTTCCCTACCCACCAATGAATGTTTGATAATTTGAGTTTTAAAATAAACTGACAACAGTTAACAGGAAAAAAAGGTATACACATTTATTAACACATGTATGGACATGGGAGTTATACACAAAGAATGAGACTCAGAAGAAGGGCTTAGATGACTGAAGTTTTTATACTATCCTGGCAGGACAGGAAGAATAGGGACTTTGAACATGTCAGGAGGGGCTTATGGGAGGGAGAAAAGAGGAAAGGCCTGGGAGTGAAGGGGTCCTGTTAGGCAGAGGAAACCTCTCAGGTAGCAGCTCTCAGAAGGAATAGACGGGAGTTTGTGGTAAAAGCTTCTCTATCAGAATCTTATATTGTCAGACTTCAGCCTCCTTTTCCTGTGAGTTAATCTTTCCTAGATCCAGATAAGAGGTCCTCAGAGAAAGTCTGTTTGCATCTGTTGTTTACTTCATTTTACTAATGTGGATTTCCTCTCCAGATGCAAATCTCCCCAGCAAAAGGGCAGCTTTTCAAGGCTGTTTTTGTGATCTGCAGCCCCTCGGAATAGGCATCTCAAAATATGCCAAAGGAGTTGAGATATTCTGGTTTCTTTCAGCTATGTTAGCCGACTTCTAGTGTTTTCCCAACTAAACAAGGAGATATGTATTACACAGTGGCCTTGCCTTTGAGCTACTTAATCCTAATCCCTTCACCAATCCAATCAGCGATTCCACCAACTCAAAGAGCTAATTGTGCCATTCATAGAGGATCCTGGTGTGAGTCCCAGTTATGTCAAATAAATGCTCTAGTTTCCTATTCACTCCAACATACGTGAAAGGAATTGCAAATTATAAGTTTGAGATTCATATTTATAGTTGACCCTCATTATTCACAAATTCCATACTTGTGAATTTGCCTCTTTCTGAACTTTATTTGTAACCCAGAATCAACATTCACTGTGTTTACACATTTATTTATGGACATGTGTAGAGCAGTAAGAAATTGGAGTCATCCAACATACGTACTCCCAGCTGAGGTAGAACCAGGTGATGTTCTGCCACCTTGTTTCAGCTCTTATCGTAAACAAGCATCTTTCTTCGTGGTCTATTGATTGCCACATTTTTTGCACTTTTGTCCTTTGATTTTGCTGTTTAAAATCGCCCCCAACTATAGTCCTGAAGTGCTGTCCAGTGTTTTTAAGCATAGGAAGGCTGACATGTGCCTTATAGAGAAAATATGTGTTAAATAAGCTTCATCAAACATGAGGTACAGTCCTGTTGGCTATGAGATCAATATTAATGAATCAATACTATTTATTAAAGTGTCTTTAAACAGAAACACACAAAAAACAAAGTTATATATTGATCAGTTGACAAAAATGTCATGACCGGAGGCTCACAGAAACCTAAGCCTGTGTTTCCCCTAGGAGCAGTGGCTCAAAGGAACAAGGACTCAGTACCCGTGATTCCAGTATTCAAAGTGACTTGATAGAACATAACTGTTGTGATTAATGAGAATTGATTGGGTGTGTTAATCCAGTGAAACTTAGTTCAAGGGATTTTCATACCTGTTTTTGTTTGCTACATCATGTAGATCTCAGTTGAAGCACATCTTTTATTTTTTTTTTTAAATATGCATCCTTTCAAAGAATCATTTTGTTTTTCTTTACCGCTTGTCTGAGTTGATCCCAGGCCGTTGGTGTCATGTTTGTGAGAATTGTATAAACATATCCATAAATATTGGGAACGCAAGCACTGTTCTACTGTTGACTGGAGAGAGAGAGATTCTATTTCTTTAGTTCACTGTTGACAGGCTCAGGAAAGGGCTCATTGAGCCACGAAAGTTGACATTTGTCACAATTCATTCCACCCTCCAGAGTAGCGAAGCTGCAGGAAACATCCTCCATTCTTTCTAACGTTTCTGGTCACTCATCATATGGCATGCCACTTGTCTTGGTCCTAAAATTAATTAAGAAATAATAATGGAACGGGGGAGGTAGGAAATAGGTAAGATGAATAATGATTAAATTCAATGCAATTATTATGAATTGACTGTAGAGTAAATGGAAAGGACAGGAGATGATAGCCTTTAAGACTGGTGGAAACTCATCAGCAAAGGGTAATTTGGTTGCTGAAGTCAGGCTTCAAACTCAATGAGGATTATGCAGGGCACAACTGAAAAGAAAGGTGGACTGGTTACACTTGCACATTTAGGGTTTGCAAATGGTCTTTTTCTGTCAGCCTTGGCTTGCTCATTATGCTGGCTTTCCCCCATCCTGAGTGACTAATCCATGTTGCCATTTCATCATCATCAATCTTTCCTTTATTCAATGTGCATTTACTTGGAGCTGTTATGAGTTGCTAGACAAGATGAGACTGAGAGATGCTATACTGTGTGAAGTTGAAGTGTTTGGACTGTAATTCAAGAGTGCCTGGATTTGAATTGCAGCTTGCCACTTATTAACTATGTCATTTCAGTCTGGTTAATTAACCTGCTTGGGCCTCAATTTCTACAACTGTGAAGTACAGATAAACACCAGGTCCCATAAGGCTCTTGTGAGGATTAAAAGAGATCATCCTCATATTGATGCTCTGTGCAGTGCCTGGCATAGAGCAAGTACTTGTCTGAGAAACAGAAGAGTGGCCACTGTGCCAAGGTGTCCTTAGAAAGAATGGTGCAAGACAAGGGTCAGCAGGCCAGAATCCTGCAGGGCCTCACAGGGAGCCAAGGCTAAGATGTTTAAACAAATTCTTAAATGTCTTTGCATGGTTTGAAGCAGAGCACTGACAACATTGTTTGGAAGAAAAGAACGTGTATTGCAGAAATTATATTTAGTATAAATGATTTTTTAACTAGAAAAATTTGCCTGACAGCCTTAATACTCCACTTTTCTTCAGCCTGGGAGTGAAGGGGTCCTGTTAGGCAGATGAGCTACCCTACAGTGCTCCTAAATACCCTGACATAAAATCCTGCCAGGATGCACTAACTTTGATGTTGATGATGAAAGCACCGGTGAAAGAAGCATTAACAACTGATATCCATGACATGGCTTACCCTTGTCAGTTTCACGGGCATTATTTTACTCAAACCTCACCACTACCTACCACTGTCTTATCCCATTTTATGGATGAGGAACTGAGGCTAGAAATCTCACAGCTAGGAAGCACCTGTATTTCCACTGCACATTTTCTGCTCCAGGGCTCGCTGGTTTCTCACTGATTTCCAGAGCGGACTCGAATGTGATGGAGACAGCCCTGAGGTCAGACAAGTTGTCTTAGCTCTGCCTCTTGCCTTTGTGCCCTCAGTCTTCCTATTTGAAAAATGTGCATAATACCACCTACTTCAGAGTGGTTGTGAGGAATCACTGTGTACAAAGCAGTCAGCATAGTGCCAGGCATATAGTAGCCACTCCTTAAATGTTCTACTATGGTCATTATTTTGCGGCATTGCCAGTTCACTATTGTGTTCTCCGGATGTAATTCACAGAAGGATTAGAATGCTTTAAGTTGTTTCCTTAAAAGGCTCCTCCTTCCCATTAACTAGCTCCCTTGTCTCTGAGACAGCATGTCATGTATGATAGAAACACAGCCCACCCCCGTAAAGGACTGCTATGTCATTTACACATCTGTTCCTCCTCCCTCGATAGGGGTGGAACAGAGAAGCTCTCTATGCACACATTCAGGAAGCTAAACCCCAATTCTTTCTAAACTAGTTTTCTCCATATTATGCTTTTTAATTAAACCTTTCAAGGTTTAATTATGAAACAACATGAGTCATCTTTGTTTCTGAAAATGTATTTGTGGTTTGGCTAATTATGTAGTGAGATTTAATATGATTTCTCCTCATGTGTGAAATTAATACATTGAATATTTTTAAAAGGAAAACATCTAAAGCATTTACCTGGGCACCAGATGGCGAGCAAATAATCAGTTCAAAGGAGTTCCTCTTAAAGTCATGCTAAGAAAAGCTGTGCTGGTTTTAACTGGGTCACTTTACATGGGATGCCTCAAAGAGAAACACTGTGTCTTAACCAATACATCTAATCCTGCAGCCTTTAGTGTCACTCCATTGCTTGGAGATAAGATCCAGCTTTCTTTTCAAAGTGCTTCACTCTAATACTGACTCCCACGCAGCTCCTGAATACTATTCTCCAACTACATCCTACACTGTCATTCTTCAAAACTGCGAGGCTCCTTCATGCCTCGGTGGTCTTGTACATGGTGTGGTTCTCCCTGCAGTGCCTTGTCTCATTGTTTTTGGATAAACTTATATGCATTTGTGTTGACAATATCTTTGTTTTCTATATTCTGATCCTTTGACATCATGGGGGAATTGCTGATGCTGGAGGAACTGCCTCTTGCAGGGTTGGTGAATTCCTAGACATAGCAAACAGCTGCCTACCTGCAAGCCTCCCTCTTTCATATGCAAACCATCTAATCCAGGGAGCAGATCCAACTACCTCCATGATCAGACTCTCACTTTCTAGCTCCCCTAATCACTCTAGGGTGCCAGACAACTGGGGACAGCCCCTCCACCCAATGCCACTAAAAATCCCTCAAACTAGCCCATCCTAAGCTTGCTTACTATGTCTTTGCTTGGTCTCTGCATGGAACCCACAATAGAGGCTCCTGCCTACATTTTCCCTTTACTCCCTGTGCCTCCTGACCAACCCCAGGGCTTTTCCATGTGACCCCTCTTGAGTGGATGATATGCCTGTGCCTCTAGGGATCTGTAGGTATAAGGTTCTTCCATCCTGACAGTCATTTCTGTGTCTGCCTGTTTTAACTGTAACCAAGGTTTGTCATAATTGGGTATAGTAAAACATCTTTCCAAGTGCAGCTCAAAAGCCACTTTCTCTGTGTCGGCTTCCCCATTTCTCTTCCAAAGAGGCTTACTGTTTGCAAGCTGCATTGTAATACAAACATCTCTGTCTTCCTCATTAGGCTAAGCTAAATGAGGCTAAATTTAGCCTCATTAGGCTAAATTCCATGCTACGTTTGTCTCTGAATTCCCAACCTTTAGCGTGAGGCCTGGTGTAAGTATGTATGCAGTACACATGAGGAATATGTGAATGAAATGAAAATAATACACCCTTTCAAGCTGAATCCATTAGTAGCAGATGAGTCAGAAAATAGTAGGGTATGAATGTTTCCCTAATTCTCCCAATATGAATGGGCACTGTAACTTGTTAGTTCAAAGCACAAGTCCCTCAATTTCAACTATGCCATGTCCCAAGTATGTGGCTTTGGGAAAGGTGTTTCTTCTCAATGTGCTTTGGCTTTTTATCTTAAATATAGGGATAATAGGCCAGGCTCAGTGGCTCACACCTGTAATCCCAGCACTTTGGGAGGCCAAGGTGGGTGGATCACTGGAGCCCAGGAGTTGGAGACCAGCCTGGCCAACATAGCAAGACCCAGTGTCATAAAAACAAAAAAAATTTTTTTTAAAAATAGGGATAATAATAGTATCTATCTCCAAGTGCTTTAAAGATGAAACAGGCATGGTGGTTCACACATATAATCCCAGCACTTTGGGAGGTCGAGGCAGGAGGATCGCTTGAAGTCATGCGTTCAAGACCAGCCTGGCAACAAAGTGAGACCTTATTTCGACATAAAAAATCAAAAAAATTAGCCAGGTGTGTTGGCACATGCCTGTAGTCCCAGCTACTCAGGAGGCTGAGGCAAAAGGATCACTTGAGCTCAGGACTTTGAGGCTGCACTGAGTTATGATAGCACCACTGCCTTCAGCCTGCGTAACAGAGTGAGACCCTATCTCAAAAATATATATATATAAAAATATAAAAAGATGAAAAGAAGGAAGGCTACAGGTCTTTTCACAAACTCTTTGCTCTGCCTGTAATACCCTTTTCTGCTCCTCCTCTACTGCCTTACCCCCCCTTACCCTTGATGAGAGAAACCTTCTCTTATATGTATGTATACAAATATGCACACATACAGAGAGAGAGAGAAGTGGAAGGTGGGGAAAATAGAAAAAGATTTATTTTAAGGAATTGGGTCACACAGTTGTAGAGGCTTGGCACACACAAAATTTTCAGGGTAGGCCAGCAGGTGGAAACCCAGGAAAAGGTTGCCGTTTTTTGAGAAAAGACTGCCTTTTGACACAATTGTTGTTCTTCCAGGAGGTCAGTTTTGTTCTACTCAGACTTTCAACTGATTGAATGAGGCCCACACACATTCTGGAGCCTAATCTGCTTTATTCAAAGTCCACTGATATAAATGTTAACCTCATCATATATTTTATATGCATATATGTGTGTGTGTATACACACACACACACACAGAAACATCTAGAATAATGTTTGACCAAATATCTGGACACCATGACCTAGCCAAGTTTACACATATAATTAACTATTAGAGATTGTAACCTGAATGAGGGCAAGATTCAGTTTACTGTGGCTAACTGCTGAATCTAGCACAATAATAATTATTTTCCGAGTGGACATACAGCATTGCTGAGTGTATACCTAAATGTGTCATCTGTGGTGGATGGCGTTACACTATACAGTAGAAACTTAGGAGACAGCCAGGACCCAGGAATTTAAATGGCTGTCATATGATGAAAGGAAAGTTCCCAGAACATCCACTAGTGAAGGTCTGTAAGAGGGGTGATAGGTAGAGGGAACCAACAAGGCGACCCTTTAAGCCTAGGCCCTAGGCACAGAGGGTTTTGGCAGTCAAAGGAACTTTTTTTTTTTTTTTTTTTTTTTTTTGCTAGCTGTTGGTTTTTATTTCCAAACCCCAATGTAGACTGATAAGCAGAGCTGGATCACACTTGGGTCATAAGGATTACACAGTTCTCCTTTACCAAAGACTGACCCAGAGAGAAACACTCTCTAATAGAGAGAGTAAGTCACCTCAGATGCCTTATTGCTTCTTCCAAGTACTTGGCTCCTACCCTTGTAGTCCCAGAAGCTCCATCCCTGCCTTCTCTGCAGGAGGGAATGAGGACTGGCAGAACTTTCAGATGCCACAAGGAGCCAAAAGAGACCATGTTTGTGTCCATTGCTTTTTATCTAAGTATCAATGAACAGTCACTGAGCATCAGTTCAACAAATGGATATTAAGCACCAATTATGGGGAAAGGAGATGTAATGACCATATAACTAATAAAAAAAGGTCAGGCAGGAATAAATATTAGGGAGGAAAAAGAAAGCAGGACCATTAGAAGGTGAGCATCTGGGGAGGATTCTGTTTCAAATGGGTGGTCAGGAACCACCTTTCAAATCAGCTGACATTTGAGCATATAACAGAAGGGGGTAAGCCAAGTATATATTTGGGGAAATGTGTTTGTGCAAAGGCCCTGTGGATTGATCATGCTTTGTATGTTCAAGGAAGAGCACAGTAACTGATGTAGCTAGAACAGCGTGAACAAGGGGCAGAATATTCTGACAGGAGGGTGGAGAAGCAGCATGGAGCCAGATGCTATGAAGCATTCTGGATGATGTGAAGAGTGGACCTCTTACCCTGTCTGAGGTGGCTACCACCTATGGGTTTTGAGCAAAGAATCAATGGGTGCCCAGCAGAGGGCCTGTACTCTGAAACAAAAGGCAATCTCCCAAAGAAAGCTTTATTTTCTCATTCACTCAAAGTTACCTTTTGCTCATAAAGTTTGCTTTCTAAGGATTACACTTTGGTCCAGATGTGCCACCTTTATTACATTCTGGCTTCTGTGAGAAGAAATGACTATGGGGGCAGGGAGGAAAGCCAGGAGACCAGTTAAAGAGCCTTTTGCAAAATCCAGGGAAGATAGGATGGTGGCTTGGACTAGGATGGCAGCAGCAGACATTTCGGAAAGTGCTTAGATTTTGAATATATATTGAATGCAGAGATAATGGGATTTCCTGACATGTTAGTGTGTGGATGTGAGACAAAAGGATTAGTGATAGCCTCAATGATTGTAGCCTGAGCAACTGGAAGATGAGGCTGCACACAGCAGGAATGGCAGGGAAGGCAGCAGGTGGGGCCTAGGCCTGGAGAGTTGGGGAGGGGCAGAAATCAGAAGTTTGGTGTACATGTGTTAAGTTTGAGATGTTTCAAGTTGGATATACAGAAGGAAAAAATAAGTAGACAGTTGGATGTACAAGTATGGAGTTCAAGGCAGAAGATGTCAGTATAGGAGTAATCTGTATAGAGATGGTAACCATGCTAGGATACTGGTTAAGATCACCTAGGAAGTAAGTATTGAATGATGTCACATGCTGCTGGGAGATTGACTAACAAAACTGGCACTAGACTGTTCCGTTTTTTCCCATCATGGAAATGGAAAGAGCTAAAATAATCAAATATTTAAAGGAGTTTTGATATCAAAGGGAGAGAAATTAGGCAGTAGTTGAAGGGGTATTTGGGGGTCAATGAATCTAATGGAGCACATCTGTATGCAGATGAGAGTGATGCAAGAGAGAAAGGAAAATTGATGATACAGAAGAGAGGAGGGGCTAACAAGATGGTACACTCAAGTGGGGAAGAAAAGACCCAGAATGTGAGCAAGGGCTGAACCCTAGAAGCATGGAGAGTCCATGCAGAGCAACAAGGTGGGAGACAGACAAGGTGAGGACTGATGCAGAGTGAGTAGTGGGTGGTGGGAATATATGGAAGTCCTCTTATGATGATTGTCTTTTTCTTAGTGAAATAGGAAGCAAGGTCATTAGCAAAGAAAAGGAAGACTGTCACGTCCATATCACTTTCTCTTTTGATTCTAGTGTTTCCCAATTGGACTCCCAAAGAACCAGAGCAATTGATCACAAAAATACTTGGCACCTGAAAAACAAGCATGGTCAATCACAGAAATAATGATTATTTCTTGAATGACTATGTGATCTCTATAAGCCTTGAGTGCCCTGTTGTTTATTCCTAGAGTGAAATCATATTTCCCTGGTGAAGTAATTTAGGAAGGAATGCCATTCAGCTAACTCTGAAGCCCACAAGGTAGTCGATTCTCCTTTTGCCTCCCCCTTGTCTCTTTTTTATTAAGTAGATCAAATTAGTCTCTCCTCTCAAATTGCGTCTCCCAGTACTGAAAGCTCTGAAAAAAAAAAAAAAACCCACACAAACAGAGTAGTAAAGACAAATTCTGCAAATGAAGGAAACAGAACAGAGGAGATAATCTGAGCAGGCAAGACCAAGTTTGTTTTTTGGCAGACATAGTAAGAAGGAAAGCTGTGAACACTCACACATTAATGATTTTTATATTGTCACAACTATAATCAAAGCCCCGATGACAGTGTTGTCATAAAGTCTATACAGCCACTACTCTTGGCTTGGTTTTACCATGTATCCTGGGCTACAGGTTCAGAATTCACCATGATAAATCATTCCATGGCTGTTCAAGCTCCCCTTATCACACTGTGTTTTAGTATCTCTTCCCAAGCCTAAAATACAACGTGTACTTTTACACCAAATATAGAATCTCAGAGAAAGAAGCCTGGAGTTTATCTTATCCAATGCTTCTTCCAGTTCCAGAATTATTCTTATACATTCCCTGGCAGCCAGCCATTTGGACTTTATAAACAGCCTCAGCTATAGGTCGACCATTCCACTTATGGGATGTTTTGCATTATAACAAGCTGAAATCTCTCCCTTCTACTTCTAACGTGTGAATCTTTGACTACTCTCTGGGGCCACAGAAGACAAAACACATCCTATCACCTTTCTGTGGGGACCCAGCCACCATCTTTCCTCCATCTTGCCCAATAAAGGTGCAATCAGTTTCTGAATCACATATGTCCTCATTTAGGGTAAAAGCTTTTTGTATAATCTTCTCTTGCTAGTAAATTAGACTTAAAAAAAATGAATATGCCTATTGGATGTGAAGTTCTGAGTAGTCCTTTGCCTAGAGAGGGTTAAAAGCTTCTGTAATGCCAGCACTACCAAATTTAATGGAAAGGACAGAACTGGATGAAATTATATTTTAAATGATATATCTGCCAGGATTACTACAAGGAATGAAAGGGAAGGAGCACCAGGTTATCTGAAATTGAAAGGTAAAATGAGGGAGAGTCACTCACCCTGCATCCCACTGAACTGTCACCTCCATCCTGCTCCTGAACATCTTTCTTCTGTCACATATTCATTCAGTGGTGGCAAGCTCCAATCTTTGAGCTAGGTGCCAGAGTTTGAATGGTGAGCATTCTTTCACTTCTTCAACACCTGTTTATTATAGACCTAAACGTTGTCAGCATCATCCTACCAATGGGATTAGCAGTGAACAAAACAATAGGAAAAAACATTCTTCTCTTTGTGCAGTTAATATTCTAGTGAGGAAAATAAATGAATCAAATAACCCCACAAATGTATGCAAAGTTGCAGCAGTTAACAATGCTGTGAAGGGAAGATTCAGGATGCTACAAGAGCATGTAATAGGAGGAACCTGAGCTAGTTCAAATGATGAGGAAAGCCTCCCCTGAGGGAGTGATGCTTGACTTGCGCTCTTGAGGATGAGCAGGAGAAGGGCTGGCACAGGAGTGGCATGTGTGAGAGCTGAAAGGAAGGCACGAACAAGATCAGAGATCAGAGGTAAGGAAAATCCAGACAACGTAGGGCTTGTGGGCCATGTTAAGATTTTTCACTTGTTAGCCTATGAGCAGTGAGAGTCCACTGAAGTGTTTTAAGCCAAGTGTGTGTGTGTATGCATGCATGTATAATATGAGCAAATTTGTAAGAGATCACTCTTCCTGCAATGTAGAGAGTGGATGGGAAGTGGATGGTGAAAATAGAGTTAGGAAATTATTCTCATGTTTCAGAGGAGAAATGACAGTGAATTGGATCAAGGTGATAGCAGTGGGTTTAAAAATACAGTGACAGATTTGCAAGAGTTTGAGATAAACCCAAATCACGGTGATTTGAATCTGGGAGGCAAGGGAGAGCACGAAGACTGCAGAAATCCCTGGCGAGGCCTGTCATGTGCACATTTCGGTCATCTGGCATGGAAGATAATGCACTGCACCAGGGTAGGCACTGTCCATTGTTAGTTTAATACGATGTTTGCATAGGACACCTAGTTACTGTTATGTAACTTCTGGACAATGGAGCAAGATGTAACTGTGGCATAAGAAAATATAACTAGATATTATTCTAGTGATTTGGCTTTCTAAAGACGTATTGTGGTGGTTGTTTACAAGTATGTAAGTTAATTGTGCTAGAGTTTCAGAATGATGTGTTTAAGGGGTATAAGTATCTGCAAGCCCCCAGTTAGGTCTCACTGAAAACTGGCAGGGCTACACACTGAACAGACGCAATCCCATAGCCATCAATTCATGCCAATCTGGAGAGACTTGAGAAATTTCTCTTCTGGATATTTAATCCTCCAGCTTAAGATTTCTTACTTTGCTGAGAATGTGTTTTTTGTACTTAGGGCAGTAAAATATAACTTAAGATGATTGAAATTCCAGGATGCTCATTTTTCTGAGGCTTTCACATAGCGTTCTGCTGGACTTCCACAGCATCAGGAAAGGAATCCTAGGTAGTCACTAAGGGCAGTGATGCCACTCGCTGGGAAAGGAAGCTCTGTAAGAGTGTCAGATTTGGGGAGGAAATGCCCCAGTTAATTTGGGGTATATTGAGTTTGGATGTCTAAGATGAAACGCAGTCACGGAGATGTTGATCAACAATATGAGTCTGGAGTTCTAAGGAGTTGTCTAGAATGAGAGCTCTAAGAATGACATACACTGTCTCAGGGGACAATCATACTTGATCAAGAAGCATTGCATATTAGAAATGCTGTTGAGAGCCATTTCTGCAAGGAAGGTTGGGCCAGGGCCTCCCTACTTTAATAGGTATTCTTAAAATCACTGAGTGTCTGAGTAAAGCTGTGTTAGCCCTGGATGAATTGGTTAGAAAGAAACAAGACTACTTAAGCCAGCCTATGGAAATGTATGAGGAGGAAACAGGAGTGTGATAGAGTCCAGAGCCAGCTGGGCCTGATGGGTTCCATAAATAGGAACTGGACTCCATCTGTAAGACAGATGATCCCTTTCTCTGGAGGGAAGGGTCCCTGCTTTTGTTGGCAGTGAAACAAAATGGCCACCCCAGCCCTAGCCAGAGTGGCCAACAGAGACTGGCCAACTCCACACTCTTGCCCTAGGTAAAATATCCTACCAGCCCATTTCCAAGTATCTCAGTCCAGGGAGTATGCCCACTGCCTGCTCAGCAGGGGTTGTGGGAACAGAATTTCTCAGAAAGGGCATTGGCAGGCTTGATAAATTGACTAATGTGTCTGCACACAACATAATGATCTTCCCATCTTTGAAGAAAAAAAAAAATTTCTTTCCAATCAACAACTCTTAATTTGCACATCCATGTTTCTCTTTGGTAATTTATTACTCTTATGCTTTCTGTCAACTATTTTCTATCTGTCACTTTCCAGTACTGGATATTAATATTTCCTTTCTCAAATTCTAGTCATCTCTGAAGCATTTTGCACTTCTCAATTGTATTTATGTCACTGTTTGATCTTGTTTTATGTCTAAGTCGTTATCGTCATGTAATCCATCTTGAAGATGGCCATACTGAAGCATTCTGAATTTCCTGAAATATTTTAGAGCTATTTGCATCTTCTTTTCTTTTCAGAGACCTGGCCTATTACAATAATTATGAGGAGGGTCAGCCTTAGACCCTAATAAAACTGCCCCCTAAGAATGTTTGTCTCTCCTGAAAACAGCACGGGCATCTGGACATGTCCAAAATCTAACCCTTTAGGTTCTTCCCTGCTCCTTGTCCTGTGTTGCCAGACTTAGGACATAAATCTGGTTGTCATTCCTCTGTGCGTTAACCTCTATTTACTTTCTAACTTGTGTACCATACTCTGCAATATTTTCTCTGTCCTGAAGCCAGATGGTCTCTCTAAACACAGTCTTACCATGTCTACCATGTAATTCACTGTTTAACTGCCTTTAAAGGAAAGACCCCATACTCCTTTCTCCAGCCAACAAGGTTCTAATGGCCTGCTCACCCCTCTCCTACTCCTTGGGCTTAATAACCTCTTTATGCTCCTTCAGCCTGAAGAAATCTTTCTTCCGTCTCCTGTTTCTTTCTCCTTAAGGTCCCCTCCCTCAAGTGTGGGTTAGCCCCACCAAGCCCAGCTCAGATTCTCCATCTCATTCTAATCCTCTTACAATAACTGCTTTTTCTTATATTTCAGTTGTCAGGTTTACAGGTTTATCTTCCACAGGAGAGGAAGTGCAATTAGTGCTGATGTTAGGGCCAGAATGGTTGGGTTCAAAACCAAGTTTTGCTGCTACATATCTGTATGATTGTGGTCAAGTTACTTAACCTCTCTGTGCCTCAGTTTTCTCGATGCAAAACAGGGATAGTAATAGAATCTGTTAAACAGTACATCATTATATTCTCTACATTTAGTACTATGGTAACACATAACCAAGCCTCAAATATCTATAGAATAGTGTTCCAAATGAAGGTAATGTTTATTTAGGACCATTGCAATAGGTTCAGGGAGCACTGCACCTGCGGTTTCACAGCCAGGGAGAGAAATTGGGCTCAACTCTAAACACAGCAAGTTGGGAATGTACAGCCTAGAACCAGGGTGAGGCTCAATGGATGGAAAATAACTAAGAGGAAGCATCAGGGGTGAGGGAGATCCTGACTCAACTGACCCAGCAGGATTCTTGCAGAAGAAAGACCAGGTGATCAGACCCAGGGGGATGGTGGAGGATGAGGAACTCACACTGATAACAAGGGTAGCATAGGGAGTTATTGCTAAAGCTGGATTTTACAAGGATAGGGGAAAAGAGGCATGAGAAAGTTCAGATGCCCGACTAAAATTTGGTCAAGCAAGAAATCTTTGTCAATGGACAGTGAGTGTTCAGTATTTGATTGGAGACAGACCAGTACTATCTTCTGGTCAATTGTTAAAAACACATAGAACTGAAGAATACCCAGGTTCTTAAAATGATTCAAAATATTAGCAAAAGTTGGCAAAAATAATGTTAGAATAGCAGTGTTTCCAAGTATATGCTAAAATTAAATTCTTAAGCGCTCTGGAAAGAATACAAAACTGTGAAGTTAGATCTGGGTTTGAGCCTTATCTCTGTTATTTATCTATGTGTTCCATAAGCTAAATCCCTTTTTTCTCTCTGTCTTGGTTTCTTCATAAATGAGAATAATAATGCCAATATTATATAAGTCATGAACTAAATAAGATATGCATAAATTACCTATCGTAGAACTTAATAGAGAAGGTAATTAATATACTAGGTTTCCCTTGGTAAATCACCTTCCGTCTTTTATACAAATTTATTTTCAATGTAAAGTACAAAAGGCAGTTGGAAGAGATAAGAACAGGTAAAACTTTCCTGTTTATCCTGTGAATATTAAATAGTTAAATCCATAAACAATAAGATAGCTAACATTTTAAAATAGCAAAGTGTGCTGGGCACTGTTCTATGTATCTTATATTAAATACCTCAATTATCCTCCCCACAATCTTGTGAGGTCACTACTAGTGTTATCCTCTTGTAACAGTTGGAGAAGTTTCCAAAGAAGACAAAAAGATAATCAGAAATAGAGAACAATAACTTCGTGACAAATCTCAGAGTCCATTCTGAAACCCATGGTAGCATTGAATGGGGAAGAAAGCAATCATCAAAACGATAGATTTTCCTTTGCTTGGAAACTGGAATTTTCATAGTAATGGTACCTTCCTCTCTCTCCTCCCACATTCAGAAAAAAGTTACTGCTGAGGTAGAACAGCCTGGCCAACATGGCAAAACCCCATCTCTACCAAATACACAAAGGTTAGCCGGGTGTGGTGGCAATGCCTGTAATCCCAGCTACCTGGGAGGTCACTTGAACCCAGGAGGCGGAGGTTGCAGTGAGCCAAGTTTGTGCCACTGCACTCCAGCCTGGGTGACAGAATGAAACTCTGTCTAAAAAAAAAAAAAAAGGTAGAGTCACTGCACATGCTTAGAACTTACAGAAGCTTGATTCTTTTTTATCAGCAGTGCCCTCCACCACCCGAAGATAAGACTTTTTAAAATAGTGATTGATATTTTTCTGTCATAGTTATTTCTTAGCCAAAAGATAACCCAACAGTTGCTTAGAGTAGCATTTTTTTCAACTTCACCATGCACAATGGTCTGTGTGACTTCTTCCCCCACTACCCCAGGATTCAAACACATTCATAAACGTGCTCCAAAATCACCTGGGTTGCAAAAACATCACTTCTATAAAAGAGTTACACCATAACTGTTGAAAATTAACTGATGATAAATGTTGTCTAACCCAGAGAACTATATTGCAATGAAGTTGAGGATTTATCGATAAATGTGATAATAATCCTCTATCTTTGTTTACATCTGTAATTAATGCAGTTCAGGAAGGAGCCCTTGAAACCTTATATAAACAAGATTTATCCTTACTGGAATAGATTACAGCCATATGTCACCATTCAAAAGGTAATTGGTACATTTCATTAGAAAGTAATTGAAAAAAATTATTTTAATACCTTGTAATAAATAATCTTGATAAAGATTATTAGCAGAGATATCTGTACCATGTAGAGAATTTGCTTTGCATCAAAAGATGGCATATGCTATACATCATTCTTGGATTTTTCTGAGGAGCTTTTACGTACTAATTACATACTGAGCTTTCCTTTGAGAACAAGTCCTCCTTATAGCCGCATGCCTTTAGCATTCCCCTGACTGGCATTGACAGTAAGTCCCTAGTTTACTCTCTATCTCTCCGGTGAAAATCTCCCACATGTATTAACAAATATTTCTAACAGTGGCTTAAAGCAAAGGCCTCAGAGGCAGTGAGGCAGTGAGACTAGGTTATGAACTCTCATATTTTGACTACATGGAATTGATGATAGGATCTATCTCTCAGGGTTGTAGTAAGCATGAAATGGGATGATACACATAAAGGATTTAAGTAATTTTTGGAATACAAGAAGCATCCAATGAATATTAATAAATAGTATTATTATCTTTTCTATCAGTGTCTTACTGCCCTGATCTTTTAAGATGAGACATCCTAGGCTGATCTTTTATTTAAAATACATTATAAAATCAAGGTTAGTATATATAAGCAATTTTTCTCCATTTCTGTGTTACATCCTACAAGAAAACAGTAAAATGTACAATATTCTCATTGCCATCCATAGGCAGAACTGAAAATAACTTCTAACATCCCATGTCCCATTCTCATCAAGGCCCTGAAGTGAAAACAGAACAATTCTTTTTAGAGTTTCATAACTTTGTGAGCTACTATGTAGATTAAAGTCATTCCATTTAGGTCTTCAACAAAGGAAGTGTAAAAATCCCAAGAGGCCAAGTAGAATGAAATTATACTTCTGACAGAGAACCACCTGAAATATCAAAACAATGGCTGAAAAGAGGTGAGTTAAAATTTTTTCATTGTGCATCTCCGATAATTAAGCAGCATTTGAGAGGTTTTCTCCACCTCCTTTCATAATTGTACCACAATATACTCCAGACCTATACTAAAGACAATGTACACATATATTACAAGGATATAATTAGAATTTTTATTACCTTTATTTTTAAGTTAAGATTCAGAGAAGTTGAACACTTATCCAAAATCACAGGTCTACTAAATGTCAGACCCTAGATTCTGTGAGGTTTCTTTTTTTTTTTTTTTTTTTAGCTTTTAGTTGAAGTTCAGGAGTACAATTACAGGTTTGTTACATAGGTAAACTTGTGACATGGGTGTTTGTTGTACAGATTATTTCATCACCCAGGTATTAAGCTTAGTAACCATTCATTATATTTCCTGATCCTCTCAACCCCCGAAATGCCCCAGAGTGCATGTTGTTCCCCTGTATGTATCCATGTGTTCTCATCATTTAGCTCCCTTTTACAAGTGAGAACATGCAGTATTTGGTTTTGTTTTGTGTTAGTTTGCTGAGGATAATGGCCTCTAGCTCTATCCATGTTCCTGCAAAGGACATGATTTCATTGTTTTTTATGGCTGCTTAGTATTCCATGGTGTATATGTTCCACATTTTCTTTATCCAGCCTATCATTAATGGGCATTTAGGTTGATTCCATGCCTTTGTTATGGTGAATAATGCTGTAATAAAGATATGTGTGCATGTGTCTTTATAATAGAATAATTGATATTCCTTTGGGTATATACCCTATAATGGGATTGCTGGGTCAAATGGTAGTTCTGTCTTTAAGTCTTTAAGGAATTGCCACACTACCTTCCACAATGTCTAAACTTATTTACACTCCCACCAACAGTGTATAAGCATTCCTTTTTCTCCACAACCTCACCAGTATCTATTTTTTTTTACTTTTTAGTAATAACCATTCCGACTGGTGTGAGGTATCTCACTGTGGTTTGGATTTGCATTTCTCTGATGATTACAGATTTTGAGGTTTTTTTCATGTGTTTGTTGGCCACATATATGTCTTCTTTTGAAAAGTATCTATTCATGTCCTTTGCCTACTTTTAATGAGGTATTTTGCATCTGACAAGAGCAAAGTTTGCAAAAATGTTCTCCCATTCTGTAGGTTGTCTGTTTACTCTGTTGATAGTTTCTTCATTTCTTTGGCTGTGCAGAAGCTCTTTAATTACATCTCATTTGTCAATTTTTTCTTTTGGCGTTTCATCATTACATCTTTGCCCATGCCCATGTCCTGAATGGCATTCCCTAGGTTGTTTTCCAGGGTTTTCAGAGTTTTGGGTTTCACATTTAAGTCTTTAATCCATCTTGAGTCAATTTTTATGTATGATGTAAGGAACAGGTTGTTTCAGTCTTCTGTATATGGCTAGCCAGTTATCTGAGCATCATTTATTTATTGAATAGGGAGTCCTTTTTCCATTGCTTGTTTTTGTCAGGTTTATCAAAGATCAGATAGTTATAGGTGTGTGGTCTTATTTCTGGGTTCTCTATTTTGTTCCATTGGTCTGTGTGTCTGCTCTTCTACCAGTACCATGCTGTTTTGGTCACTGTAGGCTTGTAGTATAGTTTGAAGTCAGGTAGCATGATGCCTCCAGCTTTATTCTTTTTGTTTAGGATGACTTGGTTATTCGGGCTCTTTTCTGGTTCCATATGATTTTTAAAATAGTTCTCTAGTTCTGTGAAGAATGTCAATGGTAGTTTAATAGGCATAGCATTGTATCTATACATTGCTTTGGGCAGTATGGCTATTTTTACAATATTGATTCTTCCTATCCATGAGCATGGAATGTTTTTCCATTTCTGCCATCTCATTTCTTTGAGAAGTGGTCTGTAGTTCTTTAGAGACATTTCACTTCCCTGGTTAGCTGTATTGCTAGGTATTTTATTATTTTTGTGGCAGCTGTGAATGGGAGTTCATTCTTGATTTGGCTCTGGGCTTGACTGTTGTTGGTGCATAGGAATCCTAGTGATTTTTTGCACATTGATTTTCTATTCTGAGACGTTGCTGAAGTTGCTTATCAGCTTAAGAAGCTTTTGGGCTAAGACCATGGGGTTTTCTAGATGTACAGTCATGTTGTTTGTAAACAGGGATAGTTTGATTTTCTCTCTTCCTATTTGAATGCCCTTTCTTTCTCGCCTGAATACCCAGGTCAGAACTTCCAGTACTTGAAAATGAGTGGTGAGAGAGGGCTTCCTTGTCTTGTGTTGGTTTTCAAGGGGAAATACTTGCAGCTTTTGCCCATTCAGTATGATACTGGCTATGGGTCTAATACTTAGTTTATGGTGTTTTAAACATGAATGGATGTTAAATTTTATCAAAAGCCTTTTCTGCATCTATTGAGATAATCATGCTGTTTTTGTCTTTAGTTCTGTTTATCTGATGAATCACATTTGATTTGCATATGTTGAGCCAAACTTGCATCCCGGGATTAAGCCTACTTAATTGTGGTAGATAAGCTTTTTGATGTGCTGCTGGATTCATTTTGCCAGTATATTATTGAGGACTTTTGCATCAATGTTCATCAAAGATACTGGCCTGAAGGTTCTGTTTTTTTCTATCTTTGCCAGGTTTTGGTATCAGGATGATGCCTCATAGAATGAGTTAGGGCAGAGTCCCACCTCCTCAATTTTTTGTCATAGTTTCAGTAGGAATGGTAGCTCTTCTTCATACATTTGGTAGAATTCAGCTGTGAATCTCTCTGGTCCTGGGCCCATTTTGTTTGGTAGGCTATTTATTACTGCCTCAATTTCAGAACTCATTATTGGTCTATTCAGGGATTCAGTTTCTTCCTGTTCTGTCTAGGGAAGGTGTATGTGTCCGTGAATTTATTCTAGATTTTCTAGTTTATGAGCACAGGTGTTCATAATATTCTCTGATGGTTGTTTGTATTTCTGTAGGGTCAGTGGTAACGTCCCCCTTGTCATTTCTGACTGTGTTTATTTGAATCTTCTCTTTTCTTCTTTGTCTGCCTAGCAATCTATCTATTTTATTAATTTTTTTCATAAAACCAGCTCCTGGATTCATTTTTTTGAAGGGTTTTTCATGTCTCTCTCTCTTTCAGTTCAGCTCTGATCTTGGTTATTTCTTGTCTTCTGCTAGCTTTGAGATTTGTTTGCTCTTGGTTCTCTACTTCTGTTTGATGTTAGGCTGTTAACTAGAGAGCTTTGTAACTTGTCCATGTGGGCATTTAGTGCTATCAATTTCCCTCTTAAGACTGCCTTAGCTGTGTCCCTGAAATTCTGATACATTGTTCTTAATAATTTCAAAGAACTTCTTGATTTTTGCCTTAATTTCATTATTTACCCAAGAGTCATTCAGGAGTATGTTGTTCGATTTCCATGTAGTCATATGGTTTTGAGTGATTGTGCTTTGGTTTGAGAGACTGTTACTATTTCAGTCATTTTGCATCTGCTGAGGAGTGTTTTACTTCTGCTCGTGTGATCAATTTTAGAGTAACTGCCATGTGGTGACAAGAAGAATGTATATTCTGTTGTTTTGGGATGGAGAGATCTGCATATAAGTCTCAGGTCCAAGTCATTTAGAGCTGAGTTCATGTCCTGAATATCTGTCTCAATGATCTAATATTTTCAGTGGGGTGTTAAAGTCTCCCACTAATATAGGAATCTGGGTCTCTTTGAAAGTTTCTAAGAACCTGCTTTATGAATCTGGGTGCATATTTATTTAGGATAGTTAGCCCTTCTTGTTGAGTTGAACCTTTTACCATTATTTAATGCCCTTCTTTGTATTTTTAATCTTTATTGGCTTAAAATCTGTTTTGGCAGAAACTAAGATTACAACCCTTGCTTTTTAATGTTTTCCATTTCCTTGGTAGATTTTCCTCTTTATTTTGAGCCTATGTGTGTCACTGCATGTGAGATGGGTCACTTGGAGACAGCATACAGATGGGTCTTGGTTCTGTATTCATACATGTGTATTTGATCCTGCCATCATGATGTTAGCCGGTTATTTTGGAGATTTGTTTATGTGGTTGCATTATAGTGTCATCCGTGTGTTTTTGTAGTGGCTGGTAATGATCTTTTAGTGCTCTTGTAAGGCAGGTTGGTGGTAAATTCTTTCAGCATTTGTTTGTCTGAAAATGATCTTATTTCTCCTTCTCTTATGAAGAATTCTGGGTTGGAATTTATTTTAAAGAATATTGATTTCTGGCCCCCAATCTCTTCTGGCTCATAGGGTTTCTGCTGAAAGGTCTTCTGTTAGTCTGATGCATTTCCCTTTGTAGGTGACCTGTCCTTTCCCCACAGCTGCCTTTAACACTTTTTCTTTCATTTCCACCTTGTAGAATCTAATGATTATGTGTCTTAGGGATGATCTTCTCATGGAGTATCTTACTGGGGTTCTCTACATTTCCTGAATTTGAATGCTGGCCTCTCTACCTAGGTTGGGGAAGTTCTCATGGATGATACCCTGAAACATGTATTCTAAATTGGTTCCATTCTCCTCATCTTTTTCAGGTACACCAATCAGTCATAGATTTGGTCTCTTTACATAATCCCATATTTCTCAGAGGTTTTCATCATTCTTCAGAAAGGCAGTTTTTTCAGGCTCTGAAATTCTTTCTTTCTTCTGCTTGGTCTTTTCTGCTGTTAATACTTGTTATTGCATTATAAAATTCTTGTAGTCTGTTTTTCAGCTCTATCACGTTGGTTGCATGCTTCTCTATACTGGCTATTTCATCTGTCAGTTCCTGCAGTGTTTTACCATGATTTTTATATTCCTTGCATTGGGTTACAATGTACTCTTTTAGCTCAGTCATTTTTGTTCCAATCCATATTCTGAATTCTACTTCTATCATTTCTAACCCTTGCTGGAGAGGTAATGTGGTCATTTGAGGGGAAAAGGGCACTTTAACTTTTTGAGTTTTCAGTGGTTTTGCACTGATTCTTTCTCATCTTAGTAGGCTTATCTACCTTCAGTCTCTGAGGTTGCTGACCTCTGGATGCCTTTTTTTAAAAAACAAAAAAAAACAGTCTGGCCACTTTTCTGAAGTCCTCCTGCAGTTTTCTGGGTATCCACTCCAGTTCCTAATCACCTCAGATTTTCCAGTACCTGGAGGTATCACCAGTGAAGGCTGTGAAACAGCAAAGATGGCAGCTTCCCTCTTTCTCTGGGAGTTCCAGACTTGAAAAATCAGTAGTCTAATGAAAGTTGAGAAGATGGAAATGTACATCATTTCTTTGATATTCAGATCAATTATTTAGTTTCTATCTCATTTTAGAAAGAATCACAGTGTAAAGAATGTAATGGTTTGGGGATAGAGGGTATGGGGAGGACCATAAAGAGAATCCCTCTGGAAACTGCTACTATGATGTTTGTAGTTTCATATGTAGTCATCTTGGAAACCTCAATTTCTGAGGAACACCATTTGCTACAAAATCCCAGCTTCTATTCACAGTTCAGAAGCCATGTTAGGCTACTAAGGCACAGTATTTATGATCAATTTTGACCTCTGGCAAAAGTAATTGACAAATTCTACATAGAATCTGTCAAGCTTTTCCTCTGTCATAATTCTTAAAGTTTTAGTAAATTTAACAGTCAAAAACATAGCATGGAAGAAGAATGGACTATTTTTGGTCACTTACCTTTGACCAATTTGGATTAAAATTACTGTCCGCATTCAAATTCTTTGCAGTCTGTTATGTGGCCATTATGTAAAACAGGGTGCCTCTTGTGGATCAGGAACACCAGAGAGGGGATTAGGAACAAAAGGAATCATCAGTTCTAACCAGTTTGGGGGGGGGGGGAATGACTACACTACCACCAATCACTTACTGCCATATCCTGAGGCTTCACCTACAATTCCACATTTCATCTTTATAACAGTACTACAAAGAAGACACCAGTATCTCTTCTGAACATGAGAAACGGCTCAGCCTCAAAAAGCCTTCTCCAAGGTGAAACATTCAGCAGATGAGGTGCTTCAGCTCAAAATCCTGAGCCTGAAGCTCAAGCTTTAAAGAACTCTCCCACATTCCCTTCCAAGAAATTTGGAATAAAAGATTGTCAGGTGGCCTGAAATTGCTAGTAAGTTAGAAGAATAAGGTAATTTAAGATAGATTAACAGGGGGAAATTGTGGCCCTTAGGGAAAATCTAAAAGGGTAACATAACAAAATATGGCCCTAGCATCATATTTTTTTCCTAAGCTTAGTGAAAGATAACACTAATGAGACTGCCAATTCTAATGCAACTAGACTGCAATAATACTCTTAAGTTGTTCAGAATCATACCTAAAGAAGAGACATCTAATTGAGTCTTGAAGGATGAGAAGGAAATTGATATATCAAGAGTGAGAGCAGAAGGTGGGCCTCCCATTTCCTGCAGGGTAAGATGACCAAGAAGATAACTTTAGTCTACTTGCTAGAGGATCTGTCAACTATTCTCTTCAGCCTGGATAAAGAAAACTTGAAAATAACCAGAATGCTTGTCTTTATAAACTGTGTGTATTTGCCTATGAAAGCTGCAGATGACATATGTTATTGGAAGATATTTCTACCCAATATAAAAGCTACTTTTAAACAATCAGAACCATGGAATATTATTAAAACATACTAGTGAGGAGTCAGAGACCTGGGTTTCATCTACAAGTCTCTAAGCACATGGTCTTGGCCACAATGTTTAACCGCTCTGAACCTCCCTTGCCTCTTGCCACAAATGGAGCTGGTACAGAATACCAGCTAGAATACCTAACTCAAAAAGCACACCCATGGTATATAATATGGATTCATTTATGCTGTATGAATCTAAATCTGTCAGTGATACTTGCCATGGACTTTAATTGGAAAACCCTAGGCCTCTGTGATTCCTTTGAATCCAACTCTGAAAAAGCTTAACTCGAAAATAGAAGATGGGTCACAAGTGTTGCAGGAAAATGTCATAATTTTATTGTCAAAATTATTAACATCCAGGCAGAAGACTAATTGGACCATGGAGCTGAACATGATGGTAGCCAATATCATGTTCTTAAAGTTGCCTGGCATTAAAATCTCACTCACCATTACTTCAAATGTCCCATTACACTGTTCAAAATGGCTGTCGGTTCATTAGTGTTGATCAAACAGCACAGCTAAAATATGGGAACAATTTTTCAAGTGGTTTTCTGGAAGTAGAAATTAAACTGAGCTCTTGAAGATTCAGTGAGTGCTAATGAACTTCAGGTCAATGAAGAAATTGTTTGAAAAATGTATACACTTTAAAGACTGCCGTGAATAATGTCACCTTCTTAGAGATACACAACTTTTGAATTAAAGAATCCTACTCATTTGCTCAAGTTTTATATAGACAGCAGCATTAGAGTGGCAACACAGATGTATAATGGACCCACACGGTGGGCACTGTAGATCTTTATTTTATCAAGTATGTTAGCTTAGCTATTGGGGTTGTAACTTGGGTTATCTGTCCTCAGAAGCAACATCCTAAGCATGCTGTTCTCATCAGTGGAATGCAGGATTCCCTATTAACGTTTGAAGATCTGCTAAGTCAGTCTACATCAATGGTTCTCAACCACCTCCTTAAAGAAAAAATTCAAATCAATAAATGCCCTGGCATTCTGATTTTGTGTGGGTTGTGACCCAAGTTGCAAAAGCTCCCCTTGTGATTCTGACCACATTGAAATCTCCCACCCAATCTGAGAACTCCCCAAGTGCAGCTGCTTTGATTGGCCAAAAATACACCAACTTTACACCTTCCCACCAGTTTTTTCGAAGTTATTTCCCTTTCAGTCATAACTTTCTCTGATTATTATTTTTCTCAAACTTATAACACACAGAGTAATCCTAGGTGTTGGTGTGAAACTGCTGTTTCCTAGGAAAGACCAGAGCTAACCTCTTCTATTTCAGCTACCACATATATTATTTGGCTTTTATGAGGTTCTGAAGGTCGCTCCCCAAAGTAACAAAAGCCATTGTCTCCATTCTCTGAGGATGGAAACAGAATATGATCTAAAAGCTTGTCTAGGTTTGGAAGTGATTAATGTAGATTCTTATGATGAAGGAAATGAAAACGAGAAATCTGGGTAAGTAATCACTGTTTCAACAAAAACAATTTCAACAAAAAATGAGCCTGAGACAGAGAACAAACTGATAATGCCAACAGCAAATAAATTATTCTCTGAGTTTTCAAAACAGACTTTGTGATAACATTTAAAGTTTTGTAGGATTTTTTTGATTCATGAGACTTCCAAGTACAGCCAAGAAGGAAAGGGACCCAGTTTCCCCATGTTTCACAGGTCCATTAAGTGGAATTTGAGCTGAGCAGAGGTTTCAACTGAACGCAGAAATGTGCCATGAAAGGAAGGTTTGATAGAGAAAAATCTCAGAGCTTGATAAACCTGGGAGAGATGACCAATTTTCTCCTTGTCATATTCCCTGGGCCAAAAACTACACGTCTTCAAACACAAGCTATGAAACCCTCTCAGAGGGTAACAGAGGCTGGGCACTTTGGAACTCTGGTCAGAGCTTTGCCTCATGTCTAGCTATAGAAATGAGAGCATTTCAGAGGAAGTGTTTACCCTGGGAGGATGCAATGTACACGGTGAATTGGCTAGACAATCAGTTCCTCAACTGCACCTTCCTAGTCTCACCAGCCAAAAAGAGACAGTGGATGCTCCATGGAATTCAATTATGTTTTCAAGGTTTTTTTTTCTTTTTCTTTGAGACGGAGTCTCGCTCTGTTATCCAGGCTGGAGTGCGGTGGCTCAGTCTCAGCTCACTGCAAGCTACGCCTCCCAGGTTCACACCATTCTCCTGCCTCAGCCTCCCGGTTAGCTGGGACTACAGGCGCCCGCCACCACACCCGGCTAATTTTTTGTATTTTTAGTAGAGATGGGGTTTCGCCGTCTTAGCCAGGATGGTCTTGAATTCCTGACCTCGTGATCTGCCTACCTCGACCTCCCAAAGTGCTGGGATTACAGACGTGAGCCACCATGTCCGGCCTCAGGTTTCTTTTTCTTGGGGTTTTATACACAACGTACCATTAACTCAGTGATATGAAAATACTCCACCAACCATGATCACATACACCTCCCACTTTACTATCTGTAGCCCTACATGTCCACATTTCTGCTTGATGACTCACACATCTCAAATTGACATATTTCAAACTGGACTCACAATTTTCTGTCCTTATATTCTATAAGCATTCTGCTTATTCTCTTCCCTCTCTCAGTGGCTGACCTCCACCATCTACTGGTAATAAAATCTACAGCACTAGAAATCAGCCTTGATCCAGTACACCACCAAATCCAAATCACCATCTTCTCCCACGTGGATAATAACAGACTCCTAGCTACTTTCCTTGCAGT
Source organism: Macaca nemestrina (assembly GCF_043159975.1). NCBI lineage: Eukaryota > Metazoa > Chordata > Mammalia > Primates > Cercopithecidae > Macaca > Macaca nemestrina. Next base: position 23,643,863 of record NC_092130.1, on the reverse strand, counting down.
CCTCTTGCTACCTCTTGTGCACTCTCCACTGTGTTAGAGAAACAGAAAAAACTAGACATACATAGATTTACTATAAGAAATTGACTCACACAATTACAGAAGCTGAAAAGTACCATGATCTGCTGTCTGCAAGCTGGAGTGTTGATGGTGTTGTTCCAGTTCACATCAGAAGGACTGAGAACCAAGGAGTAGATGGTATTTATATAAATTCCAATCTGAAGGCAGAATACTGATGTCTTAAGTAGGCAGACAGGCAACGTTCTCTCTCAGTTTTTTGTTCTATACAGGTTACCAATAGATTAGATGAAACCCACCCGCATTAAGGAGGAACCTGCTTTACTCTTCAGATTCAAATGTTAATCTCATCCAGAAATACCCTCACAGACACACCTAGAATAATGTTCGACCAAATGTATGGGTACCTTTGGTTTAGTCAAGTTGAAAAATAAAATTAACCATCACAGGAATCTTTTTTGCTCCTTATATCACCATTTAAAATCCTTATTCTGCAAAGCCATACCTCACTTGCTTCCTACTTTTTTTTTTTTTTTTTTTTTTTTTTTAGATGAAGTTTTTGGTCTGGTGCCCAGACTGGAGTGCAGTGGCACAATCTCGGCTCACTGCAACCTCTGCCTCCTGGGTTCAATCTATTCTGCTGCCTCAGCCTCCCCAGTAGCTGGAATTACAGGCACCCGCCACCACACCTGGCTAGTTTTTGTATTTTCAGTAGAGACAGGGTTTCACCATGTTGGCCAGGCTGATTTCAAACTCTTGACCTCAGGTGATCCACCTGCCTCGGCCTCCCAAAGTGCTGGAATTACAGGCATGAGCCACCGCACCCAGCCCTGCCTCTTATTAATACCACATTATGTACTTTGTTTAAATTTCTTTTAACCCACAAAATTACTTTCTTTCTACAAGTCTTTATGCTGCATGCTGGTCCCTCTGCATTTCTGTGTCCCCTTAAGCCCAGTAGAATCAATGTTTATTAAATAAATCAACTAGCTCTACACTGGGAAAGAAGAGTGGATTCAAAATAATGTTTTGTAATGGCCAAGCTTGCCTTTCATAAAAGCAAATCTCGAAATGGTTTTGCTCTAGAGGACAGAATATCACTGCTTTCTGAGAGAAATAGTCTTCAAATGGGACTACCCAATCCATTTCTTAAATCTTTAGAGCAGAAGCCTAGAATATTATGCATAGATTTTTCTTTCAACAGCTCTCTACAAACCTAGCAGCTTCATTGATAAAATTTAAATACCTATTTGAGATAAGAAGGAACTTGAGTTTCAAAGTGACCCTTATTTGACTTAAAAGTAGAACTTTTATAATTAGAGAAGATTATGTTCCTTCTTCCTATTTTCTGGTGCTTATTTTATTTAAGCCAATTTCTATAATGCAAGTTGAAATTGGTTCCCCTGAGTACCATGTGTTCAAGCCAAAGCAGGCAGTTAAAACAGGGATACCTGAGCCAGAAATAGTAGTGCACACCTGTAATCCCAGCTATTCTGGGGGCTAAGGCAGGATTGCTTGAGCCCAGGAGTTCAAAACCAGGGCAACATAGTGAGACCCCTGTCTCTAAAAATAAAACAGGGATAACAAAGTGGGGTGGATTTATAATGTATCAACCTAGCTGAGCTGGAACTACATTTCCCAAAATCCTTTCCTGAGTTAGCATGGCTGCATGACGTTTGGAAAGTGAGAATGCAGCATCTGCCATACTCCTTTTGGGCTGGTAAATCAGTGCAGAGCCACAGGCACTGTTGGAGATCACCTGCTCGATTACCTTGCTAGTGTGGGGCAGCAGCCCGAGACTTTAGTCTTTTGGCTCCCACCATTTCTCTTCTAGCTTTTCCAGCTCCTGGGCTAGGTACATGCTGAGTTTCAGGAAGAAAGACAGAAGTGGTGGGAGATTGTCGTGGGTTCCAGTTCATCATCATTCTTCCCTACTTCACACCCATCTTTTTTTCCTGACTCCCACCCCACTGACTTCAAGCTCCAGCATCAGACACAAAGACAACCCTACCTAAATTGTTTAACCAGGTCTCCCAAATGTGTAAGGACAAATTCCTATAATACACGGAATTATATATCTCATTCATAGATGTTATCTTTCTCTAATGGAGCCATGATCAACAAACCTCCATGGAGCTTTCTAGCCAATTGACGACTCTTCAGCTGGATGTGATTCTTAGAAAGTTGCCACATCCATAATTTAAAAAGAAGTTGCCAACTTTTAAAGTTGACTTGATTTTACCATACCATGTCAAATTCCATAATCTTTTGAAAAGTCAGAAACCTAGACATCTAGGGCAACACAGATGGTAGTTTTAAGTTCCCTAACCAGTCCGCCCTCTGAAAACAATTAAGATTATTCAACATTCAAGCCCTAAAGGAGCATGAGAACACAGAGACATCAACTGATCATTGAGGCCCCTTTAATTTTATAGATTTTGCTAACCTAGATGAAATTTAGCTTCAGTTTTCATGGGCTTCTGGGTTACGGGAACAAAGCAAATCTTGGGGTTCACTGAAGTGGGGAGTCTTAGAGATTTCACAGATGAAACTGGGGCCCCCACGTACCAAAGCCTCAGTGTAAGGATGAAATAGACTCTAATCTGCCTAGTCTTCCCTACCTGGCCCTTCCACTCAGAGGACTACAAGGGAAATTGCCTGTCTTAAACCTCTGCACTGAACGAAAGGGAAAAAAATAAATTTCTCTACCACTTGATAACTTCAAACTGGCCTTCACTCTGGCCTGTAGCCTAGCTGAATTCTTATTACTTGGATGGGCCTGAAACCTCAAGCAGAGAAATTAGTTTACAGTGGGTCCAAGTTCATGGTGGTACCAGTGTGTGATGGAAACAAATGCAAATCCTCTCTAGAGAAAACCATCTTAAATTCAGGCTTCAAATAATTCCTGCAGATAAAAATCCAAGCAATATGAACTCACAGTCAAGAAGTACAAAATACACTCACAAACAAGGCACCGTGAGCAAGACAGCAGGCAGGAAAACAAGGTAGCCAATGCAGACCCAGAGACTTCAGTTATGAGAATTAGCAGAGGAAAAAACAAGGTAAGTATGTTTACTATGCATAAAGAAACACATGAATAAATTAAGAGTAAAAAATAAAGGCATATAAAAATAACTTATTAGAAAAGAAATGAAACGGAATTGCTAGAAATGAAAATATAATCTCAAAAAGCAAAACTCCAATGAATATGAGAGATAGAGAAAAATAAATCAATATGAACATATATCTGAAGAATTACCTCAAAATCAGAGAGACAGAAGAATAGGAATGCTAGAGTAAGAACATCTAATCCAAATTGCAGAATGAATGAGGAGAGAGAGACTAGGGCAAGAACAGTTTTCAAAGACATATAAGGTGAGTATTGTCCTAAAGTGATGAGAGACACAGAACCACAAGTTTAAAGAGCAAAAAAAAAAAAAAATTAAAATACTGCAAATAAAGTGAAATTTACATGTAAACTTATCAGAATGACACTATAAACCATCAGAGATAAAAAAGGAGTAGGAGAGGAAAAAAAAAAAAAACAAGTAGAAGTTCTGGGATTGAGGTTAGACTGACAGCTGATTTCTTCATGACAACAGTGAGAAGCAGAATATGAAGGAACAGCATCTTTAATACCTGAGAGAAAATGATTGTCAGTGCAGTGTTGTAGATATAGCCAAAGTCCCTCTCACACAGGAGGGCAAATTAAAGATCTATTCCAGAAAAACAAAACTGGGGGCTTACCCCAGAAGACATCTACTAAAGGAAAATGTCAAGGATTCTTTTGATATTGGAAAGCCTAAGGTAACAGAAGGAATACGTAAAGAGTTAAATATATAGACATAAATAATGTTGCTTGTATAAACAATAGTCTTGCAGGATTAAAGAATACAGAACTAAGAGAATTAAGACAGCCAGGTAGTGTCCTGAGGCCAGATAAATAGATCAGGGTGTTTAGAAACAGATCAACATATATATGCTTAATTGATTTTCAACAAAAACGTCAGTGCTGTTCAATAGGGAAAGGATTATCTTTTCAGCGAATGGAGCTGGAACAACTGGATAAACCTATTAGAAAAAATGAACACTATTCTTAAAAATTAATTCAAGATGGATCGTAAATTTAAGCATAAATGCTAAAACTATAAAGATTCTAGAAGAAAACATGGGAAGAGTATCTTTGTGACCTTGGGGTAGTCAATGGTTTATTAGAGAAGGCACAAAGTAGTAAAAATTACAAATATTAATACATTGAAATTTATCAAAATTAAAATCAAAATTTAAAGCTACTCATTAAGAGACACTGCTTTAAAAATGAAGGAAAAAAAACTCATGGGTTGGGAGAAAATACTTGAAATATATATGAGAAAGAATTTTTACCCAGGATATATAACAAATCAATAACAAAAATACAAATACCCTAAATTGTAAAAAGGTTGAGGGAGAGATTTAAATAGACCCCTTCCAAATAAACGTAATGAACACCCAATAATCACATGAAAAGGTGTCTAACAACATTAGTCATCAGCAAAGTGAAAATCATAATAAAGTACTATTATGTAGCCACCAAAATTTCTATAATTAAAAAGGCACTCAACATCAATGGCGATAGGAATGTAAAACTGCAAAACTATCTTGGAAAATAGTTTGACAATTTCTAATTGTGTTATTAATCTATTGCTGTGTAACACATTACCCCTAAACTTAGCAGTTTAAAACCACAGACATTTATTCTTTCATTTTCTGTAGGTCAGGAATCTAGGTGCAGCTTAGCTGATGCCTCTGATTCGAGATTTTTATGAGGTTGCAGTTAAGCTATTGGACAGGGCAGTGATCTTATCAAATGCTGGACTAGAGGAGGGTCCACTTCCAAACGCGCTCCAGTGGTCATTGGCAGGATTAAGTTCTCTGTAGACTGTTGGACTGAACACCTTAGTTTTTCTTGGGTTCATGGCCTCCTCTCCCTCAGTTTCTCGGGCCTCTCCACAGGGCAGCTATCAACATAGTAGCCGGCTTCCCTCAGATTGAAAGAGAACAAGAGCCTAAGATGGAAGCCACAGTCTTTTTACATCTTAAGCTCATAAGTGATATCCCATTAATTTTGCCATATTCTATTTGTGTAGAAGCAAGTCATTACATCCAGTCCATGTTGAGGGGTGAGAATAACATAAGGGCATGAATGCCAGGAGACAAGAGTTCCTGGGGACCATCTTAGATGCTGCGTCACCACACACACATTAAAGACAAGCCTATCTTGTGACCTAGGCATTCCACTCAAAGCTGCCTATTCAAGAGAAATGAAAACTTTTCCTCAAAAAGACCTGTGTAAGAATGTTCATAGTACTTTCTACAAAATAGCCACAAACTGGAAACAACCAGATATCAATTAACAGTAAAGTAGGTAAACAAATCATGGTCTATTCATGCAATCAACCACTACTAAGCAATAAAAAGAATGAACAACTGATGAACAGAGCCACACGGAAGAATCTCTAGTTTCAAAAGTCATAAAAGAGTAAAAACTATTGTTCTCATTATATGAAGTTCAAAAACAAGCAAGATTTATCTGTGGTGCTAGAAATCAGAAGAATCGTGCCACTGGAGGGTGGTGGGTGCGAATGCAGAGAAGCATGAGGTGACTTCCTAGGGTAGTGGTAATGGATGCGATGGTGATTACCTGAAACTAGACATTTATCAAAATTCATCAAAGTATATTATTAAGATTTGTGCACTTCACTGTAAGTTTTACCTCAATAAAAAGTCATCTGAAATTTTTAAAAATTCAGTTATATGAAAGACATCTAAAACAGAATAGTTGATATTTAAAATGACAGAAAAATGTGTCCAAGTCAAATAACAGAAGCATAGTGGAACAACTACACAATAGACAAATTTTAAGACAAAGCACTACAAGAAATAAAGAGTATCACTGTATATTAAGATAAAGAAGATAGAACAATTCTAAGCTGGTATGTATCTAATAACATGGCTCTTTTAGTAAATGATAAAACAGATAAAAATATATATGGATATTCAAAAAATGTGAGTGGAACAACTAAATTACTTGAGTTAATAAGACATGTAATATGGCACCAACGACTGAAGAACACACATTCTCTTCAGATAAGCATGCAAGGTTTATAAAAATTGATACATACTGAGCCAAAAAGGTGGTCTTTTTTTTTTTTTTTTTGAGATGGAGTCTTGCTCTGTTGCCCAGCCTGAAGTGCAGTGGTGTGATTTCAGCTCACTGCAACCTCCACCTCCGGGGTAGCTGGGATTACAGGCATGCACCACCATGCTCAGCTAATTTTTGTATTCTTAGTAGAGATGGGGTTTCACTATGTTGGCCAGGCTGGTCTCGAAATGCTGACCTCAGGTGATCTGCCCACCTCAGCCTCCCAAAGTGCTAGGAGTGCTAAGCGCCCGGGCTCTGTTTTTAAAGAATTCATGTTATACAGAAAGTGTTCTCTATTACAAGATTGTCAGTTCAAAAACTGACAGTCTATACTAGAAATACTAGAAATCTATACTAATAAATCTTACATCTTTCTAAAACTAAAGAACACCCTTCTATAAACCTCATGGGCCAAAAGAGAAGTCATATTAAAATTAGAAAACATTTACACCTATATTATAAATACTCCTTTGGGATGCCATCAAAGAAAAATTCATAACCTTAAATGCATATATTAAAATTTGGAAAGGCAAAAATTAACAAAACAGCACATTTTAGAACTTAAAACTGGAGAATTATCTGGGACAAAACAGATAAATTTATGAACTAGAAATAAACATAAAAATAGATCAGATTGACAGACCCAAAAGTTAGCTCTTTGAAAGGACTAATAAAATAAACCTCTGGAAGTACTGTTCAAGGGAAAAGGACATGAATAAAAACATGTGGGACCAAAAAAAAAAAGACAGCTACAAATGCAGGGGGCATTTTATTTTTTATTTTTAAAAATCTTTATCAGTGTAAAAGAGAATAGCATTTTAAAATAAGGATATTATTTTTAAAAAACTTTGTCAATAAACTTTAAAACTTTATATGAAATGGAAAAAAAAAAAAAGCTAACTTACAAAAACCAACTGGAGAAGAAACACCAAACCTCTATGAGGCTATAATTATTCTTTTTAGTGGAAAAACATATATTTTTCATGCCAGAGGGTTTATCAATGTGTTTAAGCATACAAGGCACAAATAATTCTAATCTTTCATAAATAACTCTGGATTATAGAAAAGTGATAGAACCTGACATTGGTATTACAAGAAAGAAAAATTATAGAACACATTCTTATGAATACAGATGCAAATTACCAAAAATAATGAAATATTTTCAGAAATATATAGAAAAGATAATACATAATGACAAAGTTGGGCTCAAGCCAAAAACACAGGAATGGATGGTTGTTGGAAAATTAATATAATTCACCACATTAATATATTAAGGAGAAATATATTATCTTAATAGATATTCCATTATATATTATAAAATAGCACTCGATTAAATAGTATTTGATAAAATTCACATTAATTAATGATAGAAACTTTTGGCAAAATGAGAATAGAAGAGAACTATCTTGTTAAAAGGCATTAGGGGAGAAAAATCCTAGAACAAAAAACATACTTAATGGTAAATTGTTGAAAATTTCCTTTTTAAAGTGAGGAAGAAGCAAGGTTTTCATTTCTTCTAATCAACACTGTATTGTATGGTTCTAGAAAGTATAGTATAAAAAGAAAAAGAATTAGTATAAGAAATGATAGCCACACGCAGTGGCTCCTGCCTGTAATCTGAGCATTTTAGGAGGCCGAAACAGATCACTTGAGTTCGAGATCACAGGAGTTCGAGATCAGCCTGGCCAACATGGTGAAAACCCTGTCTCTACTAAAAATACAAAAATTAGCCAGGTGTGGTGGTAGACACCTGTAGTCCCAGCTACTCGGGAGGCTGAGGCTGCAGTGAGCCAAGATTGTGCCACTGCACTTCAGCCTGGGCAATAAGAGCGAAACTCTGTCTCAAAAAAAAAAAAAAAGATATAAAACTTTCACAAATTAACATAATTTATAGTTGCAATGAAAACCTAAAATAATCTACAGACAGATTATGAAAAACAGCTTATCTAGGTGTTGACTTTTAAGCTCAACATACCAAAAAAGTCAATTAGATATCTATATTTCAGGGAAATAGGATATCTATATTCCAGGGAACAGGAGAATGAGAAATACTGTTTAAAAAAATACTCTTTTCTTTTTTTTATTATTATTATTTTTGAAGACGGAGTCTTGCTCTGTTGCCCAGGCTGGAGTACGGTGGCGCTATCTCGGCTCACTGCAAGCTCCGCCTCCTGGGTTCACACCATTCTCCTGCCTCAGCCTCCCGAGTAGCTGGGACTACAGGCACCTGCCACCACGCCCGACTAATTTTTTGTATTTTTTGCAGAGACGGGGTTTCACCGTGTTAGGCAGGATGGTCTGGATCTCCTGACCTCGTGATTCGCCCGCCTCGGCCTCCCAAAGTGCTGGGATTATAGGTGTGAGCCACGGCGCCTGGCCAAAAAAATACCATTTTCAATAGCTACAAAAGGTTAAACTATTGAAATACATCAAAGAAAACATAAGTAATTAGAGATAGCTACAGTGTTCACAAATTGAATTTGAATCCCATCCAAATTCCAACAGAATTTCCTTATGAAACTTAAGTTCATTCCAAAATGTATGTGGAAGACCCAAGAATTGCTAAGACATTCTTGAATAAGAATAAGGTAAGAAGACTTGCCTTATGAAGTATAAAGAATTTTAAAACTCAAATAAGTAAGCTCCAAATTTTTTTTTTTTTTTGAGACGGAGTCTTGCTCTGTTGCCCAGGTTGGAGTGCTGTGGTGCAATCTCGGCTCACTGCAAGCTCTGGTTCCCAGGTTCACACCATTCTCCTGCCTCAGCCTCCCAAGAAATTGAGACTACAGGCACCTACCACCATGCCTGGCTAATTTTTTGTATTTTTTTTTTAGTAGAGACAGGGTTTCACCATGTTAGCCAGGATGGTCTCGATCTCCTGACCTCATGATCCACCTGCCTCAGCCTCTCAAAGTTCTGGGATTACAGGTGTGAGCCACCGTGCCCGGCCTACAATTTTTAATTAAACAATATTTTGCAGGGATAAAGAGAAGAGACTAGAAACCCCCAAAACAGAGCCATAAACGTATAGGAATATTATTTATGATGGAGCTAAATATTGGCTTTTTCAACATATGTTAAGATAATCTCCATCTCTTTCAACCCCAACCTCAGACTATAAACAAAATTAAATACCTGATGAATTAGAGACATAATGAAAAAAGAAAACATAAAAGCTTTGAAAACAATATAGAAGAGCTTCATGACCTCAGTGTAGGGAAGGAATGCTCAAGTAAGACACAGAAAGCACAATCCCTATTCCAAAAATCATAAATTTGTCTGCATTAAAATGTAAAACCTCTGTTCATCCACAAATGCTAAATATAAAAGACAAACCACAAACGGAAAGAAATTGTCAATACATAGAACTGCTAAATATTTTTCAGATTATATAAAAGTATTCCACAAACCACACAAAAATCAAAATAGACAAAAATAGAAATAAACAAAATGGATGAAAATATTTCACTGAAGAAAATCCCAAATGGCTTACAAATGACAAGATGCTTAACTCCATTAATAATTAGGTAAATACAGTTTTAAAAGACAATGGCATCCCATTTCACACTCATTTCATACTTAGCAGTATCAAATGTCAGCAAGAAAGTGGAACAACTGGAACATTATACAGTACTAGTGGGAAAGTCAATTGGAGCAACCACTTTGCAGAGCTATTTGTCATTATCTAATAAAGCTGTAGATATGCAGATCCTTAGGAGTAGCAAGTCCACTCTCCCACATGAGTCTGAAAGAGACTTTTGCATTCAGGCATGAGGAGCTACACACAAGAATGTTCATGGTTGCACCATTTGTAAAAACAAAAACCCAGAACCAACCCAGTGTCCGACAGTAGAATGGACAAATAAATCATGGTATATAGTAACACTAGGGAAATTGAATAAATTACAGCTATGTGCTGAAATGTAGAATAACCTCAAACATCATATTGAGGGAGGAAAAGGAAAGTCATTATAGAATTATAAAGTGGAATTGTTCTGTGTGTGAAGTATGCAATAGTAGTATATTGTTTAAGGATGCAAATTTAGTCATTAAGAAAAGCAGGAAAACAGCAAACAAAATTCCTAATAGTTGTTACTCCCAGGGAGTGAAGGAAATAGAAGGGATAAGGAAGAGGGGCTCAGGTTGCTACAAAATTTGTTTTTTCTTTAAAAAGATGGTAATTATACAAAACCATTGTCATTCTTTATAACTATGTCAAGAAACATTGTCATTCTCTCTCCCCCATCCCCCAAGATGGGGTCTTGATCTGTCTCCCAGGCTAGAGTGCGGTGGCGCAACCTCAGCTCACTGCAACATCTCCATCCCAGGTTCAAGCAATACTCCTGCCTCAGCTTCCCGAGTAGCTGAGATTACAGGCACCTGCCACCATACCTGGCTAATTTTTTTGCATTTAGTAGAGATGGGATTTCAACCATGTTGGTCAGGCTGGTCTTGAACTTCTGACCTCAGGTGATCCACCCGTCTTGGCCTCTTAAAGTGCTGGGATTCCAGGTGTGAACTACCGCGCTGGTCAGCATTGTCATTCTTTATACCATATTTATAATTTTATATTACTTTGTTTCTATTCCTAAAATGTAAGAATTCAGATCAAAATTCAAAACAGTTTCAATTTGGAAACACTAAAATCAGAAGCCCTGGCAACCACTGGCCACGTTAGATAGAACAGCAGCTGTTCCTGTAGACAGCATCTCCATCACCTCATTCACATTTAGGCCAGTGCCACATACCACATGTTACTGTTCTGGTAATGTCATTTTATTTACAGCTTTCTTATGGGTTACTCACTGACATCACCTATTTAAGTCTTGGTGGGGGCACCTGAGTTTATGACCCTTGGACTAGAGCAGTGCTTCTCAAAGTGTGCTCCCCCAAACAAGCAGCATCAGCATCACCTGGGAACTTGTTTCAAATGTGGATGTGTGGGCACCCCTCTAGACTTACTGAATCAGTAACCCTGGGGGTGGACCCAGCACTGTTTTCATAAGCCCACCAGGTGACTCTGATGCTTACATTTGAGAACCATTCTTCTTGAAGATATGGCACAGCCTGGCCCAGCCTAGCTGCAGCTCCCACCCTTCCTGGCCACTCCTCCTTTCTGCATCTCTTCAGTGAGGCTCTTCTTCCTCCTCTGAGAGGGTTGCAGTTTCTCCTAATGGAAGTCGTGTTCATTTGCAAGAGCCAGCAGGACCCTTAACTGCCACCCCCATCAGGAGGAAACCTTCTTCCATTTTTCCTTACTACGTGCCATCCAAACAATTTTGTTGTGATCATTAATCTACGGGCAGAGGGTGATGGTCATCACTTCAGGAGTGACGCTCTCTGCAGTTTCCACAGGGCTTTTGTAGGAGCATATTAGTCCATTTTCTTACTGCTATAAAGAACCAGCTGAGTCTGGGTAATTTATAAAGGAAAGATGTTTCATTAACTCACAGTTCCCCATGGCTGGGGAGGCCTCAGGAAACTTACAATCATGGTGGAAGCTTAAGGGGAAGCAAGGAACCTTCTTCACAAGGTGGCAGGAAGGAGAAGTGCCAAGCAAAGGGTGAAAACCCCTTGTAAAACCATCAGATCTCATGAGAACTCACTATCATGAGAACAGCATGGGGGTAACCACCCCCATGATTCAATTACCTCCCACCAAGTCCCTCCCATGACACGTGGGGATTATAGGAACTACAATTCAAGATGAGATTTCGGTGGGGACACAGCCAAACCATATCAAGGAGCTTTATCTCAGTGGAAAGATTAGCATGTGAACAACTTCTGTTAAGTCTGCCTGAACATCAGAGGACATTAAGCTGGGTTGTAAAACAGAAAGCCGGTTACCTTTTTTGTCTCTGCTTCCAGGAAATCATCATTTCTATTTTGTTGCCTTTCACAATAGGACACTTTCAGAGTAGTGCCCTTTCTCACCACCCTGGTTCTTTCACAGCTGAGATGTGGGGAAAGGCAGGAGTCATTTCTGAGTCTACCTCTCCGGCCTGGGTCCCTCCTACTAATCTCAGAGACCTAGGCAGTGGGCAAGAATAAAGCGAATTCTAATGCCCATCTGAAATGCCAGTCCTGCATCTGATAAAACTCTGTAAGCTCCACACTTTTTTCTATTTCAAGCTTTCTTTTTCACCATTCTGTTTGTACTGAATCATTCACTTTGAACTCTCTGTACCAAGTTTGAACACATTCCAAATATCCTAAATTTGATGTTGCTGAAGTAGACTGTTCATGTTATAAGAAATACTGTATAACCATGAAGTATGCATCACTCAGCCATATATACTACTATTACCTCACTATTGTTTACGTACATTGGTTTTAGAAATGTAAGCATTAATTTCTTGAAGAAAGGATTACAGAAAATGGGGTAAAGATACGATAGATGGAAAGAAATAGTTTTTCTGGAACTAATATAGTATAAACAAATATTAGCTCTGGAGTCCACTAAATTGAATTGAAATCTTTTTTACTAGGAGTATAACCATGAGCAAGTCACTGTACCTTAGATTCCTTGTTTGTATAATCGGGACTATAGAAACACCAGATTGATAGGTTTTGGTGAGGATTAAATGAGGTAACACATGTAAAGCCCTCAGCAGTGTCACCACCTAATAACTAACCCCTCAATAACACATAGCTGACATTGAAGGCAAGAAATAAGACCAGAAAAACAGATCAGAACAAATCCTAAATGGAGTTCACATCTCTTCTAAGGAAACTGTAGAACATATTCTACAAGTTTTGATAAGTAACATTTTCAAAACTTACTTCAGGAAGATATATTTTTGTGTGAAGTTCACTGGGTAAAAGGAAAAACTAGAGACAAAACTTGAGAGACAGTCACAATAGTCCAGGTTACAGGTGACCCTTTCATAACCCCTCCCATTGATTCTGATGCTCACATTTGAGAATGATTCTAAGAAATTTTAGGAAGAAAAGAGGAGGGAAAGGGAGAAAGATTTGCCCATGGTCATTTAGTGGCCACTCCATGGCTTGATTCTGAGAACAGAGAAGTTCTGAGTTAAAAGCCATGTTAACTGAGGGAAAGAAGGAAGAAAGAGAAAAGATGATAGGAGGACTGTCACCTGGGCAAGGGGGATGATGGCAGTGCCACTGATAAGGGGCGAGCAGGCAGTATAGTAAGAGCGCAAACTCATCCTACAAGGAGAAAGGTATCGACATTAGTGCAAACAGGAGTCAGAAAACTTAGGATATACTGTGTACATCAACCAGACTGTATAGGAGAGAAAAAATAGAGAGGGGCCAAAAACCATCTTCATATCTCAAAAGTGAGAGGGAGTCAAGAGCACAGGGGCAGCTCTAGTTAGTTGGATTAGGGTTCTAGACCAGGCCATACTGCACAGACGTCACTTTCGGTTGTCCTACTAATGAGTCCCCTTCTCTGTTGCACTGACATTATCAAACCAAATGCAAACGAGATGAACCACAATAATGGGCAGAACTGCACCTGGTTCAGCACAACCTGGTGAAGGCCTTAAGAGGAGGGGAGGTGGGGAGTGGAGGATTTTTGCCACACCCAAAGGGGTAAGACCACAGAAGAAAAAGTTATCTACAGAGACACTTAGGCCAATCCTTTCATAAGTACTCCAGGACTACTGCTTCTCTTGATGACTTCAGTTGACTCATTGTAGGGGGGACAATTCAAGGGAGAAGGCTGCTGCCTGGAAGCAATCCTCAAGAACCTAGACCTGAAAAATGTGGATGAGCTCTCTCTTGGCGTTTGTGCGGTGTGGCTGGGGGTTGCCCCGTAGTGGATCTTACTGGTCAGCTTGCTCTGTTTGCCACTTACTGAGGCCCAAGAGACTTCACCCTATTCAGAGGCAGTGGCAAAAACAGAACGAAGTCAGCAGTGGGCAAGGAGAATGATGTTCCTTTTTAACATGTTTAAGGTGTCTGGAAGTTAGAAGTACTGAAATTAAATTCAGGAAACTGGTCTGGATCAGAGTGTTTTGAGAACCATTGCTGAGGTCTCTGTTCCTAAGTTAGGATACTTCCTTTGTAACAGAGAGGAGGATCTTCATACATTCCTATCTAGTAATAGTATCAAAATCAATTGGGTATGATGGTTCATGCTTGTAATTCCAGCACTTTGAGAGGCCAAAGAGGGAAGATCACTTGAGCCCAGGAATTTAAGACCAGCCTGGGAAAACATAGCAAGACCCTATCTCTACAAAAAATTTAAAAATTAGCTGCACATGATGTCACATGCCCTGCTACTCAGGAGGCTGAGGCCAGAGGATAACTTAAGCACAGGAATTTGAAACGGTAGTGAGCTATAATTGCGCCACTGCACTCCAGCCTGAGCAACAGGTTGAGACCCTGTTTCTAAGAAAAATAAAAATAAAATCTAGAATACTTAGGGGATGGTTGGGTTTGAGGTTAATGTTTTTCTCATTATATGAATTAGGCAAAAAGCTTCCTGAGGAGTATTATCCTGTTTTGCCATCATAATTAGCATAGAATGTGGCTGATTCTCCTCTCGATTTATTTTTTATCTTGCATACCATAAAATTCACTCATCTGGAAGTTTTCACAAATACATAGAGACCTGTAACCACCACTGCAATCAAGTTCCATGACACAAAACATGTTTTTCTTATGCTGTCCCTTTGCAGTCAGACTACCTCTCCTCCCCGGCTCCTGCCAGGCACTGACCCTTTCTGCAATGCAGAAATGACAGCTGCATTGAAGGTTAAGGCCTGAGGCTTTCTTATGATTGGTTGGTATTGTAACAATAGCAACAGCAGTAATAGTAATATATAATACATATTTGAATTTCTATTGTGTCAGGCACTATTTGAAGCACTTTATAAATGAGGAAACTGAGGCTTTAAGAGATTTTAGAAAAGAAAGAGGAGGTAAAGCCTCCTCTTTAGAAAAGAAAGAGGGGTAAAAAAGCCACCCCATGGCTTCACTCCAAGCATGTCAGACTCCTACACCCATTTTCTTTATATGATTCTGCCTCCATGGAAGATACAGAAGCAGGACAAAGTAGAAAGGATACCTACCAATTCCGGGAAGCTCGGTTTAGACCCGGGATTGCCTTACTTTTTTTTTTTTTTTTTTTTGGTAAACTTATATAAGAGTTTGATTAATTATACCAGTAAAACAACAATTGGATATAAGATAAAATGAAGCCAGGATCCTAGAACACCTTCCTTACAGCTTTTGTAAAATGCAATGAACATAAAACCTTTACTTATTATGTTCCCTGTCATAAACTTGACCAGGTTTGTAAAGCAAAACTTTAACAAATTCTCTGATCAAATACTGGAATGCTCTGTTAATGTCCTTGAGTATGAACTTCCTTTTGTATTAAAAAGAAAAAGGGATCCTTATTGTTGATCTTTGGTGTTTTTCAGGTTGGAGTCCCCAACCCGGTCTCTAGTGATGGAGGCCCCAAAAGGAGTAGAAATCAATGCAGAAGCTGGCAATATGGAAGCCACCTGCAGGACAGAGCTGAGACTGGAATCCAAAGATGGAGAGGTGAGGGGTGAGAAAGGCAGAAGTTCACAGAGCTACAGCTCCAGTAGGCCAACCCTTCCCCTAACTGGTTGACCTTGGAGTTGGATCCTATGGCATATCAAGAAAAGGAGCCAAGCAGGTTTTATTTCTCAACAATTAATTGAGCAGCATGATTATAAGCCAAACCCACAATCCATCAAAGTGATGATTATTTCTAAAATGCAGAGATAACGGCGTGTATTCCAAGTACAGAATTATATGACCATGAAAATGAATGCTATTTTCAAATTCCCTCTTGTCACCTTAAAATAAGATTTTGTTAGCCAACATAATTAAGCTGTATATATTATACACATCTGGCTCAAGATGAACTTAATTTACTTGTTGTTACTTGGTGTCACACGTTTTCTGTTTTCATTGAAAATAGGGAGGCAGATTGAACAGCTGTCCCAACCAGAACAAGCCAAAACTTAATAGGGTAAGACTAGGCAGCAAGGGAATGAAACACTGCAGATATTCATTCTCTTATGCCAACACAACCCCAGTTGGGTGAACAGAAATGCTCCTTGTGTTTTTCCAAGCAAGACAAGCCACTTACTACCCACCCCCAAAGTATGATTTGTCTGTAAACTTTTTAAAATGCCTTCAGGCGGGCACGGTGGCTCACGCCTGTAATCCCAGCACTTTGGGAGGCCAAGGCTGGTGGATCACGAGGTCAAGAGATCGAGACCATCCTGGCTAACACGGTGAAACCCCGTCTCTACTTAAAAAATACAAAAAATTAGCCAGGCATGGTGGCAGGTGCCTGTAGTCCCAGCTACTCGGGAGGCTGAGGCAAGAGAATGGCGTGAACCCGGGAGGCGGAGCTTGCAGTGAGCTGAGATCATGCCACTGCATTCCAGCCTGGGCGACAGAGCAAGACTCAGTCTCAAAAAAAATAGAATAAACATTTAAAAATAAAAATAAAAATGCCTTCAAAGTGTTTGTAAGTGGACTTTGCTATTTAGTCATAGAGTAAAAAATCTGTTTAAGAAAAATGCTATTCCACCTGACTATTCAATGAGAGGTTATCAGTCTCTACCTGCTTCTGTATATCCACTCCATGGATATGAAAGTCCCCCTCTGGATTGGTATGGCATTTGCTGTTTTGTTTTAGAAGAGATAGAGCATTCAATTATCACAACTGCCTCTTCAAGCAGCCACAAACTGCAAACCACACACATATAAAAATAGTGGCTACTTCACATATGCAGTTTATAGCTATCAGAATTTGAACTCTGGAGGAATCAGTTATAATCATAAATCTAATGGCACCTTCCACCACTGCTTATTTTTATAGGCATGTTTTCCTCAGAGTATATTCTATAGACCATCAGCCCCATAAATTGTTAGAAAAAGAAAAAGAAAAAGCAGAAAGGCTCACTAGCATTTAAAAGTTGGAAAATGTTACATACTCTATTCTCTTCTTGAGCACTCACCTTGCACACAGTCATAGTAGGATCTGAGAAGTCCCATAGTAAAGAAAATTGTTAAATGTCACATTTTCACAGTTATGTGACTCTAGGACTCTATTCACATTCTGTATGACTTTTTTTTGCAAAATGCTAACATAGACCAATGCAGTATTATCTTGCTGGAATCTAAGCTTCTGTGAACGTAGAAACTTTCCGTCTTGTTAGTATCCAAATCTCCAGTACCAAAGATAATCAACACAGTAGGTGCTCATTAGATTTCAGTTGAATTGAACATCTGTTGTTTCTGAATGTCAAGAGAAGAGATGACGGTCTCTGACCGATGCTTTCCTTCCTATTCTCTCTCTTTAGATTAAGTTAGATGCTGCGAAAATTAGACTACCTAGACTGCCTCACGGATCCTACACGCCTACAGGAGCGAGGCAGAAGGTCTTCGAGATCTGCGTCTGCGCCAATGGGAGATTATTCCTGTCTCAGGCAGGAGCTGGGTCCACTTGTCAGATAAACACAAGTGTCTGCCTCTGAAAGACTATCCATAGTGGACATTGTCGGCAGCATAAAGGCCTTTTTTGGCTTTAGACACTGGCTGCCAGCTATTTTTACTAGAACACAGAAAGCCTATCAAAGACCTTTTGTGTGTGTGTACGCGTGTGTGCGTGCTTGAGTGTGTTTGTGTGGGTGGATATAAATATATATAAATATATATAAATAAATATATATATCCTCTGTATAAAATGAGGTTTCAGTACAAAAGGAACCATGGGTGACCCTGTGATATCCACTGTCATTTTCCATCCCATCCCCACCACCTGTGTGACAAAAATCTAAACACACATCTGTCCCAGCATTCCCCAGACTATTCAGAATCACACAGCGTATTGGACACTGACAGAAACTTCATCTAGATGTTCAAGTAGCAGATCTTCTCCTTTAGTGTCATTACGAGGGAGTGATGGCGGGAATCTCAAAGTTGCACTCAAGCTCTGAGACCTTTATATATCAAAAATAGGCATTTGATTTCCTGCTTTAGCTTTAGTAAGGCTGGCTAACTTCCCCCTCTTCAAGCTAGGGACCGGCAATGCTGTAGAAGTCAGCCATAGGAACTCAAAATGGCTGGCCTACCTTGGCTACCAAACCTATTGGGGTTTTTGTAGTTGAATGAATGAGGATGTATTTCAGCAAAATTTTGAACTGCTCACCCAACTTCTGCTATCTTGCTCCCTCCAAACTCACAGATTCTCCCACAGTCAAATTAGGAGCTGTAAATCAGCACAAAATAAGATAACAGCTGCTCCTCAGTCAGCTGGAAGCTACTCAATGGCCTGACGGGCAATGAACAAATGGGTGATATGTCTCTGTTTAAAGGAAAAATGGCTTAAAAGCTGTTCTGTTCTCCCTTCTGACTTTAACCAAAAGATTTCAACCCACAACGGTCAGGTCAATCAAAATCCCTAAGAGCAGAACTCCTACCCCAAAAGCAGCCTGGAAGTCTAATTAAGAGTAGCATAAGGAACCTAATTATGTTTACTATATTTCTTGGGATTGGTGGGTAATGTCAAAACATGCCCTTTATTTTTAAAGGCATGCACAAACTCTGACTTTGATCTTCTTATATATTTTTTCAGTGCTGGTATATTCATATTCCTAAATACACTATTATGTTTTCTCTAAGAAGCACTACATGCCACCAGAATTGCTCACTGAAAGATAATACAAACTGAGTGTCTTTATTAGAATCACTGTGTCCCCTGGGGCCCAGCAGTACCTGCTTCCGTGTATGTGGAAGCAGCACCCTCATTCCCGCCATCAGCTACCTCTCATCACCCCACCTTCATCATCATGCTCCAGGGTCACCCTGGCCAGCTCTTGTGCTGGGACAGGGGATTACACCATCTCTGTTCAAAGAGGGGGAAATGTGCCTATGCCTTAAGTCAATGCACTCAGCAAGGAGAAGCACATCTTATTTATCTTGTTACCTATCATTTATTTTGGGTAATTGGAGGGGAATGATTTAGTTACGACTGGACATCTTAAAAGCCAATAGACAAGCCAAATGGCTGGCAGATGTGGACTTCAAAGGGCGCAGAATGAACTCATCACTAGCTTAGACAGTCCTGGATGCCATTTGGAAAGCAGTGGCCCCGCAAGCCTAAATGAAGTAGTATTTGTAGGCCTGGGTGGCATTTGGATTTTTCTTTTCCCTCAACAAGGTTTTACTTTTTCTTACTTTACAAGCAAGGGAAGTTTTGTGATAGGAGAGAAATAAAAGATTTGATATTTTTTGAGATGACACTCAAGCATCAGGCTGAGATTTGCACACATGGGATGTAAAAGCAAGCTGTGTGTTGCTTAGTCACTTAGAAGTAGATGGTGGGGGACAGCAGCGTGGGTCCCAGCCTGGCCAGTGATGCTGCTGGTGTCCAGACCCCAAACTCACTCCAAGCACTCTTGTTCAATATCTCATGCAGAAGAGTTGGGCTGGTCACTCTTAGGGGTGAGACCCAGTGACAGGTTGGTTTGTAGCACTAAGGTCTAAAAAGGAAAACCATAAAAGACATCAGATTACTCTGGATCAGTATAATTAATATTCCCCATAGGGCCATGCTGCCAGAATCTGTATGTATCAATACAGGGTTTTTCCAAGCCGGGAAACGCCCTCCTTGGCTACTAGGAGCACCTATCCCATATCATTCAGATGAACAATAATAGCTACAAAGTCATTTGTGGCTAGATAGGTTAAGACAGGTGATTTTTTTTTAAAGTGGACTGTCTTTGCATTTTGCCTTCTCAAGTTCATTATCTTTAGATGACAAAAAAGCAAAAAGTTCCCAGAACCTTTTTCCTTAGATTTTGTTCTAATTACCACGTGAAAGAATGAGCTTAGCATCAAAAGTTTTATGCCAATAAAAGAGACTGGTGTGATCCCACATGCAAAATTTAATCCTAAGGGTAGTGAGATCACAAATAGAATAAAAATAAGAGCAATCAACAATATAAATCAAGTACCTGTTGGGAACAGATATAAAATTCTATTTTTCATTTATGCTAAGTGACCACAATATACAAAGTAATAAGCAGGAAATTTGATATGGGTTAAATTATGCATTTTGTTCAGATTTCAGAAATTGGTAGTAAAATGCATAAGTTTCTCAATGAACATCTTTTTATCCCAACACCCTCAAACTAGAATATTTGTCCATGGTCATGAGAAAAAATTTTACCTGAATTTTTGGGCGGGTTGGGGGGGAAGCTTTTACATTAAAATCTACTAATGCCTACTTTTTAAAAAATGAGATTCTTTCTAATCTTTATATATGATATTTTCTAGACAATCGTACCTTTGGGTATATTAAACAGCTGGTATCATAACAAAGAGTCCAAATGAATCTTCAATATACTAGAAGTTCTAGTATGTTAATATTGTTCAGAAGATTTTTACAAATTAAAACCTGATTTCCAAATATGTTCAACATTTACTTTTATTTGATATCTGTTCAAGAAGTCATAGAAGTCTTGGGAAACTATTCAAGTATCACAGAGGTTTTCAAAAGCCCTTATAGTGACATCTACCTAGGTAAAAGCTTGACATGTGGCTTTATAATTGTTATGTTACCCAAGGGATAGATGTTATAAACTTCAACTGGCTTTGAACATCCTTTAGGTCATTTTCTCTTTGGATAATTTTCATCACATATCCAGCAACCATAGACCAAAGTTTGCTTGAGGTTTGACCCTAGAGCAGAGGTCGGCAAACTATGACCTGGAAACCAAATCTGACTCACCACCTTTTCCTGTAAATAAAGTTTTATTGACACATAGCCACATACATTCATTTACCTGTTTTCTGATTTTACACTACAGCAGCAGGATGGAGTAGTTGTGTCAGAGACTATGTATCCCACAAATCACAGATTACTTGCTATTTAGTCCTTTACAGACAAAGCTTCCTGACCCCGACCTAGAGGATTTTATGGTATGCATTGGATATAGCAGGAAAGAAAGCACATTTCCAAACAGCAGTGAGTACACTTACATTTCTGTGTAAGCTTGGGAATATAGTTACTTGACAAAGTCTTTCAGGAAGGAAACCCTTCCTTATGTTACATGTGGAAAGCCTGCCTTCCAAGACATGTGGAAGTAAGTGATCCACCTGCCAGAGAAACACAGGCTCAGAGGATTCCTGGGAACAGGGAGGATGGGATTAGTGGAAGCTCAGTGAAAAAGGAAAGTTATGATCCTCCAAGACCCTTATAGATAGACCATACCAGGTTCTGTAGGTCAGCATCATTTTGTAATGAGAAGTGAAGTAGGGGACCCTGTGGTTTAAACTTAGAATCTCTTTCTTGCAGGCTCTTTTGCTGTCTATATTCTTATAAAGTTTTCCACCTCACCCTCCCATAGTCCAGAGGAATGCCCATTCCATGGTCCTCCGGAGAATAGTTTTGACTTAACATATCTTTTTAGCCCACATCACTTCAGTTATCAACACTGCCACTGTGTGTACTGTTCCTACAGCCACACCAGGCTTGAAGAGTTAGTGGGACCAATAAATAATTGGAAGTATTGGAAAAAGCAACTTAAAATACATGGGGACAAAAAAATACAGTAAAATTCTTTTTATCAAGCTGATGCTGTGAGAAACAAGATGAATGCCAGTTTGGCTTTATTTCTAAGAATCTGGGTCTTCCTTCTCTGGTGCAGAAGGAATGCAAAAAAAAAAAATTTGAAAAGACATATTCTGACATCTCTGCTTCCGTGTGGTAAGTCAGGTTCCTATCAGACATTTATCCCTTTGGTCAGCATCACTTTTGCTCATCCAGGGCTTCATACTCAATATTGTTTAAAAAAAAAAAGTATCAGCTATGGATGATTCTTTAGAAGTATGAGTAGCATGGTGGGGAGGAAGGATTTTTTTTAAATGTAAAAAAAATCCCCCATTTACCAGACCCTAATCAAAGTCACTTAAGGGAATCACCTTAGCCTTTTATTTGGAAACAGCTGAAATAAAATTAAATTGGCAACACTGCCATAAGCAGCAGCTAGATCAGAGTATCCTGCTTTATTTCAGGCCAAAGGTAGTATGAGGTTTGGACCAAAAAGGTAAATAGATCCATTCCAGCACCTGATACTGATTTTTCAAGGCTCTATAAAAGGTCAAAAATTTCATTAAACAAGACCAGTTCTCCCTCTTCCCCCTGTCCCAAGAAATCTTAGGCACAAAAAGGATAAGGAAACAGCTCCTGGAATGATACATTTGCATGGTGCCCTAGTAGCAGGTTGGGAAAAAGTTATAAGAAACAACCTTCGAAAACAGGCCTTTTATCTCAAAGATAAAATGTCTCTCTTGTGGTCTTTCATCACTATCTCCTTGGTGGACCGTTCCCCTAGTTCCAACATATTTCCATTAAAATAGTCAAAGCCACGGCATTGGGATGTCAGATGCATCTCTTTCTTTGCAGTAATCGGAATTTAAAATTTTACAGTTGCCTCTGAATTTCTCATGCACAAAGCCAAATCACTGATAAGAGATAAAGCAGTCTGAAGCCTGCTGCTTCAGCCAGCACAGCACACCACACGCGTTCGCACTTTCAAAAGCAGTGTGATTTCTATGGTTCTTAAAAGCTTTCTTCATAATGGAGTCCTTGAAATTTCTCAAGGCAGGTCTGAATGGCAAAGGGAAAATAATTACTTGTTGGAGGTCCTCCTTTTGAGTATTGTTAGAGCACACATGTAAAAGAAAATAACCTTTTTGGGGCAACTCATGCTCATACATGCTGTTTTCTTTGGTTCTCCGCCTACCTTCCTTTTGTAGATATTGACAGAATAGGAGGAAATTAGCATCCTTATTTGAGAAAGAGCAAGAATGTCACGAGCCCTTGATGCAATAGTGTGATGTCATAATACAGTACTAATGATGCTATCAAATCCATCAATAAACAGTCTCAAACCTTCCAACAACAGTGCTCACTGCTGCTTCTCAACTTCAGCCCAGCAAGCAGTAATATCATAACCCATTTTGAGATTTGCAGGTGGAATAGAACAAAGAAACAGTCACTGTAAACGAGATGCATGTTTAGTGTCTAAATCCACCTGTTGCAATAGGAAGCCAGGGTGGGGTTCCAAATGCCTCATTAAGTATGTGGACAGCCTCACTAGTAGGTGAGTGAATTTGGCTTCATCACTGAACATTAGCTAAGGTCAGCTTAATAACACAAATATGAGGCCGAATTCGTTGGGAGAAGAGAAAACATCTGCTTAATCTAAAATATACCCCACATGCTTAGAGTTGTCTAATAGTCCCTCACCTTCCAATGTCTTCACATTCTACTTCTACATTTGGGGTTTTTTGGTGAAATCAGAGATAGCTCAGAATTTCGGCCGGGCGCGGTGGCTCAAGCCTGTAATCCCAGCACTTTGGGAGGCCGAGACGGGCGGATCACGAGGTCAGGAGATCGAGACCATCCTGGCTAACACAGTGAAACCCCGTCTCTACTAAAAAATACAAAAAACTAGCCGGGCGAGGTGGCGGGCGCCTGTAGTCCCAGCTACTCAGGAGGCTGAGGCAGGAGAATGGCGTAAATCCGGGAGGCGGAGCTTGCAGTGAGCCGAGATCCGGCCACTGCACTCCAGCCTGGGCGACAGAGCGAGACTCCGCCTCAAAAAAAAAAAAAAAAAAAAAAAAAAAAAACAGAGATAGCTCAGAATTTCATAAAATGAGATACTCCATACTGGTCTATTAGGTTCCATGGGAACACTGTAGCCAAAGGATTGTCTGAGGGCAGGAAGATGATACTTGTCAACAAGGAAGACAGTGTTTCTTTAGTTCCCATATTCATCTAATTCATGGGGTTCTAACATTTTGGGGGGCCATGGATTCTTTTGACAATCTGAGCCAATCTATGAAACTTCTCCCCAAAAAGAACCACCCCACAAAATCTTGCAAAATATAAGAGATTGTCCTGGATCTGAAGCCTACCCTAAGACATGGGAAGAGTTGCATTCTCTTCTTCAGTTTAAAGAATATTTATTATTCATGGAGCTATTGCTAGGCACTGTGCTAAACATTTTACATACATTCTTCTATTTCATCCTCAAAACAATCCTGAGTTGGGTTCTAATATAGTTCCAATATTCAGATGTGAAAACTGAGGCTTACAGTGGCTAAGAAACTTGCCCAAAGCCACTACCTAGAAAATGGCAGAGCTGGAATGTAGGTTTAACTCCTGACCCCTATGCCATAAAGTCACCACATGTCAAACTAATTTTCAAGTTGTTGGGACATGTCCCCTACTAGGTTTTAAACTAGATCTTCTTTGGTAGATGAAGCTATAGAACTGCTATTTCCCTCCTTTCTGTAGTCTCTCACAGTGACAGCATCTATACTAAAGTATAGATACCCAAGGGGAAATATAGAAAGCCTGCCTGAATAATAGAATCTAGAACAACAACAACAAATTAATTTGATCTGTGTATGCTTTAGTCAAGCTTAAAAAAAAAAGATAGGAAAATACCTGGGTTGTTAGCCTCACATTTAGGAGACAACTGTAATACTCAATTACCTGTGGGTGTGGCTAAACAAGGCAGCATTTCTGCACACATACATCTCTTTCCTTTATACTTCCCTTCAAAAGACACATATCTTACTTTTGATCTTTGAAACTATTTGGTCAGTATTCTTCTCTACCTTTACTTGTGGTAAAACTCAAGGAAGGGATCAAATGGAAGCTCATTTCTATCACTGTCTCTGTTTCCCTATAAGAAAGAACGACCAGGATTCACTGTCTGCATTAGCCATACAATGTCAGAGCTGAGCTGATCACTCTGGTTCCGTAATGGCTTTGGCCTCACACCTTGGCAGCCATCATTAACGGGCCATACCCTTCCCAGGTGCAGAATTAGCCTCCCCAGAGCACTCAGGCCGTCACTACCAATTTATCTGAGTTGGAAATGAGACTCATTTGCCAATTCTTATTTTTAAAGTGGCACTCTTTAACTTTGAACCTGTATATTTTACACTGGCATCCTAGATTCAGCAATGAGTTGGTGGCGTTTCTACTAGGAAAGGAGAAAATGAATGCATCTGAAGTTCCTTACAGCTTGGTTTCTTTGGAATGCTTTCATCTTCTAAGCAAAGGGATCAGGGTTTGATCTGTAAGAGTTAAAAGACAAAGTCATTTTGAAGATTAGAAACCAGAATGCCCTTGTTAAAGCCCTGCTGTCAACCTGCCTTCACCCAGAGCTTAGAGGGCTCCAGCAGCAAAGAGGCTGCGGTCCATCCCGCTCTGATGTGCTTTTTCCACAACACATATCTGGTCCTCTGGGAGGATTGTGGATAGAGCTCCTCACCATACCCAAAAGACTCAGCCCCAGTGCCAGTGCTTGTCTGACTCAACCACCCCCTCCCCCCCGGCAAAACCTTAGTAAAGGGATGAGTCAAAAATGAAAAAGACTCTACAGTCAGTCAGTCAAGGATTTCCTATTTAATAGTTTAGACATCCAAATGGCAAGCCAGGAATAGATACCATTAACAGGTCTCATAGGACTAACCTCAGCAGAGCCAAAAATCTGGCTCTCTGGAAGAGATGCAAGATTCTAGAAAAGTAACAGGAAGTGTTGCTACATCTAAATTTAGCGAACACAAAATTAACTTAATTGTAATCTAGGCTTTCCGTGAGGGAGGGAATAAAGATTTTCATGGATCGACCACCTCCCCTAGTCGGGTTTCTCCTTTTTTGAGGCTATGAAGAAGCTGAGACATACTTCTTAAGGAATTCGTGTTTTAGAAGGAAAAGGCAGAAGCTATCCATCATTATGCTGGCTAGATGCACTTCTGAAGAAGCCAGATTCTGATGTTCTTAACAGAAATGGTGAGGTCATAGAAGTCCCATTTGCTTGGAGATTTTGAAAAAGAAACCCCATTCCCATAAAGCAATTGAGTTCAGCCTTTGGGTTATTTTTGGTTTGGTTTTTCTCTGGTTTGGGGTGTGATGTAAGAAGAGCTTTTTAGTTTTGTTTTGAATAACATCAATCCTTGCACACTCTATGCAAAAATTTTGTAAGCATTGCAATAATGCTATGAATTACAAGGAACTATTTTAACTTTATTACACTTTCTGTATAAAAAATTTGTATTTAATATTATTTCGACCACAGTCTTGTAAAATATATTAATAAAAATAATGATTGGTAAGAAGGAAAGCACCCTTGTCCACTTCTTTAGGGAATACCTCTCTCACAGTTAATAAATCAGTCACTCCTATTGACTCTACCTCAGAATTAAATTTTCAGATTAACATCTCTTCCATATCCCTTTGATCAGTTGGGTAAGCCATTTTGGCTCTCGGGAAGAAACTCACACCAGTTGCCTTATGAAAGGAGAGCTTACTATAAGGTAAAACATGGCCTGGAATTTGGGAGTCCCCAGGATTTGGAGCATGTCAAGGGAACAGCCATCCTCAATTTCTTTTCTAATGACCTACATAGGCTTCTCTGGCCACAGTTTACCACTGCCCTCTCCACTGCTCCCTTCTCTGTCTTTGAAGAAGCAAGCCAGATTGGTTCCTATTAGGTAAAACCTTTACAACCAGGCTACTTTAGTGCTCCTGGCTAGCCTACAAATAAGCTGTCTTTGAGTCAGGTGCTCATCCCTCGTGTTCCCCTAGATGGGGCCATAGGTGAGACAATCGATGAGAGAAGGCATCATGGCAGAACCACTTGGATCCACTCACCACAATTAATTCTTCATTTTGAGCATCTCATCTCTCCTGGTCTTCCACAATGACAAGTCAGTGGACATGCTAGAATCTGCCTAGAATTTATTCCCATCTAGCACCACCCACCCAAGGATATCATCCTTCATGATCTCATCCACATATCATCTTCTCTCCATGGCCCTCGTCATTCTTCCTTGATTCCCTCATTTGTTCTAACTTCTTGTATAACCCTACATTGTACTATGATTTACCCATTTACCTATCTAACTGGGACCCCAGAAATGCTTATATACATTCTTAAAGTTTATATAGAATCAAATATATATCTAAATTGATCTTCACAACCTTATAAGGTAGATAGGTAATTTCCTCATCTAGACTATCTAAAACAAATTTTACATATCTAACATGTGACAGAACCAATGTCTTTTCCCAACTGGATTTTCGTCTAAGGCTACATCTTATTAATTTACGTCCTGACTCCAAATATCACTGAAGCAACATTACAGAACTCCCAAGGTAAAAGGATATGATAAAAATATTATTCCCAGGCAGAGCACAATTTATTTCCAAAGATGCAGTAATTTTATTACCTGGCTTCTCTTTGGGGAAAATTTACCAAAAAAAGAAAAGAAAAGAAAAGAAAAGAAAAGAAAGAAAATCTAAATCAAAGGTAATGAAATCACAATTCAAGAGACTTGGTGAGAAAAACCACTGAATCTTAGCTAAAAAGATAAACTCTAATGAGAGACAGAAAGGCTGTTACTGACATGTTAAATGTATTGACATCATTTTGAAACAAAATTAGAAAGCAGATAAAATACCAGGAAGCTAAAAAAAAAAAAAAAGCTCTATGCCTTGTCTTCCAAGGAAGGAAGGTTTAAAAAGTAGCAAATAGGTATAAATCAGCAACTTTGAGATTTCTTCTCATCTTTACCCCTTTAAAAGAGATATAAGATTATGTGGCTCACTTTACCCTAAGAGAGGAACCCAGGGTAGAGTGGGGGCCGGAATAGGAATCAGAGTGTAAAGGAATAAGCAAAGTGCATTTCAAAAAACTTGTGAACAATGTGTTGAGTCCTATGATAGGGTAATTTTAATTTGTGAATGTGAAATGTTAATTACTCTCAGTAACACCAAACTCTTGCAGCTGAGGCTCAATATACAGCCCCCTTCAAGAAAGACCATTATGACCCATCAATGGACAGACGATAGATGAGCCTTTAAGACTCTCTGGCAGAAATAATTAAACATAAATTTTAAAAAACACTTGTGAGACTTTTCCAGATAACTCATACTAGAATCTAAAATGGGTGCATAAAATGTGAGAATAGAACCTTCCAAATTATATTATATTTTAATAGGAAGTAAGCATTTGGAACAGCTAAATTTAGGATAATAGATATTAAATCAAGGGTAGAAATTATAAGAGTACATAATAGATTTTAAACTGTTAGAAGATGAAGTCAAACATTGCATTTAAAAACATTTGGTGCAAAAAATTAACCTATTAAAGTTAAAGGAAAATCAATACTTTAAAGTAGACACTATGGCAAAAAGTATAGGAGATGTTCAGATTAACACATTTATAATGATAAAATGCTCTGTCTTATTGATTATACATGATTAAACCACTGTACTGAGCAGGCAAGTAACCAAAAACAAACATCCAAAGCTTTGAAAAGTAAACAGAAGAAACTTGACAAATTTAATTGTAAGGGAAAATTTTTAACTGCTCTCCATCTGATAACTTACAGATTGGCAAAGCAAAAAATTAACTCATAAACAGACACACAAACACCTCTCTACACATGGCAGGAAAGAAAGAAACTTCTCATTGTCAATGATATTATAAATGAAATAAATATCATCTCAAAATGAAAACATTAAACTTTGCAGACTATATTCTCTGAAAGTAAAAACAGACAATATATTTTATATTTACTTAAAATCCCAGGAATTTAAAAACACTTCCCTAACTGGTGATTTGAGAAAGAAAGAAGCCTATTTAAAGAATAACCGTTAAAAATGCTACAAATGATGAAATTTAGCCAAAGCAGTCTTTGACATAATAAGAGCGTTTAAACTTGTCAATAAAGAAATGAATAAATAAAGCATTCAACTAAGATTCCAGAACAATCAAGAAAAGAACAAAAATCAACAAAACTAAGATGGAATAAGTGATTCTAGATTTTATATCATGAAAAATTAAAACTAAAAATCTAAAAAAATGCTGATAAATGGTTTAAAATGTTAAAATATGTTTAATAACATATAAAATAAAAATGTGTTATAGCAACATAATTCCTTGTAAGAAAAATAGAAAACCTTGATGAAATGTACAATTTTGAAAAATTAACCATAACAAAAATTGGTAAAAATTAGTAAAATTAGTAAAAATGAGTGCTTGTTTCTTAAGCAAAAGTGAAATAATTTTTGTTTAGGAAATTCTACAAAAATATACCTTTTCTGACATAAATAACATTACATATATAATGTACATGGCATACTTATATATGTTCATAAATTAACATGAAAAAAATGCCATAATTGATCTGCTATAACCTATGCCAGAAAAAATTTTTAAAATTTGAGAGACATAAATATTAAATAAAGAGACCAACTCTCAACTGCATAGACTAAAATTGATAAAGATTGTCTTGTTTTCCTTTAAGTTGATTTACACATTTAACAAAATGCCAATACTTTTACATCTCAACAGAAATTTTCTGGGAAGTAAACAAAATAATTCTAAAATTTACCAGGCAAAATAAAAGAGAAAAAAAAGGTAAACATATTCTCTAAGAAAAATCATTAAAATTACAAAAATCTAACAGACTGTCTAAAAATTACAAAATAGCAGTAATGAAGATAATAACATTTCCACATCAGACACACAGATCAATTGCATTTGGTATTATTTTCCTACCTGGAAAATACCGTTCAACTTTCTTTGCTTGGCTTTCCCCTGCTCACTTTCCAAGATTTTGCTGAGATATCTTCCTTCAAGAAAGCTTCTCTGACTTGTTCTCTTAATAAAACTTCCCCTGTACTTTCAGGGCACACTGGACAACCATGATAGAGGGCAAGTTCTATCACGGTTGACATTGTACTGAAACAACCTATTCATTCTTCTGTTTAGCCTACTAGAATATGGCTCAAGAACAAATGCACGGTTTCCTCACTATTTTCTCACTCAAACCTAGAGAGTGCCAGGCATGTAAACTGAAATGGTTGAATTGAACAGACCAGAAAACCCAGAAATAGACTCAAGTGAATATAAGAATTCATCACCTATCAATTTATCAGTTCAATCTACCGCTTACTCTTAAACATTCCAAGACAGAGAGCAAGAACAAGATGGTGGTCTCTGTACTCAGCTTACAAATGGTCAATCTTACAAAGAAACAAACCGTTGCAAGTGTGAAATAAGTAGTGATCCAGGAGAACATAGTTCTCCAGGGAAGCTGATAGCTGGAACACCATTACAAACCAAGGGAAGAGGTAGTGATTACTTGATTGTTATTAGGAAAACCATTCTGCAGTTTCCTTGGTGGTCCAGTGGACCAGAGTCAAATATGTTTTTTCATCTGGCATCTATTGAATGCCTATTCCCTTCTAAATAAATAACACACTCTTTACTCCTGAATACATATCTCAGAGCCTAATGAAGTAAACAAGGACCTGAAATGATCACTTACAACATAGTATGAGCTGTGAATAAAAGACAAAATAATAGACCACGGAATAACAACCTACTTAGGATCTGTGGAAGAATGACAAGGAAAATCTCAAAAAGGAAAAACTGTCACATTCACACATATACAATTCCTTTTCTTTTTTTTTTTTTCTTTTTTTTTGAGACGGGGTCTGCCTCTGTCACCCAGGCTGTAGTGCAATGGCAAGATCTTGGCTCAATGCAACCTCCACCTCCCAGGTTCAAGCAACTGTCAAGCCTCAGCCTCTCGAGTGAGTAGCTGAAATTACGGGCGTGCACCACCACGCATGGCTAAACTTTTATATTTTTAGTAGAGATAAGGTTTCACTATGTTGGCCAGACTGGTCTTGGACCGCTGATTTCAGGTGATTTGCCTGCTTCTGCGTCCCAAAGTGCTGGGATTACAGTCATGAGCCATGACACCCAGCCCATATGCAATTCTTAAGTTCTTTCATCACCTGTCCCACTCTCACAAATAAGAGAACTTTAAATAATAATCATCAAGTAAATAGGAGAAAAGGTTAGAATTTATGAACTTTGATGAGTTAATGCAAATTAATTCTTATTAAACCATCAAGATGTCAATAAATACATGAACAAAACAGATAAGCACATAATGCACACAAGTGAAAATGTACATTGTTTCCATTCTAGAACACTGGAAGATAGCACAATTAATAACACTTTTCAAGAAAAACAAAGGAACACTACCACATTAAATATTTGCTTGATTTTAAGATGCAATGTGATTTTACAAATGGTAAAAAACCCAACTTCGACTCTACTAAATAAAATGTGGTTAAATCTATCAAATAAATGTGGTGAAACCATGGTCATACCCTTGCAGAAAA
The DNA here is from genome assembly GCF_043159975.1 of Macaca nemestrina. Classification (NCBI taxonomy): domain Eukaryota; kingdom Metazoa; phylum Chordata; class Mammalia; order Primates; family Cercopithecidae; genus Macaca; species Macaca nemestrina. The sequence goes on along the minus strand of NC_092130.1, from coordinate 23,612,412 downwards.
AAACAATAGGATTAAAGTGACTTGTTTTTCCTTAACCTATCAAGACTGTTTAAATAGTGACTTTATGAAGGGCAATGTAATAAAATTGTTTTATACTACACGTTTAGTCCTGAAAAGAACTCTATAAGGTAGGCAGCATTTTCCCAGTCTTAGAGAAATCATGCTCAAAGAAATTAAGAAACTTGCCTGAAGTAATTCTACTAGCAAATGGCAGAGCTTAGTGTTAACTTCAAAATAGTTCCTCCCATTATTTGAAGTTGTCTACCTTTCCCGTCAAAATGCAGTAAGACAAACATTCGCACACTGATGCAATGGGCACTGGTATATTCTTTCAGAAAGTAACTGGTCAGTATTTTTAAATAGTCATAAAAATGTTTATACTACCTCACCTAGTAAACCTATTTTCAAAATTCATCCAGGCAACAGTATTTAAATAGGAAAATGTTGTTAGTAGCAGCCATGTGCACTGTAGCAGAATTTAAAGATGGGAAAAATTAGCAATGCTTCCTAACCAGACAAAGGAGAAGGCCAACTAGATTACAGTTATTTTAAATTTATGGAATATTAAGCTGCCTTTATAAAGGTTTGTGAGGATTTAATTTCAAAATGGCAAAATTTGATGTTAAATATGTAAAAGTGATATATACACATGAGTCAAGACTGCTAGGGAAACTGAAAGATGAAGCAAGTTGATTTAATTGGATGGTGATATTGTAGGTATTTCTTATCATTTTTGTGTTTATAATATTTGTATAATAAAACTTTTTCAAAAAAGACTAGTATCTTTTATTTTTCTACAAAATGGAATTAGTGGCACATAATTTACCCTACAAATGATCCTCGTGAAGAAAAATTCATAAACCTAAAATTGTTTACCATAGTATAAAAAAATTGGAATTTTCCTTTTTTCGCAAAAACAGGAACAATAGGTAAACAAATTATAGTATACCTAATCAATGAAATAAATATTAATTTTGGAAATCATGGAAAAATGTCATGTTTAAATAGGTTTAAAATACCTAGAATTACATGAAAGATAATTACATTTATGGTTAATCAGTTTGATATCCTGTAATAAAGTACCGAAGAACAGGTGGCTTAAAAGCAACACAAATTTATTTCTCACAGTTCTGGAGGCTGAAAGTCACAGATCAGGGTCATGTTCTGGTGAGGGCCATATCCAGGTAGCAGGCTGACAACTTATTGTATCCTCCCATGGCAGAAAGAGAGCAAATGATTTCTCTGTGGTCCTACTTATGAGAGCACTAATCCCATTCATGAAGGCTCTACCCACATAACTTAATCATTTCTCAAAGGCACTACCTCCTACCACTACCACATTGGGGCTTAGATTTCAACATACAAATTTGGGGGAAAACAAACATTCAGAACCTTGTAAGTTATGTTAACAAATATATATATATATTTAAGGATAAAGATCACTGATCATTTTAAATGATGGCATTAATATGAATCAGGCCGTTTACTTCTGTTTTTCTAAGTAGAGTTAGTTTATCACCATTAATTTTATAAAATGGATGAACAAAAGCCATTTTTAACCTTAACTTTAAAAATTATTTAATTTGTAATTTTCAGTTCTTTTATTCAAGTCTACCAACGAGTCAAATTTGAAAAGACTTCTGAACACAGAGGATACCTGGGGATTTAAGGTTGCTTCTCCTTCTATTCCACAGAAGAAAAAAACCTTTGAAAATGTTCTGCTGGCCTCTGTGATGGCTACAAAGCTCCACTACAGATTTGACATCAAAGGACAAGCCACACATCTAAGCTTAGTTTGGGCAACAAGGTGGTAGGAGCTTAGCTCCCCTACTGGATTTCAGGCAAGGGCTAGGTGAGAAAGGGCCCAACCCTTCCCCCTTTTAAGAGACATGAAGAGAAACCAAAGAAAAATTAACCACAACTGGAAATGGATAGCTGCCTATGAATTGTGACTGTAATAACTGATGTAGTCAGGTCTTGGACATCCTTTCTGACCACTGTTACCTTTCATTCACTTTCATTCCTCAAACTCCCACAATTACTCCTCCTGTCTCAATATTCCAGGTTTGTTTTGTCAAGTTAAACCTTGCAATTCTAATTACAAATGGTTTCATACAGATGAGTACATCTTGAATCCATCCTTTCCATTCTTTTCATTTCCATGGAATCCACCTTTCCATGATTTCTACACTTGATAACCTACCTCCCCTCCAAAATCTAACCGATCTTGCTCCTCTCTCCAAGATCCCTTCACAGATAATCTACCAAAGGTCCCCAAAATTCTATAATCAACCCCTTCTCCAGTTCAGTTACCATACAGCCCAGACAGTTACCAGAGGGGTCCTTCTCTACTCTAAAAGCTAAGTAACTGATACACTATAATCTGGCCCAACTAGCTCATGTTTTTAAAATTGTTCTCCTCCAGTCAAATGGATATTCTCCAACCAAATGATGCCCCGTAAGAGGAAAGACTTAACACAGAGTAATGGATACAGACATTGAGGAAAGGTATTGGTTATGTTGTCAGCTAGACCTGTGTATTAGTCCATTCTTACACTGCTATTAAGAAATACCCATGACTGGGTAACTTATAAAGGCAAGAGGTTTAATTGACTCACTATTCCATAGGACTAAGGAGGCTTCAGGAAACTTACAATCATGGCAGAAGGAGAAGTAAACATGTCCTTCTTCAGATGGTGGCAGCAAGGAGAAGTGCCAAGCAAAAGGAAGAAAAGCCCCCTATAAAACCATCAGATCTCATGAGAACTCACTATCATGAGAACAGCATGATGGTAACCTTCCCCATGATTCAGTTACTTCCCACAGGGTCCCACCCACCACATGTGGGGATTATGGGAACTACAATTCAAAATGAGATTTGGGTGGGACACAGCCAAACCATATCAACCTGTGTCTAACCTAGACCAGTGTTTAAGACCACATTCCCTCCTATAGAATGCCTTCAAGTTCTGATCTCAATAACCTGGACTCCTGACACCTTCAACCATCCCCACTCAGTGTTTAAATGCAGTTTTCTTTAGCACAGTGTGAAGAGTTTGCTCTCTTCCTTGAGGAAGGAAACATTCCTTCTCTTCATTCCCTTTTTTATTTCCTTCTCCTGAATCTTACCACATTGGACCTACCAAAATTGTCAGATCTTTCCTATTTTTAGGAAAGGTCCTTTGTAATACACACAGACCCAAAAGTATTCTCTCAATCCTGCCCACCTCAAGAAAGCCACCGACCTTTTTTTTTTTTTTTTTTTAACAGGGTCTTGCTCTGTCACTCAGAGCTGGAAAGCAGTGGAACAATCACCACTCACTGCAACCACTGCCTGCCAAGCTCAAGTCATCCCCTCCTTGGCCTCTCAAGTAACTGGAACCACAAGCATGCACCATCACACCCGAGTAATTTTTGTATTTTTTGTAGAGAGGGGATTTCACTATGTTGCCCAGGCTGGTCTTGAACTCCTGGGCTCAAGCAATCCGCCTACCCTGGCCTCCCAAAGTGCTGGCATTACAGGCATGAGACACCATGTCTGGGCTCACCACCCAAATTCTTAAAATCATAGTCTATGTTTACTTTTTCACCATTTGCACACTTAAAGATATCCTCCAATCTAATCATTGTCCCAACCTCTAATATAATATGGTTCTCTAAACTCACCACTGACCTCCTAGAAGGTTTTCCAATGTCCATGTCTCCATTTTGACACAATCTAGTCCCAAATTCGGGTTGTAGTAGACTCTGTTGGTGGCCTCCTCAGTATCTACTTACCCATCCTATTTCCTTACAGAACCCATCTGGATAAGGCACCCACCCCGTCCCCATGACATCCACATAACTCAGGGAAACATAAAATGTTATCCATAAATAATAGACAAATGAAAACACTCATGCTTCTTTGGCTTTTATTTTCCATTTTGAGAAAAATTTGCTGATTGCCTGGCAACCCAGACAGATCTCTGACATATGTTTTACAATTTGCATAGTTAATGTTATTCCTTCTGACAGTTCTATTATGATTCTGATAGCTACAAAAACAGTGTCTTAGAGAAACCAAAGAGGGCCCACTCCCCAACTCCTCAGTCACAAAGATAAGTTTCTAACACCAACATTTCCTCATGCCTTTCTCCTTACCTATTGCTATGGTTTGAATATTTGTTCCTTTCAAAACTCATGTTGAGATTTATTCCCCTGAGTCATAAAACAAGACTAAGATTTTTAAAAGAGTAAAATAAAAAAAAGAAATATATTCCCCAACATGATATTACTGAGAGGAAGGGCCTTTGAGAGATGATTGGATCACGAGGGTTCTGGCCTCATAAATGGATTAATAATTAATAAGTTATTATGAAAGGAGAATTGGTGGCTTTATAAGAAGAGGAAGAAAGCAGTGAACTGACTTGGGAGGCTGAGATGGGAAGATCATTTGAGCCCAGAAGATTGAGGCTGCAGTGAGCTGTGACTGTGCCACTGCACTCCAACCTGGGTGACAGAGTGAAACCCTGTCTCAAAAAGAAAAGAAAGAGGAAGCAAAAGAAAAAAAAAGAGAAAGAAAAGAAAAAGGAGAGAAAAGAAAGGGAAAGAGAAGAAAAAAGTCCTTAGCTGGCACACTGTGACACTCAGCCCCCCTCACCATGTGAGGGGGGGTGCACCATGTGCACCACTCTTCAGGGAGTCCTCATCAACAAGAAGGCTCTCACCAGATGCAGCACCTTGACCACCTTGGATTTCTCAGCACCCATAACTGTAAGCAATGAAGTCTTCTTATGAATTACCTAGTGTCAGGTATTCTGTTGTAAGCAACAGAAACTGAATTACTATGCCTATTAACTCTTTCTTCAGGTCTTGGGGCTCCTGTAATATCTTTCCCAGCTCTTGGCCATCAATCATTCTTTGCTATACAAAATTGGTGACACAAGAGCAGTGACATTCTTTTTATATTCTTCTTTTACTGCCTCTGTCAAAATACGTTTTCACATGCATTGCCAAATAATCTTTTAAATTACCTTTTAAATTACAAGACACCTATATCATCTTGCAGATAGAGCAACTAAGTCCCAGAGAGACTTAGTGATTATTCAAGTTGGGATGTGTAAAAGCAACAGAGGCAGATTTGGAATCTGTTCAGTGCTTCGGTATTTACTGAACACCGACCATGTGGCAGGGATTCCAAGGGCTAGCATTCCTTATAAACTACTGATGTCGCATGAATAAAAGAAATTCAACCTTGTTTCCAGTATGGTCATCACTACTTACTGTGACAAGTGACAAGACTTGTGACAAGACTTGAGCCTCAGTTCCTCTGTAAAATGAAGGTGTCAGATGAACGATCTCTGCCAGCTCTCACATCTGGTGATTTTACATGGTGCTCTGTGAACTATATATCATCAGAGTAACCAGTGCTGAATCTTGAACAAAGCTAGCTCATTCATTCATTGTCCAAGTATGGAAAGAACACATAATGAGTGCTGGCCATTCTTCTATGTGTTTGGGGATTATAACAAAACAAGGTAGGTGTGGCCTCCACCATCATGGAGTTTACAGTCTAATAGAAAGAGGCAATTTAAAAACATACCAGCAAACAATCAAGATGAACTTCTGGACAATGCAAAGTACAGTAAAAGAATTAAACCCCTCCCTGAGGAGGTGACATCTGAGATTTGATGGATAGAAGTCAGGCACACAGAGATTTAGGAGAAGAGTGTTCAAGCAGAGAGAATGGATGGTTCTTAGAAAAATGTGACAGGTAATTAGTTGCATTACTTGGAAAGACTGTACATTCAAATGCTTTGCTCATCTTCATTTTCTTCTGTGAATTAGACATGTGATATGCAGTTATTGCCTTTCACCTGCTGGGAGAGTGTGTATATTAATCTGTTCTCCAGGAAAGGAGAACACATTTTAGGTACTAAGTACAGCTTCTGTAATTGACCATCAAGGACAATAATAAAAGAACCAAAAGATACAGAGAGTGCTGTTAAGGCCAACAAGCAGGGAGAGAAAGAGGTCCTTTGACGTTTACAAGAGGAGGAGGAAGACAGAAGTCACTAGTAGCAGACATTTCACACGACACCAAGATAGAGGCCAAAACTTCAGAAGCCAAGATTTAGTAAACACCATGGATTGCCAAGGGTGGCTGGACCCTGGGACCAGAATCTCCCACATCAGGAGAAAGTCCTGCACTTTCAAAGACCAGTCAAGGCGACATAATGAGCTTACATCTCAAGGCCTGCTCTCTGCCTTAACCGCAAATCAAAACTAAATATAAAAAGAGGAAAAATATAAAAAGAGATAAAATTGTCTCTAAAATAAGATAAATATAGTGAAAAGCAAACACTGATGAAAATGCCAAGTATGGATAAGGCTGCAGGGCTGCTGGGGCCCAGGACTAGGAGCTGGCAGAGGTTGCCTGAGGGCAATATGCTCACCACTTATCACTGAGGACAGGATAGAGGAGAGAGTCAGAGAGCACCTGAGCCCCTGCTTCCTACTACTGCACCTACACAACAGGTAAAGAGAAGCTCCCCGCCTACAGCAGAGACTAGACACAGCCTCATTATCACTCCTGGAAGGATGCAGAATTTCCTCCACATTGCTCAGGAGAACGAGCCTTAGTAAGTAATTTAAAACCTGGCTCTGGACAAAGGACTATGGGAGACCTGAGAAAAAGACAGATAAAAAAATCACTTGAGTCAGAGAAAAATCATCAAAACAAAAATCTCCAACTGGAAAAATATCTAAAACATACACAGGAAACTAATACTAAGATAAGCAAGTGGTAAGCCAGCAATGACACATTCAATCCGTAAGAATTAATGTTATAGAGGAGTCTGAAAAGGACTTTAAAATCCTCAAAGGAAAAATGAAAGATAAACATGTTTAAAAACAGAAAACAATTATAAAAGAAAAAGAAAAAGTCCAGCTGGGTACGGTGGCTCACACCTGTAATCCCAGCACTTTGGGAGGCTGAGGCGGGTGGATCACGAGGTCAGGAGTTTGAAACCAGTCTGACCAACATGGTGAAGCCACATCTCTACTAAAAATACAAAAATTAGCCGGGCATGATGACACGTGTCTGTAATCACACCTACTCAGGAGGCTGAGGCAGGAGAATCGCTGCAACCCAGGAGGTGGAGGTTGCAGTGAGCTGAGGTTGCAGCCAGTCAAGATCAGGCCACTGCACTCCAGTCTGGGCAACAGAACAAGACTCCGTCGGGAGGAAGGAAGGAAGGAAGGAAGGAAGGAAGGAAGGAAGGAAGGAAGGAAGGAAGGAAGGAAGGAGGGAGGGAGGGAGGGAGGGAGGGAGGGAGGGAGGGAGGGAGGGAGGGAGGGAGGGAAGAAAGAAAGAAAGAGAAAGAGAGAGAGGAAGGAAGGAAGGAAGGAAGGAAGGAAGGAAGGAAGGAAGGAAGGAAGGAAGGAAGGAAGGAAGGAAGGAAGGGAGGGAGGGAGGGAGGGAGGGAGGGAGGGAGGGAGGGAGGAAGGAAGGAAAAAAGGAAGGAAAAAAGGAAGGAAAAAAGGGAAGGGAAGGGAGGGAAGGGAAGGAAAGGAAGGAAAGAAAGAAAAGAAAAGAAAGGAAAGAAAGGAAAGAAAGAAAGAGTCCTCCCCTCTCTCACACATATATAGGATAGATGAGTAGATAGTATCAGGTAAAATTTTTGTAAATAAAAAATGCAGTCTCTGAAATTAACAGTTAACAGAATAAACTCTAGAATGGAATTTACGCAGTCAAAAAAATCAGTAAATTAGAGAACAGTATTAAAGAATTCAGCTAAAATACAACACAAAAAATGGGGATAACAACGTTTAAAGTATTAAGAAGATTGGATTCAGAGGACTGATATGCATCTAACTGGAGTTTCAGAAAAACAGAAGAGGAAATGTTAATGCAGAATGTTAAAAACAGAACAGGAAATGTTAAATAAGCGATATTTTAAAAGATATACATTAAAGATTTTCTAAAATAAAAAACATGCAAGAAGTCTTAGTGTAAACATACACCGAGCAAGATAAAAATTAATTCATATATAGCTATATTGAACTAAAACTGAAGAAATAATGGATAAAGAAAAAAAAATCTTAACAGCTACCTGACGAAGGAAAGAGTTACACCCAAGAAGGCATAACAGCAATGATAAACACCATCAGCTTATGTCATTTAAACTGCCAGTGGAACATAATTAGTAATACAAAATTATTTGCACATTTAAACTATCATTACAGAGAGGGCAGCAGAAAATGAATACAAACGTTTCTATATAAAATGACTGAGAGGATGGGAAACCCTCTAGAAGACCTCTCTAAGAAAATCCCAGCAAATTAGGAAGAAAATTTACCCTTGGAGGAGGAAAGACTTGGTAAGAAAGTAGGAAAAAAAGTAACAAATGAGATTTTTTTAAAGTAGTAAGAGTACAGATTAAAACCCACATATATTAGTAATTATAAATTACTCCAATTAAAAATTAAGATTCTCAGTTTAAATTTAAACACATATTTACATACATGTATAGTATATATATTTACATATGTACATATGTGTGTATACATATTTATATACATATGTGTATATACAGATTTACATATATACATATATATATACATATATGTGTGTATATATACACATATAAACAGACTGCTTACAAGATAGATATATTAAATATAAGGGTAAGAAAGGTCAAATTTAAAAGATGGAGAAAGGCATTGCATGCACAAACTTTCCAAAAGGTAGATAGTATCAATCTTATAGTATCAGACAAAGTAGACTTTAAGACAAGTATAATTCAACATAAAAAGGGATATTTTTAAATAATACATGAGCCAATGCAAGCAAAGTATAGCAGTTTAAAAATTTCACTAATGATTTACCTGCAATATATAAAAAGCAAAACTTAATTGCCAGGATTCAAAACAAAAAGAAAAGAAAAAACGTAACAGAGGTGGTGTAAAAACACCTGCTTCATAAACTGAGTTAACTAGCCTATTTTTAGAAATCAGTAAGGATACAGAAGTTTTGAACAGCACTATTAATTAACTCAATGTATTTGACAGAGATGGAACACTTTACCTAACAATTATAGAATGTACTTTCTTTTCATATTTACCCGGGACATGTACAAAAGAGAACCATTTTCTGGGCCATAAAGAAAGAGTATAATTAAGCTAGAATTAAAAAAATAAAACTATACATATATATCTGTGTGTGTATATACATATTCACACTTATATAGGTATTATATATTTACACATATCTAGATATAGACGGATACAGATATAGATACATATACAAAATTGAATCCTCAGCTAACTGGAAATTAACAACTTTTTTTAACTTTTAAAGTCGGGGATACACGTGCAGGTTTGTTATCTAGGTAAACCTGTGTCATGAGGGTTGGCTGCACAGATTATTTTATCATGCAGGTATTAAGCCTAGCATTCATTAGTTATTTTTCCTGATCTTCTCCCTCCTCTTTAATTAGATCCCATTTGCCAAGTTTTTACTTTTGTTGCAGTTGCTTTTGGCATCTTTGTCATAAAATCTTTACATAAAATAGAAACAGCTCCAGTCTACAGCTCCCACTGAGATCGACACAGAAGATGGGTTATTTCTGCATTTCCAATTGAGGTACCTTGTTCATCTCATTGGGACTGGTTGGATGGTGGGTGCAGTCCAGGGAGAAGGAGCCGAAGCAGGGCAGGGCATTGCCTCACCCAGGAAGCACAAGAGGTCAGGGGATTTCCCTTTCCTAGACAAAGGAAGCTGTGAGTGACTGTACCTGGAGGAATGGTACACTTCAGCCCAAATACTGTGCATTTCCCATGGTCTTCACAACCAGCAGACCAAGAGATTCCCTCCTGTGACTGGCTCAGCGGGTCCCACGCACTCGGAGCTTTGCTCCCTTCTAGCGCAGCAGTCAGAGATCAACCTGGAATGCTGGAGCTTGGTGGGGGAAGGGGCCTCTGGCACTGCTGAGGCTTGAGTAGGTGGTTCTACTGCTCACAGTGTAAACAAAGCAGCAGGGAAGCTCCAACTGGGCAGAGCCCACCGCAGCTCAGCAAGGCCTACTGCCTCTCTAGATTCCATCTCTAGGGGCAGGTCATATCTGGACAAAAGGCAGCAGACAGCTTCTGCAGACATAAACGTCCCTGCCTGACAGCTCTGAAGAGAGCAGTGGTTGTCTCAGCATGGCGATCGAGCTCTGACAACAGACAGACTGCCTCCTCAAGTAGGTCCCTGACTCCCATGTAGCCTGACTGGGAGATACCTCCCAGTAGGGGCCAACAGACACCTCATACAGGCAGGTGTCCCTCTGGGATGAAGCTTCCAGGGGAAGGATCAGGCAGCAACAACTACTGTTTTGCAGCCTCTGCTGGTGATACCCAGGCAAACAGGGTCTGGAATGAACCTCCAGCAAACTCCAACAGACCTGCAGCTAAGAGGCCTGTTAGAAGGGAAACTATCAAACAGAAAGGAATAAAATCAACATTGACACAAAGGACATCCACACCAAAACCCCATCCATATGTCACCAGCATCAAAGAACAAGGGTAGATAACCACAAAGATATGGAGAAACTAGAGCAGAAAGCCTAAAAATTCCAAAAACCAGAAAGGTTCTTCTTCTCCAAAGGAACACAACTCCTTGCCAGCAGGGGAACAAACCTGGGTGGAGAATGACTTTGGCGAGTTGAAAGAAAGGCTTCAGAAGGTCGGTAATAACAGACTTGTCTGAGCTAAAGAAGCATGTTCTAACCCATTGCAAGGAAGCTAAAAACCTGGAAAAGAGGTTAGACAAATGGCTAACTAGAATAGAACCAGTGTAGACAAGACCTTAAATGACCAAATGGAGCTGAAAACCACAGTACGAGACCTTCGTGAAGCATACACAAGCTTCAATAGCTGATTTGATCAAGTGAAAGAAAGGATATCAGTCATTGAAGATCAAATTAATGAAATAAAGTGAGAAGACAAAATTAGAGAAAAAAGAGTGAAAATAAACTAACAAACCTTCCAATAAATATGGGACTATGTGAAAAGACAAAATCTACGTTTGATTGGTGTATCTGAAAGTGACGGGCAGAATGGAACCAAGTTGGAAAACACTCTTCAGGATATTATCCAGGAGAGCTTCCCCAACCTAGTAAGACAGGCCAACATTCAAATTCAGGAAATACAGAGACCACCACAAAGATACTCCTCCAGAAGAGCAACCCCAAAACACATAACTGTCAGATTTGCCAAGGTGGAAATGAAAAAAAAAAAATGTTAAAGGCAACCAGAGAGAAAGGTAGGGTTACCCACAAACAGAAGCACATCAGACTAACAGTGGATCTCTTGGCAGAAACCCTACAAGCCAGAAGACAGTGGGGGCCAATATTCAACATTCTTAAAGAAAAGAATTTTCAACTCAGAATTTCATATCCAGCCACACTAAGCTTCATAAGTGAAGGAAAAATAAAATCCTTGACAGAAAAGCAAATGTTGAGAGATTTTGTCACCACCAGGCCTCCTGAAGGAAGCACTAAACGTGGAAAAGAATAACTGGAACCAGCCACTGCAAAAACATGCCAAATTGCAAAGACTATTGATGCTATGAAGAAACTGCCATCAATTAACGGGCAAAATAACCAGTGAACATCATAATGACAGGATCAAATTCACACATAACAGTATTAACCTTAAATGTAAATGAGCTAAATGCACCCATTAAAAGACACAGACTGGCAAATTGGATAAAGAGTCAAGACCCACCAGTGTGCTGTATTCAGGAGACCCATCTCATGTGCAGAGACACACATAAGCTCAAAATAAAGGGATGGAGGAAGATCCAACAAGCAAATGGAAAGCAAAAATAAAGCAGGGGTTGCAATTCTGATCTCTGATAAAACAGACTTTAAACCAACAAAGATCAAAAGAGACAAACAAAGCCATTACGTAGTGGTTAAGGGATCAAGCCAACAAGAAGAGCTAACTATTCTAAATATATATGCACCCAATACAGGAGCACCCAGATTCATAAAGCAAGTCCTTAGAGACCTACAAAGAGACTTAGACTCCCACACAATAATAATGGGAGACTTTAACACTGCACTGTCAATATTAGACAGATCAAGGAGATAGAAGTTTAATAAGGATGTCCAGGACTTGAATTCAGCTCTGCACCAAGCAGAGCTAATACACATCTATAGAACTCTGCACCCCAAATCAACAGAATACACATTCCTCTCAGCACCACATCGCACTTATTCTAAAATTGATCACATAATTGGAAGTAAAGCACTCCTCAGCAAATGCAAAAGAGCAGAAATGAAAACAAACTGTCTCTCAGCCCACAGTGCAATCAAATTAGAACTCAGGATTAAGAAGCTCACTCAAAACCACACAACTACATGGAAACTGAACAACCTGCTCCTCAATGACTACTGGGTAAATAATGAGATGAAGGCAGAAATAAAGATGTTCTTTGAAACCAATGAGAACAAAGACACAACATACCAGAATCTCTGGGATACATTTAAAGCAGTGTAGAGGGAAACTTGCAGCACCTAATGCCCACAAGAGAAAGCAGGAAAAATCTAAAATCAACACCATAACATCACAATTGAAATAAGAGAAGCAAGAGCAAACCTATTCAAAAGCTGGCAGAAGACAAGTAATAACTAAGATCAGAGCAGAACTGAAACAGATAGAGACACAAAAAACCCTTCAAAAAATCAATGAATCCATTGGTTTTTTGAAAAGATCAACAAAATGGATAGTCCGCTAGCAAGAATAAGAAGAAAAGAGAGAAGAATCAAATAGACCCAATAAAAAATGATAAAGGAGATCCCACAGAAACACAAACTACCATCAGAGAATACTATAAACACATCTATACAAACAAATAAAAAAATCTAGAAGAAATGGATAAATTCCTGGACACATACACCTTCCCAAGACCAAACCAGGAAGAAGATGAATCTCTGAATAGACCAGTAACAGGCTCTGAAATTGAGGCAATAATTAATGGCCTACCAACCAAAAAATGTCCAGAACCAGATGGATTCACAGACAAATTCTACCAGAGGTACAAAGAGGAGCTGGAACCATTCCTTCTGAAACTATTCCAATCAATAGAAAAAGAGGGAATCCTCCCTAACTCATTTTGTGAGCCCAGCATCATCCTGATACCAAAGCCTGGCAGAGACACAACAAAAAAAGATAATTTTAGACCAATATCCCTGATGAACATCAACAAAATACTGGCATACCAAATCCAGCAGCACATCAAAAAGCTTATCCACATGATCAAGTCAGCTTCATCCCTGGGATGCAAGGCTGGTTCAACATATGCAAATCAATAAACGTAATCCATCACATAAACAGAACCAATGACAAAAACCATGTGATTATCTCAATAGATGCAGAAAAGGCCTTTGACAAAATTCAACAGCCCTTCATGCTAAAAACTCTCAATAAACTAGGTATTGATGGAACATATCGCAAAATAAGAGCTATTTATGACAAACCCACAGCCAATATCATACTGAATGGGCAAAAACTGGAAGCACTCCCTTTGAAAACTGGCATAAGACAGGGATGCCCTCTCTCAACACTTCTATTCAAAGTAGTGTTGGAAGTTCTGGCCAGGGCAATCAGGCAAGAGAAAGAAATAAAGTATATTCAATTAGGAAAAGAGGAAATCAAATTGTCCCTGTTTGCAGATGACATGATTGTATATTTAGAAAACCCCATCATCTCAGCCTAAAATCTCCTTAAACTGATAAGCAACTTTAGTAAAGTCTCAGGATACAAAATCAATGTGCAAAAATCACAAGCATTCCTATACACAAACAACAGAAAAACAGAGAGTGAAATCATGAGTGAACTCCCATTCACAACTGCTACAAAGAGAATAAAATACCTAGGAATCCAACTTACAAAGGATGTGAAGGACCACTTCAAGGAGAACTATACACCACTGCTCAAAGAAATAAAAGAGGACATAAACAAACGGAAGAACATTCCATGCTCATGGATAAAAACAATCAATATCGTGAAAATGGCCATACTGCCCAAGGTAATTTATAGATTCAATGCCATTTCCATCAAGCTACCAATGACTTTCTTTACAGAATTGGAAAAAAAATACTTTCAATTTCATAGGGAACCAAAAATGAGCCTGTGTAGCCAAGACAATCCTAAGTCAAAAGAACAAAGCTGGAGGCATCACACTACCTACCTGACTTCAAACTATACTATAAGGCTACAGTAACCAAAACAGCATGGTACTGGTACCAAGACAGATATATAGACCACTGGAACAGAACACAGGCCTCAGAAATCACACTACACATCTACAACCATCTGATCTTTGACAAACCTGACAAAAACAAGAAATGGGGACAGGATGCCCTATTTAATAAATGGTGCTGGGAAAACTGGCTAGCCATATGTAGAAAGCTGAAACTGGATTCCTTCCTTACACCTTACACAAAAATCAATTCACGATGGATTCGAGACTTAAATGTTAGACCTAAAACCATACAAGCCCTAGAAGAAAACCTAGGCCATACCATTCAGGACATAGGCATGGGCAAGGACTTCATGACTAAAACACCAAAAGCAATGGCAACAAAACCCAAAATAGACAAATGAGATCTAATTAAATAAAGAGCTTCTGCACAGCAAAAGAAACTGCCATCACAGTGAACAGGCAACCTACAGAATGTGAGAAAATTTTTGCAATCTATCCATCTGACAAAAAGCTAATATCCAGAATGTACAAAGAACTTAAATTTCCAAGAAAAAAACCACTTCATCAAAAAGTGGGCAAAGGATATGAACAGACACTTCTCAAAAGACATTTATACAGCCAACAGACACATGAAAAAATGATCATCAATGGTCATCAGAAAAATGCAAATCAAAACCACAATGAGATACCATCTTAAGTCAGTCAGAATGGTGATCATTAAAAAATCAAGAAACAACAGATGCTGGAGAGGATGTGGAGAAATAGGAACCCTTTTACACTGTTGGTGGGAGTGGAAACTAATCCAACCATTGCAGAAGACAGTGTGGCGATTCCTCAAGGATCCAGAACTAGAAATACCATTTGATCCAGCAATCCCATTACTGGGTATATACCCAAAGGATTATAAATCATTCTACTATAAAAACACATACGCAAATATGTTTACTGCAGCACTGTTCACAATAGCAAAAACTTGGGACCAACCCAAATGTCCATCAATGATAGACTGGATTAAGAAAATGTGGCACATATACACCTTGGAATACTATGCAGCCATACAGTCCCTTATACATGCAGTCCCTTTGCAGGGACATGGATGAAGCTGGAAACCATCATTCTCGCAAACTATCACAAGGACAGAAAACCAAACACCACATGTTCTCACTCATAAGTGGGAGTTGAACAATGAGAACACATGGACACAGGGAGGGGAACATCACACACCGGGGCCTGTTGTGGGGTGGAGGGCTAGGGGAGGGATAGCATTAGGAGAAATACTTAAAAATACTTAATGTAAATGGCGAGCTGAAGGCTGCAGCAAACCAACATGGCACATGTATATCTATGTAACAAACCTGCACGTTGTGAGCACATGTACCCTAGTACTTAAAGTATAATAATTAAAGAGGAAAAATGGACACCTAACCTCACACTAAATACAAATATTAATTCAAAATGTGTCATAGACTTAAATGTAAGATCTAAAATGATAAAACACTTAGAAGAAAATATAGAAATCTTTGTGACCTTGGGTTAGGCAATTATTTCTTAGAGATGACACCAAAATTACATGTAACAACAACAACAAAAAATATAAAACATCAAGATTTAAAACTTCTGTGCTTCAAAGTCACCATCAAGAAAATGAAAGGACAAACTACAGAACCAAAGAAAACAAACAATTTACTTATCTGCTATAAAGATGCTTTACAATTGATTTAAATATACTTGTATAAAGGACTATTACAATTCAAAAGTAAAAAGATATCTCAATTAAAAATGTCTAAAGGATTTAAATTCACATTTCCTTCAAATAACATGTACAAATGTCCAATAAGCACTTATTGGACATTTGAAAAGGTGCTTAATATCATTAATTATTAGGAAAATGCAAATAAACAATGAGATACAACTTCACACCCACTAGGATGGTTATAATCAAAAACAAAAATAACAAGCGTTGGTGAGGATATGGAAAAATTAAAATTCTCATATGACGCTAGAGCGATTGTAAATAGTGTACCTACTTTGGAAACTATATTGGCATTTCTTAGTAGAGTCATCCATCATATGATGCCATTTGAAATTGGAATACATTCTTAAATGTGATTATGTCACACATTTTAATGGGCATCTCTCGCTTCATTTGATTTTTATATTTTTGCTAATGACTTATTACCTGCTGTTTATTATATGTTTATTTTAAACTATGGAAATGATGTTAGACAAAAAGCAAATCTGAGTGATTTTCTTATCTGAGTTCAAAATGAGTCGTAAGGCAGTGGAGACAACTCACAACACCAACAACTCACTGGCCCAGGAACTGCTAACGAAGGTACAGTGCAGTGATGGTTCAAGAAGTTTTGCAAAGGACACAGAGCCTTGAAGATGAGGAGCATAGTGATCGGCAGTCAGAAGTTGATAAGACCAATTAAGAGCAATCGTCAAAGCTGATCCTCTTACAACTACAGGAGAAGTTGCCAAAGAACTCATCATTGACCATTCTATGGTTGTTCAGCATTTGAAGCAAATTGGAAAGGTGAAAAAGCTCATTCAGTTGGTGCCTCAGAAGCTGAGCGAAAATCTTTTAAAAACGTGTCATTTTAAAGTGTCATCTTCTATTATTCTTCACACAAACAAACCATTTCTCGATCGGATTGTGATGTGCAACTAAAAGTGGATTTTATACAACAATCAGCAATGACCAGCTCAGTCGTTGAACCAAGAAGAAGCCCCAAAGCTCTTCCCAAAGCCTAACTTGCACCAAAAAAAGGTCAAGGTCATTGTTCAATGGTCTGCAGCCGGTCTGATCCACTACAGCTTTCTGAATCCCAGAGAAACCATTATATCTGAGCAGTATGCTCTGCAAATCGATGAGATGTCCTGAAAACTGCAACGCATTCAGCCAGCACTGGTCAACAGAAAGGACCTAACTCCATGACAACACCTGACTGCAGGTCACACAACCAAGGCCTCAAAAGTTGAATGAGTTGGGCTACAAACTTTTGCTCCATCTGCCATATTCAGCTGACCTTTTGCCAACTGACTACCACTTCCTTCAAGCAGCTCAACAACTTGTTGCAGGGAAAACACTTTCACAACCAGCAGGATGCAGAAAATGCTTTCCAAGAGTTTGTCAAATCCAAAAGCACAAATTTTTACACTACAGGAATAAACAAACTTATTTCTCATTGGCAAAAATGTGTCGATTGTCATGGTTCCTATTTTGGTTAATAAAGATGTGTTGAGCCTAGGTACAATGATTTAAAATTCATGCTCTGAAATCACAATTACTTCTGCACCAACCATGTCACAGGCTGAAAAGAGATGTTAAAAAGCCTTTAGTCTGCCAGGTGCCATGGCTCACGCCTGTAATCTCAGCACTTTGGGAGGCTGAGGGGGGGTGGATCATTTGAGGTCAGGAGTTCGAGACAAGCCTGGCCAACATGGTGAAACCCTACCTCTACTAAAAATACAAAAATTAGCTGGGCGTGGTGGCAGGCGCCTGTAATCCCAGCTACTCAAGAGGCTGAGATAGGAGAATCTCTTGAACCTGGAACGCTGAGGTTGCAGTGAACACCACTGCACTCCAGCCTGGGCCACAGAGTGAGACTCTGTCTCAAAACAGGGGGAAAAAAGCCTTTACCTAACAAAGAACAAAGAACTACTATCAAGAATATATAAACGGCTGGGCGTGGTGGCTCACACCTGTAATCCCAGCACTTTGGGAGGCCAAGGCAGGCGGATCACTACGAGATCGAGACCATCCTGGCTAACGTGGTGAAACCCCGTCTCTAATAAAAATACAAAAAAAAAAATTAGCCAGGCATGGTGGCAGGTGCCTGTAGCCCCAGCTACTCAGGAGGCTGAGGCAGGAGAATGGCATGAACACAGGAGACGGAGCTTGCAGTGAGCCGAGATCATGCCACTGCACTCCAGCCTGGGCAACAGAGCAAGACTCCATCTCAACAACAACAACAACAACAAAAAGTATGTATAAACAATTCTCTAAGTTACTAAAATAAGTAAAAGATATACAACTCAACAGAAAGAAAAAAGAGGGTGGGCAAAGGTAATTCACTGAAGAGGAAATGGTAATGACTAATAAATATATGACTAGATGCTCTCCCCACACTACTGAAAATGGAAACAAATTTACAATAAATAGCATTCCATACTCCTCAGATGGGCTGGAAATAGGAAATCTGTTAAGTGTGGACATCACTTAATGAAAATAATTGTTCAAAGGGACAATGGGTGAATAAATGGTAGTTTTTTTTACACAATGAGAATATTACACAGAAGTGGAGATGAAAGACCCTCCGCTTAATAACCCAAACTGGAGCAATTCTCAAAACATATGTTGAGGAAACAACAAAAATGATATACACAACCTGACAATGGTGAAATACACATTTCATATACAGAAAGAATACTAGTTACTGTTTATGAATACCTGTGTTTTTAAAATTATAAAAATATGAATAGAAATAATTCTCAGCATTGTTAAAATTGCAGTTACTTCTAGGAAGGGATAAATTGTGAGCTTCAACTGTATTAGTATGGTTTGGTTTCTTAAACTTCTTAAACAAAATATCTAAAGCAACCATCACAAAGTAACTAAGTCTAGGTGCCTGTTACATAAGCCTCTGACCTTTACAGAAAAGTTTGGAGGGTTTCATAAAAGTACTTTAAAAACAAAAACAAAAACAAAAAACAAACAAAAAAAAACAGTGTTTCCCAGTATCAATTGTTTCTCCATACCCACCTTCCCCTGTTACCAGATGACAGGAGCATGAGCTTTGTATTTCTTGGAGACTTAAGGGACTCCAGTTATGATTGAGAGCATATTTCCTGTCTACCTTAAAGGAACAGAGCCTCGTGGTTGAAACTAGATTGAAGTAACATTTTTAAAACATTTCTTACAGAATTGCATTACGAATTTTATGCCTACTATACATGCATGTCAAGGAAGTCAGGGAGAAATAAAAAGCACACAGAAAGAATGTGCCAGGTTTAGCAGCTTATCATTGAGAAAAGCTGAAAACCGTATCAAACTGAGCATCAGGGAAATAATAAATCATGGCACAATCATATTATATTTTATTCAATAATTAAAAATCATATTTTCTAACTGTATGGATGACATGGAACAGTAGCAAATCTTGTAATTTTATATAAAAAACTGGGAAACATGATGCAAAATTAAAACAGCACCATTTTTGAATCATGTAAAAACGTCAATGTGGGTGGGGGAAGGTAAGAAACATCTCTCACTCAGCCTTTCTCTCTCCTTTTTCTCTGTACTGTTACATACTTACCCAAATTTTTGAAGTGTGCACATATATTCCTTTTCAATTTAGAAATAAATCTATTAAAGACACATTAAAATGGAAAACAGCAATGCACCTCTTCTCTAATGTAAAAATAAATTATAGTTTACCAAAGGCACTTTTCTCTGTCTTAGAACTTAACTGATACTTTCCATTCCGCTTTGACACATGCTGAGTCTGCTTAAAGTTTTAATCTTGATAAAAAATAAGATACTCTGCTTATTTAGACATTAGAATGCACAGCCTGTGGCATCACTCCCTGTTCTGTTGAAGAGAATCATGCTCTGGTCTAATCATCATAAAGTCTCTCACCAGGCTACCCAGCTGGACTCTGGCAGCCTGGCAGGTGGGTACGTCAGTATTAAGAAATCAGCACTTGGAAATATTAGGATGTTACGTTTGTAAGAAGAAGAAAATGCAAACTAAAGAATCAAATGAAGAATAAGTTGTGGACGGGCGCGGTGGCTCATGTCTGTAATCCCAGCACTTTGGAAGGCCAAGACGGGCAGATCACCTGAGGTCAGCTGTTCAAGACCCACCTGGCCAACATGGCAAAACCCCGACTCTACCAAAAATACAAAAATTACCTGAGCATGGTGGCACACACCTGTAATCCTAGGTACTCAGGGGGCTGAGGCAGGAGAATCGCTTGAACCCGGGAGGCAGAGGTTGCAGTGAGCTGAGATCCATACCACGGCGCTCCAGCTGAGCTGATAGAGTGAGACTCTATCTTAAAAAAAAAAAAAAAAAAAAAAAGAATTAGTTGTGTTTCTTCCCCTCAGCTATCCTCTTAGGAGGAAAGAGGAAGAAAGAAAAGAAAAAAAGAGAGAGGAAGAGACAAGGAGAAGGAGAGAGAAAGGAAACTGCAGACCATATCAGCTACCATAATTCAAACGCTCCCCGAAATCATTTGCTACATTTGTAATACAGAAGTTGCAGCCACACTTCAGTGCAAAGACACTTCAAAATTAGTAAGAGAATGAAGACATCATACAGAAGGTAAGAAATGAATTTTAAGTCAGTTTCAATCGGGGTGTTTGTGATAGGGAGGGTCAATATCCCGAGTCTGTTTCCTGATGTGCAAAGTGAAACTATAATAATCCAAAGTGAACATCAGCTGTTTCTGGTCTATCCAGCATTGCTGACTTGGGAGCCATCTCTTCCCTAGTCTCTGTGGTTCTGGAAAAGCTGCCAGCCAAAGGCTTGTGCATGGGTACAAAGCCTTGCTATAGTCAGTACCCATTCTCCTGGCCATCATGATTAATACAGGGGTAGACACTTATGCCAAGGCTGGCTAACTAGAGTCTTTCCATGGGATTGTTCAGTTGGGAGCTGCAGGAAAATGGCCCCTGCCTTTGGGTCATATGGCTGGAAATAAGGTGCCATCCTCCTAGTCACAAAGAGAAAACTTGCTGCGAAGAAAAAAATAAGGATTGTGAAGTAACACTATGAAAAAAAAAAAACAGAATAATGAGGACGAAGCACATATAGAGGTATAGAAGGGGAGTGTTTGAGAAAGACTGAGTGAAGGCAAGAGAGAAAGAGGGGGGGCAGGGCTAGGAGCCTCAGGCAAGAAGCAAGGGAACAGGGGACAATAGGAGCAAAACAATAGGAGCAATAGGGGGATAATTAGTGAGTAGGATGAGGTGCAAGAGCTGGAGCAAGCCCGAACTGTGGAGAGAAGATGAAAGAGGGAAGGAAAGTACAAAAGGGAATAAAAGGTTGCAAGGCAAAGAGATGGGAAAGATAATCAGGAAGATATTCAATTAAAGGGAAAGGAGTGGGTGAGGGAGAAAGGAAAGAGGGATTGCAGGTTGTGAAAAAGGAGAAGAAAAGAGAGACAGCAAGAGACAGAGGCAGACAGCCTGAGAAAAAAGGAGGAAAGAACAGGGACAGTGAGGAAGTAGAGAGTGAGCTCAGAAATCTTCCATACATTCTCGTCGCATACAAAAATGACTTGGAACTCTTTTCTGGCATTCCAAGCATGTGAAACTTTGATCTATATCCAACTTTTCAGTCTCATTTGTCACTATTCATACTAGCACACGTCTACTTGAGTTTTCGAGATGCATTCCTGCTTTTTCTACTTCATTGCCCCTGACTCATGCTATTATATCCTCAGTCTAGAATGTTCTCCCACACTTCATTCCCCTTTGGACATATTGGCCAAATTCCAGTGCAAAGTTTAAACACACCACCTCCAAGAAGCCTTCTGAAATGTCCTCGTTGGAATTAATTTCTTCTCTCAAACTACCTGTCAATATTACTTTATTATGGCACTTATTTGCCTCATACATCTGTCTTAGTTTGTGAGGATTTGGCGAACAGGAGCTGTGCCTTGGTCATTGTGTGTATTTTTTTTTTTTTTTTGAGCTCCTTCCACGAAGTTCCAAGTTCTTTACAATAGAAGTCTAATACATGCTGGACTTAAATATGTAGCCAAGTAGCTATTGACATTGTCAAATACGGACTATTCTAAAATATCATCCAAACACTTCATAGAACAAAGCTGAGTTTCTTCTTACTAGGGAAGGAAGAACACCTTAACAGAGTGGTGTTATATTATTAATAATACAATATTATTTATAATATTTATTTTCTTGGACAAATATTTCCTGTGTGGGAGTCATAGGGTCTTGGTCCCCTGAAGGTTCATTGAAAATTCACTGGCATGAGATAGATTAACAGGAGAAAAGACATAACATGTTTACTTAATATATATACATGGGGGCCCTTCAGAATGAAGACACAATTTCCCAGTGAGTTACAGAAAATTATATATCACCCTGAGACCACAGTAAAGAGTTTACACTCAGAGCAAGGCCTGAAACACATTTAGTGGCAAGTCAGGTTAGGAGACAGAGAAATGAAAAGGCTTAGCCAGCTAAGGTGGCCTTGTTATATAGATGAAGCCTCCCTTGGAAAGGGGAGGGGGCACAGAGATTCTCTACAGATGCACATTTTCCCCAGTTATGACAGCTTGGGGGTGGTGGGGAGCAGTAGGGGGTGGAGGCAGCGGGGGCAGGGAGAGCATCAGGATAAATAGCTAGTACATGTGGATCTTAATACCTACGTGATGAGTTGATGGGTGCAGCAAACCACCATGGCACATGTTTACCTATGTAACAAACCTGCACATACTGCACATGTATCCCAGAACTTAAAATACAATTTAAAAAAAAAAAAAAGACAGCTTTGCAAGGCCACTTCTGTTTGCTGACCAAGTGGCAGTCATGTCAAAATTTGTCAGAGAAATATATTGTGGGCTAAAATATTTTAATTGCCTTCACTTAGAAGAGTAAATTCATATTGATAAAGATGGTAGAATAATAAAGTTACAGTAATGTGAAGAGTAGTAAGCTGTGGGTGGAGTGGGGGAATGGCTTATTTCTCAACTTCAATAAGAATGTGTCAGACATCAAGTTAACAGCGTTATAAAAGTGGATTTTAGAAGAAAATGAGAGGTAAAACACCCCAAAGCTTCTTTATTGCATCATCATCCTGTGTTTTCCATTAGTCAATTGCCTTATTCTATTAAATGGAACAAAAACAAGCAGAGCAGCATCCTGTGATTTAAACATACCCACATAGACCCTACTAGGAAATTTAAATATACCTGTTTGTAGAATTTCAAAGATGTACCCACGGTTCTGGAACACTGGAGAGGAACAACAGAGAAGGATGAAGTATGGGGACTTCTGGGTATGGCAGGGATGCTAAATAAGCTTATTTTACCTACCAATATTGAGTTCCTAGAGGACTATTTTGAAACTATTCTGAGGCCATGTCTGGACTTTGCAGAAAAGAACAGAATGATGTCTGAAGTCTGCAAACCACATGGGAAGGGTGGCGTTTGCCCTTTCTGAGTTATTGAGTTGAAGAAAGACTATACTCATTGTTTAATTCCATTCAGATACCTTGTTTGCTTTTGCTTTCTCATTCTTCCTGGTAGAGCCACATCAATCCCAAGTAGCTACTCTGTCTTTATTGCCAAAACCTCTGAGTGGAGCCTCTGGAGGGTTCCATGCAAATACTGGTATTCTTTCAGAGAAGTAACAGTCAGGTAGCATTTTTTTTTTTTAAATAGAGACAGCGTCTCACTTTTGTTTGTATGTTTTATAGAGACAGGGTCTCACTATGTTGCCCAGGCTGGTCTCAAACTCCTGGGCTCCAATGATCTTCCTGCCTCAGCCTCCGTATAGTGCCCAGGCTCAGGTGGCATTCTTAAATGACAGCTAGAATAGACTCAGCTGAGGGAACTGAGGTAAATATTAGGAATATTCTGATTGAGATACAGGAGTAAATATAGTATCTCCATGCCCCTTGAACACTGACTGACCTACATTTGGGAATGTGACCCAAACTTGTCAAGAGAATCCTTCTTTAGGATTTTGTAATTTGATGCTAGGGAAAAAAACTCTCTCTTATTTCTTAGGTTCCTAAATGGGCTTGGGTAAAGCCTAAAACTGTAGCAGTAATGCCACTGTCCATACCTTTCCCTGTACCTAATGCAAGAATGAATCTAATCTGAAGCAGCAAAAACCGGGGCTAGCCCACATAGAGAAACATTGCACAGAAAGCAAGAGTAAGAGACCAGATAACTTTATGAATTTTGAGGATTGCCCTACTCACAGACGTTTCAGTTATGTGAGCCAATAAATTCCTTTTGCTGAAGCCAGAGTCTGTCGTTTCAAATTCAAAAAAAAAAAAAAATCTAATTTCTTTAAGACAACACCTAATGATCAGTCTCAAATTCTAGAGACAGGCCTAACTTTGAGGTTCTTCAGGAATCCTCATCTCTTCGGCAGCCTCCCACTGACTGCCACAGATTCCGTAAGCTAGGAAGAAAGTTTTTCACTTTAGAGATGGATTTCACACCAGTCCTCTGTATCTTTTGTACTGCATAGAGCCCAGATTAAAACGCACATCAATTCATAGGAGACCAAATATGCCTGTTAGTGATGACTGCTGTACATCAAAGAAAATGACGGAGGCAAATCTCCATCATTGCAGAGGTTTATTTTCCCAAGGTTGAGGATGTGCCTGGGAAAAAGACACAAACCACAGTAGAATCTGTAGCCTGTTCTTTTCCAAAGAGGATTTTGAAGGCTTCAATATTTAAAAGGGAAAAGCAAGCAGGAGGGGAAAAGGGAAAATAGAAAAATGGGGAAGGCTATGGTCACACTCTTATGAAGCTTTGATTAGGCTTACTTAGCCCATATGTTGCAAATGAAAAGGAGGAGGTGGAAGAAAAAATTATGTATTCATCTCATACTCAGTGAGTCTGAATTTTTACATAAGATAAACAGTAGAGGATGCAGTCAAATACGTATTCATCTTGGGGTGGGAGGGACAATTTCTAGTCTCTCCTTGTTCCATACTTGTGAAGACAAGCTGTTAATTTACATTGTCAGTGTGGCGGGAATGGGTCGGGGGAATCTCCTGTGGAGACATGTGACCTTCTATCTGTAGTTATCAGTTTAGGAACAAAAGGAATGGCAGGTTTTGGGGTATTTTTGTGGCTCAGCTTCCAAGCTTAACTTTTCTCTTTGGCATCGTGAATTTGGGGTCCGGATATTTTATTTTCCTTTCACACTTTATGTAGATGGATAAAAGGAGAGAGAAATTACATGAAGCCATTTTGAAACATAAGAAAACAGAAAAATATTCATACGATTCCTAACCACCTCTTTCAGTCTCCGGAGACATCCTAGGGAAATGACAAAATTCCAAAACGATCCTATTTTTCTGAAAAACAATTAATTTTGTGAAAAGAACGGGAAAGCCTCCTCCTCCCAGTGATAGCACGGCTTTAATTAGCCTGTAAGAGTCATGTTGGGTCACTGCAACCCTCTTCCAATAATGCACACGTCTCATTGGCTTCCTTAGGCTGGTGTCTTGTCAGCTCTGTTTCCTGAAGCCCATGAAGTGTGTTGAGATGCAGCAGAGAGAAACTTCGTCAGGATAAAGGGGAAAGCAATAGGACAGAGTCTCTTGCTGCCTTGCATCAACCAGAATCTCTCTTTTAAAAAGTTATCTTTTATGTAGTGGGCTCCCAAAGAAAACTTAAGGGAAAAAGGGTTTGGACTGTCTAAAAAGTTAGAAACTAGCTGCTTTAACTATATAAATAGCATAAATCCAGCTATTGCATTTTTAAGTATCCCAGATGTTGAAGGTCTTAGATAATGGAAGAAGGTACCACTGCTTTTACACAGATGAAGGTACCTTTGGCACTGTAAGTTGTGTTCATTGTATTAATCTAAAAGCATCACCCACTTCTGCCAAAACTTTATTAGAAAATAAGATTCTGTGAATCTTGCTTTCCAGAGCATGCACCAACCGATGAGTTCTGCGTTTATTAAGAAGTGAAATAAAGATTGAGACAGGGCACTAGTGATGCCTCTGCAGTTTAATCACTTGGGCTTGTCAGTCTTATGTGAAATTCTACCATTTGAGATCAGAAGCTCAGCATGCAAATAAACCTCTATTGTTCCAACACAGAGACCTCCATACATAACATTTCAAGGCATTCTCTTTACATGTAATCAATAATACAAGAAACACCTGGGCTAGCACTCTTTGGTACAAAGGAGAGGTAGAAAGAGGCTACCAGAAACATTGGTATGACAGCCTTTAAATATATTATGCTTTTAATAGAACTATTCCCCAATACATCAGGAACTAAAGTTATTGTGATCCTGTTAATTTTACAATTCTGTCCTTTTCCATAACCAAAAAAGGCCTTAAAAGAAAAAGACAAACCTCTAATTCTTCATCTTACTCCTCATCTTCAAAGCAGACTTTCTTTTCTCCCTTGCATTTAGATTCCATTCTTCTGCTTGAGGTAGTAAGTTCAGGGAATTTTCAAAGAGACAAAAGCTACTCAAAAGAATATAAATGTCAAACACATGTAAATTTCTCCTGCTCCATTTTTCCCCAAGTCAGGAATGTCCTTTGTTGTCTCCTGGTATGTTTCAGCTGGCTGACATCTCTGGTTGAGGAGCAATCATCCAGGCAGCATCCTTACAATGTAATGACAATCAGTTACCAAAAATGTGCAGGCACTGATAACAGGATTCAGAAGGGTCAGAAATGAGTGTAAGAAAATAGATATTTCAAACAAGTGCACAGCAGCTGCTGCAGACCTTGGCTTAAGATTGCATCCAAAACATTTATTAATTTTCTTCTCTAAAACAAAGGGAAGCCAAATGAAATCCTGATAAAGGGTCATTGTGAAGAGGGGGAGAACACTTTCCTGTTTAAATGGTATTCCTGCAGTTAAATTAAAGTCTTCCAAAAACATCTTTTCTCCCACTTGTTCAGCCAAGAAGAGGGAGGTGTTAAGGAGGAGGAAAGACATATCTTCAAATTTATACCTTCTTTGAGGATGATTCTACAGTTTTTACACAGTAAAAAAATAAATCAGGTACATGTAAAAAACAGATACACAAAAAAATTCAGGAAATCAATTAGAACAATA
The DNA here is from genome assembly GCF_043159975.1 of Macaca nemestrina. NCBI lineage: Eukaryota > Metazoa > Chordata > Mammalia > Primates > Cercopithecidae > Macaca > Macaca nemestrina. Next base: position 23,585,363 of record NC_092130.1, on the reverse strand, counting down.
CCAAGAATTTATCCCAATTGGATGCCCTGTCAAAGCAATAACACGTATGCAAACATGAAAGCAGCTGCAGCAGCTAACTTTATTGAGTGCATATTATACTGAGGCACCCTTTTAATTCAAAATGATTCTGCAAACTAGGTAATACCCTTCATCTTGCAGGTGAAAAATCAAAAGCTTAAATAACTTGTTCATGGTCAAGCATTTAATATGAGGGGTCCAGGACTTAAAAGTAACTTGACTGCAAAACCAGGAATAATCTTTGTGCTCTCTACTTAGAAAAAAAAAAGGGGGGGGGGGGATAAGAGCCGGGCAGGGTGGCTCACGCCTGTAATCCCAGCACTTTGGGAGGCAGAGGCGGGTGGATCACGAGGTCAGGAGATCAAGACCATCCTGGCTAACACAGTGAAATCCCATGTCTACTAAAAATATAAAAAGTTAGCTGGGCATGGTGGCAGATGCCTGTGGTCCCAGCTACTCAAGAGGCTGAGGTGGGAGAATGGCATGAACCCAGGAGGCGGAGGTTGCAGTGAGCTGAGATCATGCCACCACACTCCAACCTCGGTGACAGAGCGAGACTGTCTCAAAAAAAAAAAAGATAAGTTGGGAAACCAGAATGGGGAGGGATCTAGAGCTCTTATCACATGAAAGAACTTCAGCCACTTAATCTAGAGAAAAGCAACTTGACAGGCTTTATAGAAGCTGTGGGAAAATATGTGAAAGGCCACCATATGGGTGAGGAGAGACTTCCTTTCAATACATATGTTCCATTAAAAACAAACAATAATTTGTAGGTTCTACTTCTAGCTGTCACAGAGAAGTTTCATTCATAGTAAACTTCCCACTGAAAACAACTAAAAAATCTAGGAAAAATTAACATTATTAAAAAAACTGTTCACATTCATTGGAGAATAAATAAGGCAGCCGGTATTCAATAGATCAAGATCCCAGAAAGAAGGAAAATGTATTGAGAAAATCCCTATATTCATTATTTTTTTCCCCTCCATAAGGCTCTTGCCAATTTTTAGAGAAATGCACAGAGGCAGATCAGAAATTAGCAATCAAGAGATTCTGGCAACCTCACCGAATTGGAAAAATCAAAATAAATGAGCTCAGGGCTACCCAGGAAGCTGGGAAAAAACATTTCTAGATAAACATTCCTAAAAGTGTGGTAATTCGTCATCAATAGAGTTGTTACAGGAAAGGGGTCTCAATCCAGAACCCATGAGAGGGTTCTTGGATCTTGCACAAGAAAGAATTCAGGGTGAATCCATAGAGTAAAGTGAAAGCAAGTTTATTAGGAAAGTAAGGGAATAAAAGAATGACTACTCCACAGACAAAGCAGCCCTGAGGGCTGCTGGTTGCCCATTTTTATGGTTATTTCTTGAAGATATGCTAAATAAGAGCTGGATTATTCAGGTCTCCACTTTTCAGAGCATATAGGATAACTTTCTGATGTTGCCATTTGATTTGTAAACTGTCATGGTGCTGGTGGGAATGTAGCAGTGAGGAGGACCAGAGGTTGCTCTCGAGGCCATCTTGGTTTTGGTGGATTTTAGCCAGCTTCTTTACTGTAACCTGTTTTATCAGCAAGGTCTTCATGACCTGTATTTTGTGCCAACCTCCTATCTCATACTGTGACTTAGAATGCCTTAACCATCTGAGAATGCAGCCCAGTAGGTCTCAGCCTCATTTTACCCAGCTCCTATTCAAGATGGAGTTGCTATGGTTCACACACCTCTGACAAAGTGACATTAAAAAACTACTAAAGGAGGTTCTTTCAGTAGAAGGAAGATGATTCCTGGTAGAAGAACACTTGCAGAAAATAAGAGTAAATACACGGATAAATTTAAATAAATGTTGACTAATATAAGTCATCTTGTGCAAATAAATTGTACACCCACAAATGTAGTATAATTTATATATAGTTTAAACATATGACAATAACACAAAAAATGGGAGGGAATGGTAAATAAAGTTAAAGTTTTTAAGCTTTGATTTATCCTAGAAATACTAAAAGTAAAATTTGGAGTAGTCTAGTTCAAAAATTTATCTTGTAATGTTTAGGATAGAATCTAAAATATAATTTTAAAATGTATAACTGTAAAATAAAACTTTAAAAAGAGAAGACGCTGATCACACCTGAGGCAGGAGGATTGCTTGAGCCCAGGAGTTTAAGACCAGCCCGGGCAACAGGGTGAGACTCTGTCTAGAATAAAAAAAAAAAAAATACAAAAATTAACCGAGTATGGTGGTGCATGCTGGTTGTCGTAGCTACTAAGGAGGCTGAAGTGGGAGGATTACATGAACCCAGGCGATTGAGGCTACAGTGAGCCATATCTTGCCATTGTCATCCAACCTGGGCAACAAGGAAGACTCTTAAAGAGAGAGAGAAAGAAGACAATAGAGAAACAAGAATAATATTAAAATATTTGATTAAAAGACTAAAAGGACAGAAGAAAATGTAACAGGTGTGACACATAGAAAGGACAGTAAGATAACAGATTTAAACTCCAATATATCAGCAATTACATTAAACATAAATGGACATTAAATATCCTTTAAAAACACAAAATGGCCATATTGGGAAATAATGAAAAAATAATAATAACAACTTCCAAATGTTGTTTGCAGGAGACATATCTATTAAATAAGAACCAGAGGGGGCAAAAAAGAAAATCCTCACAAATACAAATCAAAAGAAAGCTGCTGTAGGTATATTAACATGAAACCAAGAAGATTTCAAGATGAGAAGTATTATTACCAATAAAAAGGCAGAGCTTGTAACAACAAAAGGTTAATTTTGGTAGAAAGTAACTGTGTATACCCCCCAATAACACCAGCTCAAGATACATAAATCACAAACTGATCAAACTAAAAGGAGAAACAAAAATATACATTTATAGGGTTGAGAACAGCTCTCATCTCAGTAACTGATAGAACAAAAAGAAAAATAAAAAGAGAAGATGGTCGAATAGGAATAGCTCTAGTCTGCAGCTCCCAGAGTGAAGATGAGTGATTTCTGCATTTCCCACTGAGGTAACTTAGTTCACCTCATTGGGACTGGTTGGACAGTGGGTGCAACCCACAGAGGGGGAACCAAAGCAGGTTGGGGCGTCACCTCACCTGGGATGCACAAGGGGTTGGGGGATTTCCCTTTCTAAGTCAAGGAAAGCCGTGACAGACTACCTGGACAAACGGGACATTCCCGCTCAAATACTGTGCTGTTCCCAAGGTCTTAGCAACCAGCAGACAAAGTGATTCTCTCCAGTGCCTGACTAGGCGGCCCCCACACCCACGGAGCCTTGCTCACTGCTAGCAGGGCAGTCTGAGATTGATCTGCAAGATGGCAGCCTGGCTGGGGGAGGGGCCTCCACCATTGCTGAGGCTTGAGTAGGTAAAAAAGCAGCCAGGAAGCTAAACTGGGTGGAACCCACCACAGCTCAACAAGGCCTACTGCCTCTAGACTCCACCTCTGTGGGCAAGGCACAGCTGAATGAAAGGCAGCAGACAACTTCTGCAGACTTAAACGTCCCTGTCTGACAGCTCTGAAGAGAGCAGCGGATCTCCCAGCATGACGTTTGAGCTCTGAGAACGGACAGACTGCCTCCTCAAGTAGGTCCCTGACCCACGTGTAGCCTAACTGGGAGACACCTCCCAGTAGGGGCTGACAAACACCTCATATAGGCAGCTGGCCCTCTAGGATGAAGCTTCCAGAGGAAGAATCAGGCAGCAATATTTGCTGTTCTGCAATATTTGCTGTTCTGCAGCATCTGCTGGTGCTACCCAAGCAAACGGAGTCTGGAGTGGAACTCCAGCAAACTCCAACAGACCTGCAGTTGAGGGACCTGACTGTTAGATGGAAAACTAAAACAGAAAGTAATAGCATCAACCTCAACAAAGGTCATCTACACCAAAACCCCATCTGTAGGCCACCAACATCAAAGACCAAAGGTAGACAAAACCACAAAGATGTGGAGAAACCAGAGCAGAAAAGCTGAAATTTCTAAAAATCAGAGTGACTATTCTCCTCCAAAGGATCACAGATCCTCACCAGTGACAGAACAAAGCTGGACAGAGAATGACTTTGATGAGCTGACAAAAGTAGGCTTCAGAAGGTTGAATATAACAAAATTCTCCAACCTAAAGGAGGATGTTCGAACCCATCACGAGGAAGCTAAAAATCTTGAAAAACGATTAGACGAATGGATAACTAGAATAAACAGCGTAGAGAAGGCCGGAAGTGACCTGATGGAGCTGAAAACCATGGCACGAGAACGTCATGATGCATGCACAAGCTTCAATAGCCAATTCGATCAAGTAGAAGAAAGGGTATCAGTGACTGAAGATCAAATTAATGAAATAAAGCAAGAAAACAAGGTTAGAGAAAAAAGAATAAAAGCACATGAACAAAGCCTTCAAGAAATATGGGACTATGTGAAGACCAAACCTACGTTTGATTGGTGTACCTGAAAGTGATGGGGAGAATGGAACCAAGTTGGAAAACACTCTTCAGGATATTATGCAGGAGAACTTCCCTAACAGAGTAAGGCAGGCCAACATTCAAATTCAGGAAATACAGAGACCACCACAAAGACACTCCTCGAGAAGAGCAACCCCAAGACACATAATCGTCAGATTCATCAAGGTTGAAATGAAGTAAAAAGTGTTAAGGGCAGCCAGAGAGAAAGGTCAAGTTACCCACAAAGGGAAGCCCATCAGACTAACAGCAGATCTCTCAGCAGAAACCCTACAAGCCAGAAGACAGTGGGGGCCAATATTCAACATCCTTAAAGAATTTTCAACCCAGAATTTCGTATCCAGCCACACTAAGCTTCATAAGTGAAGGAAAAATAAAATCCTTTACAGACAAGCAAATGCTGAGAGATTTTGTCACCACCAGGTCTGCCTTACAAGAGTTCCTGAAGGAAGCACTAAAAGTGGAAAGGAACAACCCATACTAGCCACTGCAAAATCATGCCAAATTGTAAAGACCATCAATCCTATGAATAAACTGCATCAATTAATGGGCAAAATAACCAGTGAACATCATAATGACAGGATCAAATTCACACATAACAATATTAACCTTAAATGTAAATGGGCTAAATGACCCAAATAAAAGACACAGACTGGCAAATTGGATAAACAGTCAAGACCCATCAGTGTGCTGTATTCAGGAGACACATCTCATGTGCAGAGACACACATAGGCTCAAAATAAAGGGACAGAGGAAGATCTACCAAGCAAATGGAAAGCAAAAAAAAAAAAGCAGGGTTGCAATCCTAGCCTCTGATGCAACAGACTTTAAACCAACAAAGATCAAAAGAGACAAACAAGGTCATTACATAATGGTAAAGGGATCAAGTCAACAAGATGAGCTAACTATCCTAAATACACATGGACCCAATACAGGAGCACCCAGATTAATAAAGCAAGCCCTTAGAGACCTATAAAGAGACTTAGACTTCCACACAATAATAATGGGAGACTTTAACAATGCACTGTCAATATTACATCAACGAGACAGGAGTTTAACAAGGATATCCAGGACCTGAACTCAGCTCTGCAACAGACAGACCTAATACACATCTACAGAACTCTGCACCCCAAATCAACAGAATACACATTCCTCTCAGCACCACATCGCACTTATTCTAAAATTGACCACATAATTGGAAGTAAAGCACTCCTCAGCAAATGCAAAAGAGCAGAAATGACAACAAACTGTCTCTCAGACCACAGTGCAATCAAACTAGAACTCAGGATTAAGAAACTCACTCAAAACTGCACAACTTCATTGAAACTGAACAACTTCCTCCTGAATGACTACTGGATAAATAACAAAATGAAGGCAGAAATAAAGAAGTTCTTTGAAACAAATGAGAACAAAGACACAACATACCAGAATCTCCAGGTCACATTTAAAGAAGTGTGTAGAGGGGAATTTATAGCACTAAATGCCCACAAGAGAAAGCAGGGAAGATCTAAAATTGACACCCTAACATCACAATTAAAATAACTAGAGAAGCAAGAGCTAATAAATTCAAAACCTAGCAGAAGGCAAGAAATAACTAAGATCAGAACAGAACTGAAAGATAGAGACATAAAAAACCCTTCAAAAAAATCAGTGAATCTAGGAGGTGGTTTTTTGAAAAGATCAACAAAATTGATAGGCCACTAGCAAGACTAATAAAGAAGAAAAGAGAGAAGAATCAAATAGATACAATAAAAAATGATAAAGGGGTATCACCACCAATCTCACAGAAATAGAAATTACCATCAGAGAATACTATAGATGCCTCTATGCAAATAAACTAGAAAATCTAGAAGAAATTGATAAATTCCTGGACACATACACCCTCCCAAGACTAAACCAGGTAGAAGTTGAATCTCTGAATAGACCAATAACAAGCTCTAAAATTGAGGCAATAATAGCCTACGATCAAAAAAAGTCCAGGACCAGACAGATTCACAGGCAAACTCTACCAGAGGTACAAAGAAGAACTGGTACTATTCCTTCTGAGACTATTCAGATGAATAGAAAAAGAGGTAATCCTCCATAGCTCATTTTATGAGGCCAACATCATCCTGATACCAAAGCCTGGCAGAGACACAACAAAAAAAGAGAATTTTAGACCAATATCCCTGATGAACATTGATGCCAAAATACTCAATAAAATACTGGAAAACCAAATCCAGCAGCACATCCAAAAGCTTATCCACCATGGGCTAGGCATGGTGGCTCATACCTGTAATCCCAGCAATTTGGGAGACCGAGGTGGGCAGATCATGAGGTCAGGAGATCAAGACCATCCTGGCTAACATGTGAAAACCCATCTCTACTAAAAATACAAAAAAAATTAGCCAGGCCTTGTGGCGGGTGCCTGTAGTCCCAGCTACTCAGGAGGCTGAGACGGGAGAATGGCATGAACCCAGGAGGCAGAACTTGCAGTGAGCCGAGATCACGCCACTGCACTCCAGCGTGGGCAACAGAGTGAGACTCCGTCTCAAGAAAACAAAACAAAAAAATGCTTATCCACCATGATCAGGTCGGCTTCATCTCTGGGATGCAAGCCTGGTTCAACATATGGAAATCAATAAACGTAATCCATCACATAAACTCAACCAATGATAAAAACCAAATGATTATCTCAATAGATGCAGAAAAGGCCTTCAACAAAATTCAACAACACTTCATGCTAAAAACTCTCAACACGTCGGGCATGGTGGCTCACACCTGTAACCCCAGCATTTTGGAAGGCCAAAGCAGGCAGATCTTGAGGTCAGGTTTTAGAGACCATCCTGGCTAACACGGTGAAACTCTGTCTCTACTAAAAATACAAAAAAATTAGCTGGGCGTGGTGGTGGGCGCCTGTAGTTCCAGCTACTCGGGAGGCTGAGGCAGAAGAATGGCATGCACCCAGGAGGCGGAGCTTGCAGTGAGCTGAGATCGTGCCACCGCACTCCAGCCTGGGCAACAGAGCGAGACTCTGTCAAAAAAAAAAAAAAAAAAAAGAAAGAAAAAGAAACAAAACTCTCAGTAAACTTAGGTATTGATGGAATGTATCTCAAAATAATAAGAGCTATTTATGACAACTCACAGCCAATATCACACTGAATGGACAAAAACTGGACACATTCCCTTTGAAAACCGGCACAAGACAGGGATGCCCTTTCTCAACACTCCTATTCAACATAGTGTTGGAAGTTCTGGCCAGGGTAATCAGGCAAGAGAAAGAAATAAAGTCTATTCAATTAGGAAATGAGGAACTCAAATTGTCCCTGTTCACAGATGACATCATTGTATATTTAGAAAACCCCATCATCTCAGTCCAAAATCTCCTTAAGCTGATAAGCAACTGCAGCAAAGTCTCAGGATACAAAACCAATGTGCAAAAATCACAAGCATTCCTATACACCAATAATAGACAGAGAGTCAAATCATGAGTGAACTCCCATGCACAATAGCTTCAAAGAGAATAAAATACCTAAGAATCCAACTTACAAGGGATGTGAAGGACCTCTTCAAGGAGAACTACAAACCACTGCTAAAAGAAATAAAAGGACACAAACAAAGGAAGAATATTCCATGCTCATGGATAGGAAGAATCAATATCGTGAAAATGGCCATGCTGCCCAAAGTAATTTATAGATTCAATGCCATTCCCATCAACCTACCAATGATTTTCTTCACCGAATTGAAAAAAAATACTTTAAATTTCATATGGAACCAAAAACAAGCCTGTGTAGCCAAGACAATCCTAAGTCAAAAGAACAAAGCTGGGAGGCATCACGCTACCTGACTTTGAACTATACTGCAAGGCTACAGTAACCAAAACAGCATGGTACTGGTACCAAAACAGAGAGATAGACCAATGGAACAGAACAGAGGCCTCAGAAATAACACCACACATCTACAACCATCTGATCTTTGAGAAACCTGACAAAAACAAGCAATGGTGGAAGGATTCCCTATTTAATAAATGGTACTGGGAAAATTGGCTAGCCATATGTAGAAAGCTGAAACTGGATTCCTTCCTTACACCTTATACAAAAATTAATTCACAATGGATTTGAGACTTAAATGTTAGACCTAAAACCATACAAGCCCTAGAAGAAAACTTAGGCCATACCATTCAGGACATAGGCATGGGCAAGGACTTCATGACTAAATCACCAAAAGCAATGGCAACAAAAGCCAAAATTGACAAATGGGATCCAATTAAAATAAAGAGCTTCTGCATGGCAAATGAAACTACCATCATAGTGAACAGGCAACCTACAGAATGTGAGAAAATTTTTGCAATCTACCCATCTGACAAAGGGTTAATATCCAGAATCTACAAAGAACTCAAACAAATTTACAAGAAAAAAAAAAAAAAACTCATCAAAAAGTGGGTAAAGCATATGAACAGACACTTCTCAAAGACATCTATGCAGCCAACACACACATGAAAAGATGCTCATCATCACTGGTCATTAGAGAAATGCCAATTGAAACCACAATGAGATACCATCTCATGCCAGTTAGAATGGCTATCATTAAAAAGTCAGGAGCCGGGTGCAGTGGCTCATGCCTGTAATCTCAGCACTTTGGGAGGCTGAGGCGGGTGGATCACCTGAAGTCAGGAGTTCAAGACCAGCCTGACCAAAATGGAGAAACTCCATCTCTACTAAAAATACAAAATTAGCCAGGCATGGTGGTGCATGCCTGTAATCCCAGCTACTCGGGAGGCTGAGGCAGGAGAATCGCTTGAACCCAGGAGGCGGAGGTTGTGGTGAGCCGAGATCGTGCCATTGCACTCCAGCCTGGGCAAAAAGAGCGAAACTCCGTCTCAAAAAAAAAGTCAAGAAACAACAGATGCTGGAGAGGGTGTGGAGAAATAGGAACCCTTTTACACTATTGGGGGAGTGTAAATTAGTTCAACCATTGTGGAAGACAGCGTGGCGATTCCTCAAGGATCTAGAACTAGAAATACCATTTGACCCAGCAATCCCATCACTGGGTATATACCTAAAGGATTATAAATCATGCTACAATAAAGACACATGCACACATATGTTTACTGCATTACTATTCACAATAGCAAAAACTTGGAACCAACCCAAATGTCCATCAATGATAGACTGGATTAAGAGAATGTGGCACCATGGTATACTATGCAGCCATAAAAAAGGATGAGTTCATGTCCTTTACAGGGACATGGATGAAGCTGGAAACCATCATTCTCACAAACTATCACAAGGACAGAAAATCAAGCACCACATGTTCTCACTCACTGGTGGGAATTGAACAATGAGATCACTAGGACACAGGGCAGGGAACATCACACACTGGGACCTGTCGGTGGGTTGAGGGCTGGGGGAAGGATAGCATTAGGAGAAATACCTAATGTAAATGATGAGTTGATGGATGCAGCAAGCCAACATGGCACATGTATACCTATGTATCAAACCTGCACGTTTTGCACATGTACCATGGAACTTGAAGTATAATAAACAATTTTAATAAAGAAAAAGAAAAAGATGTATTTTTGAACAATCCAATTAACCAGTTTGACTAACTGGTATGTAGATAGAACACTATGCCAAACAGCTGCAGAATACACATTATTTTCAAATGCACATGGTATATTTACCAAAATGGGCCATGAAACCAGAATCAGTACTCTGACCACAGTAGAATTAAGTTAGAAATCAGTAACCAAGTGATAACTAGAAAATCACCAAATGTTTATAAATTAAGGAATTGTGTTCTAAATTACCCTGAAGTCAGAGAAGAAATAAAGCAAATTAGCAAGTACTTTGAGTAAGGTATCAGAATTTGTGCAATGTAGATAAAATAGTGTTTACAGAGAAATTCATAAAATCAAACACACTTTGGAAAAAACCCGAAAAAATTATTTAATCATCTCCTAAAAAGCTAAAAAAAAAAAGTACAGCAAATTAAATGCAAAAAAAGTAGAAGGGGGGGGCGGAGCAAGATGGCCGAATAGGAACAGCTCCAGTCTCCAACTCCCAGTGCGAGCGACACAGAAGACCGGTGATTTCTGCATTTTCAACTGAGGTACTGGGTTCATCTCACTGGGGAGTGCCGGACAATCAGTGCTGGTCAGCTGCTGCACCCGACCAGCGAGAGCTGAAGCAGGGTGAGGCATCACCTCACCTGGGAAGCGCAAGGGGGAAGGGAATCCCTTTTCCTAGCCAAGGGAACTGAGACACACAACACCTGGAAAATCGGGTAACTCCCACCCCAATACTGCGCTTTAAGCAAACAGGCACACCAGGAGAGTATATCCCACACCTGGCCGGGAGGGTCCCACGCCCACAGAGCCTCCCTCATTGCTAGCACAGCAGTCTGCGATCTCCGGCAAGGCAGCAGCGAGGCTGGGGGAGGGGCGCCCACCATTGCTGAGGCTTAAGTAGATAAACAAAGCTGCTGGGAAGCTCGAACTGGGTGGAGCTCACAGCAGCTCAAGGAAACCTGCCTGTCTCTGTAGACTCCACCTCTGGGGACAGGGCACAGTAAACAATAACAAAAGCAGGAGAAACCTCTGCAGACGCAAATGACTCTGTCTGACAGCTTTGAAGAGAGCAGTGGATCTCCCAACACGGAGGTTGAGATCTGAGAAGGGACAGACTGCCTGCTCAAGTGGGTCCCTGACCCCTGAGTAGCCTAACTGGGAGACATCCCCCACTAGGGGCAGTCTGACACCCCACACCTCACAGGGTGGAGTACACCCCTGAGAGGAAGCTTCCAAAGCAAGAATCAGACAGGTACACTCGCTGTTCAGCAATATTCTATCTTCTGCAGCCTCTGCTGCTGATACCCAGGCAAACAGGGTCTGGAGTGGACCTCAAGCAATCTCCAACAGACCTACAGCTGAGGGTCCTGACTGTTAGAAGGAAAACTATCAAACAGGAAGGACACCTACACCAAAACCCCATCAGTACATCACCATCATCAAAGACCAGAGGCAGATAAAACCACAAAGATGGGGAAAAAGCAGGGCAGAAAAGCTGGAAATTCAAAAACTAAGAGCGCATCTCCCCCAGCAAAGGAGCGCAGCTCATCGCCAGCAACGGATCAAAGCTGGACGGAGAATGACTTTGATGAGAGGAGAGAAGAAGGCTTCAGTCCATCAAATTTCTCAGAGCTAAAGGAGGAATTACGTACCCAGCGCAAAGAAACTAAAAATCTTGAAAAAAAAGTGGAAGAATTGATGGCTAGAGTAATTAATGCAGAGAAGGTCATAAATGAAATGAAAGAGATGAAAACCATGACACGAGAAATACGTGACAAATGCACAAGCTTCAGTAACCGACTCGATCAACTGGAAGAAAGAGTATCAGCGATTGAGGATCAAATGAATGAAATGAAGCGAGAAGAGAAACCAAAAGAAAAAAGAAGAAAAAGAAATGAACAAAGCCTGCAAGAAGTATGGGATTATGTAAAAAGACCAAATCCACGTCTGATTGGGGTGCCTGAAAGTGAGGGGGAAAATGGAACCAAGTTGGAAAACACTCTTCAGGATATCATCCAGGAGAACCTCCCCAACCTAGTAGGGCAGGCCAACATTCAAATCCAGGAAATACAGAGAATGCCACAAAGATACTCCTCGAGAAGAGCAACTCCAAGACACATAATTGCCAGATTCACCAAAGTTGAAATGAAGGAAAAAATCGTAAGGGCAGCCAGAGAGAAAGGTCGGGTTACCCACAAAGGGAAGCCCATCAGACTCACAGCAGATCTCTCGGCAGAAACTCTACAAGCCAGAAGAGAGTGGGGGCCAATATTCAACATTCTTAAAGAAAAGAATTTTAAACCTAGAATTTCATATCCAGCCAAACTAAGTTTCATAAGTGAAGGAGAAATAAAATCCTTTACAGATAAGCAAATGCTTAGAGATTTTGTCACCACTAGGCCTGCCTTACAAGAGACCCTGAAGGAAGCACTAAACATGGGAAGGAACAACCGGTACCAGCCATTGCAAAAACAAGCCAAAATGTAAAGACCATCGAGGCTAGGAAGAAACTGCATCAACTAATGAGCAAAATAACCAGTTAATATCATAATGGCAGGATCAAGTTCACACATAACAATATTAACCTTAAATGTAAATGGACTAAATGCTCCAATTAGAAGACACAGACTGGCAAACTGGATAAAGAGTAAAGACCCATCAGTCTGCTGTATTCAGGAGACCCATCTCACATGCAGAGACATACATAGGCTCAAAATAAAGGGATGGAGGAAGATTTACCAAGCAAATGGAGAACAAAAAAAAAGCAGGGGTTGCAATACTAGTCTCTGATAAAACAGACTTTAAACCATCACAGATCAAAAGAGACAAAGAAGGCCATTACATAATGGTAAAGGGATCAATTCAACAGGAAGAGCTAACTATCCTAAATATATATGCACCCAATACAGGAGCACCCAGATTCATCAAGCAAGTCCTTAGAGACTTACAAAGAGACTTAGACTCCCATACAATAATAATGGGAGACTTCAACACTCCACTGTCAACATTAGACAGATCAACGAGACAGAAAGTTAACAAGGATATCCAGGAATTGAACTCATCTCTGCAGCAAGCAGACCTAATAGACATCTATAGAACTCTACACCCCAAAGCAACAGAATATACATTCTTCTCAGCACCACATTGTACTTACTCCAAAATTGACCACATAATTGGAAGTAAAGCACTCCTCAGCAAATGTACAAGAACAGAAATTATAACAAACTGTCTCTCAGACCACAGTGCAATCAAACTAGAACTCAGGACTAAGAAACTCAATCAAAACCGCTCAACTACATGGAAACTGAACAACCTGCTCCTGAACGACTACTGGGTACATAACGAAATGAAGGCAGAAATAAAGATGTTCTTTGAAACCAATGAGAACAGAGATACAACATACCAGAATCTCTGGGACACATTTAAAGCAGTGTGTAGAGGGAAATTTATAGCACTAAATGCCCACAAGAGAAAGCAGGAAAGATCTAAAATTGACACTCTAACATCGCAATTAAAAGAACTAGAGAAGCAAGAGCAAACACATTTGAAAGCTAGCAGAAGGCAAGAAATAACTAAGATCAGAGCAGAACTGAAGGAGATAGAGACACGAAAAACCCTCCAAAAAAATTCAATGAATCCAGGAGTTGGTTTTTTGAAAAGATCAACAGAATTGACTGACCGCTAGCAAGACTAATAAAGAAGAAAAGAGAGAAGAATCAAATTGACGCAATAAAAAATGATAAAGGGGATATCACCACTGACCCCACAGAAATACAAACTACCATCAGAGAATACTATAAACACCTCTATGCAAATAAACTGGAAAATCTAGAAGAAATGGATAATTTCCTGGACACTTACACTCTTCCAAGACTAAACCAGGAAGAAGTTGAATCCCTGAATAGACCAATAGCAGGCTCTGAAATTGAGGCAATAATTAATAGCCTACCAAACAAAAAAAGTCCAGGACCAGATGGATTCACAGCTGAATTCTACCAGAGGTACAAGGAGGAGCTGGTACCATTCCTTCTGAAACTATTCCAATCAATAGAAAAAGAGGGAATCCTCCCTAACTCATTTTATGAGGCCAACATCATCCTGATACCAAAGCCTGGCAGAGACACAACAAAAAAAGAGAATTTTAGACCAATATCCCTGATGAACATCGATGCAAAAATCCTCAATAAAATACTAGCAAACCGGATTCAGCAGCACATCAAAAAGCTTATCCACCATGATCAAGTGGGCTTCATCCCTGGGATGCAAGGCTGGTTCAACATTTGCAAATCAATAAACATAATCCAGCATATAAACAGAACCAAAGACAAGAACCACATGATTATCTCAATAGATGCAGAAAAGGCTTTTGACAAAATTCAACAGCCCTTCATGCTAAAAACGCTCAATAAATTTGGTATTGATGGAAGGTACCTCAAAATAATAAGAGCTATTTATGACAAACCCACAGCTAATATCATACTGAATGGGCAAAAACTGGAAAAATTCCCTTTGAAAACTGGCACAAGACAGGGATGCCCTCTCTCACCACTCCTATTCAACATAGTGTTGGAAGTTCTGGCTAGGGCAATCAGGCAAGAGAAAGAAATCAAGGGTATTCAGTTAGGAAAAGAAGAAGTCAAATTGTCCCTCTTTGCAGATGACATGATTGTATATTTAGAAAACCCCATTGTCTCAGCCCAAAATCTCCTTAAGCTGATAAGCAACTTCAGCAAAGTCTCAGGATACAAAATTAATGTGCAAAAATCACAAGCATTCTTATACACAGTAACAGACAAACAGAGAGCCAAATCAGGAATGAACTTCCATTCACAATTGCTTCAAAGAGAATAAAATACCTAGGAATCCAACTTACAAGGGATGTAAAGGACCTCTTCAAGGAGAACTACAAACCACTGCTCAGTGAAATCAAAGAGGACACAAACAAATGGAAGAACATACCATGCTCATGGATAGGAAGAATCAATATCGTGAAAATGGCCATACTGCCCAAGGTAATTTATAGATTCAATGCCATCCCCATCAAGCTACCAATGAGTTTCTTCACAGAATTGGAAAAAACTGCTTTAAAGTTCATATGGAACCAAAAAAGAGCCCGCATCTCCAGGACAATCCTAAGTCAAAAGAACAAAGCTGGAGGCATCATGCTACCTGACTTCAAACTATACTACAAGGCTACAGTAACCAAAACAGCATGGTACTGGTACCAAAACAGAGATATAGACCAATGGAACAGAACAGAGTCCTCAGAAATAATACCACACATCTACAGCCATCTGATCTTTGACAAACCTGAGAGAAACAAGAAATGGGGAAAGGATTCCCTATTTAATAAATGGTGCTGGGAAAATTGGCTAGCCGTAAGTAGAAAGCTGAAACTAGATCCTTTCCTTACTCCTTATACAAAAATTAATTCAAGATGGATTAGAGACTTAAATGTTAGACCTAATACCATAAAAATCCTAGAGGAAAACCTAGGTAGTACCATTCAGGACATAGGCATGGGCAAAGACTTCATGTCTAAAACACCAAAAGCAACGGCAGCAAAAGCCAAAATTGACAAATGGGATCTCATTAAACTAAAGAGCTTCTGCACAGCAAAAGAAACTACCATCAGAGTGAACAGGCAACCTACAGAATGGGAGAAAATTTTTGCAATCTACTCATCTGACAAAGGGCTAATATCCAGAACCTACAAAGAACTCAAACAAATTTATAAGAAAAAAACAAACAACCCCATCAAAAAGTGGGCAAAGGATATGAACAGACACTTCTCAAAAAAAGACATTCATACAGCCAACAGACACATGAAAAAATGCTCATCATCACTGGCCATCAGAGAAATGCAAATCAAAACCACAATGAGATACCATCTCACACCAGTTAGAATGGTGATCATTAAAAAGTCAGGAAACAACAGGTGCTGGAGAGGATGTGGAGAAATAGGAACACTTTTACACTGTTGGTGGGATTGTAAACTAGTTCAACCATTATGGAAAACAGTATGGCAATTCCTCAAGGATCTAGAACTAGATGTACCATATGACCCAGCCATCCCATTACTGGGGATATACCCAAAGGATTATAAATCATGCTGCTATAAAGACACATGCACATGTATGTTTATTGCGGCACTATTCACAATAGCAAAGACTTGGAATCAACCCAAATGTCCATCAGTGACAGATTGGATTAAGAAAATGTGGCACATATACACCATGGAATACTATGCATCCATAAAAAAGGATGAGTTTGTGTCCTTTGTAGGGACATGGATGCAGCTGGAAACCATCATTCTTAGCAAACTATCACAAGAACAGAAAACCAAACACCACATGTTCTCACTCATAGGTGGGAACTGAACAATGAGATCACTTGGACTCGGGAAGGGGAACATCACACACTGGGGCCTATCATGGGGAGGGGGGAGGGGGGAGGGGTTGCACTGGGAGTTATACCTGATGTAAATGATGGGTGCTGACGAGTTGATGGGTGCAGCACACCAACATGGCACAAGTATGCATATGTAACAAACTTGCACATTATGCACATGTACCCTAGAACCTAAAGTATAATAAAAAAAAAAAAAAAGTAGAAGGGAATGTCAAAGAGGAAAAAAAATAAAATAGAAAACATAGCATTTAAAAATTGTGGGTTTTTTCAGAGATTAAATAAACAGATAAACACCTATCAAGACCCATTAAAAGAAATGTGAGAAAACTATACTTAAAATTTTCAGAGGCCGGGCGCGGTGGCTCAAGCCTGTAATCCCAGCACTTTGGGAGGCCAAGACGGGCGGATCACGAGGTCAGGAGATCGAGACCATCCTGGCTAACACGGTGAAACCCCGTCTCTACTAAAAAATACAAAAAACTAGCTGGGCGAGGTGGCAGGAGCCTGTAGTCCCAGCTACTCGGGAGGCTGAGGCAGGAGAATGGCGTGAACCCGGGAGGCGGAGCTTGCAGTGAGCTGAGATCTGGCCACTGCACTCCAGCCTGGGCAACAGAGCGAGACTCCGTCTCAAAAAAAAAAAAAAAAAAAAAAAAAAAAAAAAAAAAATTCAGAAATTGAAACGGGACATCATTAGAGATCTTAAAATATTTAAAAGTTAAGAACTTCTGGCCTTCACATAAGATGTAGAAGGTCTTGAGGGACCATTTCTCCCACCAGATACACTACAGAAATTACTGGATCATCTTCCCAATCTTCCCTATATTTGATATTGGAGGTTTGTAGATGAAAAATGATCCAAAGTTAAATTACAGGGGAGTATAAGGCATTTCTAGCTGAGCAGGTATCAGTGGCCAAATTCTCTTCTGCTGAATTCCACAGGGGCTGGTGGAAGACTGGGCTTATCACAGTCTCTGGAACTCTGCTATGATACAGGAAAGCCTGCAGACCCTGTGGGCTAGTATAAATGGATTGAAGTCTGTAGGAGTTTCAAATGCAAAGAACTTATTCTTCTTACCTGCTGCGATTTCCCCCATGAAACTTTTGGTGTGTGTGTGGAAACGGTATGAAAATGGAATTGGAAAAGCAGAGAAAGAGAACTCTGTAGTCTACTGGTGATTAGATCCCAAGGTCCTACTAGAGAGAGTAGTTTATCATATATACAGTACAGACCAAGTTAGCCCTAAATACATGTGAAAACACAGGTGAAATAAAGCTAACTTAAGCTGTATCCCAGCCACAAACCAGCTCAAATTCTATCTGGATTATAAGGATTGACCCATTTCCCTAACTTACAGACAAAAGAACATGTCCTCCCTTTTAGAAGACAGTATTGTGCTCACTTTGGCAGCACATATACTAAAATCGGAACAAGACACAGAAGATTACCATGGCCCCTGCATAAGGATGACACAAATTCGTGAAGCATTCTGTATTTTAAAAACTGAGTTCATGTCTTTTTGCAGGGACACGGATGAAGCTGGAATCCATCATTCTCAGCAAACTAACAGAGGAACAGAAAACCAAACACTGTGTGTTCTCACTCATGAGTTGGGAGTTGAACAATGAGAACACATGGACACAGGAATGGGAACATCACACATCAGGGTCTATCGTGGGGGTTAGAGGCAAGGGGAGGGAGAGCATTAGGACAAATACCTAACACGTGCAGGCCTTGAAACCTAGATGACGGGTTGACAGGCACAGCAAACCAGCATGGCACATGTAAACCTATGTAACAAACCTGCACATTCTACACATGTATCCTAGAACTTAAAGTATATATATATTTTTAAATTATATATACATATTTAAAAGTTTAAAAAGAATAAAATAGAAGACAGCATTTATACCAAGGGCTGTAGGATTTTATTTTTAATTACACAATTTCTGGCATGCAATAAAAAGCTATGAAATAAGTGAAGAAGCAGGATGTACTCCTAGTTAAGAGGAAAAAAAAACTGAATAGTAGCAGATCCACTAATGGTTCAAATATTGGAATAAACAAAGATTTTAAAATAACCATTGAAATATGTTAAAGAAATTTGAGGATAAGATTGACAAATTGGATAAAAAGAGTGAGAATTTCAAAAGATAAAACTGCTAAAATAGAACCAAGTGAAAATTCTAGAACTGAAAAAAAACTACAATGCATGAAATTAAAAATGTGTTTAATAGAGCTAAAGCAAAATGGACACAGCAGAGAAAACAGCATCAGTCATTTTATCCAGGTCATCACAAACTGGTTGAAAATTTTAAAAAAATGGAAAAATTGTAAGATGCACAAATAAAATAAATTATTAAATGCAGACATAGAAAATAGATTATATTTAGCAGAACAACAATGAAAATCATGGCTGACTTTCATCAGAAAACAACGGGTGACAGCTGGGTATAAAGGTGTGCACCTGTAGTTCCAGCTACCTGGGAGGCTGAGGCAGGAGAATTGGTTAAGCTGAAGAATTCACGTCCAGTCTGAGCAATATAGCAAGATCCTGTCTCTTAAAAAAAAAAGAAAAGAAAAGAAAAAGAAAAAAAGAAACAATGGAAGACAAAAGACGATAGAATTGACATCTTCAAAGTGCTAAAAGAGGGCGGGCGCGGTGGCTCACGCTTGTAATCCCAGCACTTTGGGAGGCTGAGGCGGGTGGATCACGAGGTCAGGAGATCCAGACCATCCTGGCTAACACGGTGAAACCTCATCTCTGCTAAAAATACAAAAAATTAGCCGGGCGTGGTGGTGGGCACCTGTAGTCCTAGCTACTCGGGAGGCTGAGGCAGGAGAATGGCATGAACCCCGGAGGCAGAGCTTGCGGTGAGCCGAGATCATGCCACTGCACTCCAGCCTGGGCGACAGAGCGAGACTCCGTCTCAAAGTGCTAAAAGAAAAAAAAAACATAATTCTGTAAATGAAGTACATATAGACATTTTTAAACAAACAAAAGGTGAGAAAATATGTCACCAGCTTTTGAAGCTAAAAGAAACAATTCAAGATGAAAGCAAAGATCTGCAGGAAGGAAGGAAGGATGACAAAAAGCTCAAATATGTGCATGAACATAAAAGAATACTTTAAATTTTCAAAATTATTGACTATTAAAAACCACAGGCCAGGCACGGTGGCTCACACTTGTAATCTCATCATTTTAGGAGGTCGAGGCAGGTGGATTGCTTGAGCTCAGTAGTTCAATACCAGCCTGAGAAACATGGTGAAACCCCATCTGTACAAAAAAAACCCCACAAAAATTAACTGGGTGTGGTGGTGCGCACCTGTAGTCCCAGCTACTCAGGATGCTGAGGTGGGAGAATGGCTTGAGCCTGGGAGATAGAGGTTGTAGTGAGCTGAGATTGTGCCAGTGCACTCCAGCCTGGGCAACAGAGCAAGACCCTGTCTCAAAACAAAAAACAAAAACCGCCAAAGCAAAACACAATAAAGTTTAGGGGTTTATAATATATAGAGAAATAAAATATGTGACATCAATAGCACAATGAACTAGAGAGGAATTAAGTGGATTTTTTTTTTTTTTTTTTGGCAAAGATTTTACATTGTTCACAAAGTAGCAAAATACTAACTGATTCTTGTGATAAATTGGAGCAGTAAGTTGAGGATGCATATAGTAATCACTACAGTCCCCTACCCGGGCCCCAGCAAAGGAACCTTGTCACAACTGGAGTGGGAGGATAGTTACTACTGTCATCTACCGGGAAGAGGCTTTGTTTTTTTTGTTTGTTGTTGTTGTTGTTGTTGTTGTTGTTGTTGAGATAGAGTCTCGCTTTGTCGCCCAGGCTGGAGTGCAGTGGCCGGATCTCAGCTCACTGCAAGCTCCACCTCCCAGGTTCATGCCATTCTCCTGCCTCAGCCTCCCGAGTAGCTGGGACTACAGGCGCCCGCCACCTCGCCCAGCTAGGTTTTTGTATTTTTTAGTAGAGACGGGGTTTCACCGTGTTAGCCAGGATGGTCTCGATCTCCTGACCTTGTGATCCGCCCGTCTCGGCCTCCCAAAGTGCTGGGATTACAGGCTTGAGCCACCGCGCCCGGCCGAGGCTTTGTTTTAATGAAAATTTTGTAGATGAGGAAACAGAGTCCTAGAGGTTAAATCACTTTCTCTAACACTACCTGTGATAAGCTGAATAATGGCTCCCCAAAATGTCCACATTCTAATCCCTAGAATCTGTGAATATGTTACCTTACATGGGTAAACAGTTTGCAGATGTGTTGAGGATCTCGAGATGGGAAGATTATTCTGGATTATCCTGGTGGGTCCAAAGTAATCACAAGAGCTTTTATAAGAGGAAGGCAGTTGGGTCAGAGTCAGAGAGAACATATTCTGATGAAAGAAGGGGTGAGAGAAAGAGGGGGAATAGATAGAGACTGAGAATGAGTGAAAATGTTACATTTCCAGCTTTGAGGATGGAAGGCGCCTCAAGCCAAGGGATGGAGGCACCCTCTAGAAACTGGAAGAGGTTAGGAAATGGATTTTTCCCTAGAGCTTCCTGAGGTAGCACAGCCCTGCTGACACCTTAATTTCAGTTCATTAAAAACCATTTCGAACTTTTGACCTAAACAACTTTAAGGTAATAAAACTATTTTTAAGTCACTAAATTTGTAGTAATTCATCATAGCAGTAATGGGAAATTAATATACCTATCCAACTAGGATTTTCTTCTAGGTTTTTCTGTTTTCCCAGTCTATGCCTTTATTCACAAGATGGACATAGTTACCATAATGAGAAGAAAAGCTAAAGCATTTATCAGAATGTTTTTGCCCTGCAGATATCTCTGATATTGCCTAACTGATCATGGTGTTCCTAAAATTGAAATAGACAGGCAACCTACCAAAGCCTTATTTGATTTGTGGAAGTGTTACATACAGTGGAAAGAATCCAGCAACCAGCAGACTCCTCATAACATGAGAGTTTCCTAAATCTTAAATTCAAAATATATATACATATATATGTGTCTATATATATGCACATGTATATACATGTATGTACATATATATGCATACATATATACAGATACTTTTATTTATATATGTTTATTTAGGCACGTGTTAAAAAGAAAAACTTCAGCTGAATTAAATTTAAAGGAGTTTAACTGAGCAATGAATGCTTTGCAATTCAGACAGCCCCCAGAATCACAGTTTCAGAGACTCCAGTGCAGCCACGTGGTGGAAGATTTATGGACAGCAAAAGGAAAGTGATATACTGAAAACGGAAATGAGATACAGAAACAACTGGATTGGTTAACAGCTCTGTGTTTGCCTTGTTTGAACATGGTTCAAATAAGGTTGGCTACATTTGATTGGCTGGAACTCAGCGATTGGTACAGGTATGTGTTGTGGTCGGTTTATACCTCCACTTGTTATAGTTCATGATGTACAGAAAAATCTTTAGGCTGAACTTAAATATGTAAGGAGGTGGCTATAGGCTAAGCTTGATTTAACACACGCATACATGTACAAATATACATATATGCATGTATATATACTATATACACACATTCTATGGAAATCTATATCGATATGCTTACAGATATTCACATACATATGTGTGTGTGTATGTAGTATGTGTATTTCCACGTATATGAGCAAAATGTCCTTGAAAAAATACAAAAACTGTTTAGAAAGCTACATCCAAGAAGGGGAACTGAGATCCTAGAGGATAAAGGTGGGAGTTTATTGTTATGGTTAGATATCCTTTTGTACTTTTTAAATGTTGACCCATGTAAGTATATCGCTGATATTTTTTAAAACACACATAAAATTTTAAAAAAATAAAGAATTCTTCTATTATACTATTGGGGCTAAGAAAATGATACCCCAAAATGAAGGCTTCAGAAGCAGCCCAGAAGCTTCTCTTCCAAAAGTTTCTCTCTGACGTTCTCTTGACCTGCTATCATTGACCCCTCATTCTTTCCTGAGGCTAGCAATAGAAACTAGAATCTCTCTTCCCCAAAGGTGGATCAAAAAACCAGAACCCCTTTTCCCCAACACCAGTCATAGGACCTAAAAACATTACTCAAACTTATCCCCCACCTTTCTGTGTAAAAACTGACCATACAGAAATTACCTGACCTATCTTGTTTGATTATAGATTGCAAGACTCCCATTCCAGAAAGGGTCCTGTCCCATACTCAGAAGGAAGGAATGCTGCTCAGAGAGGCCAAGAAGAATCTAGACAGACAGGCCTTGCTGGGGTTTTTCCCCCACTCGGTCTATTAGCATTAGATCTCACATTTTTTGCTCAATCCTATTTCCACACGGCCATCCATAGTTTGTTGAACCTGAGGGTAAAAATGGACAATTTCCCCTGTATCTTCGGGTCTTCATTCTGAAGGCTCCCATGCACATTAATTCGTTTGTATGCCTTTTTTTCCCAAGAATCTACCTTTTGTTGGTTGATTCTCAGCGAACCTTTGGAAGGCGAAGAAGTTTGCCCTTTGCCTTTGTAATACGTCCGTCAGCAAGAGTCAAGAGAGACTCCATATGCTTTTCCCCAAGACCCTCAACCACGTCCTCCACCCAACCTTCACTGCCTTTCCTTCACTGTCTGCCTTGAGACAGTGGGGCCTAATCACTCTATGCCTTTCCTTCCTGTTTCCAGAGGAATCTCAGACCCTAGGGAAGCTCCCATTTCCCATGGTTCTCTGCACCAGTATAATACCTCCCCTTGCCCCCTCGACTTCCTTCCGTCCTTGCTTTATTTTCTTCATAGCATTGATCACTAATCTGGTATTCTATACCTTACTCCCTTATCTGGATCATCACCTGTATCTCTCTAATACAAACTGAGCTCTATCAGAGCAAGGATTCTTGTCTGCCTTGTTCATTTTTGTAGCCAAAGCCTGAGTAAGAGTGCCTGGACATACTGAGAGAAGAGAGACAGACTCTCTCATATTGTTTTATATTGTTTTATACTCAGAAAAAGAGAAGAGAAGAGAAACTAAAGGCAGGTAGCCCAGCACCTAGGAACCAGACCCGAAACCCAGGACTGGGCCTGCCTGACCTAAGCCTAGTAGTTAAAGATCGACCCCTGACCTAACTGGTTGTTATCTATAGATTCCAGACATTGTATGGAAAGGCACTGAAAAAATCCCTGTCCTGTTCTGCTTCGTTCTGATTACCGGTGCATGCAGCCCCCAGGCACGTACCCCCTACTTGCTCAAATCGAACACGACCCTCTCATGCGGACCCCCTCTTAGAGCTGTGAGCCCTTAAAAGGGACAGGAATTGCTCACTCTGGGATCTCGGCTCTTGAGACAGGAGTCTTGTCAATGCTCCCAGCCAAATAAACCTCTTCCTTCTTTAACTCCCTTTCTGAGGAGTTTTGTCTGTGGCTTGTCCTGCTACAATACACCAGGCTCCCAATGAACACTTAATAATGGAGGAAGACAATGATCATTGAATACTATGCTGGGAACCACAGCTTTGCTGGCACTAAAATGAAGAAGAGATAAACAGAGGGATGTATAATCCCTATGGCCACCCATCCACCAGCCTGGCAAGGACTGGGTGGAAAGAAGAAACTGCTGTCAAGGCATGTCCCGTTGTATGTCAGATCCCTCCACACACTTCCACCTTGCAGCAAGAAAAATGCCTGGAAGCCAACTAAACAAGTGGCAGTGTTTGAAGGATAAGGGCCCCTGTGGCTAGGAAACTGCTGATGTGAGAAGGAGAGCACAATTCTACTCACATTTGCAACAGGTAGTGGAGCACCATGAGAAACTTAAATACTGAAATGTTATTATAGTCTTAAGACAGAACATAAAAACCTTCAGCAAGAATAACTAAATGTGGCATTTGGTATTTGCCACATCATTTGTGTTAATCATAGAACATTTCTCAGGGGAGGAGCTCCTAACATTTCTTATATGTAAATATATACTTCATGTAAGTGTCTTTATGAGAATATCGTCTGTGAAAAGCAAATCATTCAACAAATATTTACTGAGCAGTCTTCTGTGCACCAGGCACTGTGCTAGTCCCTGGGAAAATGACACAATAAATAAGATGACGCCCTT
This sequence comes from Macaca nemestrina, assembly GCF_043159975.1. Lineage (NCBI taxonomy): Eukaryota > Metazoa > Chordata > Mammalia > Primates > Cercopithecidae > Macaca > Macaca nemestrina. The sequence goes on along the minus strand of NC_092130.1, from coordinate 23,560,851 downwards.
ATGAAACTTACATTCTAATAAAGAAGCCCAGCACTAAACAAGACACCCAAACCACAAAGACAGTCATTTCAGGCAGTGACTTGTGATGCAAAAGAAACAAATTTGGGGGTCTGAAGATTCCTACTTGAGGATGGGCATGGAGGAAGGCAGAGCAGACACCAGTGGGGCCTCCTTGTCCTTCTGACGTCCCCTGGCCATGCACTACAGCTGCTTGCTCCTCACAATGTGATCCTCAGAACATCAGCAAGGGAGCTTCTAAGAGCTGCAGCATCTCAGGCCTCCTAACAGAACTCTTTAACCAATCTGCATTTTAACAAGATCCCCAGGGTTTGTGAACACACTAAAGTTTGAAAACTACTCTTCAGGACTGTTTCTAACTGCCTGTATTTGCATATTCCCACTGCTCTTTCTGCATAAAGAGGAGCAATCAGAAGTGCTCTCTCCTTCCCCCATGATCCTGTACCAGTGGAGGGGGTATGGAAATGTTCAAGTCCCTCAGCACTCACACAGGTAACCCAGAGGCAGCCTTTTATGCCTTTCCCAGAGCTTCCCACAGGATGAAGCTTGGTGGCCTGCGGTGGTGGCTGGTGCCTCTCGCCACTGATTTCCCCTGCTACTGCCTCCTGTGCCTCCCAAGCCACCTGCTGTCATCTGCTTGCTTGCCTCAGGGTGCTCCGAGGGGAACCCAAGTAAGACAGGGGCCTCTCTGAAGATGTGAGCTGAGAACTGAAGAATGAAAGAAGCCACCTGGTGAAGAGCTGGGAGAGGGAGCAGTCAGTGGAAAGGCCCTGAGGCTCGGGAAAACTGCAATGCTCAAGGACTAGAATGGAGACCAGAGGCAGGAGCACAGTGGGGAGCCCTGTCGAGGGTGGATACAGAAGTACAAGAGTAGAGAAGGGAAGAGTGGATGCTGTTTGCACTAATGCAGTGAGATGATTGTGGCTTAGACATGTCAGTTGCGAGCAAAAGGACCAGAGGCAAGTGGAAGAGTGTTGACCTGTCGTAAAGCCAGGGTTGAAAAACAAACTGTGCAAAATATTCACACACTCAGCAAGCTTCGGATGGATGCATAAAATTAAGCAAATCCTCCAGTCTTACCTGTCTCTATACTAGGGACGCATAAGCTAATGGCTACACCCCAAATGTTTGTTCCTTAGGTTACAATGCCCAGCACTCAGTAACATTTCCTTCTCTAAAAATCTAGAAAATGTTCAAAGAGAAGCTAACTGTTAGGGCTCAGAAAACAATACTTCAAAATGAAATTCCCAGAAGTAAAAGGTTTTCTTCTGACCTTCTCCTGCTCTTCTGTCTCTCAGTCTCATTCTCCCGTGAGGCTAGCCATAGACACTAGAATCCCTCTTCCCAAGGCTGGTCATAGAAACCAGAACCTCTTTTATTCCCTGAAGACAGCCATAAAGCCTAAAAATATCACTCTATTCTTCCTCTGCTTTTCTGTGCAAAAACTGGCCATAACGACATGATCTGGCCTACCTTGTTTGACTGCAGGTCATATAACCCCATTCCAGAGGGTATTCCACCCGATACCCAGAAGGAAAGCAAGCTGCACAGAAAGAATCTGATAGACAAGAGTCTAGACAAACAGGCCTTGCTGGGTTTCCCCATTCTGTCTATTAGCAGATTATACATTTTTGTCCAATCCTGTTTCCACACAGCTGTCCATACTTTATTGAACCTAAGCATAAAAATGGACAGTTTCCCCTGTATCCTGGGTCTTCATTCTGCAGGCTCCTGTGTATACTAATTAAGTAAATATGTATGTGTTTTCTTCAATAAATCTGCCCTTTAGCTGGGCATAGAGGCTTACGCCTATAATCCCAACACTTTGGGAGGCTGAGGCAAGAGCCCAGGAGTTTGAGACCAGCCTGGGCAACATAGGGAGACCCTAGCTCTACAAAAAATAATAATAATAATAAAAACTAGCTGGCATGGTGGTATGTGCCTGTGGTCCCAGATACTCATGAGACTGAGGCTGTAGTGAGCTGTGATCACACCACTGTACTGTCTAGCCTGGGCAATAGAGCCTAGGCAACATAGCGAGATCCTGTCTCAAAAAGGAGAAGAAATGAGTTAAAAAATTAATCTGCCTTTTATGAGCTGATTTTTCAGCAAAACTTCAGAGGTCCAAGGGAACACAACAATAACTATACAACAATAACTAAGATAGTCATGAACTCACTTCCTGGCTTTTGTGTTCCTGAGCTTAGACTAATTTTCATTCCTTTAACAAACAAGTATTAGGTAGCACCTGTTGGCAGGCACTGTAGATTCCAAGATGGGCCAGATAAGGTTACAGCAGGGAGCAGCCCCAGCTATTATAATTCCACATAAGTGTGATAAACACACTATGAACAAAGAGGTATGCAACTACTGACAGAAGTATCCAACCCTTTTATTGGGAGTTAGAGAAAGCTTACAGAAAAGGTAAAACAAAACTGGCATTTGAGTTGGATTTAAAGAGTGAGTAAAAGTTTGTCAGTCAAGGAAGAGGAAAAATGGCAGTTATCTGAGGAAACGTTCAGTAGGGCTGGAATATCCAAGCAATGGGCAGTGAGTAGGGGAGCTATGCATTGCAGAGCTTTCCTAACTTCAGGACTTTTTATTTATTTATTTATTTATTTTATTTTTATTTTTTTGAGACGGAGTTTCTCTCTTGTCACCCAGGCCGGAGTGCAATGGCGTGATCTCTTCTTATTCATTATTCATTCATTATTCACCCCTTCTTATTCATTAGGCTAAGAAGGAGTCCACCTGACTTTCCTGCCTGTCTGACCCTATGGGCATTTAAGTTTGAGATCCTGATGTAGCAATTTGGGAAGCTCAGGGTGGTAGAAACCACCCCTGAGCAAGGATCAGCTGTTCCTTCTCCATGACCTAGCCCCGTCATCTATGAAGAAAGCTGGTTGTGCTAGATGGTCCCCCCTCCTGGCTTGGACAGAAAATCTAAGATTCTGTTTTCCAACAAAACTCCAAAGTCTCTGAAAAGGACAACCTGATTCAGTTCCCTCCAGAGTAAGTAAAGACAATACTGACACCTAGTGGCCCATTAACCAGCTCCATTTAATGCCCTAAAATTTCCAAGGACGGCTGAGTGTTTCGGTGCTGCCAAAACCTTCTTCATGTCCAAAGATACAGGAAACAAAAAATCGCCAAAAATTAATGACATTGAAACAAAAGATAGCATGTGCTGGTTTGTTTTCTAAACCTCTCTGGTGAGGATCCGGCTATATCTTGTTTGTCTTAAACATATTCACTATGTCAAAGCATTTGTATTTAACAACGTATTTCTCTTACATCATGAAAACGAATACGCTTTTAAAAATGCAAGGCTTATTTCCCAGGAGGTAAAAAGCCCAAATACTCTAAACTGTTTTATAATTATTTCTTTGATTTATTAATTAGTCTTCTAAACCCTGAAAAGTAAATAATAAACATCTGAGATTATGAGGACAGGAACTCCATTTGACTAGTTTTTGTGAAGATCTCACCACAGTCTTAAATCCTTAAATGTGGAACAATGAAGTTACTACAGGAGTGAGGGCTGAGGCAGAAATGGCAGGAGAAACACATTTTGAGAATGTCTTTCACTTCCAATGGGCTAATAATTACCAGAGTTTTAAAATCAGCACAATCTAAAATATAACACTTGGTGACATTTAGTCTGACTGTTGATTGAAGTAAAATAAAAGAGTAAAAAAAAATGTATTTTAGTAATTATTATTTCACATTGAAAGCTTTTGATTTTGTCAAAAAGGGTAAGTGGCCTGGCCTTCCGATCCTGACATAAGCTCACATCTCATTGCAATACTTTAAATCAGACTTCAGAATGTGGCATTGGTGAGCAGTGGGGAAGACTTCATGCTAGTTAAACACACCTAAGCAATGTGCCTTTTTATTAGTGAAAAAGGCAACAGCTGGTATCATGACACAAATGAAAGGCTCAAGACAGACATTCAAGAAAAAGTAAAATGACTCACAGACTCCCTCTCCTGTCATAGACAATGAAACTAGGGGGAAAACCAAAAAAATAAATAGCCACTACCAAAAAAGAGAATTGAATGCTGTAATATGCAAAAGACAGTGGCCAAGAAAGGAGGCTGGCTCGCAGAGGGTGCTGAAACTCCCAAGAATGTTCCTTGATACTCCCAAATTGGATAAGAAATGCAAGAAGGATGATATCCTCTTTGCCTCTTTTCATTTCAAGGAAGTACACAGAAATGGCCTGAGGTGGTGAAAAATGAAAAGAGAAGAGAATAGTCAAATCGATCCCCCTGTGCAGAAGCACAGGCTACTAGACTCCACGCTAAATGGGGGAGAAGCATTTAGAAGGTGTTACCCTGTACTTCATTAAGTGGAGCAATCGCAGGTTTGGAACAGAAAACAAAATGTAAGAAAGAAGAACAGAAACCAGTTCCTGTAAGAATGATTGCACCCAAACCTAGCTGACTGTTCCCTTGCCCTACCCCATCCACAGGCTACAGACAGGGGGATGGAAAAACCCCTGAGCCTTCCAGCTGCAGCCAGAGGACGAGGCTAGTCTCAGAAAATGGTGGAAGGAGGGCTCGCAAGAATTCATTCAGAACAACAACATTCACGCAACAGAGTGAGACACTGTCTTTAAAAAATAAATACAATAAAAAAAAAATTCTTCAAGCTTGGAGGCAGAAAATGAACACAAAACCTCTAGTAATCTGTAACCCCACCTTAAAATAAAAAGAAAAAATTGTTTGTTGAAATAATGAAATCTAGCCAAGAAATCAAAATAAAGACCTCAGATTTAGAGAAGCCCAGATGAAACAACGTGGAGTGAGCATTGAATCAATTTCAATACAGTATTAATCAAAATCAAATGGGGAGTTAGGACTGGGAAGTAAAATAGGAATATTATAAACTTTGATCATTAAAAAAGCAACTCATGATATTTCAAGAAATGAGCAGATGCCAATAAATACTGGATAAAATTTAAAGACAGTTTAGAAAAGAATGAGACCAACCTGTTAAACGTTTGACCTCATTTTTCTTAACATTCAACATACCTAAATAGTGATAAAGATAGTCATGGGAGCCACTGTGCTAGGCACTGGGAACCCAATATGAATAAGACAGTATTCATATGGCCTCTGCCTTCCGAAGGTATTTAATCTTTGGACAAAAATAACAATTATCATATTTGAACATTTTATTAGACATTTTACATTAACCTTATCACTTGCATCCTGGTATAAAATAGGCACTGATCAAGGTGCTTTACATGTGTAACATGGGTTCTTCACAACAGAGCTACGGCAAAGATACAGTATTGTCTTCATTTTATATTTGATAAGGAAGTAAAAAGTATTTATCTAAAGTTTATGAAGTTCATTACTTCCATTTCTGTCTGTTAAATTCAAGTAAAATTTCAAAGAGCATTTTATGAAAGAAGGAACAAAAATAAGGGAAAGAAAAAACAAGGAGGGAAGGGAGGAAAGAAGGGAGAAAAAAAAAGGATCAGTTTCAGCTCAACTGTTAATTAGCTTGCCACAAAAAGAACAAAATACCGAGGAATACACCTAACTAGGGAGGTAAAAGTCCTCTACAAGGAGAGCTACAAACCACTGCTCAAAGGAATCAGAGAAGACACAAACAAACGGATAAACATTCCATGCTCATGGATAGGAAGAATTAATATTGTCAAAATGGCTACATTCCCTATAGCAATTTATAGATTCAATGCTACACCTATTAAATTACCATTGGCATTCTTCACAGAACTAGAAAAAACTATTTTAAAATTCATATGGAAGCAAAAAAGAGCCTGAATAGCCAAGACAATCCTAAGCAAAAAGAACAAAGCTGGAGGCATCACATTACCTGAACTTCAAACTATACTATACGGCTACAGTAACCAAAATAGCTTGACACTGGTACAAAAACAGACACATAGACCAATGGAACAGAATAGAGAACCCAGAAATAAGACCACACACCTACAACTATCTGATCTTCAGCAAACCTGACAAAAACCAGCAATGAGAAAAGGACTCCCTATTCAAAAAATGGTGCTCAGATAACTGGCTAGCCATTTGCAGAAGATTGAAACTGGACCTCTTCCTTATACCTTATACAAAAATTAACTCAAGATGGATTAAAGACTTAAAGGTAAGTAAGACACAAAACTATAAAAATCCTGGAAAACCTAGGCAATACCATTCAGGACATAGGCATGGGCAAAGATTTCATAATAAAGACTCCAAAAGCAATGGCAACCAAAGTAAAATTGGCAAATAGGATCTAATTAAACTAAAGAACTTTTGCACAGCAAAAGAAACTATCAGCAGAGTAAACAGACAACCTACAGAACTGGAGAAAATTTGTACAAACTATGCATCTAACAAAGGTCTAATATCTAGCATCTATAAGGAACAAATTAATTTACAAGAAAAAAAAACCTATAAAAAAGTGGGCAAAGGACATGGACAGACATTTTTTCAAAAGAAGACATACATCGAGAGGCTGAGGCAGGAGAATCACTTGAACCTGGGAGGTGGAGGTTGCAGTGAGCAGAGATCGTGCCACTGCACTCCAGCCTGGCGACACAGCGACACTCCATCTCAAAAAAAAAAAAAAAAGACTAACACGCGGCCGACAATCATATGAAAAAAAGCTCAACATCACTGATCATTAGAGAAATGGGAATCAAAACCATAATGAGATACCATCTAACACCAGTCAGAATGGCTACTATAAAGTCAAAAAATAACAGACACTGGCGAGGTTGTGGAGAAAAAGGAACACTTATACACTGTGGGTAGGAGTGTAAATTAGCTCAGCCATTATGGAAGAGAGAGTGGTGATTCCTCAAAGACCTAAAGACAGAAATACTATTTGGTCCAGCAATCACATTACAGGGTATATACCCAAAGGAGTAGAAATCATTCTATTATAAAGACACATGCACGTGTATGTTCGTTGCAGCACTAGTCACAATAGCAAAGACGGAATCAATCTAAATGCCCATCAGTGGTAGACTGGATAAAGAAAATGTGGCACATACACACCATGGAATACTATGTAGCCATAAAAAATGAGAACATGTTCTTTGCAGGGACATGTGTGGAGCCGGAGGCCATTATCCTTAGCAAACTAACAAGAACAGAAAACCAAATACCGCATGTTCTCACTTGTAAGTGTGAGCTGAATGATGAGAACACATGGACACACAGAGGGGAACGACACCCAGTGGGGCCTGTTGAAGGGTAGAGGGTGGTAGGACGGAGAGGATCAGAAAAAATAACTCATGGATACTAGGCTTAATACCTGGGTGATGAAATAATCTGTGCAACAAACACCCATGACACAAGTTTACCTATGTAACAAACCTGCACATGTACCCCTGAACTTAAAAGTTTTTAAAAAAGACAAAAAACCTGTTAATTAGCTGAGTGCCCTAACTAGTCTGCATCTTAGACCAGAGGGTTGGTCCTAGTTGTCACCATATTCGTTCCCTTTTTCTTCTAATTACATAACTCCTGGATTTCAGTTGGGCGCATGACTGCCCAGTACAAGGGCTATAATTTCCAGCCTCCTTAGCATCTAATGTGACCATGTGACTATGCCACAACCCAATGGATTGTAAGATGGTTTTGTGTAATTTCTGGGAAGTGTTCTTTAAAGGAGAGAATGTTTCTCCTCACCTCACACCAGACCCACCCACCCGCTCCTTGCAACATGAATATGCAAGGAGTGTGCATATTCACCCTTTTCCAACATGACAATGGGGCTCCCTTCTAAGAAGGCAGGAACAGAAAGCTGTAGGCAGCCTAGCTCCCAGATAATTATGGAGCTGCCACACCAGCTCTGGCCTAGCTACATCTGGACTTCACAGGACAGAGAAACAAACGTCTATCTGATTTAAGCCACTATTTTAGCCTTCCAGTTACAGCTAATTCTAATCTTCACAGATACAAGTGGCTTTTCTTTCCATCTTTTAAAGCACCAAAAACCCTTAATTCACATTAGAACAATCACAGGGTAATGCTCAGGTTGAAGCAGGAGTAGGGGACAAAGCCACATTTTATCAATGATAAAGGTGAAGCTCAGAGAGAAGTAACTGACTAGCAAAGGGCAATGCTCAGATCTGGGCCTGCATCAGTCTGGCTTCAGCAGGTTCTCGCCGGCAACACAGAACTGTCGTTTTGGATCCATTTCCCTTTTGATGCTGTATACTCCCCAATTCCCTGAATCCTCCTCTGCTCAAGAGGTATAAAAGCAATTTTACTCCTCATCAAATGTGGAGACCTGACAAAATATTTTAATCCTGGAAAAAAAAAAAAAAAGCCAAAGGGACAAATGCTGTCTCTTTCAAAAGCTGACATACAATTTTTGACCAAGAAAGAAAAGGAATCATGAAGGGAAAGAGTCAGAGAGGAGCCAATCGCCAATTATAAAGGACTCCTATAGCTTCCACTCTCTGTACCTGGAGAATAACTCCCGACTGCCTCCCAAACACTTTTCTCCAGCCCTGTCTCTCCCCTGCTCCAAGAGGAAGTTGGAAACTCAAAAGCATCCATTCTACAAATAATGGTAAACATCTACATGGGAAGCACTGAGCTGAACACTGGGATTCCAATACAAATAAGACAAGATCCCTGACTTTCAAAGGCTTAAAATCTCTTGAAAAAATACCTATCACATTTGAACATTTTATTAGATGTTTCACATTAGCATCATGGCAGCCACTCACACCCTAGTATGAAATAGGTGGTGATCAAGGTACTCTTACACATATTAGGAGTTCCACGCAACATATCTATAAGAAATGTGTATTATCACCTTCATTTTACAGATGAGGAGATGAGGCACATAGCAATTGAATAGTTTGCCCATTGTAATACAGTAAGTTGCGTATGTTGTATCATTTAAAACTCACAACAGTCTTAATTATTGGTACTTGTATAATGCTCTAAGTATTATATTCATTATTGGTAAAGTTGTAGAGAAATGGAAGGACAAAAATAAGTGCTGGGAGTTTAATACACGTTTAGTTGAAGAAATATGGAACGCAATTTAGAAAAATAAAATGATAGTTAAAAGTCTCACAGCTATTAAAACTCAAACATAAGCCCAGGGAAACTGAACTCCAAATCAAACCTCTTCTAAAAACTTACACTGTCACAAGGGCTATTCTGTGCTTAAGCAGAGGACCTAATGGAATCGCTCAGGAAGGAGATTTGAAGCAGCAGGTAGGGGAGCACTTACAAAATGCTTCTCAATGGAAGAGGCACCCAGGCTGAGCCCAAAAGGGTGGGGAAAGCCTTTCCATGTTGAGAGAACATGGAAAGTGCAAAATCCTGCACGCATTGAGAACTTGCCTCTGTGGAGGAAGTACTAGCCCCATGACTGGAATTTAGAATGGGAGGGACGGAGTAAAGAAAGACGTGAGTGGAAATGACATCTTTCTTTGCTGGCTTCTTAATCTCCAAGTGTCCACAACTTTCTGTAGAAATGCACTCCTCCTGCTTTTCTCGTGCAGTTAACAACTCATATTTTGTCTTAAAATTGACTCTGTTGTGTTCCTTTCTCTTGCGTCCGCATTTACCACCTTGCCATGTCTTATTAAATTATCTGCTATCTATTCCTTTTGTTATTTCCAATACCACATTTGGAGCATACCTTCGTTCACCACAAGTCGAGACAAGAGCAGTATCCCACCAGCCTACAGTTTTCAGCCCACCTTCCCAAAACTCACATGCCACACAAGGTCATGGGTCTCCAGGGCACAAGGCAAAAACTGGCATTTCACTCCCACACACACACATACCCAATACAAATGGCACTAAAAATGTGGCGAGACATCTAGCCTTGCTGGCAACCAAAATAAATGCAGGTAATAACAAAGTTTTTACTTCTCAGACTTTGAAACAATTAGCAATACCCATTGTTGACAAAGATGTGAGGAAATGGGCACACACAGATCCTTTGGGGAGTCTACACTGATACAACTATGGTGGAAAGTCGTGCAGTCATGAGTATTAACATCCTTAAAAAGTTCATGTCCTTTCCCAGTAGTTCCCCTTCAAAGTGTTTCTCCTTAGAAATAACCTAGGCCGGGCATGGTGGCTTGTACCTGTAATCCCAGCTACTCCGTAGGGTGAGGCGGGAGGATCTCTTGAGGTCAGAAGTTCAAGACCAGCCTGGGCAACATAGCGAGATCGCGTCTCTTAAAAAATAATTAACAAATTAGCTGGGCACTGTGGCAGGTGCCTGTAGTCCCAAGCTACTTGGGAGGCTGAGGTGGGAGGATCCCGACAAGACATATAGGATGCTTTTTATAGCATAATCAAAAACTGAAAACAAACTATATAGCAGTTATCAAATTGGTTTAATAGCTATGGGATATATATGAGATATATATGAATACCACTCAGCTAATAGGCATGATACTGTAGATATACATTTATTGACATAAAAAAACTCAATATGGGCTGGGCATGGTGACTCACTGCTATAATCTCAGCACTTTGGGAGGCCAAGGTGGGCAGATCACTTGAGCCAAGGAGTTCAAGACCAGCCTGGGCAACATGGTGAGACCACGTCTCCACCAAAAATACAAAAATATAGCTAGGTGTGGTGATGCATGCCTATGGTCCCAGCTACTTGGGAGGCTGAGGTGGGAGGATTGCTTAAGCCTGGGGGCAGAGGTTGCATGAGCCAATATTGCACCACTGCACTCCAGCTTGGTTGACAGAGTGAGACCCTCTCTCAAAAAATAAAGAATCAATATGAATACATGCATTATTTATATGTGTGGGTTTATATGTGTATATGTATATATATCTACATATGAGTAATCCAAGTAAATTCCATAGCCAAATCTTGCCACAATATCATAACTAAAGAAAAATATTCCATACATTAGAAAAACAGAAAAGGTTTACATCAAAGTAACACAGACCTGAAACTAAGAGTGAATTCTTACTTAGACTGAAGGAGATCCAATGTTTCACCCCAAACAATACTTCTTATGCCCTATTTTGCCCTTTTCTTTCTAATCTTACTGTCTTACAACCTGATGCTGCACAGAATCCTTCATCTTCCTCTGTTCCTCTCTCTCCATCACCCACAAAAAATCTGACTCATGTCTCTTTCCTCACTCCTGTTTCTATAGAGGCCTCTACTCCTATTTTTTCCCCTCGCTCTACTGCAAGGCAGCCACATTCCTCCCCAAAGGCCATTCTGATCTTCAGTGATCTCCAAACTGTTAAGCTGGGGAAGGGAGAGGGAGAGAAGAGAGATGAGAAAAGGGAGGGAGGAGGTATGGAGTAACATGCCCTCTGGGACAATTCCCAGATGGCGATATAAAAATATTAGTTATGTCTACTGAATAAAGATTCTTGGAAATACTCATTTCCATGATCAAATGTGACTGGCACAAAACTCAAAGACAGAATAGATGACAGGTCACTAAGGGCTAGGAGAAGGGAGGAAGGAGTTACTGCTTAATGGGTGCAGAGTTTCTGTTTGGGGTGATGAAAAAGTTTTGAAATAGTGGTGATGGTTGGGACTACAGTAAATAATAATGTATTACATATTTCAAAATAGGTAAAAGGGGATTTTAAAAGTTCTTCAGCAGAAAATGATAAATATTTGAGGTCACAGATGAGCTAATTAGCCTGACTTGCTCAGTCCACCATGAATACATGTGCCAGAACATCACGCTGTACCCCATACATATAGACAATTATTATTTGTCCGTTAAAAGAAAAATTAAAAATAGTTTAAAATGTCTGGACAAAGGATAAAAAATGTGTTTTAAATGGTTAAAATGGCAAATTTTATAAGATATTTATATGTGTGTATATATACATATATACACTTTTTTATATATATACACATTTATATACACACAATACACACACACACAATTTTTCTTTTTTTTTTTTTTAAGACGGAGTCTCGTTGTGTTGCCCAGGCTGGAGTGCAGTGATTCAATCTCAGCTCACTACAACCTCTACCTCCCGAGTTCAAGCAATTCTCCTGCCTCAGCCTCCTGAGTAGCCAGGACTACAGGCATGTGCCACCACGTCCAGCTAATTTTGTATTTTAGTAGAGACAGGGTTTTTCACCATGTGGCCAGGCTGGTGTCGAACGACTCACCTCAAGTGATCTGCCTACCTCAGCCTCCCAAAGTGCTGGGATTATAGGCGTGAGCCACCGCGCCTGTCCTATTAACTATAATTTTAAAAAGGGAGGTCTGGCACAGACTTAGCTCTTCTGCCCCCTTTGTCCTTTCTTCCTGTCCAGAGTACAGATCATGCCCAAATTCACATAAGAGCCATCTAGAGACCAAGAGGTAATAATAAGCAAGAGGATGAAAGCAACATAGTATTTATGATGACAAAGTAGAAAGACAGTCTCGGGGTCCCTGTGGCATGAGCAGCCTCACAGCCTCACAGTCCAAGCTGACTTCCCCCAGGTTTCTTATTGTGAAAGAAAAATGAAGTCTTCTTTAAGTTACTTAGCAAATTTTCCATTACTTGCTGCTAAATACACTCCTAATAGATACAGCTCCCTGTTGCCTACTCACAGAAATGCCTAGCAAGGCATCTAAGACTTTTCCCAGTCTTGCCCCCACCTCCCTCTGCAAATTTCTCACCCTTTTTTCTCATAAGAATTCGACTCCAACTTTGTTTTCTCTAAAGAGAACACTCACCACCCTGCTCTGTGTCTTTGCTCATGGCAGCTCCCTACTCAGCATGCCCTCCCCTCACCACCTGTGCTTAGCTACCCTTCAGCTCCACATCTCCCAGAAACACTTCACCTTGCTCCAGCAAGAAGTAAAATGCTCCCTCTGATATTCAAAGCGCGCTATTTGTATGCCATCTATCACCAGTATCCGATCCGTCAGCAAGGCTTTTCAGATCTGTTTTCATACTGCATCTCCCCAAAATCCACTTCCAGACATGACTCCTCATACTATCTACTGCACACCACTTTTAGCTCTCGTATGGAGACCCGAAACAGCCCTGATCTGGCCTCCATATTCCATTCTTACCCCTCTCCCTCCAGTCCATTTCTAACACAGGAGCCAGAATAATCTTTTTAAAACCGTTAAGTCAGATCATGTCATTTCCTGCTCAGAGCCTCCAGATGGCTTCCCAACACCCTTGGAATAAAATCCAAATTCCTTTCTGTGGACCACCTGCCCAGCACCTCACAGTGTGGTCCATTCTGCCTCTTCAACTCCATTTTTACCCCTTTCCACCTGTTCACTCTCACTCAGCCACGTTAGCCATCGTCCGTTCCTTGACAGCACCAGTCTAATTCCAGACTTAAGGCAGTTGCACTTGGCATTCCCTCTGCCTGGAATGATCTCCTCCCAAATCTATACATAAGTTATTCTCTAACTACTTAAACATTTCTGCTTCAATATTATCACCCCAGATAGGCCTTTCCAGACCACCTTACCTAAAATAGATGACCCAAACACACTGTCTAACCTTCATTATGCTTTGTCTTTGTAGCATTTACAGGGCCCTGAGTTTATATATACATGTATTTTTAAAATGTTCTTGTTTATTATATAACTCCCCTTTGGAACATCACCTTGGTCAGAGCAGGGGCTGTGTTCTGTCCATCACTGTATCTCTAGCAGCTGCCACAGTACCCCACACATAGTAGGTGTGGCTACTGTAACTCCTTACTATTTGTTTACAATCTGAGTCCCTGCTTCATTATGGCCACTAGGTGGATACCTACAACTTGAAGTCACATTCAATGTTTTCTCCAGCTCTTCCTCCTCCACCTGCCTCCTCCATCCTACCATTCACCCTCTATACCTATTCCAAAGCTCAGAACATCAAACCATTGGAAAAATGAATGAGCTTTTCATTTCTGCTTTTAAGTGTGTCAGGAATCTCTTTCATAATATGTAATCTTACCTAAGGTAACAAAAATTGCCTTCCACCAATACTTATTCTTCCACCAAATGGTAAAAACTCGATATCCCTTCTTTCCATTTACACAAGGTCTTACATTTTAAATAATTTTGATACTAATGACTGTATCATTTTATTCTTTTTCTTTCATTAGAGAAAGTGAGGTTCTATTTTTTATTTTATTTTATTTTTATTATTTATTTTTTGAGACAGAGTCTCATTCTTGTCACCCCAGCCGGAGTGCAGTGGTGTGATCTTGGCTCACTGCAACATCTGCTTCCTGGGTTCAAGCGATTCTCCTGCCTCAGCTTCCCAAGTAGCTGGGATTACAGGTGCACACCACCATGCCCAGCTAATTTTTGTACTTTTAGTAGAGACAGGGTTTCACCATGTTGACCAGGCTCATTTTGAACTCCTGACCTCAGGTGATCCGCCGCCCCCCTCACCCCCCAGGTCTCCCAAAGTGCTGAGATTACAGGCATGAGCCACCACAACCAGCTGAAGTTCTATTTTTCTATTTCATTAGAAAAAGCAAAGCCACTTTGAATCCTTCTTGCAAATAGACATAAATATATTTTTAAATACAAAAGATAAAGTTTAAAATCTTAACAAATAATGGTGTACTATTTAAAAGAACAGAATTCACCAGCAACCACGAGCCCATACACACAAACATTTGTTAGTTACTCTTTCTATTTCTGCTTGGAATCATTCCACTAGATGACTGCTACTGAAATCTAATTTTCCAAGTTTCTTAAGAATACCCTTCCAATGCCAGTCTCATTCCAAACAGCAAATCTCATTGACCTATGCCCATGATTGAAGTTCTAACGACTAAAATCCTTCAACAGCACTACTACTTCAGATCAAGTTATTAAACTCTAGTTCGCCTTAAATGCACATTGATTAGTGAAAGAAGCCAGCCTGACTGGCTACACGTTGTACGATTCCACACGACAATCTGAAAAAGGCAAAAATACAGAGGGTAGAAAGATCAGTGGTTGAATGTACTATCACTAAATTCTACACTTAAACATGGTAAAAATGGCGAGTTTTATGTCCTGTATACTTTACCATAATTTTTTAATTTGTTTGTTGAGACAGTCTTGCTCTGTCATCCAGGCTGGAGTGCAGTGGTGTGATATTGGCTCACTGCCACCTCCACCTCCTAGTTTAAGCGATCCTCCCACCTCAGCCTCCTGGGTAGCTGGAAGTACAAGCACACATCGCCGTGACAAGCTAATTTGTTTGTTTTTTGTTTTAGTTTTTGTTTGTTTGTTTGTTTTTTAGTAGAGATGGGATTTCGGCTAGTCTGGTCTCAAACTCCTGACCTCGAGTGATCCACCCACCTCGGCCTCTCAAAGTGCAGGGATTACAGGCATGAGCCACTGTTCCTGGCTGGTTTTACCATAATTTGTTAAAGGGCAAAAAAAAAAAAAAAAAAAGAGCAGGTGTCAGAGGTGCAGGATGGGAGGTGAGGAGGGATAATAAGTAAATCACAGGGTGGGTTTTAGAGTGGTAAACTTATTTTGTATAATACCACAGTCATGAATGCACAAGTACATGCATGTGTCAAAATACACAGAGCTGTCAAACACAGAGAGTGAACCCTAATATAAACTGTGAATTTAAGGCCCAGCATGGTGGCTCACACCTGTAATCCCAGCACTTTGGGAGGCCGAGGCAGATGGATCGCTTTGAGCTCAGGAGTTCGAGACCTGCTTGGGCAACATGGTAAAACCCCATCCCTAAAAAAATATACAAAAATTAGCTGGGTGTGGTGGCTTGCACCTGTGGTCCCAACTGCTTGAGAGGCTAAGGCTGGAGGATAGCTTAAGTTAGGAAGCAGAGGTTGCAGTGAGCTGAGATCAGGCCACTGCACTCCAGCCTAGATGACAGAGTGAGACCCTGTCTCAAAAATAAATAAACTATGGACTTTAGTTAATAGGAATGTACCAATATTGGCTCACCAATTGTAAGAAATGTACCATACAAATGTCAGATGTTAGTAACAGAGGAATCTGAAGAAAGGCGGGGAGAGTGTATGGAAACACTGTACTTTCTGCTCAATTTTCTGTAAACCTAAAACTGCTCTAAAAATAAAGTCTATTAATTAAAAAATAAGAAACAAAACATAGTTCCCTTTTTGGTCATAAATGTCTAATTAAAGAGAAGTTTTATTTAAAAAAAAAAATAAGTCCTTTGTGCCAAATTGTTGATCTAGGTAGATACTACCTTAATTGCATGTTCATATTTCTTCTTTGTGGATGAGTTTTCTATTTAATACGTACTTCTATCTTTAAACATCAGAAAGCTCACTGGGGGCGGATATTTATTAAGTTCCCATTCTTTGCAAGGCTATGGTAGGCACTCATATACTTTTAAATAAACAAAGCAAAATCTTGTATTGCAAATCACCGTTGGGAAGAGGAAAGAAAAACTTCCATGGGATTTCCCTGGATGCTTTCCTTCAGGGTGCACAGGTCACCTTGCTCCTGAATCATCTTCCCAGCAATCTCAGAGGAAACTGGGACTCTCTCACCTATCTTCTGTACATTTTTATGGATTCCTCAGCTTCTCTCTACAGCAAGAAGATAATTTCCTAGAGCAAACGGCCACATTGATATTCATGGGATAAACGGTTTGTAACGGAACAGCAACACCCTGCTAATGTAAATTTCATACACAGCTTCCAAAAGGTTAAACAATGCCGCTTAGCTCTACAGTGCCTGGAAAGCAAATGACAGCAGGAGGCTCAACCTTGGCGCCAGGCTGAGTCCTCGCACAGAAAGTTCTCTCAGTAACAAGGTCTTGCCCTCTGCTTGGGACAGATGTTCAATGCTCTTTAACGGTCTAAGTCCCCTGGAAACCAACAACTCAGACACACACAAACAAACCCCATTCAACTTTCTCAACTCAAAAAGGAGAGACCACAGGCCAAGAATGAGGGAAAAACAAAGACAGAAATACTTTCAAGTTTTCTTTATGAGTATATATTTTTAAACAACTTTCCCACACATGCTTGCTGAATACCATTATCCTCTCCACTGTTCCTTTACTCAGTGCTCCGACTCCATCCTCTCTCATTCAGTCAGTATTTATTGAGTGCCTACTGTGTACTGAGTGCCTACTGTGTGCCAAGTGCCCTAAGAGGGGCTGAGGTACAACAACGAGGAACTTCTTTGCATCCCATGGGGCTTATATTCTGGAAGAGGCAGATAATAAACAGGTTAATTTCAGGTTGTGTTACATGATATGGAGAAAAAGAAAACTGGGTAATGATGCAACAAGGAGAATAATGGTGGTGGGGCATTGGTGTATACATTTTACAAAAGTGGGTCATGAAAGGCCTCTGTCAGAGGGTGACATTTAAACTGAGACTTGGAGGACGAGAAGGAGCCAGCCATCTAAAGATGTGTAAAGGCCCCTAGCAGGGACAAACTTGCATGCTCAAGACTGGGAATGAGGTCAGAGTGTTCAGGGCAGAGTTATGGTGGGAAGACATAGGAGCAGGGGCTAGATCATGAAGGGCCTTGTAAGCACAGTGAGAATTCTGGGTTTTATGCCACGTACAATAGAGAAGCAAGGAAGAATTTTAATCAGGAAAGCAAAATGGTCCGACCTACACTTTGAAAAGATCCATTGTGCTATGGTGTGCAGAAAGGATTTGCAGAGGAACAAGATTGGAGACAGGGAGATGTACTGGGAAAAGACTAGAGGGCGCGGAGCAGTTGAGAGGGAGTGATGACTTGGACAAGCAGGTCACTGCTCAGTCTGTGCTACACCTGTCCCTAACATGGGATACGTTGAAATCTAACCATCATCTTGCCAAGCCCTGTTACCTAGCTTGGCAAGGGGCTGATTCAGGCTGAGAGGGTAGCCTTGTAACCATTCATTCACCCCAAAGGAATACTTTTTATCCTATGTAGGAAGGTGATTTATCTGCCTTAGGATAGCCCCAGTGCAATGGAGAGAAAAGACTTGATGGAGAAAATACTATAGAAGGTGACCTGGATAAGACTTGCTTGACTGGGAGTAGGTGGGAAAAGGAGAATTAAGTGACTGCTAGGTTTTTGGCACGAATATCATGGTGGGTAATCTCATTTCCTAAGATAGGGAAGACTGAAGAGCTATAGCTTTATAGGATTAGAACACTAAACGTTTTGTTTCAAATATGTTAATTTGAAGTCTCTATTAGATATCATTCGAACAATCAGAGGTGGGGGAGAGTGGCAAAAGAAAAGACTTAACCTCGTTTTGGAGGGTGGCAACATTTAGAGGTCAGATGGAAGAAAAGGAGCCAGCATATTCCATGCTTGACTCACATAGTGGCTAACACACACTCATGCTATGCAACAGGACGTGAAAACCATTTGCTCCAGAAACGGCTGTCTGGCAGGTGGAGGCTGGGTGTTTTCACTCAACACGTGTTTTATAGCTCATTTTCAATCAAGGGCTCCCATATAAACCCAGACAGTAGATCATCTACAAATTTAATTAACTATATTTGTGCAGAATCTCAATTTGACCATAAAAATTTAACACTTAATATAGTTTAAGGTTCAATGGCCTTTCTTTTTAAAAGCAGACAGATGAAATGGCTGCAGATTAATTTTTCCGGTCATCCTCAATAGATCAGAGTTATGAAGACAACTGAGAAAAGTGGATGCTACAAGAATCAGTGTGAATAGCAGATATGTATCAGGACTTAATTACCTTCCACCAAACTCTCCTTAAACAATAATTGTTTTCTCTGTTTGCTCATAGTAACATCTAACTAGTGCCTCCTGAAGCTATTATCTGAAGCCAACGTTTTTTATTTTTATTTTATTTATTTATTTATTTGGAGAGACAGGGTCTCAGTATGTTGCCCAGGCTGGTCTCAGACTCCCAGGCTCAAGCAGTCCTCCCGCCTTAGTTTCCCAAAGTGCTCAGATCACAGGCGTGAGCCATCATGTCCAGCCCTGAAGCCAAATATCTGATTCCTAGGCAGAACAACCATATCACCTTCTAATACTTGCTCACCTTTGGGTACACCCAGGCACAGTGTATATTTGCTAATAATAGTAGGGGATAAAACATCCTGAAATCCATAAATGTTTATAAGCCATAGAGTAAATTCATTCACATTTTTAGGTTTGCCAATTCAGGAAGAGTTGCCATAAAGAGCACTAGACCTGGATTTTAGTCTTTCCTCGGACATTTGCTGATTGTGTGACCTTGGGAAAAGCAGTTACTATCAGTTTTCTTCATCTGTTAAAGGGGGAGAGGAATGTCTCGTCTGGCTACTTCACTGGAGAGTTAAGTAAACTGAATGAAATGGGGATATGTAAAATCATCTGCCATTTATGTTGCCAGAATATGTGAATTCAGGTACATAACAAACTCAGTGTTCTGAAATATCTTACCCAGTCATTGTTAGAAATATGCCTGGCAGACCTGATAGCAAGCATCAGTTGACCAACAGTCATGACTTTTCTTCTGTACATGCTTCCTTTATTACTCACTAGAAGAGATTTTAGATATTAATTCATACTTGTTTTAAACAGGAGGAAACTAAGGCCCAGAGAGGTGAAATGACATACTTTTGGTTTAACAGTAAACCTCTCTCAGTTTAAATTTTACCATCTGCTAAATAAGGGGCTTAGAATAGATAAATAAATTTAAAACTGTTTCACTGCAGAGCCCACACATAGGCTCAGAGGGAAACCGCGAGAATATGGCCTCCATTCACCCAGAGCAGATCTGCCTTTAGGTCTGTACATATCCTAGTTCTGCACGAATTAGAAAAAGAGGGTTTCATGCTGCTGACAACAACTAAACATTTTAAAACAACTCAGCTTATCAGAGTTCACCAAGTGGCTTGGCCAAATCCTAATAGCAGACTCTCTTTGAGCTGAAATACAGTCTGTATGCTCATGTCTTCAGGAAGGTCACAGCTCTGCAATTTACCTGGTCCCCACAGGTTCCATGTGTCTTATAACAGCCCACCTCACTCATTCAAGTTATCCCCGCTGGCCCCAGAATTCCATACTCCCCATGACCAGCCTCCTATCATTCACTTTTGGAGAAATTCTGTGGTTCACTTGCTTAAGCTCTTATCTCCCTACACAGGATGCCAATAGGTCTGCTATAAAATACAACAGAAGCTTAAACAAGATAGTTTATTTCACTCTCACATAGCAGTTTGAGCATAAGCAGTCAGGGCTGACGTGGCAGTTCTGTGGTGCGTGGGAACAATGTTCTTCTCATCTTATTGCACTGCTGTTGTCAACCTGACACTAGGCATTCATGAGCCCAGGTTAAACTTGGGATTCCTAAAGGGAGAATGGCTGCTAGAAGAGTGCTATTGGCTTACAACACATCTTCTTTACTGAATTTTAAATGCTCAGGGCAGAGATCATGAGATTAGCTTCTCCATACCCTCCATGGCGCCCAATGATATCCAAAATCTGTGCAAGTAAAACTGCTTAACACTCATTCACTAGGAAAGAAATCAAATAGGAAAAAAAGATTTTAAGTAAAAAAAGCAGGTTGGATGTGAGGGAACAATTCAGTTCTGGACATATTTAAATTGAAACACCTGTTAGACGTCAAATGGAAAGGACAAGTTGACAGCTCTATAGACCAATATGCAGCTCAGGGTCAAAGACTGACATGGGAATATAAATTTGGAGTGACCAATATGTGGACTATGTCTACAGCCTTGGAGGAGAACCTGGGGAATGGATGCAGACAGACAAAAAGAGGTGTCCAGGAAAGAGATCTTGGGTGGAGCAACATCTAGAAGTTGTAGAAATGAGGAAAAAACAGTAAATGAGAAAGACATAAGAGCCCTTGAGGTAGAAGGGGAGAAAGAATGTTATTTCAGATACCAAAAGAAGGGTTTCAGGAAGGAGGTAGTGATCAATTGTGTCAAATGCTGCTTACAGGTTGAAAATATTAGCAAGGGAGGTCATCAATCATTGGTCACAGTTGCAGAAGAATGTTGAAAGCAAAGCGTGTTTGGAACAAGGTCACGAATGAATGAAGGAGACAAATTGGAGACATCAAGTGTCAACGATTCTTCCAAAGAATTTTGATGTAAAAAGGAACAAAAACAGAATATAACAGAATATAGCTGCTAAGAAAAAGGGGGAGAGAGGGTCAAGAAAACTTTTTTTTAAAGATGTGAGAAATAATAGCCTGTTTCATTGCTAATAGGAATGACCCATGAGAGAGATAAAATTTAATGATGTAGGTGAGAGGGAAGAATTGCAGCAATGTCCTTGAGTAGGCAAGAGGTGATTGGATCTAATATGGAAATGGAAGGAGGATGCCAGATAGGAGTCTGGACAGTTCATTCTTGGTCACAGCTGGGAAGGCAGAGTACTTAGATGTCAAAGCCGGCAAATGAGTAGATGTGATGGAGAAATCTGTGAATTCTGTCCATCAGTTTTTGCAGTGGAATAGATACAAGATCATTGAGAGTGAGGATATGGAAGGAGGTATTAGAGTTTTTAAAGAAGAAAATCAGATATAAATTGGTTATGTATAAAATGGGAAAGTAGATGGACTAAGAATGTATAGCATGCCTGCCTGGCAGCATCAAGAGTTACCTTGAAAATTATGGTCATGAATTTAAAGTGAGACCAAATCAGACCAATTATATGTTTTATTCCAGCCACGTTCAGCTACACAGATGCAAGCAAGAGGAAGTGAAAGTAACTCAAGGGTGTACAAAAGGTAATGATTATAATGACTGGCCTTAGAATTAAAAAAAGTGAGATCATTATGGTAGTGAGGTATAGCCCAAAAAAAAAAAAAAAAAAAAAAAAAAAAAAAAAAAAACTTGTAGGATTAATAAGTTGGAAGTTGTATTAGTCCATTTTCACACACTTATGAAGAATTACCTAAGACTGGATAATTTATTAACAAAGAACATTTAATTGACTCACAGTTCTGCATGGCCAGGGAGGCCTCAGGAAACTTACAATCATGGCAGAAGGCAAAGGGGAAGTAAGGCACGTCTTACACTGTGGCAGGAGAGACAGCGAGCAAGTGAGGGGGAAAATGCCAAACACTTTTAAACCATCAGATCTTGTGAGAACTCACTATCACAAGAACAGCATGTGGGAAACCATCTCCATGATCCAATCACCTCCTACCAGGTCCCTCCCTTGACACTTGGGGATTACAATTAGAGATGAGATTCGGGTGGGGACACAGAGCCAAACCATATTAAAAGTGCAGGTGGACTTAAAAGACTGTTTGAGTTAAGAGTCAGAGGTAGAGAGGAGAAAGATGGAGGTGGTGGTCAGAGACTAGGTTACAAGAAATAGAATTTTGGAAGGGGTACAGCCATGTGTAATGATACAGTCTGGGGTAAGACTGTGTGAATAGGTGACTGAAAAACAGGAAGAAAGAACCTTGGTTACTGGGATAAAGAGCACATGTATCCGTCGGGTGCAGTGGCTCAAGCCTGTAATCCCAGCACCGTGGGAGGCCGAGGGGGGTGGATCACGAGGTCAAGAGATTGAGACCATCCCGGCTAATACGGTGAAACCCCGTCTCTACTAAAAAATACAAAAAATTAGCCAGGCGTGGTGGTGGGCGCCTGTAGTCCCAGCTACTCAGGAGGCTGAGGCAGGAGAATGGCGTGAACCCGGGAGGCGGAGCTTGCAGTGAGCCAAGATCGTGCCACTGCACTCCAGCCTGGGCGACAGAGAGAGACTCCGTCTCAAAAAAGAAAAAAAAAGAGCACATGTATCCTACATCTTCTATCCCCATCATCAAGACTGAGAAGGAGCCTCTGCTCTTGGAATCACATCAAGCTTCACCAGAAGTCAACATGTCAATCAGCAAGATCAAGATGAGCATACACACTCAGAATGAGGCTTGTCCTTTCCCCAGCAAAAGTTAAGAAGGAACAAGTAGATGAGGATCAATACCCCCTTAGATATCCTACACCCATTTTATATAAGGGTTCAGAGGAAGACTTTTCAGACTTCCCTCCAAAAACAATTTATATGCTGAAGCCCTAACCCCAAAGTGTTAGTATTTGGAGATGGGTCTTAGAGAGATAATTAGGTTTAGATGAAGTCACAAGGGTATTTTTGATGGGATTAGTACCCTTATAAAAAGAGACTCTAGAAAGTTTGCCTTCTCTATGCCATGTGAAGACACAGAAGGCAGGCAAAGCGATTCCACCATAAACTGATGATGCTGGCACCTTGATCTTGGACTGGTATCCTCCAAAATTGTGAGGAAATATATGGCCATTGTTTAATCTACCCAATCAATGGTATTTTGTTATGGAAGCCCAAGCTGACTAAGACTCTCAGCCACTCACTCCTATGCATATACCTAGATCTGGTCATTACCTCTGGTAGGTGAGAAACCCAACTCTATAAAGGTTTGGTCTTTTTTAAAAGCTGTATGCTCTATTGCCTCTCCCTCAATGTTCATGAAAAAGACACAGGACTAGACGAATTTGACCCAAATTCTAATTTAGAGCCCACTATTTATTAGCTGTATGACATTAAGCAAATCCCTGAAGCTTTAATGGTCTCATTGGAAAAGGGAAGATAATGTCCCCCTACCTTGCAAGATTATTTAAGCATTTAATTTGATTATGTATGATAAAAGCATAGCACTGTTATTTTGAGATAGGGTCTCACTCTGTCGCCCAGTGCAGTGGCGTGATCGCTGCTCACTGCAACCTCCACCTCCTGGGTTCAAGTGATTCTCATACCTCAGCCTCCTGAGTAGCTGAAATTACAGGCATAAGCTGCCACACCTAGATAATTTTTGTTTTTTTGGTAGAGACGAGGGTCTCACCATATTGTCAAGGCTAGTCTTGAATTCCTGGCCTCAAGTGATCTGCCCACCTCCCAAAGTGCTGGAATTACAGGAGCCACTGTTCTCGGCTAGCATTGTTGTTTTTATTATATTTTCCAAATATATGACAGATATGAAAGTATACCTGGTCAGGCACAGTGGCTCATGCTTGTAATCCCAAGACTTTGAGTGGCTAAGGCAGGAGGATAACTTGAGGCCAGGAGTTTGAGAGCAGCCCTGGCAACATAGTGAGACCCCATCTCCACAGAAAATACAAAAATTAGCCAAGTATGGTGGAGCATGCTGATAGACCCAGATACTCAGAAGGCAGAGATGGAGGTGGGAGGATTGCTTGAGCACAGGATTTTGAAGTTACAGAGAGGTATGAATGGCCATTGCACTGCAGCTTGGGTGACAGAGCAAAACCCTGTCGAAAAAGAAAAGGAAAAAGGAAAAGGAAGGGAAGGCAAGGGAAGGGAAGGGAAGGGAAGAAAGAAATTATACCTTTTTTGCTACCTTTCCACTCAAGAGACAGTATTGTCAGGTTGTTGCAAAAATTAAGTAAGAGAGTACATGCCAGGTGTTGGAAAACTACAGCCCAGTCTGAGTAGCGTGCTGCCTGTTTTTCTGAACAAAGTTTTATTGGAACACAATTACAGTATTTGTTTAAATATTATTTATGGCTGCTTTCCTGTTACAATTAGAGTTAAGTAGTTACAAGAGCATGTATGTCATGAAAATTCTAAAATATTGACCATCTGGCTCTTTACAGAAAAATATTGCACACCCCAGATATAAGCAAGCATTTAAAACAGCCTGATATAGTATAAGCTTTCAATAAGCAATAATATGTTTCTTCCTTGTAAGCTTACCTCAATTTGCTCAACAAATTATGGGGAACAGTTGCACATAGAAGAGCAGGTAGAAATAAATCACTTGCATTGTGAAGTCCAACAGTAAAACTCTAGAGTACATAGTCCTACATGTAAGTTCAGATTTCCCCGGGTGCCAGGGCAGTTTTTATATTGGGCACAGGGCAGGGTTGAACTTCTATCGTATTTTCACATCACTGCTGATCCTGTGACCAGTGTATCTCACACCAAGCATAGCATATATTCATCACGCTACAACCTATACAAGATGCCTAACTAAACCCAAGATTCTCACAGTGAAACAGGGAGGACAAGCCTAAAGTGAAACTAAAACACTCTCACAAAATATCACTGATAATATTCAAAAACTCAAATATGAAGATGAGACAGCTCCTAGGGCCACAAAGAGGTGGAAAAAAAAAAAAAAAAAAGAAGACAGTCTGAGAATTGGACTTTTATATGCTCAACATCCCACGCTCCAATCTGTCCACAACAAAATGCACAGAAAATATCCCCCTGACTCATGATTTCTACAGTAAAAAAAAAAAAAAAAAAAAAAAAAAAAAAAAAGTGAGATTGAGGTGAACCACCAGCTTCCCCCAACATCTTAAGTTTCCTGACAGGAGACCTATCCCTGCTTCAACCCATGGGAAGCATCGTGAATGCCTGAAAGGAAAAATATACCCAAGGACAGCCATAGATAAAGGAAGGGAGTAGGACTATTACACCCCCAGCCCTAGAAACTCCATTTGAAATTCAGCCAAAAGAGATGCCAAATCAGGGTAGCTATTCAGCAGCAGTACATTGTAGGAGGAATATTCCACAGGTCCCCTGGGCATGAACCCCTAGCCAGCCTTCCCACTCTGCTGGGATATCCCTTTTGGCACCTCCCATTTGGGATGGGCAGTGCTCTGATCATTAACTGGAGCCAAGGCAAACCTAGGCTCAAGGCATAAATCTAGTATTAAAAAGAAAGCAGCAACAAGTCGGGGAAAGAAAAATTCAGCAGGTAAATTCAAAGAACCTCTAAGCAAACATATCCAATAATAACCAAAACAAGCCAGACAGAGAAGAGTGGAATAATCATTTAATGCAAAAGCATAGATGTATATCCACAACAGCAAATAGGGAACTATTACCTCCCTAAATGAACAAAGCGAGGAACCTGTGACTGACCCTAATAGGATGGTGATGTGGGATCTCTGACCAATAATTCAAAATGACAATTTAAAGGAAATGCGGGCTGGGCGCAGTGACTCACGCCTGTAATCCCACCACTTTGGGAGGCCAAGGCAGACAGATCACGAGGTCAGGAGATGGAGACCATCCTGGCTAACACAGTGAAACCCCATCTCTACTAAAAATACAAACAATTAGCTGCGTGTGGTGGTGGGTGCCTGTAGTCTCAGCTGCTTGGGAAGCTGAGGCAGGAGAATGGCGTGAACCCAGGAGGCAGAGCTTGCAGTGAGCCGAGATCGCGCCACTGCACTCCAGCCTGGGTGACAGAGCGAGACTTCATCTCAAAAAAATAAAAAATAAAAAACATATAAAAATAAAAATAAAGGAAATTCAGTATCTCCAAGATAACACATAAAAGCAACTTAGAAGTTTATCAGAGAAATTTAACAAAGAGATTGGAATTTAAAGAAAAATCAGACAGAAATCTTGTAACTGAAAAATGTATTTGCTGAGCTGAACAATTTATTAGAGGCTCTCAATAGCAGAATGGATCGAGCCAGAGCAAAGAACCAGTGAGCTCAAGGACAGGTTATTTGAAAGTATAGAGTTAGGGCCAGGCACAATGGCTCATACCTGTAATCCCAGCACTTTGGGAGGCTGAGGCTGGTGGATTACTTGAGTCCAGGAGCATGAGACCAACCTGGGCAACATGGCAAAACTCTATCTCTACAAATACATACATACACACACACAAATTATACATGTGTGGCTGGTGCCTGTAGTCCCAGTCACTCAGGAGGCTGAGCTGGGAGGACCACTTGAGCCTGGGAGAAAGAGGTGGCAATAAGCCCAGATCAAGCCACTATACTCCAGCCTGGGTAACGGAGTGAGACCCTGTCTCAAAAATAAATAAAATAAAATAAAATAAAATAAAAAGAAAAATAAAAAGAAAATACAGCATCACCTTTGGGAGGCTGAGGTGAGTGGACTGCCTGAGCTCAGGAGTTCGAGGCCAGCCTGGGCAACATGGCAAAACCCAATCTCTACAGACTCTGTCTCCACCAAAAGCAAAACAAAACAACAATACAAACAAACAACAACAACAACAAAACACCAAACCAGAAAATATGGAGTCAAGATAAAAAGGAAAAAAGAATGAAAGGAACAAAAATATAGAAAAAAATTGCATAAAAAGACAAAAATGAAGAATTATGGATGTTCAAGTGGAAACTGAGCAAAAGCAAGGGGTAGAAAACTTATTCAAAGAAATAATAACAGAAAACTTCCCAAAACATGAGAAAGAAAAATACCCAGGTACAGGAAGGTTAGAGAACACCAAACAGATTCAACCCAAATAAGAGTACCTTAAAAGATACAATAATCAAAATCTCAAGTCAAGGACAAAGAGAGACTCCTAAAAGCAACAAGAGAAAAGTAGCAAATGACATGTAAAGAAGCTCCAGTTCATCTGGCAACAAACTTCTCAACAGAAACCACATCGCTAGAAGGGAGTAGGATGACATTTTCAAAGTGCTGAAAGAAAACAACTGCCATCAAAGACTACTGTATCCAGCAAAGCTATCATTCAAACAGAAGGGATAAAGTCTTTCTCAGACAAACAAAAGCAGAGAGAATTCAACACCAAACCCATCCTATAAAAAATGCTAAAGGGAATTCCTATTTTTTCTTTTTTTCTTTTTTTTTCTTTTGAGACAGAGTCTCAGTCCGTCACCCAGGCTGGAGTGCAAGTGGCATGATCTCAGCTCACTGCAGCCTCCACTTTCCAGGTTCAAGCGATTCTCCTGCCTCAGACTCCCAAGTAGCTGAGATTACAGACACACACCACTACGCCTGACTAATTTTTGTATTTCAGTAGAGACAAGGTTTCACCATGTTGGCCAGGCTGCTCTCAAACTCTTGACCTCAAGTGATCTGCCTGCCTCAGCCTCCCAAAGTGCTGGGATTACAGGTGTGAGCCACTGTGCTCCATCAGGAATTCTTCAGTAAGAGAAACCACCACCACCACCACCACCACCATACAAAAAGAAAACATTTGAGGTATAAAACCCACTGTAAGTACACAGACAAATCCAGAATGCCCTAATACTTGTAAATGTGGTACAAATTCCACTTATAACTCTAGTATAAAGCCTAAAAGACAAATCAAAAACTTTAATAGCTACAGTAATTGTCAAGTTAGGCAATATAAAAATATGTTAATTGAGACAACAAAGTCAAAATGTGGCAGGGGGATAAAGTTTGTTTCTATTCTGTTTTTGTGCTCCCTAAGGTTTCATCTCTTTACAACAACTTGTTACATCTATAAAGATTTTTTTTTGTAAGCCTCATGGTGTCCACAGTGTAAAAGAACTATGAAAGATACACTAAAAATAAAAAGTAACAAATTAAAACATTCTACAGAGAAAATCACTTAACCACAAAGACAGTAAGAAAGGAAGAAAGGAGTTACAAAACAACCAGAAAACAAGCAACAGAAAGTTTGCTTGTAGTAAGTCCTTAATAATAACACTGAATGTAAATGAACTCAATTCTCCAATTAAAAGACATGGAGTAACTGAATGGATAATGAAACAAAACCCAACTACATGTTGCCTACAAGAAACCCACCTCAACTATAAAGAAACACATAGACTGAAAGTAAAAGAATGGAAAAAGGTATTCCGTGCCTGCGGAAACCAAAAAAGAATAGGAGTAGCTATGCTCATACACAATGCATGACAAGTCAAAGACTGTAAAGAGAGACAACAGAAGGTCATAATATAATGATAAAGGGGTCAATTCAGCAAGAAGATACAACAATTATAAATATTTAAGCACCTAACACCAGAGCTTCCAAGTATATAAAGAAAACATTAATAGATCTAAAGGCAGACATAGACTGCAGTACAATAGTGGTAAGGGATTTCAATACCCACCTCTCAGTAACTGACAGATCATTCAGACAGAAATTCACAATGAAACATTGAACTTGATCTATATACTAGACCAAACAGGTCTAACTGACATTTACAAAATATCACCCAACTGCTACAGAATACACATTATTTTCATCAGCATATGGAACATTCACTAGAATAGATGATATCTTAGGCCACAAAACAAGTATCAAAAATTTCAAAAAAGTAGAAATCATATTAACTATCTTTTCTGACCACAAAGAATAAAATTAGAAATCAATAATAAGAGGAATCTTGGAAACTACACAAACATTGAAATTTAAAACATGCTTCTAAACAACCCACAGATCAATTAAAGGTTACCAAAGAAATTTTAAAATTCTTGAAATAAATAAAAATGGAAATTCAACACATCAACATCTATAGATACAGCAAAAATGATGCTAAGAGGAAAGCTTATAGCAATAATCACCTAACTCAAAAAAGTAGGAAGACTTTTAAAATACAACCTAACAATATGACTGTAGGAACTAGAAAACAAGAACAAACCAAACCCAAAATTAGACAGAAATAGTAAAGATTAGAGCAGAAATATATAAAATCAAGACAAAACATACAGATCCACTTTAAAATGAAAAGATGGTTTTTTGAAAAGATAAACAAAAATTGACAAACCTTCAACTAGATTAAGAAAAATGGAAGACCAAAATAAATAAAATTAGAAACAAAAAAGGAGAGATAATAACTGAGACCACAGAAACACAAAGAACCATTAGTGACTATTATGAACAACTATATGCCAGAAAATTGGAATAATCTAAAACAAATCTATACATTCTTGGGCACATATGACCAAGATTAAATCATGAAAAAATAGAAAACCTCAACAAATAAACAAGTAATGAGATTGAAGCTATAATAAAACATTTCTCATTAAACAAATTCTCCTGACTGAATGGCTTCATTAATGAATTCAACCAAACATTTAAAGATGAACCAATACCAGTTCTACTCAACTCTTCAAAAAATTAAACAGGAGTGAATATTTCCAAACTTTTTTTGAGGTCAGCATTACTCTGACAGCAAACCAGACAAGGATACAACAACAACAAAAACTACTGGCCAATATCACTGATGAACATATATGCAAAAATTCTCAACAAATATAAGCAAATTGAATTCAACAACACATTAAAAAGGTTACTTACCATAATCATGAGGGATTTATCCCAGGAATGCAAGGATGGTTCAACATACACAGATGAATCAGGGTGATACATTTCATTAACAGAATCAAGAATAAAAACCACAGGATTATTTTAATGATGCTGAAATAGTCTTTGATAAAATTCAGCATCCCTTTATGATTAAAAAATACCTGGGGATAGAAGGAATGTATCTAAAAATAACAAAAGCCATTTTGACAAATCCACAGCTAACATCATACTGAATGGGGAAAAAATGAAAGCCTTTCCTATAAGATTTGGAACAAGACAAGGATGCCCATTTTCACCACTTTTTATTCAGTATAGTGTTAAAAGTCCTGGCCAATGCAGTTAGGAAAAGGAAGGAAATAAAGGGCATTCAAATTGGAAAGGCAGAAATCAAATTAGCTTTTTTGCAGATGACTGGCCTTATATTTAGAAAAACCTAAAGACTCTACCAAAAAAAAAAAAAAAACTTAAAACTGATAAATGAATTCAGTTAAGTTGTAGGATACAAAACTAACATATAAAAATCAGTAGCATTTATATACACCAACAGTGAACAATCTGAAAAGAAATCAAGAAAGCAACCCCATTTACAATAACCACAAAGAACATAAACTATCTTAGAATCAATTTAACCAAAGAAGTGAAAGATTTATATAGTTCAATATTAATGAATAGTTGGGCACAGTGGCTCACGCCTGTAATCCCAGCACTTTGAGAGGCCGAGGCAAGTGGATCACAAGATCATGAGATTGAGACCATCCTGGCCCTGTCTTTACTAAACAATACAAAAAATTAGCCGGGCGTGGTGGCGGGCACCTGTAGTCCCAGCTAATTGGGAGGCTGAGGCAGGAGAATGGCGTGAACCTGGGAGATGGAGCTTGCAGTGAGCTGAGATAGTGCCACTGCACTCCAGCCTGGGTGACAGAGTGAGACTCCGTCTCAAAAAAAAAAAAAAAAAAAAAAATTAATGAATAAACAGCATGATTAAATAAAGTAGCTTCAAACAGAAACAAACAAAAACCAGAAACAGGTCATATGTTAACTGGTTGATAAAATATTGTGACCAGAGGCTTACAAAAAGCTAATCCTGTATTTTCTTCTGGGAGCAATGGTTTGGTACTCTCTAATTCAGGGTCTGTGGTGACTTTATATAGAATGTAACTACTGGAAATAATGAGCATCAATTATATATACACTATGTGTATATAATAGATATATACATGTACATTATTGTCTATGTGTAAATTTATGATTACTAATAAAGCTTAGTGCCATTTCTTTAATTTGTTCTAAAGCACCAGCAGTTTTATTCATCATTGCCCTTGTACCATCAGTACAAATGTCAAACACTGTAGAAAATAACAGCTTACTATTACTGTTAAAATACTAAAGACGTCCCTCTCAGGGGTTAAAAATGTTTTCATTACCAAACAGACTAAAGTACTAAGTTGGGCTGGGTGCAGTGGCTCACACCTGTAATCCTAGCACTTTGGGAGGTCAAGGTGGGTGGATGATTTGAGGTCAGGAGTTCGAGACCAGCCTGGACAACATGGTAAAACCCCATCTCTGGAAAAGTACAAAAATTAGCTGCTACGGCAGTGCATACATGTAATCCCAGCTACTTGGGAGGCTGAGGCACAAGAATCCCTGAACCCAGGAGGTGGATATTGCAGTAAGCTGAGGTTGCGGCACTGCACTACAGGCTGGGCAACAGAGCAAGACGGTCTCCAAATAAAATAAAATAAAAATAAAATAAAATTACTAATTTTTTGCCTTCAAATATGTCAACATTTCACCAGTGCTGTCTGTATAAATTTTATTGGCTTTACCTTTTATGCATTGAGGTAGTGTTTCCAAATGCTTTCAAATTTAAATTATTCAGGACTGTAATAAGCCTTGACAACAAATATGTAAATAGAAACAAAATTCATGACTTGTTCTCTTTTTTTTTTTTTTTTTTTTTTTTTTTTGTAGTGAATGCTGGGTTTCATTCTGTCACCCAGGCTGAAGTGCTGGAGTGCAGTGGTATAATCATGGCTCACTGCAGCCTAACCTTCTGTGTTCAGACAATCCTCCCACCTCAGCCTCCTGAGTAGCTGGGACTACAGGCATACAACGCAATGCCTGGCTTTTTTTTTTTTTTTTGGTAAAGATGGGGTTTCACCATGTTGCCCAGGCTAGTCTTGAACTCCTGTGCTCAAGTGATCCACCCACCTTGGCCTCCCAAAGTGCTGGGATTACAGGTGTGAACCACCACTATGGCGGGACTGAATGCTTTCATTTTGTTTTGCTGATTTCCTTAATTTAATTAACTGTTCATATGTTACCTCTAGGTTACTTCCACTGAGATACAAATGAAATATATTTTGTCCACTTACACATTTTAAAATACAAGGTGATAATATTCAGCGCATGACTTGAAGTTACAAACAAAATAGAAAAACTTGTTTTAGGTGATGGGAAAATAAAATTACTAAAGGGAAAAGATTTTTTTTTAATTTTAAAATTGGGGCTATTATTGCCTATAGGAGGGAAAAGAAAAATAGATCACTTATATTGCCTTCATGTCTAAAATACAGTTTGATAGAGAAAAAAGAATTGATTTTTTAAAAAGAAACAGTATAGGTTTTATGGGTTGATGAAAAGGAGATAAATTTTAAATAAGAATTAAAAGATTAAGAAATTTATAAGAACTATTATTATTATCAGACATAGTTAGAAGGTGATTTGTACAGGAAACCATCTTTCAAGTGAATCCTGTCATGCCAGTTTGATAGAGTCTCTTCTCTCGTCTCCTTTTACTATATACTACATGAGGCAAGTTTATTAAAGGTGAAATTCAAATCTTTGATGAGATGAGGCTGCAAAGAAACTGAACTGAGTGGGTAAAGTTCCTCCTGGGGCTCACAAGGTGGTTTTGAAGACTGACTAGCCTAGACTGTGGAAAAGGTACTAACGACCTTAAAGCAAATGGATATTCTATGATTATCCTGTAGAAATACTGATTAGAGAGCAGGAAATAACGAAATGGCCTCTTTTCTCTCTTGTATGTAAGGAGAGAAAAAGAACAGGAACAGTGGGGTATCATTTTGGCCTTGACCCTGAAGCACAAAGGTTTAGAAATTTTGCTCATGGGAAACAAACTGGCCCTGTACAGATAGAGTTGAGCAAATTAGGTTGTAATTAGGCTTTAATCTGGAATTCAGGAAATGATGCAGGAAAGTCAAGTCTTTCATTTGTTACAAAAACATTCTTCCCCTCACTTAGTTTGCTATTCTACCCTTTTGCAGGGCTTGTCCCACGGATGTTTCCCTTTGCTATCTTGGCTTTGTTCTTCCTCCACTAGTTTTGCTAACTAAAGACAGGACCAGTTTAGCCCAGTATAACATAGAACCCTGTGTGTAATGGTAACTATCTCCCCAACTTTGAAACTAGTTAACAGCCCTTCTCAGCAAATAAAAGCCTCCTACAGCAGACAAGTGACTGAGAAACCCATAAAAAGCTAAAATAAAATTTTAAAAAAGCTGCAGGAAGCTAGAACAAATTTCAGCTCTATGTCTCCCTTGATCTCTGCAATAAGTATAAAAACCTAATATGTTTATTGGCCTTTTTATTATAAGTCATTATTATTGTGCTGTTTTCATATCACCTAGTACCTTCTTAGTTGGGGCCTTCCAGTGAAACAAACATTCAAACTGGGGCATTTTTAAAAATAAAGAGGCACAACTGTATTCAGATTCTAAACTTGTCAAGTTCTAAGTTTTCCAGAACTCACTTGGAATTATAGCATACACATAAACAATGAGAATCCTAAAAGCCAAACTTCAGTTTTATAAAATATTTGTTTAAATTTTGTTCAATAAATAAAACAGACATTTTTTAATTAAGAAAGCTGTCATGTAGACAGCTCTTTCAGTTAAAAACTAGTGCAACTGGCCGGGCGCAGTGGCTCAAGCCTGTAATCCCAGCACTTTGGGAGGCCGAGACGGGCGGATCACGAGGTCAGGAGATCGAGACCATCCTGGCTAACACAGTGAAACCCCGTCTCTACTAAAAAATACAAAAAACTAGCCAGGCGAGGTGGCGGGTGCCTGTAGTCCCAGCTACTTGGGAGGGTGAGGCAGGAGAATGGCATGAACCCGGGAGGCGCAGCTTGCAGTGAGCTGAGATCCGGCCACTGCACTCCAGCCTGGGCAACAGAGCGAGACTCTGTCTCAAAAAAATAAAAAATAAAAAATAAAAATAAGTGCAACTAATAAAATAAGCACAAACGCTCATTCCTATAATGTGATTCTGTATTAAACTGCATTTCTGTATCTAGAAGCAATAAGAAGACTGAAGTAATTAGAATAATTTAATTCTGAAAAAGACCATTTTTGTTCATGATTTTTAACCACCAAATATTTTTAAATTCATTAGATGGAAAAAAGATTTTTCACTTATTTTATGTAATCTCAAAGGTCAGAATTTAGGCACTATTTAAAAAAAAAAAAAAAAAAAAGCCAGGTGCAGTGGCTCACGTCTATAATCCTAGCACTTTAGGACACCAAGGCGGGTGGCTCACTTGAGGACTTGAGGTCAGGAGTTCGAGACCAGCCTGGCAAACATGGTGAAATCTCATCTCTACTAAAAATACAAAAAATTAGTCAGTCATGGTGGTGGGTGCCTGTAATCCCAGCTCCTCAGAAGGCTGAGGCAGGAGAATCACTTGAACCCAGGAGGCAGAGGTTGCAGCGAGTCAAGATGGATCACACCACTGCACTCCAGCCTGGATGACAGAGCAAAACTCCGTCTCAGGGGAAAAAAAAAAAAAAGCAAAAAAGGCTTCAGGGAGAATATTTTAAGTATGAGTGAGAACATTACTGCTAAGAAAACATCAAATTTTGAAGTGGGTTCTAATAGGAGTGAGTTCTGTTACTAGGGGTATTGAAACCATAACCCATTTGGATTTGGATACTTCAGTGGTCCCTCAACCATAGGCTGTTAAAATAGATAAGTAATTTCAAGCTTATTTTGTGTATCTTAGCAGTAGAAGCTTTATTGAAACGAAATCTTGATGTCTAGATTCCATAAAAATGATGACAACTACAGAAACCAGAATCTTTCTTCCTATTCTGCAAAAACCATTCCAATAAATACAGCACAAATAAAACCCCATTTTTTTCAACTAGGAAAAGAGACAGTAATTCAAACTTCCAAGTTATGTGCATGAGGAGAAATAAACATTCTGAAACCAGTAGTAGTGCCTTTTCAGAGCCCATGTCAGGGCAGACTCATGCACAGACTGAGTGGAAAGCAGATGTGACAGCAGGATACTAACACTGGGGAAACACAGATAGAACTGCCTCTGTAGAAAAGCTCCCACCTTGAGTGGCAAAGTTCCTAAAATAAGCCTTAGATCTTGCGTATCACAGCACTGGGTCCTGGAAATAGAAATGAAGGGGTCTGAAATTGCTTAGGACCACAGGTGGTAGATTTGGAAGCCAATGCATGACTGTGTGAGAGAGAGAGTGTGTATGTGTGACAGTGTGTGTGTGTGAGAGAGAGAGAGAGTGTGTGTGTGTATGCTGGGAAAGGTGACTTCATGGTTAAGTTAAAAAAAATGAAATAGAGATAAAATGAATCAGAGAAAGGGATAGGCATAGAAGAGAAGCACAGACTCAACGAAACTACAATTAAGAGTCCCTGAAGAGAAAGAACAATGATCACTTTTAAATAAGGAATAGAATTCAAAGCTGTAAGTCTCCTCTCCCCGCAAATTTTCCAGGTGTTAGACCAGACTTGAATCTACAAAGTAAAAAGGCCCATTCTGCATATGGAAAAATTGCCAAAGAATAATAAGCTGTGTGATACATGTTAGTAAAATAATAATGCCATGAAGACAAAGAATTCCCCCGACTCTCCTCCAGTCACCATCAGTTGGCACTAAAATCTCAACAGCAGTGTATGGAGCAAGAAACAATGCACAACATTTTCAAGACACTCAAGACAATAAATGGGAACCCATAATTGTGTAGCCAGTTGAACTACACTTTAACTATCAAGACTATGGAAAAACAATTTTAAACATACAAGAACTGGGGAATACTATATTCATAAACTCTTCCTGAGCAATCTCCAAGAACATGGCTACTCAGAATTTACTCTGTAGCCAGCAGCAGCAGCAGCAAAATCCGAGAGATTGTTCAAAATGCAAAATCTCAGCCGGGTGTGGTGGCTCACGCCTGTAATCCCAGCATTTTGGGAGGGTGAGACAGGTGGATCACTTGAGGTCAGGAGTTTGAGATCAGCCTGGCAAACATGGCAAAACCTACCTCTACTGAAAATACAAAAATTAGCTGAGTGTGGTGGTGCACGCCTGTAGTACCAGCTGCTCAGTAGGCTGAGGCAGAAGAATTGCTTGAACCCAGGAGGCAGAGGTTGCAGTGGGCTGAGATAAAACTACTGCATTCCAGCCTGGGCAGCAGAGTGAGAGACTGTCTCAAAACAAACAAAATAAAAACAAAATGCAAAATCTCAGATCCTACCTCAGGCCTTCTGAATTGAAATCTTCGTATTAACAAGATCCTCAAGGGATTAGTATGCACGTAAAAGACAAGCTCTATCAATGAAAAGATCATTGTGCAAACTTTGGCCAAAGAACTAATGGTCTTTTTATCTACATATGAAATATATGTTTCATATAGGTCTGAGACTAAAACAAAGGAGAAAAGGTTAGAGTTCTGTCAAGGAAGAAATATCAACTTCAAAACGAAACGAGGAAGAAACAAAAGAGAAGTAAATAATGATTGTCTCATAGGGAATAGGTGGTTGACAAAAGGCATTAGTATGAAGATTACTAGTAGCATGAAAATATATACCTTCCAAATTTTTTTAATTGAGAAAATAGACCACATACAAAAGTAAACACTGTAAATGTAACATAAATAATATGAGCTATTTGAGACCAAACATCAGTCCTTAAAAAAGTAAACTCGTCTCTATGTTGTATTCAAGAGGCATGCTTAAGTGATTCAAAAAGGCTCAAAGTAAAAAGATGGGTGAAGGTATGCCAGGTAAATGTAAACACTAAGAAAGTATAGCTGTGATTCTGATAGCAAACAACCTAAGCTAACACTAGGGTCAAAAGAAGGAAGGCCTTTCTTACGTAACAGGACACAATCCACAATTAAGATAGAAGTTATGACTATCTGGAACCCAAGTAACATAGCCATCAGTCTCATAGAGCAGAAACTACAAAAGATTCAATAATAAGTAGATTAATAAACACACTAATAATAGATTTTATCACACAGTTCTCAAAGGAAAATCAAGAGGACAGAAAGCTCAGTGAACTTGTAGAAGTTCCAAACAAAGTCATTCATAGATCTGATGAATATAAGGTAAGCTTTATATACTGATAAAAGAAAGTATACCTTTTCTTCAGCTACATAGAACAGTCAAAAAAAAAATACAATATATTGAATCACGCAAACACAAATCAGTGCATCCCACAGGATAGAACAATGCATATGGTAAGCACAGTGAGATCAAATAAGACATTTGTAACAAAAAGTAGAAAATGTTCTCGCTAGAAATTGTAAAAACTCCTATTGAAAAATGCTTAGGTAAAAAGAAAAATATAAACTAAAATTGCAGAGTTGCTAAAATTTTGGAATTTATGAAATATAAATGAAGCTTTAAAATCAGCAGAACAGGTCAGGTGCAGTAGCTCACACAACTATAATCCCAGCATTTAGGGATGCTGAGGCAGGAAGATCACTTGAGGCCAGGAGTTTGAGACCAGCCTGGGCAACATTGTGAAACCCTGTCTCTACAAAAACAAAAAGGCAAAAATTAGCAGAACATTTATATCCTTAAATATTTATACCAATAAAAAGTAAAAAATAAAGGTCAATAAGGTAAAAATCAACAAAACATTTATACTAAGAAACAAATTTTATTTATACTTGTATTATTTATGCAGATTATATATATAAAGTATAGAGTATAGATAAAAGTATAAAATTATATGAATAAAAAGTACAAATAATAAAAGTATAAATAAAAATTATACAAATAAAAAGTAAAGAATAAGGGTCAATAAATACTAATCAACAAAATATATGAATAAAAAGTAAAGAATAAAAGTCAGTAAATTAAGTAATATCAACAAAAGTACAACAAAGAAAGCAGAAGAAAGGGAAAAAAAATCAAAACAGAAGTATAAATGAATAAAGTTGAAAACAGAAAAAAGATTAGAACCAAGAAATCAAAATGCTGGTTTACTAAAAATAGCAACAAAATAGGCAAACCACTAGTTTCTCACTCAATAAGAAAAAGAGTGATAAATGGGAGAAAAAAATGTCAAGTAAGAAATCAGTGGCCAGACGTAGTGGCTCATGCCTGTAATCCCATCACTTTGGTAAGCCGAGATAAGAGGATCACTTCAGCCCAGGAGTTTGAAACCATCCTGGGCAATGTGGCAAAACCCCATCCCTACAAAAAAATATAAGATCAAATGGAGCAAAATCCTAAGTCTCTATTTTTCTGAACCTTCAGCCTTAAGAGAGTCTCCTAACTACCACTTACAGTAAAATTTTACCCCCAATTCTTCCTACATAGAAATTTCAATGATAGCAAAGATTCTAGGTCATTAAAGGGCTATTCAAAGTATTATTCTTTATCTCACGTCTTACGGCTCCTGGTAGGGGTCATAGCCCTCTGAGCTTTCTAGTCCAGCATCCCCTCCATCCTGGAAATAACATTCCTCAGCTACAAACACCCATCTGAGCAGAGCTAACCTTCTCCAGTACTCAATGTCTGGGTCAGACTTTCCCAGAACAAAGGAAAACAAAACAAAACGATAATCTAGTATTTTGGTTCCGAATGGAGCAATTTCAAGCCTCATTTCATTTCAGCAACTTCTTAGTTGCACACTAGTAAGCAGTGAAGAGAAGAAGATGGCAATGTATATTTGTTCATTTCACAAGTAGTTCAGGCTGGGCATGGTGGCTCACACCTACAATGTCAGCACTTTGGGAGGCAGAAGCAGGCAGATTGCTTGAGCTCAGGAGCTTGAGATCAGCCTGCAAAACACAGCGAAACCCTGTCTCTACAAAATATACCAAAATTAGCCAGGCATAGTGGCATACACCTGTGGTCCCAGCTACTTGGGGGGCTGGGGTGGGAGGATCGTTTGAACCCGGGCGGCAGAGGTTGCAGTGAGCCGAGATCATGCCACTGCTCTCCAGTCTGGGTGACAGAGCAAAACACTGGCTGAAAAAATAGAAAAATAAAACAAATGTCTCTATGTCAGGCCATATTCCAGGTGCTTAGCTCGTGGAGCTCACGGGGAAGGTCAGAGTAAGTCTATGTTAGAAAGTAATGTGCTCTTTGAAAAAAGGAACATGAGCTGAAAGTACATTTTAGGAAGGGTGGTCAGGGAAGGGCTCTCTGATAGGAAATATTTGGGCAGAAGCCTGAAGGATATGAAGAAACAGCTATTCTAGAAAAGAGAATTATAGGCAGAGATGAACTGTGTGTGCAAAGGCCCTGAGGCATGACAATGCTAACAAAGCAGTCTCTAAGAACAGAAGATAGAGTCACACAGACAGTGAAAGTCGGCCTTGATCAGTGTGAGCAAAGCACACTGTGAATGATGAAGAACTGCCCCGAGTCTCTAACACTTCACCCGTCATCGTAAATCCCTTCACTGCCTATGCACCCCTTCATTTTTCATCAAAGCTCCAAGGTAGTTTATTTTTAGAAAATGGTTACTGGTTATTTGGAAGTAAAATGTTCTTTGTTCCCATTCTACCCAACCCCACTTCATCTTCCAGGTCACACATTAAATCTCTTACATAAGCACATTACTCCCTGATGTGACACATAAGGACCACAACTGGCAAAAAAATTATCAAGTGGCCCTCATGCCTTTTATTTGGCTTAAACGATCAACAAAATTTAGAATGTACATTCAGCGTTAGGATTAACCAGTACACGCAATTTTCTAACTGACTTTGCAGGAAAAGACAGATCCGTAAAACAGAGGTCAAGAGAGGCTCATATACACAAATAATTTCTTACCGAGGTAACATTTAAAAGCAGTAGAAAAATGTCAGTTGTCCAGCAAATGATGGTGAAATAACTGGCCAGACACTGGGGGAGGAAATAAATAGGTATCATCCCTATTTACACCAAAATAAATTTCAGTAGATCAGAAGGTTAAAAAAAATTGTAAAAGTCAAAGAAAATATTACAACTAAAAAAATATATATATTTGGAGTGGGAATAGCTAAAGCAAGATACATAAACCAAAAGCCTCAAAGGAAAAGATTAATAACTGTGACCACAGAAAAACTTCAAAGCCATAAAACAGTAAAAAGACAATTATGGTAGAAAAAATGCAACATAATACAACAGGTAGATTCCTCAATTCATAAAAAGTTCTGGCAAGTTAGTTTCAGGGGACAAGTTCTATCTCACTCCCCGGCAAGTGGATAGATACTTACAGGTTTTATTGTTTATTGAGACAAGGTCTTACTCTGACCTCCAGGGCTGGCATGCAGTGGCGCGATCATAGTTCACTGCAGCCTCAAACTCTTGGGGTCAGGTGATCCTCCTACCTCAGCCTCCCAAGTAGCTAGGACTAAATAAGCCACCACACCCAGCTCATTTCTTGTAAAGACAGGGTTTCTCCTTACCTCAGGTTGGTTTGAACTCTTGGTCTCAAGGGTTTTTTTTTTTGTTTTTTTGTTTGTTTTACCTCAGCCTCCCAAAGTGCTGGGATTATAGGCATGAGCCACTGTGCCCGCCTGAATAGATATTTAGCCAGAAAAAAAATGCAAATGGCTTTTAAATGTATGTGCAGATGCACATTTAAAATTAAGGATATGTAACTTAAAAGTAGCAATAACATTTTATCCTATTAACAAATACTAAATAATTTGAAAACAAGGTGTTGGTGAGGGTATAGGAAACAGGCTTCCCTATGCAATTCTTGGTAGAAATGTAAATTGACTGGTATATTTATGAAGGATAATGTGGCTACATCCATATCGATTAAATATTCACATGCCCTTTAACTTAGCAATTACATTTCAAGCAATTTATCCCGATACGTTTTCATACATGTGTAAAGAGGATTATCTAAGGCTGCAGTATAATTTTTAATGATAAAAATTTAGAAACAACTTAAACATTCGTTGATGAAGAATGAGTTAACTAAAGGACGGCACAGTCATACTATTGTAATACTGTGTAGCCATTAAAAAGATTCAGGCTGATTTATATGAGCTGATAAGAAGAAATGACTTCTAAGATATAATGTTAAGTAATAAAAGCAAGACAGAGGCATTGGAGATATTATATGGATATACCTACACACACAAGAAAAATAGACTGGCTAGGACTAACCCTGAAAAGTATCTGTCATACCTACTGTGGCCCAAGTTCACTGGTTTTATTAGCCCATGATTATATTGCCAATGAGTAGCAAAATGAGCACTCAAACCTAGATCTGTCAGACTCCGAAGCTCACACTGTTAATCATGATGCTATATACCGTTCGATGATGCTAAAAGGACAAAGGTAGCAAGAAAACAAATGGTAAGACATTTCCTACTTTCTGCTTCCCAAACAACCAGGTATAAAAATGAACAGACCTGTAATAAAGGAAATAATGGAATTTTACAAAAGAAAGGTATATTCACCTTTAAGTTCTTGAAGGGAAAAGGTTGTTACAGCAGAAGAATGTTCAGCTCTGTCTCTCTTTCCCACGGACAATCCGAAAAGAGGAGTGGAATTGGTCAACATTTAGAACATTTTATCTCCCAAAGTGCAAAGCCTACCAGGCTGAAATTCTTACCTTCTGGCCATATGTGAAACCTACTGTTACTGGCTTTAACTAAATTCTACCCGGTTCAAAAATTAAATAAATCCTCAGCTTGTTTGAAAGCATTGTGTGCCAGATAAACTAGTTATCTATAGCCAGACATGGGAACATCCTTCCTACACACTGCCAACTGATTAAAAAGGAGTAAATTCCCAGATGAGTTCTGAAATTTGCAGCCCTAGACCCTGGTGTAAGAGCCAAGACCCTTGGCCCCCTAAAGGCTCATTGAAAAATCAACTCACTAGCTGAGCACAGTGGCTCATACCTGTAATCCCAGAACTTTGGGAGGCTAAGGCAGGAGGATTACTTAAATCTAGGA
Source organism: Macaca nemestrina (assembly GCF_043159975.1). Classification (NCBI taxonomy): domain Eukaryota; kingdom Metazoa; phylum Chordata; class Mammalia; order Primates; family Cercopithecidae; genus Macaca; species Macaca nemestrina. Next base: position 23,518,721 of record NC_092130.1, on the reverse strand, counting down.
GTTTGAGATCAGCCTGGGCAACATAGCAAGACCCTATCTCTATCTTTAAAAAAATTAGCCAGATGTGGTGGCACACACCTGTAATCTCAGCTACTCAGTAGGCTGAGGCAGGGGGATCACTTCAGCCCAGGATGTCAAGGCTGTAGTGAGCCATGATCACACCACTGCACTCCAGCTGGGGGGACAGAGTGAGACCCCGTCTCAAAAAAGAAAAAAAAGAAGAAAAGAAAAATCAACTCACAAAAGGCAGATTAATAGGTGAAAAGACATTCACATTTATTTAATGTGTATACTTGAGAGGCTTCAGAATGAAGATCCAAAGACACAGAGGAAATTGTCTATGTGTATGCTTAGGTTCCACAAAATATAAACATCATGTAAAAATATAATTGGACAAAAAGGGGTAAGATCTAATGCTAATAAACGTAGTGGGGAAACCTAGCGAGTCCTGTTCTAGATTCTTCTTGGCCTCTCTGTGCAGTATTCCTTTCTTCTGAGTGTGGGGCAAGATCGTCTCTGGAATGGGGATCTTATGACATACAGTCAAACAAAGTAGGCCAGATAATTTTAATGACCAGTTTTTGCATAGAATATTTTTATGTTCTATGGCTGACTTTGAGGAAAGGAATTCTGGTCTATGATATGCCCTGGGGAAGAGGGATTCTAGTTTTCATGGCTAACCGTGAAAAAGAATAGGACAGAGACATAAGGGCAGGAGAAGATCAAGGAGAAATCTTTACTTTTGAAGCTGTTTCTGAGGCCTTCATTTTGGTGTATTGTTTTCTGATCCCAACACTGGCAAAACTGCATTCTATCCCTTGTGTTAAATTTGTGTATGCCCAAGCCAGTAATGATAACTGCCCAGCCCTCAAGAATTCACTTTTCTTTGGAAACAAACTAACACCCAGGTAAGGCCAGAGCCCAGGGGCACTCTCTGTGCCTCATGATCCTGCCACCAAAATGAAGCTGGCTCGGCCGAGGCAAACAAGCAGCCTTAGCTTGCCAATTGCATTTTCCATCTCAGGAATCTGAAGTTTATAACAAAGTTGGTGGGGAGCCTGCTTCATTACTGAGTCCCATAAATAGCATACCCTAGAAAGAAAGCGCATGGATTTCTGCTGTCGAAGTTCCTGGTGTTCCCTGATATCTGCCTTTCTGAGGCTTTATCCATGCTGTGAGCTCAGTGTCTTTCTTAAGCTGCCCAGAGTTCATTTTCTTCAGCCACCCAACAGCATAAACAAATACACATCTCTGCCTGTTGCTATCCAGTATCATTTCCCATTTTTACTTTCAAACAGAACCCTGATTTTGTTTGGTATAATAATGTTCCTATTACTTATTTCCCATCCTCCCCTACAGCTGAAAGGAGTCATGTGACCCATTCTGGCCGATGAGATGAGAAGTCACTGATGGTGCTTCCTGCACCTCCTTTAAAGCAGCTGGACACTGGAGCTTTTATCTTTTGCCCTTTGCTCTCACTCGCCTTCTTGACTGGAATGCAGATGTGATGCTCAGAGATGCAGCTGTCATTTTGTAACCCTAACCTTGAAAGCCTCACACTAAGCATGAGAAAACAGAAATAGAGAACGAGCCTATGTTCTTGAAGACATCCTTAAACAATTGCACTAGCCCTTACCTCCTGACTTCTTATGTGAGAAGAATAAACGCCCTGATATGGTTTGGATCTGTGTCCCTACTCCAATCTCATGTTCAATTGTAATGCCCAATGTTGGAGGTGGGGCCTGGTGGGAGGCAATTGGATCATGGGGGACTTTTCTCAGGAATCATTTGATACCATCCCCCCACCTTTGTCCTGTTGTTGCGACTGTGAGTAAATTCTTGCATGATCTGGTTGTATAAAAGTGTGTGGTACCTCCTCCTTCACTCTCTTGCTTCTGCTCCTGCCATGTGAGATGCCTGCTCCCCCTTTGCCCTCTGCCATGATTGGAAGCTTCTTGAGGCCTCCCCAGAAGCAGAAGCTGCTGTGCTTCCTGTACAGGCTGCAGAACTGTGAGCCAATTAAACCTCTTTTCTTTGTAAATTACCCAGTCTCAGGGATGTCTTTATACCAATGTAAGAACAGTCTAATACAACCCCATTTGGTTAAGCAGTTTGGTAAGTCTGGAAAAGTTTCTGAAATAAACAGTTGAACACAATCCCAAGGGAAGCACTACCTAGCCTCTGTGAAGTCTATTATATGAATTCAATTCAATGCAGGTATTAAGAGAGAGCCTACTGTTACAGGTGGAGGCAGGAAAGGAAATACTGACAAATAAGGTCATGTCTCCCATCTTTTGGGCAAAACACTAAGATACATAACCTGCTCCAATAAAAGGTGGAGTTAGAGAAGTAATAAACAGATGTGTAAACAGCTGCTATTGAGACAGAGGGAGAAAAAATGAAATCTGCCTGAGAGATGAGGGAAAGTGTAATAGCAGAGGTGGTAACTGATCCAGGCTTTGAAGAATGAACAGAACTTCCATAGGCAAGGGGCCTGCAGGCCAGGGACAGAGCATGAATGCAAGCTTACATGTGTGGGGAATGACAGCAAAAGAGCTGCTTATCTGCCACGATAATCTAAGCACTCCCGGACAATGATGGCTCCCATTTCCGAGTACTTACCCACCGCCAGTTGTATGCGCATTTTCTCAGTAAATCCTCAGTATAAGCCACAAAAAAGTAAGGCACTCTCATTATTATCCTCATCATACAGATTAAGAAAGTATAACTTCAAGAAGTTAATCTCCAGGATAACAGAGCAGAGTCATAAGGGGCAAAGATGAGATACCGGCACAAATCACTCCAGTTCCAGAGCCCTCCCTCTTAAGTCTCTGCTTCAGTGCTTGATAATGTTCCCATGAAGGCCATTACTAAAAGATGGGAGTGGCTACTGGCATGTGGAACTAGTGGAATCCAATGGCTAACGTGACTGCAAAGTTTTTAAGAGTATTGTGTTGTCGAGAGCCTGGAATGAAAATGACTGTTCAAGATCTAAAACTACAGTGGGGCTCCAGTGTAGTTTTCTTGACCAATGATGGTCAAGAAAAGAGCTAAGCCAGTTTCTAAGTAAGGTGTAAAATCCCTATGCCCACCTTCGTGGCCAAAGAGAATAATGCAAAGAAAAGAATTTCCTATAAAGCAGACCAGGGAGCAGAATGGAAGCCTGTGGAGTATGCTCCAATAACAAGCTAGGAAACCTTCAAAATGTGGTCAGAATTGCTCCAGACCAGTGACCACTGTGTGTCTTCATTTCTCCCCATTCCAAATGGGAATGATTATTAAAATTAACCTGATCGTCCGTCTTTTATCCCTGTTTATTGCAGACTTAAATGAGAGGAATTTTTGTTTCTTAAAAAAGGTCACAAAAAAGAATAAAGAATAATCTTCTGTTTCCAGGAGCATTATTGATAGATTCTGAAAGACCCATTCCTTCAAAACAACTAGATCCTATGTAAAATATACTTGTAATTGCATTGAACTCACAGGATGCAAGAGTAACTCACAAAGGGAAGCTAACACACATATTGAACTTAAAGCCATGAGCAGTAAGCACATAGGAGCAGTGTGATTGCACACAATCCATGTTTCAATTTTAAGACAAGACCTGAAGCCAACAGCAACCTGGGAGTGGAAGCTAAATCTGAGTTAGGCAAAATAAGCCAGGGACCCTGAAATGAACTAATATGGTCCTATTTGGTAGCACTCCTTGATTCACAGTAGAAGCAAAATAATTGCAAGCCCTCTCGGGAGGAAACCATCTCCAATTTAACATCAACCTCACAGACTCTCACAACCAAAGATTACCAGACATACAAGGAAATGAATCACCATGAGTGAGAGTCAGCAGGACAAAACAGTAACACATTTATACTTTTTTGTCTGCAAAAACTTGAGAAATTAGAATTACTAGACTGAGAATTTTAAATGAGAGTGTATAAAACAATTTTATAGATAAGAGATGGACTCAAAACTATTTTAAAATGAACTAACCCTTAGAAATGAAAATTATATATTATATATATTTATAATATAAATGATAGTACAGTTTACATACATATTTTTCTGCATATGAATTCTGCTACAATTGCTATATATTATCAATGGGTGGGACACATAGACTAATCATCCCTAATGAGAAAACTTGTGGATTAAAAGATAGATCTGAAGTAATGATTCAGCATGTAGCACTGAAAGACAGAAACAAAAATTCCCAGAAAAAGAGACTGCAGGATAAAATAAGATATGCAAAACTTCCAAATAAACTATTAGGCAAAGTCATTTTATGAATTAATCAAACATGCCTATATGAATGCAAGAATTGTTTAACAGAATAACGGGGGGAATGATCTTAACATATACAGAAAAAACTTTGATAAAAAATTAACATTTACTTATGATAAAAAAATCAGTAAATTAGGAATGGAAATTTCTTAATTTGATCAAATACATACATCAAATATTATGCTTAGTAAGGAAAGGATAGAGACCCTTGCTTTAAAGTCAGAAGACTTATCACTGCTTCTATTCTGTATCATATTGAAAATTCCAGCTGGAAGAGCAGGACAAAAAATAAAAGGTCCACTCTGTCCACTGAAAGGACCAAAACTGAAAGACATCCCACTAGCAATGGGCACACCAACACTCAAAACTTAGTCTGAGTTCTAAGGATTCTCCACTGAAAGAAATCTGAGCTTCTCAGAGAAATGACTGACTCCATGATTTCAGGATTTAGGTCAGGTTAGGGGACGAGATAAGCTTGGAATATTTTGGGATATATCAGAAAGCAAAGAAGTGTTCAATAAATGATAAGGACATATTACAAGGACACAGGAGCCAGCTTTGGACACCAAAGTAATAAAGGACAGTGATGAACTACATACCACTGGGAGAAAATTAAGGGAATCATGACTTCATTCCTATAAAAAAGTAGATAAGTAAATAAAGTAGCATAATGATAATAGAATGCTAAGGTTGACTGGTGAATATGGAAGGCATACCAAAGCTCAGAAATTAGCATTTTGGAACCATCCTAGTAAAGGTCAGATCAGGCAAGAAGTGTCAGTGAATGTTAAATCTATAGGAAAATTTTAATGAGGACCAGGATAATTGTATGGTCTTTATGATGAGTTGCAAGGGAGAAAACTAATAAATAACAGTAGATAAATAATATATAAATCAGACAGCACCTTAACCAGGTATTCAAAATTAATATCATTAAAGAGGGAGACAGGGACATCTATACCTCCAGATGTGATGCCCTCAGAGGGACATACCACATATGCAGTGTCCTGGCCACAAATGTGTAACCTAAACATAATTGCAAGGAACCATCAGGCAAACCTATGCTGAGAAACATTGTTTTCTTTTTAATTAAAAACTTTTTTTAAAAACTATACTTTAAGTTCTGGGATACAGGTGCAGAACGTGCAGGTTAGTTACATAGGTATACACGTGCCATGGCAGTTTACTGCACCCATCCACTCATCATCTACATTAGGTATTTCTCCTAATGCTATCCCTCCCCTAACCCCCACATACCAACAGGCCCTGGTGTGTGATGTTCCCCTCCCTGTGTCCATGTGTTCTCATTGTTCAAATCCCACTTATGAGTGAGAACATGCAGTGTTTGGTTTTCTGTTCCTGTGTTAGTTTGCTGAGAATGATGGTTTCCAGCTTCATCCATGTCCCTGCAAAGGACATGAACTCATCTTTTTTTATGGCTGCATAGTATTCCATGGTGTATATGTGCCACTTTTTCTTTATCCAGTCTACCATTGATGGGCATTTGAGTTGGTTCCAAGTCTTTGCTATTGTGAACACTGCTGCAATAAACGTATTTGTACATGTGTCTTTACAGTAGAATGATTTATAATCCTTTTGGTGTATACCTAGTAATGGGATTGCTAGGTCAAATGGTATTTCTGGTTCTAGATCCTTGAGGAATCGCCACACTGACTTCCACAATGGTTGAACTAATTTACACTCCCACCAATAGTGTAAAAGCATTCCCATTTCTCCACATCCTCTCCAGGATCTCTTTCCTGACTTTTTAATGATTGCTATTCTAACTGGCATGATGAGCTTGTTTTCATGTTTGTTGGCTGCATCAATGTCTTCTTTTAAGAAGTGTCCATTCACATCCTTTGCCTGCTTTTTGATGGGGTTGCTTTTTTCTTGTAAGTTTGTTTAAGTTATTTGTAGACTCTGGATATTAGCCCTTTGTCAGATGGATAGATTGCAAAAATGTTCTCCCATTCTGTAGGTTGCCTGTTCACTCTGATGATGGTTTCTTTTGCCGTGCAGAAACTCTTTAGTTTAATTAGATACCATTTGTCAATTTTGGCTTTTGTTGCCATTGCTTTTGGTGTTTTAGTCATGAAGTCTTTGCCCATGTCTGTGTCCTGAATGGTATTACCTAGGTTTTCTTCTAGGGTTTCTACGGTTTTAGGTCTTACATTTAAGTCTGTAATCCAGCTTGAGTTAATTTTCATATAAGGTGTAAGGAAGGGGTCCAGTTTCAGTTTTCTGCGTATGGCTAGCCAGTTTTCCCAACACCATTTATTAAAAAGAGAATTCCCCGTTTCTTCTTTTTGTCAGGTTTGTCAAAGATCAGACGGTTGAACTACAAACGACTGCTCAAGGAAGTAAGAGATGACACAAACAAATGGAACAACATTCCACACTCACGGATAGGAAGAATCAATATTGTGAAAATAACCATACTGCTCAAAGTAATTTATAGATTCAATGTTATCCCCGTTAAGCTACCACCGACTTTCTTCACAGATTTAGGAAAAACTACTTTAAATTTCATATGGAACCAAAAAAGAGCCCGCATAGCCAAGACAATCCTAAGCAAAAAGAACCTAGCTGGAGGCATCGCACTACCTGACTTCAAATTCTACTACAAAGCTACACTACTGGTTCCAAAACAGATATACAGACCAATGAAACAGAACAGAGGCCTCAGAAGTAACACAACACATCTACAATCATCTGATCTTTGAAACATTGTCTTAAAAGTGGGGTTTGGGGCTTCAGGGAGAAAGATCTAAATACAATATGATATTCTAGATTGTATATTAAAACAAAAAATAGACATCTGTAGAAAAAGGTAAATCTGAACAGTCTGTAGTTAATAGTACCGTACTAACGTTAATTCTTAGTTTTGACAAATATCCTATAGTTATATAAGATACTAATATTAGAGGACACTGGGTAAAGAATATATAGCAATTCTCTGTACTGTTCTTATAACTACTATGTAAATCTAACATTTACTTATTGAGAGATAGTCTCATTATGTTGCCCAGGCTGGAGTGCAGTGAGGCCATCTTGTCTCCCTGCAATCTGTGCTTCTCGGGTTCAAGCAATTCTCCTGTCTCAACCTCCTAAGTAACAGATTACAGACATGCACCACCATGCCTAGGTAATTTTTGTATTTTTAGTAGAGACAGGTTTTGTTACGTTGGCCAGGCTAATCTTCAATTCCTGACCTCAGGTGATCCTCCTGTCTCAGCCTCCCAAAGTGCTGGGATTATAGGTGTGAGTCACTGTACCCGGCCTGCTATGTAAATCTAAAATTACTTCAAAATAAAAGGTTTTAAGAAAAAATAAAAGCAGAGAAGTTTGCATTTTTTTAATGCTCATGTTATAAAAGAAATTAAAAAGTGGTAGAAAGGTTGCTGGTTCAAGGAGGCTAAGGAAGCAGGACAACTGAATGCAATACCTGACCTTAGACTGGATCCTGTACTAAAGAAATGAAATAAAAGATTTTGGGTCAAGTGATAAAATTGGACTATGAATTGTAAAGTACAAAATCAATGTTAAATTTACTGATGTTGATAACTGTACTGTGGTTCTGTAAGAGAATATCTGTATTCTTCACAAATACCACTGAAGTATTTAGGGAGAGGTAAAAAAAAAAAAAAAAAAAAAAAAAAAAAGAGAGAAAGAGGGGTACAACAAATGATAAAGCATGCAGGGTTAGATGTTAATGACAGATGAATCAGAGTAAAGGGTATTGCAATGCAATTCTGGTACTAACTATCCAGAGTTGAGCCAGATTTCACAGTCTAAGGACACAGTCCTCTCCAAGACTGCCCTCACTTCAGAGACCAGCCACAAGCTCTGGGGTTTCCAGGCTGGCCACAATTCTGACCAATGAGATATTAACTCAGGAGCTCCCACTACGCCTTCAGGTTTGATAACTCGCAGGAACAACTCCAGAACTCAGGAAATTGCTACGTAATAATACAAATTTCAAAATGCAGTATAACTAGTATTTACATCGTAATTGGCATTGTAAGTAACCTAGAGATGATTTAAACTATACAGGAAAATGTACATATGTTACATGCAAATACTATTCCATTTCATATAAGAGACTTGAACATGTGTTGGTTTTTAGTATCTGCTGGGGTCCTGGAACCAATCCCCCAAGAATACCAAGGGATGACTGTACTTTCAATTACAGGTTTTGGGACCAGCCAAATGAAAAAAATAAAAAATAAAAAAGCATAGAATCAGGTCTGGGAAGGCACCAAATTAGAAGTTTCTATGTCCTCAGGACACATCACCCTCCTGGTACATCCATGTATAATTACCAATCAATTACCAATCAGAGAGGTTCTCCTGAGCCTCAATGTCCAGACTTCTTACAGGGGTTTCATTACATAGGCATAATTGATTGAATCATTGGCCATATCATTTAACTCAATCTCCAGTCTGTCTCCTATTCCTAAAGACCAGGCTGATATCACCTGACTTAAATCTCAACCGTCTCATCATATGATTGGTTTTTCTGGCATAGCCAGCCCCACCCTGATTTGTCTGCTTAAGCCTGAACTCAGGCAGGTCCCAGGGACCTACCATGAGTAACTAAGACACTCCCATCACTCAGGACAATCTAAGGATTTAGAGGTTACCTCCCAGAAACCAGGGACAAATCCAGTCAAATTCTTTTATATAACACTATGTAAGTATACTGTGTACTATTTTAATTTTGCAACTTTCCTGTAAATTTTCCAAAGAACTCATTGTTTATATATCAAATGAAAAATATCTAAGCAGAAATGATCAAAACAAATAAGAATTCAAATGGTTTTAAGGTATAAGTCAACCTACTAACATCAACTGTGCTCCTATACGTGAGCCACTGTTAGAAAAGGTAATACCGTATGAATTCCCTTTATAATAGCAACAGATAAAGTATTTACAAACTATAAAACATTAATAAAAAGAATTTTTATAAAACAGTCAAGACCTAAATAACAAGTATATACCATGAACATGACATATCATGTTGTATTATAAAGATATCAGTTCTTCTCCAAATTGTCCTGTCAGGGCCGTTGTTAATGTTCTAGTAGTTATTGTTAACTTTTAAAAGGGTATATGTTCGTTTGTATGTGTAAAGAGAAGATGAATCTCTTAAATTTGTATAAAGGAGCAAAGAACTAAGAATAATCATGGCATTTCTTTAAAAGAAGAGTAAAATACAGGGATTGCCCTACCAGGTATCAGGACTTTCTATTAAGCAATGATAATTAACAAAATATGTAATTTGGTGTGGGGACAGACAGAGTAAATGTTAGTAATTATTGTATCACGTAGATGCTTTTGGCTGCAAACAATAGGAAAACTGTGGCCCAAATGGCTTAAACAATAATTTAATAGGAAATCTAAAAGTAGAGCTATTTTCAGGGTCGATTAATGTCACGGCTTGGCAGAGACATCAAGGAAAGAGGTTTGTCCTATCCCTCTGTTCTGCCATCCTCAGTCTGGTGACTTTGAGCCCATGCTGAAGCCCATCATAGCCATGAGGTGGCTGCCACAGTTCTAGGTATCACATAGGCAGACAGGGTAAATGCCTTCTTATGTTTCTTTCTCGGGGGTTAGGAAACGTTTCTGAAAGTCCCAAGACAGGACTGGGTGTTGGGAACAAGCCACCTAAAATCTGGCCATAAACTGGTCCCAAAACGGGCCATAAACAAAATCTCTGCAGCACTGTGACATGTATACGATGGCCATAATGCCCACACTGGAAGGTTGTGGGTTTACTGGAATGAGGGCAAGGAACACCCGGCCAGCCCAGGACAGAAAACCGCTTAAAGGCATTCTTAAGCCACAAACAATAGCATAAGTGATCTGTGCCTTAAGGACATGCTCCTGCTGCAGTTAACTAGCCCAACATATTCCTTTATTTTGGCCCATCCCTTTGTTTCCCATAAGGGATACTTTTAGTTAATCCTGTTTCCCATAAGGGATACTTTTAATCGAATATCTATAGAAACAATGCTAATGACTGGCTTACTGTTAATAAATACATGGGTAAATCAGTTCGGGGCTCTCAGCTCTGAAGGCTGTGAGACCCCCCAATTTCCCACCTCACACCTCTATATTTCTGTGTGTGTGTCTTTAATTCCTCTAGCACCTCTGGGTTAGGGTGTCCCCAACCAAGCTGGTCTCCACAACTGGGTCACTCACACTCAATTCCTAAACCAAATACACTTATTCTCCAAATACTAGTAAGGGAATTGAGGTCCGTGTAATTGCCTTAGACAAATCATTCTAGGTAGAATGGATATTGGGGTGTCAACTCTCAAGACAATAATGTTAATTCTACTTGATGGGGAAAAAGTGATTATTCTTTATACATTTTGGATTTTTTCTCAAAATTAAAAAATAAATTTACCTCCAAATGAAACTAGATGTCCTACTTAATGAGCATCATATTCAATCTCTCTTTGAAGAGATGTGGAACCCGCTGAGAAACTCACATTTGTTGACTGCCTGCTGAAGGCAAGGTACTAAGCTAAGTACACCATCGCATCTGTCCTTACAATACCCCTGTAAGTACCGTTTGCTGAATGATGAAACTAAGCCTAGAGAAGGAAAGTGACTTGGATAAAGTCACTTGTTGAATATGGGGTAAAGCTGGGGACTTTACCTTGATTTTTAGACAATTACCCCATACGTCAACCCAGACCTATGTTCTTTACCCTTTATTGTGCCAGAAAAAAAATATATATCATTTGATATATAGATTCAGGTCCCAAAAAGAGCTGGCAAATATTTCCCCAAATGTTTTCTTCTCCACAAACCATATAAGAAAGAAAGATGATTACATTTCAGAACTCTTAGGACCTACTCTCAACCATCAGACTGGTGTTGGAGTGGGCAGGTAGGTTGATTCATTGGAAATAGCTTAATCTGTCAAACCAGTTTAAAACAATTTCCCAGGAAACACAGACGGTCTGGCATTCCCATTATGCCCACTCATGCAAATCAGATTTCACAAATACATGGACACCTTGGCTTCCTTACAGGGTACATTTGGGATATCAACACCCCAAGGTAACTTAAGGTTAGACAATTAAGGAAGGAGCAGCAGTGTGGCAGGAAAAAAGTTTGAGAAGACAAAGATGAACTTGGCCAATTGGATGGAAATGAAACAGCCCAGTGCCATGGAGAATTGTAGGGCCAGTGGTGCGGGCATGATGGATAGGCCCCTCCGAGGCCACCTGTGATTGAAGCCCGATTGTCAAAAACAGACAGAAAACCAGGAGAGAGAAGCCAGAAGTTAGATGGTGCTGTCAACTTGCCACAGGATATGCAGCGAAGATTATCGGGCTTGCATGAAGAGTGAGGAGAAAAAAACCAGGTGGGGGCGGTAAGAGGTGGTGGATGAGTTCTTAAAACAGCCTTCAAGGACACCTGGAAGAAAATCTTGGGCATCTGATATCATAATGATGATTTTGCAAACAAGTAGTCTCATTGCCTTCCAGGATGTGAAGTTCTCTCCTAGTACCAGGGCTGCAAGCCAGAGAAGAGCCAGCTGTGGGTCCCCACCTCTAGTGAACCTCAAGAGACTCAAAGGGGACGCTCTAGGAGACAAGAAGCTCTCTCTTTAGGAGCTGAACAACAGTGGATGGGCCAGAACCCTTGGCTTGTCCACCTTATTCCACCCCAGGAAGGAAGGGATGCTTCCTAACAGCCCTGGGGTGGTGACCTTCCAGGGCTGTTAGGAAGGCTTGGTTCTGTTCTGGAGCCACCACTGGTGACTCCCGAGAACGATGGGGCAGCTGCTTTATTCATCTTAAAATTCAATGTGGAAGGACAAGCATGCTAGGCCCCAGTAGACCAAGAGATCTGAAAAGCCCAGAGGAAAACTAGTAAATCTAGTATTGTCACATTGTGCTCTACAAAGTCTTAGAGGTTCTATGAAAATATTTCAGGGACACAATTAGTTGGCGGACAGCAGACAGGACTCCCAACACAGCGCTTTACTTTGGTATGGGTTTCAAGTTAAACTAACACTTATCAAGGACTTACAATATGCCAGATGCTGTCTGAACCATTTTACATGTGTTCTCTCATGTTATTCTTATAACAATCGAATGAGGTGATGCAATATTACTTTTAATGGTAAAAATCGCAATTACTTTTATACCAACCTAATAATAATTCTATTGTGCAGGCAAGAAAATAAAGCACAGAGAGGTTAAGTAACTTGCCCAGAGTCATGCAGCTCATAACATATACCTGTGAGATTTAAACCCAGCTACACGCCACTGTGTTATACCGAAATCCTCTGCTAAGATTTCCTCAAATGAAAGGGCCTTCTCCCCCACACACAGTAGAGGGTTTGTCTAAGGGGCCTCATTCACAGGCAGAAACCTCAGGACCGAGACAATCTAGGGCTATTAAAAAATCTCTTTTGGCCGCTCCCGGTCATGAGAGTCACAGCTGCTCTGTGGTTTACTCTGCCATCTGTTAAAATGAAAAGAATATTAAATATTGACCTCTTGTGGTTCAGGCCAGCTTTGTGAGTTTCAAGGATTTAATATCTGAAAATCACATCCTACAGCTACATCTGGAGCTTCGCGGTAACCCTCCTGTGGATCCCGGTCTTTTTGCCTTCACACACCCAGAGCTAATGAAGGAGCAGGGGCCGATGTGAGTGCTTTATCCTGACACACACCAGGAAGCTCAGCATCAAAAACCATAAAAGATATAAATCACCTGGGGGGAAGGGGTCTGCTGGTGGAAACTACAGAGAAAATGATAAATAAGCATGGGGCCAGGCATGGTGGCTCATGCCTGCAATCCCAGCACTTTGGGAGGCTGAGGCAGGCAGATCACCTGAGGTCGGGCGTTTGAGACCAGCCTGGCCCACATAGTGAAACCCCATCTCTACTAAAAATACAAAAAGTAGCCGGCTGTGGTGGTGGGAGCCTGTAATCCCAGCCACTAGGGAGGCTGAGGCAGGAGAATTGCTTGAACCCAGGAGGCGGAGGTTGCAGTGAGCCAAGATCACACCATTGTACTTCAGCCTGGGCAACAGAAGACTCCATCCCGAAAAATAAATAAATAACGTAAAAAAAATGAAAACCATGGGAGAAAGACAAATCAATGTTAGCATTCATATTAAAGAAGGAAAGTTTGTCTCCTGAAGAATCACTGTTTGCTTTTATGAGTCTATGAAAGACAGCAATGTTTTCTCTACCTTGACTTGTGTAAGAAAACTCGGTTAAATTTTATATTTGATTTCAGTTTATTTCCTTAGCTTAGGTTTTTAGCTACTAGCCTCTCTCTTACAATAACATTGAAAACTATCCAAAATTAGGTGACTGTGCTTTGTTAGCTTCATATTTTGGGGAGAGGTGGGAAGAAGATGAATAATGAAGCATTATACTAAGAATGGAAGAAGACATGCACTGGCCCAGGATAGGAGAGCTGAAAAGAGACTTTCTCAACTGCAATCTTCCCAGAAATAATTGCCACTTCAGGAAACAAAGCCCAAGGACAACATAAAATAGCTTTTTACTGAAAAATGCATAAATGTATAACGTTTTAAAAACTAAAATGTTTACAATATAGAAGTTATCTGAAACAAACACAGAAATAGCATCTGAGTGGTGGGCACACAGCTCTTTTTCTATACATTTTGAAATATATCATAATTTTATTATTTTGTTTTTATTTTTTTAACTCCTACAACTCACATGTCATAATTTTGGAAAAAAGCATCCAAATTGCGGTTAGCCATGGCGGCTCACACCTGTAAACCCAGCACTTTGGGAGACGGAGGTGGGCGGATCATGAGGTCAGGAGATCGAGACCATCCTGCCTAACAAGGTGAAACCCCGTCTCTACTAAAAATAGAAAAATTAGCCTGGCATGATGGCGGGCGCCTGTAGTCCCAGCTACTTGGGAGGCTGAGGCAGGAGAATTGCTCGAACCCAGGAGGCGGAGCTTGTAGTGAGCTGAGATTGCACCACTGCACTCCAATCCGGGTGACAGAGCCAGACTCTGTCTCAAAAAAAAAAAAAAAAAAAAAAAAAAAAAAAAAATTCCAAATTGCTGGGAGAGATGATCAGCTAGAATGATCATGAGAAGTCCTGAACAGCCTGAATGGACCCTGATTTTGTCATATAAACAGCTCATATTTTGAATCTGAAGTCAGGCAAGATTAAGGTAAGAAACAAAACTGTTAATCCTACTTCTGCATTTCTGTTGTCATTCAGACATTTATAGAGCTCCACAGTATACCTTGTGCTTTTGCAGTATACCAGGACCACATCACACCTGGTCCTTAAGTACCTAAGAGTGATCCAAACAGACATAGTCCCTGCCTTCCCCTGAGCTTCTAGTCTAGTGGAAGGAACACAAAGAAGTAATCTAACAAATGGATGAATAACTACACATAGTGATAAGTGTTCTGGGAAGACGAACAAAAACAAATGGTACAGATAGAATACAGTGGCAAGAGGAGCACTGCCCAATTTCGATGGGGGAATTACAGATCTATGGGTCTATGTACAGACTACGGGTTTTTGAGGAAGTTCTATTTAGCTGAGAACGGAAGGATAAGAAACAAGAGAAGAAGCAATGTTCCAGGCTGAGGTGACAGTGTGTGCAATGGCATGAAGCAGGACAGGCTGTCAAAGTCCCAAGTGCAGAAGACATCCAGTGTCTAGTGCATGTCGCTAAGGAGGAAAAGGAGCCCCAGATGAGGTTCAGGAGGTAGACAGGGGCCAGGCCACTCAGAGACTTGGACATACATTAAGGAGTTAGCATTTTTACCAAAAATAAATATGGCAGCCACTAAATGTCTTAGTGCAAGGAAGTGACATGCTCTGAGTACATCTTGAAAAAGATTGCTCTAGCTGCTGTGTATGAAAATGGGCTTGGAGGTTGGGAAGGATGAAAGCCAGGAGATGAGTGAGAACAGAGATCAGCAAACTGTAGCCTGCAAGCCAAATCCGCTGCACCGCCTGTTTTTGTAAGTAAAGTCCTGTTGCAACACTGCACACTCATTTGTTTATGTATTCTCTCTGGCTACTCCCACACACCAGCACCTGAGTTCAGTTGCTCCAACAGAGACTATATGGCCTACAAAACCCAAGAAATATTTAGTATTTGGCCTTTTGAAAAATAAATAAATAAATAAAAAGCCAACTCCTGAGCTAAAAGTCTGTAGCAGTAGTCAAAATGCTGTATGATGGTAGCTAATCAGCATTTGTCCAACAAGAACTATTGAGCACCTACTGTATGCCAAGGAGACAACCAGATCCCCATAACTATAAATGCTATGTAAGGCTAGGTCTCCATCCTCCAAAACTCTCCATCTTATAAAACCCATCTTTAGAAAATTCTACTTTTCCAGTGCCTCAACCATTCTTCCCAAAACTGCAAGTCTGCCTGGAGTTCTAGTCTCTCTGTAAAGTTTTCCCTTACTTACACCTTACTCTGGGTTTTGAACTCCAGCCATAAGTATCTCCTATGTCAAATACTTTGGGTATAATTATACTGAGCATATTTATGGGTTTGGATAACCAAAACATTTTCCCCTACAGTTATGAGAACAATCTTCTCCACCTTTTCTCCTAACCTCCAAGGCACCACTCAAGCCTACACAAAGAGAGAACCCCAGCTCCAAGGCTACAGTAGTTCAGAGATGGACCAGGACCCTAACAATCTTCTCCAGAGGTGGATGGTGGGAGGGTGGGTTCTGCAGGAACAGGTAAGAAAGACTGCCTTTTGTCCCTGCTGTGATGGTACTAGAAGGCTATGAGTTTGGGGTAGCCAATGATTCCACCAAATGTGCTCATGCAGACCAACACACAGTCTGCCTTCAGGGAGCAGGGAGATAGGGGAGAAGGAAGCAGGCTGACGGCTGGGAGTCCCGATGGCTTCCCTGACCCCTGCATTCCACAGTACCTCTCATCCTTCCTAATTGCAGAAGCCAATAAATTCTTAATGTTTTGCTGATTGAGTTTCTGCCATTTACAACAGAAGGAGTCCTATCCCCTATAACAGCCTTCATCAAATAGGCAATTATCTCTACCAAAAGATGACCAAGTCAGGGCCATTTGGTATCTCCACAACTCTTAGCTTGGCGCCCGTGTGGGAGCCCAAAATAGGCTGCCCCAAAATATGAAGGGCTGTTGAGTTAATGACAATGAAGAGGAAGCAGGTGCAGGAGAGTCCTCTGACCTCCCTCTGCCTGTTTAAAGGTAGAACATCAATTTACAAAGAAAAAAGGTGTCCCCTTCACCTGCCCCTTACACCAGGGAGAACAAAGTTAATCACCAACTTTGGTTCCTTTTCAGCCTGCAGATGGTACAAGCTTTACTAAGGAGCCTTTATCTGCCTTTATAAGGTGCTGCCCCTAAAGACTCAAAGTTCTTTTCCTTCATCTCACCACTTCTCTAAAAATGTACTGCTCTTTGTTGAAGATCCTGTACAAACTAGAATTCAAAGCCACCACTTCGAGAACAACTTATTCTCTGGGTGTCTCCCACGTATATATGAAATATACATGTTACTAAACTTCTGTTTTTCTCTTGTTCATCGGCCTTTTGTTTCAGGGGATCTATTACAAACAACAGCCTGTGGGGTTGTTCTTCCCCTACCCTAGGGAAATTCAGATCACTGGCACACTGGAAACTGACTGGTTGATGGACACGTAGGTCCTTCACACTTTGCCTGGTCTGTTAGGGCTTTTCCCATAACCAGCTTCTGCCTGGGAAAAGAAACCTGGAAAGGGTCTGGTACAAAACCAAGATACTGTGCCCTCTAATAGCTGTGATGTTGTCTTGGCCTGTACCTTGCTGTGTGATCTCAGATAAGTCCTCCTCAACTTCCCTATGTATAAAAGAAAATTGGCCTTCCTGAGCAAACTTCCGTATTCTCCGATTCCTTGTGCTTAGGTTATGGTTCAATTCTTCCCCGAAAAGGAACATTTTTAGCCCATCATTTTGGGGCCAAGGTGACTGTTTTCATAGAGTATTATTTGATTTTGTTCTGGAAAAGTTAATCTCTGCACCACACACAGAAGCAGGAGTCTGTTATTTACATCGCGCTTCTCATTCCCTCCTACACGTCAAGCTCCACACACCAGACAGGGACCGGTGATGGGGAATGAGAACACTTGGTTTTTTACTATGGTTATGTGTGTCCCATGAAAGACCTCAGGGGCTTCTTGAAAAATGTGACAAGGAAATATGAAAAGGTTTACAAATGTCTTAGAGGCCAGCATGACCAAAAGGAATTCCAAAGCTGGTTGAAAGTGTTCTTTTCCTCTTTTCTATGAACGCACCTTGTTAAAAATAAATAGAAACTGATCAAAAAGTTCTCTGGCAACGGGGCCAGGCATGGTGGCTCATGCCTGTAATCCCAGCAGTTTGGGAGGCCAAGGCAGAGGATCTCTTGAGCCCAGGAATTCAAGACCAGCCTGGGTGACATGGCAAGACCTCATCTCTATGAAAAAATTTAAAATTTAGCCAAGCATGGTGGTGCGTGCCTCTGGTCCCAGCTACTTGGGAGGCAGAGATGGGAAGATTGCCCGATCTCAAGAGGTCGAGGCTGCAGTGAGCTGTGCCCACGCCACTGCACTCCAGCCTGGGCCACAAAGCAAGACTCCATCTCTTCTAAAAACAAACAAAACCCAGAAGTTATCTGGCAATGGTTTCTTGTTTCCTATCCTTAGCCCAATTTCTCACAAACCTATCACAGCTACAGTGCAGGGCAAGATCATCACAGTGTTTCTCAGCTGGGACACTATTAGCATTTTAAATGAGATAATAATTCTTTGTGCCTCAATGTGTCCTGCATTGCAAGACATTTACTTTCCTCAATAAATGCCCAGGGCATAGTCCAACCTCACTGTGACATTCAGTCAAAACATACCCCCGTGCATTGCCAATAACCATGGCGGGGGGCCAGTACCACCTCCTAATCATGCTCTCTTTTTATAAATGGGTTAAACAACATCCAGAGATGTGACATGCCTTCCCCAAGATCACACAAACAAAAGGGTCAAGGCTGGATCTGAAGCTGCATATTTGGACATCCAGTCCAGTGATCTTTATACTACCTTATCCCATCTATAATATCTGTGGGTTTCAATTCTACAGCTTGATGCTGCTATAAAGCTTAGAACCAACTTTTTAATACCAACCATTACCTTCCTATTATAATTTAACTGCACTTAATATATTGTTACACTGTAGCAAGCAACTTTTTTCGTACTCATGAGGGTCTTCGTTACCTTAAGTAGCCTCATCATGCTTGCATTTGTTCACGGACAAAGGATAGCCTACCACAATCCAAAAGCAGCATTCTAATTCTTATCCATTGGCTCTAAAGGAGCAGACAGGAGTTGATAGCAATATACCCAGAAGGCAGAGATCAAAGATATTCAGCAACTCAGAAAGCTATGTTGCCCATAAAATCATAGCATTTCTGACATTTGGAGCCCTTCTGGGTCAATGTTTTCTCCTGCATTGCTCCTACTGGGTGACTCCCCTACTAAGAGTAAGGCGAGTTTTTACCAGTAATAAAGTATCATGACTAAATATGCTGAGCTCCTATCTGTTACAGCTCCCGAAATCCCATCCTGTTACTAAATTCTAGAGGAGATATGAAAAGAAAGATGCTATATTACAGTTAGTGGTATCTGTATTACACTGTCCTGCTACGTTTAAGTCACTGGCAACAAGGACAGAAAAATCTGTCCGCACATAATCTGGCTCTGACTCCACCTCACTCTCGCGCACACCTAATCCATCAAAACTGTGCAAAGGTGAAAAAGGACAGAGCCTTCAGGACTCTGTGTTCTCATGGTATTTTCAGAGCAATTCATGAACCTCTTTTAATGCATTTGCCTCCTCCGAGATGTGCTTCAGACAAGCCCACGTGATCAATAATCAAGTGATGCCCCATCACTTTTTCGGAGTTTTGGTAGACCAGCAGGCCTGGAGTTGCATTTTAATAGCAAGACTCATAATCCAGGGAGTGGTTTTTCTGCATAAGAATATTGGAGACAGGAAAAACAGACTGATTTAAAACTTTAATATGATGTGAAAAGTTTGAGTACTGCTTAGCCAAAAGCATTTCAAGCAGTAAGTACAATTGCATGGAGATGCTAATTTATAGCTAAAAACCATCAGGGAAAAATGGGGAAAAAATGTGCATACCCCAGAGAAAATATGTGGTAATGGCAAGGTGGGGTTTTTTCCCTCATTTTTAGTTGTGCTATTAGGAACTCATTAGGAGTCAATTAACATTTAATTTCTCTAAAATACCCAATTACACTTTTGTTGTCCAGGAACATAATATTTAAAAATATTTCTTCATATCATATGGGTCACTTCAAACAAAACTACGTCTTTCCTCCCCACTTCCACCACCACACACCAAGAGGATCAATTGTGGGTTTCAAGTTCCAAAAGCCCCGTTTCTATTTTTGAGAATAATCTTCCAGGGGAACCAGAGAAGCTTGTCTGAGTCCTGTAAAAATGCTGGCAGCTAAGCAGAATGCCCTCTTAATCTCTCCTCCTTTTGTAAAGCTGAGCGCTACCCAAAGTGTTTATCCAAATTCATTCTTCACCAAATACTTGTTGCAAACAAGGAAAAGGCACACAGAAATTTACTGTTAGCAAGGAGAGTAAAAAAAATAAATAAATATTTCGTGAGAGAGGGGAAAAAATAAGACCCTAAAAAATGCAATTATCTGGCATGCCTTAAAGCTAGTCATAACTATGTTAAATTACTTTGCATATAAATATCAGTTATCCCAGATTACTTTGCATATAAATATCAGTTATCCCAATGGGAAAATGTAAAACCCAAAGAGAAATGCCTAGCAATGATTGAGTTATAAATCTGGCATTATTGTTGGTAGAGTTATGCAATAGAAAAATGCATAGCACCCTACCCTACAC
Source organism: Macaca nemestrina (assembly GCF_043159975.1). Lineage (NCBI taxonomy): Eukaryota > Metazoa > Chordata > Mammalia > Primates > Cercopithecidae > Macaca > Macaca nemestrina. The sequence continues at coordinate 23,498,487 of NC_092130.1, read as the reverse complement.
TCCCAATCCACCTTTCAGTTCTCTCCTCTGAAGCACACTGGCAAAGTACAACTTTCTGGTGGTTAAAAACAACAGTAACAAACAAAAACCACCAACAACAAAACTTGAAAGCAAATCAAATAACTGCATCGGATAAAAAAAAAAAAAATCAATAAGACTGATCTTCAACTCAATTATTTCCCCTCTAAGGATGAATGTCTTTCACAATGAAGTACTTGTAAAGACTCTATTGGTATGTATCTGTGTGTGTGTATATATAGTTCGCTTGAACATAGCATCATCTCTCAGCCCATGCCACTATTTCATTCTTTTCCTCCCAAAGCCTGCCTCCATCTCCCAAGAGGTAGTAATCAGAAAATAATCAGAGAAAAGGTTGTTATCTTGTAGCAAACTGCAGATGGTAAAGGAGCAGTACATCTTATTTTGAAAAGCTTGCCAGAATGTGGACAGAAGGGTTTTCAAAGCTTAAGTCAATAAACTTCAATAAGCTGAGCTCCAGTGTTTTTTGACTAATTAATAAAGGAAAATGCCAAATCATCTGACCTCAAGTAATCAAAATCCTCAAGCAAAATAAAATCCTGTTTTATTCCCTTGACTCCAATTTTCAGTGTGTAAACCAGCCCAGGGCAAAGCATGCCTTGTGCTACCAAACCTTTTTATTATTTTTAATATACATGGGGGACCATTGTTTAAATAAATACCAAGCTATATTATAAGAAACATCAATATTGTAAGATTAAGGTAGGTGCAGTGGCACATGCCTATAATCTCAGCACTTTAGGAAGCCAAGGCAGGAGGACCACCGGAGTCTAGGAGTTCAAGACCAGCCTGGGCAACATAGCGAGACCCTGTCTCTACAAAAATGTTAAAAAAAAAAAATTGTTGGGTGCAATGGTGTGTGCCTGTAGTCCCAGCTACTCTGGAGGCTGAGGCAGAATTGCTTGAGCCCAGGAGTTCAAGGTTGCAGTGACCTACAATGGTACCACTGCACTCCACCAAGGGTGACTGAGCAAAAACAATTAAAAAAAATAATATTAAGCCAGGTGCCGTGGCCTGTAATCCCAGCCCTTTGGGAGGTTGAGGCAGGCAGATCCCCTGAGGTCAGGAGTTCAAGACCAGCCTGGCCAACATGGTGAAACCCTCTCTACTAAAAATACAAAACTTCACTGGGCATGGTGGCACACACCTGTAGTCCCAGTAAGAGGCGACAATGTGCTAGCAGCCCTCACTCTCAGCACCTCCTCGGCCTCCGGCCTCAGCGTCCACTCTGGCAGGGCTTGAGGCTCTCTTCAGCCCACCACGGCACCATGGGAACCCCTCTCTGGGTTGGCTGAGGCCGGAGTCGAGTCCCTCTGCTTGGGGGGAGGTGTGGAGGGAGAGGCGCGGGCAGGAACCAGGGCTGCGCTCGCGGGCCAGTGTGAGTTCCAGCTGGCACAGGCGTGGGCTCGGCGGGCCCTGCACACGGAGCGGCCAGCCGGCGCCGCGGGCCCAGGGAAGTGAGGGGCTTAGCACCTGGGCCAGCAGCTGTGGAGGTTGTGCCAGGTCCCCCAGCAGTGCCAGCCCACGGGGGCTGCACTCAAATTCTTGCTAGGCCTTAGCTGCCTCCTCGCGGGGCAGGGCTCGAGACCTGCAGCCCGCCATGTCTGAGCTTCCACCCTGCAGTGGGCTCCTGTGCAGCCTGAGCCTCCCCGACAGGCACCGCCCTTTGCTCCGTGGCACCTGGTCTCATGGACAGTCCAAGGGCTGAGGAGTGTAGGCGCGCCTCTGAACTGGCCGGCAGCTCCACCTACAGCCCTGGTGCAGGATCCACTGGGTGAAGCCAGCTGAGCTCCTGAACTGGATGGGGACTTGGAGAACTTTTATATCTAGCCAAAGGATCCTATGTGCACCAATCAGCACTCTGTATCTAGCTAACCTAGTTGAGACTTGGAGGACTAGCACTCTGTGACTCTGTCTAGCTCAAGGATTGTAAATGTACCAATCAGCACTCTGTGTCTAGCTCAGGGTTTGTAAATACACCAATTGGTACTCTGTATCTAGCTAACTCTGTATCTAGCTAACTAGCACTCTGTGACTCTGCCTCTAGCTTAAAGATTGTAAAGGCACCAATCAGCACTCTGTCAAAATGGACTGTATCAGCTCTCTGTAAAATAGACCAATCAGCTCTCCATAAAATGGACCAATCAGCAGGATGTGGGTGGGGCCAGATAAGGGAATAAAAGTAGGCTGCCCAAGCCAGCAGTGCTAATCTGGGTGCCTTCCACACTGTGGAAGCCTTATGTTTTGTTCTTTGCAGTAAATCTTGCTGCTGCTTATTTTTTGGGTCCACGCTGCCTGTATGAGCTGTAACACTGACCTCAAAGGTCTGCAGCTTCACTCCTGATAGCGAGACCACAAACCCACCAGAATGAAGAAGCTCCAGACACATCCGAACATCTGAAGGAACAAACTCTGGACACCCCATCTTTAAGAACTGTGACACTCACCACAAGGGTCTACGGCTTCATTCTTGAAGTCAGTGAGATCAAGAACCCACCAATTCTGGACACACCAGCTACTTGGGAAGCTGAGGCAGGAGAATGACTTAAACCTGGAAGACAGAGGTGGCAGTGAGCTGAGATTGTACCCCTGTACTATAGCCTGGGCAACAGCCAGGCTCTGTCTCAAAAAAATAAATTTTTAAAAAATTTAATGAAAATTTATTATAGCCTTAGGACTCACCCAAACCTCCGTCAGGGCTGACATTACATGTTACTTAGCAGCATGAAGCAACCTGGCCTGGGGATTTCCAGGAGATGAGACCACCTCAGCACAGATCCAACTCTGACAAATCTTAAAACAAAGTTTACCCTAATAAGAATAGCTTAAACTCCCTTTACAAGCAAAACACCTGGTAACCGACCGAGACTGAATGGTATCAGACAGGGGAATGATCCCCTGAAATTCTACAAATGGTCTCCAGCTGTAAAAAGGAATGAGATCATGTCCTTTGTAGGGACATGGATGGAGCTGGAAGCCATTATCCTCAGCAAACTAACACAGGACAGAAAATCAAACACCACATGTTCTCATAAGTGGGAGCTGAATGATGAGACCACATGGACACAGTGGGGGAACAACACACAGTGGGGCCTGTTGGAGGTTGGAGGTTGGAGTGAGGGAGAATAGCGAATGGATGCTGGACTTAATACCTAAGTGATGGGATCATCTGTGCAGCTAATCAGCTAATCACCATGGCACACATTTACCTAAGTAAAAATCTGCACATCCCGCACATGTGCCCCTGAACTTAAAAGTTGATGGAAAAAAAAAGAAAATCCAGAAATTGGCAATCCCTATTGTGGTTTATTAAGGATATGGAGTTTTTTAAATAGTTGTGTGTTTTTTTTTTTTTAAGGATGAAAAGGAGTGAAACAAACTAAAAAGTGAAGAAGATTCAGATTTGAGCCACTATTCTGACCATTTTGGTAGAGTAGAGGCCCCTCTGGGAAAAAGCAAGAGCTAAGCCTGGAAAGACAGTACAGATGAGATGGATTGGGGTTGGGTGGGTGACAGCTCACAGAGCCCATTCAATGCTCAGCTAAGGAGTGGCAGTGTATCCTCTGGGCTGGGTGAGCCATTAGAGGTTTTGGAGACAGAGAAGGCCTTAATTTGAGTTGTGTTTAGAAAGTTCTCTGGAAGCATTCATTATTGATGAACTGACCATAGGCAAAAAGGCCAGCCAGGGGACCACTGTGGCCAGAGAGCAGATAATGAGGGCCACTGTGGCCACACAGAGAGCAGATAATGAGCAGATAAAGGGTCAGCAGAAGCTGACAAGACAGTGGGGATGTGGGAAGATGGATATGAGAAAGCCCTGGAAGGAGACGCTAGACAATTGGATACTGTCTTTGGAACATGCTGACTTCCAAGTGCCAGTGAGGTGTGAGGGTGGAAATGGCTAGCAGGCTGTTGGAAATACTCAGAGAACCAGGTAAAATTCACCAAGTTCATGCCAGGCTTCAGACGCTTTTAAGTAGATATGATGTAGGGACACTGAGCAAATTCATATGCACAAGCAAACCTGGGCAACCTGCTGCAGAAACACAAACAGAAAAGAACAAATGGCTGCGAGGAGTCGCTCTGCTCAGTCAGCCAAGCTGAGAAATGGCTTCACATGAGCCTCAGCTTCATTCATTTAGTAAAATCTTCCCCCTTATCCTCAGGTCCCTCAGCAACAGTGCCTGGCCAGCAGTTAGGTTAATCCAATCACCTGTGGCCTCTCTCCCTGGGTGAGGGAATTGTCAGCTTATAAACGCTGCTGCTGAAGCAAGGGGCAGCCTCTCCCCGGCCCCTAGAATATGTTCATTATTCTGCTCCCCTCTCAGCACATCTCTGCACACTTTAACACCGACTGTTCATTCCCCTACTAAAATGAGAGTCGTCTTAGTCCTCCCTCTCTTCATGGCCCTCAATTTGGGAGAAATCTCTTCCTCTCAGCAACAATGTCTCAAAAACTCAAGACGAGACCCCACAGCTGAGAGCCGACTAGCTTTGAGAGACTGCATTTCACCTAGCTTCAGGAACCACACACTTCCTTCCCTTTCTCCCATTCTATTTTTGAAAACTACAGTTTAAAAACACTGGGAAGCATCCTGAATGCCCATCAGTATGTGAGCAGTTTAATAAAGTCTGGATTCTCCATACAGTGAAGCACTATTCACTTAAAAATAAACGGCACAGGCCAGGCACGATGGCTCACGCCTGTAATCCCAGCACTTTGGGAGGCCAAGGCAGGCAGATCACGAGGTCAGGAGATCGAGACCATCCTGGCTAACATGGTGAAATCCCATCTCTACCAAAAATACAAAAAAATTAGCTGGGTGTGGTGGCGGGTGCCTGTAGTCCCAGCTACTTGGGAGGCTGAGGCAGGAGAATGGCATGAACCCAAGAGGCGGAACTTGCAGTAAGTCGAGATCACGCAACTGCACTCCAGCCTGGGCGACAGAGTGAGACTCGGTCTCAAAAAATAAAATTAAAATAAATGACGCAAACGTATGCCGATACGGAACCATCTCCATACTCACTGTTAAATGAAGACAACATGGCAAAACTGTGTACACTACATTCTACCATTTGAGCCAGGAAAGGGACTCTAGCTGCTCATATTTGTATCAAAAAGCTCTAAACACTGTTTTTAAATAAGAGATCAATTTCAGAATGCAGTGCCCATAGGTTTGCCTCAGTCCCATATGACTTAGGAGGAAAGAAACTTACAATAAAATTATCTCAGTCACCACTTCTTCTATCATACGAAAACTGATAAAAAAAAAAACTAGTTTTCTGCTAATGTTCTATTACCAGGATACCATTTTTTTTTCCAATTGCACACAAAGAGATTATTAACTATGTGATTTTATTCCAGTAGGGCTGTTCAACATTGTGCTTCTACCATCCACAGAAGTTAAATAATGAGTTATAAATGCCACAATCATAATGAAATTCTCAGAATGAATTTCTCTAAGTTCCAAAATAGGTTTTCCTGGCAGCATGGAGGATGCCGAGAGGGAAGGCAAGCATTCACGGTGGAAATGTCTCATGTACTCAATTTGATTTTATAGAGCAATGGAAGCCCCCAAAAACCTCAATCTCAGAATTTAGCCTAATTCCATTCAACAAATACTGTTGAGCCCCAGTGCCTGGGAGAGTTTAGAATTAAATGCAGTAGGAATCATTTGCAATGTTTGGCCAGGCACAGTGGCTCACACCTGTAATCCCAAGCACTTTGAAAGGCCGAGGCTGGCAGATCACTTGAGGTCAGTAATTCAAGACCAGCCTGACCAACACGGTGAAAACCCATCTCTACTAAAAACATTTAAAAACATTAGCCAGGCATGGTGGCAGACACCTGCAATCCCAGCTACTCAGAAGGCTAAGATAGGAGAATCACTTGAACCCAAGAGGTGGAGGTTGCAGGGTTGCAGTAAGCTCAGATCATGCCATAGCACTCCAGCCTGAGCAATTGAGTGAAACTCTGTCCATCTAAAAAAAAAAAAAAAGGAATCATTGGCAATGATGCTTGCTGCCAAATTACCTTACCTGGAGCCTCTGTGGAACTTTCACACAAACAGGGACTTGTTAGCAAACTCTGACCTGGGCAACTCTCCCTGTGCAGAGTGGAAATAGGGCTATAAATAGCTGCTCCAGCCTCATTCTGCCTATGATGAGTTCACGAGGGATCTGGGAGGCCCTGCATCCCAGAGGCCCTGATGAGTCCATCAGGTGCAGGTCATTGAGAGGCAGAAGGCATGCACCAAGTCCCGGGAGTGGCTGATAAGGGTTAAAAGCTGAGCCTGGGTCCTGACGGCAGTAGGGATTAGTAAGCCATTTCAGTGCTATAATAGCATCTGAGAACTTATTAGAAAAGCAGAATCATGGGTCCTATCCAAGCCCTGAAGGACCAGAATCTGCATTTTAACCAGACCTCAAGGGATTCATATGCATAATGAATTTGGGTAGCCCTAATGTTGAGTAGTACTAATGATAAATGCTTGCCGTGTTGAACACAAATAAGCAAGAATGAAGAGTCCCGCCCTTTTCAATCTAGCCATGTAAAATGTTCAAAACTTACTTTTTCAAATCATGGCATGATGCAGATGCTTTGGAAATATACTTCTGCAGAGAAGCATGGCATCCCCAGTTTACTCCAGGTCAAAGGGAGGGGAGCTGCAACAAAGGCTCTATTCCTACCTTCCTCACTGTCTCCATCTGATGGCAGGCAAGTTCTTTTCTTTTTAATGTCTGTTTTCATTGCTATAAAGCAGGCAAGTTCTTTGCCCTTTCCAGAGAACTCATTTCCCCAACATGTAACGTGAAGATTTCATAACTAGGCCATCTTCTAAGCACCCTCCTAGGCAGTGACAGTCTCCAGTCTACTCATGAGAAGAACTGTCTCTGCTGTGAGGTCTCCAGATTCCAGATAAAAACATCCTCAACCTCTCCTTTTCATTGACCCTTGAATTAGACAAGCCCTTTCTTGCTGGAGCCCTCCTTTGATCTTTTTGGCTTTCTTGGTTGTGTTTAGCACCCTTTACTCTGCCAGAGGACCTCCCTTTTACTTTGAGGCCAACTGGTCTGTTTCCTGGACTCTTTTCTTCAGTGAGTCATGTTAGACATGAATGCCTGGAAGTCTAAGCTTTTATCAGGAGAACAGACTCCCAAAAAGAAAGATCACACACACAAATACACATTTGTGAAGATGAGTAGTTTATCTTGTTTGGTATTTGTCGCATTGTTAATCATCTTAGTTTTCCACAACCCACAGGGGCTATAACACAGCTGATTATTCTTTACATAGAATCCTAGGGTTAAAAAGTTCTCCTTAAAGATCAAGTACCCCAAATTTTATTTAATTATCCCCTTTACATTACCCTGACACATTATCTTTCAGTATCCATTTGACCACCCCATAGAGGCAACCAGTACTATTCCACTTGCTCTCTGGAAAGTTTGTTTAGTTTATGAACCACAAATCTTCCCTCTGGTCCCGTCTACTCACTGGGACTGGTTCTTCCTCACAAAGCCTCAGCACACCCCTCTTCTTCAGAGGAGCCATCCAGTTATTGTTCTCCAGTTATTGTTCTCCTGTTAAGCATCCCAGTTCTTCCATCATTGTTTAAACTCTCTTTAGTAGATTCACATCACTTTTAAAGAGTAGCACCTGGACTTGAAATCAGTATTTCAGGGATAGAAAAGAGCAGAACTCAATCATGAGTGTTTTGCTCATTCTCTTCTTTGAAAAGGAACTGAAACTATTATGTGGCAGGATGATTTACAGAGATACTAGTTAATGTTTTGTTCTTCCTGTTCATCATACCATGCCACCTAGACCAATTACTGAGACCTTTGTGCTCCCATACCTCAGGGGAGGTGTTGCAAAATCAAGAGCTATGCTGTGCTCCCAACACTAGCATACTTTACTTTGGTTTCCCAGGATCTTCTACACCTTGGCAAACTTGAGGGATGGCAAGGAGAGACAGCAATGCCTTTGAAGCAAGAGAACAAAGAACCGATGCCCCAAGAATGGAAGGAGATGAGGGTGATCCACAGGGTACTGGAAACCTTTGCAAGTGTGGTAATTAAGAGATGTGAATGATGTTGGATAGGAGAATGGCTCTCAGGGGAAACTAGGGAGGCCGGACTGTAGTCATTGGAGATTCCACCCAAGCTTGGCAAAAAAAAGCAACTGAAACATTTCTCTCCAAGAGACCCCACCTACCCCACCTGCGGCATGGTAATGAAGAGGCCATGATGGATTGAAAACGAAAGAGTCTTTCCACCATTTTCTGGCCACAACTTACATCTCCAAAACTTGGATGTGACCCCTGGAAAGGGGAGGGAAGCCTTCAAAAATCACTGAAGGCTACTTTTCTTACAGCCCTTCTGTAGGTTTAAGGTCCGATTTAGAGGAAATGAAATACTTTAATTTTTTTATACTTGCACTTAGCGTTTAAACTGTATTTCCATTATAACTGTGTAAAGTATTGTGAAGGGAGTCAAAGGAAAGGCTTCCTTTCTCAATGAAAGCACTGTCTAATCTGGAGATAGTTAGTACTTTGATTTTTCTTGGTGATGACAGGAATTGTAACCTAATATAAAGCAATGTGACCCCTTGTCATGTCATTTTAAATCTCTTTATCTTATTTCCCTCCTCTAATAAACAGAAGTAAAAATGCAATACATAAAATTACTGGTAGAATTCTGCATTCCCATGCAAGTGGACATGTTAAATTTTCACTAACCATAGGATTTGTTTAGGATATGGGTTCAAAGCTGAGACTCCAGGCCAGAGCACCTGTGTTTAAACTCGGCTCTGTGAGTCTCTGTGTGGCTCTGGGAAGGCCAGTTACCCTCGCAACACTTCAGCTCCTTCATCTATAAAATGGGGATAATATCAGTAGCTAGTTTGCAGGGTTTTGTGAGAATTAAATAATATCCATATAATGTTCTTAGCAAAGTACTTGCTACGCACTAAGTAATAATTAACTATTATACATTGAGGAAATTAAGGTGAAAACGTTTTGCAAAATTAAGCACATCACACAAATGTAAGTCATCATTGTTAAGCACTTACTATTCCAGTTGATTTGAAATTTTCTCATTTTTCAAAATAAATTAAACATCTGGACCTAAAACATATATAATTATAACAACAAAAGGAGAGAAAATATTTAAATCCACAGATGGGTAATGTTACTTATATTGGCCTAAAAATGACCCAACACTGTGATATAACTCAGATCTGATTTCCATAAATATTAATGGGATGATTAAATGATAGAGTTAAAGTATAGTACTCAAAACTTTTTTTGTGCATGTATGTCTGAATGTGAACATCTTTCTTTTTTTTTTTTTTTTTTTTTTTTGAGACATGCTATCGCCCAGGCTAGAATGCAGCAGCATGATCTCAGCTCACTGCAACCTCCGCCTCCCGGGTTCAAGCGATTCTCATGCTTCAGCCTCATGAGTAGCTGGGATTACAGACATGTGCCACCATGCCTGGTTAATTTTTATATGTTTAGTAAAGACAAGGTTTTTGCTATGATGGCCAGACTGGTCTCAAACTCCTGGCCGCAAGTGATCCACCTGCCTCAGCCTCCCAAAGTGCTGGGTTTACAGGTGTGAGCCACTGTGCCTGGCCTGGATATGACATCTTTAAAATTAAACAGTTTTCCTTCATCTCCTGGGCCGAAGATAAAAAGGTCTAATTAATTATTCACCCCAGCAAATAAACTCATTACTCAGCCAAGGTTATAATGCAAATCCCATCAAGAAGCCTTGTTTTGGCTAAAAAAAAAAAAAAAAAAAAAAAAAAAAAGATAATTTAGTACAAAGTGAATAATCCAGCTCTCTAAAAAATCATTTATTCCAGAATTAAACATTATAGATTCCTTCATTTAATATGCATCCCAGACTTGGACGTGTATTAACCACTACATCGGTCGGGCAAGGCGGCTCATGCCTGTAATCCCAACACTTTGGGAAGCTGAGGCAGGTGGATAGCCTGAAGTCAGGAGTTTGAGACCAGCCTGACCAACATGGAGAAAACCCGTCTCTATTAAAAATATTAAATTAGCCAGGCATGGTGGTACATGCCTATAATCCCAGCTACTCGGGAAGCTGAGGCAGGAGAATCGCTTGAACCCAGGAAGCAGAGTTTGCAGTGAGCCGAGATTGCTCCATTGCACTCCAGCCTGGGCAACAAGAGCCTATATCGCTTGGCCCTAAGTGATGGCCAATCCAGTGTTCTTAGCGTCTCTTTGAAGTTACCAAGTCCACTGGGCAGAACACAAGCAAAATCAAGTTTTGGAGGAGCCAAGAATTTAGAGTTGGAAGTCTTCAAAGCCAACCTTTCACATAATCTGGGCATCCCTTCCATCCCTACTGTGAAGGCTGGTCATCTCCTCTGTGTGGAAACTGTGAATGCAGTGTTCACTACCCATTTTAGTTAAAACTCTTGTCACTTCAAATGGCAGAAAACCCAGTCCAAACTGGATTAACCATAATGGAAATGTATTTCCTCATATCACAGACCATGAATCTTCTAGGATCATAATTTCAGTCTTGGCATGATCAAGACTCAGCCAACATCACCAGGGTCTGGTTTGCATTCCCATATGTGAGCTCCACTTCTCAAATAGGCTTTCTCTGTGTGATAGCAAAACGGCAGCTGTAGCTTCCCATTCTCTTCTTCAGGGTCAGCAGGAAAAGATCAGCATCATAAATAACTCAAACAAAAGTCTTAGGATTGTATCTTTTGGTCCTAATCGGCCTAACTTGGGTCTTACAGTACCCAGTCACTATTGTCAGGGTTATGGTGCATTATACAATGCTCTGACTTGCCAGACTCAGCTGTCAGATGGATGGGGATAAGTCAGTTTCAAGGGAACTACGAATAATAAAAGGTCAGAAAGGAGATATCAAAGAAATCCAAATGAACAAGCATGGGGCTCAGTCTTGTTATCCCAGCACTTTGGGAGGCTGAGGCGGGTGGATCACTTGAAGTCAGGAGTTCAGGACCAGCCTGGCCAACACGGTAAAACCCCATCTCCACTAAAAATACAAAAATTAGCCGGGCTTGGTGGTGCATGCCTGTCATCCCAGCTACTCTGGAGGTTGAGGCAGGAGAATTACTTGAACCCAGGAGATGGAGGTTACAGCAAGCCACGATTACGCCACTGCACTCCAGCCTGGGTGACAGAGCCAGACTCTGTCTCAAAACAAAAGCCAAATGGAAAAATTGAACAAGTGAATCCTATGTTATTATCAAAATCCTCCTCTTCACAACAACATTCACCACTGTAAATTATTCTAGTAATGTATTTTAGTGAAATAGAAATTATTTTCTGGTATTTCAATTCCCAGTCCTAAATTTATCTTCTGGAATCACATTGAACAAGGCTACTTCCTCTTCCTGATGACAGTCCTTCAACTCTTTGTAGATAGACATCAGATCTAACTCAGTCTACTGTCCTCCCAGTTAAATATATTGCATACAAGGCGGTAGACTTTTTGGACTGAAAATAAATCAATGCATCCTATTGGGTAGACACCAGAGTTGATTTTTTAAATTATTTTTTAAATTTTTATTTATTTAATTTTATTTGGAAACAGGGTCTCACTCTGTCACCCAGGCTGAACTGCAGTGGCACAATCTCAATTTACTGCCACCTCTGCCTCCTGGGCTCAAGAGATCCTCCCACCTCAGCCTCCTACAGGCACATGCCACTGCACCCAGCTAATTTTTGTATATTCTGTAGAGATGAGGCTTCACCATGTTGCCCAGGCCGGTTGTCAACTCCTGGGCTCAAGCAATCCACCCTCCTCAGCCTCCCAAAGTGTTGGGATTACAGGCATGAGCTGCTGTGCCTAGCCTGACATCAGAGTCTTTATGTGGAAATGAAATATAATGTTAGTTTGTATTATTTTTATCTTCATCTTGAAGAAAATAATAATATAATAATAATAAATGTGATAATGATAAGCATTGGCAAGGCTATTGGGGAAATAAACATTATCAAGGAGAATCAGTTCTGGTAATGCTGATTTGGTAATTTGGACCAACCATCCTACATTAGACACACAAAAGATGAACAAAATATATGAAAATATTTTTTAAATATCAAAAAGTTAATAAATTCAAAATGAATAAAATTCAAACTGAAGAATGTGCTAATCCACGTGAGCTCAAAGTTGCTTTTGTCTTGGAATCATTCTCCAATCTGGAATGAATATCAGCAAAATTGAGCTGAGGTTCTGGCTGCCTCATGTAGCTAGAGAAAAGTGTCCAGGCAGAGGACTCACCAAAGTTAGGGACCTTGATAAACCACTACTCATTATAAGCTAAGACAAAAAAGTCCACACCCTTAGAGTGAGGGTGAACCAGTAGTAACTCTATTCTCAGATGGGCTTGTAACCTGGTTCCAGGTCATCTAAGTAATTAATTGAACTTAAAGCCTTGAACTTGAATTAAGGTGTGACACAAAAAGGTGCCTGATAGAAGCAAATGTAAGTTTCTGCAGAAGATCACATTATTATCAGCCTCAAATTATTCCTACAAAAAGATTTCCATTGCAATAAGCTCCATACAATCAAAGACCAGGCACACAAGAAATTAAGACACACGAGTAAGAGTCGGCAAAGACAATGACCTCAAATGGTGAAATTACCAGACAAGTATCCTTAGTATCTTCAAATAAATAAAGCTAACTTTGGGGTCCAAGTCCATTTAGTGGAGGGAAATTTTTTTACAGGAATAATTTGAGGCTTGGAATAATGTGTTCTTCGAAAAACTTGCATTTGCTTCTGTCAGGCATCTTATTGCCCCACATCTTAATCCAAGTTCAAGGCTTTAAGTTTCATGAATTACTTACATGACCTAGAACCAGGTTACAAATGGTGCTGGAACATGTGGATTTCTACCTGCAAACGAAGGCAGTTGGACTCCTACTTGTGTGTGTGTGTGTGTGTGTGTGTGTGTGTGTAATTTTTTAAAAAATTTTTTGAGACAAATCTCGCTCTGTCACCCAGGCTGGAGTTCAGTGGTGCAACCTTGGCTCACTGCAACCTCTGCCTCTCGGGTTCAAGCAATTCTCCTGCCTCAGCCTCCGGAGTAGCTGGGATTACAGGCATGCCTGGCTAATTTCTGTATTTTTAATAGAGACCGGGTTCCACCATGTTGGCAAGGCTGGTCTTGAACTCCTGACCTCAGGTGATCTGCCCACCTTGGCCTCCCAAAGTGCTGGGATTACAGGCATGAGCCCCCATGCCTGGTCAACATATTTTTAAAACCTCAAAATGAATCAAGGATCTAAATTTAAGACTAAACCAAAGCACTCTTAAAAGGAAACATTGGGTAAATCTTCATGACCTTGGATTTGGCAGTGAATTCTTTGATAGGATAATGAGGGCATGAGCAATGACAATTAACATTTCTTGATAATGTCCTTTGTGCATTGAAGGACATTATCAAGAAAGTGAAAAGATAACCTACAGAATGGGAAAAATTATTTGCAAATAATGTATCTGATAGGAGATTAAGATTTAGAATACATGGAGAACTCCTGCAACTCAACAGCAAACAGATAAACAACCTGATTTAAAAATTGGGCAAGCAGTTGGAGGGAGGCAGGAAAAAATAAATACACAAAATAAAATGGAAAAGGGATGTGAATAGATCCTTCTCCAAAGAAGATATACGAATGGCCAATAAGGATACAAAAAGATGGTGAACATCATTACTCATTTGACAAATGCAAATCAAAGCCATGAGATACCACTTCACACCTATTAGAAGGACTATGATTTTTTTTTTTTAAAGGAAAATACTGTCCTGGGTGCGATGGATCACACCCGTAATCCCAGCACTTTGGGAGGCCAAGGCAGGTGGATCATTTGAAGCCAGGAGTTCAAGACCAGCCTGGCCAACATGGTGAAACCTCATCTCTTCCAAAGATATAAAAACTAGCCAGGCGTGGTGGCAGACGTCTGTAATCCCAGCTACTCGGGGTGCTGAGGTAGAAGAATTGCTTGAACTTGGGAGGCAGAGGTTGCAATGAGCTGAGATCATGCCACTGCACTCCAGCCTGGGCAATAGAGCAACAGTGTCTGTAAAAAAAAAAAAAAAAAAAAAAAAAAAAAAAAGGAAAAATACCAAGTGTTGGCAAGTATGTAGAAAAATTGGAACATTCATACATTGCCGGTGAGACAGTAAAATGGTGCAGCCACTATGAAAAACAGTATGGTGGTTCCTCAAAAAGCTAAGCATAGAATTGCCATATGACCCCATGGTTCCATTCTTATGTATATATCCAAAAAAATTCAAAACACAGACTCAAACAGACACTTGTATGCCAGTGTATTGCACTATTATTCACAATGGCCAAAGGGTGAAAACAACCAAAGTATCTATCGACAGAGGGACGAATAAACAAAATGTGGTACATATACACAATGGAATATTATTCAGGAATGTTATTAAAAAGGGATAAAATTCTTATACATGCTAAAATAGAGATGAACCTTGAAATCATTTTGTTGTGTGAAATAAGTCATATACAAAAGGACAAACATTGCATGACTCCACTTACATAAAATAGCTAGAATAGGCAAATCCATAGAGACAGAAAGTAGAAGGATGGTTGCCAGGACCTGAAAGAAAGAGAGGAATGGAGAGTTATTGTTTAATGCTTACAGAGTTTCTGTTTGGGGTGATAAAAATGTTTTGAACATAGGTAGTGATGACGGTTGTGCAATATTATGAATATAATTAGTGCCATTGCATCATGCACTAAAATGGTTAAAATGGCAAATTCTATGAAAAATTTAAAAATGTTGACAGGGAGCTGGGAACTATAAAAATGATGGAGCAGACTTTAAAAGCAACCAAATACATATAAAATTGCAGAAAATCAATGACAGGAAAAAGTGTTTAAACAGTCCAAAATAAAAAGATGAATTAACTTCAAGAGAGCAAGGGTTAGACTGACGTTGTCTTCTCTCCAGAGATAATCAAACCAGAAGAGTACTGTGTTATCATCAAAAGTCTGAAAGAAATTAACTGCCAAACTAGGATTCTAAACCCAGGGAAAATATTCTTTCTAGAATGAAAGTCAAATAAAGACATTTTAAGATAAACAAAACTATCAGAGATGACTACAAATTAATTTGCATAAAGAAAATGCTAGCATGGGTGCAATGGCTCATACCTGCACTCCTAGTACTTTGGGAAGCCAAGGTGGGAGGATGACTTGAGCCTAGGATTTCAAGACCAGCCTGGGCAATATAGGGAGACCCCATTTCTACAAAAAAATTAAAAATCAGCTGGGCATGGTGGTGAACAGGTGCACGCTTGTAGTCCCAGCTACTCAGGAGGCTGAGGTGGGAGGATTGCTTGAGTCTGGGAGGCAGCAGTTAAAGTGAACCAAGATCATGCCACTGCACTCCAGCCTAGATGACAGCGCAAGATGCTGTCTCAAAAAAAAAGAAATACTAAAGACTTTATTTTAGGGAGAAGAAAAAGAAAAAGAATATCAGATGGAAAGTCAGATATTCAGAAAGGAATAAAGATCACAGAAAGTGGTAAAAACAAAGTAAATGTTGACTATATAAAACCACAACAATAATATCATGTTGAATTAATAAATTTACGTATACTTAAAATGCAAGACAATAGCATATATCAAGAGAGGATTAAGTGAAAAGAAAATATTTTAAGGTCCTCAATGGTCCAGGAAGTTAATGGTGTTGATTGACATTAGACTTTGATAAGATAAAGATGTATGTTATCAGTTGTAGAGCAAACACTAACAAATAGAAATACAGTGTATAATTTTCAACCTAATGGAGAAAAATAATAGGAAATTTTTTAAAAAATCAATCCAAAGTAGCACAAATAACACAAAATAACATCGTAGATTTAAACCTAAATTTTATCAGTAATTCACTTAAATATAAATAAATTGTTCCATTAAAAGGTAAAGATTGTCAAACTGAAAAGCACATCTAATTGTGTGTTGTTTATGAGGAAAACAGGCATTTCATAATAAAATTAATAGAAGTATAAATCAGGATAGTACTTTGGAAGCTTCGAAGATATTTTCAATGAACGAACTACCAAGACCTTAAAGTACCGTTCGAGCCAGCAATTGCACTTATTTCAATTTACCATCCAGTTTTGCTCTTATTGCACAAAGATGAACATGTGAGACTGTTATTGCAGTGTAGTCTATAACAGCAGAGTACTGGTCTTCTTGTAACTACTTACCAACAGGAACCTAGTTACATCATAATAATCTATATAATGGCACATTCTTCAACAATAAAAAAAGAATGAAGTATATTTTTATGTGCTGATAGAAAACGATATCCAAGCTCTATTACAAAGTAGAAAAGAATAAGATGTCAAGCAATCTGTAGGGTATAATCCTTTCTGTATAATAGAATATATCAATATATATATGTTGCTTGTTCATGAATAAAGCATTTAGGAAGAACACACAAACACATGCCCAAAACAGGCAATGGTGGTTTTCCCAGAGAAGGAGACTGCAGATGGCAGGAGGAAGGGAAAGAGATAAAATATTTAAATTGTATGTACAACTTTTATATAATAAAATAACTAATACAAAAATGATTTAAAATTTTTCTTTTGTCACAGTAAGGAGTTTTGCAATTGAAAGCTGTCTCCTGGCTAGGCACGGTGGCTCAGGACTGTAATCCCAGCACTTTGGGAGGCCGAGGCAGGCAGATCACTTGAGGTCAGGAGTTCAAGACCAGCCTGGCCAACATGGCAAAACCCTGTCTCTACTAAAAATACAAAAGAAAAATTAGCCAGACGTGGTGGTGCATACCTGTAGTCCCAAGTATTCAGGAGGCTGAGGCAGGAGAATCGCTTGAAACCAGAAGGTGGAGGCTGCTGAGATCACACCACTGCACTCTAGCCTGGGCAACAAAGCAAGGCTCTGTCTCAAAAAAATAATAATAAATAAATAAAGGTGTCTCCTATTTGGCTGGAGCATCACCTTTGCCTTTTCATTTTCCCTTTCTGCCTATAACACACACACACACACACACACTCTCTCTCTCTCTCTCTTTCTCTCTCTCTCTCTCTCTCTCTCTCTCTCTCTCTCTCTCACATACACATCATCCACAAAAGTCTTCTTCCTCCAGACCATGCCAGAATCCCAGCTACTAGGGAGGCTGAGGCAGGAGAATCACCCTGAACACTTAGGTAGTGTTCATACTTATAACAACATAGGCCAGAGAAACTTTCTTTTTCTTTTTCTTTTTCTTTTTTTTTTTTTTTTTGGAGACAAGGTCTGGAGTGCAGTGGCATGACCTTGGCTCACTGCAACCTCTGCTTCCTGGACTCAAGTGACCCTCCCACCTTAGCTTCCCAAACAGCTGAGACTACCAATGTTCACCATCGTGCCCTGCTAATTTTTTTTTTTTCCTTCAGTAGAGACGAGGTCTCACTAAGTTGCCCAAGTTGGTCTTAAACCCTGGGGCTCAAGCTATTCTCCTGCCTCGGCCTCCTAAAGTGCTGAGATTACAGGTGTGAACCACCATGCCCAGCTGCCAGGGAAACTTTACTCACCACAAATTCAGTATGAAGTAACTAGGTGAGATACTGATGTTTTAAAAATGATGTGGTCTTAGGTTGCATTGTAGAATAATGTGATGGCTTTATTCTCTTCTATGGTGGCCAGATCCCTGCATTCATTTCAAGCAACACTTGGCCAGGCTTGATGATTCATGCCTATAATCCCAGCACTGTGGGATACCGAGGTAGGGGGATCACTCGAGTCCAGGAATTTGAGACCAGCCTGGGCAACATAGCAATGCCCCATCTCAATTGAAAAAAAAAAAATTAAAACAAGCAACATCACTTTTAAGAGCCTTATTAAAATATAAATTAAATACCATAAATTCACCTGTCTTAAGTGTACAATTCAATGGTTTTTAACATATTTACAGAGGTATGCTACTATAGCTATAATTTAATTTTAGAAGATTTTCATCGCCCCTAAAAGAAATCTAGCACCCGTTAGGGTCACTCCTCATTTTTGCATCCTCAGCCACACGTAACCGAACATTTTTTCTTTTCTTTTTTTTTTTTTTTTTTTTTGAGATAGGGTTTCACTCTGTCGCCTAGGACGGAGTGCAGTGGGCATGATCATAGCTCACTGCAGCCTTGATCTCTTGGGCTCAAACGATCCTCTTCCCTCAGCCTCCCTAACTACTGGGATTACAGGAGTGAGTCGTCTTGCCTGGCCATAAGCACTAATCTCTACGTCTCTACAGATTCACCTATTCTAGAAATTTTACGTAAGTGAAATCATACAATATGCAGTCTTTTGTATCTGGCTTCTTTATCATAATGTTTTTGAGGTTTATCCATGTTGCATGAATCAGTACTTCTGTTTTTTTGTGTGGTTTTTTTTTTTTTTTTTGAGACAGAGTCTCACTCGGTCACCCAGGCTATAGTGCAGTGGTGCAATCTTGGCTCACTGCAACCTCTGCTGCCTGGGTTCCAGCGATTCTCCTGCCTCAGCCTCCCAAGTAGCTGGGATTACAGGTACCTGCCACCACGCCCAGCTAATTTTTGTATTTTTAGTAGAGACGGGGGTTTCACCATGTTGGTCAGGCTGGTGTCAAACTCCTGACCTCAGGTCATCTGCCCACCTCAGCCTCCCAAAGTGCTGGGATTACAGGTGTCAGCCACCGCACCTGGCCCGTATATTTTCATTGCCAAATAGAATTCCATTGTACGTTCCACATTTTGTTTATCAGTTTATAAGTATTTGGGTTGTTTCTACTTTGGGGCTATTATAAGTAATACTATTATGAGCATTTATCTACAAGTCTTTGCTGTATCATATAGTAACTACGTCTAATATTTAGTGAAACTGCCAACTATTATCCAAAGCGGCAGCACCATTTTACATGCTCACCAACAACGCATGAAGGTTCCAATTTCTCCACATCCTTCTTAGCACTTGTTATTGTCTTTTTTTAAATTATTACAGCCATCCTAGTGGGTGTGAAGTGGTATCTCATTGTGGTTTTGGTTTGTATTTTCCCAAGTGACTATTGATGTTGAGCATCTCATGTCCTTAACAGCCATTCATATTATCTGGCCGGAGAAATTTCTATTCAAATTGTAGGCCCCTTTTGAAATTGGTTTATTCATTTTCTTATTAGTAACCCCATCTTAAGAGGGAACAGTGATAAAGCAGAGCACATTCAGACAAAGACTAAGACGAAAGTAAAAGTGTTGTTAGGAACCAGAAGAAAGAGTACGTGGAGGCAGAGAGAAGCATGACCATTGTCTTCAAGGGTCTGAAGGGCTGTCATGTGAAAGAGAGAACAAAAGCCTTCTGTTTTATTCTAGATGGGAAGAGGGATCATGAGGCAGAAGCCACGGAGAGGCATATTTTTCCTTACTTATGAAAATATGTTTTTTTACCAGTTAGAGCCACATAAAAATTAAACAGGAGACAGTGAGTTTCTAGTCCCTGGAGGGATTCAAGAAAACCTGGCTACCTATTTGTCAGAGGTGTTGTAAAACAGACGAACACATGGGAAGAGAAATAGATCTACCTTCATTCATTCAAAAAATATTTGAAAACAGTGAGGCCGGGCGCAGTGGCTCATGCCTGTAATCCCAGCACTCTGGGAGGCCGAGGCAGGTGGATTGCATGAGGCGAGGAGTTCAAGACCTGACTGGCCAACAGGATGAAACTCCTGTCTCTACTAAAAATACAAAAATTAGCCAGGTGTGGTGGAGGGTGCCTGTAATCCCAGCTACTCAAGAGGCTGAGGCAGGAGAATCACCTGAACCCTGGAGGCAGAGGCTGGCTGCAGTGAGCCAAAATTGCACCACTGCAATCCAGCCTGGGTGACACAGTGAGACCCCATCTCACATACACACACACACACACACACACACACACACACACACACACACACAGTAAAAGAAAAAAAAAGAGTGCAGGCCAGATACTGCCAAGCAATGGAAACAGAGAGGCCTCAGTCAGGTAGGAGTGTTCAAGAAACTCAGCTGTGAAACAGGAGCAATGGCTGAGGGTACTAGAACTAGAGAAAAAATGGGCACTGTCCTGGGGTTAACTGCAGTGGACTGAGAAAGAGAATAAAATAAGACCTATGCACAGGGTCGAAAGACAAAGATAAATAAAGCTGAGTGAGAGTTCAGAAAAGCATGGCAAGACCAAAGTGGCTAGGAATTGAGATGGCTGATATCAGCCCTGTTTGAATGTGAGCCTCTGAACCACACTCTCAGAGCATGATCCTTTGTCCACCTGCTTCAGAATCCCAGTGGGCAAGGTGGAGTTACAGGGCCCCGTCCAGCATCACAGAATCAGCATCTCTGAGGGTCGGGCCCAGATATGTGCATTTTAGCATGTCCCTGGATCATTCTTATGCTCTTTAAAGGATGAGAACTGCAGGCCAGGAGACACACACTCAGCTTTTGAAACAGAGCAGGAACCCCCAGGTTTGACATTCTGGTTTTGCAAGTATACCAAATGCATCCTCACTGGGAAACTGTGCAGGTCCTGCCAGCAAATATCCATAAACACACACTTATAACTCTAAACTTGCTGGGCCCAGAGAGTGAAGAGCAGCAGCAGCAGCACCTGCTAATCATGGGGCACCTGTCTGTGCCAAGTGCTGTGCTGACTGTTTTACTGACATTAACACATTTAATGCTATGAGGAGGCTACCATTAGTTTTCTCAATTTATAGATTACAAAACTGAGACTGAGAGAAACTGAGCAACTTGTCCTGGGCCACCCAGCTGGGCTATAGCAGCTTCATGTTCTAGGCCAATGTGACTCCCAGACCTGTGCCCTTTCCATTTGCCGACAGGTGGCAACGTTTTTCAACAATAGGTAACAAAGGGTGGTGGAGGTCACAGCATCATCCGCTGATGATAAGGCCTTGGCTAATTAAGAAACTTTATTTACCCCGGGATACCCAGGACATTATGGTGAAGCAAGCCTGTGCTGTCTTTTCTAATCATCTTGATCCCTGAGCAAAAGGTATTGTCAGCATTTGTAATGTCGTTCAGGCCTTTTCTTCATCTCAGGGAAGAAGGGTCTGAGATTCAGTTTGGGAGATTGAAAATCAAAGCTCATGGGAACAGATTAAAATGATGCAGAGACGTTCTGAATCTGGAGGGAAAAAATGATAGCACTGTGTTGGTGGAGCTGCTGAAGGGAGATAAGACACCAACCTCATCTCAGAGGGAGGAGAGAAGGGGAAAGAAAGAACTAGAACAGAGGGAACAGGATAAACAAGGTGGAGAATGGATATAAGAGGTGGAACAAGGGCAAGGCGAGGGAGGAGGATGGTGAGACCAGGCTTCTCTAAAGGAGAGGGGAACCCAGGCCACTTCCTTTTTTCTTTCTTTCTCTCTCTTTTTTAAGTCTTTTCGTGTATTCTTTAAAAAATGAGAGGTGGCAACATTTCTAGTATAATTATGTTTGAACCTGATCATTTAATCTCTGTGCTTTAATATATGACCTCATTCGGAGATCTGGGTCTAAATTTGAGTCTCTTCAAGAAGGTGAGACCCAGCCAGGTGTGGTTGGCTCATGCCTGTAATCCCAGCTCTTTGGGAGGCTGAGGCCAGAGAATCACTTGAGGCCAGAAGTTCGAGACCAGCCTGGGCAACATGGCAAAACTCTATCTTTACCAAAATAAAAAAAAAGAAACACAAAAATTAGCCAGGCATGGTGGCTTGTGCCTGTAGTCCCAGCTACTCAGGAGGCTGAGGTGGGAGGATCACTTGAGCCTGGGAGGATCACGCCACTGCACTCCAGCCTGGGTGACAGAGTGAGACCCTGTCTCAAAAGAAACAAACAATGTAAGACCCAGATCCAAAGAACTTTCTAGCTCCATGCTCTTCACTCCCCACCCATCTCCATATTGGTGGCATTAAGAGAGGCTAGGGATGGAGAACACGTTGATACAGGTGTTAAGAAGAAATCACTCAGGCAGATAGCAAGGGTATGGAACTCCTCAGTGAGGCTTTTCTTTTTAATGAAGAGCAGTCCCAAATCATTTTCTACCAAAGAGCAGCCTGCAAGCTGGGAGCTTGCACGGGTGAATGCCGGCAGAACCAGGGACTAGACATGTTCAAGATGGCGGCTCCATCGTCCCTTCTCTGCCAGCCACATGTACAGTAAGAAGCAGACAAGATGGTCACAATCAAATGGAAAGTCCATTTGCATAAGAAGATTAGGGTGGGGCGACCAGCCTTCCTCGTGCGCCATGTAAACGTCATACCTCATCAAACCAATCTATGAGCCCTATGTAAATCAGACACCGCCTCCTCAAACCGGACTATAAACTTCCGCACATTCACCACCAGCGAGTCTTTTCCACTAGGAGACCCCTTCCTGTATAGAGGAAGCTGTTTCTCTTTCTCTTCTCCTCTACCTATTAAACCTCTGCTCGTAAACTCCCAGTGTGTCTCTGTGTTGTAAATTTTCCTGGTTCGCTGCAAGCAACCCCAGGGTATATACCCCAGGCAACGTAGCCGCTCCAGCATCATCTTACTACGGTGATTAGAGGGAAAATGGGGACAACCTAAAAGTCACAGCTGAATAGTTCTTTCCACCTTCCACATGTATGTAATCATTAAGAGATCAAAAAAGTGCTTTTATATACCTGGAAGGGCCAGGGCGCATGGGTTAAGGCCCTGGACCGTGGAGGTTCTTCTTAGTTAGAATCCCAGCCGACTAACCTCTTTATCTGACTGAGCTTCCGTTTCTCATCTCTCAAACAGATAAAACTGACAACTACCTCAAAGGGTGATTGTCATGATTAAATTTAAAAGCGTATTTAAAGTGCTTAGGGCAGTGTCTGGCTTACTGCACGTGCTCTAATAATATTAGTGATGATGATTGGCCCTGTTACGAATTCCAAGCACAAAGCCAGGGGCACATGGTGAGCATCTCATGAAGATGGCATGGATTCGTTGATTTGAGGAGGAATCAGGACACTTGACTCTAATCCTGTCTCACTAACCACGGTGGGAGCACAATCACTTTGCTTCTCTGTGCCTCCATTTTGCTCCTCTATGAAATGGGGATACACTGTCCCTATGACACAGAGCACCAATGTTTGAAAATGCCTAGAAAACTATGAAGCAGCATAGAAATATAAGGTGAGATTTATTTCTATTACTCTCACATCTGTGATAAAGCCAGCTATCTTCTGCCAAGCTAAGAAAGTTCTGCCATAGCTAAGAATTCTCGCTCTAATTTGCCTTCACCACCTAGGTCTCAATGTTTCAGCCCCTTCCTCCATTGACTGGTGACCCTTACAGCAAAGGTACAGGTCCACAAGTTCAAGAACATATCTATATATACACAGAATTTCTAAGCATATTATCCCTTCACTCTTTTTGTTTCTCAGACACATAAGATACGATCCAAATATTTGGAATCATGAAATAGACAATAAAGATAGAAATGGCTTTGTAGACTGTAAGCTGCCTAGGATCAGGGACTGGGACCCTCTTGTCCCTCACAATGCCCCAGCTCCCCACTGGGCCTTTTGGCACGTAGGAGACAACCAGTAACCTTCTGGTGGATGAGTAACTACAGCAGAAATCAAGACTATCCACCCCACAGCCATTTCCAGTTTCACCCATGCTAACAGATGCTAGTCAATATGCATAGCCTAGAGAATGAATAATGATTGATTAGTATCAATCATCTTAGCAATTGCATTCCCCTTTGCCAAAGTCTGGGTATGTGACCCAGTTTGGACAATCAAACATAGGAAAGTCTTCTAGTAATGTCTGTGAAAGATGTCCCTTTTTGATAAAGCATCATATTAGAGGAAAAGTCCCATTTGCCACCTACTTCACCTACTTCCTTTCTTCCTACTTGGCTTATTTTTTTTCTTCTTGACAGGATCTTGCTCTATTTCCCAGGCTGGAGTGCAGTGGTGCAATCAGCTCAATGCAGCCTTGAAATCCTGGGCTCAAGGAATCCTTCTGCCTTAGCCTCCTGAGTAGCTAAGTGAGCAGACACACGCCATCACCCAAAGCTAATTTTATTTTTTAATTTTTTTGTAGAGATGGGATCTTGCTATGTTACCAGGGCTCTTTCTTTCTACTTGGGATGCTTTTGTGGGAGGGCATATCAGAGCTGTGGCAGCCATCCTGCAACCATGAGGGAAGCACCAATGAAGACACAGAGACCTGACTAATACCTCATTTTCATGAAGCTGCTGAACCAACCCTACAACAGTCCTAAGTCCCAACTCCAGTTACGAGAGATGATTCAAAGTCTTTGGTAATTAAATCATTATTTTTTGTATTCTCTTACTTGTAAAAGAATACAGTCTTACTGAGACAATGAATGACTGCTTGTTCCCTACAGAAGATCTCCCATTATATCTACGTACAAAAGAAAACATAGTTGCCTTTTTACCAAGTTCCTTATTGTGCAACGAAGATTACCACTTAACCAATCTCCCACATTTCTCTTACAATCTTGGTGTCAAGCCATCTTTCCGATGTCTTCTGAAGAGATTCATAGTGCCACCCTGACCCTAGGACATTCCTTCTGATTATCTTTTGTCTTTTCTTATTATCACTTTCCATAGACTAAATATTATATCTTGGTTTGTAATTACTTTAATGGGCCTCTTCCATAGTAACTGGTCATTATCTTTATGCCTCAGATCTTCTTGAGCAATATTGATGATTTCTGTATGCAAAATCACGTGGGGGTAGTAGAACCACATAAACTTAGGCCAAGCTTTGTTCTGATTAATTAGAAACATTACTTTCTGGTGCAAAGCTACCGCCTCTTTAGGGCTGAAGTTTGCAAACATTGCTGTATATTCAAATCACCTGAAGTGCTTTAAAAACTGATACCCATGTTTCCTCATTGTGAATCAAATCAGGACCTCAGATGGAAGCCAGGCATCAGTATTTAAAAAAAATTATTTATTTATTTATTTTATTATTTTATTTTTTGAGATGGAGTTTCGCTCTTGTCACCTAGGCTGCAGTGCAATGGCGTGATCCCGGCTCACTGCAACCTCCACATCCTCCCAAGTACCTGGGATTCCAGATGCCTACCACCACGCGCAGCTAATCTTTGTATGTTTAGTAGAGACGGGGTTTCACCATGTTGGCCAGGCTGGTCTTGAACTCCTGACCTCAGGTGATCTGCCTGCCTCAGCCTCCCAAAGTGCTGGGATTACAGGCGTGGGCCATCGCACTTTGCCTAAATTTATTTTTAGTTGACAATAATTGTGTGTATTTATGGGGTACAAGGTGATGTTTTGATCTATGGATCAGGCATAAGTATTTTTTAAGTTTCCCCATGCGATTCCACTGTACAGCTGAATTTGAAAATCAATGCTTTAGACCAGGACTTCTCAAACTTTAATGTGCACATGAGTGACCTAGAGATCCTAGATTTTACAAGGTGAATTTTGATTCGGAGGGTCTAGGGTGGGGCCTGAGATTCTGCATTTCTAACATGTTCCCAAGTGATGACAGAACTGCTGGCCTGAATCCCACACTTTGAATAGCAAGGGTCCAGATATATAATGTAGATCTAGTAGTAGTCTACTCTAACAACGGATCTGAACAAACCAAATTCCATTTGGGTCCAACTGCGAAGTCACAGGAAAAGTGATCACTGCAATAAAGTCAAGAGCAGGGGCTGTGAGAGAACCGAGAGGATGGTTGTTTTTGATCTCTAGTTTATGGACTTAGGTTGACCAACCATCCCAATGAAGCCATCTTTGCAAAATTCTAACGGCGAGAGAATCTGACACAGTTGACCCCATTTTGTATAGTTGACATATTTTGACCCCATAGTTTCTATAGTCCCTTACTGCTCAGGAGTTACATGGCCAGAGATCACAAGATTTGTGACTTCCTCAGTTGCTCATATAGGTAATATCACTATTGTAGAACCTAAGATTGGATTTTTGAAATATTTTTTCAGACTGATCCCACCCAGACTTGTGACTCATGATCCACCTGGTCCTGTGGCCCCACCCAGAGGTGGACTCAGCACACAAAGAAATTTTCCCACACCCCTATGATTTCATCCCCAGCTCATCAGCAGCACCCTTTCCCTAGCCTCCTGCTCTCCAAGCTGTCCATAAAAAACCCTAACCTTCAAGTCTTTGGGGAGATTGATTTGAATAATAACTCTATTTTCCATGTGGCTGGCGTCATGTCCATTAAACTCTTTCTCTACTGCAATGCCGTGGTCTCAGTGAACTGGTTTTGTCTGTGCAAAGGGCACAAGAGGAACCTATTGGGTGATTACACTAGTTTGCCCAGGACTGAGGGTTCCTGGCATGTGGGACTTTGAGTTTTAAAACCAGAAAAGCCCAGAGCAAACTGAGACAAGTTGGTCACCATAGTTATGGTGCTGCTAGGATAGCAACAGAGCAGCCAAGCTGTGTGCTTTTTGCATTCGGATTCCTCTTCCTGGGGGCAGCAGCCCACTATAAAGCCAGGGGTGTGCTAAGAGAGATGGCTCATGGAAAAGAAACGCTGAAATGCATGGCCATACCAACAAGAACTTAATTACATGACTCCAGACGGGCAATAACAGGGCAGATTCTGTGAAAACCCCAGAATCTTAGCCACAGAGACAAGTTTAGAAAACACAAGTTAGTGCTTTGCTCTAGCACTGGTTTATTGTGGGGACTGGGCAACTCATGCCCCCTTTCTGAGCCTCAGTTTCCTTGGCTGAAAATGGGAGTGAAACTGACAGATGTGTGCAGGTCTTTCCTGTGCTCCCACCCCATTATTTCACATACAATACGGATAATGCATATAACTGCACAACAGCACCTTCTCAGCACAAGCAGCAAATCCACCTTCTGTTTTGTGAGCAGCCATTTCCAGTGCTCCCCAAACTCCCTCTGGATAGCATTAGCATTCATCTTGTTCGGGAACACTTCCCTTCACTGTTCTTTGATGCTCACAGAGCTGAGAACTCGCAGTGCTTTTTTTTTTTTTAAGGTTGTAACATATTTACAAATCTAAATGAAGCTCTATTTCCAGACCCAGTCTTTTGGTTTTGAGTGGCTTCCTCCTTCTGCTCTCACCTCCACTCAGGCAGCCCACTTCTCAACTTCGTGTTTTCTTTAGAGAGACAAAGAGTCTCCCCAGCCACCCATTGCTGAATTCCTGTTAACCTTTCATTAAGCCTGCTGACAGCTGGCTTCGGCTCTTCATGAGTTAGTTCAACACATTCCCATTTAAATGTGTCCCACCTGGCTTCATTAAGGTTCCTCCCAGGTTCTCCCTTTATAGCTTCCTCTGCAAATGCAAATCAGATTCTGAGTAAATAATATGGGGACAAGGGAAGATTGAGCTATAATGGGGTTGGAATTGGAAAGCCATTGATATACTCAGGTTGCTGTGGATCTGAGGACACTGAAATCCATTTGAGTCCAATGCAGGTCAGTGTTACAGAGCCATATGCATGCAGTCTGGAATTGGAGCCCTCACCGTGAAGTACAGGGTAGTGGTTAGAGTGTGGAGTCCTTCAAGCCTGGTTCAAAACCCGGCTCTGCTACAGGAGATTGGACGACGTGACCTTGAGCAAGTTCCTTCACCTGCGTCTGATTCTGTTTTCTTAGCTCCAAAGCCAAAATAATATACTTGCTTTGTTGAGCTGCTGTCAGGAGTCAATGAGATAATTGCGTTGAAACAGTTAACAGAGTTAGAATATAGTAGGTGCTCATTACAAATTGATAGTGTCTCTTTTATTTAGCCTAGAAAGGCCATGGTAAGGAATTCCGTTGCTTTAAATTGAGCTTGCATGCAGCCCAGGATGGCTTTGAATGCGGCCCGACACAAATTGGTAAACTTTCTTAAACATTATGAGACTTTTTTGCGATTTTTTTAGCTCATTAGTTATAATTAGTGTTAGTGTATTTTATGTGTGGCCCAAGATAATTCTTTTTCTTCCAGTGTGACCCAGGGAAGCCAACAGATTGGAAACCCCTGCTTTAAATTGTGAGGTTTGATCGTGGATCCACCATATAATCATTAGCTGTAAGAACCACATACTGCATCAAATTCCTTCCTCATGGAAATGGAAAAACAACATTGATGCCATTCGATTGCATTACCTTTTTTTGTTGTTGTTTGTTTTTGAGACAGACAGAGTCTTAATCCATTTCTCAGGCTGGAGTGCAATGGCGCGATCTCGGCTCCCTGCAACCTCCTCCTCCCAGGTTCAACCGATTCTCCAGCCTCAGCCTCCCGAGTAGCTCGAATTACAGGCACCCGCCACCAGGGTTAGCTAATTTTTATATTTTGGGTAGAGACAGGGTTTCACCATGTTGGCCAGGCTGGTCTCAAACTCCTGGCCTCAAGTGATGTGCCACCTCGGCCTCCCAAAGTGCTGGGATTACAGGTGTGAGCCACCGCACCCGGCCTATTCTATTGCAATTCCCATGTGTGTTTTGTCTCCTTCAGATGTGAAGCTCCTTAAAAGAAGCAGTTCTCTCTCCTGGGCCCCACATACAATAGATACCAAAAAGTTATTTATAGATGCTAACAATTCATCCTGATTACACAAAGAGGGCATGAGAGGAACAACTACGTCCACAGCCTTCTCTGATCAAGGAGTCTCAGTATAAGAATTACATATTTATTTTAATTCATGTTTTACTAAAATCCACCCTTACCCCCAATCTCAAACTGGCTACCTTGTTTTAGCCCACAGCCATGCTTCGCTTGCCCAGGAAATTATTTTAACTAATTTTAAATGTTAATGCCCTTAAGTAGACATACACACACTCCAATTTATCATGGGCCACGTCATCTCCCATTGACTCCCTCAACTGTATCAGCTGCCTGGCCTCTGAAGTCATCAGAGTTTGCCACCCCTGCCCCAGGCAGAGCTAAGTGTACTGCTTCTAGGTAGGTCTAGAGGCCAAGGATGAAAAGGGCTAGAAGTCAGGAGACAGGAATCCCATACCTGTATTGAAAGAGGGTATCTCTGCCAAAGCATGGAGAACAGAGAGGAAAATGAGTAAAGTCGGAGATTATAATTAGGAAGATACTGCAGGAATGCAGGCAGAAAGTGATGTCAGCTTAAAGGAGGTGAAGCAGCAGGACCTTTGCCCCCAGTGCTGGAAGCTCCTGACCCTCTGTCTGGCCAAGCCCACCACCACACAGCCCTGGTAAAGAGAGATTCTTTTCTTGAACTCTCAATCCATCTGTTAGAAATTACTACAGTGCAACACCTCTCAAACTCTAATGCACATCAGAATCATCTGGATGGTTTGTGAAAACACAGTTTGCTGAGCTCTACCCCCCGTTTCTGATTCTGGAGGTATGGGGTGAAGGACATGAATTTGCGTTTCTATCAAGTACCAGTGATGCTGAGGCTGCTGGTCTGAAGTGCATAGTTTGAGAGCCACCAGGCTAGACCAGTGTTTTTAGACCTTGGTTCCACATTAGAACCACTTTGGGACATTTTTCAAAAATTCAGATGCCCAAGTCATACTCTGGACCAATTACAAAAAGAATCTCTTAAAGGGTAGGACTCAGGAATTGGCATTGAAAAATCTCCCCAGTTGATTGTTCAGCTAACATCGAGAACTACTAGGACAGAGGCTCCTAGAGGCCATTACCAGCTCTAAAATACTATGATTTGTTCATGTCAATGTTTCTTAGTCCTTACAAGGAGTTTCAGAATTATATTTGGGAATCGATTGAAAATAGCCCTTTGCAAAACAGAAAAATAATATTCATTGAGTTTAAATGTTGTGTTGAGGAAGTATCTGCTGTCTTCTTTTTCTAGTTAGACCCAAGTTGGTAGTGACATTGATAATGGTGGTGGTTTTGGAAGGTGGATAGGGAGCATGAGCTAAGTTAGGGTTGGGTGTATCATTAACTCATAAGATATTATAACCTGACTATATACACAAAGCCATCTAGACCCACTCTATTTTCCAGATGGGGAAATTCAGGCCCTGAACCTGACTCTAGACCCACTTCCCCCACATTTTTAAATAAATGTTTGAGTTTAGCACACTAGACAAAGTCATTTCAAGTACCTTAAGCTAACATCAAAGCCACGTTGACCCAAACAAAAACAACAACAAAAAAAGGCCAGCCATGGAGGTTCATACCTGTAATCCCAGCACTTTGGGAAGCCGAGGCAGGCAGATCACCTAAGGTCAGGAGTTTGAGACCAGCCTGGCCAACATGGCGAAACCCCATCTCTACTAAAAATACAAAAAATCAGCCAGGTGTGGTGGTGGGCACCTGTAATCCCAGCTGCTTGGGAGGTTGAGGCAGGAGCATCGTTTGAACCCACCAGGCAGAGGTTGCAGTGAGCCAAGATCGTGCCATTGCACTCTAGCCTGGGCAAGAAGAACAAAACTCCATCTCAAAAAAAAAAAAAAAAAAAGAAAGAAAAGAAAAGAAACAGCTGTCAATCTGTTGCTCATTATTTTCATCATTGGGGCCAATCATTCTGCCCAACTGTAACTGAACAAGTCAGAAGTCAGGCTGCCCTGGGCCAGTTTTTCCAAGTGCCCAGGTGAGGGGGATTTTTACTAACTGCTGGATCAGTGTTGTGTGAACTAATAGGACAAAAACATCTATAGGCTTCACCAGTCAAGTAAAAAGACTGACTTTTTTCTCTCTTAAATGTAATGTCAGCCGCGCGCGGTGGCTCAAGCCTGTAATCCCAGCACTTTGGGAGGCCGAGACGGGCGGATCACGAGGTCAGAAGATCTAGACCATCCTGGCTAACCCGGTGAAACCCCGTCTCTACTAAAAAAATACACAAAACTAGCTGGGCGAGGTGTAGTCCCAGCTACTTGGGAGGCTGAGGCAGGAGAATGGCGTGAACCCGGGAGGCGGAGCTTGCAGTGAGCTGAGATCCGGCCACTGCACTCCAGCCTGGGCGACAGAGCGAGACTCCGTCTCAAAAAAAAGAAAAAAAAAAAATGTAATGTCAAGAGAGTTGAAATCCAAAAGATGGCTACCTTCAGAGAACCACGTACTTATTCCATTAATGTTGCTATTGCTCTAAACATGCTGGGAAGTCCTTCACAGAAATGTCTTTCAGATCTGGTTTACTTTCCACACTTCTACCCAGCCAGAAGCCCCTCTCACTGAGGCACACATGTTTTTTATTCATTCATTCAACAACTGTTTGCTTTAATCTCTCTCCCAGGGCTCCTCGTGTTAGTAGTTATTAAAGTTTTAAAATAAACCTGTTGTTACTGAGGAGCATATTTCCATGAATTATATTTAGAGAAACTTATTTGGATTGCCTTGCTTTCGCATCCAAGCACTGCCCCGGGTGAATATCCCTGTCATTCACCACATTTTACTCCCACGGACTCTTTCCTGTTTCCAAAATTAAATTCCCCAGGCAAGAATTAGCATGTGACACTATAGTCATCTTTAAAGACACTCAAATGTGAAAATAAAATTATAGAAAATTTAGGAGTTTTACAAGTGAGTCAATGTTGGCCAAGTGCAGTGGCTCAAGCCTGTAATCCCAGCAATTTGGGAGGCCAAGGCGGGCAGGTTACCTGAGGTCAGGAGCTGGAGACCCACCTGACCAATACAGTGAAACTCCATCTCTACTAAAAATACAAAAATTAGCTGGGCATGGTGGCACGCACCTGTAGGCCCAACTACTCAGGAGGCTGAGGCAGGAGAACCGCTTGAACGCGGGAGGTGGAGGTTTCAGTGAGCCGAGATTGTCCATTGCACTCCAGCCTAGGCAATAGAGTGAGACTCCGTCTCAAGAAAAAAAAAAATAAAGAAGTGAGTCACAGCTATGGTGTGATTCCGTGTCATTTCCTGCAATGTTAATGAACCATAGGCTCTGTGCTGCTCATATCATACCTGCAGCGAGACAATGAACTCTTAAAGCTAGGCATAAAAGGAGAGATACAAATACATACGAGATGAAGGCAATTAGGGTAATAAAAGAGCCAGAAATTGTATCCCAGAAGCAAGGAAATTTGGAGAAACATGAGATTTTCCTTCCAACACCTGAAGAGTTAACAGCTCTCCAGTACTTCCCAGCATGCTTAGAGCAATAGCAATGTTAATGGAATAAGCACATGTTTCTCCAAAGGTAACCATCTTTTGGATTTCTACTCTCTTGACATTACCTTTAAGGGAGAAAAAAAAAAAAGGCAGTCTTATTGACTGATGGAGCCTATAGATTTTTTTGTCCTGTTAGTTCACACAACACTGATCCAGCAGTTAATAAAGAAGAGATGTTCTGTATAGGCACGAGGAGCTCAACTAGGACCTATAGGCTAATGTCATCCGGAGACAGATTTTGCTTTAAGTATTTCTTAATCTCAGAACCGCTCTGAGATTGAATGGACTCCCTTGGGTGTGGTAAGGAGTTCACCCTCACTGAAAGTGTTCAAGTGTAGTGTGCAAGATCACTTAGCAGTGATTCTACAGAGATGATTAGAGCACGGACAGAGAAAGTGTGGTCTCTAAAGTACCTTTCATTCATGAAACTAAAGCAAGACGTGGAATAAGTGAATCCTTTTTATGAAACAAAGAAACCTCCTAAGACTTATTTTGACAGTTGATTGTCATGCCGCCATCCTCAATCTAACATGCTACTGCATTGTTAGAGGGTAAAAAGTCCATCTTCATCTTCCCTTCCATGCCGCATGTCATTGAGGACATTTTTACTATCTCCAATGCAGTCTAGCCTGTAAACAGAAAAGAGGGGCTGATAATGGGAAACACAAGACTAGAAAACAAAACAAAAGACAGATGCTGCTAAGTTACAATGCAGTTCCCCTTAAAGTTCAAAGGGCTTACAGTTCATTCAGTCTAAGCTCCACATTTTATAGATGGGAAAACTGAGGCTGCAGGGGAAAAAGAGTTTCTGCCAACCCATTATAATAAGGAGATAAAAAAAATTCTTAGCAAAATATAAAATCATGATTTCAATACATTTATTTACCAAAAGGTGTCTCCAAGTATGACCTTGAAAGGTCACCTTGCTGGGCATCAATTTTCCTACTTGTTAATACATATTGTGGTATTAATGCAATTAATTAATGAAGGCAAGGCCTTCATTAATAATTTACATCAAGTTTTTACATTTCTTTTCCAAAAGCTAAAGAATATGGGCAGATAGCTAAAATCCCTTACTAGAGAATTTTCAAATACCATTTTTAAAAAGGCCCCAAAAGAAGCTGCTCCCATGGTCTAATGGGGCAGAGGAACCAACTCCCAAGAATAATATTCTACATGCTTTTTTCACTTTCCATATTGCCAACTCTCCTCAATAAACTCCAGTTTAACAATGGCCTCTTAAACTAATTTACCCATAGGTGAACAAAAAATTTCAAACAGAGTAGAGGGCCATAGCACCTTCTTTCTTTTGCATGCTATACTTCTATTAATCCCACCTGCCTTGGTACTGGCATTTTGTTCAGACACAGTGTTAACCAAGACACAGGTTAATGTGAGCTAAATCTGCACAAGTTTTTCACTTCTAATGTCACATTTTTCCAACTCTGTTTAATCGGAGCACAAGCTCAAGTCATTAAACCACTGAGTAGTAGCTAATCATTTGTAACAGCTTGTACAATCATTACAACACCCATTCATGCAAGATCAATTACCTTGTGTGTTTCTGCAAACAATTGGTTTCCATGAGTTTCCCTGAAAAGATAAGGCCACAGTGTGAGCCGAGGGGCTGCAGTGCATAGAATACGCAAAATGCTGGGGGAATTCCAGTACTGCCTCCCAAAGAGCAGACATAGGCCAAAGGTGAGAACCAGTGGCTGGCTGTGGCAGAAAAAGCCATTCCCTTTCCCAGGTCAAACACTTGCTATTTTAGACCACAGTCAGTGCTCATCAATTACACAGTTGTTCCAACATTCTGGGCAATGGTGTTAAGCTATTTCATTTTGAGTCATCTGTCTATCCAGAATTCAAGTACTCACTTGGGTTTTAAAATACTTCTTTATGAGACATACTCAGAATTTTCCGAAACTGTAACCATGCCTTTGTAGGAAGACTAACAGCAGGATTCCAGTAAATTTCAAATTTCTTTTTGCACCTGGGGCAGGTGTTGAAATATACAAGTTTCACTATTATTCAAATCAGCTGAGATGGTTACTAGTCTCATCTCCTGCCATACTGCCCTGACACAGCTTTTGTTAATGAGTACAGAACAATTTATCCGCATTTTACAACGGTACCAGGTGCCATGTGCCTATAATTTGTATGAAAACCGTAAGCTCTGTTTCATGGCTCATTTTTGTAGTGTTCTAAAACTTCTAGGGGTAGGGTGGGGGTGGGATGGAGGTGCAAGGTCATGGAGCAGCTTGCAAATTTAATAAAAACTATAGACCTTGTCCCCTGAAAAATGCAGGGATGAACACATAAACACTTTTGCACGTGATTTCAAAGGATTCACATTACCCTTGAAGTCCATCTGTGGCCTCTAGGTTAAGAAAGCTTGCTTTCAGGGAACACGCAAGAAAATCAGAATCAGGCCAGGAGTGGTGGCTCGTGCCTGTAATCCCAGAGATTTGGCAGGCCAAAGTGGGTGGATCACCTGAGGCCAGGAGTTTGAGACCAGCCTAGCCCACATGGCGAAACCCCCTCTCTACTAAAAATACTAAAATTAGCCCCCGTGATGGCACAAACCTGTAGTCTCAGCTACTCGGGAGGCTGAGGCAGGAGAATTACTTGAACCCAGGAGGCAGAGGTTGCAGTGAGCTGAGATTGCACCACTGCACTCCAGCCTGGGCAACAGAGTGACTCTCCGTCTCAAAAAAAAAAAAAAAAAAAAAAAAAAGAAGAAGGAGAAGGAGAAGGAGAAGGAGGACTGTTCATGGTCTTTGTCCTGCAACAATCCTAGCCAAAAGAAGCGACAAGCTAGGGTTTTCTCAATCAAAGAACAAAGGAAGTGAAGAAAGTGAACAAAGAATAGTACTTTCCTCTTAAGGCAGTAATAGGGATAAAATGAATTAGGCACGTCAAAAGTATACCATCAGGACTGGCACAAAAATGTCCAATAAATGACGGTGCTCTTCTTCCGCTTTTTTCCCTTTTTCAAAATGTGAACTCTACCAGGAGGTTAATACACAGAGCCATTAGCAACTTGTGGAGAATGAGCTTACCTGTTACATCCCTGACCGGGACGGGAACAATGACAGAACTGAGTCTCTTTGGGGAGGGATAAAGGGGAAGGAAGTGGAGACAACTCCAGATCCTCCTGCAGTCGCCAGGGTTCTGAAGTGCTCCATCACCTGGCCCTCCCTCCTTACCTCTCAGGAGAAACGCCATGAGCAATGCCAAGAGCACAAATCCCAAGGAGGGGGCGAGGATCATCAGTAGTTGGGAGATGGGCATTTCATTCTTCATGGGCATGGGCATTCCATCCATCTGATGGGACACAAGCAAGGAGATGGGCCCAGTCACTGCTACACATCACTCTCACAGGATGACATCCTGGCCTAATAGTACCTTATAACCACCAGCAGTTTCACTACATTTTCACTACATTTCACCACCTTTTGCCAAAAATCTCTGAAAACCTAAAACACGTGATCCATATCCCAAAATTTTCCAAAGTGTTAGACATCAGACATAAGGAACTGTGGGGCTTAGGGGTCTGAGGATAAAAAATAACTGTTGTGAGCTATGTTTTCCACAGTCAAATCTCTTTCCTGGCCACTGCTCAAATCCTTTGAGCTCTCCCTAGCCCTGTGCCACTCTTTTCATGGCTGACTTAGGCTACTAGAGAAAACAGGATTAAAGAGAAAATGAAACTTAATTTCACATTTTCTACAGCAGTGGTTCTCAAAGTCTAGATGGGAAGCCCATGAGATCAAAATGATTTCCATGGGACATTTTTTGCCATTTTCACTATCATTCTGTCATGAGATGTACAGTATACTTTCCCAGAGGCTATGTGATGTGTGGCGTCATTGCTCTCACTTATACAGAATGTGGAAACAGATATGAGAAACCCTCTGTCTCCTATTAAGCCAGATATTAATGAGACTTGCAAAAAACGTAAAACAATGCCATTTTTCCCACTAATTTTCTCATTCGTTTTTCTCACTCATGTTTTTTCAAAATAGAGTTAGTTGACATAAAACATACTATGTTAGCACAAAGCGGGTTTGCTGTTATTTTTAAATAAATTGATTTTTAAAAATGTTTAAAATACAGACACCTGTATGACAAACTTGCACATGTACCCCTGAATCTAAAGGAAAAGTTTAAACTTTTTTTTTTTTAATTTTAAAAATGAGATGATATCTCGCTATATTGCCCAGGCTGGGCTCAAGCTCCTACCATGGCCTTCCAAAGTGCTGGGATTAAATTTTTTTTCTTTTTTTTTTTTTTTTTTTTGAGACAGAATCTCAGTCTGTTAGCCAGGCTGGAGTGCAGTGGTGCGATCTCAGCTCATTGCAACCTCTGCCTCCCGAGTTCAAGCAATTCTCCTGCCTCAACCTCCCACGTAGCTGGGGTTACAGGCACACACATCCAAGCCCGGATGATTTTTGTGTTTCTAGTAGAGATGGGTTTCCACCATGTTGGCTAGGCTGGTCTCGAACTCCTGACCTCAAGTAATCTGACTACTCAGCCTCCCAAAGTGCTGGAATTACAGGCGTGAGCCACTGCACCTGGCCTAAAACATTTTTTTTAATTGTAGAAATGTCTCAGTTTTTTCTGCTGAGCAGTCTAGAGAATAAAAAACAAAATGAAGTCTCAGTTTTAAGAAACTGATTTTTTTTCTTTTGTAGAGACAAAGTCTCGCTCTTGCCCAGGCTAGAGTGCAGTGGCAATGATTACAGCTCACTGCAATCTTGAATTCCTGGGTTCAAGCAATCCTCCCACCTCAGCCTCCTGAGTAGCTGGGACTATAGGCATGCATCACAATGCCTGGCATTTTTTTATTTTTATTTTTTAAATATTTTGTAGAGACAGAGTCTCACTATTTTGCCCAGGCTGGTCTTGAACTCCTGGGCTCAAGCAATCCTCCTGCCTCAGCTTCCCAATGTGGGATTACAGGAGTGTGTCACAAGACCCAGGCATTTATTTATTTATTTATTTATTTATTTATTTATTTATTTACAGACAGGGCCTCTCTCTGTTGCCTAGGCTATAGTGCAGTGGCACAAACAAGACTCACTGTAGCCTCAACCTCCTGGACTCAAGTGATCCTCCCACCTCAGCCTCCCAAAGTAGCTGGGATTACAAGTACTTGATACCTTACCCGGCTATTTTTTTTTTTTTAATGTTGCCCAGGCTAGAAACTGAGTTTCAAGAGTATAAAAAGACCCTGTGAGAGTCCTCACTGCCAGTAACATGTTCAAGGTGATTTAGAGGTCCATGGGGCTGGCCAGCCTGAGCCTACTCACCTTCAAAGTCTATGTGGCACCGAGAAAGGACTCCCCTCCCCAAAATCCCATGAAGGTTTATGAGCTTTTACTCTACTAAATTCTCGAGGGCCAACCTAAACATGCGGAGGAGTCAAGGAGCCAGCTTAGGAAAGCATCTCTCAGCTTTGACATTATCATGAGCTATATACAAGTTGGTGTCAGGAAAGGTACTCCTAAACGAAGCCCAAGATGGAGAGTTTGGTTCAATGGGGGTGAGACAGCTATGAATATCTCCAAAATGCACCTGCTGGATTTTTTCCACGACTAGGTGTGATTGGTTTTGCTGGCCTTGTTGGACTTCTTTTGGCTAGAGGTTCAAAAATAAAGAAGCAGGTATTTCTATCTGGTTTCATGGGATTAGCAGCCTCTATCCATTATCCACAACAAGCCATCGAGTTTGTACAAGTCAGAAAGGAGAGATTATATGAACGGGGTTTACAAGGATACATAGCTGGGGAAGATTTTTGGAAGGAGAACTTTCTAAAGCCAGGAAATGTGAGGAATTCATCCGAAAATAAGTAGAAAATTCCATGCTCTACACATTTTAATCAGTTATAGGTAAGCAACAGAAACTTCATATGGTCAATCAGTAATTTTACAGAAAAATGGCAGAAAAGTCAATATCGAATATATTAAACTGGCATTCTTCTTCAGGAAAAACTATACTAGGCCTCTGTTATCTTGGGTGATGCCATCCTACAAGCAAATGAATCTGAAATCCTTTCACTTAGAGATAAGGCACAAGCCTTGGAACTCCCTGTACTCATGTTGCTATTCACATACATGATTAAAATCCAAGTTAAAAAAAAAAAAAAGAGTATAGTCCAGGCGTGTTGGCTCACACCTGTAATCCTGGCACTTTGGGAGGCCAAGGCGGGTGGATCACTTGAGGCTAGGAACTCAAGACCAGCCAACGTGTTGAAACCCCATCTCTATTAAAAATACAAAAAATTAACTGGGCATGGTGGCATGTGCCTGTAATCCCAGCTACTCAGGAGGCTGAGGCAGGACAGTCACTTGAACCCAGGAGGCAGAGGGTGCACTGAGTCAAGATGGCACCACTGCACTCTAGCTTGGGCAAAAGACTGAGACTTTGTCTCAAAAAAAAAAAAAGGAGCATAAAGGGACCCTGATATCAAAAAAATTGAGAGGTGCTGCTCTGTAGG
Organism: Macaca nemestrina; assembly: GCF_043159975.1. Lineage (NCBI taxonomy): Eukaryota > Metazoa > Chordata > Mammalia > Primates > Cercopithecidae > Macaca > Macaca nemestrina. The sequence continues at coordinate 23,459,830 of NC_092130.1, read as the reverse complement.
CAGGCATTGAGGCATCTTGCTGGGGCTATGCCATCTCCATTGACCAAGCTATGCTCTCTCCCTCTCTTCCTGTTACATTCTCTAACACACAGAATCCCAGAGACAGTGGGCACAGCAACCAGGACAGGACAACAGACAGTGTCTGACAGAGAGATGGGGAAGAAGAAAGAGGGGATGGAGAAACTTTATTTATCCTTTACAGACTTCTGTACTGCCTGAAAGCTTTCACTTAAAATGGCTTGAATCACTTTTGTAATAATAAAAATAGTACCCTCAGAAAATAAGAGAAATATTGATGGCAGGTGTTGATTCTGCAGTATGTCATGAATTCTGGGTCACACAGAAGGAACACACAATGATCTTGCATGTTTTTTGGTTTTTGTTTTTGCTTTTCAAAGCATTGGCACATACAGAAGTAACAATCAAGGTTATTTCTGCCAAGAGTACAAGTCTATAAATTCTTGGGCTGTTTCATAATCGTTGCAATGAATTTTTCTAGTTATCAATATCCTGCTTTTCCTAGTTCACCTCTGCAAAACTCTGTGGATTTTTTGTTTGTTTGTTTGTTTATTGTTTTGTTTTAAGAGACAGAGTCTCCCTCTGTCACCAGGCTGGAGTGCAATGGCGCCATCTCGGCTCACTGCAACCTCTGCCTCCTGGGTTCAAGCAATTCTCATGCCTCAGCCTTCTGGGTAGCTGGGACTACAGGCATGTGCCACCAAGCCCGGCTAATTTTTGCATTTTTGATAGAGATGGGGTTTTGCCATGCCGGTCAGGGTGATCTCGAATTTCTGGCAGAGAGTGATCCGCCTACCTTGGCCTCCCAAAGTGCTGGGATTATAGGCATGAGCCACTGTGCCTGGCCACTGCTGTGGATTTTTACGATTTAAGTGATATACTTCAAATACTTCACAGATTGTTTACCTGTCCTGTTTTTGTTGTTTTGTTTTGCTCAGGAACTGCAGTATCGGATGCTGGGAAGGAAAAGAGAAGAAAATGGTTATATGTCTGGTGGGGGAATAAAGCATCACATCCTGAAATAGGTAATTAAGAGCCCATCTAGAACTGCAGCTGCTATGTTTAATTATTTAATCCCGTGTTTTTTGTATAATCTATTTATGCATATTTGTTTTGATATGGTTTTAATGTAAAGTTTATCTGCTATACAACATTATCCCCCAGGAACATCTCCATTTTACAGATGGGTAGAGTCAGGCATTGGGCCAGCAGGCGATTGGCTCTAATTTTTCTGTAGGCCTCAGCAATTCACTCAAGATTTTTATCCAGCAAGAAAATGTGTCAGTTTTCTATAACAAATATTTACTGAGCACCTACTATAGGCCATGCAGTGTGATAGCTATACCTTGGACCTCACAGAATTTACAACTTAGTGCAGAAAACCTAATGTAAAAATGTAATGTAAATAGTTGAAAACATAATTAGTTACAAGTGCAAAATTCTGGGGGAAAGAAAACAGTATGAGTTGTTATAGGGACATATCATGAGGTTGCCAGACTTGTTCTGGAGGGTTGAGGAAAACTTCCTTGAGAATGGGAGTTTATGCTGAGAGGTGGAGTCATGTTTTCATAATCTATAGTTGAGTTACAAGGGAACAATACTGAGAATCTACCAAATGCTAAGCACTGTTCCAGGCACTAAGAATACTGTGAGACTGCGGCAAGGCCCCTACCCTCAAGAAATTTACAGTCCATTAGAGAAGAGAGACCGAAAGATGATTTCAGCCTAACAGGCCAAAGGTAGTGATGGAGTACACACAGGCTGCTGGAAGGGCAGGTAGAGGGAGAGGCATTCAGCTCAACATTGCAGTTCATTGAAAGTTTTATTAGAATAAAGGTTCATGAGGACAGAGTCCCTGTCTGCTTGTTCACCAATGGGACTCTGATACCACCTGGCATATACTTGGTGCTCAATAAATGTTTGTTGAATAACACTTCTGAGTTAAGGTCGTGTAAGAATTAGCCAGGCAAAGAATGCTGGCAACGGTGTTTCAGGTGGACAGAACAGCATCAGCAAAGCTGTGGAAACAAGAAAGAGCGTGGCGCCCACGTCAGACGGCAAGCGGCCATGAAGAGGTGAAATGAGGGGTGGTAGCTGCAGGACATGGGACAGGTGAGCAAGAGCCAATCAGGGAGGGCCTTTGTTTCCTGATGGTGAGTCTCCATTGGATTCCGTAGGCAATGGAAAGCCACAGAAATGTTTAAGCATGATATGGTCCAGTTAGGAGGATAAGGGAACAGCCAAGATGACAGTTATCATCTAATTCCAGGTCTGAAATTCTGAGCTAGTAAAACTGAAGAGAGAAGCCGGGCGCGGTGGCTCAAGCCTGTAATCCCAGCACTTTGGGAGGCCGAGACGGGCAGATCACGAGGTCAGGAGATCGAGACCATCCTGGCTAACACGGTGAAACCCCGTCTCTACTAAAAAATACAAAAAAAACTAGCCGGGCGAGGTGGCGGGCGCCTGTAGTCCCAACTACTTGGGAGGCTGAGGCAGGAGAATGGCGTGAACCCGGGAGGCGGAGTTTGCAGTGAGCTGAGATCCGGCCACTGCACTCCAGCCCGGGCGGCAGAGACTCCGTCTCAAAAAAAAAAAAAAAAAAACTGAAGAGAGAGAGAGATTTCAGAAATGCTTAGAAGGGAGAACAACAGGATATGGATGTTGAATGTGGGAGTGAGAAAGAGAGAAAAGTCTTTGTTACCTCACCAGTGCCTACTTGAGACACCTGGCCATGGCCTGAGCTGTCCACTAAGACTGGGAACAGGGGCAGGAGTAGAGAAGGGTAAGTCTAGGGGAGAAAGGTGATGAGTTCACATTTACAGTCACTGAGTGACTGTGGGGCACATGCAAGCAGAAGTCGCCTAACAAGCCTCTGATGTATTTGAATCTAAATCAAACTCAGGAAAAGGGTGCAGCTGGAAATATTGATTTGGGAGTCATCAATATCCAGGGAGCAGTTGACCTCCTCAGAGTATATAAGAAATCCGGCCTGGGCACAGTGGCTCACGCCTGTAATCCCAGCACTTTGGGAGGCTGAGGTGAGGGGATCAAGAAGTCAAGAGATCGAGATCACCCTGGCCAACATGGTGAAACCCCGTCTCTACTAAAAATACAAAAAGTAGCGGGGCGTGGTGGCGTGTGCCTGTAGTCCCAGATAATCGGGAGGCTGAAGCAGGAGAATCACTTGAACCCAGGAGGGGGAGATTGCAGTGAGCCGAGACTGCCCCACTGCACTCCAGCCTGGCAACAGAGAGAGGCTCCATCTTAAAAAAAAAAAAAAAGAAAAGAAAAAAGAAAGAAATCCATGGGCTGCATGTTCAAACAGAAGAGCAGGGATCCTGGAAAACATCAGCATTAAAAAGTAAGCAGAGGAGGTGGAGGAGAAAAAAAAAGAGAAGAAATGGTCAGAGAGATCAGAAAGTAAGAGCAGTATCAGAAGCCGGGGCCAGGAGGAAAACATCCAGGAGGGATGTAAAGTCATATGTACAATAAAATCTTAAAATAGAAACAGAACTTCAATAAAACACACAGGGAGAGGTCCTGGATATAATAAATACCTAAGCTAATAATTAATGAAATTGATCATTGTTTCCCCAGAGCTTCCTTTGTACTTAAGGCAAAAGGATAAATGTGGGAGATTTTGTAAGGCTCAGAATTTGGTATCAGAGAGCTGATCTGTTCATCAGGAAAGTGACTTGTTAAATGCCTAGGAACAAAGGAGAAATTCAGCCTGTTTTCATATCCTAGAACTAAGTTATTGTTGTTGTTTTTCTCTCTACAATTATCCCCTACAGCTGAAAATTGCAGGTAAGAATTCAAAACTCCTACCCCTGTTCTGTCAAAATCCTGTTGTATTACAATCATTTGTGATGAATAAGCCTGAAATTGAAACCATCAAAGGGAAAAGCCAGCCTGGGTCAGTTTTATCAGAGCTAATCTGTATTTTAAATTGGAATCGTCCAATGGGAGAGACATTTTGCAAACACAAATGCTGCTGCATGATACCAAACAGCACTTTTTTCCTTCTTCTTCTTCTTCTGAAGATGCTAAAAGCCCAAATGGGAAGCACTCCAAGGGCTACAGTGTCATACACAGAATGGTAACACTGAGGACAAGTTGATGGTGCTTTTTCTTCCTTGTGAAAAGTAGCCATGCCAGTGGCGAGGGGATGGGGGTTAGAAACGGCAACACTACTGATTTCCAGGTTGTCTGTGTTCCCCCAGCCCTTAGATTCTCAAGTCCTTGAGCTCTGACACGTGTGCACTGAGACAAAGGCAGGAGCCTCCCAGAACTTGGTAGTAAAGCAATTCTGCAAGACGGAAGTATAATGAGTAGCATAGTATCACTACTCCCTCTCCCCACCAAATCACATCCACCCAGGAACTCAGACTGTGACATTGTTTAGAAATAGTGTCTTTGCAGATGTAATTAGTTAAGCTCTTGAGAGGAAATCATTCTACATTTAGGGTAGGCCCTAAATCCAATGATTGGTGTCCTCAAGAGAAGGGGTCACAGAGAGACACACACAGAGAAGGTCATGTGAAGACGGGAGAGGTTGGAGTGATGCTGTCATAAGCCAGGGAATCCCCGGAGTACCAGAAGCTAGGAAGAGGCAAGGAAGGGTTCTCCTTTAGAGCCTCCAAGAAGAGCATGGCCGTGCCAACCTCTTGATTTCAGACTTCTGCCCTCCAGAACCGAGAGAGAATAAAAAGTTCTGTTGTTTTAAGTTTGTGGTACTTGGTGTTACAGAAGCCCCAGGAAATAAATTCAAAAGAATCAACACACAAAGATTGAAAGCAACCTTAAATGGGGTAACTAACCTAAAAAAAAGTCAGGAAGTGGGTGCTGAGCACAGGTAAGAAGACTAAATCCAATGAAAGATCCTAGTATTAAACTACAAAGAGTATAACTCTAATATCATATTATTATTAAAATTCCATTGAACTTTATTTATTTATTTATTTATTTATTTATTTATTTATTGTGGAGACAGAGTCTCGCTCAGTCGCCCAGGCTGGAGTGCAGTGGCGCGATCTTGGCTCGCTGCAACCTCCACCTCCCAGGTTCAAGCGATTCTCATGCCTCAGCCTCCCAAGTAGCTGGGATTACAGGTGTGCACCGCCAATTTCTTGTATTTTTAGTAGAGATGGGGTCTTGCTATGTTGGCCAGACCAGTCTCAAACTCCTGGCCTCAAATGATCCGCACGTCTGGGCCTCCAAAGTGCTGGGATAACAGGCGTGAACCACTGCACCCGGCCTCACACTGAATATTTAATCCTCACAAGCAACCCTATGAGGCAGACATTATGCCATATTGCCAGTGAATAAACCAAGGCCCATGGGGTTGAGCAATGTGATGGCGGTTGGACAGGTGGTAGCTGTAGAGCTGGTATTTGAACTGTCTGACTGACATAAATACCTATACTGTTAACAACCTAATTATGCTGGAGCTCAAGTGCCTTGTACCATGTAAATAGCATGTCCTACTGACAGAAGAAAGGAATGTTCAGGACAGTGATTTGCACTGAATGTAGCAAAAGGATAGTTTAGGACAGTATTCTCTAAAGAGGGCTTTGTACTTACCATGAGTGTAGTAGGCAATCCACTGGCTGTGGGGAAAATGACATCTTCTATTTACATTTATGTATATTTTATCTTTTAAACATTTTCCAGAAGGATATATTTCATAGTGTACAGAACAAATTGGTAAACAAATATAAATAAGCATCTTAATAATAAGAATACATTATTTTTCATCAGAACACATTATTAGTCTGGTCTAGAGAAGAAGGAGTCATTCGTCTCTCAAATGTAGTTTGGAGACTGTGGTCAGCAAAATAATGACACCCAAATATGTCCATATCCTAATCTTCAGAAACTGTGAATATGTTCTCTTACATGGCAAAAGAGATTTTGCAATGTCATTAAGTTAAGGATCTTGCAATGAGAAGATTATCCTGGATTATCTGGTGGGTCTAATGTAATTACAAGGGTCCTTATGAGGAGGCGGCAAGAACATTAGAGAAGTCAGAGGATGTGTGATAAAGGAAGAAGAGCTCACAGAGATATTTGAAGATGCTATGCTGCTGACTTTCAAGATGAAGGAAGGGGTCACAAGCCAAGGAATGCCTCTAGGAACTAGAAAAAGCAAAGAAACAAATTATCCCCTAACAAATCCAGTATGAATATAGCCCTGCCAACACCTTGATTTTAGAGCTTCTACCCTCACAACTGTGAGATAATAAATTTGTGCGTTAAGCCAGTAACTGTGAGGTCATTTGTTACAGCAGCAACAAGAAACTAACACAGAGACAGTGGTCCCTAAGACCTTCCAAAAGAACAGTGGCTCTGGGACAGGCACAAGAGATGAAAGGAAGATTGACTTTTCACGTTAACATTTTTTGTATGCTTTGTACTTTTTCCATGTGTGTGTATGATGTATCTTAAATTAATTAAAATTTAAGCAATAACAAAACAATCTTAACATTAACTCCACTTTTCCTAGGTACATGGATTCACCAAACCTTCTGGTTAATATTAGATTTTTCTACAGGATGAAAATGTGTTTTCAGGAGGATTACAGGTTAGGTCTCTTGGCAGATAGAATTCTAACTGTTAGTATATTGGCTTTCTAGCTTGTATTTTGGTCTCTTGTGTTCTTGGTAGGCATGGGCACTTTGGTAAAATGAAATTCCTGTAACATTTAACTTTAGATCTTGGAGTATTGCCAAGTGCTTGCACCTCAACCGTCTTCACTGTGGCATCCTGGGACTCTCTGCCATCACTAAGTATTTATCTCAACTTTTCTGGCTGTGTGAACTTGGCTAAGATACTTTCCTTCTCTGAGCCATAGTTTATTCATCTGGAAATATTAATATTTCACCAACTGATCTCCTATGTCCTTTTTAACCTTTCTAATTCTGGATATCTTTTTATAAAGAATTTTACTGAGAAAAATTATCATTACACAATACTCTTTTAAAAGGATATAAAACTACACTTAGTATAGGAAATGAGTATGCAAATACTTAAAATACATACAGAAATACAATTGTGTATTTTTAAATATTTGTATACTCATTCCCCAAAGAAAACTAAAAAGAAACATAAAGACTGAATACATCTGCTTTCAAGTAGAAATACCAAGAGAATTATAATTATTCTTCCCAGTACCATTTTAATTTTGTCTAATTTCTAAATTTTCTCAAATGTGATTTTTTAATGGTAAATTTTCTTTGTATCATGTGTTAATCACTGGAAACTCCACGATGCTTGAGGCAAGAGCAAATTCTTGGGGTGTGTGTCATTTCCCCGAAGCAGCGTCAAAGCGACCTTCTATGTGAAACCTTGAAGACAGGTGTTAGAAACCCAGTAACCCACAGCCAAAAAACGGTTAGAATGATGCTATTAAAAAGGGACACCCTCCAGATCTAAAAGTACTGACATGGAAAGCAAACTGCCCAATAGATATATACTGCTTGTTTTTTTATGTCCAAAGAATTTTTAACAGTAAGTACATATAAAACCCAACAAAGGCCTGCTAGGATTAATACACTAGTTAATTGTATTGTGCCAGCGTCAGTTTCCTGGTTTGGACAATGTGCTATCGTTATGTAAGATGTGATCACTGGGGGACACTGGAGGAATACAGGAGAACCTCACTGTACTATTTTTGCAAGTTCTCGTGAGCCTAAAATTATTTGAAAACAAGCTTTAAAGAAAATGGTTTAAGGGCCGGGTGCAGTGGCTCAAACCTGTAATCCCAGCACTTTGGGAGGCCAAGGAAGATGGATCACCTGAGGTCAGTTCACGACCCGCCTGGCCAACATGGTGAAACCCTGTCTCTACTAAAAATGCAAAAATTAGTTGAGTGTGGTGGCGGGTGCCTGTAATCCCAGCTACTCCGGAGGTTGAGGCAGGAGAATGGCTTGAGCCTGAGAGGCAAAGGTTGCAGTGAGCCAATATCGTGCCACTGCACTCCAGCCTGGGCAACTGAGTGAGACTCTGTCTCAAAAAAAAAAAAAAAAAGAAAGAAAAGAAAATGGTTTAAATATCAGCCATTTCACAGTATTCTATCGAATATATGAATGGTATATAGCAGCTTTGTGGGAAAGATTTCTTGAATGAAACTGTTTAATGAAAATTAAAGTGAGTTTAAAAGAACATAGAATGATTGTGAAAAGAAAAAATTGAAAGTTTTTATGAAAAACAATAATCTATTGTTATGAGGAAAATTAAAAAGACTGGGCAAGGATCATGCCTGTAATTCTAGCACTTTGGGAGGCCAAGGTGGAAGGATCATTTGAGGCCACAACTTTGAGGCGAGCCTGGGAAACATAGCAAGATGCTCTTTCTACAAAAAATTGTTTTAACAGATTAGCCAGGCATTCTAGGCTGCAGTGAGCTATGATTGGGCCACTATACTACAGCTTGGGCAACAGAGCGAGATCTTGTCCCCTCCCCCCTCCAAAAAAAAATCTGAAAAGTAAAAGGATATAGTCCAACCTGTAACAGTGGTAATCTCTTTATCTGTTGGCACTACAGTGGCACTCCAGGTTCAAGCGATTATCCTGCCTCAGTCTCCCGAGTAGCTGGGATTACAGGCCTGGCTAATTTTTGTATTTTTAGTAGAGATAGGATTTCATCATGTTGGCCAGGCTAGTCTTGAACCCCTGACCTTGAGGAGCTGTGATCCGCCCACCTTGGCCTCCCAAAGTGCTGGGATTACAGGTGTGAGCCACCGCGCCCGGCCCTTTCTGGCCCTTTACAGAAAAAGTTTGCAGATCCCTACTGGTCTACTGGTGCAAAAACAACCCCCATGGTTTCAAGGAATTAAATTTAATTGTAAGAGCCTTCAGAACTTAGGGTGATGATAGACTTCCTTTTCAACATGGCTGTGCTTACCGTGGTACACCAGAACCTGCTCTGTCACTCAATTAGAACTGTGCTATGTGCAGTTCTGAAGTGGCATTACACTTTTAGACAAGAAGATATTTTAAGAATCCACTTTTAATATCCCCATTCCCATCCTATTCATAGAAACTTGCTTTAAAATTAGCAGAGACTTTCTCTTTGAATACATTTATTGAGTGCTTACTATGTGTCATGTACAGTTATAAGCACTTCATATAAATCATCATTTTTTAAAAAACTTGAGACAGGGTCTTGCTCTGTTGCCTAGGCTTGAGTGCAGTGTTCAATCAGGGCTCACTGCAGCCTCAACCTCCCAGGCTCAGGGTATGCTCCCACCTCACCTCTGCTTCCCAAATAGCTGGGACTACAGGTGTATGCCACCACACCTAGCTAGTGGTTTTTTTGTTGTTGTTGTTTTTGGTTTTGGTTTTGGTTTTTTTGGTAGAGATGGAGTTTTGCTATGTTGTCCAGGCTGGTCTCAAACTCCTGGACTCAAGTGATCCTCCCACCTCGTTTTCCCAACGTGCTGAGATTACAAGCGTGAGCTACCACTCCTGGCCAAATTATCACATTTAATGCTCATAAACCCATTTTACAGATGGTAAACTGAGGCTAAAAGAAGTTACATTGATTGCCCAAGGTGACACAAACAATTAAAGGATATTTGAAACCAACTCTGAATGACTCAAAAAAAAAAAATGTTTTTAACGAGTCTGACAGAAAAGAAAAAAAGCAGATTATAATCCTACTTGAAAACACAAATTCTCTAATGAGTGAGCTTCAAGCCAGAAATCAACTGAAAAGAAGAGCACTCTGTCTTCTCAGTGGGTGCATTTTAAAACAGATATCACATATGTTGACTCATCATTGAATTCATAGATGCTGGGACTCATCTGTCCTATGTTTAAAACAAAATTAGTTCTGAAATAAGTCAACTCAAAGATACAATTTTAACGCAATCCTGGAATTTTAGAAGTGACAAGTGCAAGCCTTCAGAGAACAGTTTCTTTTCTTTCATGGGTAGCCTCGGGCTTACGCTGCCCCCTGTGGATCATGGGCTATATGGTCTTAATATATCCAAAAGACAGCAAAAGAATCCAAAAATCACAATCTGAATGTTTAAGAGTTGGGAAGGATTTGAAATTGTCTCCTCCAATTTCTTTTTTTTTTAATTTGTCAAGAGGGAAGCTGAAATCTAGAGAGAAATGTTCATTTGCACAAGATTTTACATAAATAACAAAGGAAGGGACTACCTATTTTGCTGACCTCTACTCAGAATTCATATTTTCTGACCTTTCTCAGCAGCACTAACACAGATCTAGAATTTCAAAACCCCTGTTGAAAGTGGAAGCACACATTTATTGAATTCGCATACTTGCTTTAAATTCTGAAGGCCTCTACATGTTTTTATACACTTAAATGAATATATACACTTAAATGAATAAATCAACAGAGCATTACATACATCCAGGCGTTCCTTAGGTCAAAGGGAAGAATTGGGTGGGGTCCATGTTGGTAATTATGAAAGAGAACAGAGAGCAAGTTGTGTTCGCACCCAATGTGTTTCAGAAAGAGGAAGAAATGGTGAGATACTGTCATATTTCACGCAGATTAGGTAGATAGAAGAAAACCAGAGATTCTAGAACACCATTGTTCCAGAGGCACCTTGGTTCTGAACCTTGGCCTCAACCTTCCACTGCTCTTGAGACACCCTAGCAACAAAATCTTGTCAACCCTGTGAGAGCCTAGAGTCACCTCCTTAGTCTTCTGTTCTCGTGTGACAATAGCCGAGGGTCTCAGTAGAGCACAGATAAGACCTCATTCCTAATCCTTCATCACTGGACTCTCCTCTGGAGGGCAATGTCTAGCACTGTGCTTTGCCCACACTAGCTGATCAATAAATCTTCACTGAGGCCAAGTGCAGTAGCTCATGCTTGTAATCCAGCGCTTTGGGAGGCCTAGGTGGCCAGATCGCTTGAACGCAGGAGTTCAAGACCAGCCTGGGCAACATAGGGAGACACCACCTCTACAAAATAAAAAAAATTAGCTGGGCGTGGTGGCACATGCCTGTAGTTCCAGCTACTCAGGAGGCTGTGGCAGGAGGATCCCTTGAGCCCAAGAGATCAAGGCTGCAATGAGCCATGATCGCACCACTGCACTCCAGCCTGAGCTGCAGAACGAGACCCTATCTCGAAAACAAAAGTAAATAAATCTTGATTGAGGGAGGTAGGAAGATCTGCATTTGACCTAAAAGTCTCAGAATTATTGATAACAACAACAATAATAATAAATGGCTACTATATACTGAGCACTTACTGCATGCCAAGTGCAATGTGAAGTACTTCTCGTGTTCTTAGTTGATTCTCAGAAGATGCTCGGCAGTAGTTACCATTATTGTCCTCATCTCACAGTGGGAAACTTGTGGCCTAGAGAAGTGAGGCAACTTGCTCAAGTTGCATAGTAGGAAGGGACAGAGCAAATCTCGGAGCCAGGATCATCTACCTTCGAAGCCCAAGCTCTTATCCTCTGGGCTCTACGGACTTTGGAAAACGTGGCAAGATGAGTGCTGGAGACTGAATACAATGGGAACAGTGGTTCATGCCTATAATCCCAGCACTTTGGGAGGCCGAGGTGGTCAGATCACCTGAGGTCAAAAGTTCAAAACCAGCCTGGCCACATGGTGAAACCCTGTCTCTACAAATATACAAAAAAAGAAAAAGAAAAAAGCATTAGCCGGGCATGATGGTGTGTGCCTGTAATCCCAGCTACTCAGGAGGCTGAGGCAGGGGAATCACTTGAACACAGGAGGCAGAGGTTTCAGTGAGCTGAGATGGCGCCATTGCCCTCCAGCCTGGGTGAGAGAGTGAGACTCCATCTCAAAAAAAGAAAAAAAGAAAGAAAGAAAAGAAATGAAACCCCAGTCCTCCGCCACCTGGATGGGTACAGTTTTTGGAAAAGAGATTATAATAATCATTATTATCGATGATTATTATTGCGAGTACAACGTAAGCATCTGAAAGTGCACAAAGCACTTTCACATACATTATCTTATTGGAGCTTTAATATGAGTCTATGAGCTAAGCAAACTTGGGCAGACTTATTGAAAGAGGAGGAAAGGCCAGGCTCACGCCTGTAATCCCAGCACTTTGGGAGGCTGAGGCGGCTCACGAGGTCAGGAGATCCTGGCTAACACGGTGAAACCCCATCTCTACCAAAAATACAAAAAACTAGCCGGGCGTGGTGGCAGGCGCCTGTAGTCCCAGCTACTCAGGAGGCTGAGGCAGGAGAATGGCGTGAACCCAGGAGGCGGAGCTTGCAGTGAGCCGAGATCATGCAACTGCACTCCAGCCTGGGCGACAGAGCAAGACTCTGTCTCAAAAAAAAAAAAAAAAAAGAAAGAAAGAAAGAAAGAGGAGGAATGAAAGCTCTGAGGGGTCCATGTCTTGCCCAAGGCTGCATTAGTAATAATGAGAGCCAGTGAATGGTAGTGCAATGACATCTGATTCCAGGTTCCACTTCTTTTCCCCTCCATTGTACTGTTGAGTATCACAGGGTTCAACAGTCCCCAATTACAGATGGTAGATCTTGCCAAAGGGCATTTGTACCTTTATTTGTTGACTTGTTTACAGGGCAGAAAACAGAGAGACCACACTGCAGAACTCACTGAGGTTTACTGATTTATTCTACCCGCTGTGAAACCAGAGACCTCTCCAGTGCCTAGAAACCCCTCTCTGGCTCTGCGTCCGAGAGACGTTTTGACCTACAGAGGGGGTCCACCCAGCTCAGTTTAGCCGTCAATGAGGACCTATCTTGGGGCTGGCTTTGTGTTGTGTTTCAACAGCTCACCCCTTATTTCTTTTTCACTCTTTGTTTCTCTTACATGGATATACCTCTTTTAAAACTTGGCAATTTTATTTGATCTTATTTGGTTGACATTTCTGAAGGTGAGCTATTAGATGCTAGAATTACATGGGTTCAATTCCAGTGTTATTAATAAAAAAATTGTACAGTTGGTAGACTAAAATGCTATTGTGAGAAAAAATAATAAGAATCCACTTTTGTCCTTTTCCTTTATCCCCCAGCCGGGTTACCAACTGATTCAAGCCTGTGAACAGCACTGGGCATGAGGGATAAAACAAATCTGTTAATACCTCATGAAAGATGTTGACTTTGAAATCAAGTGCATCCAATTTATTTCTCCCTAACAATGGCATTGATGAGTACAAATGTCCTTTGCTTCATTCCTCTGCCTTTCTCTGTTCCTTCTGCTGAACTTGCACTGAGAATGGCAGTTCCTCCTACAACTTTTCCATGCCCTTGATCAGCGAAAGGCTCAGAAAAGTGTCAGGTTCTGACAGGGCTCAATTTTATCTTTACTTTATTAAAATAGTGCAACGTAGGGCAATGAGCTCTAATTTGGGAGCCAGAAGAGACTCCTACCTAAGGATGAGTGCTCACTCCTCTTTAAACTTTTTAAATGTCTCTATGCCTCAATTTCCTTATTTGTAAAATAAGGAGAGTGTACTATACTAGTAATTCCTAACTGCCTTCTTGGGACCAGGGCTGTGGCTTCAAAAGACTCATCTGAGGTTTGTTAAACATACGATTTCTTGACCCCACTGCCAGAGGTTCTCATCTGCAAGTCTTGGGTACACTAAGGAGACCTATATTTTTACTGAGTTCCCTGTGATTCCAATGCATGATCAGGTCTGGTATTCATGGATTAGATGACCTCCAAGTTCAAGGTCCTGGTTCCCCAATCTTCTCCTACCTCCTTGAGGTCAACATGAGATCTGATTGTTCTCACACCTTCATTTATTCTCTCCTCACCCTCTTCTCTCTTATCTCCAGGTCTAGATCAACCTACCTCTGCCACATTTGACTGCATCCTCCTATGCCATGCCAGAATACACCTTGCTCATTCAACAGCTCCTTCCTTCTCTACCCTGCCTTCCCTCTAAATTTCTTGAAAGAACATCAAACATTCATCCTCCAGCAATTGCTCATTTCGGGATTTCATGAAGTCCACCCACAGAGCTCACACTCTCTGTCCACTTCATGGTGACCCTGCTGCAGTACGCAGTCACCTCTCTAAAAGCCTCCTCCTAGAATTTCCGAATCTTTAACTACACCCTCCCTAGGCTTTGACAGCCCAGCTTCCTCTGCCCTTGTGCGCTTATGCATCCCATTCTACTTTTGGTATCTCCTTGTCTAGCTCCTTAGCTGACTTAGGAGTAGCTCCTTAGCTGGCTTTCCTTCCTCCACCACAAGCTCCCCCAGCGTACTGCTTCTTTGTGGGGAGAGAGTCTTCCTTTGCACCTCTTCATTTCTCTCTTCATCTCACACAATATCTTTAGGTGATTATACAGGAAGTTCCATTATCCCTCCTCTGCTAATGGGGCAAGATAATAAAATGTGTAAGAGCTCAGGTTCAAGCACCAAAGAGACCTGGGATTCAAATTCTGGCCAATTTTTAAACCTCTTCAAACCTTAGTTTTTCTCATTTATCGTGGACCTTATAATAGAATCTTCCTCGCAGATTCAGACAATTGCTCACAATGAGACAATGCACTGGACACATTGAGCCAAGCCTTGGCATATAATAAGTACTCAATAAGTGCCATTTATGAGCAATGACCTCCCAAATTATATCCTTAGTCTTGTACTATCCCTTTTGAGAGAATATGCATGAAAGTATTGGTATACTGGCAAGTCTTTATTTAGCACTTATAATGTGAATCATTGTAGTAATTATTTTGATCAGATATAAGTGCCAATTAGCAAAGACACCCACCCAGGAATCCATGAGTCAGCCCAGACCCACACTTCCAACTGCCTGTTAGACACTTCTCAGAGGCATTTCAAACTCAAGATCTCACACACAAACTTAACTCTTCCTCACGGAGCTCCTTTACCAGTTAACCCACACATTGACCCATTCTCCCAGCTGCAGAGAATTAGCCATCCTTCATTCTCCACTCGGGCCACCAAGTCCTCTGACTCCTAATTGCTAAATGGCTGTTACCCTGTCCCCTCTCTATTGTTACTGCTGCTATCATTCTAATCTAGACACTCGTGCTTCACCTGAAGTATTGTAGGAGCCTCCAGCCTTGCTCCCATCTAATCCATCTTCCATATCCTTGCCAGAGCAATTTTTCCTAAAACAACTGAAAATGTCACTCCCTACTCAAAAAACGTGAACGATTCCTCATGACTCTGAAATAAAAGATAAATTCTTTAGTCGATCATACAAGTCCCTCAAGAACCTAGACCATTACCAGCTTCCTATCCCTATTTTTGGATTAAACCAGACTGTTAAATAATCACCAAAGACATCATGCTTGTATTACATTTGCCTGTCTTTGCTCATGCTGTTCTTCCATCCTGTTGGCTCTTCCCTCCTTAATAGCATTTTCTCCTTGAAGAACCAATTCAAAGGTCAATGTAAAATCAGCCCTGACCCTGGCCCTCATTTTCATTTTCACCTCTTCCATCTTGGGCCCCAGTGAACCTTTTCTTACCTCTATCTCAAAGCAGAGCTCACTAAAGGATGGTTTGTTATGCACAAGCCTGTCCATCCCACTGAAGTGTGATCACTTTAAAGACGAAGGCCATGACTTACTCATTTTTACATACCCTATGCCACATGAAGTAGCAGGCAAATATATTACCTATTGTCATATATCCAAACCAAATGCCAGAGTTACACGGTACAGATTTAAAATTCCATGTCCAGCCACATTTCCCTCTGAACATGCTTCCATGGAAAGGCCAGCTTGTTTTGGACCTCAAAGCTTTGACTGGCTTTGCAAAATAAAAATATATAGTAATAGAAAAAAACTGTTTCTCAACTCATCCCTAACCCACTCCCCCATATTCTTGTCCCCGGAACCAAGAAATAACTACCGTTAAGTATCACAAGGAAAGAAAAATGTTGTTATTGTCAGAGCAATCTTCATTTTTCCCAATTTGAATATTGACAGCAAAGTCCTCATGTGTTTTTTGGTGCTTTCAATTTGAATTTGCCCTACAGTTTTGACTTCCTGCTGATTATAGATATAATGATTCATTTGGGGCACAAGAAAAAGTGAAACCTCATATTTTAGGAGTAAGTAAGGAACCCTGCCTTCAAGAAAGCTCTGCTGAGAAACAGTAACTGCCAGTCTGGGAGCAAAGACCAGTTCTATACGGGATCAGGACCACTGGCCTCTTGCCTTAGCTCTCTTCCTAACTCACTACAAGGCTTCTCTCAATTCCTTGGCCTTCTCTAGGTCTCAATTTCCCATCTTCTTAGTTTCCTAGTATTCCACAGACAAGACTTCCGCCCCGCCCCCCACCCCCCACATCCCCCAGAAGTTCGTAGACACAAGTTTAAAATCCCTGAAATGTGAGTGTGAGTCCCAGTTCTCCCTCTGTCTAGCTGTGTGACCTTGGGTAAATCATTCTACATCTCTGAGCCCTGTATCTGGCATCCAGAGAGTGGACGTTAGAATTTGCCACACTAAGTAGGTCTTCTTTGGTTGATATCTGCAGACCAGCCACCTAAAAATTGGAGGAGAGCATTGAGCTAGAAGGTATGTACATGGAGTTGCTCTGTAAAATAAATAACACAAACCTGGAAGCATTTGGATGGCAAACTGGACCGCAGCTCTTTTTCAGCTGTAACTTGATTCTCAAGCCTAAATTATAGACTGGAGCCTCAATAGATTGAGCAATGTGAGAACAAAACAACTGAGAGGCAGTTGAAAATTAAAGATGTTCACCCACAGGAATAAAACCAGTAATTGAGAGTTCTACAGAACCATCTAAACAGAGCTCAGTGAAAAGCTTTCAGAATCTCAGATCTGTTCTAATACTGAGAATTACAACTATGAGATTGTAAAAGCTTTTGTAACTTCTCAGGGTTTGTGATTTTGTTACTCCTCAGCTGTTTCCCTAGTGTGATTAGTAGTTAAAAAAATCGTAAAACCAAAAAGTATCTATGTACTTATCAGAAACAGCCAGTCAGTTGGGAGCTGGCAGAGGTGGCCTCTTGTTACCCTGCTGGACTGCCTGAAAATGAAGGTTTGTGATCTGGAATAGCAGCAGAGATGTAAAGAAAAGAAAAAAATAGAAGTCCCTCCTAATGACTATTATTTACAAGCCAATAATTATGTACTAGGCATTTTTCTCATGCATATTGTCACTTAACAGCCCTACACAATAAGCACTACTGTTATCCCCATTTTACATTTTGAGGAAACTGAGATTCAGAAAAGGATAGAAGAAATAACTCACCTGAGATTCTACAAGAAAAACAAAAATCTCACAAAATGGCAGAGGTAGGATATAATCAGGAGCCTTTGGGCTCCCTGACTCAACTCTTTCAACTCCCACCTAATGCTACCCAACAGGCTATGAGAAGAAAGTACAAAAAAGAAAGGATAGGAATTTGAGATGTTATAGAGGCAGTGAACATAAGCCTGAGATACAATCAGTAGGGAACTTAATCCCAGGCCACCTGATTTTATTTAGGAAATGGCATAGGTGTGTGGCTTTTTTTTTTTTTTTTTTTTTTTTTTTGAGACGGAGTCTCGCTCTGTCGCCCAGGCTGGAGTGCAGTGGCGCAATCTCGGCTCACTGCAAGCTCCGCCTCCCGGGTTCACGCCATTCTCCTGCCTCAGCCTCCCGAGTAGCTGGGACTACAGGCGCCCGCCCCTGCGCCTGGCTAATTTTTTCTATTTTTAGTAGAGACGGGGTTTCACCATGGTCTTGATCTCCTGACCTTGTGATCCGCCCACCTCGGCCTCCCAAAGTGCTGGGATTACTGGCGTGAGCCACCACGCCCGGCCGGTGTGTGGCTTTTTATGTCCTGGCTTCGGAGTCCCTACCCAGTAGAGATGGGGCCTTTTGGGAGCAACTGGGGGCCATTTCACACATTCCTGCTACCAAGCAAGAAATAAAATGAATCCCAGCTGGGCGCAGTGGCTCACACCTGTAATCCCAGCACTTTGGGAGGCTGAGGTGGGTGGATCACAAGGTCAGGAGTTCATGTATAGTCTGGTCAATACGGTGAAACCCCATCTCTACTAAAAATACACACACACACAAATTAGCCAGAGGTGGTAGTGGATGGCCACTGCACTCCAGCCTGGGTGACAGAGGTGAGACTCTGCCTCAAAAAAAAAAAAAAAAAAAAAAAGAAAATTAATCCCATAGGCAAAAAAGTATGATCAGAGTTCCTAGGTATCGAGGTGTGAGTTTGTATTACTCTAACAGATTTGCGGGGAGTGGGACCTATGTCATATTTTCACGTGAGTTGTTACTGTTGTTTTGTCTGTTTGTGCTTGTATTTTTTACTGAATTATAGTTCCTAGCCATTTAGGGCTTTGTAGAGTATTTAGAGAATTGAATGAAAGTCCTGGACTTTGCCCCAGAAAAAATATGTGTGCATACATACATACAATTATGCATATAATTTCAGGAGGGTCATGCCCTTCCCGCAAGAAGCTCATCTACAGATATCCCCCATCCAGGAATCCATAGGCACAGTTTAAAATCTCTAAAAACTGGGTATGACTCCCAGCTCTCCCGCTGTTCAGCTGTGTGATCTTAAGACAAGTCACTCTACATCTCTGAGCTGCATTCTAGGCAGCCTTAAAGTGGAGGCAAGAAATTGCTACCCTGGGTCATGCTAATTTTAGAGAACAATGATTGACAAGACCCTCGTTAAGGATTTAAATCAGCCCGCAACCACGGAAGTTTTGCCATCCGAAAATTACATGAAAAAATGGAGAGGGAATTGAGGACTGTTAGCCAGAGAAAGAAAAACCCATAGAAGCCTGCAGGCCCTCTGAAGTGGGTTGAAAGGGTTTTCACGTGAATGAAGATGTAGTCTTATTCTGTAAGAGGCACCAGAGGGGAGACCAGGAGGAAGCAGAGCAGCATGGTGCTAGAGTGATTTAGAGTTGAAAAGACATGGGTTAGATCCAGGTCGGCCATTTACTGGGCAAGTTTTTAATCTTCAAGGGCTCTAAAATGGAGGTGATACTGGTACCCATTTCTTAGGAATTTGTGGACAATCAAAAGAGATAATACATGTAACGTGTATGGTGTTAAAACAATGGCAGACCTACAATGGTAGGTGTTAGCTTCCCTAATAAAGTATCTGACCCTCCATTTCTTTACCTATAAAATGAGGATAATATCTATAATTGCCTAGGAGGTTGTTGTGAGATTCAAATAAGAAAATTAATGCAAAAACGCTGATCACAGTACCTAATGCATAGATAAGTCCTCGGGGGATGTTAACCATAATTATCACTATGAATGTTTCATTACCAAAAGAACAGTGGGAAGAGAGGAAGTAAGGAGTGAAAGAATTTTATTTCTATCTGTTTTTATATACCCCTAACAAAAAAGCAAGAGTGTAATGTTTGTGTGATTTAAAATAAATGAATAGTGGTTAAAAGAATATGACTTTTAATTTCAGATTAGAAAGCCAGATAAAATAAAATGATATCTAAAGAGTGTAGAATCAGAGCTAGACATCCCGGACTGGACACCTGAGAGCTGAGTGACCTTGGGAGATTTAGATAAAACAAAAATATGAGCATTTGCTAAAGAGGGATTAAATGAAGTGGCCCAGGAAGACAACTTGACACTGACCTAGCACATAATACGTGCTCAATAAACCCTGCTTTTCATCCCTAATGACTAAATGTTCCATGGAGACTGACTGGCCTTCTCACACCAACCTCCTCTTCAGGCCAGCAGCAAGGGTTCTCTCTTCTGGCATTTGGTCAAGGAGGAGAGAAATGAAAACTATCAAGAAGCTTATGGAAGGTAAAAATCACACGACCTCTTGTTCCCTTGTAATTCAATGTAAAATAGTTCAAGATTTAAATGGAATAAAGGATGATGGTGTTAGAATGCTCTCCCTACTTTCCATCACCTTTCTAGTCACTGCCTTCTCTTTCTTTGTCAGAAAATAGTCCCCTATCCTTACCCCATCCCATAAACAAAGAGGGTTTGGATCTTTGGCACCCCATTTCCCTTAAATTATCAACTCCTAGTCCAGATTTTCTGTTTTCCCACTGTATGAGTTAGTGCAGGCCAAAGCGTCTTAATGTCAGGTCCCCCTGGCATTTCATCCTGAGTTACAGTCTTACTTCAAAACCTGTCCCCTTCCATTCACTCTTGTCTATTTCCTCCAATTCTGTCTTCTGAGCTTTTTCTTTTTTTTTAGACAGAGTGTCACTCTGTCACCCAGGCTGGTGTGTAGTGGCGCTATCTCGGCTCACTGCAAGCTCCGCCTCCCAGGTTCACGCCATTCTCCTGCCTCAGCCTCCCGAGTAGAGTAGCTGGGACTGCAGGTGCCCGCCATCACGTCCGGCTTTTTTTTTTTTTTTTTTTTTTTTTTAGTGGAGACGGGGTTTCACCCTGTTAGATAGGATGGTCTCGATCTCCTGACCTCATGATCCGCCTGCCTCAGCCTCCCAAAGAGCTGGGATTACAGGCGTGAGTCACCATGCCTGAACTCTTCTGAACTTTTGAGAGTGATGTTACATTGTTTCCTTCACAGAATTAAAGGATACCTGTTTCCTGGCTAATAGAAATATAGAAAGGAACTCAAACTCTCCATTAATCAGGATAAGAAATGAACAAGATGGGCCGGGCAAGGTGGCTCATGCCTGTAACCCCAGCACTTTGGGAGGCCGAGGCAGGTGGATCGCCTGAGCTTAGAAGTTCAAGACCACCCAGGGCAACGTGGTGAAACCCCATCTCTACTAAAATACAAAAAATTAGTCAGGCATGGTGGCATGCACCTGTAGTCCCAGCTACTCGGGAGGCTGAGGCACGAGAATCGCTTGAGCCCAGGAGGCGGAGGTTGCAATGAGCGGAGATCATGCCACTGCACTCTAACTTGGGCTACAGAGTGAGGCTCTGTCTCAAAAAAAAAAAAACAACAAGATGACATTTTCTTCTCATAAGATTGAAAAAGTTACACAAATGGTCATATCAAGTGTAGGGAGGATATGGGAAAGCAGATACTCTATGGGTGGAAAAATAAATTGGCACAGCCTTTTCTGAGAACATTTTTCTACAAGCTATTAGATTTAAAGGTGCACATTTCTTTTAACCAGTAATTTTTACTTTTTGATCCCCATCCTAACTACAGAAACACTTGCATGAATGGTTAGGGAGGCACGCACGTCCTAGGATGTTCACTGCCGCACTGTTTATAAAAAGGAAACATTGAAACAATCTAAATGCCCCTCAATAGAAAATAAATACTGTGAGTACTCATAATATGAAATACTACACAGCAATTTGACATAATGATACATACCTACATAGATTAAAGAAGAAAGTGGACCAATATATAACAATAAGTGAATAAAACAAAATGCAGAATGCTGCATATAGTATGATAACACTGTTTAAAAACATGCACAAAACTGAACTATACATTTCTACATCTATGTAGACACATAAGGAAATGGAAGAAAGACCTAGAATGGTCATCTTCAACTAATAACAGTTATTATCTCATGGCAGGCATCTGGGATTGAGGACAAGGAGTGAAAGAGAATTTTATTTCTATCTGTTTTTATGCACCCCTAACAAAAATGCATTAGTGTGATATTTGTGTAATTTAAAATAAAAATTTGAAAAATGAATAGGTGGTTTTCCTACTATCATTCCTGGTGTCAGGTCCGCAGTTGCTAAGGAAGAAAGAAGATTTCAACAGAGGGGCTTCGGAGATGAGCGGAGGAGAGGAGAGGCCAGAACTGATGCTTGCAGCATGTTTTGCTTTCACCCCAGGTGGCAAGAGGATGTGGTACGTGGCCACAAAGGAGCCAGAATAGTTGAATCCCAAGACAACCAGACAGATGACAGATTGTTTCCACATCCAAAGACAAGCCACTCATAAGACACAGCCCCAGGCCAGGCAGGTGGCTCTAGCACTTTGGGAGGCCAAGGCAGGAGGATCACTTGAGGCCAAGAGGTTTGAGACCAGCCTGGCAACATGGTGAGACCTCCTCTCTACAAAAAAAAAAAAAAAAAAAAAAAAAAGGAAACAAAGAAAGAAAGAGAAATTAATGAAGTAAAATAAAATAAAATAAAAAATCACAGCCCCCTTACCTCCAGGCTGAGGAGAAGACACTGAATCACTCGTTTTCCACATCGACACGTGGGATGTTGGTGGGAGATCCCAAACTTTGGACTCTTTGGAAAAACAAAGGAAAACAGAAAACAGACTTAAGTAAATGCTTGTCTTCCTGCTTTTGGTACTCAACTGTCCCTATACTGACTTCTGTCATTGAAAAAAAAAAAAAAAAAGGATGTGCTAGACAATGTCCTAAGTGACCTACATGGATTCTGCCATTTAATCCTTGGAAAGAGCCACAGGATAGGTGTTATTCCCATTCTACCAATGAGGAAGCTAAGACCCAGAGAGATTACGTAGATTAGCTAAAATCACACAAGCAGGGAAAAGGCAGGATTTGTACTTAGGCAAAGTGAAGCAAGAGCGCCCACAGAAATCACTCTATCATATCCCTGTGTTGTACTATGACAAACACTGATTTACTTACCTTACAGATGTGTGGTTTCCTTTGCTAGAATATTAGCTCCATTACGGTAACACCTCCCATGTGAGTGCTTACAAATGTGCCAGGCACTCTTCTAAGTCCTTACATGCATGAAGTTACACAACTCTACAACAAACCTAGGAATAAACTGAGGCCAGGGATCCCAGGAAAAAGTAATAGAACTGGGGAATCAACCCCAAGTGGTCCTCTTTAGCACCCCCAAGGATGCCAATCATGTCTTATCTCAGGGTATACCCCGTCCCAGGCCCCAGTAACTACTTAAAGAAGTTCTGATGGGTAGATGACAAGATAAATAATGAAAGAGTGACTGATTCTCCCTCCACTCTAAAAAGCCAATGCTTTGAATGAGTAAACCCCTCAGCAGTCTCAACAAAGAAGATTTGTGTGCATGAAATTAGAATGAGACATCTAAGTGCTACTTAGCCTAGAGTCGAAAAGCAAACATCCTAGAGATGTGGGAAATTAGAATGAGACATCTAAGTGCTACTTAGCCTAGAGTCTAAAAGCAAACATCCTAGAGATGTACCATGAGCTACTGCGGAGAACTGCACCAATCAAGAAGGGCCTTCCTTTTCCCTCCCTCCTCCTCCTCCTCTCCTCCTCCTCCTCTTCCTCCTCCTCCTCTTCCTCCTCCTCCTCTTCCTCCTCCTCCTCTTCCTCCTCTTCCTCTTCCTCCTCCTCCTCCTTCTTTTCTCTCTCTCTCTCTCTCTCTGTCTGTCTGTCTTAGCCACAAGAAGGAACAAACTACAAAGGCTGCCCTGAGGCCAATTTGCCGCAGGGGGATTTTATGGCACAAAAGACCCAAAGAAGTTGTCAGTCATCTGATTCAGTAAGACTTTTAGTAATTTCCTACTCCTCAGTCCAAGGGGTGAGGGAGGACAGAGAGGGTGAGTGTCTGCACACCTCTGGATGTCAGCAGGACAGTGTCTGCAGGAGACTTGGCGCTACTCCAGGAGTCACTGGGGAGGACAGGTTCTGATTCTGGAAGAGAAAAAGGTTGGATAAAAGGCAGCTAAAAAATAACAGTGTTACTGTGTTTGTGGTGGGTGGTGGGATTTGAGAGTATCTTTTTTAATTTTTTAATTAATTAATTAATTTTTTGAAACAAAATCTTGCTCTGTCACCCAGGCTGGAGTGCAGTGGCACAATCTTGGCTCACTGCAGTCTCCACCTCTGAGATTCAAGCGATTCTCCTACTTCAGCCTCCCAAGTAGCTGGGATTACAGGTACCCGCCACCACACCTGGCTAATTTTGTATTTTTAGTAAGGGATGGGGTTTCACCATGTTGACTGGGATGGTTTGAACCCCTGACCTTAAGTGATCCACCTGCCTTGGTCTCCCAAAGTGCTGGGGTTACAGGCATGAGCCCCTGCATCCGGCCACTTTTTTTTTTCTAATTTATCTAATTTTTTAAAGACAGTCTCACTATGTTGTCCGGGCTAGAATTGACCTCTTGGGCTCAAAGGATCCTCCTGCCTCAACCTCCCAAGTAGTTGGGATTACAGGCTCGCATCACCATGTTCCAGGGTATTTTTATGGCTGTCTTGGTGCTTCTTTATATATTTCAAGTTTTCTTCAAGGATTGCAAGTAATTTTTAGAATCAAGGAATAGAAACTACAAATGTTGTGTTTTACAGTAGTTATTTATTTTAAAGCCCAAAGGAATAAAAAAATACATACAAGAATTGATTGGTTCAGGGTTCATGGATTTTAGGTGACTATTCAGAGTATAATAGAATTAGCCAATTCAATTTTGTAAAGCTATTTGAATTATCCAAGACTTCTTGAGGCAGCTGAAATGTCTAAGAAAGCCTTCAAGCTATCTCATGATTGCTTTCCTAATTCTTACTGAAGAATCAGAGTCTGACACACAGTGACAGCCCTGACAAGCCCCCCTGAGCAATGGAGCAAGTCACTCAGTGAGAGGTACAAGTTGCAGGGTCAAGAATTCCAGGGGAAAAAAAAAAGAAACAAGGCGAGAACTAGCTCACCATCAGGGGATATTTTAAAGCGTCTGGAGGTCTTTCCTCAACCAATATCTAATGCTCAGGCAGAGACTTAACCCCTGAAAGAATGGAACTGGAGTCTGACCAGGAGTGACCTTTCCTGGTTCTTCAATAAACGTCTCTTGCAAGACTCCTTAGAGATCAACTGGAGAACCCAAAATGCTGACTTTTCAAAAACACAAAGGAAAAGGCAGAAGAAAAGAGAAACCATGAAAAAAGAAAAGGAACAGTTTGGTGAAAACGCCTCCTTACACACATGCACACACACACACACACGCACACACACACACACACGCCTACTGTTAAGGAGTAAATTGTGTCCCCTCAAAATTCATATGTTGAAGTGCTAACCCTCAGTACCTCGGATGCAAATGTATAGTGAGATAGCGCCTTCAAAGAGATAGTTAAGGTAAAATGAGGTCATAAAAATGGACCCTAAACCAATACGACTGGTATTCTTACAAGAGATTAGGACACAGAAGGACAGACAGAAGGAAGACAGCCACCTGCAAGCCAAGGAGAGAGGACTTAGAAGAAACCAACCCTGCTGACACCTTGACCCCGGACTTGTAGAACCCAGAGCAGTGGGAAAATAAATTTCTGTTGTTTAAGCCATCCAGTCTGCAGTGTTTGTTTGATAGGCCTAGCAAACTAATATACGCATGTACACACACTGAGAGAGAGCAAGTCACTGGGCTGCCTCATTCAGTGAGACAGCTCTGTTCTAAGAAACCCAAGATACATCTGCGTACCTGCAGTGAGGATGGGCCCTTCCTTAGAAGGCTCAGGAGTCAGAAGACCTGTGGCTGCCTCTGGAAGGGTGCTTGGGGTTGGTGAAGGGCACGTGTTTGCTGTTGTGAAGACGGCAGTGGTTGTCGTCTGAAGTGGTGTTTCGGTTGTGAGATCTGGTGTGGTCATGACTGTTGTTGGAAGTGCAGCTCTGGTTGTTGTCACGTGTGGTGTGGTGGGGGGGCTCGTTGTTCTTGTTCTGCGTGTGGTTGTCGAGGCTGTAACCAACAACAGACATGTCTGGCACCAAGAGGAGATGGAGGAAAAAGAATATAATGCAAGTACATCTGGGACCCATCCATTTCTGTTGCCCTCACCTGGTCCACTGGCCTGGACCATTGTAATCCCCAATAAAATTGTGTTTCCTGCCCCCACCCTGACCCGTTCCTTCCAATCTGTTCTTCACACATTGGCTACAGTAATAATTTAAAATGTTGGCCAGGCGTGGTGGCTCACACCTGTAATCCCAGCACTTTGGGAGTCCAAGGCAGGCAGCTCACTTGAGGTCAGGAGTTTGAGACCAGCCTAGTCAACATGGTGAAATCCTGTCTCTACTGAAAATACAAAAATTAGCTGGGCGTGGTGGCGTGCACCTGTAATCCCAGCTACTCAGGAGGCTGAGGCAGGAGAATCACTTGAACCCAGGAGGCAGAGGTTGCAGTGAGCTGAGATAGTGCCACTGCACTCCAGCCTGGGCAACAGAGTAACAATCCATCTCAAAAAAAAAAAAAAAGTCAAATGTAATTATGTCCATCCCCTGCCTAAATCTTTTACTGGGTCCTCCTTGCCCTTAAGGTAAAGAACCCAGTCCTGCACCTTGGCCTGCAAGCTGTAAGCCTCCATTTGACCCCATCTTGCCTTTCTTTCCAATCTCATATCTCCACCCCCTGCTATCACTTTTTCCCACCCAACTGGTGTTTCTTTAGCTCTTTGAATGCATCAGCAACTTTCCCGCTGCACGAACCTTTGTACCTGCTGCTTCCTATTCTTATTCTTCACGAGGCTGACTCCTACTTCACTCTCATGTCTCAGCTAAAAGGTTACTTCTGCAAGGAGGCCATGTAGATTCTCCAATAATTATTAGGCTTTTTTATTACATGCTCTCATAGTTTACCTCCACAGCCTTTATTGCATTTCATAACTGCACATTTATTTCATTGCTATTGTTTAAAGTCTATTTATCCCATTAAACTTTAAGCACCATGAGGGAAAATCTGACATTTATTTTGTTCTATGCTACAAATCCGATAACTATCACAGTGTCTTGCATATAGTAGGTGCTCCAAAAACATTGCATGAATGTGTAAACGAGTTCATCAAAAGTGAGCTCAAGGCCGGGCGCGGTGGCTCAAGCCTGTAATCCCAGCACTTTGGGAGGCCGAGACAGGCGGATCACGAGGTCAGGAGATCGAGACCATCCTGGCTAACACAGTGAAACCCCGTCTCTACTAAAAATACAAAAACATAGCCGGGCGAGGTGGCAGGCGCCTGTAGTCCCAGCTCCTCGGGAGGCTGAGGCAGGAGAATGGCGTAAACCCGGGAGGCGGAGCTTGCAGTGAGCTGAGATCCGGCCACTGCACTCCAGCCTGGGTGACAGAGCGAGACTCTGTCTCAAAAAAAAAAAAAAAGTGAGCTCAAAGTATGCAATCTAGAGTGAGAACATAGTCTCTTTCAGGCAGTAAAGATGCATTCAAACTGACACCACTTACTCCCTAAACATCTGATTTGAGCTTCATTAGCCACCGTTTATGCTACAAATCTCATCCTCCCTAGAATATGCCAAATTTCCATGACTCTAATGGACCAGAAAGACACCATTTGTTCCAAGTGAACTTGGAAATGACCTCATAATATATTAAGGTCAAGTATTTTATAAAATAATAGCTGGTTATACCCAACTTGAAAAGAGAAGACTTGAGTAGGAGTCATCTAACTTCAATAAACCTCATTTCTCTCTTCTGCAAAATTGGAATACCTTTTATCTCACAATGTTGCCTTAAGAGAAAGACATAATAATATGTATGTAAGTTCTTAAATTAGAAGCATCTACATCAGTTGGTCTCAAATTTTAGAGTGCGTTAGAGTCACCTGAAAACTTAAGAATATAGGCCGGGCATGGTGGCTCACGCTTGTAATCCCAGCACTTTGGGAGGCCGAGGAGGTGGATCACTTGAGGTCAGGAGTTCGAGACCAGCCTGACCAACATGGTGAAACTTCATCTCTACTAAAAATACAAAATTAGCTGGGTGTGGTGCCAGGTGCCTGTAATCCCAGCTACTCAGGAGGCTGAGGCAGGAGAATCGCTTGAACCAGGAAGTAGAGTTTGCAGTGAGCTGAAATCGTGCCACTGCACTCCAGCCTGGGTGACAAGAGCAAAACTCTGTCTCAAAAAAAAAAAAAAGAATATAGATGTCTAGACTCCTGTCTTCCAAGGTGCCCATCCAGTTAGGAATAGAGCCCAAGGATCCTCCAGGTGACACTGACGCAGGTGGAATACAGAGCTCACTTTGGGAAGCTCCATTCCGGACAAGCACTAAAGGTAATTATTGTTAGCATTTTTCAACCATAGGCTCAATGCAGCTCAAATTTTTGAAGTCACACCATATTCCAAATTTCATCCAAAGCAACTGATAGTAACAGAAGAAAGAGCTCCTGAAAACTGCTCTGTGTCCAAATCTCACGCCCTTTCCCCCCCAGCCAGAAGTGGCACGCTGTTGGTTTACTGCTTGAAGATGACCCCTGAATACATTTTACTTAGTTCATGCAGTTTTTTTATTATTTTAAAATCTGGCAACATGCAAAATTCAACAGAGTTCACATAAAAATTGATAGATCTGAAAACACTGGACCCAAATATCTGCAAGGTGGTAATCCCCTAGATACGTAGCAGCTGCCTCTTCAAATTGACCCGGTAATTCACTAGTTCCCTTTCCACCTTCCACTCATTTCTGTGGCGGCTTTTGTGTTTACTTGCCTACTTCATGCCACGGCACCTTATTTCAAATTCAATCTTCCCACTCACCGTGAAAGCAACTCCAGCCTCTTCACCACCAGCCACTGATCCCATTATCCATTAACCACTGAATCTCTCCTTCCGCAGACATGAGGCCCTTCATGTGCTTACCTCTCTGCAGATTCAGGCGCACGTTTATCTTTACATCGTTGAACCAGCCAGGCACCTCTATGCGGCAGCAGTACACACCGCTGTCACCTTCCCTGGGGTTCAAGATGGTCAAGGAGACATTGCCTCTCTGGATAGTCCCCGGAAGTCTATATTTTGCTGACTTTCTTGAGGTCACCCTCGTTCCATCAGTGCGGATGAGCGCCTCGTTGCAACCAGAGTAGGGGCACTTGTCTTTCCCCCAGCACATGCTGTTGCTGTTCTGAGACCAGGAAGAGTACAGACAGGGCAAAGTCACCCGGTGACCCAAAACTTCTGTCACAACAGTCTCTGAAGTGACTGGTGCTGCAAAGGAAACATGTGAAAATTAGGTCGTGCAGTACTGAAATCTCTCAAATATACTACACAGTTTTTGTGCTAATAGATGCTTCCGGGAAGATGAAGAGACCTATAGTCTATGTTTCTTTTCTTTTCTTTTTCTCTTTTTCTTTTTTTTTTTTTTTTTTTTTTTTTTTTTTTTTGTGATACAGGATCTTGCTTCATCACCCAGGCTGGAGTGCAGTGGTGCAATCATGGCTTACTACAGCCTCGACCTCCCAGACTCAATCCATCCTCCCACCTCAGCCTTCTGAGTAGCTGGGACCACAGGTGCATGGCAGCATTCCTGGCTAATTTTTGTGTTTTTTGTACAGACAGGGTTTCCCATGTTGCCCGGCTTATGTGGTTCTTTAGCATAAGTTTTGATGTGTCTTGCTGTTCTCCTGTGCTCCTAACTCCACATGATTCTATCCCCCAAGTGGTGCCAGGTGACCACTTCAATCTCTAACCATGGCAAGACCTTTTTGCTAATTTAAATACTCCAATTTGAGTTCCATTCACTAACCAGTAAACTCTCACATGAAAAATCCTGACCTTGTAACTCAATTTCACTTATTCATATAATCAGGTGGGCTGTTTTCCACAAGTAGATATTGTGGACATCAGACTTAAAAGCTTCAAATGGGTCTCCTAATCCAGAGAGTGCTATGAGAAAAAGATAGGCTGTAAAACTGTATTCCATTTCCTTCTCTCCTTTCAGTGGAAATAACTAGAATTGGAAATTACTTGCTTTGGACTATTTGTTTGCTGTTAGATAATATGAAGTTAGGTGGAGTTCATGGACTATTTATTTATTTTTAATGGACAAATAATAATTGTGTGTGCGTGTGTGTGTGTGTGTGTGTGTCTATATATATATATATATATTTTTTTTTTTTTTTTGAGATAGAGTCTCGCTCTGTCACCCAGGCTGGAGTGCAGTGGCACAATCTCAGCTCACTGCAAGCTCCGCCTCCCGGGTTTACACTGTTCTCCTGCCTCAGCCTCCCGAGTAGCTGAGACTACAGGTGCCCGCCACCACGCCCAGCTGATTTTTTGATTTTTAGTAGAGACGGGGTTTCACCGTGTTAGTCAGGATGGTCTCGATCTCCTGACCTCGTGATCCACCCGCCTTGGCCTCCCAAAGTGCTGGGATTACAGGCGTGAGCCACAGCATCCAGCCAATAATTGTGTATATTTATAGGGTACAATGTGATGTTCTAATATACATATACATCGTAGAAAGATTCAATCAAGCTAATTAACATATCCATCACCTTACCAACTTAACAAATTTTTGTGGCAAGAACATTAAAAATTTATTAACAGTTTTGAAATATACAACACATTAATTACTGTGGTCACCATGCAGTGCAATAGATCACTAAAACTTAGTCCTTCAGTCTAACTGAAACTGTGTACCTTTTAATCAATATCTTCCCTTTCCCTATCACCCACTCACCCACCCCCCAGCCTCTGGTAACCACCTTTCTATTGTATCTATGGGATTAACTTTTTTAGATTCTGCACATAAGTGAGATCTTGCATTTGTCTTTCTATGCCTTGCTTATTTCACTTTGCATCATGTATTTTTTTGTTAATTTTAGAGCTAGAAGGAACCACAGGAATTATCTAAAATGGCAGCTGTGCCATAAAAAAAAATTCTGGAGGGTTTTACTGCATCAGCTATTTGAGATGGAATGTTTCTCCCTTTCTAAAATGAAGCATGATTGTGTCCTAACCACTGCTACTCATTAGCATGACCTAGGGAGCTTGTTAAAAAATACATAGTTTATTGCCCAAACCTGAGCCTGAATCCCTGAGGCGAAGGCTGGTGCATATGTACTTGAATCAAGTTCTCCAGGCCACTCTGATGTAGTTGACTACTCATCCAGTGTTTGAGAACCACTAGACAAGCTCCTCTAAGATTACTTTCACCTCTGATAATCTGCAAAACATTTTCACTGTTAAAAATGTTAAGCCCGTTGGTTTAATTGTGCATCAGAGATTATTCTAAACCATTTCCTTCCCCTAAAATGCGATTGAAGTGAAAGCCAGGCAGCCTGTAGATCTCAGATTGTTGAGACCACACCCTGCTGCCCCTTGGGTACCTGGGTCCCTGCTCATTGTTTTCTCTGAGGCACCTTCCTGTGAGATTCTCCATTCACGAACTTTGCTGACTTAGTTGGCTAAGTTACAGAAGGCACGGCCGGCCAGCAGTGCTGTGCTCCTCCCTGACTCTGCTGGCAGTAACATCCAGGGATTCCTCTCTCTAGGAGAAGGTGGCCCTGAGCCCTAAGAGTCACCCATATGGTAAGCAAGACCATGTGCTTCTGGGGTTTTTCACAGCTGGCTTTTTTTTTTTTTTTTAAGACAGTCTCATTCTGTCACCTAGGCTGAAGCATAGTGGTGCAATCTCGGCTCTCTGCAACCTCCGGTTTTTCTTGTGATAAAAGATCATTCCCAGTTCAGACCAGCCTGCAGCCTTCCCCGAATTTAGTCTCTTCACTTTGCACAGTGGAAATGTTTCACAGATTATA
The DNA here is from genome assembly GCF_043159975.1 of Macaca nemestrina. Taxonomy (NCBI): domain Eukaryota; kingdom Metazoa; phylum Chordata; class Mammalia; order Primates; family Cercopithecidae; genus Macaca; species Macaca nemestrina. The sequence goes on along the minus strand of NC_092130.1, from coordinate 23,428,487 downwards.
ACTGAAGTGGGAGGTTGGGCACAGTGGCTCATGCCCGTAATCCCAGCACTTTAGGAGGCAGAGTCTGGCAGATCACCTGAGGTCAGGAGTTCAAGACTGGCCTGGCCAACATGGTGAAACCCCATATCTACAAAAATATAAAAATTAGCTGGATATGATGGTGGGTGCCTGTAAACCCAGCTACTCGGGAGGCTGAGGCAGGAGAATCGCTGGAACTCAGGAGGCAGAGGTTGCAGTGAGGTGAGATTGCACCATTGCACTCTAGTCTAGGTGACAGAGCGAGACTCTGTCTTAAAAAAAAATGAAAAAATAAAAATAAAAAAGTCAATGCAGTGGGAAGTCCGTTTTGCCTCCCATGAATCCAGGAGAAAAATAAGAAGTTCATTGTCATCACCCTCAGCTGTGTTAACAACATAGAACATATGCACCTAAAATTAATAACTACTAAAATATGAACTTAGCCAAGTGTGGTGACACATGCCTACAGTCCCAGCTACTCAGGAGGCTGAGGCAGGAGGATGGCTTGAACCCGCGACTTTGAGGCTGCAGTGAGCTATGATCGTATCACTGGACTCCAGCCTGGGCCACAAAGCAAGACTGCCTCAAATTCAAGAAAGTAAAAAGAAAAAATAGATGATCTTGTTCCTATAAATATTTGGTAAACTAATAAAACATGTATAAGAAGTATTCCACTGGAGAGTCAACATTTTATTTTCCCAAGTACCTTAGTATAAAAGGAGGCATCCTAATTGATAATCAGAAAAGATGTGGCTGGGCGCGGTGGCTCACACCTGTAATCCCAGCACTTTGGGAGGCAGAGGTGGGCAGATCATGAAGTCAGGAGTTCAAGACCAACCTAGCCAACATAGTGAAACCCCGTCTCTACTAAAAATACAAAAATTAGCTGGGTGTGGTGGTGGGCACCTGTAATCCCAGCTACTCAGGAGGCTGAGGCAGGAGAATCGTTTGGACCCGGGAGGCAGAGGTTGCAGTGAGCCGAGATCACACCATTTCACTCCAGCCTGGGGAACAGGGCAAGACTCCATCTCAAAAAAAAAAAAAAAAAAAAAAAAAAAGAAAAAAAAGAGAAAAAGAAAGAAAGAAAAAAGAAAAGATCCAATAGAGAAACTAGCAGAGGACATAATAGACAATTCATAGATAAGGAAATAGGAGCAGCCAATAAATTTTGCCCATTAGACTGGCAAAAACTTAGAACACTGATAATATTGAATATTGGTCAAGGTGTGAGTAAACAGGGTTCCAAGACACTTGTGGGAAGGGACTTAGGAAAGGACTTAGCCTCCTGAGACAAACCAGAGTGAAATGGGGGTATAAATTGGTACAGCCACACTGTGAGGAAATTTGATGGTTTCTGTTAAGTATTCACTATACATGAGTCCTAGTATGCCTTAGCAATTTCACGTTTGTTATCCACCCTAGAAAAACACATGTTGACAAAGATGCTTATTTGCAAATGTTTATTGCAGCCTCCATGTATATGTGAATGAAATGGACAATGTATATATGGGGAATGGCTAAACTGGGGCATATTTATTCCATGGAATTCTATGTAGATTAATAGCATTAGAGATAGACCTACAATGAATTGGCATGAAGACTCCAAGCTATTTAATGATGAAGAGGGCAAATTTCAAAACAAGACATAAAATATAAAACCCTTCTTATAACATAAATAAATAAACCAATTTCTTTGTTTTTGTGGGCTCAGACATTTGAAAGTAAATGCACAGAAAAGTGTCTGGTGGGATAGACACCAAACTCGGTGTGTCAATTACCCCCAGGATCAGAGAAAAGGGATTGGAATTGGGGATAGCAGTCCAAAGGGCATTCGGCTTTATAACATTTTAATTTTTTCACCAGGAGTATTTCTGTGTTACTCATCTTATTAAAAATTCACATAAGAAAAGGAAGCAGACACTGAGTATGGCAGGAAAAACAGCCATTAAGCTCACATTGTAAACCCCATTCTGCCAGTTACTGCTTTTGTGTTGTTGGAGGAAAGCCACGATAATCCTGACCTCATTATTATCGCAAGGCAAAGGGGATAATACTCACCTCAGAAATGGTTCTGAGGTCCACATAAAGAGGAGTATCAAATGCCACGTGAAATTAACAAAGTATTAATGTGTGTAACCAAGGACATTAGAATGTAGAAATAAGACAAAAAAATGGTTCCTGTCTGTTATAAAAGTATCCCTGAGTAAAGCAATTGTTGATATCAAATCAGTTTCACTTCTGTGGAGCTACCTGGAATGGTGGTTAGGTCTTTATGCCAGCTTGGTTCCTTCCTTAGCTGGTGAGCTTAAACAACACTGGCCCTTCCCTAGTCTGTCTCAAAATCACCATCTACAGAGTGAAGGGCATCTTTTAAGAGTACATCCAGCTCCAATCCTTGGTGATTCTGAGCAGTCACTCTGTTTTAAGTTGGTTATCTTAGAAAAGGCACATATAGGCCCAGTGTGGTAGCTCACACCTGAAATCCCAGCACTTTGGGAAACTGATACAGGTGGATCACTTGAGTTCAGGAGTTCAAGACCAGTCTGGCCAAATATGGTGAAATCCTGTCTCTACTAAAAAAAATACAAAAAATTAACTGGGTGTGGTGGCAGGTGCCTGTAATCCCAGCTACTTAGGAGGCTGAGGCAGGAGAATTGCTTGAGCCTGGGAGGCAGAAGTTGCCATGAGCCGAGATTGCACCACTGCACTCCAACTTGGGCACTGGAGTGAGACTCTGTCTCAAAAAAAAAAATAAATAAATAAATAAATAAATTTTGAAAAACAAAAGAAAAAAGAAAAGGCACATATGAAAAAACAAAATTAAAAAAAAAAAACAGCTCACCAGGTGCTGCCTCCTTCAAGCAGGATTAGAAAATCTCCCTCAACCAGTGTCCTGCCAGTAGCAGGACATGTAGACATAGACCCCTGCAACTTTCAACCTAACAAAACCCTCCAAACCTCAAGTTTCCAGGATAAGACAAAGACAGTAAAAAAAAAAAAAAAAAAAAAAAAATTGATGAAAAGGCGAATGGTAGTTTTCTTACATCCAAACAAACCCATAACAAACCCAAAATAAAAGTGTGGAAGTGACAGGGACTGCTTTCATTCTGTAGATTGTTTTTTTCTTCCTTTTTTTTTTTCTTTTTGAGATAGAGTCTCACTCTGTCACCCAGGCTGGAGTGCAGTGGTGCGATCTCGGCTCACTGCAACCCCTGCCTCTCAAATTCAAGCGATTCTCCTGCCTCAGCCTCCCGAGTAGCTGGGATTACAGGCACATGTCAACACACCCGGTTAATTTTTGTATTTTTAGTAGAGACAGGGTTTCACCATGTTGGCCAGGCTAGTCACAAATTCCTGACCTCAGGTGATCCACCCACCTAGGCCTCCCAAAATGCCAGGATTATAGGCAGGAGCCACCACAACCGGCCTGTAGATTGCTTCTTCAGTGTCTATAATATATCAAGCGTGTAACTAGGTGCTGGAATATAACAAGCCACAAAGCAGACCTGGCCTCCGCTCATGGGGCCTGCAGAGTACCTGGGAAGAGAGGCAAGTGAGTGAGCATTTGCTATAGAGTGACAAGTTTGCAGATGCAGGAACTCCAAGGAGGATGAGAACTCACAGCAGAAACACCTAAACTAGTCCAGAAGCTACAGGGTAGCCAGGAAAAGCCTGACTTAAGCAGGGACCTGAGGATGCATGGCACTATGGAGGAAAGAAAGGCAGAGAGAATAGTATAATACGAGTTTGAGAGGTGAGGAAATACGTTTGTTTTCCCTAAAATGTGGGTGTTTTCTCATGCACCATGTTGGAAAGGTTTCTGCACATACAAAGAGTCAAAACGTAGAAGAAAAAGTGTTTCACATCGCTAATCACTGGGGAAATGCAAATCCAAACCACAATGAGATATCACTTCATTTCTGATAAAATGGCTACTATCAAAAAGACAAAAAGCAACCATTGCTGGTGAGGACACAAAGAAAGAGGAACTGTCGTACACTGTTGGTGGGACTGTAAATTACTACAGCCATTATGGGAAACAGTATGGTGATTCCTTAAAAAACCAAAAATAGAACTACCATATGATCCAACAATTCCACTACTGGGGATATATCCCAAAGAAAGGAAATCAATTAAAGAGATATTTGCACTCCCATGTCTATTATAGCACTATTCACGATAGCCAAGATAAAGAATTGACCTAAGTGTCCATCAGTGGATAAAGAAAATGTGGTATATGACTGGGTGCAGTTACTCATGCCTGTAATCCCAGCACTTTGGGAGGCCGAGGCGGGTGATCGTCTGAGGTCAGGAGTTCAAGACCAGCCTGACCAATATGGTGAAACCCCGTCTTTACTAAAAATACGAAAATTAGCCAGCCATGGTGGCTGGCATCTGTAGTCTCAGCTACTCGGGAGGCTGAGGCAGGAGATGCTTGAACCTGGGAGGTGGAGGTTGACGTAAAGCTGAGATCGCACCACTGCACTCCAGCCTGGCAACAGAGCAAGACTCAGACTCAAAAAAAGAAAGAAAAAAAAAAAGAAAGAAAGAAAATGTGGTATATAAACACAGTAGAATATTCAGCCACAAAAAAGGAATGAAATTCTGTCTTTTGCAACAACATGAATGGAAACAGAGTTTATTAATATTAAGTGAAATAAGCTAGGCACAGAAAGATAAATATTGCATGTTCCCACTCATACATGAGAGCTAAAAAAGTTGATCTCATGGAAGTGGAGAATAGAATGATAGTCACTGGAGTCTACAAAGGATAGGGGAGAAGGGGTATGAAGAAAGGCAGGTTAATGGGTACAAAAATATAGTTAGAACATGTGGAAAAAGGGAAAAAGTACAATTAAATAGAAGGAATAAGTCCTAGTGTTTGATAGCATAGTGGGGTGCCTATCGTTATTAATAATTTCTCGTGTATTTCAAAATAACTGGAAGAGAACATTTGAAATGTTCTCAGCACAAAGAAATTTAAGTGTTTCAAGAAACGAATATCCCAATTACCCTGATTTGATCATTGTACATTGTATGTATATATCAAAGTAACATACATGTAGCCCATAAACATGTATAGTTATTATGTATCCATTTAAAAAAAGAAAAACATGGACTTTTGTAAAACTGCAAGGGCCGTTCAATACTATCTTGTCCTAGAAGCATAGATTGTGACAACTGGTCATTTAAAAAGCCAGGTCTCTCATTTCAAATATGGGAGAGCCAGAGCAATTTAGACATATTCCCAGTGTCAACAGTTAGTGCCCAAGATGCAGCTGCAGTGCAGGCCAGAACACGTGGCCCTATACCACCAGGATGCAAAGAACTTCACTGGCCAAAACTGAGTGTGTACATTTGTATCATCCAAAACCCAAAAACAACGTGCAGAAAAGAAACCTTACCATAAAGCCTCACTCCAGCAAAACAAAACGAAAGCAAACAAACACTTCTAAAAACAGAGGGAATGGTAAGAATTATCACAGCTCTCACCAGAACAAATTCTCCTGGCTTATTGATTATATGAATAACACCCATAGAGGAAATCTCTTTTCCCCAATTTATCTAACCACTTATTTCAGTGTCTCTTCTTCAGTTGCCATTTCTAATACAAGCCCAAATTACCCCAGCCTAAAACCCCCAGACCAGTCTCTGGATATAAACCTCTGCATAACAAGGCAGGACAGAGACCCTCCACAGAAGGAAGCCTGGTAGGGAGAGGGGAGGGATGCAGAAATGAAGTGAGCTTCCGCTTTACTGAGGCCCAAACCAGTGCATGGAAATCCATCACACAATAGCAAGTCCTCCAATAACTTCTACATAGAAGGTTTCAGAACACTTACTCAGATAAAGCCACCAAAACTCCATCACCAGCCAGAGAATGAGAGGTTCTTTGGACATTTTGATGGTTGACCGGACCCTGGAGTCTGTCTATCTATCCAAAGCCCAACCTCTTATATCCCAGTTAATGCTGACAGGGTGGGACTCTTTAGTTTCATTTCTCTTTTTGCCTCATAATCTTCCCTTTCTCCTGTCCTACATGGCTTCCCCCAGTTGGCGATGCATGATGAAATGTGCTGAGCCCTTTTCTCCTGGTGACTAGTGTGTGTGTGGAGGGATGGCGTGGACATACTTGTGCTTCTTTGTCCATGTGTATAGTGGATTTCCTATATGTGCACGAGCATCCGTGCATGTGCTGGTGCAAATATGCCTGTATAACCTGTGCACGTGCCACAGATGTCCCAACTGCTGTACAGCCTGTCACAAAATGCAATTGACTCTCCACACTGGCAAGTGTTACATGTAGATTCCTCGTGGGGCCAAAGCACAGTTAGACCGAAAGTTACCTCCATTCCCATTCTAGGTTCTCCCTCACCCTGTCCCCTGGCCTCCTTGCCCTAATAATGGAGAAAGAAAATTGAGGACAGGCACAGTGGTGCACATCTGTAATCCTAGCACTTAGGGAGGCCAAGATGGGAGGATTGCTTGAGGCCAGAAGTTTGAGACCAGCCTGATCAACATAGTGAAACCTCATCTTAATATTTTATTTTTAAAAATGTTTAATAAAAAATTTATTTTATTTTTTTTTAAGTTTTAGGAAGACACTGAAGCCCAGAACTTCCTGATTCCAAAGATTATGGTTAATCACTACATTGTCCTTCGACCTGTGACCCTTTGGGTACTGTGTCCATATGACCAAGCCTACCTGTGGCTAGCTCCTACTTAGTACCAGAGAGAAAATATAAGAATGCACAAATATTCTAGATTTTTAAAAATCCTCAATTGATTGTAACCAGCCAACAAACCTCAAACATTCAACATTGCTTCTACTGAAGGTATCAGTGAAAAATCTAAATATCAGGTGAGGTTCTAGACCCAGAGAAGCCAGACTAACATGGGAAGGGATGAAAATAAGGGGGATTCAGAGTGAATCTTCCCACTGAATGCCCACAGAACCAAGGGATCCTTTCCCCATTCTATCCCCAGGAAACTGGAGGATTTAATCTCTGGATAAACTAAATGGTCCCAATAAAACATTTTCAGATATTTATATTTTTGAGTGTTCCCCAACAAAACCACTCAACCCTCCTTCAATAAGTTCATCAGTGCATAAGCCTCAGCCATGCATGCAGAACTTTTAATTAGTTTTTAGTGTCACTTTCAGATATGAACAGATAACCAGGGATCATCAGACATTTGAGGAAAGCATTTAACATAAAAAAGAGACAAAAATAGCAGGGAGCACTAAAGAGAACTTCAAAAAAATTTTAAAGAGCTAATATTTTCTCAGAAGGATTTTACATTCATGAAAAAGAACACAGACATTATAAAAATGAAAAATCAGAGAATAGAAAAGAACTCTCAGAAATTAAAAATATTATACCTACCCCTGAATTTTATGGAAGGTTTGAAAAATAAAGTTAAGAAAATTTGTTGCCGGGTGCGGTGGCTCAAGCCTGTAATCCCAGCACTTTGGGAGGCTGAGACGGGTGGATCACGAGGTCAGGAGTTCGAGACCATCCTGGCTAACACGGTGAAACCCCGTCTCTACTAAAAAATACAAAAAACTAGCCGGGCAAGGTGGCGGGCGCCTGTAGTCCCGGCTACTCGGGAGGCTGAGGCAGGAGAATGGCGTAAAAACCCGGGAGGCAGAGCTTGCAGTGAGCTGAGATCTGGCCACTGCACTCCAGCCTGGGCGACACAGCGAGACTCCGTCTCAAAAAAAAAAAAAAAAAAGAAAATTTGTTAGAAAGTATAATCACCTACAAAGTCAAAGGACTAGGATTGTTTCAGAACATTAAAAAAGAAAACAGAGGAGAGGAAATTTCTAAAGAAATAATAAAAGAAAGACTCTCGCAACTAAAGGACATGACTCTCAGTATTGAGAGGGTCAATCAAATACTAAACTCAATGAATAGAAATATCCCCACAAAGCAAGACATTATCATGTAATATGAGAACATCAGACGTAAAGAAAAGATACGAAAAGACTCTAGAGATAAAGAACAACACATTACACTGAATGGATTCGGAATTAGAATGGCATTGGTGTTCCAAACAATAAAGCTAGAAAATAATGCCTTCAAAATTCAGAGGGGAGGCCAAGTGTGGTGGCTCACATCTGTAATCTCAGCACTTTGAGAGGCGAAGGTAAGTGGATCACTTGAGTCCAGGAGCTCCAGGTTAGCCTGGACAACATAGTAAAAACCTGTATCAGCTGGGCACGGCGGCTCACACCTGTAATCCCAGCACTTTGGGAGACCGAGACGGGCAGATCATTTGGGTCAGGAGTTCAAGACAAGCCCGGGCAACATGGCAAAACCCAGTCTCTACTAAAAATACAAAAATTAGCTGGGTATGGTGATACACGCCTGTAATCCTAGCTACTTGGGAGGCTGAGGCAGGAGAATCACTTGAACCCAGGAGGCAGATGTTGCAGTGAGCTGAGATCGCGCTACTGCACTCCAGCCTGGGTGACAGAATGAGACTTCATCCAAAAAAAAAAGAAAGAAAAAGAAAAAAAGAAAAAGAAAAGAAAATCTGTATCTACCAAAAATATAAAAAATTGGCCGGGTGTGGCAATGCGCACCTGTGGTCCCAACTACTCCAGAGGCTGAGGTGGGAGGATTGCCTGAGCCCGGGAGGTGGAGGTTATAGTGAGCTGAGATTGTGCCACTGCACTCCAGCCTGGGAAACAGACAGAGACCCTGTGTCCGAAAAAAAAAAGAAAATCCAGAGGAGAAATTTATTTTCAACCTAGAATCCTACCCCCAGACAATCTATTTCTCAAATGTAAGAGCATAATAAAGGCCTTTTTGGACACAGATTCAAAATTTACTTACCATACTTCCTTTCCTAGGAAGTTATGGAAGGGAAATCTGTAGCAAAACAGGAGAAATAACCAGGAAAGAGAAAGTAATGAGGTCCAGAAAACACATCTAACTCCAGGGAAGAAAAATTTCACAAAGAAAACTGCAGAACAGTCCTAGAGGGGAACTGTTTCACTGCATCACAAACCACCCCAAAACCTAGTGCCTGAACAATATACTTTTCATAATTCCCTGGGATGACAGTGTTCAGCTGGGTAGCTCTCACTTGGTGACAGTGGCTAGAGCTGCAGCTATCTCAAAACTAGATTGGACTATTTGTCCAAGATAACTTTCTCACTCACATGACTGATCATCCAAAATGACATTTTTAGCTAGACTCACATGTCTAGCAAATTAATAGAATGGCTAGAAGAGGTAGGGGCTGGAATGACAACTCTCTCTCTCCATATGACCTTTCTACATGGGAACTTGGGCTTCCTTATGGTATGGCAGTCTCAGAGTAGTTGGATGTTTTACATAGCATCTGGCTTTCTCCAAAATTAGTATTCCAACATGCTCAGGAATAATCCACAAAGGTTCTCATGACCCAGCCTTAGGTGACATTCAGTATCATTTTTACAGTATTCTATTGGTCAAAAGGCAAATTATAAAGCCATCCCAGAGAATTCAAGTGGAAGGAGCAATACAAGGATGTGAATACGAGGACGTGTGATTCATTGGGGTGGTAGGGGAAGCATCTTTGGAGAATAATTACTTTAATAACCAACTCAGGCTGGGGCAGAAGAGCAGAGGAATAAGCCTTGGGGTGGTGGTAGTGAGTGTTACGAATGAGCTCATGTACTTAGGTATTTTGAAAATAAATTTGATAGGTGTTTGGCAGATATGATGGAATACTTGGGATGATTTTTTTTTTTTTTTTTTAGACACGGTCTTGCTCTGTTGCCCAGACTGGAGTGCACTGGTATGAACATGGCTTAGTAAAGCCTCAACCTCTGGGCTCAAGCAATCCTGTTGCCCCAGCCTCCCAAGTAGCTGGAACCACAGGTGTATGCCTCCACACCCGGCTAATTTGTTTAAATTTTTGTTTTGCCATGTTGCCCAGACTGGTCTCAAACTCCTGGTCTCAAGTGATCCTCCCATCTCAGTCTCCCAAAGTGCCGGGATTACAGGCATGAGCCACTGCTCACAGCCGTGGGATGAATTTTTGATGGATACTTGGGAAATTAAGAAAAAAAGACAATGAAGGCCGGACGTGGTGGCTCATGCCTGTAATCCCAGCACTTTGGGAGGCCGAGGCAGATGGATCACGTGAGGTCAGGCGTTCCAGACCAGCCTGGCCAACATGGAGAAACCCCATCTCTACTAAAAATACAAAAAGTTGCTGAGTGCAGTGGCACATGCCTGTAATCCCAGCTACTCGGGAGGCTGAGGTGGGAGAATCCCTTGAACCGGGAAGGTGGTGGTTGCAGTGAACCAAGATCGCACTACTGCACTCCAACTTGGGCGACAGAGCAAGACTTCATCTCAAAATAACAAACAAACAAACAAAAAATGCGATAATTATTACAACCAGGAAAGATAAAATTTTGTACGAGAAAAGAAATGTAATTATGGTGCACTTGCTAAGTGTGAAAGATATTAACAGTTACATACTGATAATAATGTAAAATCTGGCTACTGGCTTAATACACAATTTTTATTCTTATTTATTTATTTTTTTTGACACAGGGTCTCGCTCTGTCGCCCAGGCTGGAGTGCAGTGGTGCAATCTTGGCTCACTTCATGGAATACTTGGGACGAACCTCTGCCTCCAGGGTGCAAGCAATTCATGCCCCAGCCTCCCAAGTACCTGGGATTACAGGCACACACCACAACACCGGGCTAATTTTTGTATTTTTAGTAGAGATGAGATTTCGCCATGTTGGCCAGGCAGGTCTTGAATTCCTGGCCTCAAGTGGTCTGCCTGCCTCAGCCTCCCAAAGTGCTGGGATTACAGGCATTGCCCCGACTTAACATATAATTTTGATTTGACTACACTGGAAAAATTAGTAGAGAGGAAGTGGGGTTGGGGTGTAAGAAAGCTAAAGTCTATTCATCTTGACAGGGAGTCAACAAATAGTGTCTCAAATTGGTCAGTCAGACAATACCAGCATAAACACACTATGAGTCATATGAAGGTTAAAAAACAGAAGAACAAGCTCAAAAGAGTTTAATGCAAAGAAGTGGGAAATAAATTCACTATTTTTTTAGTTATAAACCTTTTACAACTTGACTATTAAAAACGCATATATTGAGGCCGGGTGTGGTGGCTCACGCCTGTAATCCCAGTACTTTGGGAGGCCGAGGTGGGCAGATCACTTGGGGCCAGGAGTTCAAGACCAGCCTGGCCAACATGGCAAAACCCTGTCTCTATTAAAAATACAAAAATTAGCTGGGTGTGGTGGTGTGAGCCTGTAGTCCCAGCTACTTGGGAAACTGAGACAGGAGGACCTCTTGAACCTGGGAGGTAGAGGTTGCAGTGAGCTGAGATCACACCACTGCACTCCAGCCTGGGCAACAGAGGGAGACCATCTCAAAATCAAATAAATAAATAAATAATAAAATAAAATAAAATGGTTATACTGAGCATACCCAGCACCCACATCTTAATTCCTAATTCCATCCTCCCATGAAAAGAACCAGGGCATCTTGGAGAAATGGCTGATCCTAATACTGAGGCAAAAAACATACAGAATGAGCCTGGAGCATCCTGCAATGTCATAAGTAAAAACAAGAAAGTGCTAAAAATAATAATAAATAAATAAATAAATAAAATTTTAAAAAATAAAAGAAAATCCCACATTGATGGGATTATTTTAAAGGGCAAAGGAGATTATTAAAAGAGTTTCCAAAAAGCTTTGGCTCCATCTCAAAGCTGGAACAAACTGAGCAACAAAATAAATAAAAGAATACTGGATTATAATCCAAAGTATAATATAAGTATCTGAGTCCATACTGATGGAAGTAAATTATTGAATTCATAAATAAGTAGGGGAGAATAGACAAATCTTCTGCCCAGAAGCATTATACATAATTTATGTAGATACTCCCTACTCAAGGAGATAAAGCCTAACTCCCCACTCTTTCAGCGTGGGTTTGACCTAGTGACTTCTTTCAAAAAAAATACAGTGGGGAATGGCAGGGCAGGAGTAGCTTTACAGTAGAGAAAACTGACAAATACTATCTCAGGCAGGCAATCAAGGTCAACATCAACGATAAGTTGAGTTGATAATATGTACCCTTGACATGATGTAATATAAGGGTCACTTTACCTCTGCGGACTTCCTCCTCAAAACCCATGACATGGAATCATGAAGAAAACAGGCAAAGTGAGGTGGCTCACACCTGTAATCCCAGCACTTTGGGAGGCTGAGGTGGGAGGATCACTTGAGCTCAGGAGTTCAAGACCAGCTTGGCCAACATAGTGAGACACTGTCTCTATTTTTAAAAGTTAAATTAAATAAATAAATAATAAACGTAATGTAGTATCCCAGGTGGGATCTTGGAACGGATAAAGGCCATTAGCTAAGAAGCAAGAAAATATAAATAAAGTATTGATTTTAGTTAATAACAGTGTACCAATCTTGATTCATTTATTTGATTTGATTTGATCATTATCATTATTTTTTGAGACAGAGTCTCACTCTGTTGCCCAGGCTGGAGTGCAGTGACATGATCTCGGCTCACTGCAACCTCTGCCTCCTGGGTTTAAGCAATTCTTCTGCCTCAGCCTCCTGAGTAGCTAGGATTACAGGCACCTACCACCACGCCCAGCTAATTGTATTTTTAGTAGAGACGGGGTTTCACCACATTGGCCAGGCTGGTCTTGAACTCCTGACCTCAAGCGATCCACCTATCTTGGCCTCTCAAAGTGCTAGAATTACAGGCATGAGCCACCTCGCTGGGCCAGTTCATTAATTTTAATAAATATATCACACTAATATAAGATGTTAATAATAGGGGAAACAGGTGTATGGTACATGAGAACTCTGTTGTATTATCTTTGATTTTTCTGTAAATCTAAAACTACTTTAAAATAAAATTCATTTTTAAAAATGCACATATTCCTTTGTTTTAGGAATGTAAATGTTAAAAGTAATCTAGTCTCTGGAGGAGTCAAACACTGGAAAAAGAGACTGAACGTGGTTGTCTCTTCCTAAGTTAGAGTCCAAGATCAAGCTTCAGAATATTCACAAACATCCTAATATTTGACGCTCAGTTTTTATTAAAGCATATTATTGAGAGAGTCCAAAGCAGTGCTGGGTATTTCATGTCTTTGCCACCTTCATTCTCTGCATTTGGAGATTTGCCTCTGGAGAACCAGACTTCCCTCATTCTCAGTCAACGCGGTTCAGGTGGCGTGGATTTCATTCTTGGGTGAAATTGGCCAAGGACAGGCAATTGACTCAAATGAAGTCAAGGATACACAATCTTGAGATGTTTATTGTGACTTTTAAGAGATAAGGACCCTCTCTATTTTCCTCTGGTCTGAGCTGTGAGGAACTGAGCTGGAAGCTAATGGCAACAGTCTTGCCACCAACGAGGAAAGCCTACCTCATAAAAGAATCAATCAAGCAGAAGGCAAGCGGGGAAATAAAGCAAGTCTAGGTCTATGACATGAGTGGAATCCCTGAAACAAGGCACTTAAATGAGGCAATACATTTCCTTTTGGGTTTAAGTCAATTTGCATTGGGTTTGCAGTCATTTGGAATCTTAAATCTGGAAAAAAAAAAAAAAAAACCCTCTGCAAAGTGAGAATTTGGCTGGATGATTTTAAAGTTTTTCCTATTTTAAGAGTTTAGGACTGGGTACCATGGCTCTCACCTGTAATGCCAGCACTTAGAGAGGCCAAGGTAGGAGAATTGCTTGAGCTCAGGAGCTTCAGGCAAGCCTGGGAAAATGGCGAAACCTCCTTTCCACAAAAAATACAACAATTAGCCAGGCGCGGTGGTATGTGCCTGTAGTCCAAGCTACTTGGGAGGCTGAGGCATGAGAATCACTTGAACCCGGGAGGCAAAGGTTGCAGTGAGGTGACATAATGTCACTGCACTCCAGCCTAGGCAACAGAGCAAGACTCTGTCTCAAAAAATAAATAAATGAATAAGTAATAAAAGAGTTTATACTATTATCGGGTCCAGCTACGTGCTTCACCAACACCTGACTCACCTCAACCTTTTAATCATTCAGCAAGTGCTTGTCAACCTATTATGCTTAGTTGTGAGAATTCTGTTAGGCTCTGAGAATAAAGACAAATAAGCATAGATTTTACCTTTACAGACCTGACAGTTCCAAATCTTTAAACAAAGAAGGGATTATCAGGCCCCATTACAAATAAAGGCAAGACGCCGGAGAAGATAAAAGACTATTATGTAATAGGCTGAAAACAGAATCCAGGTTTTCTGGATAAAGAGTCCTTTATAGTACCAATACGTTGCTTCTGGTGAATGGCATTATTAAATAAAATCCCATTCATTCATTTTTATTCATTCATTTGTTCATCATCTGTAGCAAGGGTCAGCAAACTATGGCCCATGGACCAAATATACAGCCCAACACCCATTTTTGTTAAGAAACTTATTGCAACATGGTCACGTCCATTTTTTAGCATATGGCTTCTTTCACGCTACAATAATAGAGTTGAACGATTGCAACAGATCCCATATGGTCCACAAATCCAACAATATTTGCTATCTAGTCCTAACAGAAAACATTTGCCAACCCATTGAGTCCATGCTATGTGCAGGCACTGTGCTAACGCCTGAGACTGTCATATCAGATGAGCCATTCTTGCCTTCAATAAGCTCACAACCTAGGCGCTAGGGAAATAGAAAAGGAATGAACATTCACTAAGCTGTGGCTATGTGCTAAGCACTGTGCTAGGTCTTACTCACATGTAATCCCAGCAACAAACCCACAAAGGAGGTATTATATTGTCACTATATGTACACTGAAAGAGGGACTGGAAATCATTGAAAACTTAACTCGAAATACAGCTTTTATTGCCTATATTTGAGCTGATTTCAGGACAAGAATAGAGGTTCACGCAAATTGCCCCAAGGAGGAGGTTACTCATGACAACGGCACATGCAGTCTGGAATCAGCGCGTCATTAGGAAACATCAGGGTGTTACTTCCTCTGCTCTTTTCTGGGGTATCTCTTTCTGTCCCTCTCCGAACCTCTCCCCTGACTAGCTTTCTCATGAGGTCAGCTTTCTCATGGTCCTTATTATACATCCTAGCCCCAAATCCTCTAAGTAACCCTCAACCCAGCTCTCTGAGCTCACTCACTCTTCCTTTCAATTCTAAATGTCAGATTCCTGAGGGAGAACTTGAGCCACTCTGGTTCACATTTTCCAAGGTAGGCCTCAGATTGTTTTCCACTGGCTGCTCTCTGCGACTGGCTACCCTGAGATCAGCCTTACCCTGGAGAAGAAACAGCCCACCATGCAGAATTGCCACCATTCCATTTGCAGTTTCAGCAATTGGGCTGTGGATGGAGTACGGTTGCTCAGAAGTGGCTGGGTTTGGTAGGCAACGACTAACAAATCTAATACAGATAGACATTTTTTATGAGTCTGTCGCCAAAACAATCCTTTAAGTCACTTAGGAATCCAGTCAGCTGGAAGGAACAGAAAGTCCAATTCACAGAAGCCTAAACATATACGGGGTTTGTTTTTTCTCTCATAAAAAGAAGCCTGGATGTAGACAGCCCAGGGAATCAAAAATATCATCAAGCACCCAGACTCTTTCTGTTCCTCCATGCTGCTTTGTCACACCCTGGTCACAGGAGGGCTGAGGTACTTCTGGACATCAAGTTCGTGTTTGGGAAGGGCAAAGGGGAGACAGAAAGGCTTTCACAATGTTAGTCTTTGACTTTTTGTTTGGGAAGAGAAGCCCTTCTCAGCAGACTTGACTTATCCAGAACTAAGCCACCAGCTTACCCTCAAATCTATTGTATGCAGCCATAAAAAGGAATGAATTAACAGCATTTGCAGTTTTATATATATATACATATACACCACAAATATACACCATATATATACACACACATATATAGATATATGTCTATATATACACACCATATATGTATATATACCATACCATATATATGTGTGAGAGTGTGTGTATGTATGTGTGTGTGTGTGTGTGTGTGTGTGTGTGTGTGTGTGTGTATGGAATACTATGCAGCCATAAAAAGGAATGAATTAACAGCATTTTCAGTGACATGGATGAGAGGTCACTGGATGAGAGCTGTGTGTGTGTATATATATACATATTTTATATATATATACACACACACACACACACACACACACACCCCACAGTTTCTTTATTCACTCATTGATTGACGGGCATTTGGGTTGGTTCCACGATTTTGCAATTGCGAATTGTGTTGCTATAAACATGCATGTGCAAGTGTACTTTTCAAGTAAAGACTTATTTTCCTCTGGGTAAAATTCTACCCAGTAGTAAGATTGCTGGATCAAATGGTAGATCTACTCTTAGTTCTTTAAGGAATCTCCACACTATTTTCCATACTGACTGTAGTAGTTTACATTCCCACCAGCAGTGTAGAAGTGTTCCCTGTTGACCACATCCATGTCAACATCTACTGTTTTTTGATTTTTTTATTATGGCCATTCTCACAGCAGTAAGGTGGTATCACATTGCGGTTTTGATTTGCATTTCCCTGATCATTAGTGACACTGAGCATCTTTTATATGATTATTGGCCATTTATTTGTGTATCTTCTTTTGAGAATTGTCTATTTATGTCCTTAGCCCACTTTTTTTGATGGGATTGTTTTTTTCTTACTGATTTGTTTGAGTTCATTGTACCTTCTGGATCTAGTCCTTTGTCAGATGTTAGATTGTGAAGATCTTCTCACGCTCTGTGGGTTGTCTGTTTATGCTGCTGACTGTTCTTTTTGCCATGCAAAAGCTCTTTAGTTTAATTAAGTCCCAGCTATTTATCTTTGTTTTTATTGCATTTGCTTTTGGGTTCTTGGTATGACTGATTTAGACCAATCAGGCCTATGCCTTCAGCCTGGGGCAGGGATCTTCAGATCAGGAGATGAAACATGCTGGTTCCCTGAAGAAAATTAGAGTTCTATTAGAAGAAGAAAAGGCTATTGCCTGAGCAATGGATGGCAGAGCACAGAGACCAAGTACTTACAACCCTGTGGCTGATTCAATGCCAGGCTTCTAATAGATAATGGAAACCTGATGAGTGAATGAATGAGTGAACATTTTGACTCATTAAAAGGAGAAAATAATACAAAGTGGAAAGAAGGTAAGGGTAGCTGTTAGAAGAGGTAAATATTTCAGAAATCTTTATGAGACCCTGTTTCACCTCTGAAATTTATTTTCTTTATTTGTAAAAAGGGATTGAATAATGCCTTCATTGTAGAGTCTATTTGAGAATTAAACGAGATTACTTATGGGCAAGTTCTTTGAGGTCATAAAGACATAGGAAAAAGTTTTCAATTTATAAGCAAAGGAAAAAAGACGGGAAGAAGCTGGCATGAGTCAATTGGCCTCATAAATCAACCTGACATAGGGAGGATCCACAAATAGAAAAGGAGAAATGGAGCTTGGGTGGATACTTGTTGCAATTGGGTCAAAAAGTCATTATTACATTAGTTTTGCTCTCGGAAGAGGAAAGAGTTTCCATCTGAAGAAATACAGAAAGTACTGAAATCTCGGAAATCCAACTTTTATTTCTGGGGAAAGTCAGACCTTTGTTAAGAAATAGAAAATGGACCGTACATGGTGGCTTATGCCCATAATCTCAGCAACTTATGGAGGCTGAGGTGGGAGGATCGCTTGGGTCTCGGAGGTTGAGGCTGCAGCAAGCTATGATTGCACCACTGCTATCCAGCCTGGGTGACAGAGCAAGACCCATTCAAAAAAAGAAAAAGAAACAGAGAGTGAGAAGAAAAAAGGAAAGAAAGAAAGAAAGAAAGAAGGAAGGAAGGAAGGAAGGAAGGAAGGAAGGAAGGAAGGAAGGAAGGAAGGAAGGAAGGAAAGAAAGAAAGAAAGAAAGAAAGAAAGAAAGAAAGAAAGAAAGAAAGAAAGAAAGAAAGAAAGAAAGAAAGAGAAAAAGAAAGGAGAAAGAAAGAGAAAGAGGGAGGGAGAGGAAGAAAGGGAGGGAGAGGAAGAAAGGGAGGGAGGGAGGGAGGGAGGGAGGGAGGAAGGAAGGAAGGAAGGAAGGAAGGAAGGAAGGAAGGAAGGAAGGAAGGAAGGAAGGAAGGAAGGAATTGAAAGTGGAAGAATTGGATGTAAGAATGAAAAAGCACAGCATTAAACTCCCCTGGAAATATCCTGGTTGGTGCAAATATAGTGAAGTCACTTCTTCCAGGTGCCACAGTGTGGAACCTCAGACAAATATAAATGGCTGCCATTGGCAATTGAGTTTAATTGGATTTCACATAGCCTTAGTAAGAGTTATTTTTACAAATATTCTAGTTATCTTCTAGGCACATAAAAGAGTAACGTGCCCCATCGCCATGATGTTCATTATGGACACATGACTGGATTTGCCAAGTGCGTGTAAGCAAAAGTGTCATGGACCACTGCAGGTGGAAGCCTAAAAGAATTGGTGTACATGTTTCCTTAGCCTGGCTTCAAATAGTGAAAGACCCCAAGCCTGGGTCTTTGATTATGAACGATGTTAAGTAGAGCCCCACCCTCCATCCCTATGATCCTCAATGGAAACATGTAAAAATAAAAAGCAAACTTTGTTATTCTTTTTTTTTTTTTTTCCTGAGATGGAGTCTCGCTCTGTTGCCAGGCTGAAGTGCAGTGGCGCTATTCCAGCTCACTGAAACCTCTGCTTCCCGGGTTCAAGTGATTCTCCTGCCTCAGCCTGTAGCTGGGACTACAGGTACACGCCACCACGCCCAGCTAATTTTTGTATTTTTAGTAGAGATGGGGTTTCATCATGTTGGCCAGGATAGTCTCGATCTCGTGATCTCATGATCCACCCGCCTCGGCCTCCCAAAGTGCTGGGATTACAGGCGTGAGCCACTGAGCCTGGCCCAAACTTTGTTATTCTAAACCACTAAATTATTGTTTGTTTAACCACAGCATAATCTTACGTATCCTGATACCTCAGTCACGTGGAACCAGTAATGAGAAGTGGTTAAGAACATTCTTTGCAGTGAGACAGTCTGGGATCAAAGACTGACACTAGGCCGGCTGTGGTGGCTCACGCCTGTAATCCCAGAACTTTGGGAGATCAAGGCAGGCAGATTGCTTGAGCTCAGGAGTTCAAGGCCAGCCTAGGCAGCACAGCGAAGACCCATCTCATTATTTAAAAAAAAATTAAAAGGTTCTGACATTAGCTACATCTTCAACCATTCTGCACCCTTCTGCCTGGCTCCCATACCTCTCTCAGTCCAGAGCTGTGGTTCTCAGATCTGGTTACATCTTAAAATCACAAGAGGGGTGCAGATTCTACCCCCAGACATGACTTCATTGGTCTGGGCTGGGGCTTAGGCATTAGTAATTTTTTAAGCTTAAATGTATAGCTAGGCCTGAGAACCACTTGCCTAAAATTCCCTACTCTTATTTAATTGGTTCACCCTTCAAAACTTGGACTGAATCTTCTCCAACATATCTTCTTAAATGCAAGTTCCTACTGGGACTCCAGTGGAAGCTCCTGGGCACACTTTATCTCTATAATTAGAACATCGTATTAAGATTATCCATTTTCACTTTTTTTTTTTTTAGATGGAGTCTTGCTCTGTTGCCCAGGCTGGAGTGCAGTGGTGCAATCTCGGCTCACTGCAACCTCTACCTCCCAGGTTCAAATGATTCTTCTGCCTCACTCTCCCCGCGTAGCTGGGATTACAGGTGTGCACTACCACTCCTGGCTAATTTTTGCATATTTAGTAGAGACAGGGTTTCGCTATATTGGCCAGGCTGGTCTAGAGCTTCTGACCTTGTGATCCACCCACTTTGGCTTCCCAAAGTGCTGGGATTACAGGCGTGAACCACCATGCCCGGCCTTCATACCTATTTTCTCACCACAGTGTGATCTCCTGGAGCACAGGAACTGGACTGGAATCATCTCATAGCCCCAGCACTTAACATAGACCCTGCCATCATATATCAAGGTATATACCCAATAAATACTTATTGATCTCAACAGAGAAAAGACCACTTGATTAAAAATTAAGAAACCATTGATGACCTTTGAGAAAATAGCTTTAAGGGATGGGTGGAAGAAATGACCATTGTTGGCCGGGCGCGGTGGCTCACGCTTGTAATCCCAGCACTTTAGGAGGCCGAGGCAGGCAGATCATGGGGTCAGGAGTTCAAGACTAGCCTGACCAATGTGGAGAAACCCCATCTCTACTAAAAATACAATAATTAGCTGGGCATGGTGGTGCGCACCTGTGAAAAAATAAAAGTAAATAAAAGATAAGATCAGAAACTGTCAACAGGTGCGTTTCAGCAGAAAAGTAAAATTATTTTAGGATTCAAAATGGGAGACGGAGGTGGAGAAAAGAGCACAGGTGTACAAAATGTCAAATATGGTTATTTTTATGTGGTAGGATTTGGGTGGTGTGTTTTTTTCACTCCAGCAGTTGCTAAGTAATAGATAAATAGATCTTCCTTGCGTGAGTTAATGCATGTATTTTCTTCACAGGTGTAGAACTAAGTTCATCATACGTCTTAAGGCACAACGTCACCGTGGGTCTGTTAAGCCTCCTCAGATTTTCCCTGATATCGCAATACATACTCCAAATTTTTGCTAAAGTATTAAATCAATGTCATTAGATATGTAAGCGTCCTTGAAACATGCACAGTGTTGATTTGCATATTATGTTTTCAAATTACAAAATATTTTGCTATCCTTCTGCTTCCTTTTCCACCCAACTCTTTGATCGTAAAATCTAACTGTGTTACCATATGTATATTTAGCTTATAGATCCTAATTGCTGCATAATATATAATACCACTTTGGACATATCCCCTATTTTATTCACCCATTCTTTTTTTTTTTTTTAGATGGAGTCTTGCTCTGTCACCCAGGCTGGAGTGCAGTGGTGCAATGTCGGCTCACTGCAACCTCTACCTCCCAGGTTTAAGTGATTATCTTGCCTCAGCCCCCCGAGTAGCTGGGATTTCAGGTACATGACACCGTACCCAGCTAATTTTTGTATTTTTATCGGAGATGGGGTTTCACCGTGATGGTCAGGCTGGTCTCAAACTCCTGACCTCAAGCAATCTGCCCACCTCGGTCTCCCAGAGTGCTGGGATTACAGGTGTGAGCCACCACACCCTACCTATATTCGTCCATTCTCTTAATGAGGAATACCTAAGTTACCTCCAACCTTCTACTAACACAAAAAAGGTTTCATTAAATAACCTCATACATGTCCTTGCATGGACCTGAGAAAGAGTTTATTAGAGTAGGCATCCAGAAAGGGAACTCTTACATCATAGGCTAGCCACACACTTGATTTCACTAAATACCATCAAATCTCTCTCCAGAGCAAACTGGCCAGCTTGACTCCAACTCCCTGCACATGAGAATTCTGATAACCCAGGTGTTGGCTAGCATTAGTATATCTCTTTATAATTTTTGCCCAGCTGATGGATGTAATGCATTGCTTTGTTGTTGTTCTCTCTCTTTTTTTATGATTTTGGGGGTTTAATGATTTATTCACATATTTGTGAACTGTTTATGTTTCCCCTTCAGTAAATTGACTTCTCACACTTTTGCCCATATTTCTATTTTTCTTCCTCTTCTCCTCCTCTTCTTCCTCCTTCTTTTCTTTTCTTCATTTCCTTTCTCTTTCTCTCTATTTCTGCATGGGTAACTGTATAATGTCTTCTCTGAACATTAAAAGTAATTTCTTCTACTCCATCATCCCTCTGTCAAATTTGTCTGTTGAATAATTCACTTAACTGAAATCCTAAATACTGATATATTAATGTTAGAAATCATCCATCTTTATCCCATGGCCTCTGCTTTGGGGATCTTGTTTAAGAAATCTTGGCTGGGTGCAGTGGCTCACCCATGTTATCAGCACTTTGAGAGGTCAAGCTAGGAGGACCACTTGAGCTCAAAAGTTCAAGACCAGCCTGGGCAACATAGCGATACCCTCTCTGTACAAAATTTTAAAAAAATATTACCTAGGTGTGGTGGCAAGTACCTGTATTTCTAGCCAATCAGGACACTGAGGTGGGAGGATTGCTTGAGCCCAGGAGGTCAAAGCTGCAGTGAGCCACGATCACGCTACTGTACTCCAGCCTGGGCAACAGAGAAGAACTTGTGTCTTCTCTTTTAAAAAAGAAGAAAGAAAAAAAAATCCTTTCGCACTGCAAGATTACCATAATATTTGCCAATAGTTTTTCTATTAACTTCTTAGTTTTGCTTTCCCAATTAGTCATTAATCCCTCTGGAGTCCACCTTTGTATATAGTAAGAGGTAGGAATCTAACTTTATTTTTTCTATATAATAATATAGTTTTCCCACTACTTTCTGCTAAAAATCCATTTTTTCCTCATTGATATATGATGCTATGTCGATCATATGCGATGAAGGATATTGGATAGGTGGATAAAGGTATGTGCTGTATGCGTGTCCTATGCTGTTTATTCTAAGGCATTGGACTTTGTTCTTGTACCAGTATCTCATTATTTATTATGAAGGCTTTGTAACAAACTTCAGTATTAACAAAGAGTGAGTCCAATCCCTCCCACTGCCTTTGGTCTTTTTAAACAATTTTTAAAGCTATTTTATACATTATACTTCCATGAAAATTCCAGAGTCATCTGTTGAGTACCCCAAAAAATCCTATTAGCTTTTCTTATTGGAGTTTTCTTGACTGACCCAATTGACCCAAGAAGAAATGACATCTTTACGAATGTTAAATCATGCCATCCATAAACTCAGCATATTCATGTTTTCTTATGATTCTTAATGAAGTTTTAGATTTTTTGCCATAAAGGTTCTCTGCATTCTTGATAAGGTTAATTACTAATACTTTAGGCATTTTATTGCCAATGCGATTTGTATGTTATTTTTACATTTTCTAGAAAATTATTGATGAGATAAAGAAATGCTATATATTGACTTCTTAACTATTTTCTACTTTGTATTTAATCAGCATGGATTGCTTTTCCAAAAAGATTTTATGAAACAAATGGAAAAAAGAAAACACAGATGAAAAGTTTGCCTTTGCAAAGGAACAAGGCTATTTCTTCCTTTAAAATAAGAAGGAGTGAAATAAGAAAGGGTAAAGATACAGAAAAATGTAGTCGATTAAGTGGAGAAAGTTGAACAGTTCACTCCTTAAGTTGAAGTAGTCCTGAGGGGTTTAAACCTCATCTCTTGAAAGGGAAAATACTTTCCTGTTAGAAAACTCAGTTCAGTCATTATGAATTAGGCAGCTACTATTTACTAGGGAAACAACCCTTTTCAAAAATGGTTACAAAGGCCAGGTGCAGTGGCTCACACCTGGGATCCCAACATGCTGGGAGGATCACTTGAGCCCCCAAGAGTTCAAGACTAGCCTGGGCAACATAGTGAGACTCTGTCTCTTCAAGAAATAAAACAAAATTAAAAAATGGTTATATAAACCAAGAATTGAGGAGCCAAGCCTTTACAGCAAAAACAAAACAAAGATCAGAATGAAATCCAAACAACATATTCACCACCTACTCCCTCATGTAGAAAAAAGTCTGTACTAAATGATACCTAAACTTCCTTTTGTCTCAAATCTCTGAAAATAGTCTTTTTAGAAAATGAACAAGTGGGTGTGGAAAATAATTTTGTGTGAATTCATCTCCACCATTGACTTTTCTATCATTTTCTTTGTCAAAAAGACTTTGAGAACAATTTTTCTTCTTTTTTTCTTTCTTTTTTTTTTTTTTTCTTTTTTGAGACAGGGTTTTGCTCTGTTGCCCAGGCTGGAGTGCAGTGGCCTGATCACAGCTCACTGCAGCCTCAGCCTCTCAGGCTCAAGCAATCTTCCCATCTCAGCCTTCCAAGCAGCTGGGACTACAGACATATAACACCAGGCCTGGCTAATTTTTAAATTTTTTGTAGAGACAAGGTCTCACTATGTTGCCCACGCTATCTTGAACTCCTGGGCTCAAGAGATCTGTGCACCTCAGCCTCCCAAAGTGCTGAGATTATAGGCATGAAGCACTACACCTGGCCAAGAACAGTTATTCTTTAAGGGAACTTGAGGGGAGTGAGTTTAGTTTACATAAGTGCACAGATACAATTCAGGAATGGATACTTTTGGAGAGGAATTATTTTCACCATTGTCATTTTGGCTAGTTCCTGAACTGGCTCTTTCCCTGTCATCAGCTCATCAGTTCTACCACCCCCCAACCCCCCACTCCAATATTGAAGCTCTTTTCAACTGGGTCCATGTATTTTAAGTGTTTCCTAGTTTGAAAAGAGAAGAGGAAGAGGGAGAAATGAAACTTCTGGAGTTGTATTGCTAAAGGAAGCTTGTCCTTTCAGACACTTTTCTACCAAAGTTTTACTCAAACTTCCTCTTTTGTGGGCTAAGAGAGTTTTTTTTCATATTCAGATAAAAAAATATACTTGAGAAAACATGCAAAATCCAGCACCTGAGTATCTTGCATAACAGACATATTTCTTCACTTAGATGAAATTCATTTCTCCATCTACACACCAGGTCCAATTTCTTCCCCAACATCTCTAGGGTACCTGGGAAAGAAACCAATGTTACACTTTTAAAGAATAGCAGATCTTAAAATCAAATGATCATCTCAAAATGCAAAAATATGGTTTAGAAGTAGGTGGAGGTACAATAAATTTCTTAAAAATGAATACAAGACTAGCGTTAATATCATAAAATTGCAAATAATCTAAGTCTCATGTGCCATCAACGTGAATCAAATAAATATTCTGAGTAGTCGAATAAAGATTCAGCAACCATTTACAAGAATATTGTATCACTGATCATTAGAGAAATGCAAATCAAAACCACAATGAGATACCATCTCACACCAGTCGGAATGGCTAATACTAAAATGTCAAAAAGTAACAAGTGCTGATGAGGTTGCAGAGAAAAAGGAATGCGTATACACTGTTGGTGGGAGTGTAAATTAGTTTCCACCAGTGTGGAAACCCAGGTGACTATTTTTCAAAGACCTAAAAACAGAACCATCATTCAACTCAGGAATCCCATTACTGGGTATATACCCAAAGAAACCTAAATTCCTGTATCATAAAGACATATACACACATAAGTTCATTGCAGCACTGTTCATAATAACAAAGACGTGGAATCAACCTAAATGCCCATCAATGACAGATTGGATAAAGAAAATGTGGGCTGGGCACGGTGGCTCATGCCTGTGATCCCAGCACTTTGGGAGGCTGAGGCAGGTCTATCACCTGAGGTCAGGAGTTTGAGGCCAACTTGGACAACATGGAAACCCCATCTCTACTAAAAAATCACAAAATTAGTGGTACGTGCCTGTAATCCCAGCTACTCAGGAAGCTGAGGCAGGAGAATAGCTTGAACCTGGGAGGTGGAGGTTGCAGTGAGCCAAGATTGTGCCACTTCACTCCAGCCTCGGTCACAGAACAAGACTCCATCTCAAAAAAAAAAAAAAAAGAAAAAAGAAAAACAAAAATGTGGTACATACACACCATGGAATACTATGCAGCTATAAAAAAGGAATGAGATCATGTCCTTGGCAGGAACACAGATGGAGCTGGAGGGTGTCATTCTTAGCAAACTAACACAGGGACAGAAACCCAAATAACTCATGTTCTCACTTGTAAGTGGAAGCTAAATGATGAAAATGCCTCATGGACACATAAAGGAGAACAATAAACACTGGGGCTTATCAGAGGGTGGAAGGTGGGAAGAGGGAGGGGATCAGGAAAAATAACTAATGGGTACTAGGCTTAATACTTGGGTGACAAAATAATCTGTATAACAAACCCCCATAACACAAGTTTACCTATGAAATAAACCTGCACATGTACTCCTAACCTTAAAAGTTAAAAAAAGTAATAAAGAATGTTGTAGGTGCATATTTATTGATATGAAAAGATCCTCAGGATAGAAGTGAGGAAAACTATCTTCATCATTGAGTGTGACAATTAAAATCCAAAAGATCAACAACCTTAACCCACTCGTGTAAGAAGGAACACACACACACACAGACAAAAGCCTGGAAGGTTATATTTTTTAAATTGTTTAACAAGTGTCTCTTCTGGGCAAAGGAAACAGGTGATTTTTGTCTTCTTCTTCTTTTATATATATATACATCTTCTAATTTTGTATAACAATTTTATTTTTGAGACAGGCTGTCATTCTGTCACCCAGGATCGAGTGCAGTGGCATGAATATGGCTCACCGCAATCTCCACCTCCCAGGTTCAAATGATACTCCCACCTCAGCCTCCCAAGTAGCTGGGATTACAGGTTCACACCACCATGCCTGACTAATTTTTTGCATTTTTGGTAGAGACAGGGTTTTGTCCTGTTGGTCAGGCTAGTCTCAAACTCCTGAGCTCAGGTGATCCACTTGCCTCAGCCACCCAAAGTACTAGGATTACAGGCGTGAGCCACTGCTCTGGTCCTGTATCTTCAGTATGTTGGTAGTTATACAATTGTATATGTTTGCCAGTCTGAGGTACACCTGAATTGGGTGAGTTCTGTTGTATGTAAATCATACCCCAATATAGCTGTTTTTACGAAGCATGCAACAGAATTTAAGAAAAAAAACACTATCAAAATATGTGGAAATATAAAATGTAAAGCTTTATAGAAATATAAAGAATTTTTCTTTAGTGCTTTTCTTTGAAAACAAAACAAAGGGATGGCTGGAAAGATGGCCAAATAGGAACAGCTACTGTCTGCAGCCCCCAGCGAGTTCAACACAGAAGCTGGGTGATTTCTGCATTTCCAACTGAGGTACCTGGCTCATCTCATTGGGACTGGTTAGACAGTGGGTACAGCTCACAGTGGGTGAGCCAAGCAGGGTGGGGCGTCGCCTCACCCAGGAAGTGCAAGGAGTTGGGGAACTTCCTCCCTTAGCCAAAGAAAGCCTTGAGGGACTATGCCATGAGGAATGGTGCATTCCAGTCCAAATACTAAGCTTTTCCCACGGTCTTCACAACCAAGAGACCAGGAGATTCCCTCGAATGTGTACGCCATCAGGGCCCTGCATTTAAAGCACAAAACTGGGCGGCCATTTGGACAGACACCAAGCTAGCTACGGGAGTTTTTTTTTTTTCATATCCTAGTGGCGCCTAGAATGCCAGCAAGACAGAACTGTTCACAACCCCCAGGGAAGGGGGCTGAAGCCAGGGAGCCAAGCGGTCTAGCTCAGCGGATCCCACCACCATGGAGCCCGGCAAGCTGAGATCCACTGGCTTGAAATTCTTGCTACCAGCACAGCAGTCTGAAGTCGACCTGGGACACTCCAGCTTGGTGGCAGGAGGGAAGTTCGCCATTACTGAGGCTTGAGTAGGTGGTTTTCCCCTAACAGGGTAAACAAAGCCACAGGGAAGTTTGAACTGGATGGAACCCACCACAGCACCGCAAAACCACTGTAGCCAGACTGTCTCTCTAGATTCCTCCTCCCTGGGAAGGGCATCTCTGAAAGAAAGGCAGGAGCCCCAGCCATGGTTTATAGACAAAACTCCCATCTCCCCGGGACAGAGCACCTGAGGAAGGGGTGGCTGTGGGTGCAGCTTCAGCAGAATTAAACGTTCCTGCCTGTCAGCTCTAAAGAGAGCAGGGAATCTCCCAGCACAACACTTGAGCTCTGCTAAGAGACAGACTGCCTCCTCAAGTGGGTCCCTGACCCCCATGCCTTGTCACTGGGACACACCTTCCTGCAGGGGTCAACAGAAACCTAATACAGGAGATCTCTGGCTGGCATCTGGTGGGTGCCCCTATGGGACAAAGCTTCCAGAGGAAGGAACAAGCAGCAATCTGTGCTGTTCTGTAGCCTCTGCTGGTGATACGCAGGCAAACAGGGTCTGGAGTGGACCTCCAGCAAACTCCAGCAGACCTGCAGTAGAGAGGCCTGACTGGTAGAAGGAAAACTAACAAACAGAAAGGAACAGGATCAACATCAACAAAAAGGATGTCCACACAGAAACCCCATCCGAAGGTCACCAACGTCAAAGACCAAAGGTAGATAAATCCATGAAGATGACGAAAAAACAGTGCAAAAAGCCTGAAAATTCCAAAAACCAGAATGGCTCTTCTCCTCCAAAGGATCACAACTCCCCTCCAGCAAGGGAACAAAACTGGATGGTGAATGAGTTTGATGAATTGACAGAGTAGGCTTCAGAAGATAGGTAACAATAAACTCCTCTGAGCTAAAGGAGCATGTTCTAACCCAATGCGAGGAAGCTAAGAACCTGAAAAAAGGTTAGACGAATTGCTAACTAGAAAAACCATTTTAGAAAAGAACATAAATAACCTGATGGAGCTGAAAAACACAGCACGAGAACTTCGTGATGCATACACAAGTATCAATAGCAGAATTGATCAAATGGAAGAAAGGATATCAGAGATTTAAGATCAACTCAATGAAATAAAGTGTGAAAACAAGATTAGAGAAAAAAGAATGAAAAGGAACAAACAAAGCCTCCAAGAAATATTAGACTGTGTGAAAAGACCAAACCTACATTTGATTGGTATACATGAAAGTGATGGGGAGAATGGAACCAAGTTGGAAAACACGCTGCAGGATATTATCCAGGAGAACTTCCCCAACAGAGCAAGGCAAGCCAACATTAAAATTCAGGAAATACAGAGAACACCACAAAGACACTCCTTGAGAAGAGCAGCCCCAAGACACATAATTGTAAGATTCACCAAGGTTGAAATGAAAGAAAAATTGCTAAGGGCAGCCAGAGAGAAAGATTGGGTTACCCACAAAGGGAAGCCCATCAGACTAACAGCAAATCTCTTTTCAAGAACCCTACAAGCCAGAAGAGTGGGGCTAATATTCAACATTCTTAAAGAAAATAATGTTCAACCCAGAATTTAATATCCAACCAAACTAAACTTCAAAAGTGAAGGAAAAATAAAATCCTTTACAGACAAGTAAGTGCTGAGAGATTTTTGTCACCACCAGGCCTGCCTTACAAGAGCTCCTGAAGGAAGCACTAAACATGGAAAGGAAAAACCTCTGCAAAAACATACCAAATTGTAAAGACCATCGATACCATGAAGAAACTGCATCAACTATTGAGCAAAATAACCGGCTAGCATCATAATGACAGGATCAAATTCACACATAGCAATGTTAACCTTAAATGTAAACGGGCTTAATGCCCCAATTAAAAGACACAGACTGGAAAATTGGATAAAGAGTCAAGACCCATTAGTGTGCTGTATTCAGGAGACCCATCTCATGTGCAAAGACACACATAGGCTCAAAATAAGGGATGGAGGAATATTTACCAAGCAAATAGGAAGCAAAAAATAATAATAATACTAATAATAATAAAATAAAATTTAAAAAAGCAGGGTTTGCTATCCTAGTCTCTGATAAAACAGACTTTAAACCAACAAAGATCAAAAAAGACAAGGTTATTACATAATGGTAAAGGGATCAATGCAACAAGAAGAGCTAACTATCCTAAATATATGTGCACCCAATACAGGAGCACCCAGATTCATAAAGAAAGTCCTTAGAGACCTACAAAGAGACTTAGATTCCCACACAGTAATTGTAGGAGACTTTAACACCCCACTGTCAATATTATACAGATGAATGAGACAGAAAATTTACAAGGATATTCGGGACCTGAACTCAGTTCTGGACTAAGCAGACCTAAGAGACATCTACAGAATTCTCCACCCCAAATCAACAGATCTTCTCAGCACCACATCGCACTTATTCTAAAATTGACCACATAATTGGAAGTAAATGCAAAAGAATGAAAATCATAACAAACAGTCTCTCAGACCACAGTACAATCAAGTTGGAACACAGGATTAAGAAACTCACTCAAAACCACACAACTACATGGAAACTGAACAACCTGCTCCTGAATGACTACTGGGTAAATAATGAAATTAAGGCAGAAATAAATAAGTTCTTTGAAACCAATGAGAGCAAAGACACAACATATCAGAATCTCTGGGACACAGCTAAGGCGTGTTTAGAGGGAAATTTATAGCACTAAATGCCCACAAGAGAAAGCAGGAAAGATCTAAAATCAACACCCTAACATGACAATTAAAAAAACTAGAGAAGCAAGAGCAAACACATTCAAAAGCTGGCAGAAGACAAGAAATAACTAAGATCAGAACAGAGCTGAAGGAGGTAGAGACAAGAAAAACCCTTCAAAAACTCAATGAATCCAGGAGCTGGTTTTTCGAAAAGATTAACAAAATAGACAAACTGCTAGCCAGACCGATAAAGAAAAAAGAGAGAAGAATCAAATAGACACAATAAAAAATGATAAAGGGGATATCACCACTGATCCCACAGAAATACAAACTACCATCAGAGAATACTATAAACACCTCTATGCAAATAAACTAGAAAATCTAGTAGAAATGGATAAATTCCTGGACACGTACACCCTCCCAAGACTAAACCAGGAAAAAGTCAAATCCCTGAATAGACCAATAACAAGTTCTGAAAATGAGGCAGTAATTAATAGCCTACTAACCAAAAAAAGCCCAGGACCAGACAGATTCACATCCAAATTGTACCAGAAGTACAAAGAGGAGCTGGTACCATTCCTTCTGAAACTATTCCAAACAATAGAAAAAGAGGGACTCCTCTGTAACTCATTTTATGAGGCCAGGAGCATCTGGATACCAAAACCTGGCAGAGACACAACAACAAAAAAAGTTCAGGCCAATATCCCTGATGAATAGTGATGCAAAAATCCTCAATAACTTACTGGCAAACTGAATCCAGCAGCACATCAAAAAGTTTATCCACCACGATCAAGTCAGCTTCATCCCTGGCATGGAAGGCTGGTTCAACATACACAAATCAAAAAACATAATCCATCACATAAACAGAACCAACGACAAAAACCACTTGATTATCTCAATAGATGCAGAAAAGGCCTTTGACAAAATTCAATAGCCCTTCGTGCTAAAAAAACTCTCAATTAACTGGGTATTGATGGAACATATCTCAAAATAATAAGAGCTATTTATGACAAACCCACAGCCAATATACTGAATGGGCAAAAGCGGAAAGCATTCCATTTGAAAACCAACAGAAGACAAGGATGCCCTCTCTCATCACTCCTAGTCAACATAGCACTGGAAGTTCTGGCCAGGGCAATCAGGCAAGAGAAAGAAACAAAAGGTATTCAAATAGGAAGAGAGGAAGTCAAATTGTCTCTGTTTGCAGATGACATGATTGTATATTTAGAAAACCCCATCGTCTTGGCCTAAAATCTCCTTAAGCTGATAAGCAATTTTAGCAAAGTCTCAGGATACAAAATCAATGTGCAAAAATCACAAGCATTCCTATACAGCAATAATAGACAAGCAGAGAGCCAAATCATGAGTGAACTTCCATTCACAATTGCTACAAAGAGAATAAAATACCTAGGAATACAACTTACAAGCGATGTGAAGGACCTCTTCTTTTCTTTTCTTTTTCTTTCTTTGGGATGGAGTCTCACTCTGTTGCCCAGGCTGGAGTGCAGTGGTGCAATCTCGGCTCACTCCAACCTCCGCCTCCTGGGTTCAAGTGTTTCTTCTGCCTCAGCCTCGTGAGGAGCTGGGATTACAGGCACCCGCCACCACACCTGGCTAATTTTTGTATTTTTAGTAGAGATGGGGTTTCACCATATTACCCAGACTGTTCTCAAACTCCTGACCTCGTGATCTGCCCACCTCAGCCTCCCAAAGTGCTGGGATTACAGGCATGAGCCACCATGCCCGGCCAAACAACCTCTTCAAGGAGAACTAAAAACCACTGCTCAAGGAAATAAGAGAGGACACAAACAAATGGAACAACATTCCATGCTCATGGATAGGAAGAATCAATACTGTGAAAATGTCCATATTGCCCAAAGTAATTTATAGATTCAATGCTATCCCCATCGAGCTACCATTGACTTTCTTCACAGAATTAGAAAAAAAAACTACTTTAAATTTCATATGGAACCAAGAAAGAGCCCACATAGCCAAGACGATCCTAAGCAAAAAGAACAAAGTTGGAGGCATCATGCTACCTGACTTCAATCTATACTACAAGGCTACAGTAACCAAAACAGCATGGTACTGGTACCAAAACAGATATATAGACCAATGGAACAGAACAGAGGCTTCAGAAATAATGCCACACTTCTACAGCCATCTGATCTTTGACAAACCTGACAACAACAAGCAATGGGGAAAGGATTCCCTACTTAATAAATGGTGTTGGGAAAACTTGCTAGCCATATGCAGAAAACTGAAACTGAACCCCTTCCTTACATTTTATACAAAAATTAACTCAAGATGAATTAAAAACTTAAGCATAAGACCTAAAACCATAGAAACCCTAGAAGAAAACCTAGGCAATATCATTCAGGACATAGGCATAGGCAAAGACTTCATGACTAAAACACCAAAGGCAATGGCAAGAAAGCCAAAATTGAAAAATAGGATCTAATTAAATTAAAGATCTCCTGAACAGCAAAAGAAACTACCATCAGAATGAACAGGCAACCTACAGAATGCGAGAAAATTTTTGCAATCTATCTATCTGACAAAGGGCTAATACCCAAAATCTTTAAGGAATTTAAACAAATTGACAAGAAAAAAACAAACAACCCCATCAAAAAGTGGGTGAAGAATATAAACAGACACTTCTCAAAAGAAGACATTTATGTGGCCAACAAACATATGAAAAAAAGCTCATTATCACTGGTCATTAGAAAAATGCATATCAAAACCACAATGAGATAACACCTCATACCAGTTAGAATGGCGACCATTAAAAAGTCAGGAAACAACAGATGATGGAGAGAATGTGGAGAAATATGATTGCTTTTACACTGTTGGTAAGAGTGTAAATTCGTTCAACCATTGTGGAAGACAGTGTGGCGATTCCTCAAGGATCTAGAACCAGAAATAACATTTGACACAGCAATCCCATTACTGGGTACATACCCAAAGGAGTATAAATTATTCTACTTCAAAGACACATTCACACATATGTTTATTTCGGCACTATTCACAATAGCAAAGACTTGGAACCAACCCAAATGCCCATCAATGATAGAATGGATCAAGAAAATGTGGCACATATACACCATGGAATACTATGCAGTCATTAAAAAGGATGAGTTCATGTCCTTTGCAGGGACATGGATGAAGCTGGAAACCATCATTCTTAGCAAACTAACACAAGAACAGAAAACCAAACACCACATGTTCTCACTCATAAGTGGGAGTTGAACAATGAGGACACATGGACACAGGGAGGGGAACATCACACACCAGGGCCTGTCAGGGGGTTGGGGAGTAGGAGAGGGGTAGAATTAGGAGAAATACCTAATGTAAATGATGGGTTGATGGGTGCAGTAAACCACCACGGCACGTGTATACCTATGTAATAAACCTCCACGTTCTGCACGTGTATCCCAGAACTTAAAGTATAATAATAATAAAAAAAGTACAAAGAAACAACCTTAGAATATATTCAGCTAATGATGATCTTCCTTTGATAAAAGAAGTGGGTGTAAGCAAGGAGACAAAGAAATAATTGTTGTCTGTTCCATTGATTTCTTTTACCTGTGTTAAATTTTATATAACAGTTCA
Source organism: Macaca nemestrina (assembly GCF_043159975.1). NCBI lineage: Eukaryota > Metazoa > Chordata > Mammalia > Primates > Cercopithecidae > Macaca > Macaca nemestrina. Next base: position 23,394,835 of record NC_092130.1, on the reverse strand, counting down.
AGGGGAAATATGTATCCTCTAAGTTATTTTAATACTGTTCTCTGCTAAATACCTAGAAAGTACAGGGAGAAAAAACTTCCTCATCTCCAGCACAAAACTCTGCCAATGAAAACCTTGCCAAATAGCCAACAGGTGTTAAATATTTGAAAAATCTTCAAGTTCACATTTTCTGCCTCCAGTGACACTTTGTAAAAACTGAATCTAAGAGGATTTTTCTGTTTTTATTTTTATTTTTATTTTTTATTTTTAGAGAGAGAGTCTTGCTCTGTTGCCCAGGCTGGAATTTAGTGGTGCGATCATTGCTCACTGCAGCCTCGAACTCCTGGGCTTAAGTGATCCTCCCCGCGAGCCTCCTGAGTATCTGGACCCACAGACATGCACCACCACTCCTGGCAATTTTTTTTGGTAGAGATGGGGGTATCTCACAATGTTGCCCACTCTGGTCTCTAACTCCTAGGCTTAAGCAATCTTCCTGCCTTGGTCTCCAAAAGTGTTGGGATTACAGGTGTGAGCCACCACACCCAGCCTAAGAGTTGTTAAATACTTGCATGATAATGTATACTAATAAGTGGCAGAGTCACAAGGTTGTTTAAAAAAATAATAAGTGGTAGAGCCAGACTCTATAGTCTAACGGAGCCTGAATGCCTGGTCATTACCCTATACTGCCTCAAAGAGAAGCTCCCTGCAAACAAATAGACAGTAACAGTCAATGAGGGGATTGTAGCTATGGAGGAGGAGGAAGTCCTTTGGAAATAAGAAGTGGTAAAGGTGGTGGTCACACAGGGAGGAGGAACCCGACGGAGAAACGGCAAGGAGCTGAATCAGGTCCTCCTTTCAAAGGAGCTGTGGCCTGGCTGGCCTCTGGTGTCCCTTTCTATGGACATGGGGGGAGGGGTGACCACATGACACAATTGGGACTGTGTTCAGGGTGACTGCTCAGTTTGTCTCAGTCACGGATGGGACATTTGTGTGCTAAGGACTCTGAATCTCTGGGCTGAAAGGAGTAGCTAGCAACCCTAATTGTTAAGCTACTCTATATTCAGCAGACCATTGACTAAAATGAAACACAAAAATAAAAAACAGGCCTGGCATGGTAGCTCACGCCTATAATCCTAGCACTTTGGGAGGCCGAGGTGGGTGGATCATCTGAGGTCAGGAGTTCGAGACCAGCCTGGCTAACATGGTGAGACCCCATCTCTACTAAAATACAAAATTAGCCAGGCTTGGTGGTATATGCCTATAATCCCAGCTACTTGGGAGGCTGAGGCACAACAATTGCTTGAACCCAAGAGGTGGAGGTTTTTAGTGTGCCAAGACCGTGCTACTGCACTCCAGCCTGGGCAACAGAGTGAGACTCTGTCTCAAAAATAAAATAAAAATATAAAACAAAACTATTCTACATTGACATTTTGTGTCTAATGTGTCTTGTGTTCCCCCTTTCACAGGTTTCTGGGCTCCTAATATTGGTAATAGAGCCCTGAACCCATCATCTCTGCTTCATCACAAATTCCTTCATTAAAGACGTTAGTCTGGAAGAGCTGAAAAACCTACAGACCACAAAGGTTTACACTGCCTTTATACCACTTAATTTATGGGGGAGGCTTTTATAGATAAATTCCATTGGTTTTATGTTAGTATTATTACAAAATAAAGCATGGTTATTATTCATCTATTTATTTCCTACAAAGAAAAAAAGGCAAATTGCATATGATCGTACCACTAATCAATAGTTTGTGATGTAGATCCTGCCAGTCATAATCACAAATAGTATACATATGCTTTCTAATCTGCTTTTATTTCACGTACTGCACCATGAACATGTTTCATATTCTTACATTTTAATTTAAACTTTCCTCTACTAAGTTTTTTTTTTTTTTTTTTCTTTTAATTGAGACCAGAGTCTCACTCTGTCGCCCAGGATGGAGTGCAGTGGCATGATCTCAGCTCACTGCAGCCTCAACCGCTCGGGCTTAAGTGATCCTCCCACCTCTGAACCTCCCAAGTAGCTGGGACTACAGGCACCCGCCACCACACCCAGCTAACTTTTGTCCTCTTGTAGAGATAGAGTCTCGCTATATTGCCCAGGTTGGGTCTCGAACACCTGGGCTCAAGCGATCCGCCTGTCTCAGCCTCCCAAAGTGCTGGCTTACAGGTGTGGGCCACCATATCCAGCCTTACTAAGTACTTTTTTTTTCTTTTTTACAGATGGAGTCTCACTATGTTGACCAGGCTGGTCTCAAACTCCTGACTTCAAGCAATCCTCCCACCTCAGCCACCCAAAGTGCTGGGATTATGGGCATGAGCCATTGTGCCCAGCTTTTTCTAAGTATTTTTAATATCATAATGATTGTTTGCATTCTACAAGGATATGTTATAATTTGCTTTATATTAAGTCCCCTTTGTGGGATAGATTCTCCCCCTCCCCAAATTTTTACTATTAGAAACAATATTTAACACCACCACCTGAAGTAATTTTTTCAAAAATATTAAAAATCTAATATTTCCTAGCAAGCAGAAAAAAACTATTTAAAGGAAATTAAAAATAGTAATAACAAATGGAAAATTGTGAGTAAAACTGAATCTAATAAATCATCCAGCTCCAACTTGAAGGTTATAGGAAATGAAACCATATGAAAAGTCCACAATGTGGGACATTTTACAGAAAAATTCATCTAGTATTTTCAACAAGTCAATGGCATGATAAAAAGGGGAAAGTCACTATTCTAGATAAATACTTAAATAATACACTCTGTTGAGTGGTATCCTGGTCTCTAAAAATGTCTAGAATTTGTTTTATTTTTATTTTATTTTATTTATTTATTTATTTATTTATTATTTATTTATTTATTGTGTGTTTATTATTATTTTGAGAGATGGCGTCTTGCTCCGTCGCCCAGGCTGGAGTACAGTGGCTTGATCCTGGCTCACTGCAACTTCCACCTCCTGGGTTCAAGTGATTCTCCTGCCTCAGGCTCCAAAGTAGCTAGGAGTACAGGTGTATGCCACCACGCCTGGCTAATTTTTATACTTTTAGCAGAGACAGGGTTTTGCCATTGTTGGCCGTGCTGGTCTCAAATTCCTGACCTCAAGTGATCCACCCGCCTTGGCCTCCCAAAGTGCTGGGAGTACAGGTGTGAGCCACCACACCCAGCTGAATTTGTTTAAAATACTGCAGGAAAAAAAAATTAAGGGAATCAAATTTAGTAACAATCACTAAGCCTAAATTGAGGTGATGGGTAAATGCAGGCTTACTTCAGTGCTTTCCATTTCATCTGTGTTTGAAAGAAAAATATCTGAACTCTAGGCCGGGCGCGGTGGCTCAAGCCTGTAATCCCAGCACTTTGGGAGGCCGAGACGGGCGGATCACGAGGTCAGGAGATCGAGACCATCCTGGCTAAAACGGTGAAACCCCGTCTCTACTAAAAAACACAAAAAACTAGCCGGGCGAGATGGCGGGCGCCTGTAGTCCCAGCTACTCGGGAGGCTGAGGCAGGAGAATGGCGTGAACCCGGGAGGCGGAGCTTGCAGTGAGCTGAGATCCGGCCACTGCACTCCAGCCCGGGCGGCAGAGACTCCGTCTCAAAAAAAAAAAAAAAAAAGAAAAATATCTGAACTCTTTTATTTTAACAAATTCCAAACATGTAAAAGTAGAAACAATATTAAATGAACTCCCTTTTATCCATTACCCAGGGTCAACAAACATTAGTTCACAGTCAATGTTGCTTCCTCTATATCACCTCCCATTTCTCTATCCTAGATTGTATAAAACAAATCCAATACCTCATATCATGCCATCTGTAAGTATTTTAGAATGTATGTCCAAATAATAAGAACTCTTTCTTTTTATTTTTATTTCCATGATACAGCCCTCAGGAGGTCCTGAGAACGTGTGCCTGAGGACTCTTTTTAACATAATCAAAATACCATTATTATGCCTACAATCATTCAATAATTTCTCAGTATCATCAAGTAAGCATAAGTGCTTAAATTTCCTTGTCTTAAAATATTTTCGAGTTTTATGACTTGTCTGAATCAGGATCAAAGTAAAATTTATATACTACAATATACTTTTTAAGGGTCTTTTGATCTACAGATTCTCTACCATCTCTTTTTCTTTTTTTATTTAAATTTTTTTTGAAAAAACAGGTTAGTTGTGCCCTAGTGGTTTCTAAAATATAGATGTTGCCGATTCTGTTCTCACAGTGTTGTTTAACATGTTCATCTTTCCTTTTTATTTCCTATAAATTAATCATCATCTACAGACTTGATACAGTTTGATTTTCTGGCAGAGTTGGGGATGTGACTTTCTGTCAGGAGGCACATTATATCTGCTTGTTTCTCTTCTGTGGTGTTAAGAACCTTTGGTGATCATTGCTTAGCTCCATTAAAATGTTTGAAAATTTTTATTATATAAAATAAAAAATAAATTTTAATAATAGTGGAAAATGCAAATAGGAAAGAGGTATTCCTATATTTATTAACATGAAAATAACTGAGATATATTGGTACATGAAGAAAGTTGGGAAATATTATGCATAGAATAATCTCATGTATGATTACAATTATGTGTATATAAATATGTACATGGGAATATAAATGTACAGAAGAAAATCGCTAGGCAGTGGGTGGCTGGGTGTACAAACAGTGAAAGGACATTTTTTTTTTCTTTTTTTGAGACAGAATCTCACTCTACCACCCAGGCTGGAGTGCAGTGGAATGATCTCAGCTCATCGCAACCTCCGCCTCCCAGGTTCAAGTGATTCTCCTGCCTCAGCCTCCCGAGTAGCTGGGATTACAGGCATGCACCACCATGCCTGGCTAACTTTTGTAGTTTTAGTAGAGATGGGGTTTCACCATGTTGGCCAGGCTGGTCTCGAACTCCTGACCTCAGGTGATCTGCCCACCTTGGCTTCCAGGAGTTCAAGACCAGCCTGGGCAACATGGCAAATGGCTGCCTCTACCAATAAATAAATAAATTAACCAGGTGTGGTGGCATGAACCTGTGGTCCCTGCTACTTGGAAGGCTGAGGTAGGAAGATTGCTTGAGCCTGGGAGGTCAAGGCTACAGTAAGCCATTCTGTCACACCACTGCATTCCAGCATGGATAATAGAGAGAAATTTTGTCTCAAGAAAAAAAAAAAAAAAAAAAAAACCGGCCAGGCACATGCCTGTAATCCTAACACTTTCAGAGGCCGAGGCAGGTGAATCACTTGAGGCCAGACATTCGAGGCCAAACTGGGCAACATTGCAAAACCACATCTCTACAAAAAATACAAAAAATTAGCCGGGCATGGTGGTGCACACCAATAGTCCCAGGTACTCAGGAGGCTGAGGCAGGAGGATCATTTGAGTCCAAATGGAGGTTGCAGTGAGCCGAGATCACCATTGCACTCCAGCCTGGGTGACAAAGTGAGACCCTGTCTCAAAAAAGACAAAGAAAAAAGGAATGCCATTAATTTTTATATGTTGATTTTGTATCTTGCAACTTTACTGATTCATTGATCAGTTCTAGGAATTTCTTGGTTGAGGCTTTAGATTTCTCTCTATATAAGATGACATCATCTGAAAAAAAAAAAAGACTTTTTCTTTTCTAATCTGGATGCCTTTTATTTCTTTCTCTTGCTTGATTGCTCTGGCTAGGACTTCTAGTACTATGTTCAACAAGAGTGGTAAAAGTGGGCATCCTCACCTGGGCAACACAGCAAGACTGTCTACAAAAAAAAAAAAAAAAAAAAAAAAAAAAGACAGCCTTATCTAGTTCCAGTTTTTAGAGAAAAGGCTTTCAGCTTTTCCCCATTCAGTATGATGTTAGTTAGTATGATGGGTTTGCCTTATATGGCCTTTATTATGTTGAGGAATATTTCTTCTATGTTCGTAGTTTGAGAGTTTTTATCATGTAAGGATTTGAATTTTATCGAATGTTTTTTCTTTGTATATTGAAATGATCATATGGTTTTTGTCCTTCATTCTGCTGATGTGATGTAGCACATTTATTCGTTTGCATATGTTGAACCATCTTTACATCCCTGGGATAAATCTCACTTGATCATGGCATATTATCTATTTGATGTGTCGTTGGCTTCCGTTTGCTAGTATTTTATCGAGGATTTTTGCATCTATGTTCATCAAAGATGCTGGCAGGTAGGGTTTTTTTGTTGTGTCCTTGTCTGGTTTTGGTTTGAAGCTGGTATCACCTTGATACCAAAACCAAACAAAGACGGTGTGGAAGAGAATATCACCAATATCCCACATGAATACAAATACTAAAATCCTTAACAAAATGTTAGGACATAGAATTTGGCATTATATAAAACAAATTATACAACATGACCCAGTGGTGTTTATTCCTGGCGTGTAAATATGATTCAACATTCAAAAATCAGTCAGTGTAATCTACTATAGTAACAGACTGAGGAAGAAAAATCAAAAGATCATATCATTAACACAGAAAATATTTGATAATATTTAGAACTCATTTATGAGTAAGATTCTCATAAACATAAAAATAGAGGAGAACTTCCCCCAAGAACATAAAGAGCACATACATAAGAACCTACAGCTAGCATCACACTAAAGGTGAAAACTGAATATTTTCCCCTTAAAATTGGTAAGGAGACCAGGATGTCTTTCTCCTCTCACCATCCTTATTCATGAGGATGAGGGTTGCAAGTTCTATTCAGGTCAATAAGACAAGAAAAGGAAATGAAAGACATACAAATCAGAAAGGAAAAAATAAAACTGCCCTTGTTTCTATATAACATGATTGTCTACATAGAAAATCTTAAGAAATCTTCAAAAAAAAACCCTCCTAGAATAAGTGAGTTCAGTAAATATGCAAGATATAAGATAAATATGCAAAAAATAATTGTATTTCTATATAAATGCAATGAATATATAGACACTGAAATTAAAAATACAACATCATTTTAAATTGTTCAAAAAAAACCAGAAATACTTAAGTGTAAGTCTAACAAAAATGTATGGGACTTGTATGCTGAAAACTACAAAATACTTAGGAAAGTAACTTTAAAGAAAATCTAGGCTGAGCGTGGTGACTCACGCATGCAATCCCAGCACTTTGGGAGGCCAGAGTGGGAGGATCGCTTGAGGCCAGGAGTTCAAGACCAGCCTGGGCAACATAGCAGGACTCTGGCCCTAAAAGAGGAAGAAGAAGAAGAACAAGAGGAAGAGGAAGAGGAGGAGGAGGAGGAGGAGGAAAAGGAAGAGGATAAATGACACATACTGTGTTCATGGATTGCAAGATTTAATATAGTAAATATATCAATTATCCACAAATTGATATATATGTTTAATGCAATTCCTATCAAAACCTCAGCAAGATTTTATTAATATACACAAAATTATTCTAAAATGTGTATTAAAAAACAAAGGAACTAGAATAACTGAAATAATTGTAAAAATAAAAAAGCAGAACAATTTAGGAGTAATCTTTCTACCCAATTTCAATACTTACATAGCTATGGTCATCAAGATTGGGTAGTATTGGCTGAGTGATAGAGTCTTCAATCAATGGAACTGGAAAGAGAACCCAGAAATAGACCCACAAGTACATCCAATAAATTGTATTTACTGATACAACATATTTGTATGTATTTATGGGGTACATGTGATATTTTGTTACATGCAGTGACCAAGTCAGGGTATTTGCTATAAATTTGTACAAAGTTGCAAGCATAATTGAATGAAAATAGCCTTTTCAACCATTGATGATGGAGCGATTGAATATATACTCACAAACAAAAAATAAACCTCAACCTAACCTCAGACCTCATATAAAAATTAAACCTCAAATGTATCATGGACTTAAGTTTATATATAATATAAAACTATGAAACATTTAGGAAAAAACTTATTAGACAAATTTTCTGGATCTAGAACTCAGCAAGAAGTGTTCAGACTAGACACTGAAAGCATGATCTGTAAAAGGAAAAATTGTGGTACATCAAAGTTAAAACTTTTTCTCTGCAAGAGACTCTGTTAAAAGGAAGAAAGATAGGCCCGGTATGGCGGTTCATGCCTGTAATCCCAGTACTTTGGGAAGCCAAGGAGGGCAGATCACCTGAGGTCAGGAGTTCAAGGCCAGTCTGGCCAACATGGTGAAACCCCATTTCTACTAAAAATACAAAAAATTAGCCAGGCGTGGTGGCACACGCCTGTAATCCCAGCTATGCAGAAGGGAGGCATGAGAATCGCTTGAACCCAGGAGGCGGAGGCTGCAGTGAGCTGAGATCCTGCCACCACACTGCAGCCTGGGTTACATGATGAGTCTTCGTCTGGAAAAAAAAAAAAAAAAAAAAGGAAGAAAGATAAGCTACAGACTGGGAGAAAATATTTGCAAACCACATATCCAGCAAAGAACTGAATCTATAAAATACATAAAGAACATGTATAGAAAACATAAAGAGCTCAAAACTCAACAGTTAAAAAAATCTAGTTAGAAAAGATATAAATGGAAATTTCACTGAAGGGGATGTACAGGTGGCAAAAGAGGACATGGAAAGATACCATTGTTAGCCATTAGAAAAATGCAAGTTAATTCTGGGAGTGATGGCTCATACCTGTAACTCCAACACCTTCGGAGGCAGAGGTGAGAAGATTGCTTGAGTCCAGGAGTTCGAGACTAGCCTGGGCAACATGGCAAAACCCCATCTCTACAAAAAAAAAAAAAAAAAAAAAATACAAAAAAATTAGCCAGGTGTGGTGACATGCACCTATAGTCCCAGCTACTTGGGAGGCTGAGACAGGAGGATGGCTTGAGCCCAGGAGGTGGAGGTTGCAGTGAGGCAAGATTGCATCACTGCACTTCAGCTTGGACAATATAGTGAGAACCTGTATCTACAAAAATAAAATAAAATAATACAAGAAATTGCAAGTTAAAACTGCAATTAGGCAACATGACACATCCATCAGATTGGCTAAATTTAAAACTAGTAACAATATCAAATGCTGACACGTGTCCAGAAACACAAAATCACCCATTCTTGCTAATGGGAATATGAGCAGTGCCACGATTCTGAAAAATTGTTTGGTAGTTTCTTAAAAATCTAATGCACAAGTAGATCCAAAATCAATTGTTAAGTAAAAAAAACAAGTTACAGAACAATACGCATAATTTGATCTTCTTTTAAATTTTTATTTCAATAGTTTTAGGGGAACAGGTGGTGTTTGGTTACATGGAAAGGTTCTTTTGTGCTGATTCCTGAAATTTTGGTGCACTCATCACCTGAACAGTGTACACTGTACCTAATGTGTAGTCTTTTATTCCTCACCCTCCTCCTACTCCTCCCCACAAGTCCCCAGAGTTCATTATATCATTCTTATGCCTTTGCATCTTCATAGCTTAGCTCCCACTTATAAGTGAGAACATATGGTATTTGGTTTTCCATTCCTGAGTTACTTGACTTAGAATAATGGTTGCTGTGACTGCCATTATTTTGTTAATTTTTATGGCAGAGTAGTATTCCATGGTATATAAATAAAACACATTTTCTTTATCTAACTTGTTGGTTGATGAGCATTTTAAGATTGGTTCCATATATTTGCAATTGTGAATAGTGCTGCTATAAACATGCTGTGCAATTGTCTTTTTCATATAATGACTTATTTTCCTCTGGGTAGATACCCAGTAATGCGGCTGTTGGATCAAATGGTAGTTCTACTTTTAGTTCTTTAAGGAATCTCCACACTGTTTTCCATAGTGGTTGTACTAGTTTACATTCCCACCAGCAGTGTAGAAGTGTTCTCTTTTCACCACCTCCATGCCAACATCTGTTTTTATTTATTATTTAATTATGGCCATTTTTGCAGAAGTAAGGTTGATCTTATTTTTAAAAGCACAACACAAAACAAAATGTATATGGGTCTTTATATTTGTATTTGCTTAGGAAAAGTTGTGGAAGGGATATATGGGCAACCATGAATTGCAGTAATCTCTTTGTTATGGAATAAGAAAGGAGACTGAGGAAAACACATTTTCCAGATGTGATTAGAAGTAGTCTCTATGGCAGCACTATGCAATAAAATATTTTGTGATGTAGAATTAGAAAAAACTATTTTAAAATTCATATGGAACCATTAAGGAGTCTGTATAGCCAAGACAATCCTAACCAAAAAGAACAAAGCTGGAGTCATCATCCAACTGAATTTCAAACTATATTGTAAAGCTACAGTAACCAAAACAGCATGGTACTGGTATAAAAACAGACACATAGACCAATGGAACAGAATAGAGAACTCAGAAATAAGATCACACATAATCTTCAACAAATCTGACAAAAACAAGCATTAGAGAAAGAATTTCCTATCTAATAAATGGTGCTGGGAAAACTGGCTATCCAATTGCAGAAAATTGAAACTGGATCCCTTCCTCACACCTTATACAAAAATTAACTCAAGATGGATTAAAAACTTAAGTGTAAAACCCAAAACTATAAAACCCTAGAAGAAAATCTAGGCAACACTATTCAGGACATAGACACAGGCAAAGATTTCATGATAAAATTGCCAAAAGCAATTGCAACAAAAGCAAAAATTGACAAATGGATCTAATTAAATTAAAGAGCTTCTGCACAGCAAAAGAAACTATCAACTGAACAGGCAACCTACAGAGTGGGAGAAAATTTTTGCCTTTATTTTTGAGACAGAGTCTCACTCTGTCACTCAGGCTGGATAGCAATGGCACAATCTCAGCTCACTGCAACCTCTGCCTCTCAGGTTCAAGCTATTCTCCTGTCTCAGCCTCCTGAGTAGCTGGGATAACAGGCACCTGCCATCGTGTCCAGTATTTTTGTAGAGACAGAGTTTCACCATGTTAGCCAGGCTAGTCTCAAACTCCAGACCTCAGGTGATCCACCCACCTCAGCCTCCAAAAGTGCTGGAATTATAGGCTTGAGCCACTGCACCTGTCCAAAAATCTTTGCAATTTATCCACCTGACAAAGGTCTAATATCCAGAATTAGATAGTACAAGGAACTCAAACAAATTTACAAGAAAAAAAAAACCATTAAAAAGTGGGCAAAGGACATGAACAGACATGTCTCAAAAGAAGACATTCATGCAGGCAACAAACATATGAAAAGAAAGCTCAACATTACTGACCATTAGAGAAATGCAAATCAAAGACACAGTGAGATACCATCTCACACCAGTCAGAATGGCCATTATGAAAAAGTCAAGAAACAACAGATGCTAGTGAGGTTGTAGAGAAACAGGAATACTCTCACACTGTTGGTGGGAATGTAAATTAGTTAAATCATTGTGGAAGATGGTGTGAAAGAATAATCAAGCAAAATAAAAATTAAGAATACTTGTTTACAAAAAAAAAAAAAAATTTTGTGATGATGGAAATGTTCAACACTGTGCTGTCCAACAGGGTAGCTCCTAGCCAATTGTGGTTACTGAGCACTTGAAAAGTGGCTAATGCAACTGAGGACTGAATTTTTAATTCCATTTTAATTAATTTTAATTTTAAAATAGCCATAAATGGCTAGTGGCTGACTTAGTGAACAGCACGGCTCTAGAATCAAAATGAATGTATCCACAGCCTTTTTCCACCACTTTCAAGTTATTTAAACACAAGTACATTTCTGAATGCCTCAATTTCTTCATTTATGGAAACTGGATGATAGGAATATTTTACTAGTAAGGTTGCTGTGTAATCTCCTCAGAACCATACTTATACATTGATATAATTATGTCACCTCCTATTTAATACTTTGTGTACTTTCGAAATTTTGTACAATAAACATGTATTTCCTTTGTAAGTTTTATAAAATATATTTTTTGAAAGCTAAAACTTCACTGGTTTTGTATAGTCTCTTCCATGAATAGAAAAAAAATGCAATTTGAGTCCCACTTTTCCCTCTACCCAGTTACAAGTTAAGGCTGACATTATTAAATGGGCAATGGTATAAAGTCAGAAATGGCTGACCTGTGGGTTCCTAAGAAGCCTGAGACTTCTCTGGCTTAAGCTCACATTTTTGCAGTGAGGCACTACTGGTTACCTTCCTGGGTCTCTAAGGCTACTTATTTCCTTGAGTTATTTTCCTTCCCCTCTCACATACCTGAGATGTTCCACCCTTTAGAACTATCATGACCTACTGTCTTCATGGAGCTTAGCATCTAGAGGTGGAGAAAGAGAAAACAAGTAATCAATTAAATGTTGTAACAGATATTATGAATAAAAGAAACAAAGCTGTAGACAAAAAAAAAAAAAGGTTGGCAGAAATATTGATCAAAAAAGGTCTTTCTGAGAAAATGACTATGATGATTAATTTTATGTATCAACTTGACTTGGTCACAGATGCTTACATAGCTAAACATTTCTAGGTCTGTCTGTGAGAATGTTTCTGGACAAGATTAGCATTTGAATTGGTGGACTGAGTAAAGCTGATGGCCCTCCCCAGTATGAGTGGGCACCCTCCGGTCTGTGAGGATCTGAATAGAACAAAAAGGTGGAGGAAATTAACTCTGCCTGACCACCTGAACTGGAACATCAATCTTCTCTGTCCTCAGTGAATCTGGTTTGCAGGCCTTTAGACCCAGACTGTCATCTACAACATCAGCCCTCTGTCTTTCAGGCCTTTGAACTACACTACCAGTTTTTCTATGTCTTCAGCTTGTAGACAGCATACCAAGGGACTTCTCAGCCTCCATAATTGTATGAGCTAATACCATATAATAAATCTCTTCCTTTATAGGTAGAGAGAGAGAGAGATGCCATGAAGTGAGCCAAAGGCATAGCCTTGCAGATAGAGGAAACAGAATGTGCAAAGACACTAAGCTGAGAAATAACTTGGAATTTCCTAGACATATAAAGAAAGCCGGTATGACCAGAAAACAGTGAGTGAGGGAAAGGTGATGTGGGCCATACTTGAATAACTACCAGAAAAAAGCCATATGACACAAGCCAGTGGAAGAACTGGGGGTTTATTCTAAGGACTATGTCTAGATAGATTACGTAATATAATTCACATTTTAAGGTTATTGCTTTGTCAGAAATGGAAGAATAATGGCCTTATAGTCCATCAAGCCCTCCTTTTGTTGGCTATTATCAAAAACGGCATCAGTGAGGCTGGGAATGGTAGCTCACACCTGTAATCCCAACACTTTGGGAGGCCAGGAGTTTGAGACCAGCCTGGGCAACATGCAAGATCCTGTCTCTACAAAAAAAAATTTTATAAAATAAATTTTTTAAATGGCAGAAGGGCTCTTTTCACTCTAAGGGGTCATTTCAGTTACCTATTGCTATGTGCAAAACACATCAAACCTTAATGGCTTAAAACCACATTATATTATTATTTCTCATGTTTCTGGAGCATTCTCATTTGGGGTCACTTATGCAGTTGCTATCAGATGATGACTGGGACTGCAATCATCTGAAGTCTTGACTGGGCTGGACATCCAAGATGGCTCCCTCCCATGGCTTGCAGTTGATGCTGGCTTTTGGCAGAAAACTCAGCCGGGCTGTCAACTACAGTATCTACCCAGACTCTTCATCTGCCTTGGGCTGCTTTCATTATGACAGTTGGGTTCTGAATAAGAGCATCAAACAGGGAGCATCTTAAGAACAAGTGTTACAAGTGGTCCAAGTGAAAGCTGAAAACCTTTTCTTTTTAGACAGAGTTTCACTCTTGTTGCCCAGGCTGGAGTGCAGTGGCACGATCTCGGCTCACGGCAACCTCCACCTCCCCGGTTCAAGCGATTCTCCTACCTTAGCCTCCCAAGTAGCTGGGATTACAGGTGTGTGCCACCATGCCTGGCTAATTTTTGTATTTTTAGCAGAGACAGGGTTTCACCATATTGGCCAGGCTGGTCTTGAACTCCTGACCTCAGGTGATCTGCCCACCTCAGCCTCCCAAAGTGCTGGAATTATAGGTGTGAGTCACTGCGCCTGGCCTGAAAGTTGCAAGGCTTCTTATGATCTAACTTCAGAAGTTCCCATAACATCACCTCTGCCACATTCTATAGGTTGAAGATCATTGAGGCTAATCCAGATTCAAGGTGAGAGGAATTATATTTCACCTGTCAATGACTGGACACTGTGTTAGTTATCTAATACTGGTAAAAACAAATGAACAAAAAAAAAGCAACTATACTGACTTTAAATCACATATATTTATTAACTCACAGTTTCTATGGGTCAAGAATCTGGGCAGGGCTTGACTGGGTCCTCTACTTTTGGGTCTCTTACAAGCAAGCAACCAAGGTATCTGCCAGGGCTGGGGTCTTATCTGGAGGCTCAACTGGGAAAGGATACACTGCTCATTTGCATGTCTGTTGGCAGATTTTAGTTCCTTGTGAGCTATTGGACTGAGGGCCTCATCTTCTTGCTAGCCATCACACAAAAGCTTCCCTGAGTTCCTCGCCATGGGGGTCTCTCCGTATGATAATATCTTACTTCATTAAAGCCAGAAAGGAAGAGAGCCATTATAGAAACTGGTAGCAACACAAAAGTTGCAATCTCATTTGCTTCATTCTGTTGGTTAGATGCAAATCACTAGTTTGGTCCACACTCATGAGTAGGGGATTTCACAAGGATGTGAATATCGGGAGTGTGAATCATTAAGGACTCTCTGAAAGTCTGCCCACCACAAGTACAAAAGAATGCAGGGCTGTGTTTAATCTGCCACAGGAGCTTGCTACTAAAGACTAAAAGGAGACTGGCAAATATTAATATATTCGACAATATTTACTGAGTGCCAGCTATGTGCCATTCAGGCATCAGAGCAGGCCCAAGAAATACAGGGATGAATAAGACATCACAACTGCCCCCAAGGAGATCATAGGCCAAAAGGAGAGAAAGACCTTTAAGGAAATTGCAGTGTAATAAATGCAAGAATAAAAATACATGCAATGGGGCTGGGCACAGTGGCTCACACCCATAATCCCAGCACTGTGAGAGGCCAAGGCAGGAGGATCACCTGAGCCTGGGACTTCAAGACCAGCCTGGGCAACATGGCAAGACCCAGTTTCTATAAAAATAAAAATAAAAAACACATGCAATGTATAGAATGGCAAAGAGGATGATATAGAGGGGTCTGTCAGGAAAAGACGAAGCCTGACCAGGGTATTGAGAGGTGAATGGGAGTTTATGAGTTAAACGAAGTTACGCTAAGCCATGGAACTAGCATTGCAATAGAACAAAATGAGAAACAGCATTGTGTATTTATAGGATAATGAACCTTTTGGCTTGTCTGGAGGATAAAGTCAAAGAAACAGGAAGAACCAAGAGTGGAAAGTGACCTAAGAAAAGGTGTAGTACCAGGGGCCACATTAAGATGCATCAATTCTCTAGGTCATGAGGTAAAAGCAGAGTCCTCAGTAGGAGAGAAATATAACACATACATACTTTAATCTCATCTCTGCAGGGGTTGCATGGAGAATTAGCTGAAGGGAAGTGAAGGGAGAGGGAGAGTAGACAGGGGAGGCTAATGCAGTAATCTAGTACAAGTTAACCAAATTAGAACTGAAAGTACAGCTGTGGGGAATGGAAGGCTAGTTATGGATTAAAGGCAGTCATGGGATATAATCAATAGGCTGTACTTACTGTTTGTAGTGGATGAAAGAAGAGCTTTGGGAAAGAATGAAGCAAGTTGGAAAAATCCAGGCTACATCTTGTTTTCGGACTCAATGCTGTTTGTGGAGGAAGGAGGGGCTAAAAAAGGTTAAGTGCTCATCTGGACACAGAAGGCTGCAGCTGACTGTGAAATACCCAGGTGGAAATGTGAAGCTAGCAGTTTACAACTGGTTCTGTAGCTCAGGAGAGACACCTGACTGCAATAGAGATTTAGGACTCTCCAGTGAGTAGGGAGAAGATGCCTAGAAAGAAGTACACAGCAGGATGAGTCCTGAGGGACATAAACACGAAAGGACATAGAAAAAGAGGATCCAGCCACCGCTGCTAAGAACAAATGTAGAAGATGTGTTAGTTTGTTTTGCGTTGCTATAAAGACATACTTGAGGCTGGGTAATTTATGAACAAAAATGTTTTTTTTGGTTCGCCATTCTGCAGGCTGTACAAACATAGTACCAGCATCTGTTCAGCTTTTGGTAAGGCCTCAGGAAGCTTTTACTCATGGCAGAAGCCACAAGGAGAGCAGGCATGTCACATGGAGAAAGAAGGAGCAAAAGAGCTGCCAGGCTCTTTTAAACAATCAGCTCTTGCATTTACTATTAGAGCAAGAATTTCCTCATTACCACAGGGAGGGCACCATGCCATTCATAAGTGGTCTGCCCCCAGGATCCAAATACCTCCCACAAGGACCCACTTCCAACATTGGGGATCACATTTCAACATGAGATTTGGAAGGGACAAAAGTCAAAATGATATCATTCTGCCCTGGCCCCCCAAATATCATGTCCTTCTCACATGGCAAAATATAATAATGCCTTCCCAATAATCCCCCAAAGTCTTAATTCAATGCAGCATTAACTCAAAAGCCCCAAGTCCAAAGTCCAAAGCCTCATCTAAGACTCAAGGCAAGTTCCTTCCACCTATAAGCCTGTAAGATCAAAAACAAGTTATTGATTTCCAAAATACAATGGTGAACAGGCATTGGGTAAATATTCCCATTCCAAAAGAGAGAAATTGGCCAAAGGAAAGGGGCAACAGGTCCCATGCAAGTCTGAAACCCAATAGGACAGACATTAAACCTTAGATATCCAAAGTAATCTCCCTTGGCTCCACGTTTCACATCCTGGACACACTGGTGGGAAAGGTAGGCTTCCAAGGTTTGGGCAGCTTCACCCCTATAGCTTTGCTAGGTATAGCTCAAGTGGCTGCTCTCATGAGTTGGAGTCTGATGTCTGTGGCTTTTCCATGCTAGGGTTGCTGGCTGCTGGTGGTGCCACCATGCTGGAATCTGGACGGTGGCAGTCTCATTCCAACAACTCCACTAGGCAGTGCCCAGCTGGGGACTCTGTGTGGGGGCTCCAACCCGACATTTCCCCTCAGCGTTATGATAGTAGAGGCTCTTTGCAGGGAAGGGTTCCACCCCTGTAGCAGGCTTCTGCCTGGGCACCCAGACTTTTCCATTCATCCTCTGAAACCCAGGTAGAAGCTGCCAAGCCTTCTTCACTCTTGCATTCTGTGCACCTACGGGCTTAACACCACATGGGAGTCGTCAAAGCTTATGGCTTGTGGCTTCCAGATTGCATTCTCTGAAGTGGCAACCAGAGCTGAACTTGCAGCCCTTTGAACTCTTTTTTAGTCATTCTAGTCTCTCTAGCAAGCAATCGCTTTGTAGCCTGTTTGAATTCCTCTCCTAAAAAAGCTCTTTCCGGGGCCAGGTGTGGTGGCTCATGCCTGTAATCCCAGCACTTTGGGAGGCCAAGGTGGGGGGATCACAATGTCAGCAGTTCAAGACCAGCCTGACCAACATGGTGAAACCCCATTTCTACTAAAAATACAAAAAAATTAGCTGAACCACGCTGGGATTACAGGTGGTAGGTGCCTGTAATCCCAGCTACTTGGGAGGCTGAGGCAGGAGAATTGCTTGAAACCGGAAGGCGGAGGTTGCAGTGAGCCGAGATTGTGCCATTGCACTCTGGCCTGGGCAACAAGAGCAAAACTCTGTCTCAAAAAAAAAAAAAAAAAAAAAAAAAGCTCTTTCCTTCTATACCACATGGCCAAGCTATACATTTTCCGAACTCTTATACTCTGCTTTCAACTATAAATTCCCACTCTGAGTTACTCGTTTGCTCCCACATCTGATCATAGGCTGTTAGGAGCAGCCATACCACCTCTTGAATGCTTTGCTGCTAAGAAATTTCTTCCACCAGATACCCTGTCATCACTCCTCATTTTAACCTTCTACAAATCCCTAGGGCACAGACACAATGCAGCCAAACTATTTGCTAATGTGTAACAAGGATGACCCTTGCCCAGTTTCTCATAAGTTCCTCATTTCCACTTAAGACTACATCAGCATGGCCTTCACTGTCCATATTTCTATGAGCATTTTGGTCACAACCACCTAACAAGTATCTAAGAAGTTCCAAACATCCCCTGGTCTTCCTGTCTTCTTATGAACCCTCCAAATTCTTCCAATCTCAGCCCAGTACACAGTTTCAAAGCTGCTTCTACATTTTCAAATGTCTTTATAGCAACACCCCACTCCTTGGTACCAATTTTCTGTGCTAGTCTATTTTGTATTAATATAAAAGAATACCTGAGACTGGATAGTTTATAAAGAAAAAGGTTTATTTTGGCTCATGGTTCTGCAGGCTGTACAAGCATAGCATGAGCATCTGCTTATCTTCTGATGAGGCCTCAGGAAGCTTTTACCCATGGCGGCAGAAGGCACAGAGAAACAGGCATGTCACATGCCAAAGTCACACATATCCATCTATCAATCAATGCAAGTTCTTTTCTTACTCTTAATTTTGTTGAGGTGTAATGTAAAAACCATAAAATGCACCAATTTAAATTAGTTCTTAGTATATCCATAAAGTTGTACAATCATCACCACTATCTAATATAAGAACATTTTTATCATCCCAAAATGAAACTGCATATCCCTCCATATTTCATTAACAGCCACTCTCTATTCTTTCCTCTTTTCAGCCCCCTCAAGCCAGTAATCTTCATTCTGTTTCTGTATTTTCCTAGTCTGGATATTTTATAGAACCTAAAATATACTACATTGTCTTCTGTGTCTGGCTTTGTTCACTTAGCACAATGTTTTTGAGTTTCACCTACATTGTGGCATAAATAAGTATTTCATTTCATTTTATGGCTCAGTAATATTCATTAGACGGATATACCAAGTTTTATTTATCCACTTATCAGTTTGGGACATTTATTTCTGTTTTTTCCTTCTATAAGTAATGCTGGTACAAACATTTATGTTCAAATTTTTGTATGAACATATGTTTTTAATTCTCTTTGATATATACCTAAAAGTGGAATTTCTGGATCACATGGTGACTCTATATTGAACTTTTTGAGGAATGACCAGACTAGGCTGCTTTCCAAAGTAGCTGCATCATTGTACATTCACAACTGAAATGTACAAGAATGTTATCTTCTGGTTTTTGTTTGGTTGGTTTTGATTTTCCTTAATTACAGCTACCTTAGCAGATGTAAAGTAGTATCTCATTGTGGCTTTAGTTTATAGTTTCCTAAGAATGAATAATGTTAAGCAGTTTTTCATGTAATTATTGGTCATTAATATGGTTTTGTTTTGATTTGTGTTTGAGGCAGAGTCTTGCTCACCCAGGCTGGAGAGCAGTGGCATGAGCTCGGCTCACTATAACCTCTGCCTCCCAGGTTCAAGTGATTCTCCTGCCTCAGCCTCCTGAGTAGCTGGGATTACAGGCACCCACCACCACATCTGGCTAATTTTTGTATGTTTAGTAGAGACGAGGTTTCACCATGTTTCCCAGTCTGGTCTCAAAATCCTGGCCTCAAGTGATCCACTCGCCTTGGCCTCCTAGAGTGCTGGAATTACAGGCATGAGCCATCATGCCCGGCCTGGTCATTTGTTTATCTTTTTGGAGATATGCCTATTCAAGTTTTTGTCCATTTTTTAACTAATTATTTGTCTTTTGTTGTTAAAAGAGTCATTTATATTATTAATTAATTGATTTTTAAAAATTGTTTTTTGTGGAGACAAGATCTCCCTATGTTTTCCAAGCTGGCCTCAAACCCCTAGGCTCAAGCAATCCTCCCACCTCAGCTTCCCAAAGTGCTAGGATTACAAGCATGAGCCACTGTGCCTGGTAAGAGTTCTTTATATATTTGGGATAATAAACTCCTACCAGATGCCCTTTCTCACCACTCCTATTCAACATAGTGTTGCAAGTTCTGGCTAGGGAAATCAGGCAAGAGAAAGAAATAAAGGGTATTCAAATAGGAAAAGAGGAAGTCAAATTGTCTCTGTTTGCAGATGACATGATTGTATATTTAAAAAAACCCATCATCTCCGCCCAAAATCTCCTTATTCTGATAAGCAACTTCATCAAAGTCTCAGGATACAAAATCAATGTGCAAAACCACAGGTATTCCTATACACCAATAATAGACAAACAGAGAGCCAAATCATGAGTGAACTCCCATTCACAATTGCTACAAAGGGAATAAAATACCCAGGAATCCAGTGTACAAGGGATGTGAAGGACCTCTTCAAGTTGAACTACAAACCACTGCTCAACAAAATAAAAGAGGACACAAACAAATGGAAGAACATTCCATGGTCATGGATAGGAAGAATCAATATCATGAAAATGGCCATACCGCCCAAGGTAATTTATAGATTCAATGCGATCCCTATCAAGCTACCAATGACTTTCTTCACAGAATTGGAAAAAACTACTTTAAAGTTCATATGGAACCAAGAAAGAGCCCGCATTGCCAAGATAATAGTAAGCAAAAAGAACAAAGCTGGAAGCATCATGCTACCTGACTTCAAAGTATACTACAAGGCTACAGTAACCAAAACAGCATGGTACTGGTACCAAAACAGATATATAGACCAATGGAACAGAACAGAGATCTCAGAAATAACACCACACATCTGCAACCATCTGATCTTTGACAAATCTGACAAAAACAAGCAATGGGGAAAGGATTCCCTATTTAATAAATGGTGCTGGGAAAACTGGCTAGCCATATGTAGAAAGCTGAAACTGGATCCCTTCCTTACACCATACAAAAAAATATTAATTCAAGATGGATTAAAGACTTAAATGGAGGCCGGGCGCGGTGGCTCAAGCCTGTAATCCCAGCACTCTGGGAGGCCGAGGCGGGCGGATCACGAGGTCAGGAGATCGAGACCATCCTGGCTAACACAGTGAAACCCCGTCTCTACTAAAAAAAATACAAAAAACTAGCCGGGCGAGGTGGCAGGCGCCTGTAGTCCCAGCTATTCGGGAGGCTGAGGCAGGAGAATGGTGTAAACCCGGGAGGCGGAGCTTGCAGTGAGCTGAGATCCGGCCACTGCACTCCAGCCCGGGCGACAGAGCGAGACTCCGTCTCAAAAAAAAAAAAAAAAAAAAAAAAAAAAAAGACTTAAATGGGGCCAGATGCAGTGGATCATGCCTGTAATCTCAGCACTTTGGGAGGCTGAGGCAGGCAGATCACTAGGTCAAGAGATAGAGACCATTCTGGCCAACCAACATGGTGAAATCCCATCTCTACTAAAAATACAAAAATTAGTTGGGCGTAGTGGTGCACACCTGTTGTCCCAGCCTCCCAGGAGGCTGAGGCAGGAGAATCGCTTTAACCCAGGAAACGGAGGTTGCAGTTAGCCAAGCTCATGCCACTGCACTTCAGCCTGGTGACAGAGCAAGACTCCATTAAAAAAAAAAAAAAAAAAGACTTAAATATAAGACCTAACACCATAGAAACCCTAGAAGAAAATCTAGGCAGTATCATTCAGGACATAGGCATGGGCAAAGACTTCATGACTGAAACATCAAAAGCAATGGCAATAAAAGCCAAAATAGACAAATGGGATGTAACTAAACTAAAGAGTTTCTGCACAGCAAAAAAAACTATCATCAGAGTGAACAGGCAACCTACAGAATGGGAGAAAATCTTTGCACTACCCATCTGACAAAGGGCTAATATCCAGAATCTACAAAGAACTTAAACAAATTTACAAGAAAAAAACAGCCGGGCGCGGTGGCTCAAGCCTGTAATCCCAGCACTTTGGGAGGCCGAGACGGGCGGATCACGAGGTCAGGAGATCGAGACCATCCTGGCTAACACGGTGAAACCCCGTCTCTACTAAAAAATACAGAAAACTAGCCGGGTGCGGTGGCGGGCGCCTGTAGTCCCAACTACTCGGGAGGCTGAGGCAGGAGAATGGCATGAACCCGGGAGGCGGAGCTTGCAGTGAGCTGAGATCTGGCCACTGCACTCCAGCCTGGGCGACAGAGCGAGACTCCGTCTCAAAAAAAAAAAAAAAAAAAAAAGAAAAAAACAACTCCATCAAAAAGTGGGTGAAGGATATGAACAGATACTTCTCAAAAGAAGACATTTATGCAGCCAACAGACATATGAAAAAATGCTCATCATCACTGGTCATCAGAGAAATGCAAATCAAAACCACAATGAGATCCCATCTCATGCCAGTTAGAATGGCGACCATTAAAAAGTCAGGAAACAACAGATGCTGGAGAGGATGTGAAGAAATGGGAACACTTTTACACTGTTGGTGGGGGTGTAAATTAGTTCAACCATTGTGGAAAACACTGTGGCAATTCTTCAAGGATCTAGAACTATAATTACCATTTGACCCAGCCATCCCATTACTAGGTATATACCCAAAGGATTCTAAATAATGCTATTATAAAGACACATGCACACATATGTTTACTGAGGCACTATTCACAATAGCAAAGACTTGGAACCAACCCAAATGTCCATCAATGATAGACTGGATTAAGAAAATGTGGCACATATACACCATGAAATACTATGCAGCCATAAAAAAGGATGAGTTCATGTCCTTTGCAGGGACATGGATGAAGCTGGAAGCTATCCTTCTCAGCAAACTGTCACAAGGACAGAAAACCAAACACCAGATGTTCTCACTCAAAGGTGGGAGTTGAACAATGAGAACACATGGACACAAAGTGGGGAACATCATACACTGGGGCCTGTCGGGGGATGGGGGGTTAGGGGAGATATAGCATTAGGAGAAATACCTAATGTAGATGACGAGTTAATGGGTGCAGCAAACCAACATGCCACATGTATACCCATGTAACAAACCTGCACGTTGTGCACGTGTACCCTAGAATTTAAAGAATAGAAAATAAAATATAATAAAATAAAATAAACTCCTATCAGATATGTGATTTGTAAATATTTTGTTCCATTCTTTGTGTTGTCTTTTCACTTTCATGATGGCGTCCTTTGATGCACAAAAGGTTTACATCTTGATGAATCTTAAATTTAGCTGATTAAAAAATAATTTAAAAATAGGCTGGGCATGGTGGCTTGTGCCTGTAATCCTAGCACTTTGGGATGTCAAGGCAGGAGGATCTCTTGAGCCCAGGAGTTCAAGTCCAGCCTGTACAACATAGGAAGACCCTGTCTCTAAAATAATAATAAAATAATAAATAATAAAATAATAGATAAATAAAATAATAAAATAATTTTAAAATTTTAAAAAGGTTTATATTTTGATAAAGTCAAACTCATCTGTTTTTTTCTTTGGTTGCTCATGATTTTGGTGTCATAACTAAGAGTCATATCCTATCCAAGGTACTGAAAATTTACACTTATGTTTTCTTCTACATAAACTTCTTACAAATGCTTTGCATGGCAAGTGCATAATAAAGACTTGTTAAGGCCGGGCACGGTGGCTCAAGCCTGTAATCCCAGCACTTTGGGAGGCCGAGACGGGCGGATCACGAGGTCAGGAGATCGAGACCATCCTGGCTAACACGGTGAAACCCCGTCTCTACTAAAAAAAATACAAAAAACTAGCGGGAGAGGTGGCGGGCGCCTGTAGTCCCAGCTACTCGGGAGGCTGAGGCAGGAGAATGGTGTAAACCCGGGAGGCGGAGCTTGCAGTGAGCCGAGATCGCGCCACTGCACTCCAGCCTGGGTGACAGAGCCAGACTCCGTCTCAAAAAAAAAAAAAAAAAAAAAAAAGACTTGTTAAATTTTGAATGAAAGATCAATGAGTGGGGGAGATTAGAAAAATTAATGTAGGCCAGGCACAGTGGCTCATGCCTATAATCCCAGCAATTTGGGAGGCCAAGTCAGGCGGATCACCTGAGGTCAGGAGTTCAAGACCAACCTGGCCAACACAGTGAAATCCTGCCTATACTAAAAATACAGAAATTAGCAGGGTGTGATGATGGGTGCCTGTAATCCCAGCTAGTCTAGGGAGGCTGAGGCAAGAGAATCTCTTGAACCTGGGAGGAAGAGGTTGCAGTGAGCCGAGATTGCACCATTGCACTCCAGCCTGAGTAACAGAGCAAGACTCCATCTCAAAAAAAAAAAAAAAGAAAAATTAATGTAATTTTTTTTCTTAAAATGTTTGCAGCTGGGAGCAGTGTCTCACACCTGCAATCCTAGTACTTTGGGACATCAAGGGAGGTGGATCACTTGAGGTCAGGAGTTAGAGACCAGCCTGGCCAACATGTTGAAACCCCATCTCTAATAAAAATACAAAAAATTAGCCAGGTGTGGTGGCAGGAGCCTATAGTTCCAGCTACTCCAGAGGCTGAGACAGGAGAATAGCTTGAACCTGGGAGGCAGAGGTTGCAGTGAGCCAAGATCACACCATTGCACTCCAATGTGGGTGACAAGAGTGAAACTCCATCTCAAAGGGAAAAAAAAAGTTTGAAGCTGGGTGTGGTGGCTCATGCCTGCAGTCCCAGCACTTTGGGAGGCCAAGGGGAACAGATCACTTGAGCCCAGGAATTCAAGATCAGCCTGGGTATCATGGTGAAACCCTGTCTCTACAAAAAAATACAATAATTAGCCTGGTGTGGTGGAGCACACCTGTAGTCCCAGTTACTGGGGAGGCTGAAGTGAGAAGATTGCTTGAGCCTGGGAGGTGGATGCTGGACTGAGCCATGACCATGCCACTGCACTCCAGCCTGGGCAACAGAGCAAGACCCTGCCTCAAAAAAAAAAAAAAAAGTTTGAATCTATGGAAAACTAAGCAAAGCAAAAAAAATGTGAATCTGGCTGGGCGCAGTGGCACTTTGGGAGGCTGAGGTGGATGGATAGCTTGAGGGCAGAAGTTCAAGACCAGCCTGGCCAACATGGCAAAATCCCCCCTCTACTAAAATACAAAATAAAAAGCTGGGCGTGGTGGCATGTACCTGTAATACCAGCCACTCAAGAAGCTAATGCAAGAGAGTTGCTTGAACGCAGGGGTTGCATTGTGCCAAGATCACACCGCTGCACTCCAGCCTGGGTGATCCTATTCATTTGGAATGTGCCAATGAACCAAAGACTCCCAGCCTCATGTAACTAACTTAATTACTTTTTTTTTTTTTTTTTTTTTTTGAGACAGAGTCTCACTCTGTTGCCCAGGCTGGAGTGCAGTGGCACAATCTCGGCTCACTGCAACCTCCACCTTCTGGGTTTAAGCAGTTCTCCTGCCTTAGCCTCACTAGTAGCTGGGATTACAGGCATGCACCACCACACCAAGTTAATTTTTGTATTTTGAGTTTTTAAATCTACAAACAACCTGCAGCTAATACCATACATAATGGTGAAAAACTAGATGCTTTTTCACTAAGATTAGGAAGAAGGCAAGGATATTCCTTCTCACTACTCCTTTCCAACATCATACTGAAAGTCCTAGCTAATGCAGTAAGACAAGAAAAGCAAGTAAAAGGCATACAGATTGCAAAGGAAGCAATAAAGCTCTTTGTTCACATGTGACATGATTGTCTATAGAAAATCTCAAAGAATTGACCAAAAAAAAAAAAAAAAACTCCTGGAATCAATAAGCAATTACATCAAGGTTCAGGATACTAGGTTAATATCCAAAGTCTATTGCTTTCCTATATGCCAGAAAGTAAAAACTGGATTTAAAATTAAAAACAATACATTAGCGCCAAAAGAATAAAATAGGTACATCTAACAAAATATATGCTAGAGCTGTATGAAGAAAACTTTAAAAAACTGATTAAAGAAATTGAAGAACTAACTAAATAAAAAGGTATACCATGTTCACGGATAGGAAGAGTCAATATTGCTGTCAGTTCTGCACAACTTGATGTATAGATTCCAATCAAAATCCTAGAAAGTTGTTTTTGTGAAAATTGACAAACCGATTCTATAGTATATATGGAGAAGCAAAAGACTCAGAGAAGCCAATACAATATTGAAAGGTTAGAACGAAGTCAGAGGACTGACACTACCCAACTTTAAGTCTTACCATAATTGAACTACAATAACTTTGAGCTACAGGAATCAAACCGTATTATTGGTGAAAAAATAGACAAAGAGATGAGTGCAATAGAGAACCCAGAAACAGACTTATACATATATAGTCATCTCACCTTTGACAAAGAAGTAAAAGCAATAGAACCGAGCAAATGGAGTCTTATCAGATGGTGCTGAAGCAATTGGATGTCTACACATTAAAAAAGTGAACCTAGACACAAACTTCATTCCTTTCACAAAAATTAAATCAAAATGGATCACAGCCCTAAATGTAAAATGCCAAACTACAAAATTCGTACAAGATAAGAGAAGAATATCTAGATAACCTTGGGGTTGGCAATGACTTTTTAGATACAACATGATGTATGAAAGAAAAAAATGACAAGCTGGAATTTAATAAAATTTAAAACTTCTGCTCTGCAAAAGACATCATCAGTAGAAAGACAAGCTATGTACTGGGAGAAAATATTTGCAAAGGACATATCTGATAAAACATACAAAGAACTTTTAAAACTCAACAGTAAGATAATGAACCAACTGATTTAAAAATGGCCAAAAATTCTTAATAAACATTTTTTCAAGATATACAGCTGGCAAATAAGCATAGGAAATATGTTTAACATGTAATTAAGGAATGCAAATTCAAGCAACAATGCCATACCACTACATTCCAATTAGAGTGGCTAACATCCAGCACTAAGTGCTGGAAAGGATGTGGGGCAATGGGAACTCTCAATCGTTGCTGGTGTGAATACAAAATGGCTCAGCCACCTTGAAAAACAGTTTGGCAGTTTTTTACAAAACTAAACATTCTCTTATCAGACAATGCAATAATTGTGTTCCTTGATATTTACCTAAATCAACTGAAAACGTATGTCTATACAAAAGCCTGTGTGCACATGAATGTTTATGGCAGTTTTATTCATAATTTCTAAAACTTGGAAGCAACTAAAGCAAATGAATAAACAAAAATACATTGTAATACATCCAGACAATGGAATATTATTTAGCAATAAGAAGAAATGAGCTGTGTAGCTACAAAAAGAATGGAGGAAACTTAAATGCATATTGCTAATTGGAAGAAACCAATCTGAAAAGGCTACATACTGTATGACCCCAACTATCTGACATTCTGAAAAAGATAGAACTATGGAGACAGTGAAGAGATCAGATCAGTGACTTCCAGGGATCTGGGGAGAGGAAAGGATAACTAGGTGGATCTATAAGATTTTTAGGGCAGCAAAACCATTTTGCATGATACTATAATGGCAGGTACATGTCATTATACATTTATCAAAACCCATAGAATGCACAACACAAAGCATGAACCCTAATGTAAACTATGAACTTCAATTGATAATGATGTGTCAATGTTGATTCATCATTTGTAACAAATATGCCACACTGGTGGGGAATGTCAACAATGGCGGCAAAATCATGTGTGTGTGTATTGTGTGAGGAAGGTGACTATGTGGGAACTCTGTACCTTCTGTTCAACTTTGCTGTTAGCCTAAAACTTTTCTAAAAATTAAAGTCTATTAAGTAATGTATGCATCAGTCATCATCAAAGTATTTTTTAGAGCTGGCCACGGTGATGCTCACCTGGAGTCCCAGCTACTCTGGAGGCTGAGGCAAGAGGATCGCTTCAGGCCAGGATTTCAAGGCTGTAGTGCACTAAAATCTTGCCTGTGAATAGCCACTGCACTCTAGCCCAGGCAATATTGCAAGACCTCGTTCCTAAAATTTTTTTAAGTATTTTTAGGCTCAAGCAGGTGCAGGGACTTACAGGCAGAGCAAGCCCCATCTCAGCTGTCCACAGCACAAAATAGAGGTTACCCTAGAGCATTTCCTCGCAGTCCAAAGGGGACTTTCTTATTTATTTTTACCAGTTTGTAGGGGAAACATTTAGTTCCTAGGAGGCCCAGGGACAAAGTCAGCTGAACAGCTGTAAGCCAGCTTCCTGGGAAGCTTTCCAAAAGCATGGCAGCATTCAGCCGTCTTGTTCCCAGGGGTGCCACCAACATCATGCTCTTGTAATGTGTGCTAGACATAGGACACACCTGTGGTCACCAACCTCTTGCCATTTTTCCTACTTGGTTTTTCATCTGATCTAGCCTATTGTGGACATTTTCCTGTTTAATTCTGTGTCTTATGTCCTTCCAGAGCGCTTGACACACACGACATGGAAACAGGATGTCATCTCCCCTTCCCAAGTCTTTCAAGGTCGGTGGTTCTCAATCTCAGCTACATGCTCAAATCTCCCGGGGAAGGCTGGTCACGGGGCTCATGCCTGGAATCCCAGCACTTTGAAAGGCTGAGATGGGAGGAACTCTTGAGCCCAAGAGTTCAAGAACAGCCTGGGCAACATAACAAGACCCAGTGTCTACAAATAAAAAAATTAGTTGGGCATGGTAGTGTGCCTGTAGTCCTAGCTGCTCAGAGGCAGAGATAGGAGGATTGCTTGAGCCCAGGAGTTTGAAGCTGCAGTGAGCCTTGATCACACCGCTGCCCTCCAGCCTGGACAACACAGCAAGAATCTGTCTCAAAAACATAAAAAATCTGGGGAGATTGAAAAAATTATAATACCTGCGACCCACCTCCTGACATTCTGATTTAATTGATCTAGGCATGGGTAGTTTCTCAACCTTCCTAGATGATTCTAATACGCAGCTAAGGTTGCAAATTACTGATCTCAGAGAGTCATTGAGATTCACACTGGCTCCAGCCAGTAATATAAATAGACTTGTAAAAGAGTTTTAAAGACACTCTTCCCTGCTCTATCCCATCCCTAGAGTACACAGGGAGGTTCTAAGAAACATTCTTTTATCAATTTACTTTTTATTTTTATTTGTTTGTTTGTTTGAGACAGAGTCTCACTCTGTCACTCAGGATGGAGTGCAGTGGCACTATCTCAGCTCACTGTAACCTCAGCCTCCTGGGTTCAAGCGATTCTCCTGCCTTAGCCTCCTGAAACTAGCTAGGATTACAGGCGTGAGCCACCACACCTGGCAAATTTTTGTATTTTCAGTAGAGACAGGGTTTCACCATGTTGGTCATGCTGGTCTTGAACTCCTGACCTCAAGTGATCTGCCCCCCTTAGCCTCCCAAGGTGCTGGGATTACATGGGTGAGCTGCTGCACCTGGCCCTATCCATTTATTAACTAATTTTAATAGACATATATATCTCGAACACCTACTAAGTATAAGCTAGGTGCTGAGAAAATACAGACACTTCCCTCGAAATGTTGAGTAATAAAAAGCACCATCAATGTAAATATCTCTAATACAAGGGACAAAGTTATAGGATCACCACTTATGGTTTTAGTTTGCACAGCACAAAAATCCTAAGTCACACTCCTTTTTACAAGCTCTGTCCTGACTCAGGGCTGTGTCAGCCAGAAAGAAGAGGAAGGCCTCTTTGTAATTTACCCTAAGATGCCCCAAAGGCTAGACGAAACCCTGGCCTCATGCAGAATAATCTCAGCTAGGTACTAGCACCATGCCTAGAATATGAGAGGTACTCTATTTTTCCATGTTTATTGAATAATTAAAAAGGGCTGCCCAGAAGTATTCAGAAGAGGGGATTCTGTCCAGGAGGATTAGGACCAGAAGGGCTGAAGCAGTGACGCTGGAGCAGGACTTTGAGGAATGACATGCCCCTTGGAGAACCAGAGGACAAGCATTCCTGGCAGGTGGGATGACCCACGGAGTAGAGAGTGGATATCTGAGGCATTTATAGCCTTTGAAACATAGCAGGAAGGGACCCCATGAAGCAGGCAAAGTGAGTTGGGGATAAGCAGTGGAGGGCTTGCTGTGAAGTTGAGAATTTTACCATATTGGGAGCAGTTGAAGGATTTCCAGCTAAGATGTAATGCAAACAGATTATGCTGGTGGCCCTGCAGAGGAAGGACTCAGGAGCAACTAGGGTAAGGCACAAGTAGCCACCCAAGACTCCAAGTAAGAGTTGGAAAGGTACTTAGTAGCCGTGAGAATCCCCAAGGAAACACTACAATTAGATTCCCAGGAGTTCTGAGTTATAGACTGTTTCTCCCTCAGCCCCATGCACGCTGTGCTCACATTCTGTGTCTAGGCTACCAAGGGCACCCTGTTTTCTGGTTGGCTATCATTACTTTTGCAGTGGGTAGAGCAACAGCCTTTGTGTATGTATCCTTAGACAATCTAATGCAATCAATAGTCAAAGAAATAAAGTTTTGAGAGAGCCTGGGCAACACAGGGAGACTCTGTCTCTACAAAAATACAAAAATGAGCCAGGCATGGTGGCACATGCCTGTAATCCCAGCTGCCCAGGAGACTGAGGTAGGAGAATCGCTTGAGCTCAAGAGTTTGAGGCTGCTGTTAGGGTTAGCCATGATCACACCATTGCACTTCAGCCTGGCAACACAGCAAGACCTAATCTCTACTTAAAAAAAAAAAAAAAAAAAAAATAGCAGGGCATGGTGGCTTTAAGAGGATATGACTTCTGAGACCCTCCAAAACTGTTTACAATTAATGGCAAAAGGGCCAGGTGCAGTGGCTCATGCCTGCAATCCCAGCACTTTGGGAGGCTGAGGTGGACAGACTGCTTGAGTGAGCCCAGGAGTTTGAGACTAGCCTGGGTAACATGGTGAAACTACATCTCTACAAAAATTACAAAAATTAGCTGGGCAAGGTGGTGCACACCTGTGGTCCCAGCTACTCGGGAGGTTGAGGTGGGAGGACTTGAGCCCAGGACTTCAAGGCTGCAATGAGCCATGATCACACCACTGTACTCCAGCCTGGGTGACAGAGCAAGACCCTGTCTCAAAGGAAAAGAAAAAAAAAAAAAGCAAAAGGAAATCAACGACAAAAGAAACCCTTAATCAGAGGGAGATCAAATGACTAATTGTCATTCCCTTCCTTCCAGAGAGCTATGAACCTGTAAGAAACATCCACAAACTAAACCATGAAAACCAGAGTGTAAATAAGCTTCCCCTACATTTTTTGGGTCTTCCTATATTTTGGAGACTCCAAGTAATTTTATTTAGCCTCAGAAGTGACAGTGCAAAGTTGGGCATGGTGGCTCACGCCTGTAATCCCAGCACTTTGGAAGGTAGAGGTGGGCGGATCACCTGAGGTCAGGAGTTCAAGACCAGCCTGGCCAACATGGTGAAACCCCATCTCTACTAAAAATACAAAAATTCACCAGGCGTGGTGGCAGGCGCCTGTAATCCCAACTACTTGGGAGACTGAGGCAGGAGAATGGCTTGAACCCAGGAGGCAGAGGTTGCAGTGAGCTGAGATTGAGCCATTGCACTCCAGCCTGGGCAACAAGAGCAAAACTCCGTCTCAAAAAGTAACTAAATAAACAAAAGTGGCAGTGCAATACCCAAAGTCCCCTGCAAGAAAGAATTTGTGTTCATTTCCTGAGATTTACATGTGAAATAAGTAGAAGTAAAGGATGATTTTATGCTCTTATTTCTACACATTCTCTCATGAAGTCTGAATGCTTTTATTGAAATGTAAAATATTTTATAGTAGCTTGTCTTCTGTCACTTAAACAAACAAAAATTATCAGGTCCCATCTGTACTGCTAAACCAGAATGTCTAGAAATAGGGCTGAGAAATGTGTATTTTAACAAGCTCCCAGCTGATTTCACCTATTGACTTTCTGACTTCAGGCATCTACATAACCTTTGCCCTGTTCACATTGCTTTGTTGCTATTATTGACTCAAATTATTTTAGATTAATTAACTTTAACATTTTACTCATCCTAATCAATATCCATTAAATCATGGGTTTGATGCATCTTTAAAAATACACATCAAAAAACTATTTTAAAAATCCATTTGTGGACTGAATAAAATCAGCTCCTGTACCACCCTACTACTGCTTCCCAAAGCGGCAAGTTTGGGCCCAAATCAATTAAAGCCAAACGTCGGTGCCATTTCCCTCTTTTTTCACAACCCCGCTTGCTAGGACTGGGGATGTCTCACAGCCCTGTGGAAAGCCCCTTGCTGCCAAGAGGTTCCCTTCTCCCCCTCTTTTTCCCCTGCCTATATCCTTCTGTCACCCCAACAAACCTGACTCTTGAGCTATACCTGACTTAGAATAGTGTCACTGAAGCATGTTAGTGAATGTTAGCATGTAATTTGGTGATGGGTAGCAGGTTTAGTCTTTAATATGCAAAAGTGGTTTTCTAAGAGTGGGACTCTTTTCCAAGTAGACATGTTTGTAGAGCCCTTTTCCTTTCTTTTTTAAATTTTTAATAGAGATGGAGGCTCTCTTTGTTGCCCAGGCGGGCCTCGAACTCCTGGGCTCAAGTGATCCTCCAGCCTTGGCCCCCTAAAGTGCTGAGATTACAGGTGTGAGCCACCGTGCCTGACCCATAGATTCCTTCTCATCCAGACACCTTGTGCATCTCTTCAGCCTCGCTTCTCTTCATCTCTCCTCACTCGCTAGTTTTTTAATCATTGGAACACAACGTCCTCTCTTTTAATACACAAGCTTCCTGCTGCCCCACAGCCTTTGCATTTGTTTTCCTTCCACTAGATTTTCATGTGGCTGGCACCTACACATTTCTCTTGGTTTCAGCTTAAATGTCACCTCTTTCCTATAAGCAGCCGCTGACCAACCAGCTAAAGCTACACCACTTCCTATCCCCCAACAAACACCTCTACCTCAGTAGTTCTCAACTGTGCCCGAGGGGACGTTGTTGGTTGTCACCACTGGAGTATGTGACTGGCATCTAGTGGGTGGAGGCCAGGGATGACGCTAAATACCTTAGAATGCACAGGATAGCCCCCTACAACAGAGATTTCTGTCCCCAAATGCCATAGTTGAGAAGTCAGTCTCTATCACAAGATTATTTCTCTTAGTAATAAACAGTATCAGAAGTCATGGGTTTTGTATTTCTTCCCTAAGCTCCTTAGAACCTGGAGTTCAGGGTTGTTTCGTGAAGAGCACCTGACACCTATGTGACTTGCCACAAATTGATCCACTTTGACTAGAGCTCACGGCAAGTTGCAGATGCCTGACCCAGACTAAAGGATGAGCCAGAGAAAATGTCGAGTTGGTTTTCAAATTTGTTCCATTGTTGTTTTGTTAAAACAAAGCTGTTTTGTTTTCAAGAGACAAACAAAAACAACTTTTATTAATGAGCACGCATACAAATAAACCTAGACAACCACCAAGGGTCCCTCACAGTTTCACGTATCCACAGAATTATTTGATCTTTAAAGCCATCAGTGAAAGATTAGTTCTGCTGCTTGTTAAAGTTGTGCAAAATTTCTCAATTTAAACATACACTCTTTTTTTTTTTTTTTCTTTTTTGAGACGGAGTCTCGCTGTGTGGCCCAGGCTGGAGTGCAGTGGCCGCATCTCAGCTCACTGCAAGCTGCGCCTCCCAGATTCACGCCATTCTCCTGCCTCAGCCTCCCGAGTAGCTGGGACTACAGGCACCCGCCATCTCGCCCGGCTAGTTTTTTTGTATTTTTTAGTAGAGACGGGGTTTCACCGTGTTAGCCAGGATGGTCTTGATCTCCTAACCTCGTGATCCGCCCGTCTCAGCCTCCCAAAGTGCTGGGATTACAGGCTTGAGCCACCGCGCCCGGCTCTAAAAATACAGTCTTAATCATACCAGTGTTCTAATGTCCCAAAACTGATTGTAGGTAATGGAATCTCAACAATACCTTAAATAATAATAATAATAAATTCAATGTAATCTACAAGATTAATATATTTAAAGGAAAATAGTTCATTCACTAAATTCCTCCCCTTTCTTCCTTCTTACCTATTCTCCCTCTCACTTGACAATTTTTTTCTACAGTATATGACGATAGCCAAATTACCCAGTATCAACCGTTTCAGAGAAGAAATGTTATTTTAAAAGATACCATACAGCAAGAGACTTATAGGTGTAACACCACTGAAATTATTTACTAAGCCCTGGCCGGGCACGGTGACTCACACCTGCAATTCCAATACTTTGGGAGGCTGAGGCAGGCAGATCACTTGAGGTCAGGAGTTCAAGACCACCCTGGCCAATATGGTGGAACTCTGTCTCTACTAAAAATACAAAAATTAAGTGGACATGGTGGCTATCCCAGCTACTCAGGAGGCTGAGGCAGGAGAATTGCTTGAGCCCGGGAGGCGGAGGTTGCAGTGAGCCAAGATTGTGCCACTACACTCTAGCCTGGATGACAGAGCCAGATTCTGTCTCAAAAGAAAAAAAAAATTATTTACCAAGCTGTGTTTTCGTAGTGTTTTTTAATTCTCCAAACTGCTTCAGTATCTGTAGTGTACTTTACATTTCAAAGACTTCTCACGTGTAACATTTCATTGGAATTACCACTGTATGTCATAGTTGATATGGAAATTATTACATCTAACAGATGAAGAAAATGTAGACATAAAGAACCTTTTGCTTTAATGTCATCCAGTGTAACTGCTAAGAGTTAGGATTAGACTTAAATCCTATTCCTAATTCTGTATACTACCCTAAACTCCTAAGCCCCCATACATTGTACTTCACAGAATGCTACTAGTACTGTGCTCATGCATTCCAACAAGTTTTGGAAATGTTGTGTTAAGCAAAGCTAACCAGATTCCCGGAGTCTTTATCATGCATCATAAATCCCCAGGAAGGATCCAGAGAATAGAGCAGGTGCCATAAAGTTAAAAACCCCACACCTGCCAGCCAGGTAACAAAGGGGAGCATGCAGTAAGGACTTGGGGATTAGAGGGCCATCTAGTGGGGTCTTGGTCACATAGCAATCCAGTCCAATCTTGCCAGGTCTTTCCAGAGAAGCTACAAATCTTGGCTTTAATTTCGAATCTCCAGTTTTGTGCATGTTGCCTTAAATTTGAGGGGGAAAAAAAGACACTACAGTTTAAAAAAATAATAAAATTTTTGACCAGATCAGGCCAGCCACATTTGGGAAAACTGAAATACCATACATCACTATCTTATTTGCCCACAGAATTTTCCTTCAAAGGACCTATAATTTCCTAGAACGATAACAGTGTTAAAAATGTTGCTTCTGGCTGGGCACGGTGGCTGATGCCTGTAATCCCAACACTTTTGGGAGGCCAAGGTGGGTGGCTCACCTGAGGTCAGGAGTTGGAGGCCAGCCTGGCCAATATGGTGAAACCCCGTCTCTACTAAAAATAAAAAAATAAGCCGGGCATGGTGGTGGGCATCTGTAATCCCAGCTACTCAGGAGGCTGAGGCAGGAGAATCACTTGAACCTGGGAGGCGGAGGTTGCAGTGAGCTAAGATTGCACCATTGCATTTCAGCCTGGGTGACAAGGAAAAAACTCCATCTCAAAAAAACAGAAACAAAAAGTTTCCTCTGAAAGCAAGCATCCTGTTGTCCCAGACAACTATGGTATGGGTAGCTCTGAACCTCAACCACGAATTATTTCAGAGTTTACTCAAACTGAAATTGAAATTAATACCCAGCCTTAACTATTCATGTAGAAATATTTTTTTTCTGACAAATCTAGCCCTTGCAAATCTATACTTTTGTTTTGTTTTGTTTTGTTTTGTTTTAAGATGGAGTTTTGCTCCTGTTGCCCAGGCTGGATGCAGTGGCACTATCTCAGTTCACCACAACCTCCACCTCCCGTGTTCAAGTGATTCTCCTGCCTCAGCCTCCCAAGTAGCTGTGATTACAGGCATGCACCACCGTGCCCGGCTAATTTTGTATTTCTAGTAGAGATGGGGTTTCTCCATGTTGGTCAGGCTGGTCTCGAACTCCCATCCTCTGGTGATCCACCTGCCTCAGCCTTCCAAAGTGTTGGGATTACAGGTGTGAGCTACGGTGCCTGGCCGGCAAATATATACTTCTAAACAATTATACTGGTTTAGTATAATTGTTTTTTTATATTGTTTTTTTATATTGACTAAAGATATCATTACAATAAGCCTAACTGAATTGTCAAAAAAAAAAATACAGGAATTGATTAGATATGAGAAAGACACTTTGCCTTTCCAAAACAATTTTATCTTTTTTTTTTTCTTAAATTTTTTTCTTAATAGAGAGGGGGTCTTGCCATGTTGCCCAGGCTGGTCTCAAACTTCTGGGCTCAAGCTATCTGCCCACCTTGGCTTCCCAAAGTGCTGGGATTACAGGAATGAGCCACGGCACTAGCCTCCAAAACAATTTTAAACATAAAAGTGGTTTGGAGACAATTTAAAATTTGGGTCAAAACTAGTGGGTTTCAAACACTTGTATCTGCAATGTAACTTGTAAGGCAGAAAAGGCAGCCCTTTCCCCACTCCAGCCTTTTTTTTTTTTTTTTTTTTTTTTTTGCTTTTATTTCTGACCTTCTTGGTTCTAAAAATTTGTTCAGAAAGCCTGGTGGTTGTTTAAATGCTTAGCACCGTGACACACATGTGATAAAAATTGCATAAATGGGCTGGGCATGGTGGCTCATGCCTGTAATCCCAGCACTTTGGAAGGCCAAGGCGGCTGGATCGCCTGAGGTCAGGAGTTCGAGATCATTCTGGCCAACATGGTGAAAGCCTGTCTCTACTAAAAAAAATACAAAAAATTAGCTGAGCATAGTGGCAGACACCTATAATCCCAGCTACTTGTGAGGCTGAGGCAAGAGAATCACTTGAACCCGGGAGATGGACGTTACAGTGAGCCAAGATTTCGCCATTGCACTGCAGCCTGGGCAACAAGAGCAAAGCTTCATCTAAAAAAAAAAAAAAAAAAAAAAAAAAAATTGCATAAATGTGTTGAATCACCTGGCAAATGATTTTCTTTCCCTGGTATCTACGTGTTCCATACTATTGTCACCTCTTTTAACTGGTAAAATAGCTACCCCAATTCAGAGATCCAGTACTTAATGCATCACATTTCCAGAGTCATGAAAAAACAGCCATACCTGTTAGGGTGAATTAAACTCACTTTATTTCCCCATGGAGGAAATTAAAACCCATGATTTGAAACCTTTGGAAAACACAGGAAATGCAACATTTGGAAGTATAATATAGAAACAAGAGATTATCATGTAATGCTTCCAAATGAAGTATCACATTGGATTTGCTGATTTTTAAGACAGATTTCCCTCTTCTGCACAGCTCTGATGGCCAAGATAGAAGTTCATTTGCTATGTTTCCAGTGACTATTCTCTCTGATGGATACAGGATTTATGGGGTCTAAAGAGAACATACAATTCTAAAGTGTTCATGTTTGACAGAGAACTCTACAATGATCAGAAGGATTGATTGAGCCTGTTTTAGCACAAAAAATTAGGACTACATTAATGATAAGGCTGACTATACACAGTTTGGAACGAGAGAGTTACTCTACCCAGTGTCACTGACGTGTTGGAATGCCAGATGAAACTGAAACAGAAAAATTGTCTTGGAGTCTAAAAGACGTCTGATATGTTCAGTCTTCTGCAGTCATGGGCGTAAACTCTCAAAGAGCACCACTGGGTCTTGGTTCATGGCATAAAGATTATTCTCAATGTAGATATTGTCTTCTGCGTGGACTTCCTTTTTAACTGCATTTTGCAAAGTTTTAATTTGATGGCTGCTAAATGAAACACTGTAGAAAGAGTTGTTGAAGAATAACATGAGTAAGAAAAAAAAAAAGGCAGACCACTTCTCACATATGAGCTGCACTTTTGTTTATGATCAGGCAATATCAGGTATTCGAGACTATAGGAGCCCGGTTCACACAAAGAATAAAATAAATAGTGCTTTTCTAGAGTTGTAAAAAGTGGGGCTCTTATTATTAAGTTGAAGAAAAGTCTGTTTAATAAGCAGCTAGACAGACAACCTAAGAAGTATTGAAAAACTCAGACTGGTCTCTTTGCAACTCACATAATAGAATACAAAAATGGAAAATCTAAAAATACAGAGCTGTGACTTCAAACTAAGTGGCTGAATCAAGATGCACATTTTCAAATGTGGCTAAGAATTGGGTGACTGGTGTTTTTCCAACTGTGGCTTGTGATCCTTTCAGAGAGGGTTTTTAAATCTATTTAACAATCGACATCCTACATTCAAGATAAAAACAGAATAGAGAAACATTGCATATAGTTAAATTGTACTGTTTCACAAGTGTACACTGGATCATAGTGTTAAAAATCTTCCTGTGCTGGGTGCAGTAGCTCATGCCTCTAATCCCAGCACTTTGGGAGGCCATGGCAGGAGGATCCCTTGAGGCCAGGAGCTTGAGGCCAGCGTGAGCAACATAGCGAGGCCCCATCTCTACGAAAATTTTTTTTAATTAGCCAGATGTGGTGGCTTGTGCCTATAATCCTGGCTACTCGGGAGGCTGAGACAGGAGAATCACTTAAACCTGGGAGGTGGAGGTTGCAGTGAGCCGATATCACACCACTGCACTCCAGCCTGGGCAACAGAATGAGACTCTGTCTCAAAAAAAGAAATCAGTAGAAAGAGTGGAAATACAAGTTAGGGATGAAGGTGGAATTAATTTTAACTTATGTGTAGCGTTTGATGTAACTGCTTATTTTTATATAATATATTTGTATATAGTGACTATTTGTTAACAAAGCCTGCCCCCAAAGTATGGACCTTGTCTTCATTCAG
Source organism: Macaca nemestrina (assembly GCF_043159975.1). Taxonomy (NCBI): domain Eukaryota; kingdom Metazoa; phylum Chordata; class Mammalia; order Primates; family Cercopithecidae; genus Macaca; species Macaca nemestrina. Next base: position 23,356,396 of record NC_092130.1, on the reverse strand, counting down.
CTGCAGATGAAACACATGTTCACACATTTAAAGAACCATGAAAAACAAAGCTCCACTGTGGTCCCTCAACAGGTCACTCATCCATGTGTGAAGACATTTAGTTTAAGTGTCAATGAGCTCAAATGACTCAGTGTGATAGAACTGCCAAGAAGATAATGTTATGAGGAAATGTTCATAATTTGTTAGTGTGGTTTTTTTTTTTTTTTTGCTTTTTTTATACTTTACACATTTCTCTGTCATTCCAGAAATATTTATGAGCACGGATTCCTGAGATTGAGTCCTTCATATGCTATGTGATGTGACCTTAGATGTCACTCAACATTTCTGAAACTGTTTTCCAATCTGTAAAATGAGAATAGTGCCTCTCTCACAGTTTATTGCTGTAAAGGGCTTGATTGCAATAACAAAAGTCGATGTATATTAAGCACTTACAATATGCTGGTCACTGTTCAGACAGGTTCTGTGGATTGGCTTGGGTAATTAACTCAGACTCAGGAAAGTCCGTATACAAGCATCCAGTGAAGGAGACCTAGGCTTAATAGATGGAAGCCTAAGTAAGAGGGATGGGATTCTGAATTAAAGAAAGTCCTTGCTTAAAACTCAACCTGTATCAAATGAAGCAGGCTGGATGGCTTCAGAACTAGGTAGTTGTCTCCTACCATTACAGGCAATGGGGCAGATGGCCTCGGGGCATAGATGCAGTAAAGGGTATTTAAATTGCAACTGGCACCGGGCGCAGTGGCTCACGCCTGTAATCCCAGCACTTTGGGAGGCCAAGGTAAGCAGGTCACCTGGGGTGAGGAGTTCGAGACCAGCCTGACTAACATGGCAAAACCCCGTCTCTACTAAAAATACAAAAATTAGCCGGGCATGGTGGCAGGTGCCTGTGATCCCAGCTACTCAGCAGGCTAAGGCTGGAGAATTGCTTAAATTCAAGAGGTGGAGGTTGCAGATCGCACCATTGCACTCCAGCCTGGGCGTCTCAAAAAAAAAAAAAAAAAAAAAAAAAAAAAAAAAAAAAAAAAAAAAAAAAAGCAACTGGGCAGCAGGATAGACTGAAAGGTCTTTAAAAGCAAATTCAAGAGCCTGCAAGGCTAGACAGCTAATATAGATCAGTGGAGCAGGCTGGGTAGGGAGCAGCAGGGAATGACGGAAGCTGTAGAAAACTGGAGGCACTTGCCCTACCTCAGTACCTTTGCACTCACTGCTCCTGCAGCCAGGAGTTATCTTCCTCCAAATTAGCTGCTTTCCTGGTGCTCAAACAGACCCTCATCCTGTTCTATAGTCCCCATGCTGTTTATCTGTAAGGACGTAAAAGAACCATGCTTATTTGCTTACATGGTTTTTGTCTGTTTCATTCATCTCTTTGGAATATAATAGTCAATAAACACTCAGTAAGACAAAGCATTGAATATGGTGAAACCCCATCTCTATTAAAAATACGAAAAAATGGCTCGGTGCAGTGGCTCATGCCTGTAATCCCAGCACTTTGGGAGGCCGAGGCAGGCAGATCACCAGAGGTCAGGAGTTTGAAACCAGCCTGACCAACATGGAGAAACCCCATCTCTACTAAAAATACAAAATTAGCCGGGTGTGGTGGTACATGCCTGTAATCCCAGCTACTCGGGAGACTGAGGCAGGAGAATCACTTGAACCCGGGAGGCAGAGCTTGTGGTGAGCCAAGATGGTGCCATTGCACTCCAGCCTGGGCAACAAGACTGAAACTTGGTCTCAAAAAAAAAAAAAAAAAAGACAAAGCATTAAACAAAATAAAAGAGCAAACTAAAGCAACAACTCATTCAATGTTTGGTCCCGTCGAGCAAATCTTGCAATTTAGTTATCTTGCCCTATGGGGTTAGCTTAGGACTGAGAAGCTCCCTCTGTACCAGCTCTGTCACAACTCCAGGGAAATACACAAAGCTACAAATATCACTGGAAGGTGTAAATAATAGAATTGCTCATTAAAGTAGACCGTCAGGATCCAAGGTATATGATGGAGAGTTTAGGAGAGAGACAGAAATCTGTTTTTATTTTACCAGAGTAGGAACCTCAAAAGTTTTAACAGAAATACTTTCAAGCTTACCTTAGTTGTTGAATCTCCTTTTTGAAGAAATACTCTAAATTACAGGGGTGGGGAGAGAGGAGTTGAAGAGAAAATTAAACATCTCAGCAAGAGTTTATAATATTTTTTCAATCAAGTGTATTATTTCTGTTATTACTTGGATTTTTCTCTGGTACCTTGAGGTATCTCCTTCCCATGTCCCTTTTGATTCCATAGGACCCAAACAAGCCATTTACTGTACAGTATCTCAATTTCATTAATGCTTTGGTGTATTCATCCACATATCCTCCCTAACTTTAATGCAATTCTTAAATTATCTTTCATTTTTAAAAAATGAGTAAGTCCAAGATCCTTCTGATGGGCTGCTGAACAACAGGCATCAACCAAGATTTGTTTCAGATGAACTGGGTCACAAGGCCATATACTTTAAAAGTCACCTCTATCGAAGGATACCTTTGCAAGAGTTTGTACTACCAATCATCTCTCTCCTAACGAAGGAAATAATGAGTTATTTTTGCTTAAGGAGGAAAGCATATTTTAAGGTCATTAGGGTTCAGAATACAAAACCCTCAAACAGGCTTCTTTGGACTTCAAAGTGAGAGTACCTGGGGAGGAGCATATGCAGGGAAGGGCTTTCTCTGAAGCTCCCCTATCTAGCTAAAGGCCAGATCCTCCAGAAGATACTCTGTTGTTGTGAATCCTTTCCCCAGATACCTCATCAATGGTGGCAGGGTTGGGGGGGATGGGGGCGGGGAATTGATGCACATCACAGGGAGAAGACTAGAGCTGACAACACATCCAGAGTCCAGAGGAATTTGTCCCTCCCTATAGTCTGTTCTTTGGGCCCATTCATCTCCCCTAAAAATCATTTACTCTTCCTCTAAAATTGCCCACATCCATCACTTTTCTCTCCCCTAAGAAAAGAGTATTTAAGGCCGGGTGCAGTGGCTTATGCCTGTAATCCCAGCACTTTGGGAGGTGAAGGCAGGCGGATCACGATGTCAGGAGTTCAAGCCCAGCCTGACCAACATGGTGAAACCCCATCTCTACTAAAAATACAAAAATTATCCGGGTGTGGGGGCATGCGCCAGTAAACCCAGGTACTCAGGAGGCTGAGGCAGGAGAATTGCTTGAACCTGGGAGGCAGAGACTGCAGTGAGCTTGAAGGGAGCCAGCCCCTCCACACCTGTGGGTATTTCTCATCAGGTGGGATGAGAGACTGAGAAAAGAAATAAGACACAAAGTATGGAGAAAGAACAGTGGGCCCAGGGGACCGGCGCTCAGCATATGGAGGACACACGCTGGCACTGGTCTCTGAGTTCTCTCAGAATTTATTGATCACTATCTCTACTATCTCAGTGAGGGGGACGTGGCAGGACTATAGGGTAATTGTGGGGAGAGGGTCAGCAGGAAAACATGTGAGCAAAGGTGTCTGTGTCATAAATAAGTTTAAGGAAAAGTGCTGTGCCTTGATGTGCACATAGGCCAGTTTGACTTTACACAAGCATCTCAGTGCAGTAAAGAGCAGTATTGCCACCAGCATGTCTCACCTCCAGCTATAAGGCGGTTTTCTCCTATCTCAGTAAACAGAATGTACGATCGGGTTTTACATCGAGACATTCCATTCCCAGGGACAAGCAGGAGACAGATGCCTTCCTCTTATCTCAAATGCAAAGGCCTTCCTCTTTCACTAATCCTCCTCAGCACAGACCCTTTATGAGTGTCGGACTGGGGGACCATCAGGTCTTTCCCTTCCCACGAGGCCATATCTCAGACTGTCTCAGTGGGGAGAAACCTTGGACAATACCCAGGCTTTCTTGGGCAGAGGTCCCTGTGGCCTTCCGCATTGCATTGTGTCCCTGGGTACTCGAGACTGGAGAATGGCGATGACTTTTACCAAGAATACTGCCTGCAAACACATGTTTAACAAAGCACATCCTGCACAGCCCTAAATCCATTAAACCTTGAGTCAACGCAGCACATCTTTCTGCGAGCACAGGGTTGGGGTTAGGGTTACAGATTAACAGCATCTCAAGGCAGAAGAATTTTTATTAGTACAGAACAAAACGGAGTTTCTTATGTCTTCTTCTTTCTACATAGACACAGTAACAGTCTGATCTCTCTTTCTTTCCCCCACAGAACTGAGATCACACCACTGCACTCCAGCCTGTGTGACAGGGTGAGAGACTCTGCCTCAAAAAGAAGGAAAGAAAAGGGTATTTAAGCTCCAGTCATCTGGCCCTTTCTTCCATCTCATATTTTGTGTGGCTTCTGTACACATAATAAATACGTATTCCTTTTCTCCTGTTAATCTCCTAATAATCTATTTTTTTCAGCGTACTCAAGTACGTACTCAAGTACTTTCAGAGGGAAAGTTTGAACTTCCCTGAAAGGTATTTTACCCAATTTCTAAATAATCACTTTGACTACCCAAGCTCCAAAATAATTATGTAAAAACTTCCTCAAATTTGTCAAACATGCTCTTAATTTTCTGATTGTCCTCTGCCCAGAGCCATGAACTAGATCAGTTATGGCTTCAAATACCACATCTTGCAAAACAGCTAACTGGGGTTCTTTTACCAGAGGCAGGTTATACTGAGACAAACACACACACACAACTAGCAGAAGGGAGACATGAAGACATGAAGTGGTTGCTTTTTGAAAACTTTTGTTTTACTTTTTTAGTCTTTGTCTTGCTATCAGTTTCCCCACCCAATGTCTCATGTGCCTCTTCTGCTAAATGAGTGTTGTAAAATTTTAACAATATCACCCCCACAGTGACAAAAATTAGATCTCGTAGGGCGGAGAGACTAAATCTTATATATCACAATGGTGTATTGACTTCCAGATCTCAACACTACCCAATAAACTCCTATTTCTTGATACAGTTGGCCCTCGATAGCCACAGGTTTGGCATCCTCAGTTTCAACCACTCACAAATTGAAAATTAAAAAAAATAAAAATAAAAAAATAAAAATAATACACAACAATAATAATACAGATGAAAACAATACAATATAACAACTATTTACCTGACATTTACCTTGTATATTAGGTGTTCTAAGTAATCTAGAAAAGATTTAAAGTGTACTGGAGGAAGTTAGTAGGCTATGTGCAAATACTACACCATTTTATAAGGGACTTGAGCATCTGCAGATTTTGGAATCGAGGAGCTCTGGAACCAATCTCCCAATGGTACTGAGGAATATCTGTATTTAATTTTTCTTGGCCTGGCATTGTGACTCATGCCTGTAATCCTAGCACTTTGGGAGGCCGAGGCATGCAGATCACCTGAGGTCAGAGTTTGAGACCAGCCTAGCCAACATGGCAAAACCCCGTCTCTATTAAAAATACAAAAATTCGGCCGGGCGCCGTGACTCACGCCTGTAATCACAGCACTTTGGGAGGCCAATGTGGGTGGATCACGAGGTCAGGAGATTGAGACCATCGTGACTAACACAGTGAAACCCCGTCTCTACTAAAAAATACAAAAAATTAGCCAGGCGTGGTGGCAGGTACCTGTAGTCCCAACTACTTGGGAGGCAGAGGCAGGAGGTGGAGGTTGCAGTGAGCCAAGATCGTGCCGTTGCACTACAGCCTGTGAGACAAGAGAGAAACTCTGTCTCAAAAAAATTCTTATAGAATTAAATTTTTTCCATAGGGGAATAATAATTGAAAAATAATAAGTTTAAAAAAATAGTGGTTTTAAGTGAAAACTCCACTAGAATGTAAGTTCCATGAGAGTTATAAAGATTTATGGCAAAAGGATCTTTCTAACTACGATTACAGTTTAAGATTGCTGTGCCCTTGTCATGTGCCAGGAACCATTCTCAGTGCTTTTTCTTCTTGTTCTTTTCCTTTTATTTTAGAGACAATGTCTCACTCTGTTGTCCAGGCTGGTTTTGAACTCCTGGTCTCAAGCAATCCTCCTGCCTCAGCCTCCCAAAATGCTGGGATTACAGACATGAGCCACTGGTCCTGGCTGGTGGTGTTTTTTGTTGTTTTTTTTTTTTTTTTCATTTTTTTTAACGAGATGGGGTCCCACCATGTTGCCCAGGCTAGTCTTGAACTCCTGGGCTCAACCAATCCTCCTGCCTCACTCAGCCTCCCAAGTAGCTAGGATTACAGGCATACGACCTCCCATTCTTAGTGCTTTGTAGGTCCTAATGCATTTAAACTTCATTTCCCTTCCCCCTTGAGGTAGATGGTATTACCATGTGCCTTTTACAAATGAGGATTTAGGGACAAAGGGAAGTCGTGTGAAATCAAAATCACGTGGCTTATGAAACTAGTGAACCCAGGCAAATTGGCCGTACATCCCTTGCTCTAGTCCCTTAGGAACAATCTTGAAATGACTTACTTTTGGCAATGACGACACCCAAAACAGCAAGAAGCACCAAGACAGAAATACAGACTCCAGCATAGATTCCTTCAGTGGTGTTGACCATCTGTGGACTATGTTCTGGGGACAATTGCTAAGGAAACAACAACAGATCAAAAAAGCATCTTGTTAGAAAGTTATGAAGAGAAAACGTTTCCCAGAATCACTTACCCAGCCGTATTTACCTGTATTGGTGCTTGGGGACTTCTGGAACATAAGGGTAAGACCAAATGATCTGAGTTTATAACCCTATGGTGAAAATCTAGGACAATTTGAAATTCAAAACATATTTTACAATGATGGGGGTGTTTTCTAGCTTGCTTGAGGTCGTATTTACATAGGTGCACACATTTGTCAAAACTAAAACTGTATGCTTAAAATGGGTTTGTATGTAAATTTTTTAATTTACTGTTTTGAAAGTCAATAGGTTATATCCATAAATACATCCTCTTGTGATATTTAAAAGAAAAAATGTTGGGCGTGGTGGCTCATGTCTGTAATCCCAGCACTTTGGGAGCCCAGGCAGGTGGATCACCTGAGGTCAGGTGTTTGAGACCAGCCTGGGCAACATGGTGAAACCCCATCTCTACTAAAAATACAAAAATTAGCTGGGCGTGGTGGTGCATGCCTGTAATCCCAGCTACTTGGGAGGCTGAGGCAGGAAAAATTGCTTGAACCCAGGAGGCAGAGGTTGCAGTGAGCCAAGATTTCGCCACTGCTCTCCAGCCTGGGCAACAGAGTGAGACTCCATCTCAAAAAAAAAGAAAAAAGAAAAAGAAAATTTTGTTTATATAAATTGACTTGATGTGATGTTATCTTAATGTGCTCAGTTATTGAATTTTGTCCTTGATTATAGTCCTTACTTGTCTTTTTACCTGTAATTGAAGATTCTGTCTCTATCTATATAAATAGATTTGAGAGTAGGTGCACGCAGACATGGCTATGATTAACAATTCAATGCTAAACGATCATGCAGAAATGTAGAATTGTCTAAGTCTTCTGGTGCCTATCACAAGAGATCATTACCTCCTGGAATAGGCCTGAAATGTGCCAGGCGTCATGCTAGTCCCCCTTTCATGACTTAGTTCTAATCCTAAAGAGAGTCCACCGGGTAGGTATTTTAATAGAAGGAAAGGGGAGAATCTGAGTGAAGGCCAAGTCTTCTCATTTATAAAAGCTTAATCTCTGGAGTTAGAATCCCAGGTCTTGACCAGGCACGGTGGCTCACGCCTGTAATCCCAGCACTTTGGGAGGCCGAGGCGGGCGGATCACAAGGTCAGGAGATCGAGACCATCCTAGCTAACATGGTGAAACCCCGTCTGTACTAAAAATATAAAAAATTAGCTGGGCATGGTGGTGGGCACCTGTAGTCCCAGCTACTTGGGCAGCTGAGGCAGGAGAATGGCGTGAACCTGGGAAGCAGAGCTTGCAGTGAGCCAAGACGGCCACTGTACTCCAGCCTGGGCGACAGAGCGAGACTCCGTCTCAACAACAACAACAAAAAGAATCCCAGGTCCTCTAGTTAGTCACTATGTGCCCATGGACAAACTGTTTAGCCTCTCTGGACCTATTTCTATATCTAGCAACAGTAGATTCAATAGGGTTCTTTGCAAGGGTACTTTTAGGTACTTCCTGGTAAACGCATGAATATAGTGGAGTAACAGCATTTGAGCCATGCTTGCTAAGAAGTGGCATAGCCAGTGTCTGGGAGTACAAAACTGCGTTGTTATTACTTTACCTATGGGGTGGGAGGGAAATGTAATGTGGGTAGATGGAGAATGGGGTTTCAGGAGGCAGGATTTGCTTTCAGTTTTTAATTACAATACACAAATACTGCATGCTCATTTTAGAATGTACAGCTAAGCATAAAAAAAGAAAACTAAGAAAACCATAACCAGGTCAGGGACAGTGGCTCACACCCATAATCCCAGCACTTTGGGAGGCTAAGGCAGGAAGATAGCCTGAGCCCAGGAGTTTGAGACCAGTTTGGTGAGCCCCTGTCTCCAGAAAAAAATAAAATTAGCCAGGCGTGGTGATGCGTGCCTGTGGTCCCAGCTACTTGGGAGGCTTGGGGTGGGAGGATCACTTGAGCCTGGGAGGATGAGTCTGCAGTGAGCTGTGATCGTGCCACTGCACTCCAGCCTGGGCAATGGAGTGAGACTCTGTCTCGAATAAATAAATAAACCATAACTTTAACATCCAGAAATGAGCACTTTTGCCATTTTGCTTTATATACCTTTCTAGAATTTTATCCTTCTAGGATTTTTTCTTAACAGAAATAATTACTATATTCTATATGAATTAGTATATCATAATTGTATCCTATTTTAAAAGTTGCTTCTTTCATTTAATAATGTGTTATAACCAACATATTATAACATGCTATAACCTATGTCGGTAAATGCACTGCAATGACTACGTTCTTATGCTCTGTCGCCCAGGCTGGAGTGCAGTGGTGCGATCTCGGCTCACTGCCATCTCCACCTCCCGGGTTGAAGTGATTCTCCTGCCTCAGTCTCCCAAGTAGCTGGGATTACAGGCGCCTGCCACCACACCCAGCTAATTTTTCTATTTTTAGTAGAGATGAGGTTTCACCATGTTGGTCAGGCTGGTCTGGAACTCCTGACCTCAGGTGATCCACCTGCCTCAGCCTCCCAAAGTGCTGGAATTACAGGCGTGAGTCACCGTGCCCTGCCAATGACTACATTCTTTATGCCAATACATGGACGTGCTTAACTAAGTAATCTCTTACTATTAAACATTTAGGTTGTTTATAATATTTTCATGATTATAAATATTAACAATGAACATTCTCCTCATACATTTTTATATATTAGTTCAATTTTTTCCTTAAGATAGAGCCCAGGAAGATGACCGACTGGGTCAAAATGTATTCTGCGTGTTCAAGATACCTGGGAGATGACATCTTGACATCTTCAGTCAAGGCACAGAAAGCCCAAGTTTCTGCTACTGCCAACCTTGAACCTGCCTCTCAATTGTTTTCCCTTGCTTCTAAACAGACCTATTCTGTAGGTAACTGAGACCAAGAATAACCCCACTATTCTGAGGGGTTTTTTAAATCCAGCACAAGTCTAGCCATATGTCAACACATTAAACATGTACATCGTGGCAGTTCTGATATTTCGCCAGTATGTCGGATCAGTCAGTGCATGCCATACAAGTTGCTAAATTTTTAAATGTTACTCCTATGTAGTGGCATTCACAATGTCACTAAGGTATATAGCATAAGGTCATTTGGCTCTACACTAAATAGCCCCGCTTTGATCATTTTGAATTTTTTATACAATGACCATGCTGTCATTTCTTACAACTGGCTTTCGGAAAGATTATTCTCGGGCCAGGTGCGGTGGCTCATGCCTGTAATCCCAGCACTTTGGGAGGCCGAGGCAGGCAGATCAATTGAGGTCAGGAGTTTGAGACCAGCCTGGCCAATATGGTGAAACCCCATCTCTACTAAAAATACAAAAATTAGTTGGGTGTGGTGGTGCGTGCCTGTAACCCAAGCTACTTGGGAGGCTGAGGCACAACAATCACTTGAACATGGGAGGTGGAGGTTGCAGTAAGCTGAGACTGAGAAACTGCACTCCAGCTTGGGTGATCAAAGTGAAACCCTGTCTCAAAAAAAAAAAAAACCTCAGAAGGATTATTCTCATAACCTCAGGCTTTTTTTGTTTGTTGCTTCAAAAAGTTACTTGCACCAATTAAAAGGCAGGTTGTTTCTTACAGGAGCCAAAAGAAAAGATCTCATTAATAAATCTAACTTACATGGACGCAGAAGACATTGATGAGCGTCATAAGACTAGATCCCTTAAATTTTTCTCAAGTTCACTGAGAAAAAAAGTATGGGAACATTTTACAGAATCAAAGTTATTATTTAGAACTTTGTTATCTTAAAATGTCATCCTGGGCTGGGCATGGTGGCTCACGCCTGTAATCCCAGCACTTGTGGGAGGCCGAGGCGGGAGGATCACTTGAGATCAGAAGTTCAAGACCAGCCTGGTCAACATGGCGAAACCTCATCTCTACTAAAAACACAAAAATTAGCCAGATATGATGGTGGGCGCCTGTAATCCCAGCTACTTGGAAGGCTGAGGCAGGAGAATCACTTGCCCCCAAGAGGAGGAGGTTGCAGTGAGCTGGGATGGCGCCAGTGCACTCCAGCCTGGGTGACAGAGCAAGACTCTGTCTAAAAAAAAAAAAAAGAAAGAAAGGAAAAAAAAAAAAAAAGTCATCCCATGGGGAGATTTTTGTATAGAAAAAAATCAATAGAAGTTTTAAAATTTCTACATAAAACAGTCATTAGGTAGGGGAAATATATTAGTGAATAAACATGTTAGTTTCACTTACATTTTACTTTTGTTTGGGGTGGCCTCTACTCCACCCCATCAAAGCATGCTGTTTCCCTATTGATAACTGAATTCCTCCTTGGTGTGTTATCTTAACTTGTTCTCCTTAAATTAGCTCATTCGGGCCCGGCATGGTGGCTCATGCCTGTAATTCCAGCACTTTGGGAGGCCGAGATAGGTAGATTGCCTGAGGTCAGGAGTTTGAGAGCAGCCTGGCCAGCATGGTGGAACCCCATCTCTACTAAAAATACAAAAATTAGCCGGGCATGGTGGTGTGCGCCTGTAGTCCCAGCTACTCCGGAGGCCAAGGCAGGAGAATTGCTTGAACCCAGGAGGCGGAGGTTGCAGTGAGCCCAGATCACGTCACTGCACTCCAGCCTAGGAGACAGTGATGCTCTGTCTCAAAAAATTCTTTCTTCCCCTATTTTTGCCCAGCAGAAAGTGTATGTACTATGTATCTAAGTACGCTATTCAGTAACATATGGCTCTTTGGGCATCCCTAACAAACTGGGTCGCCTAAATGAACTTTTCAAATTAAAGCCTCCTATTTAAGAGTCAAATAATTTTCTTCGTCTTTTTTTAATAAGAAAAAAAAATCTGTGGGTTAGTCTTACAGAAATAATCTTTAAATGTAACTTGCTTCCAGGGAGATATACAACTGAATCTGGCTAATCAAATGGGGCGAATATGCTTACAGTTTGATTGTTATTCCAAAGGCCATCTGAAGACTCTGTCATGGTGTCACTCCCATCTACTCAACAAGAAGGAAATTTAATTAGAATTACAAAAAATATTGAATTTTCACTGCAGACACTAAATATATTCACATTGCCTTCTGGTGATGAAAAGTTGAATGATAATATGATCAAATGCTACAGGCATTGCAAGAGTCATACCAAGTTATTAATGTTGTATTAATTTCTCCTGGAAAGTTGTATTTCTTAACTTTTCTGTCACAGGCTTTTCGAAAATTGACTCTTTTTTTTATTAAAAAAATAATGCATGTGTACACGAATTGTATCTACTATTTTAGGGTAATCACAGAAGCCCATTTATGGAACCAGGTTAAGAATGCCATTTAAAGGCAATCAATACTTTTATGCTATCTAAACAGCTGTAAGTGAATGGTCAGAGGCATGTACATCCAAAACCAGAACCACCCTCATCAGAATGGATGTCATATTGGTTTTATGTTCAGAATGAGTAAAATATGCCATAATATCAAAAACAGGTGGCATATAACTCTTGTGCTATTGCCAATGTGCTTATGCTTTGATCTAGAAGTGCTTTCAAAAATATATCAGCCACCAGATCAATGCATATTAGGCCATATGAGGATTAAGATATTATGTAATGTATAAGATACATTTCTCTTAGAATTGAACCTTTAAAAATTTCAACATGTTTTAAAATATCTGCTTTGTAATAGACAGTGTATTCTCAGCCAGGCACGGGTGGCTCATGCCTATAAACCCAAGTCCTTTGGGAGTCCAAGGCAGGTAGATCACTTGAGGTCAGGAGATCAAGACCAGCCTGGCCAACATGGTGAAACCCCATCTCTACCAAAAAATACAAAAACTTAGCCCGGCATGGTGGCACATGCCTGTAGACCCAGCTACTCAGATGGCTGAGGTAGGAGAATCCCTGAATCTCGGAGGCAGAGGTTTCAGTGAGCCGAGATGGCACCACTGCACTCCACACTGGGCAACAGAGTGAGACCCTGTCCCAGAAAAAGAGTATATTCTGTTGGCCTTCCTAGACAACTATAGGTCAAATTCAGAACTGTCTTCTTACTGAGCATATACCACGTAGAGAACACTTTACATTCTACCAGCCAGTTAGTTCCTTAATCGCACTTTTATGGATGAAGAAACACACAGGAAATGGTTAAATGATGATTTCTAGTTAAGTGACAAGAGCCTCTGCTGATAACCTACACACACATTGCACTTCCATCAAATGGAAATACTTAGGTCTATGAAATTCTGTAACTGGTGACAATGCTATAGTTATACATGAATAAACTTGGACTAATATCTCCCCAAAATTTACATTACTGTGTTTACATTTTACTGTTTCTGAGGCTTCCTAGGAAGCCAAAGGCAAGGCCAGGCTCAGTGGCTGAGGTCTGTAATCCCTGCACTTAGGGAGGCTGAGGCAGGCAGATCACTTGAGGTCAGGAGTTCAAGACCAGCCTGGCCAACATGTGAAACCCCATCTCTACTAAAAATATAAAAAAGTAGCCAGCGTGATGGTGCATGTCTGTAATTCCAGCTACTTGGGAGGCTGAGACACAAGAATTGCTTGAACTCAGGGGGTGGAGATTGCAGTGAGCCAAGATTATGCCACTGCACTCCAGCCTGGGCAACAGAGCGAGACTGAGAAAGAAAGAAGGAAGGAAAGGAAAGGAAACGAAAGGAAAGGAAAGAAAAGGAAAGGGAAAGAGAGACAGATGTAGGTTTATGCAATATATAGAATCTCAGCTTTGTTTGTGACAGGTATTATGACCTTAAGTAACAGTTTCAGGAAGAGGATGGGGTGATACAGAAAAACAGCATGGACTGGAGTCAGATAAAATTTGAGTTCAATACTGACAATGTCTGTTAGCAATGTAACTTTGATACTCAAAGTCCTTTTCATACACACAGGTATGTATGTATGTATGTATGTATAGGTATATAAAGGGATGTGTGTGTATGTGTGTATACAGTAGTGCCCCCTTACCCACAGGGCATATGTTCCAAGACCCTCAAGTAGATGCATGAAACCAAGAATAGTACCAAACCCTACAGATACCATGTTTTTCCTATATATACATACCTATGATAAAGTTCAATTTACAAATTAGGCACAGAAAGAGATTAACAACAAATAAATAATATAATAGAACAATTATAGAAATAAACTGTAATAAAATCTATGGGAATTTAGTCTCTCTCAAAATATCTTAGTATTTTAGGAACATGGTTGACTGTTACAGAAAAGCAAAACTGCAGATAAGGGGAAAACTACTATATATATATTTCTAGCTAGAGTACGCATGAACTACAACCTATTAATAGTACACAGCCCATCAAGTTGTTACAATTAAATTAGATGATGCATGTAAAGTGGTTGGCACTAAGCTATTATTATTATATAATGGGAAGAGGAGTGGGAAGAGGGGAGGGATAGATATTATGCAATGCAATTTCCAAATATCATATACTCTCTAATCATCCAAAGAGGAATATTCAACAATTTTCCTGTGGGCACAAAACTAGTAACTAGTAGCTGCAATGGGAGTTGTGTGTCTCCAGAGCAGATTTATAGGGCCTCCTCAATCTGGCAATAGCATTAAATATGGCCTGCCTTGAAAGAATTAAACAAGATAATATATCCATTTCCTGGCACATCCATCTGTCAAAGGTGGGTAGTGGGCCATATGACAGCTCCAATCCTTTCCAGACCTAATATTCCTTGCTTCCATGAGGCTTTAGGCAACTGAAGGCCAACTTAGGCACAGTAAGAACTTGGCCCATGAGCCTTGGATACACGGCCAAAATGGCAGCAGCCACACAAATCCTGGGGATACAGCTGCTCCACTGTCTGTTCCACCCTGGAAAACTCTATCTTGACCAGGTTTCGCTGACATGGTATTTCAGAGAATGATTCCCCACTCCTACTTTCTTCCTCCTTACACTCTCAAAGAGTGGGGTGCAGTTGCTCCTACTGCTGTTACCTTGTGTTTTTATCTGTTTTCATTTTGTTTTTGTGCCTGGAAACAGTTTGCGCTAAGGATTACACTTTCAAAATGCAATGTCACCATTATCTAATCCCAACTGAATGAGTCCCTATGTGAATCACACTGCAGGTCCATTTTAAATTAACCAGCTACCAGGAATGATTGGCAAAAAAGGTAGGCCATGCAGGCTGGGGAGCAGCTGCCTACAGATTGGCAACTGCTGAGTACAATGAGTCATACACACAAGGAGACCTGCAAGGCATGACCTTGCTTGGATGCCACACAAGGACACAGAGCCAGCTCAGCATCACAGAGGCACTCAGCACAGGGCACTCCCAGAACTTACCACTAAGGGGAACAAGGAGAGTTAGCTGGGAAAGATGACAGGTTTCAGCATCACCTTTCTCCATTACAGGGAAAGACAGGTCAATTCTACATTTCCAAGGAGCAGAGACTCTAAGAGGCCTGTTCAGACTTGGAATAGTAAGGATTGCTTGGAGCAGAGTAGCAGGATCTCAGAGGGGCATACCTCTTTGATGTTGGTGTGGGTGTCCTCAACCCATATGTCTGAGTCTGTTCAGGCTGCTATGATAAGATAGCTTAGATTGGGTAATTTAAACAGAAATGTATTGCTTACAGTTCTGGAGGCTGGGTAGTCCAAGATTAAGGCACAGGCTGATTACTCAATCTAGTGAGGGTCCTCTTCCCTGTAGACAGTGTCTTCTATTTGTTCTCATATGGGGGAAGGAGCAAACAAGCTCCCCTGGGCCTCCTTTTGTTTAATTAATTAATTTATTGTTTCTCTACCATCAAGAAAATGTACCTTCGGCCTTTTATAAGAGCATTGATTCCATTCATGAAGGCAGGGCTCTCATGACCTAATCATGCTCCGAAGGCCCCAGTTCTTAAGACTTGCATTGGGAATTAGCTATCAACACGAATTTAGGGGTGTGGTGTCATGAGATTATATATAGATAAATAGATGTCCGTGCACGGTTCCCGGCTCATAACTCCCATATCCCTAATTATAGTCTTCTGTTATAATAAGTATGTTTGACCTTAGGAAACAATCTTTGGCTTTCTCCTGCTCTCCTTTCACCTGAGAAGGCACAACTTTAATTTCCCCTGCCTTTCTGATTGTGGATCATAAGACACTTCCAGAGAGAGTCCTTCCCTGTGCCCCTGGGGGATGGAATGTTGATGTCTTGAAGTTCCATAAAAACCCAAAAGGGCTGGGTGTGGTGGTTCACACCTGTAATCTCAGCACTTTGGGAGGCTGAGGTGGGCGGATCACCTGAGGTCAGGAGTTCAAGACCAGCCTAGACAACATGATGAAACCCCATCTCTACTAAAAATACAAAATTAGCCAGGTGTGATGGTGCATGTCTGTAATACCAGCTACTTGGAAGGCTGAAGCAGGAGAATCGCTTGAACTTGGGAGCAGAGGTTGCAGTGAGCTGAGATCGTACCACTGCACTCCAGCCTGGGTGATGACAGAGCAAGACTCCGTCTCGAAAAAAAGAAAGATAAAAGAAGACTAGGTTTGGAGAGCTTCCAGATAGCTAAACACTTGGAGGTTACTAGAAGATAGAGTTCCCAAGGAAGGGCATGGAACCCTTTCCCATATACCTCGTCCTGTGCATCTCATCACCTGTATCCTTTGCAATATCCTTTACAATAATCTGGTAAATGTAAGTGTTTCCCTGAGTTCTGGAAGCCACTCCAGGAAATTAATAGAACCCAAAGAGAGGGTTGTGGGAACCCCAACTTGAAACGAGGTCAGAAGTTTCAGAGGCCCGAACTTGTAACTGGTGTGTGTGGTGGGGGTGGGAGGGGCAGTCTTGGGGACTGAGACCCTAACCTGTGGGATCTGACCTTCTCTCCGGGTAGATAGTGTGAGAATTGAATTGAACACACAGCTGGTGTCCACTGCTTGGTGTATGGGGAAAAAACTCCCCACATTCAGTCACGGAAGTCTTCATCTGAGTTGATGATTGTCATTGAGGTGGTGTGAGAACAGAGAGAAAACCCAGTTTGGGAGTTTTCCCTTAATAGCGAGGACACAAACTTTGAAATCATAGCACCATCTGAGAATGCTCGTGTAAATATAAATCTGATGAGTCAGTGGAAGCCTCCTGGTCTGGGACTTGTCAGAAGCATAGGGTCTGGTGTTTGAGCTAAACACCAGAGGGCTGGATCTAATTGTTTTAAGACCCTGGCCCAAGGAATCAAGTCAAAATAATATATTCGGATTCAAGACTGGTTGATCTGATTTCTAAAAACAAAGTAATATGCCTGTGGATGTTTCCAAATCACATAAGCTGCCTGTGCCAGTCAGGCATTTGGATTCTTGATGTTCTAAGGAATAATAATAATAGCTGCTATTAGATTTATCACTTACTCCCTGTAACTATGTCCCAAATCTTTCATCCCATTTGATTCTCACAAGCATTCTACAAGATCATGGTATTACATCCTTTTTACAAATGACAAAACAGCTGGGCACGGTGGCTCATGCCTATAATACCAGCACTTTAGGAGGACAAGGCAGGCGGGTTTCTTGAGCTGGAGAGTTTGAGACCAGCCTGGTCAACATGGTGAAACCCCCTCTCTCCTGAAAATACAAAATTAGCCGGGCATGGTGGTGCACACCTGTAATCCCAGCTACTCCGGAGGCTGAGGCAGGAGAATGGGTTGAACTCAGGAGGCGGAGGTTGCAGTGAACCGAGATGGCGCCACTGCACTCCCGTCTGGGCGACAGAGCGAGACTCAGTCTCAAAAAAACAAAAAAGAAAAAGGCAGGGTGCAGTGGCTCACGCTTGTAATCCCAGCACTTTGGGACGTGGAGGCGGGTGGATCACAAGGTCAGGATATCAAGACTCTCCTGACTAACATGGTGAAACCCCGTCTCTACTAAAAATACAAAAAATTACAGCTACTCGGGAGCCTGAGGCAGGAGAATGGCGTGAACCCGGGAGGCGGAGCTTGCAGTGAGCCGAGATCGCGCCATTGCACTTCGGCCTGGGCAACAATGCGAGACTCCATCTCAGGGGGAAAAAAACAAAAAAACAAAAAAAACCCGCATACACAAATGACAAAGCATTCAGAAAGGGTAGATATTTGTACAAGTCAAATGACCCGCTGTGTGGCTGGTGCTGGCACTCAAGTCAGATCAGTCATATTCCAGAGCATGCGCTCTCAACAAAGTCAATGGTTATCAAGGTTTGAATGATCCCAGCTGTTCAGGAAAGAGAACGCAGTTACCTGTTGTATAAGAGTACAATGGTGAGCTGGTGGGTTGTGTCCTTGTTGCTCCCAGCAGTGTCATAGGGTGGGTTTCTGCTGGCTGAGGTGAAGATGGTGAAGTGGCTACTGGAATGAAAAGAATGGAAGAATTGTTCCATTTGTGGAGGAAAATGTGCACCCCAAGAAAAATAAAGAACAAAACTAGAATCAGGAATTACCATCACCTTTCCACGGGCCCTTCTCCTGGCCTTCCACAGTGGGCATGCAGGGCTCCTACCCACCCACTTCTGAACCTTTCGGCTCCTCTTAGAAATGTACTCCAAGATGGCCTTCAGGCATTGCCTGAAATAACTAGACAGCAGTCTAGTTATTTCATTAACACAAGGAAATGCGATCTAGATAATGTTCTAGCTAGTCTTATCAATATATAAGATTATCTCACACTTTCTATACCCCCAGGTTCTCTCTAAATACACAAAGTCAACAACAGGGCATTTTATGCAGAACACCCAATTAAACTTTTATTTTATTCATACAAGTATTTCACTTTCAGAAAACGGGGAGCGGGGGGGGCTTGGGAATTTGCACTAACATGCTCTAACCCCTTCAAAACAGCCCCATTCTGGATTTCCTGGTCTTACTGAAGTTCAATTATCCACACATCCAGTAACTAACAGAACAGATACAATATTAATTCCTTGAGGTCTCTAAAAGCTGACAATATTGCCCAATGTCAGCCTTGGTAATGATTTGCAACCCTAAAGGTAAGGTTCCTGGCAGACCCTGACCCCAGCTCCTTCCGCATCTGCATTCTAGTCATTCCTTTAAGGGTGATTTCCTGTGTTTTCTGACTCATCTTCCACTTCTCACTGGAAAGCTTCCATTAGGAATTCTCCAGCATAGGGCTACAATCCCCTTTCCTTTCCTGAAATCTCTCCTTTATTTCCTTATTTGCAAAGTTGATCACTTGCCTCTTTACAAAGCATTTACATGATTCCCTTCTCTTAGAGCACCACAGAAATTTAGAGTCAATTAGTGACGGTGACTGGATGAATTCCAAAACCTGGGCTTTCCTTATTGCCTCTCACTGGTCTGTTTCTCCTTCCCCACCACAGTCTCCATAACTTCACTTTTCAACATCACTCTTTCTCCTGTTCTCGACTATTTTCCTGTTTTCCTCTAGTGCTCAAACCCGTAAGAGGATGTGGCTCTCTTTCGGAACAAAAACCAGAATAACACAGGAGAGTCATGTGGGCAGTCTGTACCCAATTGAGTTCTATGCAAAAGACCTCTTCAGCTTAACTTCTTTCCTAAGTTTGGGTCTTTAAGGCATCTTTCTTTTCTCCGCTGCTCCTACAACCATACATACAATTGTTCCATGGATGTTTTAGGCAGTGAGCAGGTACTAGGGACACTGAGCAGGGCGGATTGGATGCAAAGATAAATGTCCCTGCATTCCATTCGCTCCAGGGTTCTCTCATTCTTGGACTGTAATGTTCAACTCATGCAAACTCTTTAGAAAACTATCCAGATAAGAAAAAGCTCAATTGATACCATCCTCCAGGTTATAGCCATAAAAACCAACTCTTAGGAGAAAGGCAACTTTCTCCCAAATCTTGGCTTTAAATGAAGTCAATGACTTGGGGATGTTCTCCAAAACAAGTCCACTAATCCATCCACCTTAGCAGACACAAGCTAAAAGTGAAATCAACATTGAGAAAGTCGACTGCCTGGAACAAAACTGTTTTTCTTACAAACTTTATGGCTCTAAAATCCAAACTATGACCTAACTAACACCCTCTCTTCCAAACTGAGCTACTAGCCCAATCCTTCAGATCCCTCCTGGTTAAATACACACACAATTCAATGAGAGTCAAGGGAAATCAATATGTTCCATCAGATTTTTCCAGCTAAGAGGTTGTGACATTTGTTACTCCTCAGAATCCAGAGCCACCCTAAGGGGTCAATGGGTTTTTGAGGGCTTTGAGAATCTCCACTAAAAGTTATCTTTTAAATCCCGGAAATGGAAGATTTGAACCTATACTTGTCCTCAGAATGACAAGCTATTTCCCCACCTATAAGTCAAGTTATCCTCCATTTATATTAAATCTAATATCTTATTTACAGGGAATTTGAAGTATCAACTATATGGCCTGAACTGAAAAAAAATAAAATAAACATGTACATTCCAAATCCCTAAAGCCCTTAAATCCAATGTTACTTTTTCCTAAGTATAAATCGCACCTTTCGCAATTTCCACTGTACATAAATAAATTAAAGGACCTTTGAAGTAAAAATGTGTAAGTTATTGACTGCCCTGAAAAAACAGCATGGTTGTTTAAGGGTTTTTTTGTTTTTGTTTTTTTTCAGTAAAAATGTTAGATCAGGGCAAACTCATCCAAACATAAAACTCAGTGCTCATAATAGGAGGCATGATCCAGTAGTTAAAAGTACTGGCCCCAATTCAAGCTAACAGAAATCAAAACCTGACTCAACAACTTTGTATCTGTGTAAATTTATTTTTTCTTTCTCTTTTCTTTCTTTTTCACTCTGTTACCCAGGCTAGAGAGTACAGTGGTGCCATCATGGCTCACTGCAGCCTTGACCTCCTGGCCCTGAGCGATTCCTCCACCGCAGCCTCCCAAGTAGCTGGGACTAGAGGCATATACCACCATGCAGAGACAGGGTCTCACTATGTTGCCCAGGCTGGTTTTGAACTCCTGTACTAAAATTACAGTCATGAGCCACCACACCTGGCTTCTATCTGTGTAACTTTCAACAATAAGCTTTTAGATTCTGTCTCAGTTCTCACAATTATAAACCACACCTACAGTCAATATAATTATCCTAACAATTAAATGCATGAAGCATGGTGCCTCGTAAATAGAAAACAGTAAATGTTAACTTCTTTGAAATCAAGGTCTGCTTTCAGAATGGACTAAATGATCTCTCTTCAGAGCTCTTCATGAGGACAGAATCTCATTTATCTGACCTTTGGCTCTCTGGCATTCCCTGTGTTTTCATCATAAAGCCATACGTAGCTGAATCAGATCCACACTATCCCTGTTAGATGTCCTACAATAAATGGTCCAGCTATTTTCGGTTAATAATCAATTTCTTTGAGAATCTGACAAAAAGCAATGGGTCCCCTCACTCCAAAAATGCTTATTGGTGCAAAAGATGCATGTAACTTGGGAGTTGGGGAGGATCACAAATCCTGAGGAGACCCTGATTGAAACCCAGGTAAGACCTCTCACTCTAGACCGTCCTTCTACCTTGATACAATGCCCTGGATGGTTCATAGCTCCTCGTTGGAAGGTCTTTGGGTTCCCAAACACATCTGTTTTACCTGGTTCATGGTTCTGCATGGGCAATGGCGTTGGAGGAACAAAGGTAGAGACCATTGTTGTCGTTGGCAGAGTTGTTGTCGTTGGAAGAGTCGTTGTCATTGGAAGAGTCGTTGTCGTTGGAAGGGTCGTTGTCGTTGGAAGAGTCATTGTCGTTGGAAGGGTCGTTGTCGTTGGAAGAGTTGTTGTCGTTGGCAGAGTTGTTGTCGTTGGAAGAGTTGTTGTCGTTGGAAGAGTTGTTGTTGTTGGAAGGGTCGTTGTCATTGGAAGAGTCGTTGTCATTGGAAGAGTCGTCATTGGAAGGGTTGTCGTTGGAAGAGTCGTTGTCGTTGGAAGAGTTGTTGTCGTTGGAAGGGTCGTTGTCGTTGGAAGAGTTGTTGTTGTTGGAAGGGTCGTTGTCGTTGGAACAGTGGTGCTTGTTCGAACAGTTCTGACAATTGGAGTAGTTGTGACCCTGGCTGGAGTCAGAAATCAACATGAGAATGAGCATGAGTCAAACAAGAAACAAGAGCCTCAGGCTGGAACCGTACCCTAGCACACCAATGACAGACTGTCCCAAGGTGGAATTAACTTCCTGAACTCTCAATCTTGGTCATTGCCCAGCTAGAAACTGTGACAGGAGAGGGCTTTGGAGACATGCCCCTTCTTCCAAAAGAAGAGAAGATATATTGAAAGGTGCATGCATATTCAGAAATAAGAACAGATGCCTCATATTTGCACTGAAGCACTTTTCTGGGGTCAGGGTCTCACTCTGTCATCCAGGCTGGACTGTAGTGGCATGATCAGCTCACTGCTGCCTTGAACTCCCAGGCTCAAGCAATCCTCCTGTGTCAGATTCCCAAGTAGCTGGGACTACATGCAGGCATCACCACTCCTGGCTAATTTAAAAAAAAAAAAACAAAACTTTTTTTGTAGAGGCTGGGTGTGGTGGCTCATGCCTGTAACGCCAGCACTTTGTGGGGCCAAGGTGGGTGGACTACTTCAGCTCAGGAGTTCAGAGTTCAAGACCAGTCTGGGCAACAGGGCGAAACCACAACTCTACAAAAAATAGCCAAGTGTGGTGACACATGCCTGTAATCTCAGCTACTTGAAAGACTGAAGCACAATAATTGATTGAACCCCAGAGGTGGAGATTGCAGTGAGTAGAGACTGGGCCACTGCACTCCAGCCTGAGAAACAGAGCAAGACCCTGTTTCAAAAAAAAAAAAGAATTGACCTTATCTTGCTCACCCTTATGAGGGAAACAATCCAAGTCCAAAAGCTAAGAGACTGCAAATTAAAGTTCCTCTTACTTAAAACGAAAATAGAGACATAGCTTATTAAGGTCATAGGTATTGGGTTCTATTATCATTGTAAGACCTTAGTGAAAGAAGATTCATTAAGAAAAAGCAATGGCTGGGCGCAGTGGCTCACGCCTGTAATCCCAGAGCTTTGGGAAGCCAAGGCGGGTAGAATGCCTGAGGTCAGAAGTTTGAGACCAGCCTGGCCAACATGGTGAAACCCCATCTTTACTAAAAATACAAAAATTAGCTGGGCGTCTTGGCATGCGCCTGTAGTCCAGCTACTCAGGAGGCCGAGGCAGGAGAATTGCTTGAACCCAGGAGCTGGAGGTTGCAGTGAGCTGAGATGAAGCCACTGCACCCCAACCTGGTCGACAGAGCAAGACTCTGTCTCAAAAAAACAAAACAAAAAATCAGCAGTAAGTCTGGGTGCTGTGGCTCACGCCTGTAGGCCCAGCCCTTTGGGAGACCAAGACAAGTGGATCGCTTGAGCCCATAAGTTTGAGACCAACCTGGGCAACATAATGAAACCATACCTCTACAAAAAAAATTGATGGGTGCAGCACAGCAACATGGCACAAGTATACATATGTAACAAACCTGTACGTTATGCACATGTACCCTAGAACTTAAAGTATAATAATAATAATAAATAAATAAATAAATAAATAAATAAGAATTTTACAGAGACCATAAAAAAAAAAAAAAATTAGCCGGGCATGGTGAGGCACCCCTGTAGTCCCAGATACTCAGGAGGTTGAGGCAGGAGAATCACTTGAACCCAGCAGGTGGGGGTTGCAGTGAGTAGCAACCACACCACTGCACTCCAGCCTGCTACCTGGGCAACAGAGTGAGACTCTGTCTCAAAAAGAAAAAAAAAAAAAAGGCCCAGTGTGGTGGCTTACGCCTATAATCCCAGCACTTTGGGAGGCTGAGGCAGGTGGATCATTTGAGGTCAGGAGTTCGAGACCAGCCTGGCCAACATGGTGAAACCCCATCTCTACTAATACAAAATACCAAAATTAGCTGGGTGTGGTAGCGCCAGCTACTCGGGAGGCTGAGGCAGGAGAATTGCTTGAACCTGGGAGGCAGAGGGTTGCAGTGAGCCATAATTGTGCCACTGCACTTCAACCTGGGCGACAGCAAGACTGTCTCAAAAAATAAATTAATTAATTAAAAAAGACAGTTCTTTAAGGTGAATAAATTCAGCTTGATAAAAATATTCACTGTATTTTACTACGGAACAGTAAATGCTATTTCTTGGACCAATTACTCTGTTTGAAGTACATTCGGCCCTCCATATTTGTGGGTTCTACATCCATAGATACAACCAAGACTTTGGATGGAAAATGTACAGGGGAAAAAGAAGGATATGTTGTCTGCTGTACTGAACAAATATGGACTTTTTTGTTGGTCATTATTCCCTAAATAATGCAGTATAACAACCAATTGCATAGTATTTACATTGTATTAGGGGTTATAAGTAATCTAGAGGTGATTTAAAGCATATGGGACTATGTGCATAGTTTACATGCAAATACTGCACCATTTTACAGAAGGGACTTGAGCATCTGCAGATTTTGGTATCAAGGGGGTCCTGGAACCAGTTTCCCATGGATATCAAGGAACAATTGTACTGTTTTAGGAGCTAGTTTGCTGACTCTAGCCTGACCTTGAATTATGCTTGGCCTTGTAACTTCATCTACACAAAAATTATTCTATTTCCCAAGAACAAGAGTTTATTTTAAAACAGGACTTACAGGAACCTCCTCTTTCCCTAATAAGAAAAAAGAAAATTACTACCAAACAGAAAATTCAATGAACTAGCAAGAAATGTCAAAGAAAAACTTACGTGGCCCAATCTTCAATGATATGGTGATTTTCATGTCATTGAACCACCCACTGTGCTGAACACGGCAACAATATATGCCACTGTCAGACACAGCTGTATTTGCTATAGTCAAAGAGACATCCCTGCGTGAAAGGTTCCCCAATAGCTTATAGCGTGTCTCCTTCCGATAGGTGACGTGGGTTCCATTGGTCCAGACAATGCCATCTGGGCATGAGAAAACAGAACATGTGCCTCTACTCCAGCACATGGATGTGATAGCTCCGTTGTAGCGGCAGGGCAGTGTGATAGGTAGACCTGCCACTCCACCAACATTTACAGAATCAGCTACAGAATCTGCAATGAAGAAAAGACAAACTGAGAATGAGCCTTAACATTTCTTCTTGGCTGGGCACGGTGGCTCACGCCTGTAATCCAAGAACTTTGGGAGGCCAAGGCGGGCGGATCAACCGAGGTCAGGAGTTCAAGACCAGCCTAACCAACATGGCAAAACCCGATCTCTACCAAAAAAAATACAAAAATTAGCAGGGTGTGGTGGTGGAGTCCCAGCTACTCAGGAGGCTGAGGCAGGGGGAAGTGCTTGAACCCGGGAGGCGGAGGTTGCAGCAAGCTGAGCTCGCACCACTACACTCCAGCCTGGGCGACAGAGCAGACTCTGTCCTCCCACGCCCCCAAAAAAAATGTTTCTCTGAATTTTTTTTTACTTGTTTTACTTTCTTTAAAAAAATATTTTATTCATTTTTTAATTGTTTATTTTTTAGAGAGAGAGTCTTGCTCTGTCACCCAGGTTGTAGTACAGTGGCACAAAGATCTTGGCTCACTGCTACCCCCGCCTCCCGAGTTGAAGAAATTCTCATGCATCAGCCTCCCGAGTAACTGGAATTACAGGCATGTGCCACCACATCCGGCTAATTTTTGTATTTTTAGTAGAGACAGGGTTTCACTATGTTGGCCAGGCTGGTCTTGAACTCCTGACCTCAAGTGATCCGCCCATCTGAGCCTCCCAAAGTGCTGGGATCACAGGCGTGAGCTGCCAAGCCCAGCCTTGTAAATTGACATTATAGCTGGAATTTTTTCCCCCTTTTTCCAAGTTAGCTGATATAGCTGGAATTTTTTAAATTTGAGATTACAAGCATTTTTTTATGTTACCATCCTTTTAATTTTTTTTTTTTTTTTAAACAAAGTCTTGCTATGATGCTTGAACTCCTGGCCTCAAGTGATCCTCTGGAGTTGCTGGGATTACAGGCATAAACCACTGCACCTGGCTTAGCATCTTCTCCAACAGTATTGCTCAGGGGATATATTTACAAGTAAAACATTTTATTGTACTGTGTGATATTCAAGCTGTTTCTCATTTTTACCAGTGTAAATAACTTCACATAACCTTTCTACACAAAACTTTTTGCATTTAGTTTTCTTAATAGGATATAATTCTGAGATTATCAGTATAAAGTGCAGGAACATTTTCCATTTTTTCATAAATATGGCCAAAATCCTTTCCAAAAGGTTTGAACCAAATAACATTCAAGTAATGTGAGTGTGTATTTCACCCTGTGTTTGTTAGATATCTGCTTACCATTGATTTTTCAATAGGTAAGAAATGCATGTGGCTTTTCAAAATGAAACAGCACCAAAGGGCATACAGTGAAAAGTCCCGCTCCCACTCCAGTCCCCAGTCTGCTCTACTAGATCCAATTGCTGCATCAGTTGAAAACAGCTTTTTGATGGGCACAGTGTCTCACACCTGCAATCCCAGCACTTTGAGAGGCCAAGGTGGGAGGATCTCTTGAGCCCAGGAGTTTATCCCAGATATTTGGGAGGCTGAAGTAGGGAGATCATTTGGGCCCTGGAGAGGTCGAGGTTGCAGTGAGCCAAGAATGCCCTACTGAACTCCAGCCTGAATGACAGAGCAAGACCTTATGTCCAGAAAGAAAAGGAAAGAGAAAATAAGTCGTTTTTTTTTTTTAATTTGCATTTACATTTCAAATTTTAATTTTCAGCCAGGCACGGTGGCTCATGCCTGTAATCCCAGCACTTTGGAAGGTTGAGGCAGGCGGATCACTGGAGGTCAGGAGTTCGAGACCAGCCTGGCCAACATGGTGAAACCCTGTCTCTACTAAAAATACAAAACTTAGTCCAGGCACAGCAGCTTACGCCTGTAATCCCAGCAGTTTGGGAGGCCAAGGCGGGCAGATCACTTCAGGTCAGGGGCTCCAGACCAGCCTGGCCAACATAGCGAAGCCCTGTCTCTACTGAAAAAAAAAAAAATACAAAAAAAAGTAGCTGGACGTGGTGGTGCGTGCCTGTAATCCCAGCTACTCGGGAGGCTGAGGCAGGAGGATCTCTTGAACCTGGGAGGCAGAGGTTGCAGTGAGTGAGATCATGCCATTGCACATTGCCCTCCAGTCTGGACAACAGAGGGAGACTCCGTCTCAAAAAAAAAAAAAGAAATTATTTTTTGTATTTTTAGTAGAAACAAGGTTTCACCATCTTGGCCAAGCTGATCTTGAACTCCTGAACCTGTGATCCTCCCACCTCGGCCTCCCAAAGTGCTGAGTTATTTATTTATTTATTTATTTATTTATTTATTTATTTATTTTTTGAGACGGAGTCTCGCTGTCACCCAGGCTGGAGTGCAGTGGTGCGATCTCGGCTCACTGCAAGCTCCACCTCCTGGGTTCACGCCATTCTCCTGCCTCAGCCTCCTGAGTAGCTGGGACTACAGGTGCCCGCCACCACGCCTGGCTAATTTTTTGTATTTTTAGTAGAGGTGGGGTTTCACCATGTTAGCCAGAATGGTCTCGATCTCCTGACCTCATGATCCTCCCACCTCAGCCTCCCAAAGTGCTGGGATTACAGGAGTGAGCCACCACGCCTGGCCGCCAATAAATTCTTATTTACTTTTGCCTAATACTAGTATCATTTTTTTTTTTTTTTTGGATTACACATATAATGCATGCTATTACAATTTGGTTATAGAAGTATATAATGAGAGGTTATCTTTCCCCCATAATCCCAAAGGCACATATCACTCCAGAAATTTGTGTTTAAAATTTAGGATATGCCTATTTCAATCTTTCCTTATCTCATAGAATGTTTTGAATTAAAGTGTTTATTTCAAAATAAAATACTTAGGCCAGGTGTGGTGGCTCATGCCTATAATCCCAGCACTTTGGGAGACTCAGGTGGGAGGATCACTTGAGCCCAGGAGGTGGAGGCTGCAGTGAATCAAGATTGCCCAGCTAGGCCAGGCGCGGTGACTCACACCTGGAATCCCAGCACTTTGGGAGGCCAAGACAGGTGGATCACAAGGTCAGGAGTGCAAGATCAGCTTGGTCAAGATGGTGAAAGCTTGTCTCTACTAAAAATACAAAAAAATTAGCTGGGAGTGGTGGCAGGTACCTGTAATCCCAGCTACTCAGGAGACTGAGAGAGAATTGCTTGAACCTAGAGGGTGGAGGTTGCAGTGAGCCAAGATCGCGCCACTGCACTCTAGCCTGGGCAACACAGTGAGACTCTGTCTCAAAAAAAAAAAAAAAGATTCCCCAACTGCACTCCAGAGTGAGACCTCATGAAGAGAGAGAGAGAGAAAGAAAAGGAAGGAAGGAAGGAAGGAAGGAAGGAAGGAAGGAAGGAAGGAAGGAAGGAAGGAAGGAAGGAAGGAAGGAAAGAATTGAATGTGGCTGAAAAAATAGAATGGCACAAAAGAATACAATAAAGATTAACCCTCCCTCCACCTCCCACCCTCCGCCCCCATCCCGCAGTACCCACTGTCACTATTTCCTATACACATGTGTCTATGCATATACATCTAACCAGTCCCTTTTTGTTTAAACACAAATGGCAGCATGTGACACACTGTGCTGCATCTTGCCTTGTTCATTTAGCCATGAATATTGTAATTCATAGCAGTTAAGCAATTTCTTTGGCCTAAAACTCTATTCTGGTCCTGCTCACTGGTTAATTCATAGCCATACAACAGTGCACAAAGAACATCTACTTTCATCCACCACCACCATCCCCTCCCCTTCCCCTACCCCATTCTCTGGGCTTCTAAACCCCCTCTATTCTCTTCTTCCCGCCCAGGGCACCTACTCACTTACCTGCCAGATGTAGGATGAGGCTTAAGATGACCACTTGAGGATGCATTATAGGATCAGCCTGAAGGAAAATGAGCAGACAGGCTGGTTGGTACACCCCACCAGATGGTATCTGATCAAGTCCTAATTCTCAGATTGCAACTTATCTTTGGATGATTCCTATGAGCCTGCTCTGATGGAAATGAGAGACCACATACAACAGCTTCCACGCTCTGTTAGTTCCCTGCGGCTAAGAGCTCTGTGCCTTCCAAAGGACCAGGAAAGCGGTCCACAGAAACAGCCCCTGACTTCCCAGCTTCTTCCCCACACATAGGCTCCAAACTGACTCCTGGTCCTGATACAGGGGATCGGGGAACAAACAAAAAGGAAACTGGAAGCAGAGAACCAGCGTGGCTCAATGGCAGCACAAGAGCAAAGGCCAGCCTTCCAGTGGCGGAGCTGCACTTGCTTTTCAGAGTAAACTGGGCCTCTGGTGGACGTGGGGCTTTTCCTGCTCAGTGGCTACAACGATTCATCCCCAGCCTTAACAGTGACATTGCCAAGTTTGCCATTAGCAAGAGGAATTGACAGTGAATATGAATCACTGTGCCTAACCTTCCATGCCCGTGGACAGCGTGATTGAGACTGAAGCTCCTTACCATGGGATTTCAAGAGAAAGCTTCAGGAAACAGAAGTCTGGAGCAGACTTAACGTTCAGATCCAAGCTCTGTCACTCACAATGCTGGATAACCCTGAGCCTTCCTGAGTTCTCTTCAAACCTCTATTTCCTCAGTTGTAAAATAGCACTAAAAATGTTTCCTCTGTCTCCCACCAAGGATTGATATAATAAGCAAAAAGGGCCACAGAAGAACTTCGAAAACTAAACCTACGTAGGCACTAATAGCACTAGCTAAGGTTTTTGGGGAATACTATATAGCAGGCTCTGTGTCAAGCACCCACATGCGTTAAATCAGGCTGTTGACTTCTGCTCTTAATCATTAAACCACGCAAACGTAAGTAAGCTCGCCTAGTACTTCATTAACTCCTCTTCCGGTCTGAGATTTCGGTAACTTCCAAGGAGGCAGTGGTGCTCTGTATCTTGCATCTCATGACAGGGTTCATGAGGAAGTGGTCTTGGTTTACTGTGGCCATGGGTCGCAGGCTCCCAGGAGTGGGAACCCCTGACTCCAGCAGCCAGCAGCCTCTGTACTCTTGACATGATGTCCGATGCTACTAACTGGTGACCCAGACACTATTTGGCCTACAAGCGTTTTGTATGGCAGCGTTTAAAAATTCATTTCTTGACCAGGCGCGGTGGCTTGCCCCTGTAACCCCAGCACTTTGGGAGGCCGAGGTAGGCCAATCACCTGAGGTCAGGAGTTCAAGACCAGCCTGGCTAACGTGGTGAAACCCCGTCTCTACTAAAAATACAAACATTAGCTGGGCGTGGTGGCGGGCGCCTGTAATCCCAGATACTTAGGAGGCTGAGGCAGAAGAATTGCTTGAACCTGGAAGGTGGAGGTTGCAGTGAGATCAAGCCATTGCACTCTAGCCTGGGTGACAAGAGCAAAACTCCATCTCAAAAATAAAAATAAAAATTCATTTCTTGCCAGGCACAGTAGCTCACGCCTGTAATCCCAACACTTTGGGAGGCCAAGGCGAGTGGATCACCTGAGGTCAGGAGTTTGAGACCAACCTGGGCAACATAGCAAGACTCCCTCTCTGCAAAAAAAACAAGAAACAAAAAATAATAGTCAGGCCTGGTGTACATGACTGTAGTCCCAGCTACTCAGGAGGCTGAGGCAGGAGGATTTTTTGAGCCCAGCAGTTGGAGGCTATGATTGTGCCACTGCATACCAGCCTGGGTGACAGAGCAAGACCCTGTTTCTTAAGGAAAAAAAAGATTTAACAAAAAATTAAGCTAATTCAATTCAACCAGTCATTACTAACACATTGAGTTGATGGGACATGACTCAATATACTAAGGACGTGAAAAATCCAGAATTGTGCAATTGGGCAGGGACATGGGCAAGTAAGCAACTAATGAAATCAGGATGAGTGAGGTAAAGGTAAATATATAATCAGATTACATCATTCCCCCACTTATAACCCTCTCATACCTCTCTCAGAAAAACTAATAATAATAATTCCTAAATCTTTACTCAAATTACTGAAGCCCTGGCGATCTGGCCCTGACCTACCCCATAGATTTCTTCTACCACTTTCTCCCCTGCTGACTCAGCCCCAGCCACTAGAGCTTTCTTTCCAACTTGCCTCAACCCTAAGACCTTTTCCATGGCTGTGTTCTCCATCTAGCTCCCCGGTCCCACCATTTTCACTTTTTTCCTTTTCATTTTTATCCTGGCTTGAATGTTACCTCCCTGGACATTTCACTGGTCCTTCAATCTAAAGTAGCCAAGCAGTCCCTCTTACTATTATTACCTTATTTCCCTTATTCCATTTTATCTGTATGTGCAGTATATGTGGTGTCTGACTATAGTCCCTCCTGTAGAGTGCTGCCCAGTAGAATTTTGGTAATGGAGTTATTCTGGTAACGGAGTTATTCTGGAACTGATGAACCAAAGAGAGTCAAGACAGGGATACGGAGCTAAGGCTCTGAGATGTTACATAACTGTACAATTCCATAGGATTTGAATTTGAATTCCATAGGATCGAGTCTGTCTCCAGTAGAATATTGGTAACGGAGTTGTTCTGTGTGTCGTGCACTACAGCAGCCACTAGCCACATATAACTATTAAGCACTTGAAATGTGGCTAGGGCAATGAAGGCATTTTTAATTTTTTTTTGTTTTTTTTCCCAAGACAGAGTCTGACTGTGTCACCCAGGCTGGAGTGCAGTGTCACAACTCGGCTCAGTGCAACCTCCATCTCCTGGGTTTAAGCGATTCTCTTGCCGCAGTCTTCTGAGTAGCTGGGACTACAGACGTACGCCACCATGCCTGGCTAATTTTTGTATTTTTAGCAGATGCGGGGTTTTACCATGTTGGCCAGGCTGGGCTCAAACTCCCGGCCTCAAGTGATCCCCTCACCTCAGCTTCCAAAAGTGCTGGGATTACAGGTGTGAGCCGCCATGCCTGGCTTAAAATTTTTTATTTAATTTCATTTTAATTAAAATTTCGGATCGCTTGAGCCCAGGAGACAGTCTTCGGGGAGTTGAGATGGCACCACTACACTCAAGCCTTAGATGACAGAGCTTTCAAAAAAATAAATTAATTAAAAATAAAAAAATAAAATTTAAATTGTCACACATAGCGACTGTGTTGCATGGCACCCAACTCCAGACTATAAACTCCTTTAAGGCAATTTAAGTATTACTTGAGACCGGGCATGGTTGCTCACACCTGTAATCCTCCCAAAGGAGGCTGAGGCAGGAGGATCACTTGAGGTCAGGAGTTCCAAACCAGCCTGGCCAACATGGTGAAACCCCATCTCTACTAAAAATGCAAAAATTAGCCAGGCATGGTTGCAGGTGCCTGTAATCCCAGCTACTCAGGAGGCTGAGAGAGGAGAATCACCTGAACCCGAGAGGCGGAGGTTGTCGTGAGCCGAGATCATGCCACTGCACTCTGGCCTGGGCCACAGAGTAAGACTTCTTAAAAAAAAACAAAGTTATTAATTGAACAGATAAACAAATGGAAACACAAACCCATAGAGAAACACCATTCATTTTGACGATGGGGTGTGGAGGGTGAGAAGAATTTCTTAAAAAGTTACATGTGAGAAGAATGGGTGGAGGGTGTTTCAAGTAGAGGAAATGAGCCAGAGAGAGCCAAGAATCTGAGATGTTACTTAACTGTACATTCCATAGGATTGAATTTTCTGACACACGACCATCTCCCATGAGAGATGCCTGTGTTCTAAAGACTCCCAAATAATATAGCACAGTGGGTTTTTTTTTTTATGAGCTATACAACCTCCATGAATCACTACTCTTTAGGGCAAACTTCATGACCCCCTGAAGGATGCATCCCAGTTGTGGGGTAAAGCTGGAGGTGACAATACTTTGGCACCAAAGCTGAATTTCCAGCTGCTCACTAGAGAGCTGCATCTGTGTAAACCAAGATTAATGGCAGTGAATTGAAATGATTCAGAACATGGGCTGGGCGTGGTGGCAGGTGCCGGTAATCCCAGCTACTCGGGAGGCTGAGGCAGGAGAATTGCTTGAACCTGGGAGGCGGAGGTTGCAGTGAGCCGAGATCGTGCCACTGCACTCCAGCCTGGACAACAGACTGACTCCCTGTCTCAAAAAAAGAGAAAGAACTCAGAAAGGAAAATAATTCACTGTTCTTTCCTGCAACCACCATTACTTCCCTGCTATCTCAGCGCACATCTTACCTCCAGCTCCGGCCTCCTGCAAGACACTTCAGCTGCTCATATTCCCCATGCTTTCACCACAGCAAGATCTTCTTAGGCCCCCTCCACGACTACGGACTCACCAACTCCACGTCATTGTACCTGTAAGGCTCTCCCTCATCCCCATCACTTTATATTAGGCCTCTATAATCCAAACTTCTGCAATTCCCTCCAAAACTGTCTTCCTACCTTTCCCTTCTCTTCCTGCCCTGCCCACTGCCCTAAGCTAGTTATTTTCCTTCACTTACTCCTCTGATTTCATAACAAGTAATATGATGCTTCTTTTTTATATATCTTTTACAAAGATATAAAAATTACAAGGTACCTATGTTTACCATAGAAAACATATAAAAGGCCAGGCATGGTGGCTCACACCTGCAATCCCAGCACTTTGGGAGGCCAAGGCAGGAAGATCACTTGAGGTCAGGACTTCAAGACCAGCCTGGCCAACATGGCAAACTCCTGTCTCTACTAAAACTACAAAAATTAGCCAGGCATGGTGGCTCATGCCTGTAGTCTCAGATACTAGGGAGGCTGAGGCAAGAAAATCGCTTGAACCTGAGAGATGAAGGCTGCAGTGAGCTGAGATCACACCACTGCATTCCAGCCTGGGTGACAGAGCGACATTCTGTCTCAAAAAAAAAGAAAAGAAAAACTATAAAAATACCAAAAGTGTACTCGTTTAACAATTATTTGTTGATGATCTGCAATATGTTAGAAATGATCCTATTTTTCTGGAATGTACCAATGAACCAAAGACCCCTGGCCTCATGTAACTTACCTTTTTTTTTTTTTTAAGATGGAGTTTCGCTCTTGTTGCCCAGGCTGGAGGGCAATGGCACGATCTCAGCTCACTGCAACCTCTGCCTCCCGGGTTCAAGCGATTCTCCTGCCTCAGCCTCCCAAGAAGCTGGGATTATAGGCATGCACCACCACACCAGCTAATTTTTGTAATATTAGTAGAGACGGGGTTTTACCATATTAGACAGGCTGGTCACGAACTCCTGACCTCAAGTGATCCACCTGCCTCGGCCTCCCAAAGTGCTGGGATTATAGGCGTGAGCCACCACGCCCGGCCTCATGTAACTTACATTTAACTGAAAAATAAATATACAGATTTTTAAAACATCACTAAAATGTAATTTATCAGCAGATTACAAGTTGATGAATGCTAATGCAAAAAAGGCAAAAGGATACGCAAAAGCAGGGTGAAGGTGGTTGGGAGTGGAGGGTTGAGGAGGCGCTGAGTTGCAATTTTAAGGTGGTCAGGTTTGAATCGTGTCTACTACTTTCACCAAGAAGTTGATTATTTGAACTAAGACAAAGAACAAGGGAGTTAGCCAAGACAGGAAAATCTTTCCATGGAGACAGGCAGGAAGGGCAAAGGTCCTAAAGCAGGAGGGTGCCTGGTGTGTTCATAGAGCAAGAGAGGCCAGCGTGACTGCAACTGAGCGAGGGACAGGGATCACAGAGGAGTGAGGGCACAGCACAAACACGTGGGGCTTAGGAACCATTTTCTGAGGACATAGGCTTTCACCCCACATGAAAGGAAGCACCACTGCAGGGGCATAGGGTGATAAGATCTAACTTCGTTTGACAAGGACCACTGTGGCTGCTAGATTGAGAAGCAGGGAGACCTATCAGGAGACTATGGCAAGATTCCAGAAGAGATGGGTTAGCAGTGGAAGTGGTCAATGAACTTTCCTCGCTCAAGCTAGAGTAGCCAGATGTGATGGCTCACAGCTGTAATCCCGGGACTTTGGGAGGCCAAGGTGGGAGGATTGCTTGAGCCCAGGAGCTCAGACCAGCCAGGGCAACATAGCGAGACCTCATTTCTACAAAAAAAAGAAAAAGAAGAAGAAAAATTAGCCAGGCATGCTGGCATGCAACTTGTAGTCCCAGCTACTCAGGAGGAGGCTGAGGCAGGAGAATGGCTTGAGCCAAGGAGGTGGAGAAGGTGGAGGAAACAGGATTTCCTGTAGGATATGAGGAGAAAGGGCCTAAGATGACTCCAAGGGTTTCGGCCTGAGCCACTGGAACAGCTGGAGGTGCTAACCAATTGAGACAAGGAAAGCTGCAAAGGCTGGGCTCAGTGGCTCGCACCTGTAATCCTAACACCTTGGGAGGTCAAAGCGGGCGGATCACCTGAGGTCAGGAATTCAAGACCAACCTGGCCAACATGGCAAAACCCTGTCTCTACTAAAAATACAAAAAATTAGCCAGGCATGGTGGTGGGTGCCTGTAATCCCAGCTACTCAGGAGGCTGAAGCAGGAGAATTGATTGAACCCAGGAGGCAGAGGTTGGAGTGAGCCAAGATCATGACACTGCACTCTAGCCTGGGCAACATAGCAAGACTCTGTCTCAAAAAAAAAAAAAAAAAAAAAAAAACCCTGCATGACCACAGGTTTTAGAGGAAATATTCAGGGTTTTAAGTATGTTGAGTTTGACATGTCTTAGACCCATGTGGAGACTGCTGGAGTTCAGGAGGGAGGTCTGAACTAAAGATGCAGTTACGAGTTATTGGCTTAGAAACGGTATTTTAAAGCCAGGAGCCTGAATGAGGTAGGAATTCAAAGGATGAGATTCAAAGGAATGCTTGATGCTAAGGACTAGGTCCTGGGGCCTTCCAGCATTAAAAGGTTAAAATGGGGCCAAGCATGTTGACTCATGCCGGTAATCAAAACACTTTGGGAGACCAGGGCAGGCTGATAACTTAAGGTCAGGAGTTCCAGGCCAGCCTGGCCAACGTGGTGAAACACCATCTCTACATAAAAATAAATTTTAAGGCCGGGCGTGGTGACTCACGCCTGCAATCTTAGCACTTTGGGAGGCCAAGGTGGGCTGATCATTTGAGGTCGGGAGCTCCAGGCCAGCCTGGCCAACATGGTGAAACTCCGTCTCTACTAAAAATACAAAAATTAGCCGGCGTGGTGGCGCATGCCTGTAATCCCAGCTACTCAGGAGGCTGAGGCAGGAGAATTGCTTGAACCTGGGAGGCAGAGGTCGCAATAAGCCGAGATCATGCCACTGCACTCCAACTTGGGTGACAGAGCAAGACTCCATCTCAAAATAATAATAATAATAATAATAATAATAATAATAATAATAATTAATTGAAAAAAAAATTTTAAAGGCTGAGGTGGAAGAGGCACCAACACAGAAATGGAAGCAGCCCAAGGAAGTAAGAGAAAAAGCAAAAAGGTCCTGGAAGCCAAGTGAAGCAAATGCATCAAAGAACAGGCAGCAATCATGAGTCAAATGCTGCAAAGGAAAGGGATAAGATTTGTCATAGACTGAGCAAGCTGGAGATTATCAGTGAGCACAGTACTTTATACTGCAGTAAAAAGATTACAAGGAGGAAAATCAGGAGATAATTGAATACAGGGAACGCTTTCAAGGAGTTTGCACTGAAAAAAGTAGTTGGACATGAGTGCCTATAGTCTCAGCCATTTGGGAGGCTAACGGGGAGGGATGACTTGAGCCCAGGAGTTTGAGGCTGCAGTGAGATACGGTAGCACTACATCCTGTGAGTCCCTGTCTTCAAAAAAAAAAAAAAAAAGAGTTTTGCAAAAATGGAAGGAGAAAATCCTGGGTGTTTTTTTAAGTGATAAAAATAACACCATGTTTGTATGATCTGGAGACAATCAAGAGGAAGAAAGGGAAAATTTGCTGGGGCAACAAGTCAACAGAAGAGTGTGATCCTTTGCCCAATTAGAAGGTTCTAATTCACAACCAGGAATATCTTGTTGGTGCACACGCTAAGCAAGCACGTATGTCTGGGGAAGCTCCAGGTTGACTGCTTCCTCAGTGAAGTAGGAAACAGTTAAAAGTTAGCAGTAAGGGCCGGGCGCAGTGGCTCACGCCTGTAATCCCAGCACTTTGGGAGGCCGAGGCGGGCGGATCACCAGAAGTCAGGAGTTCAAGACCAGCCTGACCAACACAGAGAAACCCCGTCTCTACTAAAAATACAAAATTAGCCGGGCATAGTGGTACATGCCTGTAATCCCAGCTACTCGGGAGGCTGAGGCATGAGAATCACTTGAACTCAGAAGGCGGAGGTTGTAGTAAACTGAGATTGCACCATTGCACTCCAGTCTGGGCAACAAGATCAAAACTCCGTCTCAAAAAAAAAAAAAAGTTAGCAGTAAGGATGGGGAAGAGGTTTGGGGAATTTGAAGACAGCTTTAGGAGAGCAAATGAAGTAGGGACAAATGTTCCACCACCTGGCAGCACTCAGGTTATCACTGGAAGTAGGAGGTCATGAGGTTGATGCTCTGTAGCTACCTGCAGCTGCAGGCAATGGGGAACGAAGAGGACACATATCAGCAGATAACTTCTTAATCTTCCCAAGTATTTCTCTAAACATCATTTCCCCTTCAAAGGCATTTGCCAGTGCCTTTAAGGCAAAGTCCATACTCTAAAAGCTGCCCACCTTCCCAGGCTGGTCACACCCTGTCACTCTAAGCCTCACAAAGTTCCAAACAAACCGAATTGCTTATACTCACTAATCTTTGCAAGCTTAATAATTTCTAACACATGAAACTACTACAAACCTTCAAAAATCAGAAACCCAGCCTGAGCAACAGAATGAGTCCCCATCTCTATGAAAAAAAAAAAAAAATTAGCTGTGCATGATTGCACAAGTGTGTGGTCTCAAGTATTTGGAAGGCTGAGGTTGAAGGACCAATTGAGCCTGGGTCAAGGCTGCAAGGAGCTGTGATTGTACCACTGCATTCCAGCCTGGGCAGCAGAGCAAGACCCTTTCTCTATCTCTCTCTCTCTCTCTCTCTCTCTCTCTCTCTCTCTCTCTCTTTTTCTTTTCTTTATTTTTATTTTTTGAGATGGAGTTTCGCTGTTGTTGCCCAGGCTGGAGTGCAATGGCTCGATCTCGGCCCACTGCAACCTCTACCTCCCGGGTTAGAGCAATTCTCCTGTGTCAGCTTCCCAAGTAGCTGGGATTACAGGCATGTGCCACCATGCACAACTAATTTTTTGTATTTTTAGTAGAGATAGGGTTTCACCATGTTAGCCAGGATGGTCTCCATCTCCCAGCCTCAGGTGATCTGCCCACCTCGGCCTCCCAAAGTGTTGGGATTACAGGCATGAGCCACCATGCCCGGTGAGCAAGACCCTTTCTCAAAACAAAACAAAACAGGAGGGCGTGTAATCCCAGCACTTTGGGAGGCCGAGGTAGACAGATCACTTGAGGTCAGGAGTTCCAGACCA
Organism: Macaca nemestrina; assembly: GCF_043159975.1. NCBI lineage: Eukaryota > Metazoa > Chordata > Mammalia > Primates > Cercopithecidae > Macaca > Macaca nemestrina. The sequence goes on along the minus strand of NC_092130.1, from coordinate 23,318,461 downwards.
GCCTGGCCAACATGGTGAAACCCTGTCTCTCCTAAACATAAAAAAAAAAAATTAGTCAGGCATGGTAGCAGGCGCCTGTAGTCCCAACTACTCAGGAGGCTGAGGCAGGAGAATCGCTTGAACCCGGGAGGCAGAGGTTGTAGTGAGTTGAGATGGAGCCACTGCACCCCAGCCTGGGCAACAGAGCAAGACTGTCAAAAAAACAAAACAAAACAAAACAAAACAAAACAAAAAGTCAGCAGCAAGGCTGGGTGCTGTGGCTCACGCCTGTAGGCCCAGCCCTTTGGGAGGCCAAGGCAAGTGGATCGCTTGAGCCTAGAAGTTTGAGACCAGCCTAGGCAACATAGTGAAACCATATCTCTACAAAAAAAGTTGTAAAAATTAGCTGGGCATGGTGATGCACTCGAGTAGTCCCAGCTACTCAGGAGGTTGGGGTGGGAGGATAGCTTGGGCTCAGGAGTTCAAGGTTACAGTGAGCTATGAATGAGCCACCGCACTCCAGCCTGTGTGACAAAGCAAGACTGTCACAAAAGTCAGCAGCCAGTACTAAGTTTCTGCTTTACTGAACATTATCTTTATATGGATTTTTTTTTACAATTTTTTTTGAGACACTTTTATGGCTCACTTCATCCTCCACCTCCCAGGCTCAATCCTCCTCCTGCCTCAGCCTCTCCAGTAACTGAGACTGCAAGCATGTTCCACCACACTCAGCAAATTTTTCTATTATTTTTCAGATAGATCTCACTGTGTTACCTAGGCTGGTCTCGGATTCCTGGGTTCAAGCAATCCCCCTGCTTCAGCCTCCCAGCGCATTGGGATTACAGGCATGAGCCACCACGCCCTCTAATATTTTTACTTTACAAATCATAAAACTACTAACAGAGCTATGCCCTCAGCAGTTCCACATTATTGCATAATACCCATTTTACAGAAAAGGAGAGGCTCACCAAAAGTATGTGTTGCACCTAAAGTCACAGTTTCCAGTCAGCCTGAATAAATACGGCTTGACACAAATGTACCACACAATTTTCTGCAGTTTTATTTCTTTGTCCTATTTCTCTCACTAAACTTGCCCAGGTAAAGTTTAAATAAGGCCGCTATTGCAGTCCATGATTCCATTTAAATAAAAGTCAATTTCTCAGGAAATCCAAAAAACTCTATTTTGTGTAAATTTCCCCTAATTTCTTGGCTCAATCATTATTGTCCTTACCTCTCATATAAAACTACGAAAGTCCAAGCAACTATATCCTGGTTTTCTCTTTGTCATAAGTTTCCAGAAGACCGCACTTACCAGTTAGTTAGAAGGCAATTTTCCAGCTTCTCCTCCCTCCTCCTGGTCTGTTTGTAGCCCTCCTCCAAAGATCTTTCTAGATTAAGACTACATTCACCCAGAATTCCATTCTTTATCTCTTTGCCACACCCTCACATAAGAATACTGGGAAGCACGTTTGAATGTTACATTTCTCCAGTTGGCTGATCTTTTTACTGGACTTGATCCACTTACAAATTTAAACAGATTACAGGGAGATTGTTACAGTACTTGTTCTCTACTGGGCATTGGTTTTGTTTTGTTTTTTGGGTTTTTTTGTTTTGTTTTGTTTTGTTTTGTTTTTTTGAGACAGTCTTGCTCTGTCGCCCAGGTTGGAGTGCAGTGGTGCAATCTCCGCTCACTGCAACCTCCGCCTCCCAGGTTCCAGCGATTCTCCTGCCTCAGCCTCCCAAGTAGCTGGGACTACAGGCACTCACTACCATGCCTGGCTAATTTTTGTATTTTTAGTAGAGTCGGGGTTTCACCATGTTGGCCAGGCTGGTCGCTAACTCCTCACCTCCAGTGATCCACCCTCCTTGACCTCCCAAAGTTCTGGGATTACAGGCGGGAGCCACCACACTCTGCTGGGCTATTTTTAAAGATTCAGCCAAGATCTGGATGTTAGGTCAGACTCCAGGATTGAAAAATGATACAGACTTTGTGAACGCTGGTGCAGGAAAGGACTTTAAACTACCTGAGGCCAAGTTTCCTCAATTTATAGTGAATAAACCAAGGTCCAAACAGTAGAATAGAGTGTGGGACCCATAGAAGCCACTGGAGGCAGAGGCAGAAGTAAAAGCCAGGTTAACTTTTCCTATTCCACTGTTCTTGTTACACAACAAACAGTACTTCAATAAATATTTATTGAGCACCCCATGCAAAGAATGGAACATTTTGATTTTTCTTTCTTTCTTTCTTTCTTTCTTTTATTTATTTATTTATTTATTTATTGAGACAGGGTCTTGTTCTGTTGCCCAAGCTGGAGTGCAGTGGCACATTCATGGTTCACTGCAGCCTTGACTACCCCAGCTCAAGCGATCCTTCTGCCTCAGTCTCCTGAGTAGCTCAAGCACTCGTCCCACCTTGGCCTCCTAAAGTTCTGCAATTATGCGTGTGAGCCACCATGCCCAGCCTTCTTATTCATTCTTTCTATTTTTTTTTAACCCATTAAGCATTCTCACCCCCAAGAACAAGGTGCATGTTCTTGGCACCTTTGTCGAAAATGAATTCACCGTAGGTTGTGGCATGCAGCTTTTACCAGATGGGATTAGAGAAGTTTTTTTAAAGAACTCTGTACACTCCCAAACCAAGACCACCACAGGACCTGGACACCGTGTTGAACTGCCTATGACATTAAGTAACGACTATATAAAATGTATGCTGAGTTCTATCAAAACATTGTGCTAGTGGTAGGCATTGTGGCTTTTAAAAATGTTGATTCTGCTTAATAATGATATATGTTAATAAAATGCCAACTTTTTATTGGGAACTTAGATATAGAAATATTTTCAAAACATATGGCTGGGTGCGGTGGTTCACATCTGTAATCCCAGAACTTTGGAGGCTAAGGTGGGAGGATCACTTGAAACCAAGAGTTCGAGTCCAGCCTGGCCAACATGATGAACTTAGTATTTAGTATTTTATTTTATTTTATTTTATTTTATTTATTTTTGAGACGAAGTCTAACTCTGTCACCTAGGCTGGAGTGCAGTGACACAATTTCGGCTCACTACAACCTCTGCCTCCCAGGTTCAAGCGATTCTCCTGCCTCAGCCTCCCAAGTAGCTGGAACTACAGGCTTTTGCCACCACACTGGCTAATTTTAATATTTTTAGTAAAGATGGGGTTTCACCATGTTGGCCAGGCTGGTCTCTAACTCCTAATCTCAGGTGTTCCACCCACCTCAGCCTTCCAAAGTGCTGGGATTACAGGTATGAGCCACTGGGCCCGGCCAGTATTTAGTATTTTAGACACTACTAAAAAAAAGAAGAAAAATAGCCAGCAGTTGTGCCACATGACTGTAATTCCAGTTACTCTGAAGGCTGAGCCACAAAAATTGTTTGAACCCAGGAGGCAAGGTTGCAATGAGCCAAGATTGCACCACTACACTACAGCCTGGGTGACAGAATGAGACTCTGTTTAAAAAGAAAAAGAAAAGAAGTATTTCCAGGAAATATTAAATTAGGCCGGGCATGGTGGCATGTGTCTGTAGTCCCAGCTACTAGAGAGGCGGAGGCAGGAGGATCGCTTGAGCCCAACAGGTTGAGGCTGCAGTGAGCTGTGATTGCACCACTGCACTCCAGCCTGGGTGACAGAGGGAGACCCTGTCTCAAAAAAATACAAAAACAAACAAAAAAAGGAAATATTAGATCAAAAACAACAACACGGTGGCTCCTGCCTGTTATCTCAGCACTTTAGGAGGCTGAGATGGGAAGATCACTGAGTCCAGGAGTTTGAGACCAACCAGGGCAATGCAGTGAGACTTTGCATCTACGAAAAATAAACAAAAATTAGCTGAGTGTGGTGGCGTGTGCCTGTAGTCCCAGATACTTGAGAGGCTGAGGTGAGAGGAAAACACAATTTAAAACACACACGCACACACAACCACCACCACCACCACCACCACCACCTATTTTATAGGAATCCATTTTTGCAAAAACACTACAATGAAATGACAGCATATGTATGTATATATGCATATGTACCTATGTGGAAAAGTTACGGGAAAGAATCTACGAAACTAGTCAGGTCAGCATATCCTATCTGGTAGAGAAGCAGGCTGAGAAAAGAGGAACTTTCAGTTTGAGGCTATATATTTATTTGTTTGTTTTGAGATGGAGTTTCACTCTTGTTGCCTAGGCTGGAGTGCCATAGCACGATCTCACCTCACCGAAACCTCTGCCGCAACCCGGCTAATTTTGTATTTTTAGTAGAGACGGGGTTTCTCCATGTGATCAGGCTAGTCTCAAACTCCCGACCTCAGGTGATCCGCCCACCTTGGCTTCTCAAAGTGCTGGGATTACAGGTGTGAGCCACCGTGCCCAGCCATTTATGTACCATTTCAGTATTTTACATTCTTGTTTATATACTATGTACTGTTTATATACTATAAACTGTTTACTGTTTATATACTGTTTATATACTATAAACTATGTACTGTTTATATACTATAATGCATGCAAAGTGTTTTAACAACAACAACAAAAAGCAAAACCCAATCCCAAAACTGTACATTCTTGCAAAAGTAGAGTTCTTTTTTTTTTTCTGAGACAGGGTATTTGTCTGTCACCCAGGGTGGAGTGCAGTGACACAAACATGGCTCACTGTGGCCTCGACTTCCTGGGCTCAATCAATTCTCCCACCTCAACCTCCTGAGTAGCCTCCTTTTTCACAGCCTAACTACAATCATCCTTTTCTTTAACCCAGAAAGACAGAGAGAAAAGATAGCAACTGAAGTTGCCAGAAGCTAGACTTGGACATCACCAAGCATCTAGAAAAACGGAAGATTATGAAATAATGCTTTAATAAACATAGAAGCACTACACCACAAAGCACATGTTCTTCTACAAAGAAAATACATTGGCTCACTATAGTTGACCCTTGAACAACATGGCTTCGAACTGCAAGGGTCCACTTATTCGCAGAGTTTTTTCAATAAAAGTTATACCAAGTGTGCCTGCCTTTCCTGCCTCACCTTCCATCTCTACGTCTTTCACCTCTACTCCCTCTAGGACAGCAAGACCGACTCCTCCCCTTCCTCCTCCTCCTTCACATTGAGTTTACTCAGTGGAAAGATGATGAGGATGATCCTGATAATGAACAGTAAATATATTTCATCTTCCAGAGGATTTCTTAGTAATATTTTCTTTTCTCTAGCTTACTTTAAGAATATAGCATATAATATATATAATATACAAAAATGTGTTTTAATAGGCTGTTTACATTATCTGTAAGGCTTCCTGTCAACAGTAGGCTGTTAGCAAATTTTTTGGAGAGTCAAAAGTTATATGCAGCCTGGGCACAATGGTTCATGCCTGTAGTCCCAGCACTTTGGGAGGCCAAGGCAGGAAGATCACTTGAGCCTAGGTGTTTAAGACCAGCCTCGGCAACATGGCAAAACCCTATCTCTATAAAAAAAGCAAAAATTAGCCAGGCATGGTGACACACACCTATAGTTTCAGCTACTAAAGAGGGTGAGGTGGGAAAAATTGCTTGAGCCCAGGGAGGTCAAGCCTGCAGTAAGCAGTGATCATGCCACTGCACTCCAGCCTGAGCAAGAGAGTGAGATTATCTCAAAAAGAGAGAGAGAAAAAAAAGTTATATGCATATTTTCAACTGCACAGGGGATTGGTGCCACTAGCCCCCATATTGTTCAAGAGTCAACTATGTATATTTATTTCAGGGACTGCTGTTAGAATCTGCGTCACCTCTGTCACTTTATGCATTCACCCATTTATATTTACTGAACACTTGCTATGTGCCAGGCAACCTTATTCTATGAGACTCATTTGCAGTTTTACAGAGTTAAGTTAGGCAAGTGGTAAAGCTAAGGATTTGTATTTCCAGAAATTTTTATTTAAAGACATCACCAAAAAGCCCTTTTCTGTATCATTCAGAATCAGCGTGTGGGTCTGCTATAGGTTTATTGCCTTTTATTATAACTATATTCTTGGGGATCAGGCTGCCCTGCTATATTCGGACTTCCTGGAAGGAAAAACGTAAACCTTTTTGTGGTGCCTGTGTCACAGCTTGTGTCTGCAATACAGCAGGCATATGTTCATTCATTCATTTAGTCTACAGATACTTATTCCACACCCGCAGTGAGCCAAGCATTGTACTAGGCCCCTGGGATAGGACATGAATGATAGAGTTTACTTTCCAGTTGAGGGTTGGGGTGGATAGATCACACACATAGAAAAATCTAAGCAAGAGAATTTTAGATTGGAACAAGCTATGTAGGAAATAAACTGAATTAGAGATGGGAAGATAGTTACTTAGATTTGGTGGTTGGGGAAACGCTCTTAGATGAAATTTAGGCTGGGCACAGTGGCTCACACCTGTAATTCCAGCACTTGGGGAGGCCGAGGCGGGCAGATCACTTGAGGCAAGGAGTTTGAGACCAGCCTGGGCAACACGGGGAAACCCCATCTCTATTAAAAATACAAAAAAAAAAAAAAATTAGCCGGGCATGGCGAGGTGCACCTGTAGTCCCAGCTACTCGGGAGGCTGAGGGAGAGAATCGCTCTTGAACCCAGGAGGAGGAGGTTGCAGTGAGCTGAGATCGCGCCACTGCATTCCAGCCTGGGTGACAGAGCAAGACTCCGTCTCAAAAATAAGTAAGTAAAATTAAAAAGAAAAAAAAAAAAGAAATTTAAACTAGAAACCAAAAGATGATAAAGGGGAAGTTTTTACAGTCTGAGAGAAGTATTCCGAAGAGAGGAAATGGCCGTTGAAAAGGGGTTGGAATCAGAAAGAACTTGGGCTGTTCTAGAAGCAGAAACATCAGTGTGGCTGAAACAGAGAGTAAGGAGTGGTTGGTGAGGTCAGCAGAATTTCAGTTCAATGGCAAGCTATTGAAAGGTTTTAAATAAGAGTAATTGAATCCAGTTAATGATTTAAGAAAGAAAAAGAACGACAGGCACGGTGGCTCACGCCTGTAATCCCAACACTTTGGAAGGCCTAGGCAGGCAGATCACGAGGTCAGGAGTACGAGACCAGCCTGGCCAACATAGTGAAACACCATCTCTACTAAAAATACAAAAATTAGCTGGGTATGGAGGTGTGTGCCTGTAGTCCCAGTTATTCAGGAGGCTGAGGCAGGAGAATCGCTTGAACCTGGGAGGCGTAGCTTGCAGTGAGCAGAGATGGTGCCACTACACTTCAGCCTAGGAGACAGAGTGAGACTTTGTCAAAAAAAAAAAAAAAGAAAAATGAAAACGAAAAAGAAAATACTTAGGCTACTGTGTGAAGAGAATGAACTACCAAGAGAGCAAAAGTGGACTAGGTGGCTACCAATTAGAAAGCCATTTCTTGAATGGATCCATGGACAAATGGAAGGAAGGAAGGAAGGAAGGAAGGAAGGAAGGAAGGAAGGAAGGAAGGAAGGAAGGAAGGAAGGAAGGAAGGAAGGAAGGAAGGAAGGAAGGAAGGAAGGAAGGAGGGAAGGAAGGAAGGAAGGAAGGAAAGAGAGAAGGGAGGAAAGAAAGAAACAGATGAATGAGAGACAAAAATAACTCTGATTACAGGTTAGGCCCGGTGGCTCACACCTGTAATCCCAGCACTTTTGGAAGCCGAGGTGAGTGGATTACTTGAGTTTAGGAGTTCAGGACAAGCCTGGCCAACATGGCAAACCCTGTCTTTACAAAAAAATACAGAAATTAGCCAGGCATGGTGGTGAGTACCTGTAGTCTCAGCTACTTACGAGGCTGAGGCTGGAGGATTGAACCTGAGCCCAGGAGGTGGAGGTTGCAGTAAGCCATGATCAAGCCCCTGCACTCCAGCCTGAGTGATAGAGCAAGATCTTGCCTCAAAAAATAAAAATAACAAAAGAGCAAGCCTCATGACAGTCACTTGACCTAGAGTTTTTAGCTTAAACTGGTTTTTAAGTCAAATTTCAAAAAGCAAAATCAAATTACTTTTAGTGAAGGAACATGTTGGAATTAAAATGTGGTTTTCTAAAATGATTACCTTGAAACAGATGGTATATATTTAGCTATACACTTGCTGGCATATTGGTTTAAAATATATATTACTGTTTTATAGTCATAATGCTTCTACCAGCATCATAACCTTTGACAAAGCAATTCTATATCTAGAACTCTATACCTTGAAAATACACAAATGCACGTAAGTTTTTGTATAAAGGATGTTCCTTGTAGCCTTATTTGAAACAGAGAAAGACAATAAATATCTTTCAATAGGGAAATGATTTAATAGAACATATATATTTATTCTACTCAATACTATATAGCTATCTAAGTAAAAGGTATTCTCCCAAATATTCTGACGTAGACTAATAGCCTTCTACAAATAGTAAAAAAAAAAAAAAAAAAAGGCCGGGCTCAGTGGCTCACACCTGTAATTCCAGCACTTCGGGAGGCCAAGGCAGGCGGATCACAAGGTCAGGAGATCGAGACCATCCTGACGAACACAGTGAAACCCCGCCTCTTCTAAAAATACAAAAAATTAGCTGGGTGCGGTGGCGGGTGCCTGTGGTCCCAGCTACTCGGGAGGCTGAGGCAGGAGAATGGTGTGAACCCAGGAGGCGGAGCTTGCAGTGAGCCGAGATCGCGCCACTGCACTCCAGCCTGGGTGATAGGGTGAGGCCCCATCTCTTAAAAAAAAAAAAAAAAAAGTACGTTACAACCTATATTTGTTTGTGTGTATGTGTGTGTGTGAGAGAGAGAGAGACTGGGCATCGTGGTTCACTGTGACTCATGCCTGTAATCCAGCACTTTGTTATTTTTGGAGGTTCTGGTTTTGGTTTGGTTTTTTTAACTTCTACCCAAGAGCTACTATGCAATCTCAGTATTTTAAGAGGCTGAGGTGGGAGAACTGCTTGAGCCCAGGAGTTAAAGGCCATCCTAAGCAACATAGTGAGACCCCCATCTCTATTTTTAAAAAACAGGGCCAGGTGCAGTGACTCACGCCTGTAATACCAGCACTTTAGGAAGCCGAGGTGGGAGGATCACTTGAGGTCAGGAGTTTGAGACCAGCCTGGCCAACATGTTGAAACCCTGTCCCTGCTAAAAATATAAAAATTATCCAGGTGTGATGGCAGGTGCCTGTAATTCCAACTACTTGGGAGGCTGAGACAGGAGAATCACCTGAACCTGGTAGGCAAAGATTGCAGAGAGCCAAGATCGCACCATTGCACTCCAGCCTGGGCAACAGAGGGAGACTCCGTCTCAAAAAATAATAATAATAAATAAATGAGAGAGAGAGAGAGTGAGAATAGAGAATGGTGCAGATCTGCGCTGTCTAATACCGTAGCCACTAGCCCCACGTCGCTACTGAGCACTTAAAATGCAGCTAGTCAGAACTGAGATGTGCTTTAAACGTAAAGTGCACACTGAATTTTTACTGAATTCTGAAAACTTACAATGAAAGAACATAAACTCTCTCCCCCATTTTCTTTTTTGAGACAGGGTCTTCCTGTGTCACCAAGGTTGGAGTGCAATGGCGCGATCTTGGCTCACTGCAACCTTGACCTCCCAGGCTCAAGCAATCCTCCTACCTCTCAGTCGCTCAGGTAGCTGAAACTAGAGGCACATATCACCATACCAGGCTAATTTTTGTATTTTTGTAGAGATGGGGTTTTGCCATGCTGCCTAGGCTGGTCTCAAACTCCTGGATTCAAGCAGTCTGCTCATCTCAGGCTCCCAAAGTGCTGGGATCACAGGTGTACACCATCACGCCCAGCCCTCATTAATTATTTTTATCTTTATTCCATGTTGTAATGATAACAGTTTAGATGAATGGAGTTAAATAAAATATATTCTTAAAATTAATTTCACGGCCAGGTGCAGTGGCTCATGCCTGTAATCCCAGCACTTTGGGAGGTCTAGGCAGGCGGATCACAAAGTCAGGAGTTAGAGACCACCCTGACCAGCATGGTGAAATCCCGTCTCTACTAAAAATACAAAAATTAGCTGGGCGTGGGGTGGCACGTGCCTGTAATCCCAGCTACTTAGGAGGCTGAGGCAGGAGAAATGCTTGAACCCAGGAGGTGGAGGATACGGTGAGCCGAATCCCACCACTGCACTCCAGCCTGGGTGATAAAGCAAGACTCTGTCTCAAAAAAAAAATTAAAATTAAGTAATAATAATAATATGCACATTTAAATAGATGAGCTCATACCACCACCACCACATGTGAATAGTTTAAATAGCCTTTTATTTTCTTCAATCTCACTGCTCTTTTTGTAAAAAGAGTCACACCTTAAGCAGAAGAAATTGGAATGTTAATTCACAAGAGATTCATGACTATGAGTAGGTGAGTGACTTGGAATAACCTTTGCAAATGCAGTCTATATGGCTGAGGAAAAGATACAGAGGCTCTATTAGGTTGGTGCGAAAGTTATTACGGTTTTTGCCATTACTTTCGATGGCAAAAACTGCAGTACTTTTTGCACCAACCTAATAGAAGCCTAAAATTAACATTTCTGATTGATACTCTCCCTTGCACCGCTTTTCCACTAAAAATCAAGCAAAATCCAAGCCCTCCTAAAGCTTAAGAACCTCCCAGCCAACTGGGTAGCTGCCTCTCTCCTTTGTCCCACTTTCCAACTGAGTTCCAGAAAATGATGATAGAAAATCTTAAAAGTGACTGCTCTAGGGCATCTCTACTTATCTCTAGAAGCATCCAGACTTTTTCAATAGAAATCAGGAGACAAAATTAATTTGTGTTCAGTTTAATTTTTTAAATCAATACATTATCATTGGAAGTAGACAGGAGGACCCTTTGAACTTCCAAATATATTTCGAGATGGTGGAAATGTTTTATATCTTGCTTGGGGTGGTATTAACATAGGTGTATATTTGTGGAATTTATTTTATTTATTTATTTATGTATTTTTTTTGAGATGAAGTCTCGCTTTTGTCCCCCAGGCTGGAGTGCAATGGTACGATCTCAGCTCACTGCAACCTCCACCTCCTGAGTTCAAGAAGTTCTCCTGCCTCAGCCTCCCGAGTAGCTGGGATTACAGTCGCCTGCCACCACGCCCAGCTAATTTTTGTATTTTTAGTAGAGACAGGGTTTCATCATGTTGGCCAGGTTGGTCTCGAACTCCTGACCTCAGGTGATCCTCCCACCTCGGCCTCCCAAAGTGCAGGGATTATAGGCATGAGCCACCGCGCCTGGCCTATTTGCGTAATTTAAATTGTCTGCTTAAAATGAGAACATTTTGGCCAGGCGTGGTGGCTCATGACTGTAATCCCAGCACTTTGGGAGGCCAAGGTGGGCAGATCACTTGAGGCCAGGAGTTTGAGACCAACCTGGCCAACACGGCAAAACCCTGTCTATACTAAAATACAGAAATTAGCCACTGCACTCTAGCCTCAGAGACAGAGAGAAACTCTGTCTCAAAGAAAAAAGGAAAAAAAGAGAGCATTTTATTGTATGTAAATTGTACCTGTTTAAAAATTTATCCACATGACTGCAGAATGAATAAAATTAATAAAAACAAAAATTCAATAAGTGATTTCCATATATACATTCGCTCATAACATTAAAAAAAGAAAACAATTTTCATTTATGTAAATTGATTTGATGTTATCTGAATCGATTACTGAGCAATTGACCTGCTTGGAATTTCTGCCTTAGGAATTCTAAATCTAGAAGTGATGGGCAGATAAAACACAGTCGACTTTACTTTTTTCAGTCTAAAAAGATCGGGGACTCTCCCCCTTTTCAGAGCCTGTGGGCTTTCTGTGGGCAGCTCTGGAAGAAAAATCCTAAGGCATTTCTAAGAGCAAACCACACATCCAATTTTAACGCATTGTTTTTTTATTTTAATGTTATATGAAGTTTTATTCTCAAAATATATTAAAAAAACACACACACACACACACACGAAGGGACTAAGATGTTATTTCACAGGACTTGCTTGCCGCAGTCTTTATGAAGAACACAGTTCCAAATTAATGGACAAGTTCCTCCCTGTGCTCTAGGTCATTCAAAGGAGGCAAGCTCTTTTGTCAAATCAGGAGCTCCAGCAGCCTATCAGGAGCACAGATGCCAGGGTGGGAGTTTCTCAGTGGGATCTAGTATTGCTAGAAGAGCCTTGCTTATACAGCAAAAGACAGGCACATGGGCCTCTTCCCTTAGACTGTATCTGTCTCACATGCTTGGGAACTGCTGTGCAGAACACCGGGTGTGGCCTGAGGCAGCGTACACATGGCCCCCCAATGCTGGTCTATATTGCACTGTTTCTAATTCTTTTTTTTTTTTTTTTTTTTTTTTTTGAGACAGTTTTGCTCTTGTCCACAGGCTAGAGTGCAATGGCATGATCTTGGCTCACTGCAGCCTCCGCCTCCCAGGTTCAAGTGATTCTCCTGCCTCAGCCTCCCAAGTAGCTAGAATTACAGGTGCCTGCCACCATGCCTGGCTAATTTTTGTATCTTTTAATAGAGATGGGGTTTCATCATGCTGGCCAGGCTGGTCTCGAACTCCTGGCCTCAGGTGATCCACTCACCTCGACCTCCCAAAGTGCTGGGGTTACAGGCGTGAGCCACCTCGTCCGGCTGTTTTTAATTCTCTAAGTTATCATTTGCCATCTCCTGGGCCCTTTGTAGTAATTCCCCTCCCTTTTTTGTTTTTCTGTATCCATCTTTCGCATTCCAAATAGTTGATGTAAAGGGAGATTCCACCTTGAAAACCAGGGTTCCAGTCCTGGTTTGCTGCCACACTCTACTGATGACCTTGATCTTGACCTTGACCTTGTCTTCATTTATTTCTTTGATGAGGCGGGCGGACAGAAAAACATTGCTATAGTGCTTAAAAAATTTTTTTTATTACAAAAGAAAATGGAGAAAATAATTCAAACTATAGCAGAAACATGAAAAAGGGAAAAGTGAGTCTTCACTATTTGTCTCCATTGGTAACCATATTCATTTGGGTATATTCTTCCATATTTTTAAGGCAAAATCAAATTCAACAGTTATATATACCATTATGGAACCCTTTTTTTTTTCCTTTGAACTTAACTACATAGCATTCTCTGATAAGTAAGTTCCATGACAGCAAGGATTTTGACTGCTTCATTCACTGCTATATTTCTGGAGACCAGAATAGTGTTTGGCATAAAGTAGGTGCCAATAAATATTCACTGAATGCGCTGGGCGTGGTGGCTCACGGCTGGAATCCTAGCACTTTGAGAGGCCAAGGTGAGCAGGTCACTTGAGGCCAGGAGTTCAAGATCAGCCTGACCAACGTGGTGAAACCCTGTCTCTATTAAAAACACAAAAATTAGCCAGGCACGGTGGTGCACGCCTGTAATTCCAGCTACTCCAGTGAGCATCTGGGCAGGAGAATCGCTTAAACCCAGGAGGCGAAGGCTGCAGTGAGCCAAGATTGCACCACTGCACTCCAGCCTGAGCAACAGAGTGAGACTCTGTTTCAAAAAAAAAAAAATTAAAAAAACAAAAACAAAACAAAACAGAAGGGGACCGAACAGACACATTCCTGGCTCCATGGAACTCCTAGTTGATCTGACAGGAAAAAAAAAAAGAAGTACATAGTGCTTTGCACATAGTAAGCACTTAATAAGTATTTGTTGAATTAGCAAAAAAGCATAATGATAAAACAACCTAATTCTTTTTACTTGCACCAGTGTATTGACATAACACTATAATCAATGATTCCCTTATTGATTGTAAAAATCTCCGCAAACACCATTGCAATGATCGGCCTTGTACACATACCCTTATTTAAAGATTTTGGTAGGATAAGAATGTCTTTTGAGAGGGACCATCGATCTGCTTCAAATGTGTCCTGAAGTTTCTTCTCACTAGAATTTCACGACCTTAAGACACTTATGGGCTGGGCACGATAACTCACGCCTGTAATCCCAGCACTTTGGGAGGCAGAGGCGAGTGGATCACCTGAGGTCATGACTTCGAGACCAGCCTGGCCAACAGGGTAAACCCCATCTCTACTAAAAATACAAAAAAATTAACTGAGTGTGGTGATATGCACCTGTAATCCCAGCTATCCGGGAGGCTTAGGTAGGAGAATCGCTTGAACTCAGGAAGTGGAGGTTGCAGTGAGCCGAGATTATACCATTGCACTCCAGCCTGGGCGACAGAGCGAGACTCTATGTCAAAAAAATTAAAAAGACACTTAAGATTAATTTTTTAGCCTGTATGAGCTGCTCCCTATAATTAATTTTGTAAAATGATCTCCTTTACGTATCTCCCTACAGAATGCCAGTCCCTCCCAAAACTATCTAGATGCAGCCCGACACTCTAACTCACACAAGACTGTCAGAAAGACTTCCAGAAACAAGCAGGCTGGCTACAGCCTTGCTGGCCAACATCTTCTGCATGCAACACAATCACAGCTTAGTCATCACCTGGGGAGGAGCAGTTTTTAGGCGGTGATAGGCCCACATTGTTAATTCATTCCTATGTGCTGAGGATGGCTCAGCAGAAAAAGGGAACTAGACAAAAGAGTAAGACCCCAACAAAGGCCTGAGCTGAACAATGTTGAAAAACAAAGGCCACTTTGGCCTGGATGAGAGTTAATGTGGGTCTGAGAGCAGTGGGTCACTACTGTAATCCCAGCACTTTGGGAGGTCGAGGCGGGAGGATCACGCATTCAGGAATTTGGGACCAGCCTGGCCAACATAGTGAAGCCCCATCTCTAATAAAAATACAAAAATTAGCTGGGTCTGGTGGCGCACGCCTGTAGTCCCAGCTACTCAGGAGGCTGAGGCAGGAGAATTTCTTGAACCCAGGAGGCGCAGGTTGCAGTGAGCCGAGCTTGTGCCACTGCACTCCAGCCTGGGCAACAGAGTGAGACTCTGTCTCAAAACAAAGAGTGAATATGGAAGCTTCCGGGTATTTGTGAGTTCTCTAAGAAGTGAACTTGCAGAGTCACACTCTGTCTGAGCACTCTAATGGAAGTCTTCCAGAAAGTTACCTTTCTGATTAATTTTTTTGCTCCAGAAATATTTAGGCCGGGCATCGTGGCTCACACCTAAAATCTCAGCACTTTGGGAAGTTGAGGCAGGGGGGATCGCTTGAGCCCAGGAATTTGAGACCAGCCTAGCCAACATGGTGAAACCTTGTCTCCTCCAAAACTGTGCAAATTAGCCTGGCGTGGTGGTGCATGGCTATAGTCCCAGCTACTGGGGAGGCTGAGGCCGAAGGATGAATTGTACCCAGGAGGTCAAGGCTGCAGTGAAAGAAGATCATGCCACTGCACTCCAGCCTGGGCAATGGAGTGAGATTCTATCTCAAAAAACAAACAAACAAACAAAAAACAGTAAAAAAATTTTTAGTAAGTTCCAATTGTGTGTCACAATTGTGCCAGGCACTGGGGGCAACAATAAGCAAGACAGACCAAGTCTTTACCACCTTGAGATTTAAGTTTAAGGACCACTCTCTATCAAAGAATCCGGCACTGGCAGTATAGATTGCTGAAGGCCTTTGCCTTCTTTCCACCAGACAACAGAATTTGTGTCCCAGTCACTGCTTCTTCTTCTGCAAAAAATATAGCTTCAGTTTGGTCCACAAATACAGAAGTTGGTCAGAGATATTTTCTTTCAAGAGCACAACAAGTAAAACTTGGCAATACACACTAATTGAATGCACTTCCTTTTTCCCTGGGAGCTCCTGCCACATCTCAGCCCTGCAGGGCAGTCTTCATAAGGGAGGCGAAAGAAGGGCTGTGCACTGGCACTGACAGTTGGACAGGTAGTGCTCGAAGAAGCCTAAACCTCAATATTCTGAGGGAATCTTCAAGATCAAGGTAGACCTGGCCGGATGCAGTGGCTCACGCCTGTAATCCCAGTGCTTTGGGAGGCTGAGGCGGATGGATCATGAGGTCAGAAGTTCAAGACCAGCCTGTCCAACATGGTGAAACCCTGTCTCTACTAAAAATACAAAAAATTAGTTGGGTGTGTTAGTGCATGCCTGTAATCCCAGCTACTGGAGAGGCTGAGGCAGCAGAATCACTTGAACCCAGGAGGCGGAGGTCACAGTGAGCCAAGATTGTGCCATTGCACTCCAGCCTGGGCAACACAGCGAGACTCTGTCTCAAAAAAAAAACAACAAAAAAAATGGATCACAGATCTCTTTGAAAATCAGTGGCCCCTTTAGACTTTCTGTGCCAAAAAAGTTATGCATTCACCCCAGCACCTAGTTTTGCCTAGTTTATCTGAAGTTTCATGGACATAAGATGTGCCCGAATTTCCCGGAGCTCCAGAGACCCCACATCAAGAATTCCTAGTGTATATAAAAGCCCGTTTGAGCTCTAACATCCATGATTAACAGTCTCTGGGTTGGGTAACTCTGTTGGTTTAAATACAGAGGCAATGACATGCCTGTTTAAGTTCAGGGCAGGTCCCAGTTCAATTCCCATGTGAGTCATTATCTTCCGAAAATGGGAAAACTCTGCTCCATGGCAGTGGACAGAACCTCCAAAACCAGTCAGCTGACACAGCCCATAGTTTCTGAAAAAGACAATACAAAGCTCAAAAATAAGGTGGTTGGATCTATGGCACTGCAACGCGACAACCCAAAGGTTGTGAGGGTTGCTGCCCGCTGCTGACATAGCAGTAATACTCATTGGGCTCCTGCACTTCATATACATCCTCCTCAATGGTATAGATGTTTTCTTCTGAGCGAATTCCCTCTGCTACTGCATTTGCCAATCCTGAGGGAGGGATGTTGGCCAAAGAGATAAGGCTGTGGAAATAAAGTGTTGAAGCTGAGTTAAGCATTTCCCAGGTAACACGGAATCGAGTTAAGAGAATAGGCTTTCCCAAAGAGACAGCAACTAAATACAGTGCATGATCTTTGATCAGATGCTGAACAAGGGGAAAAGCCAAGAAACAGCAATAAAATACTATGGGGAAACAATTGGGAAAATTCCCATTAATTTTAATTTTCTTAGGTATAACAATAGCATTGTGATAGCTCAGAGAATATCTTTATTTCTAGGAGTTACAGGCTGAAGTTTAGGTGAAGTGTCAAGATGTCTGCAATTATGTACACATTTAGATTTTTAAAAAATGGGCCTGGCATCATGGCTCACGCCTGTAATCCTAGCACTTTGGGAGGCTGAGGTGGGTGGATCACGAGGTCAGGAGTTCGAGACCAGCCTGGCCAACATGGTGAAACCCCACCTCTACTAAAGATACAAAAATATTAGCCAGCGTGGTGGAGTGCACCTGTAATCCCAGCCATGTGGGAGGCTGATGCAGAGAATCACTTGAACCCAGGAGGCAGAGGTTACACTACTGCACTCCAGCCTGGGTGACACAGCAAGACCCTGTCTCAAAAAAAAAAAAAAATTATTAATGCTTTAGATAGCATTCAATGTTCAGAAGTTTTTGTTTTGTTTTATTTGATGCGGGTCTTTCTCTGTCACCCACGTGGGAGTGTAGTGGCACAATCATGGCTCATTGCAGCCTTCATCTCCTGTGCTCCAGCAATCTTTCCACCTAATTTTTCTATTTTTTGTAAAGAAGAGGTCTCATTATGTTGCCCAGGCTGGTCTCGAACTCCTGGGCTCATGTGATCCTCCCACCTCAGCCTCCCAAAGTCCTGGGCTTATAAGTGTAAGCCACAGCACCTGGCCCAGAGTCATTTTTGTAATCCAAATATATTGCATCCCATTCATGTGCCAAACATCACTAAAAGTCTAAAATCTAGTAAGTTACATAAGCCATACCTATTTGAAAGGGATGTGTGTGTGTGCATAATCAGGAATGAAGGTTAAGACAGTAGTCTGTAATAGACTAGCAGTTGTTAGCCCTGACTGTTCATTAGAATCACCTGGAGAGCTTTTAGAACATTATCTATGCTTAGGCTTCATCCCCAGAGATTCTGACTCAGTTGCTCTGGGGTTGGCCCTGCATTAGTACACTTCAGTGCCCGGGTGATTCTAATAGGAAACCAAAGTTGAAAATGCCTGGGCTGGTTTACAGAAATGCTGAGAACAGATACTGGGTGTCTTGCTCACTTCTCTAATGCCAAAGTTCAGCCCAGACCCTGGATATAATAGGAGCTCAATCCGTTGATGTTTCAGTTCATTGGAAAAACCATTAATATCGAGATGAATAAGCATGTTGTATTATTAGGGAGATAAATTGTATACCTTAACTTTAGAACTAAAGAAGCTAAAGGTATCAGGAAGTAAACACAGCAGTATGTTACATTTTCTCTTCATAACTAGGCCTAGAGGAAAAAGGAAGTATAAACTCAGATCTCAAAGCCCCAGGACAGGACTTCTCAGAGTAAAGATCAGACATGTTAAGAGTATGGACTGCCAAGATTCTCACCTTTCCCCAACCCCATTCCATTATTCTTACCTTAAATTCTGTGTCTTCTCTTTGCTATGAGAATACCCTAGATAAAGGGGGAAAGAAAAGTCAATAAAAATGCCTTCATAAAATAAATGAGACAAGAAATCAAACAGGCTCACTGGAGGCATGCATTGTTCAGGGAAATCTGGTCTCACCTTAGACTGAGTTGAATGAAACTCTCAATATGTGCCTTAGATAATTATATGGACTGGCTAGAAAATAATAATAAAGATGCATTTTTCTTATTTAATAATTATGAGTCCTCTACTATGTGTCTGGCTGTTTGCTTGGCACGAGGAACACAGGAACGTAAAAGTGAATTGTGAGCCCTAATTTCATGAAGCTTACGTTCTCCTGTGGGAGACCAAAGAAATAAAAGAAAACAGTACCCCAGACCCAAGACCAGCCTGACCAACATGGAGAAACCCCGTCTCTACTAAAAATACAAAATTAGCCGGGTGTGGTGGCCCATGCCTGTAATCCCAGCTACTCGGGAGGCTGAGGCAGGAGAATCGCATGAACCCAGGAGGCGGAGGCTGCGGTGAGCCAAGATTGAGCCATTGCACTCCAGCCTGGGCAACAAGAGCGAAACTCCGTCTCAGAAAAAAAAAAAAAAGGAAACAGTAAAATAGGAAAAAAAAAAAAAATTCAAATGATGATGTATTATAAAGGAAACCAACATCATATTGAAACAGATAATACAGAGGGTGGTCAGGGAAGGACCCTCAGAGATGACCTTTAAGCTCACTTCTGAAATGAGTCAGCCAAGTAGAGAGCCAGAAGGAGCATTCCAGGACGAGGGAACCCTCTGTAAAGATCTTGCTGAGTGCCTGAAACTGAAAACATGGCTGGACTAAGGGAGGGGCCCAAGATAAGGTCTGAAAGGTAGGCTGGGGCTAGGTCTAACAAGACCTTTCCAGCCATAATCAGGAATCTGTATTCGATTCTAAGACCTGTAGGAAACTTAGATTTCCTTAAAGGGCAGAGATGTGATCCTTATTTGTTTTGGGTTTCTTTTAGCCGCTGAAAACAACTTCCTTATCTCATAATTTCCATGTTGTGCGTCAGGAATTCAGGTGTGGCCAAGGTCAGGAGATCGAGACCACAGTGAAACCCCGTCTCTACTAAAAATACAAAAAATTAGCCGGGCGCGGTGGCGGGCGCCTGTAGTCCCAGCCACTCAGGAGGCTGAGGCAGGAGAATGGCGGGAACCCGGGAGGCGGAGCTTGCAGTGAGCCGAGATCGCGCCACTGCACTCCAGCATGGGCAACAGCGTGAGACTCCGTCTCAAAAAAAAAAAAAAAAAAAAAAAAAGGAATTCAGGTGTGGCTTACTGGGTACCTCTGGATCAAGGTCTTTCATGATCTCTTTCAAGGTATCTTCTGGGGATGCAGTTTCAAATATTCAAACTGAAAATTTTTCTTTTTCTCTCTTTTTTTTTTTTTTTTTTTTTTGGAGACAGGGTCGTGCTTTATTGGCCAGGCTGGAATGCGGTGGCAAGATCATATCCGATTGCAACTTTGAACTCCTGGGCTCAAGGGATCTGCCCATCTCAGCTTCTGAATAGCTAGAATATAGGTGCACACCACCACAGCTGGATAATGTTTAAAATGTTTTTGGGCTAGATGCAGTGGCTCACGCCTGTGATCCTAACACTTTGGGAGGCAAGGCACGCAGATTTCTTGAGCTTGGGAGTTCGAGACCAGCCTGGGCAACATGGCAAAACCTCATCTCTACTAAAAATACAAAAACTAGCCAGGTGTGCTGGCACATGCCTGTGGTCCAAGCTACTTGGAGGCGGAGGCAGGAGGGTCACTCGAACTCGGGAGGTAGAGGTTGCAGTGAGCTGGGATCGCACCACTGCACTGCAGCCTGGGTGAATCTCAATATGTTGCCCAGGCTAGTCTCAAACTCCTGGCCTCAAGTGACTCTCCTGTCTTGGCCTCCCCAAGTCTTAGGATTATAGGCATGAGCCATTGTGCTCAGATATTGATTTGGGTTTTAATATTGGATTAGAAGGAGGAATAAAGAAATGAGAAGATAAATTAAGTAGAGATAATGATGCCTTGGAGTAAGGTAATGGCCAAAAGAGATGCAGAATAATGAAAATACTTTAGATATATGTTGGAGGAAGACTGCAGGAATCTTTTGTTGTTGTTTTTCTTTGAGACAGAGTCTCCCTGTGTCACCCAGGCTGGAATGCAACAGCAAGATCCTAGTTCACAGCCTCAAACTCCTGGGCTCAAGTGATCCTCCTGCTTCAGGCTCCTGAGTAGCTGGGACTATAGGCGTCCACCACCATACCCAGCCCTAAGGAATCTCAACATCTAAGGATCAGGCAGAAGAACTGAAAAGCAATGGATCAAATAGGAGAATGTCATTTCAGAAGCCAAGAGAAGGACGACCTTCCAGAATGAGTGATCAACTTAAAAGGTTGACTATAATAAAGATAAAGGTATCAGGCTGGGAACGGTGGCTCACGCCTACAATCCCAGCACTTTGGGAGGCCAAGGTGGGTGGATCACCTGAGATCAAGAGTTTGAGACCAGCCTGGCCAACATGGTGAAACCCCCATCTACTAAAAATACAAAATTAGCCAGGCGTAGTGGTGCATGCCTGAAATCCCAGCTACTCAGGAGGCTGAGGTGGAAGAATCACTTGAACCCAGGAGGTGGAGGTTACAGTGAGTCAAGATTGCACCATTACACTCCAGCCTGGGCGACAAGAGTGGCAGAAACCATAACGGTGAGGAGCAGGACAGTCCTGGTTTCAATTCCTATATCTATCAATTAACTGTGTAATGCAGGCAAGTGACCTAACCTTTTAGCATGCTGATTCTCCATTAGAAACATAGGGTAGCTACGAGAATTTAATGCACATAAAGCACTTAGCAGCTTCAGTCCACAGTTAGTGGGGTGACCAACTCATCCCTGTTTTTCTTGGACTGTTCCACTTTTAGCTCTAGAAGTCTCACATATCTTAGGAACACCCTTTAGTCTTAAGCCAGCTGAGGTGATTGCTCACTCCACACAGACAGTCCCTGTTTGCCTATTAGTAAGAAAGGCTGCTATGTTGTATTACACTCTGGGGCCTAGTGGTACGCACCTGTTGTCACAGCTACTCTGGAAGCTGAGTCAGGAGAAACACTTGAACCCGGGAGGTGGAGGTTGCAGTGAGCTGAGATCACGCCACTGCACTCCAGCCTCCATCTGAAAGAAAGAAAGAAAAAGAAAGAAAGAAAGAAAGAAAGAAAGAAAGAAAGAAAGAAAGAAAGAAAGAAAGAAAGAAAGAAAGAAAGAAAGAAAGAAAGAAAGAAAGAAAGAAAGAAAGAAAGAAAGAAAGAAAGAAAAGTGTGCGAGGTTTTGGGGGTAATGGAAGTATTATTTAGATCTTGATTGTGGTGATGGCTTCCTACTGTAATTCTTCATCAAAATTCATCAACTTGAACACACTTTTTTTTTTTTTTTTGGAGACTGTCTCACTCTGTGGCCCAGGCTGGACTGCAAAGATGCAATCACAGCTCACTGCAGCCTCCTGGGCTCAAGTGATCCTCCCACCTCAGCCTCCTGAGTAAATGGGACTACAGGTGTGTGCCACCATGCTCACCTCGTTATTATTATTACTGTGTACAGACAGCATCCTGCTTTGCTGCCCATGCTGATCTTGGTCTCAAACACCTGGGCTCAACTGATCCTCTCACCTCAGCCTCCGAAAGTGTTGAAATTACAGGCATGAGCCACTGCACCCGGCCATTGTATTTATTTATTTGCTTATTTATTTATATTTTATTACTATTATTTTTTTAAGACAGAGTCTCACTCTTTCGCCCAGGCTGGCATGCAGTAGCATGATCTGAGCTCACTGCAACCTCTACCTGCCAGGTTCAAGTGATTCCCCTGCCTCAGCCTCCCGAGTAGCTGGGATTATAGGCATGCGCCACCACACCCGATTAATTTTGTATTTTTAGTAGAGATGGAGTCTCACCATGTTGGCCAAGCTGGTCTTGAACTCCTGACCTCAAATGATCCACCTGCCTCAGTCTCCCAAAGTGCTGGGATTACAGGCGTAAGCCACCACGCAGGGCCTGTTTTTTGTTGTTGTTGTTGTTGTTTTTCTGTTTTTGTGGGGTTTTTTTTTTTAAGGACAAGTACTTAGAAAAAGCTATGTGCTAAGTACCATGATGGAGGAAAACATTCTGTAACCCCAATCATGACTCAGTGTTTTTTTGTTTTTTTGGTTTTTTTTGAGACGGAGTCTCCCTTTGTCCCCCAGGCTGGAGTGCAGTGGCCAGATCTCAGCTCACTGCAAGCTCTGCCTTTTGGGTTCACGTCATTCTCCTGCCTCAGCCTCCCGAGTAGCTGGGACTACAGGCGCCCGCCACCTCGCCCGGCTAGTTTTTTGTATTTTTTAGTAGAGACGGGGTTTCACCGGGTTAGCCAGGATGGTCTCGATCTCCTGACCTTGTGATCCGCCCGTCTCAGCCTCCCAAAGTGCTGGGATTACAAGCTTGAGCCACCGCGCCCGGCCAATGACCCAGTATTAAAAGGACTTGCAATCTACTCCCAAAGAGGTATGCCTGAGAAACCAGTAACAGAAAAGTGCACAGAAGGGAGTGGTTTTTGCTGCTGTGTTTCCTAATAAACCTAGCATATTCATGAAGTAAAGAAATTGGTTTACTGGAATCAGCCTGCCTGGATTTGAATTCGGTTCTGCCAGGTACTGATGTTGAAACCTTGGGAAGGCAGCTTACTCTAAGCTCGACTTCCCTCCACTGTAAAATGGGATGGCACTATTCCTTACCTCATCAGACAGTAATGATGATAAAATGTATGTAAAACATTTAACGCAGTGCCTGCCTGGCACACAATAAATATTAAATTAAAATTAGCAATTATTGTTAGGATTTGGATGGACAAAAGAGTATTTAGTCTAATCACCTTTGGGTATAAACATGAATTTGCATTTCTATCTAGGTTTCACTGGTTCTCGTTTAAGAATTTGTTACCAGAAGGAGAGAGAAACAAAAAACACTTACATTTGAAAATTAAAGCGCCAAAGATAAGAGCCAGAGCCAGTCCAGCAGAGATCCCTGCTGCGATGTAGATGGCTGTTCTGATGGTTGCTCCAGAGTCCCGTAACTCATTGGTCAATGTGAATATTTGCTATGCAAACACAAACAGGATTTAAGCAGAAAATAGCTAGAAATCGCTTGTGTACTCAGTCTCATGATTTGCGAATTGGACCATCCCTTTTACAACATCACAAGATGGCAGAGTCCTTGAAATCACCTTTCAACTGTCACCTTGGAGCCAACACTTAAGCCAACCCAAGAAAGAGACTCGCTTAACCTTTGGAGTTAGCGGGGAAACAAAATGTGCCCTTCTGTGTTGTGGGTGGAGAAGGAGCTCTTAAGACCCTTCCCCTGCCCCTGCAAAAATTGGTTTTAGAGTGGAGTCTTGTTGGTTCAAGACCCCCTAAGATTCCCCAGAGAGTTTTAGAGTAGTTTCCATTTGGTGTCTTGCTATGAAACCTCTATTTTTCACAAAAAGACAGTGATTCAATAGCCAAGACTTTACAGACAGATGGTCCTGCATTCAAATCCGAGTTCTGAGGCCGGGCACAGTGGCTCATATCTGTAATCCCAGCACTTTGGGAGGCCAAGGCAGGCGGATCACCTGACATCAGGAGTTTGAGACCAGACTGGACAACATGGTGAAATCCAGTCTCTACTAAAAATACAAAACTTAGCCAGGCATGGTGACACATGCCTGTAATCCTAGCCACTGGGGAGGCTGAGGCAGGAGAATTGCTTAAACCCAGGAGGCGGAGATTGGAGAGAGTTGAGATCATGCCCCTGCATGCCAGCCTAGGCAACAGAGTGAGACTCTATCTCAAAAAAAAACAAAAAAACAAAAAAACAAATCCCAGCTCTGCCACTAAGGGCTGAGTAACCCTGTAGAGTTATCAGGAAAATTAAGTGACAGAAAATATAAAATGCTTATTACAGGGCCTGGTACATAACAAATGTTCAATCAGTGGTAGTTATTATTGCTATTGCTCTAGTTAACTTCATTTTCTGAAAACTGAGAGTCACACAAAATAAATTCTGTTTCTAAAATTTCAGTCTATGTTCTCTGTTTTCCTCTTTAAAAACTATGATTAGGCCGGGTGCGGTAGCTCACGCCTGTAATCCCAGCACTTTGGGAGGCCAAGGTGGACGGATCACAAGGTCAGGAGCTCAAGACCAGGCTGGCCAACATGGTGAAACCCCATCCCTACTAAAAATACAAAAATTAGCCAGGTGTGGTGGTGGGTGCCTGTAATCCCAGCAACTAGGGAGGCTGAGGCAGGAGATTTGCTTGAACCTGGGAGGTGGAGGTTGCAGCCAAGATCGCACCATTGCACTCCAGCCTGGGCAACAAAAGCAAAACTCCACCTCAAAAAATAAATAAACAAACAAACAATAATTATAGGCCAGGCCCACACCTATAATCCCAGCACTTTGGGAAGCTGAGATGTGAGGATCACTTGAGGCCAGGAGTTAGGGAGCAGCCTGGGCAACATATTGAGACCCCATTTATACAAAACACACACACACACACACACACACACAAAATAATTATAAACATTTTTAAAGTAATGAATTTAAGGAAGTTAAATCTTCCATTTATTCTACATGCATTTACACATTGATTCAATACAGATTACTCCTACAATAACAGGAGTCCTATATGTAAGATATTGTGCATTAAGCATTGTGGGCACATACAGGTCCTTAAAAAGCACTGTTTGATTGCAAAGAGAGAAGAAGCAAATACAAGATGCTGAGCATCAGTTGTGAATACACAGGGAAGAAACTGAGTCAAATAAATGTGGACTCCTGGATATGTCCTCAAGTAATTTTTTTTTTTTTTTGGAGACAAGGTCTTACCCTGTCACCTAGGATGGAGTGCAGTGGCATGATCACAGCTCATTGCTCATCGTAGCCTCAACCTCCTGTGCTCAAGCAATCCTCCTGCCTCAGCCTCCCAAGTAGCTGGAACTACAGGTATGCCGCACCATGCCGGGCCAATTTTAAAAAAATATTTTTTGTAGAGACAGAGTGTCACTATGTGGCCCAGGCTGGCCTCAAACTCCTGGTCTCAAGCAATCCTTCCACCTTGGCCTCCTAAAGTGCTGGGATTACAGGAGTAAGTTACTGTGCCTGTCCTCCTCAAAGAATTTTTAAGTCATTGCTGCAAGTTTGCTTTCTAGTGGTTTTTCTTTTATGACTGAGTTTCACTTTTGTTGCCCAGGCTGGTGTGCAGTGGCGCGACCTCAGCTCACTGCAACCTCCACCTCCTGGGTTCAAGCGATTCTCCTGCCTCAGCCTCCCAAGTAGCTAGTACTACACAGGCACACACCACCACACCTGGCTAATTTTTTGTATTTTTAGTGGAGATGGGGTTTCACCATGTTGGCCAGGCTGGTCTCAAACTCCTGACCTCAGGTGATCCACCATCCTCGGTCTCCCAAAGTGCTGGGATTACCGCGTGAGCCACTGCACCCAGCCAGTTTTTCTTTTATTCTAAGAAGGTAGCAGGGACAGTAAAATTGAGGTTAATTAAGGTATGGTTTTATTTATAGTTAAATACATAAAATTGGCTGGGCGCCATGGCTCATGCCTGTAATCCCAGCACTTTGGGAGGCTGAGGCGGACAGATCACCTGAAGTCAGGGGTTCAAGACCAGCCTGCCCAATGTGGTGAAATCCCGTCTCTACTAAAAATACAAAAATTAGCTGGATGTGGTGGTAGGCGTCTGTAATTCCAGCTACTCAGGAGGCTGAAGCAGGAGAATCGCTTGAACCTGGGAGGTGGAGGTTGCAGTGAGCTGAGATCACACCATTGTATTCCAGCCTGGGCAACAGGAGCGAAACTCCATCTCAAAAAAATAATTAAAATAAAAATACAAAATTAGCCGGGTGTAGTGGCGCATGCCTATAATCCCAGCTACTCAGAAGGTTGAGGCAGGAGAATCGCTTGAACCCAGGAGGCAGAGGTTGAGGTGAGCCAAGATCACACCATTGCACTCCAGCCTGGGCAACAAGAGTGAAACTCTGTCTCAAAAAAAAAAACAAAAACAAAAAACAACTTATGGCTTTGAATACTCCTGATTGGTGTCTTGTCATATATAAAGAGGTAAATTTAAATACTCTTTCCCATTTGGGTTGTGATGGAAGCAAGAAGAATGGTATTCTAGGGAGATGAAGAATCTCTGAACCTTCCACAGGATAGACAGTTGTGAAATTGAAGAATAAGAGGGACAAAATGCTAATGTTCCTTCTTTGTGGTTTTCAAGCTCTTACTATATGCCAGGCACTTTACCCGCATCACCTCAGTCCTTCATTACAACAGGGCTATGAGGTTAGAACTGTCATCATCAACATGTTACAGCCGAGGAATCTGAAGCTAAGGGAACTTCAGGCTTTTTACCTCAAGGACAGGGTGGGCATGAAGGAAGTCTAGAGCCATACTTTTCCCCTCCAAGTTGAGCACAACACAGCTCACAAAAAAAGTTACTTACTGTCAGATTTACATCAGGGAGGCTCCCCGGTGTCTGTGTCTCTGCTATAAAAAGAGAAAGAGAAAGTGAGGAAAAACAGCCAATAGAATAGTTAAGAATGTTTTCTTTTATCTAAGTTTTAAAAAAATCTTAATGATGCCTATAATCCTATTTGAAACGAATTCTACTCCATACTCGTCACAATAATTAACGGAGAGACCAACAAAATTTACTGAACACCCAGGAATCAACTTTAGGATGGCCACATTTTTTCATCTAGACAATGAACCCTACTATTTTATGAAATAGAGAATTCTGCCAAGAAGTCCTACTTAAATATGTGCTTTGTTTTTTTTTCACAAGACCCTAATGAGTTCTACAAAAATCCAGGAATATTGATAACACTCAGGCATTATTTATTTACTTATTTTTTTAGAGACAGAGTTTCACTCCGTCACCCTGGCTGGAGCGCAGTGACACGATCTCAGCTCGCTGCAACTTCTGCTTCCCTGGTTCAAGCAATTCTAATCCCTCAGCCTCCCAAGTAGCTAGGACTACATGCATGCACCACCATGCCCAGCTAATTTTTGTATTTTAAGTAGAGACAAGGCCATGTTGGCCAGGCTGGTTGTGAACTCCTGACCTCAGGTGATGTGCCCACCTCAGCCTCCCAAAGTGCTGGGATTACAGGTGTGAACCACCAGGCTTGGCCTTAGGCATTATATTCTAATTAGATTTTTAAAGACAACAAAAATTCACTTCCTTTTTTCTGAGACAGAGTCTCACTCTGTTGCCCAGGCTGGAGTGCAGTGGCACAATCTCAGCTCACTGCAGCCTCCATTTTCTTTTTCTTCTTTTTCTTTTGGTGAGACAGTCTCACTCTGTCACCCAGGCTGGAGTACAGTAGCATGATCTCGGCTCACTGCAACCTCTGCCTCCCAAGTTCAAGCAATTCTCCTGCCTCAGCCTCCCGAGTAGCTGGGACTACAGGGGTGCACCACCACACCCAGCTAATTTTTGTATTTTTAGTAGAGATGGGGTTTCACCATGTTGACCAGGCTGGTCTTGAACTCCTGACCTCAAGTGATCTGCCTGCCTTGGCCTCCCAAAGTGCTGGGATTACAGGCGTGAGCTACCGTGCTGTGCCCAGCCTCCATTTTCTTAAATAAGTTTTGCATTTACTCATGAGAAGGGAGACAGGGTTGCCTACACATGAAAATAATCACTGTGGCCACAATGTAATAGGAACCAGGGCTTGTGCTAAACTTTCAGTGAAGGAGCTCATTTTAGAGATACTTAGAAGCACTTACTTTAGAACTACTCTTCTAAAGTAGAGACTGACTGTTAGTCCCATTGCACAGATGAAGAAACTGAAAATCAGGGAAGTGAAGTGACTAACCCAAGGTCACACAACTTAGCAAATGACAAAATGGCCTTCCAATTTAAGTCTGCATAGATTTAAATGCACATTCTTAATTATACTGCCTTCACCAGCCTTTACCTCAGTGCTGTCGTTATGAAGAGGGTCACATTGCCCAGCCACCTACTCACCATCTTTCCTTCCTGTTCATTTGTTCATTTCATCTGCAGATCTATTCCATGAATATGCACTACGCCCTTACTCTAGGCACAGGAGACAGAGCAGGGAACAAGAGGGGCACAGGCCCTGACCTCATGAACGCTGAATTCTAAAAATAAGTACCTTGCCAGCTCTTGGGAAACTAAGCGTGCTTACTCATTTTTATGGCTGAGTCAGAGATGTCGAAACTTCTTAAATGTCATAGTCACCTTCTGGAAGCCTTAAAGTCGGAACCCTTTAATGTGTATAAAGGGTTTGACTAAATGCTGGTTTAACAAACTATAGTTTAAATATTATAAAGGCATAGCCTCAGCCTAAAATTATTGAAGAAAATAAAGATTATGTTCCACTTACTTTTGCCCTAATTACCAGAAAAAAAAATAAAGTATAAAAACCACAGGCCGGGTGCGGTGGCTCACGCCTGTAATCCCAGCACTTTGGGAGGCCAAGGCAGGCGGATTACGAGGTTAGGAGATTGAAACCATCCTGGCCAACATGGTGAAACCCTGTCTCTACTAAAATACAAAAAATTAGCCAGGCGTGGTGGTGTACGCCTGTAGTCCCAGCTACTCAGGAAGTTGAGGCAGTGGAATCGCTGGAACCCAGGACATGGAGGTTGCAGTGAGCCAAGATGGCGCCATCGCGCTCCAGCCTGGTGACAGAGCAAGACTACTTCTCAAAAAAAAAAAAAAAACCTTCATCAGTACAACTGCTAAGTAAACATGAATCTTAAGTGCACATAAGATTTTCAACTGTAAATCCAGTTTCAGCCTCCCTATAATTATTTTTCTTGATAAAAATGGTAAAAATAACTTATTTTTAAACTTCATTTTGCTATGAAAATGATCAGTAAAATCAAGCACTGTTGTGTTATTGCAGCATTTTTTCACACAGATTTGGCCACCAACCAAGATGGATGGGACAGTTGAAGGGAGTGGCAATGTTCTTTCTGGAGAACCCAAGATTTGCCTCAGGGGACAGGTAGCAGTGAAGGTGAGATGTGACAGCCTTAACAGTGTATAAATTTAGTAGTTACCATCTATTCGGCACTTATTAGGTGCCAGACATGGTGCTTAGCACCGTATACATACAATCTCATTTAATCCTCAACCACAATAAGTAGCTACTACTATTTTCCCCATTTTTCAGATGACAATACTGAGTCTGACAGACCCACTTTGCCCAAGATCACACAGCTATCAATTGGGAAAGCTAGGATTTAAAGCAGATCTACTCCAGAGCTGAGGACTCACCTGTGACCCAGTCCTTCCTCCTTCAGGTAGAAGAGAAGTTACATTTGTTCTGTGTTCAAATTCCAGGCCCTTGGATCTCTTACTTTTAAAGGCTCTACTCCATTTTTTTTTTTTTTCTGAGAAAGGGTCTTGCTCTGTTGCCCAGGCTTGAAGTACAGTGGCACCAACTCGGCTCAGTGAATCCTCAGCCTCCTGAGTTCAAACAATATTCCTGCCTCAGCCCCCTCAAGTAGCTGGGACTACAGGCCCATGCCACCATGCCTGGCTTTTTTTTTTTTTTTTTTGAGATGGAATCTTGCTCTGTTTTCCAGGCTTCAGGACAGTGGTGAGATCTCAGCTCACTGCTCCCAGGCTCAGATGATTCTCCTGCCTCAGCCTTCTGAGTGCCTGGAATTACAGGCATGCACCACCACGCCCAGCTAATTTGTGTATTTTCAGTAGAGATGGGGATTTCACCATGTTGGCCAGGCTGGTCTCAAACTCCTGACCTCAGGTGATCCGTCTGCCTCGGCCTCCCATAGTGCTGGGATTACAGGTGTGAGCCACTGCACTCGGCCTAATTTTTTGTATTCTTAGTAGAGATGGGGTTTTGCCATGTTGCTCAGGCTGGTCTCAAACCCTGAGCTCCAGTTATCTGCCCACCTTGGCCTCCCATAGGGCTGGGATTACAGGTGTGAGCCATTGTGCCCAGCCCCATTTTTATATTAAATGCTCCCACATCCCACATTTTGAGTTGGTTTACCAGCAGCCAATTTACATAATGTTACATATTATAGACAAGCCATTAAATATCCATAAATTTCAATTTTTTATTTTATTTTCCTATTTTGGAGCTACTGACATACTTTTGGTTGTTTCAATATTTTTTCTCAGTCAGACCCTTGAGAAGCTCAGAGATTCGAGGTATTGTGCCAATATTCCCATTTTTGTTGCCCTAGAGGGAAGGAACTAACAAGCAAAAACTAAAGGGAAGGCTGGGCGTGGTGGCTCAAGCCTGTAATCCCAGCACTTTGGGAGACCGAGGCAGAGGGATCACCTGAGGTCAGGATTCGAGACCAGCATGGCCACCATGGTGAAACCCGGTCTCTAATAAAAATACAAAAATTAGCCGGGCTTGGTGGCACGCATCTGTAATCCCAGCTACTCAGTAGGCTGAGGCAGAAGAATTGCTTGAACCCAGGAGGCAGAGTTTGCAGTGAGCCAAGATTGTGCCACTGCACTCCAGCCTGGGTGAGAAAGTGAGACTCCCTCTCCAAAAAAAAAAAAAAAAAGAAAAGAAAAGAAAAAAGAAAAACTAAAGGAAAGAAGACTTCTGTCCGTGGTAGAGACAAGCATAAGTAAATGCACCACCTCAACAGGGAGTAAATTCCATCTACAGCAAATGCCCACTCAGTGGTGATTTGGCAAAAAGTACTGGCCAAGTGCGGTGGCTCCTGCCTGTAATCCCAGCACTTTGGGAGGCCAAGGCGGTTGGATCAGGAGGTCAGGAGATCGAGACCATCCTGGCTAACATGGTGAAATCCTGTCTCTACTAAAAATACAAAAAAAAAAAAAAATTAGCTAGGCCGGGTGGTGGGCGCCTGTAGTCCCAGCTACTCGGGAGGCTGAAGCAGGTGAATGGCGTGAACCCTGGAGGCAGAGCTTGCAGTGAGCTGGGATGGCGCCACTGCACTCCAGCCTGGGCGACAAAGCGAGACTCCGTCTCGATTAAAAAAAAAAAAAAAAAAAGTACTGAAGCACAGGATGGGAAAGTGAGACTAAATGACCCTTGAAATCCCTTCTAGGACTATGGTTGTAGGATTCTTTAAAATATAACAATGGCATACAATAAGTATCTGGTATGACTTTATTAACCCACAATGTGGATGATCATCTGTCCCCACCATAGTTTCCTCTCTAATTGCATAAAAGATGTTGGCTACCAATCACTAAAGACTAACCAAAGACTGAAACTTTGGAGAGCTAAAACTAGTAACTATAGTAATAATAAACAGTTGAGTGCTTTCTATGGGCTGGGTACTAGCCTGAGCATTTTACATACATTATCATGTTTATACATTACAACAACCTCATGACATGGGCACTGGAATTATCCTCATTGTAGAGATGAGCAAACTGAGCTTCAGAGAATTTGAGCAACTTGACTGAGGTCACAGAGCTAGCAAGAATAGCTGAAATTAGAACCCATTCCACCTTTCACTGAAGTAGTTTAACCACAATCTCATTCTGCCTTCTGATCTTATAATATTAATGACAACAGCTAACATGTACTGAGTACAAATTGTGGTCAGACATTGGGCTACACGTTTTAGACATTTTCTTTTTTTTTTTTTTTTTTTTTTTTTTTTTGAGACGGAGTCTCACGCTGTTGCCCAGGCTGGAGTGCAGTGGCGTGATCTCGGCTCACTGCAAGCTCCGCCTCCCGGGTTCACGCCATTCTCCTGCCTCAGCCTCCTGAGTAGCTGGGACTACAGGCGCCCGCCACCGCGCCCGGCTAATTTTTGTATTTTTAGTAGAGACGGGGTTTCACTGTGGTCTCGATCTCCTGACCTTGTGATCCGCCCGCCTCGGCCTCCCAAAGTGCTGGGATTACAGGCTTGAGCCACCGCGCCCGGCCGACATTTTCTTATTTAAAGCCCATAAGGTGTGATTTATGAGATTTATGACATTGTGAGATAGGACTCACCTATTAACCTCATTTTACAGAAGAAAAAAAAATGGAGCTCCAGAGAGATTAGGAGAGACCAGGACACTGACAAGAAATGACTTAAAATTAACCTTCATGATCAATGTGACCTGACTTCTACTTTCTGCCCAATGTTCTCATCTAGAGCACCCTAAGTACATCCTTGCTGAATTACATGAAGAATTTAACTATTCCTTCTGAGGCTGGAATCCAGGGAAGCTGATGGGCTTTATTCTAGCTAAAAGGCATCCTAGAAATCACCTAATCCAATGTGTCAGTTCCCAAACACAGACTGGCACCAGTTCATGATGAAACGTCGCCAGTCCAGGGTCAACCCGAAAATGTGGACAAAGTAATGAGCATTTCATCCAATTTAGTTAACATTTAAGTAAAATTAAAGACTATAAAGTTTATTAACTTTTTTTAAAAGTTAAAATTCGAGCAAAATAACCCTAAACCAGAGCATCTTTTTCCCAGCACAGGTGTGTCTCCACTACTTCCCTCTTCTCAAACACTATTTCAGGTGCACAGAGACGTCCATGCCTCCACTCTCTCACTGTTTTCTCATGTTTTTTCCCACATTCAAAATCC
Source organism: Macaca nemestrina (assembly GCF_043159975.1). Classification (NCBI taxonomy): domain Eukaryota; kingdom Metazoa; phylum Chordata; class Mammalia; order Primates; family Cercopithecidae; genus Macaca; species Macaca nemestrina. The sequence goes on along the minus strand of NC_092130.1, from coordinate 23,285,468 downwards.
TCTGAATTCAGAGCCAGCTAAAGACTCCCTCCTCTGCCCCATGCATAGTTACCTGGGCCATGTTCCCCGGTGGTAAGCATCCTTGGAAAGGCTGAAGTCAAGTCTCTCTGCAGAGTTGGTGCAGGGGTGACCTTGGCTAATGTCAGAAACCAACATAAGGATGAAAATTATCTGAGAGCAGAAAGCTTATTTCAGGGAATCAAAAGGGCAGCAGAAAAAAAATGCGAAAGACCATTAAGAAAGAGAAATACAGCCTCAGCTTCCAAACCTGCCTGGATACCTACATTGAGAGTGTATCACACACTTCAAATGTTTGACAAAGGTAAGATGCAGTCATCATTGTGACATTCTGATTATTAATAGTGGAACTAACAGCCACGCAAATGGTCATAATTACAGGTTGAAGACCCCTTATCTGAAATGCTTGAAATCAGAAATGTTTCAGATTTTGAATTTTTTTGGATTTTTTTTTTTTTTTAAACGGAGTTTTGCTCTTGTTACCCAGGCTGGAGTGCAATGGCACGATCTCGGCTCACTGCAACCTCCACCTCCCGGATTCAAGCAATTCTCCTGCCTCAGCCTCCTGAGTAGCTGGGATTAGAGGCATGTGCCACCACACCCAGCTAATTTTGTATTTTTAGTACAGACAGGGTTTCTCCATGTTGGTCAGGCTGGTCTTGAACTCCCAACCTCAGATGATCCGCCCACTTTGGCATCCCAAAGTGCTGGGATTATAGGCATGAGCCACCGCGCCCAGCCATTTTTAAAAAATTTTTAGTATCTGCACTATACTTATGCTCCAATGAGCAGAATGCTCCAATGAGCATTTCCTTTGAATGCCATATCAGGGTCCAAAAAGTTTTGGATTTTGGAGCATTTCAGATTTTGGTGCATTTCAGGTTTGGGATGCCCAACTTATAAATGCTTTTCATAAAATATTATCACGCAAAATCCTTCTAATGGCCCACATGATAGGTATTATTGTCATATTTTACAGAGGAGGAGGTCACAGCGTTTCAATAACTTGCTCAGGATTATATAGCTAGTAAGAGGCAGAGTTAGATTTAAACTCAGCTCTATCTGGGCACAAAGTATATGTTAGAGAAATCTTAAGTCTGTTCACCTCCCAGCGTACATGCACAACCCAGCAGTTCATCGTGCTGGCTGCACCAGGGGTAAAATCACCTGAGGAAGAGTCTGTAAAAAGCTAATGCTTAGGATCTACCTCCAGAGATGCTGATTTCTCTGGGTTTTGGTAGTGGGTTCTTTTTCTTCTTCTTTTTAAGAGATGGGGTAGTCACACTATATCGGCCAGGCTGGTCTCAAACTCCTGGCCTCAAGTGATCCTCCTGCTTCAGCCTCTCAAAGTGTTGGGATTATAGGCATGAGCCACCGTACCTGGCATCTGTAGTTGTTCAAAAACTCTCTATGTGATTCTAATGAGAGTCAGGGTCTCTAACCACTGATCTAGGTCTTTCTTCCCATCGATACATTCCACCCATGAGTTTTTGGTTTTCTTTTTTTTTTTTTTTTTTTTTTGAGACAGAGTTTCACTCTTGTCACCCAGGCTGGAGTGCAATGGCGAGATCTCGGCTTACTGCAACCTCCGACTCCCAGGTTCAAGTGATTCTCCTGCTTCAGCCTCCCAAGTAGCTAGAATTACAGGCTCCTATCACTATGCCCAGCTAAGTTTTTGTGTTTTTAGTAGAGACAGGGTTTCACGCTGTTGGCCAGGCTGGTCTCGAATTCCTGACCTTGTGATCCTCCCGCCTCAGCCTCCCAAAGTGCTGGGATTAGAGGTGTAAGCCACAGCACCTGGGCACACCCATGAGTTTTAAAACAGATGGAAGGTGTTAAATATCACTGAGCATCACTGATGGGGCCTGTTAAACTTTAGGTCTTGGCGGCCCACCTCCAGGGGCTATAATTAGGGAAGTCAGAGGTGAGAACAATCAGTACCTTTAATATGATCCACAGATAAATCTTATTCATAAAGAAGGCATGCAAAGGTCCACCCACCTGGTTTGATGACGACCAACTTCACGTTATGTTTTTCATCATTCATTATGCCTGGGATTTGGATCCGGCAGCAGTAGACCCCACTGTCTGCTAGAGTCACATTCTCTATGGTCAGGGACACATCCCCTTTGTGGAAATCCCCCTTTAGCCAGTATCTGCCGGATGTCCGATCATTCACATCCCTGTTGTCGGTCCTGAGCACCACGTTGCTACAGTCAAACACAGGACAGGCTCCTTTGCCCCAGCATACGGGCACGAGGTTCCCTGGCGGGGCTGGAGCGTAGGAGCAGGGCAGATAGGCATTCTGACCCACCTCTGCTATGTATTCCACTTCTGAGGACCCTGAATAGACAGAAGGAGAGCCAAGGCTCAGGCAGTGAGTGAGGTTACTCCATTTCAGGAAAACTGCAAGCAATGCCTTACAGAATAAAGGGGAAGCCACTGCTGCAGTCCTGTTTGGAGGATGATTCACTGCGACAGTGCTTCTCAGATGTAAAAGCCATCAGAATCACTGGGAAGCTTTGCAAAAACACAGATGGCTGGGCTCAACTGCTAGAATTCCTGACTTGGTCGGTCTGTGGTGGAGCCTGAGAACTTTTGTTTCTAACAAGTTCTCAATGTGGCTGAAGTGGCTGGTCCCAGAACCTCACTTTCAGAAACACTGCCCTAGGAAAGAATTGTGGCCCAATTCTGTGAACATGGGAGAACAGGGCTGATGGAAACAGACAATCAGAAAATTGGTCATGGTCAGCCAGGAAATGGCCCACCCATCTGGGCTACTTGTTTGTTCATCAACAAAGGGAGGCTCCCCTAACATACATCTCTTTTTAAGCAGCAAGTGCACAGTAAATAAAAACTCTTGGTTAAACAAGAATCTTGTGTATTTGAAACTACTCATGGAGTTGTTTTAAGGTTTAAAGTTGTGAAAAGAAATTAAATTTTGGGACCCCAAACTCATTTAGCCAAAGGGAAAAGTCAAGCTGGGAACCGGATCACGGAAACCTGCCTCCTCCTTTTGATTCCTGAATAAGATGGCTACAGGATGAAAGGCTGCACGCCTCCGCCATATTTTGCTCACAAGGAAATTCCTGCTCAGTTTTGCGATGCAGATTGATAGCTCACCTTTACCGGCGTGGTCACCCCGGCCAGACACAAATGAGTATCTGATTGTTACCCTACCCCATTTTGTCTGTGTTACCTAATGTAAAATGCAGATTCCCACATTTTTCCTCTGCCCTTTTTTCTTTTTTTTTTTTTTTTTTTTTTTGAGACGGAGTCTCGCTCTGTCGCCCAGGCTGGAGTGCAGTGGCTGGATCTCCGCTCACTGCAAGCTCCGCCTCCCGGGTTTATGCCATTCTCCTGCCTCAGCCTCCCGAGTAGCTGGGACTACAGGCACCCGCCACCTCGCCCGGCTAGTTTTTTTTTTTTTTTTTTTTTTTTTTAGTAGAGACGGGGTTTCACCATGTTAGCCAGGATGGTCTTGATCTCTTGACCTCGTGATCCACCCGTCTCGGCCTCCCAAAGTGTCCCCTTTTTTTTAATGTGAGAACTGAGTGCTTCTCAATATCCCACCTTGTCCCCTTTAAATTTGGAGCCCTCAAAATCATCTTCTGAGAAAGGCATAGACCTGTTTCCCAGGTGCCTCCTTAACTTTGGCAAACAAATCTCCTAAAATGATTGAGACTTGTCTCGTCATTTTCCTCAATTGACAAAGTTAATTCCATTTTAAAAACCTATACATATTTTATATATGATAAAACATTCATTATATATTTTCTTTTGATTTTTTATTTCCCTTTTCTTTTTTCACATGACTCAACTACAGTAAAAACATTCAAACACTATCAAAGGTGTATGAAAAAGTGGCCGGGCGTGCAATGGGTCACGCCTGTAATCCCAGCACTTTGGGAGGCTGAGATGGGCAGATTACTTGAGGCCAGGAGTTTGAGACCAGCCTGGCCAACATGGTAAAACCCTGTCTCTACTAAAAATTAAAAACATTAGCTGGACGTGATGGTGCACGCCTGTGATCCCAGCTACTCGGGTGCCCGAGGCAGGAGAATCGCCTGAACTCGGGAGGCGGAGATTGCAGTGAGCCGAAATCATGCCACCACTGCACTCCAGCCTGGGCAATAGAGTGAGACTCCATCTCAATTAGAGAAGAGAAGAGAAGAGAAGAGAAGAGAAGAGAAGAGAAGAGAAGAGAAGAGAAGAGAAGAATATGCCTTACTCTCCCAACTCTTTACCATTCTCTGGTTCCTTTTCCTAGAGACTATACATTAAGAAATGTCCACATATTCCTGCTCCCCGACAATGCACACACACAAATAGAAGCCTAATATATGCATTATTCTGTACCTTTCTTTTCTTTAATAACATTATAATTTTGAGACATTCTATACCAGTATGTTTCCTCAGATTCACTGTTTGTATCATGATTATATCACATTTATTTACCCACTCCTTCACTGATGGACATTTACGTTGCTTCCAAGCTTTTGCTATTACAAACAACATTACAATGGCCATCCTTGTATCTCCTCCTTGTCCTCTGTACAGCACCATTGTCTCATTGTAAATATCCATGCTCAGACTTACTTGTAAGTAACAGCAGCAGCAGCAGCAGGACACAGTCAAAGGGAAGATGTGAAAACATGGAGCTTGCAGAAGAAAAGTCAGAGGACACCTCTGTTAGGCACAGTTTTAACTCTCCAAATGGACTGGGTACTTCTTCCAGCTGTCTTCTCCACAATCACATGAGCGGTGCCGCCCCCGCTGAGTGCTGGCTCAGCACACCCGGGTGTCTGACTGCCAATGATTCTTATAATAACACTGCCAGGTCTATAGTCACATTAAAGGAAACCAAAGTTCTCTGTCATGCCATGCTACACACATCCTGTAAGTGTTCTGATGCTTGTCCTGTGACATCAACAAAGAGGAAGCAATACTTCAGTGGAAGAAAACGCTACTCGGTCATGGCACATAAAGAGAACCCTCTAATATAATATCCCAGATGAGATGAACCTGAAATGGAGCACGTATGAGTCCATCTGACTAGCAGGGAACATAAAGTACAGATGCATCATCCGTGGACACATTCACTCAAATCAGTCCCTCCATCAGGCCTGTGACCAATGTTTATGAAACCCCTACTTTGCACCAGGCACTGGACTGGACATTGGTGGAACACAATGGTGAATGGCGTGTTCCTTATCCTCACATTTACAGACCATCGCAACTCCCAGCATAAGCCTCGCTCTCATCCTTCTAACACAGATTAGGTTGTGGGTCCTATAACCTTGCTGGGTCTCAGTTTCCTCATTTACATAATTTATAAAATGAGGAAATTGTATTAGATAATACATGCATGGCTCTCTGTTCTAATATTCTGACTTTGACCTTCAAACTTCCAACTCTTCAATTTAGAAAAAAACATGTTACTTTTGGCAACACTTCCTTTCCTCTACTCTGAGTGGAATTAAGGGGCTCTTGGTATCCTATTTCATCTCATGCATACAAGGTGCCCCCTCTCCCCTATCCCAAGAGGCTTTGGGCATGAATGATCAGAAAGTGTTGAGTTCCAGCCACGCTCCCATTACTGAGGTAACAGCTCAGACTCACAGAGCCTCAGCTCTGGGAGTGTGACCTTTATCTGGACACCTTAAAAGCGAAAGCTTTTTTTTAATAAAAGGGAAGTGAGCTCACAGGCCGAGTGGTTTCTGAAAAGCCAGTGGCCTTCCTCTATATCTTGCCTTCTTGAGTTTGTCATTCACATTTATGCCATTAAATGCATTTGGTATTAACACCCCATTTGTTCAATATAAACAAATGGCATTTAATATAAATATGCAACTTCTTCAATGTGTGTACTTCCCATAGCATCGCAGAGTGGCAGTTACTCAAGAGATCATAATCAGTTTCTCATTTTATTTTACTTTATTTTGAGACAGAGTTTCACTCTTTTTGCCCAGACTGGAGTGCAGTGGCACGATCTCGGCTCACTGCAACCTCCACCTCCTGGGTTCAAGTCCGGGATTCTCCTGCCTTAGCCTCCCCAGAAGCTGGGATTACAGGCATGCACCACCACCCTGGCTAATTTTGTATTTTTAGTAGAAACGGGGTTTCTCCATGTTGGTCAGGCTGGTCTTGAACTCCCGACCTCAGGTGATCCACCCGCCTCAGCCTCCCAAAGTGTTGGGTTTACAGGCGTGAGCCACTGTGCCTGGCCAATTTCTTATTTTATAGACAAGGAATCTGAGACTTCAAAAAATTGATTTGCCGACAGGCACATGATTGGTCATTTAGAATGACAGCATAAGTCCCCTAAATGTCAGATTTTTTTCCACTATAAATTATGTTTTATTAATTTAATGTTTGTCATTAAATTAATAACCAGCAAATGCCCATATTCAAGTGTAAGGTAGAATAGATTAAACATGGAGTCTGGGGTTATGTTTATTAGCAGCATGAACTGGTCAAGGCTCTTAAAAGCATCAGTCCTCAGTTTCTGTGTTTCGTTTTGTTTTTGTTTCTGTTTTGAGATGGAGTCTTGCTCTGTCACCTAGGCTGGAGTGCAGTAGCACCAGCTCAGCTCACTGCAATCTCCACCTCCTGGGTTCAAGCAATTCTCCTGTCTCAGCCTCCCAAGTAGCTGGGACTAAAGGCGCACACCACCATGCCTGGCTAATTGTTGTATTTTTAGTAGAGACGGGGTTTCATCATATTGGTCAGGCTGGTTTCGAACTCCTGACCTCAGGTGATCCGCCTGCCTCGGTTTCCCAAAGTGCTGGGATTACAGGCATGAGCCATAGTGTCCAGCCATGTTTTGTTTTTACTACTTTGTTTTCTGCTCATTTCTAGGATTGCTACTGAGACCAGCTTTATAAAACATTAACAATTTATTAGTTCATTGAAGTCTAGATATGAAGGGGTCTAGAGATCTACTTTAACTCTTTCTTCTTTTCTGTGTGTAGAGAGCTGGTTCTGAACATTTTCATATTCACTTAACTTTTATTTCCTGTTTATTTTCTTAAAAACTTTAGATAATACATTCAAATAGTTAAAAAGTTAAAGCAATATAAAAAGCTCAAGAAGCCTTGATCCCATTCTTCCATTTTTACTCCCATTTCTCCCACCTATGCCATAGGTTTTCATTTTCTTTTCTTTTCTTTTCTTTTTTTTTTTTTTTTTTTGAGATAGAGTCTTGCCCTATCACCCAGGCTGGAGTGCAGTGTCGCGATCTTGGCTCACTGCAACCTGCGCCTCCCAAGTTCAAGCGATTCTCCTGCCTCAGTCTCCTGAGTAGCTGAGATTACAGGCACCTGCCACCATGCCCGGGTAATTTTTGTATTTTTAGTAGAGACGGGGTTTCACCGTGTTGGACAGGCTGGTCTCAAACTCCTGACCTCGAGCAATCTGCCCACCTCAGCCTCCCAAAGTGCTGGGATTACAGGCTTGAGCCACTGCACCTGGCCAGGTTTTCATTTTCATAAGTTTCTTGTGTATACTCCCAATGCAAACCCAAGAAAATGAAATATATATTCTCATACTCTCTTTTCTTAGACAAAATACCATATACATTTTTTGAACCTTGCATTTTCCTATTGTTATTTTATTTGCTGAAATATTAATTTTTATAATTGTATCTATTTATTTTATTTTATTTATTATTATTATTTTTTGAGATGGAGTTTCGCTCTTGTCTCCCAGGCTGGATTGCAATGTGCTATCTCGGCTTACTGCAACTTCTGCCTCCCCTTAGTCTCCCAAGTAGCTGGGATTACAGGCGCCTGTCACCATGCCCAGTTAATTTTCATATTTTTAGTAGAGACAGGGTTTTACCATGTTGGCCAGGCTGGTCTCGAATTCCTGACCTCAGGTGATCCGCCCATCCCAGCATCCCAAAGTGCTGATTACAGGCGGGAGCCACCACACCTGGCCCTTTAAATTTTTTAAATTTATTTTAATTTATTTTTAGAGACAAGGGTCTCACTAGGTTACCCAGGGTGCTCTCAAACTCCTAGGCTCAACAGATCCTCCTGCCTCAGCCTCCCAAAGTGCTGGCATTACAAGTGTGAGCCATCACGCCAAGTCTGCTGAAATATTTTTAAACAAATCCCAGACATCGTGTTATTTCACTTTTATGTACTTTAGTGTGCAACCTTCTTTTTTAAAAATGGGCATTCTGAGGCCGGATGTGGTGGCTCACGCCTGTAATCCCAGCATTTTGGGAGGCTGAGGCAGGTGGATCACCTGAGGTCAGGAGTTCGAGACCAGCCTGGCCAACATGGTAAAACCCCATCTCTACTAAAAATACAAAAAATTAGCCAGGCGTGGTGGTAGGTGCCTGTAATCCCAGCTACTTGGGAGGCTGAGGCAGGAGAATCGCTTGAACCAGGGAGACAGAGGTTGCAGTGAGCCAAGATTGTGCCATTGTACTCCAGCCTGGGCAACAAAAGCAAAATTTCATCTCAAAACAAACAAACCAACAAACAAAAATGGACCTTCTGCTAATATAATCATAATACCATTATCGCACATAACAAATTTAATGATGCCTTAGCAGCACCTAATACTTCAGTCTATAGCCAAATCTCGCTGATTATCTCAAAAATCAATCAGTTTGTTTAAATACAGACCAAAACAAGTCCCAGCATTGCATTTGTTTGCATTTGTTTGCTATGTCTCTCAAGTCTCTTTTAATCGAAGACAATCTCCTTCCACCCCCTTGCCATTGGTTATACAAACCAGTTATACAAACCAGGTTTTGTCCTGTGAAATGTTCCACATTCAGGGTTTGTCTGTTTCCCTGTGGGGTCATTTACATTATTCCCCTTTTCTTTGAATTTCCTACAAATGAAACTTTGCTCTAGAGGTTTAGTTGGAACCTGGTTTGACTTCTTGGCAAAAACACGTCATAGCGGGTGCCCTGTACTTCCCATTTCATCACAATTGTCTGGTTGCTCCACAGCATGCAACTTTCCTTTTTAAATGCATTTAAAATTTTGTTTATTTTTTTTTTTTTTTTTGAGATGAAGTCTTGCTGCATCACCCAGGTTGGAGCACAATGGTGCAATCTCTGTTCACTGTAAACTCTGCCTCAAGCAGTTCTCCTGCCTCAGTCTCCTGAGTAGCTGGGATTATAGACACTTTTGTATTTTTAGTAGAGACAAGGTTTCACCATGTTGGCCAGGCTGGTCTCGAACTCCTAACCTTAAGTGATCCGACTACCTCGGCCTCCAAAAGTGCTGGGATTACAGGCATGAGCCACTGCGCCCAGTCTAAAATCTTTTCTTTCAGCTCCTGTAGAATGTCCTCATTCTTTATTACAGCTACGTAGACTCCATTAGATGAACTCACTGGGCCAGGCACAGTGTGCATAGAGTGTAACTTTAATTATGCAAATTAGAGTTACACCTTTATAGATAACTAAAGGGCTACTTGACAAAGTTCATAAAATGGAAGTTAGAACCAGATCAGGAGACAGGAAAATATGGGTGATTCAGATGGCAGCACCTGGAAAATCTCAGTCCAACTAGAATCTTCTCTACACAATTGGGAAGTGCAATGGAGTAGATATTGGGGAGTAACCACAGTCACCACTTATGGTAAGGACCCTATATGTACTTAAATTGAGTTGATAATTAACTTAGTTAAATCACATCTCAGTTAGGTTACACAGACCGAACTGAGATTAGTTCAAAATTTTGCCAAGGAAGAAACTGAGGTTGGATATTAAGGGTAAGAGGTTAAATTAAGCAATTGTGAGCTAGATGTTCTGACTTCCAGATTGTAACTAGCCACGTGACTTCCCAGGAGGAGTACTGTCACCTTGTGTGTTTGTATAGTACTTTTAAAACCTTTTTAAAAAATCATATAAATCATATTCACTGTAGAAAATTTTGAAAAACACGTATTTAAAAAAAAAAAATAGTCATAATCCCAGTACCATGAAATAGCCACTTTCAACATAATGAGTCTTCTTTCAGATTGTGTGTGTGTGTGTGTGTGTGTGTGAGATGGAGCTTTCACTCTTGTTGCCCAGGCTGCAGTGCAGTGGTGTGATCTCGGCTCACTGCAACCTCCACCTCCTGGTTCAAGTGATTCTCCTGCCTTAGCTTCCCAAGTAGCGGGGATCACAGGCACGCGCCACCACACCCAGCTAATTTTTTGAATTTATTAGAGATGGGGTTTCACCTGTTGGTCAAGCTGGTCTCGTACTCCTTACCTCAGGTGATCCACCCTCCTCAGCCTCCCAAAGCGCTAGGATTACAGGTGTGAGCCACTGTGCCTGGCCTTTCAGATGTTTTTCTATACACTCCTACACACATACAAAGATGTAACTCCTTGTTAACATCAGTACATCCCATAGGTACATTACCACAAAAATGATCTCACCCCTGGAAAAGCATGAACATCATGAGCATACACATGACCCAGGAGAACGTACAAAACATTTATTTACATTCTTCATTAAATCACCTATCAGCTCATGTGCCCTCCCTCAAATGGAAGCACTTTTATTTTTGTGGTCTCAAATCCTCTCATTTGTGTCAAATTAACTTTCCTTTTTTAAATTTTTTTTTTTTTTTTGAGACAGGATCTCACTCTATCACTCGGGCTGAAATGCAGTGGCACAATCACAGCTCAGTCCAGCCTCAACTTGCCAGGTTCAAGTGGTTCTCCCACCTCAGCCTCACAGGTAGCTATGACTACAAGCATACAGCATCACACCTGGCTAATTTATTTCTTTTGTTTGTTTGTCTTTTGTTTGTTTGTTTTTAAACATGGGGTTTCACCATGTTGCCGGTCTTGTCTCAAACTCCTGAGCTCAAGTGATCTGCCGGCCTCAGCCTCCCAAAGTGCTGGGATTACAGGCGTGAGCCACCGTGCCTGGCCCTGGCTAATTAATTTCTATTTATTTATTTATTTTTGTAGAGATGGGAATCTCACTATGCTGCCCAGGCTGGTCTTGAACTTCTGGGTTCAAGTGATCTGCCCATCTCAGCTTCCCAAAGTGCTGGGATTATAGGTGTGAGCCACTGGGCCCAGCTTAAGTTAACTTTCAACACTTTTGCCCTTCTCACCAGGTCCCAGCACTAAGAGGGCTATGTCAGACCACCAAGATCCTGGGCATACCTGGAGGAAACTTCAGATTTTTCAGGGTCTTCAGAATAACGTGTTTACAAAGATAAATAAATTTCCCCTTTACTACTGACTACCTCTCACAGCATGACTATGGCGTGTTCTTATACTGATTTTGATGTGCCCATATGCCAACAAAATTCTCTTACCAAAGACCTCATACATTATTATGCTGCCAATGACAGAAAACCCAACTCAAGCTGGCTTCAACTATAAAGTGAATTTATTAAATGACATTATGGAAAAATCCAGGTTCAGGCAAGGCTTAATTCAGTGGCTCTCAGAGAGGTCACCACGAACCTAGTTTCTGGCTGATGTTAACACTCAGTTGCCTCCAGGGCTGGCTCTTTTCACGGATTCTACACAGTGCCCCTCTTTTGCACCCACAGAGCACACATCTATGTGGGCCACTCCCCTATGGGTCAAGGGATTTATACTCTTTCAAAGGCCCAAGTCTGGGTCTGAGTCACAGACTCATTCTTGAAAAATCACTGTCCCCAAAGGGTGAAAAAATATGAATAGGCTTAGGCCTGGGTCACCTCCCCACACTTCACGTTCTGAAAGTGAGAGAAGAGTGATTCCCCTAAATAAAAACTGCAGTGCATTTCAGGAGGAGAGACAGACGTTGGACAACAAAAACAAATATCCACTAGAGACCCCTTACACTAAAAGGGATGAGGCGGGAGATGGGGAAAGAAGCTTTCTCCTCCAGGTATATATGGTTCTTTTTCTTACCTAAAAATGACATTTTACTAATGCAGTGTTAAGTTACAAGGACATGCTCTTCACAACCCTGAAGAGACGATAAAGAGTTCTTGTGTTTACAGAGAGTTTTTTATTTAGTAACCATGAATGGATGCCAGAGAGATTAAGCTTGAGGTCACACTCAAGTGAGTGCAAGGCCAGCTTAGAGCCCCTTCCAATATAGAAAACAGTGGCCCAGGAGGGACAAGTCAGCATTCTGAGCTATCACAACATTTATCCAGCAAGTAATTTTTTAAAAATTAGTTTAGAGACAGAGTCTCTCTCTGTCGCCCACGCTGAAGCGCAGCGGTGCAAGTATTACTCACTGTGACCTCAAACTCCTGGGCTTAAGCTCAATACCTATAGTTTATAAGTACTTACAAACTGTAAATTCATGTTATGTAATGTTCTTTATTCTGTTATATTTTTCCATTAAACAATAGTTTAACCTTAAAGCCATATTGTGACATCTACATATCCATTGTTGTAGAAAAAAATTTAAAATCTGATGGTAGTAACACTGGCAGTGGCATGGAGTAAGATAAATACTTTTCTTCCCTCTTCAGCCTCCTGAGCAGCTGAGACCACAGGCATGAGCTACCACACCCTGTTTGTTATTTTTATTTTTGTAGAGAAGGGTTCTCACTTTGTTGCCCAAGCTGATCTTGAACTCCAGGATTCAAGCAATCCTCCCACCTCAGCCTCCCAAAGTGCTGGGATTACAGGCGTGAGCCACCACACCCAGCCTTATCTATTAAGTAACTCCTAAGGGAAATTGATGCTGCTCCTGCCTGAGTAAATGTTTTTAGAGTAGAGGAAACGGAGAGGGGTGTAGAAATACTACACCCTTAATAGCTCAGCTAGGCTCCCAATGACGAAAATGAAAAGAATGAGAAGGGGTTCCTCACCGACAAAGTTCAGCTGAGCTACGTGAGTCACTGTGGGAAATCTTATCTGCAGTCTCATCTTGAAAGTGGAGGTCCCACAACTTCCTACAGAGGCCCCGCTGGTGTGGGGGCAGCATGAGTGGTCTCTCATTCTGACCGTGTTCTCCAGTGCGGCATCTCCCTTATCTTTCTGTTTGCTGGTTATTAGCCTTTTACCCCGGGTTCAGATACTTAAGCTTATCATACTCTTCAATACATGGACGTACTCATCGTCAGTCCCTTGAGGTCCTTTGCTTATTATTATTATTTTTTTTACTTTACTATTTTCCCCCCATTGTTTCTGACCCACATTCTTATTTTTCTCTTCTCATAGGCATCCACCTTACAGGGGAATGTTGAGCAGCTTTCAAAAACTCACATTCCCACTGACAGTGAGAACTCTTTTGATGTTCTATGCTGCTGCCAATATCAGTACCATGAGGCTTTTTCGTTTTTTCCAAAACAATGGATATGTAATGATGTCACAATATGGTTTTAAGGTCAAACCACCATTTAATGGAAATATAACAGAATGTAGGACATTATATAAACATAAATTTATAGTTTATAAATACTTTGAAGCAAAAACTCAAGTAACTAGGACTCCAACAAAAAATAAAACACTGCTAGTCTCCAAAAGTCTCTTCCATTCCCCAAGCCAAGACCATGTACTTCTTCCTGATCACAAAACCTTCCCAGCTTGGCATAGTGGCTCATGCCTGGGAGGCTGAGGTAGGAGGACTGCTTGAAGCCAGGAGTTCAAGGCCAGCCTAGGCAACATGGCAAGACTGTCTCTCCAAAACAAAGTAGCTGGGTGCAATGGCTCACACCTGTAATCTCAGCACTTTGGGAAGCCAAAGTGGGAGGAATGCTTGAGGCCAGGAGTTCAAGACCTGGACAACAGAGTGAGAACCCATCTCTACCAAAAAAAATTATTTATAAAAATCTTCCCTCTCTTCTACAGGAAATCACCCTGAATTTTGCAATTATAGTCTTTTTTTATAGCTTTACCAGCTACGTGTGTATCCCAAAATTATATGTACAGTTTTCCTTGGTTTTGAACATTATGTGAATAAAATCATATAGTTTGTAGTCTTTTGTGTTTTATTTAACTCAACAGTATATTTGTGAAATCCATTCATGCTGTTTTGTATCCCTGTAGGTTGTTTATGTATTTTTACTAAACAGTTTTCCTGGGACTGAATACACCTCATATTCTTTGTTCATTCTAATTTATGTATTTATTTAGAGACAGAATCTTCCTGTCTCCCAGGCTACAGTGCAGTGGCTCAATCTCAGTTCAGCGCTACCTCCACCTCCCAGGTTCAAGCGATTCTCCTGCCTCAGCTTCCCGAGTAGCTGGGATTACAGGTGCATGCTACCACGCCCAGAGAATTTTTGTATTTTTGATAGAGATAGGGTTTCACCATGTTGGCCAGTTGGTCTCAAACTCCTGACCTCAGGTGATCTGCCCACCTCGGCCCCCCAATGTGCTGGGATTATAGGCGTGAGCCACCGCGCTCGGCCATGTTCATTCTACTTTAGAGGGACCTTTATCTTTTGTTTAGTTATAAACAAAGTCATTCTGCACATACTCATAGATGAATCCTGGTACACAAATAGAGAAGCTTCTCTGGACTACATTTCTAACAGCAGAATTACTGCATCAGAAGGTATAAACATGTTGAAACTTACCAGAGAATGCCTAATTAGCTTCCAATACTCCCAGCAGCAGTATACAGCAATTTCTTTCATCCTACATTCTTAGCAACACTTGGGATTGTCAAAGTTGGCTTTTTTGTCTTTTTGTTTGTTTGTTTGTTGCCAAACTGGTAAGGGTATAATAACATCTCACTGTCGTTTTAATTTGAATTTTCATAGTTATTAATAAATTAATCTTTTATTTTGTTTCTTTTTTTTTTTTCATTTTTTTATATTTTGAGACGGAGTCTTACTCTGTTGTCGAGGCTGGAGTGCAGTGGCACTATTTCAGCTCACTGCAACCTCCACCTCCCAGATTCAAGCAATTCTCCTGCCTCAGCCTCCCAAGTAGCACCACCACATCTGGCTGGTTTTTGTATTTTTACTAGAGATGGGGTTTCACCATGCTGGCCAGGCAGGTCTCAAACTCCTGACCCAAGGTGATCCACCCACCTTGGTGCTGTGCCTGGCCTTTTTTTTTTTTTTTTTTTTTTTTTTTGAGATAGAGTCTTGGTTTGTCATCCAGGTTAGAGTGCAGTGGTGTAATCTTGGCTTATTGCAATCTCTGCCTCCTGGGTTCAGGTGATTCTCCTGCCTCAGTCTCCCAAATAGCTGAGACTACAGGCACCCACCACCACACCCGGCTAATTTTTGTATTTTTAGTAGAGATGGGGTTTTGCCGTGTTGGCCAGGCTGGTCTCGAACTCCTGACCTCAGGTGATCCATTCGCCTTGGCCTCCCAAAGTGCTGGGATTACAGGCATGAGCCACTGCGCCCAGCCAGGATCTTTTATTTTGATTAGGAATTATTTGGACTTTTTGGACAAATGCTTATTCAAGTCTTTTGCCCATTTTCCCATTGATTTTCTGTATTTTTCTTATGTTATACAAATAATTTATATATTCTGATACTAGTTATCTGCTGGTTTAATCCATTGCAATTATTTTCTCCCACACTGGGGCTTTTCACTTTACAGTGTGTTTTCTTTTCTTTCTTTCTTTCTTTTTTTCCTTTTTACACTATCCACTTGGAAATAAATGACATGTTTTCTTGAACTTTCTTAATTTTAATATGGTAAAGTTGACTAATCTTTCCTTTTCTGAGTAGTACATTAGTACTTTTTAAGAAATTCCTCTTTTATCCAGAGATTATAAAAATATTTGCCTACCTTAACTTAAATCTTTATAATTTTGTCTTCCATGCCTAAGCCTTAATCTTCCTGGAATTTATTTTTGCATGTTTTATCCCAGCCCCATTTATTGGAAATTTCATCATTTTCCCACTACTTTGTAATGACATCGCTATCACATTTCAGAAATCATAGAGTGCAAGATGACTGACTAGAGATGCCTGGCACTCATCTCCCCCAAAAGAAAGAACCAAGGCAATAAATAATAGCTGAGATTTGACCAGATATCAAAGGGAGAGCACTAGAGTACAGTGGGAAAGTAGAGAGGCACCTGCGATGACTGGAAGCTCAGAAGAACACTATGATGCACCCTGCTTCTGCAGCCCCCATCTCCCCAGCCCAGACTGGCCAAGAGACAGGAAGGACTTTCCCTTACAAGGAAACGGTAAGCAGAAGAACCCCAGCAGCCCCCACTGCCACCAAAAATACCTACAGTCTTTACTACAGGAGAATCCTACAAAGTCCTCACAAGCCCTGAGCCCAGTTAGGAAAGGCGCAGAGAGTTAATGCAGCTGTGTGCTCTGGATTAGGATACCAAGTATGCACTCCCCACTCCCTACTCGGTCCCCCCACCTGGTGTGAGCCAAGCTGGTGCAGCACAGTGCCATCTTGAGACCAGAGCCACATCTGGAGCTCATCCTCCTCTGGGGACCAGTAGGCACTTCATCTCTCCAGCTAGGGTTCCGTCTTCATTCTGCCAAGCCCACACAGGTGACTAAATGTCACAATCCCAACTCTGCAGAGACTGGGCCCAGGATTAGCTCTGACTCTGGCCTTGCCCAGCAGGGAGACCAACCCCTGCTGCTCACATAGTCAGCTAGAAAAATAGTCTGGCAGTCCCGCCCCCGGCAAACCCACCCTAAAGCCAGCCAAACTACTGTAGGCCCTCCCCTGAGCAAGAGAGGTCCCTGAGCCATCCAACAGCTAACACATCTGTAAGCTAGCAGGGTGGCTACCTGCCTGCACCCAAAGCCTGAAAAACAGCCCTGTGGCATCTAGTGCCCCCTCCTACACTTGCGGACATACCCCTAGCCTGCCCAAAGGCCCTGCACCCCAAATCAGGACCTCAGAAATAGCCCTGTTGACTGTCCATGGCAGGCACATACCCAGGCAGGACAAGCAGCTGTGTGACCATATCTCAGGCTTAGAAAACAGCCCAATGAGCCGTTCCTGGCAGGCGAGCCCCCAGGCCAACTGAGCAGCTGTGCACCCACATCTTGGGCCAGAGAAACAGCCCCACAGGCCACTCCTGGCTGGTATGCTCCCAAGCTGATCAAGCTGTTACATGCCCATGTCCAGGGCCTAAGAAGTAGCCCTGCAGGCTGCTCCTGGCAGACACACCTCCAGGCCAGGCAAGCAACTGTGTGTCCCCTTATATCCTAGGCCTGAGAAACAGCCCTATGGTTCACCCCCACCAGACACACACCCAGGTCAGCTGAGCAGCTATGCACCCCATCCTGGGCCTGAGATATAGCCATGGGGTCCACCTTTACCATACATAAACCCAGGCCAGTCAAAAAGCCATATGGCCACATCCCAGGCCTGAGAAACAGCCCTGTGGACCACCCTAAGGACACATGCCCCAGGCCAGCCCAAATAACCTTTACTCACTTCTCAGAACTAAAAAACAGCCCCAAGGACCATCTCCAGGAGACACACCCTCCAGGCCAGCAAAGCAGTCAGTGTATTGGGCTCAAGAAACAGCACCATGGGCCACCCCAGATGATCGGCCTTTAGACTAACCATGAAATGGCACACTGATGACCCTAGTTAGAGTAAAAGCTCTGTGGTCCAATCCTGATGAGTGAGACCCCAAGTTGGCCAACCTACCATGTGCATGTAGACGTACTGACCTGAGAAAAAACCTGAAATAACCTGAAAGCCCACATCCAGCAGAGCTGCACCACTACTGCCACAAACTCTCTTAGCCTATGCTATTGAGACACATGCAAACATCACTAGCATGGATTACAGCTGAAGAAACTACATGGAGACTGCACTACTGCATCCACCTAGAACCAAAGCCAATGCACCCCATTGAACCAACACCCCAAGACCCATCTATGCAAATAAGTCATTACCTACTAAACCTACTGCATAGAATTGGAAGAGGCAAATGTTTCACTGACTTGCATAGAAATCAATGTAAGGAAAAGCAAGAAAACATGTCTCTTCCCAAAGAACACAACAATTCTCCAGTAACAGACCCCAATACTAAGGAAATATTAAAAATGACAGAAAAAGAATTCAAGATAATAATTCTAATAAAACTCAGTGAGATACAAGAGAATACAGATCGACAATTCAATGAAATCAGGACAACAGTTCATAATTTGAATGAGAAATGCAACAGATATATATCATTTAAAAAAGAACCAAATAGAAATTCTAAAGCTAAAGAAGTCAATGAATAAAACAAAAAATACAATTGAGAGTATTGACAATAGAATAGACTGAGCAAAAGATAAAAGAAAAAAACTTGAAGACAGGTCTTCTGAAATAATGCAGGAAGACAAAAAAAATAAATAAATACAAGAAAGAAAGAAAAAAAGAATAGAAAGCTTACCGGGTTTATGAGCCATCACTAAGCAAAAATTATTTGCATTATAAGCATTCCAGAAGCAGAAGAAAAGGGAAAAGGTATATTTAAAAATATATATTTAATGAAATGATAGCTGAAAACATTCTAAGTCTTGGGAGAAAGACGGACATCCAGATCTAGGAAGCTCAAAGAACCTCAAATACATTATATTCAAACAGGTCCTCTCCAAGGCACATTATAGTCAAAGTATCAAAAGTCAAAGAGAAATACAGAATTCTAAAAATAGCAAGAGAAAAGTGCTGAGTCATATACAAGGGAATCTCTATAAGACTAACAGTTAATTTCTCAGCAGAAACTTTACAGGCCAGGAGAGAATGATTTAAAGATTTGAAAGGAAAAAAAAAAAAAAAAAGCCTGCCAGCCAAAAATCTCATACCCAGCAAAGCTATCATTCAGAAATGAAAACAAAATACAATCTTTCACAGACAAGCAAAAATTGAGGGAATTCATCACCACTAGATGAGCCTTATAAGAAATGTTCAAGGGAGTCTTACATCTGGAAGTGAAAGAAAAGAACCACCATCGTGGAAAGACACAAAGATATAAAACTCATTGGTAGAGCCAATACTCAAAGAAGAAATAGAAAGGAATAATACCTTATCACTAGAGAAGACCACTCAACTGCAAAAATAGTAAGAGAGAAATTAAGGAACAAAAGATACACAAAACAACAACAACAAAATCAATAAAATGGCAGGAAAAAGTCCTCATCTATCAATAATAATCTTGAATGTAAACTAATTAAATTCCATATTTAAAAGATACAGACTGGCTGAACAGATAAAAAAACAAGACCCAACTATAGGCTGCCTACAAGAAACTCACGTTATATATAAATACATAGATTGAAAATGAAAGGATTGAAAAAGATATTGTTTTGCTTTTGGACAAAGATTTTTGCTCATGGAAAAAGATACTCTTTTTCTTTTTCATTCCTGCTTGCTTTTGGAAAGCAAAAATATAAAACTCATTGGTAGAGCCAATACCCAAAGAAGAAATAGAAAGGAATAATACCTTATCACCAGAGAAAACCACTCAACTGCAAAAATAGTAAGAAAGAAGTTAAGGATTTCTGATTTGGAAAGCAAAAGCAAGCACAAGTAGCTATACTTATATCAGACAAAACAGACTTGAAGTCAAAGCTGTATAAAGAGACAAAGAAGGACATTATATAATAATAAATGGATCAGTTCAGCAAGAAAATAAAACAATTGTAAATATGTATGCACCCAACACCCTGCACCCAGATATATAAAGCAAATATTGTTAGATCTAAAGGGAGAGATCAATCCCGATACAAAGCAGTTGGGGACTTCAACACTACATTCTCAGCATTGAACAGAT
This sequence comes from Macaca nemestrina, assembly GCF_043159975.1. Lineage (NCBI taxonomy): Eukaryota > Metazoa > Chordata > Mammalia > Primates > Cercopithecidae > Macaca > Macaca nemestrina. The sequence continues at coordinate 23,265,799 of NC_092130.1, read as the reverse complement.
TTCTAGAAAGAAAATCAACAAAAGAACACTGGATTTAAATTGCACCATAAATCTAACGGGCCTAACAGACATTTACAGAGCATTTCACTAGATAGCTGCAGAATACATATTCTTCTCATCAGCACATGGAACATTCCCCAGGATTGTCACTCAGGCTGGAGTGCAATGGTGTGATCTCGGTTTACTGCAACCTCTGCCTCCCAGGTTCAAGTGATTCTCCTGCCTCAGCCTCCCGAGTAACTGGGATTACAGGCGCCCACCACCACGCCCAGCTAATTTTGTTTTATTTTTAGTAGAAATGGGTTTTCACCATGTTGGCCAGGCTGCTCTTGAACTCCTGACCTCAGGTGAGCCACCTGCCTCAGCCTCCCAAAGTGCTGGAATTACAGGCGGGAGCCACCGTACCTGGCTAAAAAAAAATTTCAGAATCAAAATCATATCAAGTATCTTACCTGACCACATGGAATAAAACTAGAAATTAATTTTAAAAAAAAAGGAATATTCAAAACTATACAACTAGAGGGAAACTTAAAACCATGCTCCTGAATGATCAATGCATGAAAGAAGAAATTAAAAATAAAATTTTATTTATTTATATATTTATTTATTTATTTATTTATGACCAGGTCTCCATTCACCTGGCCAAAAATGAAATTGTAAAACAAATAAAACAAATTAAGGAGCAAATAAAACAAATTAAGGAGCAAATAAAACAAATTAAGAGAGAAATTAAGAAACAAAGGATATATATAAAAGCTGTATTTCTCTCGGCCGCCATGGTAGCTCATGCCTATAATCCCAGAACTTTGGGAAGCTGAGGCAGGCAGATCACCTGAGGTCAGGAGTTCGAGACCAGCCTGACCAACAGGGTGAAACCCCATCTCTACAAGAAATACAAAAAATTTAGCCAGGCATGGTGGTGCACGCCTGTAATCCCAGCTACTTGGGAGGCTGAGGCAGGAGAATCACTTGAACCCCGGAGGCAGAGGTTGAGGTGAGTTGAGATCACGCCACTGCATTCCAGCCTGGACAACAGAGTGAGACTCCATCTCAAAATAAATAAATATATATATCTTTGTTCCCTTGAAACAAATGAAAATAGAAACACAACATATCAAAACCTATGGAACACAAATAAAGTAGTATTAAGAGATAAGTTTTTAGTTGTTTTTTGGGGGGCTTTGTTGAGACAGAGTCTCCATTCTGCTACCAAGGCTGGAGTGCAGTGGTGTGATCTCGGCTCACTGCAACCTCCATTAAGAGGCAAGTTCATAGCAATAAATGCCTACATCAAAAAACTAGAAAGAGAGCTAGTCATGGTGGCACACATCTGTAATCCTAGCACGCTGGGAGGCCGAGGTGGGAGAATTGCTTGAGGCCAGGAGTTCAAGACCAGCCTGGGCAACTAAGCAAAAGTCCATTTAAAAAAAAAAAAACACACACACACACACACACACACACACACACAAGAAAGGAAAAAAGAAAGACAGGAACAGGGAGGGGAGGGGAGAGAAAGGGAGGGGAAGGGGAGGGGAGAGGGAAAGGAATTCTCCCAACAAAGAAAAGTCCAGGACCAGAGGGCTTTACCATGGAATTCTACAGAAACCTTTAAATGAGAATTCATACCAATTCTTCTCAAACTATTCCTAAAAATTAAAGCAGAGGGAACTCTTCCTAGCTCATTCTATGAGGCTAGCATAACTGATAACAAACCAGATAAGGACACAACAACAAAAAAAAAACTACAGACCAATATTCCTGATGGACACAGATCTAAAATCCTCAATAAAATACTAGCACACTGAATCCAACAGTACATCAAAAGATAGCACACCATGATCAAGTGAGATTTACCACAGGGATGCAAGGCTGGTTCAACATATGTAAATCAATAAATGTAATATATTACATGAACAGAACAAAGCACAAAAACCACATGATCATCTAATAGAAGCAGAAAAAGCATCTGATAAAATTCAACACACCCTCATGACAAAAACTCTCAATAATTAGGTATAGTAGAAAAGTACCAGGCTGGGCAAGGTGATTCATGCCTGTAATCTCAGAACTTTGGGAGGGTGGATTGTGTGAGTCCAGGAGTTTGAGACCAGCCTGGACAACATGGTGAAACCCCATCTCTACAAAAAGTTTTTTAAAAGTTAGATGAGCATGATGGCACATGCCTATAGTCCCACTACTCAGGAGGCTGAGGTGGTAGGATTATTACCTGAACCTAGGAGTAGGAGGTTGTAGTGAGCCAAGATTGTGTCCTTGCACTCCAGCCTGGGCAACAGAGCAAGATCCTGTCTCAAAAGAAAAATAAATAAATAAATAAAAGTACTTCAACACAATAAAGGCTATATATGACAAACCCACAGCTAACATCATACTGAATGGGGAAAAGCTGAAAGTTTTTCCTCTGATAATTGGAAAAGACAAGGATGCCCTTACTCAACATAGTGCTAAACACATTCAGTAAAGTTGCAGGATAGAAATCAACATACAAAAATCGGTCACATTTCTATATAAAAACAACAAACTCGCCGGGCGCGGTGGCTCAAGCCTGTAATCCCAGCACTTTGGGAGGCCGAGGCGGGCGGATCACGAGGTCAGGAGATCGAGACCATCCTGGCTAACACGGTGAAACCCCGTCTCTACTAAAAATACAAAAACAAATTAGCCGGGCGTGGTGGCGGGCGCCTGTAGTCCCAGCTACTCCGGAGGCTGAGGCAGGAGAATGGCGTGAACCCGGGAGGCGGAGCTTGCAGTGAGCCGAGATCGCGCCACTGCACTCCAGTCTGGGCGACAGAGCGAGACTCCGTCTCAAAAAAAAAAAAAAAAAAAAACTCATCAAAAAAAAAATTAAAAGTCAATCCCATTTACAGAAGCTACAAAAAAAATACCTAGGAATAAATTTAACTAAGGATATGAAAGACCTCTACAATGAAAACTACAAAACATTGATGAAGAAAAGTGAAAAGGATAAAACAAATGTAAAGACATCCCATGCTAATGGATCAGAAGAATTTATATTGTTAAAATGATTATACTACCCAAAGAAACCTACAGATTCAATGCAATCCCTACCAAAATACCAATGACATTCTTCAGAGAAATTGTTTTTTTTCTTTTTTCTTTTTCTTTTCTTTTTTTTTTTTTTTTTTTTTTTTTTTGAGGCAGAGTCTCACTCTGTCACCCAGACTGGAGTACAGTGGCACAATCTCAGCTCACTGCAACCTCCGCCTCCTGGGTTCAGGCCATTCTCCTGCCTCAGCCTCCCAAGTAGCTGGGACTATAGGCCCGTGCCACCACGCCCAGCTAATTTTTTTGTATTTTCAGTAGAGACGGGGTTTCACCATATTGACCAGGATGGTCTCGATCTCCTGACCTCGTGATCTTCCTGCTTCAGCCTCTCAAAGTGCTGCAATTACAGGCGTGAGCCACTGTGCCTGGCCGAGAAATTGTTTTAAAAATCTTAAAATTTGCATGGAACTACAAAAGACCCCCTGAGCAAAAAGAACAAAGCTGGAGGTATCACACTACCAGACTTCAAAATATACTAAAAAGTTGTTGTAACCAAAACAGCATGACACTATGTGTCAAAAACAGACACATAAACCAGTAGAAGATAATGGAGAACCCAGAAATAAATCCATGTATCTACAGCCAACTGATTTTTGACAATACTCATTGGGGAAAGAACAGTCTCTTTAATAAATGGTGCTGGGAAAACTGGATATCCATATGTAGAAGAATGAAACTAGACCCTCACCTATAACCCTATAATACCCTATAAAACCCTAAAAATAAACTCAAAATGGATCCAAGACCTAGATGTAAGATCCCAAACTATAAAACTACTAGAAGACAATATAAGGGAATTGCTTCAAGGCATTGATCTGAGAAAATATTTTATGAATAAAACCTCAACCACACAGGCAACAAAAGCAAAAATAAACAAATTAGGTTATATCAAAGTAAAAACCTGTACATTAGGGCAAAGCATGGTAGCTCATGCCTGTAATCCCAGCAATTTGGGAGGCTAGGGGACGTGGATCACCTGAGGTCAAGAGTTCGAGACAAGCCTGGCAGAGCCCTGTCTCTACTAAAAATACAAAAATTAGCCAGACATTATGGCATGAGCCTGTAATCCCAGCAACTCGGGAGGCTGAGGTGGGAGAATCACTTGAACCTGGGAGGCCGAGGTTGCAGTGAGCCAAGATTGTGCCACTGCACTCCAGCCTGGGTGACAGAGTGATACTCTGTCTGAAAAAAACAAACAAACAAACACTGCACATCATAGGACATAATCAAAAGAGTGAAAAGACAACCTACAGAATGGGAGAAAGTGTTTGCAAGCTATTCATTCAGTGGAGGATTGATGTCCAGAATATACAAGGAACTCAAACATCTCAATAGCAAAAAATAAACAGTCTGATTTTACAATGAGCAAATGATCTGTACAAACATTTCTCAAAAGAAAATATATAAAGATGGTCAACAAGTATATGAAAAAAATGCTCAACAACACTAATTAAATTAATCAGAGAAATGCAGGTCGGGCTTGGTGGCTCATGCCTATGATCCCAGCACTTTGGGAGGCCAAAGGAGGTGGATCACCTGAGGTCAGAGTTTGAGACCAGCCTGACCAATATGGTGAAACCCTGTCTCTACTAAAAATACAAAATTAATCAGATGTGGTGGTGCACACCTGTAATCCCAGAGGCAGAGGTTGCAGTTAGCCGAGGTCACACCATTGCACTCCAGCCTGAGCAACAAGAGCAAAACTCCATCTCAAAAAAAAAAAAAAAAAAGAAAAAACAAGAAATGCAAACCAAAACTATAATGAGGTATCATCTCACCTCAAGATGGCAATTATGAAAAAAAGAAAACATAAATGCTGGCGAGGAAGTAGAGAAAAAAAAAACTTTTTTTTTTTTTTTTTTTTTGAGACGGAGTTTCACTCTTGTTGCCCAGGCTGGAGTGCAATGGTGCAATCTCGGCTCACTGCAACCTCCACCTCCCAGGTTCAAGCGATTCTCCTGTCTCAGCCTCTTGAGTAACTGGGATTACAGCCATGTGCCACCATGCCTGGAGAATTTTGTATTTTTAGTAGAGACAGGGTTTCTCCGTGTTGGTCAGGCTGGTCTCAAACTCCTGACCTCAGGTGATCTGCCCGCCTCAGCCTCCCAAACTGCTGGGATTGCAGGAAAAAAGAACTCTTAAACGCTTGGTGGGAATGTAAACTAGTAGAGCCACTACAGAAGACAGTATGTAGTTTTCTCAAAAAGCTAAAAATAGAACTACAATGTGATCCAACAATTCCACTACTGGGCATTTATCCAAAGGAAAGGAAATCAGTGTATCAGAGATATCTGCATCCCCACGCTTATTGCAGCACAATCACAATAGACAAAATATGGAATCAACTTAGGTATTCAACAACAGATAAGTGGGTAAGAAAATGTGGTATATATACACAGTGGGATACTATTCAATCATAAAAAAGAATTAAATCTTGTCATTTGCAGCAATGTGGATGGAACTGGACAACATTATGTTAAGTGAAATAAGCCAGGAACAGAAAATTAAACACTGCATTTTCTCATTCATATGTAGAAGCTAAAAAATGTTGATCTCATAAAAGTAAAACAGAGGATACTGGAGGCTGGGAATGATAGAGGGAGGAAGGATAGGGACAGATTTGTTAAAGGATAGAAAATTACAGTGAGATAGGAGGAGTAAGTTCTACTGTTCTACACCACTGTAGAATTACCATAGTTAACAATGTTATACAGCTTCAAATGGCTAGAAGGAGGATATTGAATGTTTCTAATAGAACAAAATGATAAATGTTTGAAATGATAATAAGCCAATTATACTGATCTGATCACTATACCAGTGGTCCTCAACCTTTTTGACACCAGGAACCAGTTTTGTGGAAGACAGTTTTTCCATGGAAAATTGGGGTGGGGGGATGGTTTTGGGATGAAACTGTTCCACCTCAGATCATCAGGCATGAGATTCTCATAAGGAGTGTACAACCTAGATCCCTCATATACAAAGTTTATAATAGGGTTCGCACTCCTGTAAGAATTTAATGCCACTGCTGATCTGACAGGAGGCAGAGCTCAGGCAGTAATGCTCACTCACTCGCCTTCTGCTCACCTTGTTCTGTGTGGTCCAGTTCCTAACACACCATGAGCAGGTACCAGTCCACGGCCAGGGGTTTCAGGACCCCTGCAGTATACAGTATATGCATCAAAACATCAACACATACCCCATGAATATGTACAATTACTGTCAATTAAAACATAAAATAAGCCTGCACACAATGGCCTGTACTCCCAGCACTTTGGGAGGTCAAGTTGGGAGGACTGCTTGAGGCCAGAAGTTCAAGACCGGCCTGGGCAACACAGCAAGACCCCATCTCTATTTTCAAAAAAATTTTAATTAAAAATAAAATAATAAATATTCATTACCCATTCACTGGTGGGGGAAGGAAACCATGTAAAGAGATGGATCTGCTCATTAGCTTGACTGTAGTAATCAGTTCACCATGTATATGTATATCAAAATATTATATTGTACACCTTAATATACACAACTTTTACTTTTAAAAATAGGACTGAAAAAAACAATCATGGGTATAGATATATTTCCTGGCTTTCTAGTCTGTTCCAGTCATATATTTTTCTATTGGTCTGCCAATACAGCATGTTTTAATTATAGCAGCATTATGACAGATGTTAATATCACGTGAAGCAAATCTTTCTATCTGTCCTTTTTCAAAGGAATCTGGCTATCCAGGTACATTGTATCTCCTATAAATTTTAGAATCACTTTAGCAAATTTTTTTAAAACCTGGTGAGAATTTGATTGGCTAATATTGAAACCACAGATCAATCCGGAATAAATTTGACCTCTTTACAATGTTTAGTATTCTAACCCATAAACATGTTTTCTCTTTCTTTATATTTAGATTTTATTTATTTATTTTTATTTTAAAATATTTTTGAGACAGAGTCTCACTTTGTTGCCCAGGCTGGAGTGCAGTGGCACGATCTCAGCTCACTGCAACCTCTACCTCCCAAGTCCAAACGATTCTCGTGTTTCAGCCACCTGAGTAGCTGGAATCACAGGCTTGTGCCACCACGCCTGGCTAATTTTTTGTAGTTTTAGTAGAGATGGGGTTTCTCCCTATGGGCCAGGTTGGTCTCAAACTCCTGGCTTTAAGTCATTCACCCACTTTGGCCTCCCAAAGTGCTGGGATTACAGGCGTGAGCCATCATGCCTGGCCTGGATTTTCTTTAATATCTCTTAATAAAATTTAAAAATTTTCTCAAAATTCAAAAATTTCTCAAATTTTCTCAATTGAAACCTTCAATTAATTTTTTTATTTATTCCTGGTATTTCATATTACTAATCCTACTTTATGTAATATATTCCCCCTCCCCCACCCCAATACAGGGATTCACTCTGTTACCCAGGCTAGAGTGCAGTGGTGTGATCATGGTTCACTGTAGCTTCAACCTCCCGGGCTCAAGCAATCCTCCCACCTTAGCCTCCCAAGCAGCTGACACATGCCATCATTCCAGCTAGTGTCTTTATTTTTCGTTTGGCAGAGATGGGGTCTCACTACATTGCCTAGGCTGGTTTTGAGCTCCTGAGCTAAAGCAAACCTCCTGCCTCAGCCTCCCAAAGTGCTGAGATTACAGGCATAAGCCACCACTCCTGGCCTAGTACCTCATTTTTAAATTATTGTTTTTTGCTGGCATACCGAAACAAAATTTATTTCTGAATATTTTTTCCTCAGCAATCAGTAAACTCATTAATAAGTTATCTGTGGGTTATACTGAATTTTCTATGTTAACAACCATTTTCTGCAAATAACGACAGTTTAGTTCCTTCCTTTTCAATAGTACTTTTGCCATGCTGGTTAGGAAATCTAGTACATATTTAATAGAAATTTTGATAGCAGGCATCCTCGTTTTACTCCAGCTCTCAAAGGAAAAGTTACAGGTTTTCATCTTGAATATAATATGTGCTATAGGTTTTATGGAGCTACTATTTATTATATTAAGGAAGTCTTCCATTTCTAAAGTTTTAAAGGTTTTTATCTTTTTCATGGATAGATGCTTTTTTTTTTTTTTTTTTTTTTTTGAGATAGAGCGTCACTCTGTCGCCCAGGCTGGAGTGTAGTGGCACGATCTCGGCTCACTGCAAACTCCACCTCCTGGGTTCATGCAATTCTCCTGCCCCGGCATCTCAAACAGGTGGGATTACAGGTGCGGGCTACCACACCTGGCTAATTTTTTTTCTATTTTTAGTAGATACAGGGTTTTGCCATGTTGACCAGGCTGGTCTTGAACTCCTGACCTCAACTGATCCACCCGCCTCGGTCTCCCTAAATGCTGGGATTACAGGCATGAGCCACCACGCCCGGCCAATGCTAAATTTTATAACTGCCATTTGCACATCTTTTAAGATGACCAAGTGATTTTTCTTCAATTTATATTGTTGTGACATTTTACTTATCTATTCTACATTCCTGAGATAAACACAGATTAACCATAATACATTACCTTTTATTTTTACATATTATTGGGTCTAATTTGCTAATATTTTGTACTAGTCTCATAAAAAGAGTTGACACATACTTCCTGTTTTTCTATTCTCTGAAAGAGTCTGTATAAGACTGGAATCATTATTTATTTATTTATTTATTTATTTATTTTTGTATTTTTTTCTGGCAATGTTTAGCAGACTTGCCAGCAAAGCTATTTTTTGTTTTTTTGGTTTTGTGTTTTTGCTTACTTTTGCTAATCAGCTGACTTTAATATTCGCCATATAGCTATTTGAACTTTGAAGCTTTCTTTGTGAAAAGATTTTGACTATTGATCCATTTTTTTTAATTGTTAGAGAATTATCCTGGTTTCCTATTCCTCAACCTGCATTGGTAATTTTCTAAATAAATAATAAATTTTCTAACTTATTAAAAATCCATATTTTATTTTTTACTATAACTATAATAATGTCCCCCCTTTCATTTCTGCTATTATTTGTGCCTTCCTCTTTTTTTTTTTTTTTTCTTTATCACTCTCCCCTGCAAGTAGCAGTGACTCAGAGCCCCAGACTCAAGCACCACTTAAGCTGCCAGGGCACTCCTGCTGCCCTTTCAGATCAGATGCTTCTGCACAGATGTTCAGCAAGCTCTGAGTATGTTGCTTGGAGGCAAATGCGTTTCAGAAAGATTAGGATGGGTCTCCATGGCACGTGTATACCTATGTAACAAACCTGCACGTTCTGCACATATATCCCAGAACTTAAAGTATAATAAAAAAAAAATTTTTTTAAAGAGAATTAGGGTGGGTCTTCTCTTTCATTCTCAGCATTAGATGGTACCTACACTATGGGGAGATATGTATTATGTTTACCATAGTTAAGGAAATTGAGTTTTACGGAAGTTGGTTTTCTTTTTTTTTGAGACGGAGTTTTGCTCTTGTTGTCCAGGCTGGAGTACAATGGTGCGATCTCAGTTCGCTGCAACCTCTGCCTCACAGGTTCAAGCAATTCTCCTGCCTCAGCCTCCCGAGTAGCTGGGATTACAGGCATGTGCCACCGTGCCCAGCTAATTTTGTATTTTTAGTAGAGACATGGTTTCACCATGTTGGTCAGGCTGGTCTATGAACTTCTGACTCCAGGTGATCCACCCGCCTCCGCCTCCCAAAGTGCTGGGATTAAAGGCATGAGCCACCACGCCCAGCCGGAAGTTAATATGACCAAACCAAGATATACAACTGATTAAACAGTAGAACCCTAGGATTCTGGGATGTTTTCCAACACCAACCACTTCTCTAATTCAACAGACCAAGTATGTTTCTAATGATTCAATTTAATTCTGACACTAACTACCCAGAGTTAGGGTAAGTTAGGGTGAGCAGTACCTCTGGGTTTCTTCATTTGAGTCTACTCTGCAACCAGCTACAGCTCTTAAATCTGAGGTAAGAGTGCCACTTACTGGTAGCCTCATCACAATGCAACTTGAAACCTGCTCACAAATTTAATTCTAAGTGCCAGTGGTATGCAAAAGAAAAAAGGCTCAGTAGGGTATACATATATTAAAACATTACATTGTAACTCACAAATAAATAAATAATTTATCAATTAAAAACAAAATAAAGCTTAAGTGCTTTGTAGCCATTCTCCTGGCTACAATACTATGAATACAACACTATTCTCCTGGAACAATACTATGAAGAAGCTTCTGTAATTTGTATCTCTGTGATTTTTTTATTAGTAGCTTTGCGAAAACACTCCAAAGTTTAGAATTCAATTACCTAGGTCATCATGGCTCACCAGCCAAATCCAGCCTGCTGTCTGATTTTGTACTCTCACATCTAAGAATAATTGTATATGCTAAATAGTTGGAAAAAATCAGAATATTTCACATATGAAAATTATTTAAATTCAAAATTCAGTGTCCATATAGAAAGCTGTATTGGAACCGAGCTCTCTTGTTTATGCATTGTCTATGGCCACTTTCGACCCACAGCAGTTGAGTAGCTGCAACGGAAACTGTGCAGTCCTCAATGCCTAAAATATTTACTAATTGAATCTTTACAAAAGAGTTTGCCAATTCCTGACCTAGATTCCAACCTGAGCAAATCTAAACTCTAATCCTCAATTTTCATTACTCATAAAATGGGGATAATACCTGCTAAGAGTTTTTAGGAAGATTAGAGTTATAAGCACAGAATCTCCTTAAGATACTCACAGAAGTCTAAGCTAAGACATAAGCACCTTAATATGTTCAAAGGGAACTCATAATTTCCATCTATAAATCTGTTCAGCCCAGTATCAAGTAGTATTTACAAGCATGGACTTTAGCGTCAAAATATTGGCTCCACTCTTGGTTTCACTACTTATTTGCCTACATGACTTAGTAACAACATGAGGGAATGGAGAGGCAAAGAAGTATGAAGGTTGAGCGCTCAGGCTTTGAAAACTAGAATGCCTAGTTTCCATTCTGGCTTTGCCACTCACTAGTCAGGTAATCTTGGGTAAATTATGTAACTTCCCTGACCCTCCACTTCCTCATCTGAAATGTAAGTGTAAAATGAATACTGATTTCATTAAATAGCTGTAAGGCTGAAATGACTTTATTTATACAAACAGCTTCAAACATTGCCAGCAACTTACAGCCATAAATCCCAAAAGATTTAGAAGGTTCTTTATAGGATTATTCCAAGGACTAAAGAAGAGAATGGCTACAAAGCACTTAGCACAATTTGTGGTACTTAGAAAGCTATCAAAGGACAGCTAGTACCCTTCCTACTGATTCTCTGTATTTTAGTAAAATCTGATGAGAAATCAATTGCAAACATAATTTCTCATCAGATTTCAAATAAAAACCCAACTCCTTCCCTTGACCCTCTAAATCATATACATCTGTCCTCCATCTGCTTCTCAAGCTCCAACCTCCTCCCTCACGATATTGTAGCCATCATAGCCTTTCTCATCCAAGTTATGCCAACTTTGTATCTCCTCGTGAGATATTTGCACCTGCCGTTCCCAGTAATCTTGGAGCTCAGTGCATGAGTTGAAGCTGCCTTCTTTTATGTTTTTGAGACAGGGTCTTGCTCTGTCACCCAGGCTGGAGTACAGTGGCATGACCGTGGCTCACTGCAGCCTTGACCTCCTGGACTCCAGTGACCCTTCTACTTCAGCCTCTGGAATGGCTGAAACCACAGGCATGTGCCATCACATCCAGCTAATTTTTACATTTCTTTGTAGAGACAGGGTCTCCCTATGTTGCCCAGGCGGGTCTCGAACTCCTGGACTCAAGTGATCCTCCCGCCTCAGTCTCTCAGTGGTGGAATCACAGGTGTGTCACCATACCTGGCAAAGTTGTCTTCTAAAGTCCTTAACAAATGTGAGGTTAGGCATGGTGGTTCACTCCTGTAATCCCAGCACTTTGGGAGGCTGGAGGATTACTTGAGCTCAGGAGTTTGAAACCAACCTGGGTAACATAGTGAGACCTCATCTCTACTCAAAGAGAAAAAAAAAATTTTAGGCCAAGAATGGTGGCTCACTCCTGTAATCCCAGCACTTTGAGAGGCCCAGGCGGGCAGATCACGAGGTCAGGAGATCCAGGCCATCCTGGTCAACATGGTGAAACTCCTTCTCTACTAAAAATACAAAATTTAGTGGGCATGGTGGCACGTGCCTGTAGTCCCAGCTACTCGGGAGGCTGAGGCAGGAGCATCGCTTGAACCTGGGAGTTGGAGGTTGCAGTGGCCCCAGATTGCGCCACTGCACTCCAGCCTGGCGAAAGAATGAGACTTCATCTCAAAAAATAAAAAAAAAAAAGTTTTAAGAGATAAAAAAGAAGTGAACATGTACACATGCCTTGAAAAGAGAAGATAATGTGGACAAGGTGATTTGAACAGACAATAGAAACATAACTGGAAGCAAGATTCTTCTGAAGGTGCTGTAATGGCTGAATGGTTAAGACACAAACTATCACCTTCAAAAATCAATTCGTTTTTATTATCTTAGTTACATTTTCCTTCGCCCTTCCGACACATCCAACACTTAAACTAGCATCAGGCATAGAGGTGACCACAGTAAGTATTCATCAAATGAATACCATGAATAAATGAATAGCTGGGGAAAAACTACTCTCATAAAGAGAACACAGATTTGTACAGTCAGTTTATTTTTGCTATTTATATTAAGTTTACACGTGCCTGATCTATAGTGGATATCTCGTTGTTAGTTCAGCACCACTTCCTTCCTCTGAGACAGACTGACTCTTCCATACATAGACATAGTGGGGACTGTCAAATTATTATGGGAGCCAAGTCCCAGTTGATTTGCCCAGTTGGAATCAAGTATGCAACCCCTAATTCCTCATGTCTAGGTCGTTAATTAACCTCATTTTTTTTCGTATTTGAGAGCGAACTCCCAGACAGTGGTAAACATAGAAATGCTTAACACATGGGAACTGTTAGTTGCCATGTTCTCCACCTACATCATTAAAGAAGTTCATCAGTAAAGAGAATGAAGCTAACAGGAAGGATGGTCTCCAGGGCTACTAACTCAAAACTTCAGACACTTTCTGTCCTCCTCATGGTTTATATATTCAACTTATCCTTCAATCAACATACCCTATATCCTTTCCTTTTAAAATTAAATAGCAATGGAGAGAAGTTCTCACTATGTTGCCCCCGCTGGTCTTTTCAACTTTCTGGTTGAAAAGGTGTGGGATGGAGCTAGAGAAACTTCATTTATTTTTTATTTTTCTGAACCTATGGATTATACTAAAACTTTTATTTCTAGTGAGTCCCCAAATGGTACCAATGCTGCTGGTCCAGGACCACACACTTTAAGAACCACTGGCCTACATTAAGAAAATGGCAGGCAAAGATCCTCAGAAACAAAGTCAACTCTCTACTAACACCTTGGTGGAAGAGGTGATGGACAGTGGGGAGAAGAAAGTGCTCACATAAAGTCCAATTAGTGAGGGGCAGAGTGGAGTTAATGAAAAGAAGACTTAGTCCTCACAGTCATTCAAAGACCCAGACTGACAATCTTTGCCATCTTCGGTGGCTTCCAAACTTATCCTGGATATGACCATGCAACCAGCAGTTGGGAGAAAAGAATGGAGGATCATGCAAGAAATGTTTATGGGGCAAGCCTGGATTCCTATGCCCACATTTCACTGCCTAGAACTTAATCATATGTTCTCACAGAGATGCTGGCAGTACGGAAATGTCCCTGGTTGGGTTGCCACATCTTGGCAACGTATCTTCAAAGAACAAGACTCTCTGGTAGACACCTAGCAGTCTCTGCCGTCAAACCCCTTTCCCATTGTGGACTTAAGCAAGTCTGGGCTTAGCTTTAAAGAAAATGTGTAGCTAATGACATAGACATCTTAATTACTAAAATTAATGTCTGTAACTTAAAATGGCCAAAGGACTTATTACCTGAGTGACTGGAGAAAAAAACAATTCATGGGACTTGCCTGCAAGAGTCCATTCAGGATAGGGAGAAAAGACTGAGATAGTGGGTTTACAGGAGCAGTCATGAGGAAAAAATAAAGTTTCTGTTTCATAATTCTTCTGGGCTCCTCTCTATTAACATGTTATACTACCTTTTGCAGCTTAAGCAAAATTTTTAATGGAATAAGTTTAAAGATATCATAGTTTTACATTTATAGATTGATATCCATTATTCCTCTATCATTCTTAAAGCAAATGATAAATCCCCTTTTCAAAGACGAAAACTTTTGCTATTACTGAGGTTATCATCAAAGTTTTACTGCAACTCCAAAACATAGGAATGTCCCATACAACAGCGGTGAACACTTTGCTTTTTAAAGTGATTATTCTTAGTGCAGGGGTACTCATGTCTATGCTTGTTATACAGTGAAATTACTGCCTATGACATCTCATAATTGAAAAAGTTGGAGTCAAGATTAAAGCTGTTTACATTTTTAGTGAAACCTCTCTTAAGACTGTCCAAAAGAAAATAAACTAATATATGAGGCTATTTATCAAAAGGAAAAAAGAAACATAAACATCTTTCATGGTCTTTCATTCATTTCATCAATTAGGACACACAAGGCAGCATCTTTCTCTATAATCTGATCTCTCCTATGACCTGAATTTTCTCTTTGTTCATTCTGTCCAGTACAATTGTTGCTATCATCAGCATCCATTGGTTCAGTTTTTACTCTCATTCCTGCTTCTGAATGAGGCAAATCATCAGGCAAAGAAGCCAAGCAATTCTGAATCATTTCAATTACTCGTTCTAGGTGCTTTTGAAACCTCTCAGCTGTTTCAAGCCGTTGACGTTTCTGGACCTCCATCATGACTCTCAAGGTCTCTCTTGCTTGGTGGGGTCGGTATTCATTTATAAGATGATGCACGTGTACAAAAAGCAGCTTAAGATCTTCTAGTTTCTCTTCTCGTTTTATACTCCCAGGGCTCCTTATTAAAATATCTAAAAGGTCCAAGAAATTAATAAGGATAGACATATTAAGTTTTCTCAGTTCTTTTTTGTGATCAAACTGCATAGGATGAAGCCGTTCGATGCCCTGACTTTCCAAAGGGCGGATGATAAGATCATCGCATTGGAACTGATTGCCAAACATCATGTAACTATCTTTTATTGGAGGGGGAGGCTTGGGAGCTAAGCCTTCTTGAATATTTTCATCTGTATATTCCTTGATATATTGCATTGGAGGTGGTGGAAGTGCACTTACTTGCTGTGGTTCACCCATTGTGGACTATCAAGAACCTATGGACACAGACCAAAGATTTATTAGAGCCACAAAACAAACCTGTTACATTTCATAACTACAGACAGAATATTTTCTTCCTTTTCTTCCAGTAGTTTGGGGTCCAAGACAAGATGATCTCCTTGGTTTCTAAAACTAACATTTATGATAGGTAAAGTTTGCCATATTTTCTAAGTAGGCATTATATTCTCAACCATTCACATATTTTCCATTCTCTCCCTAATAATTTCATCAGCATGAAAAAATCTGTAGCATCTTCTGATCTCTAAAGAAAATCTTCCACCGGGTGCGATGGCTCACACCTGTAATCCCAGCACTTTGGGAGGCCGAGGCAGGTGGATCACAAGGTCAGGAGATCGAGACCATCCTAGCTAACAGGGTGAAACTCCGTCTCTACTAAAAGACAAAAAAAATTAGCCGGGCATGGTGGCGGGTGCCTGTAGTCCCAGTTACTCAGGAGGCTGAGACAGGAGAATGGTGTGAACCCAGGAGGCGGAGCTTGCAGTGAGCCGAGACTGTACCACTGCACTCCAGCCTGGGCGACAGAGCGAAAATCTGTCTCAAAAAAAAAACAAGAAAATCTTCTGGATTCCACACCCTTCACCATTTATGCCCCCATTTCTCTACTCCTCCATAACCAAACTACACATGTTGTCTCCCAATCTCATATCACAATCACTTTTGCTTTATGTTACAGATTGATTTCCAATAGCAAACACTTACTTGTATCTCTCATAAACACTGACAAAATTAACACTGCTAAATCCTAAACACATGGTATTATCCAAAGTTCCTGAATGAAATGATTCAGTTCCATATCCTTTTTGTCACAGTAAACTATGCAATTTTATATGGACACATTAACTTTTTTTTTTTTTTTTTTTGAGACGGAGTCTTGCTCTGATGCCCAGGCTGGAGTGCAGTGGTGCGATCTCAGCTCACTGCAACCTCCGCCTCCTGGGCTCAAGCAATTCTCCTGCCTCAGCCTCCCAAGTAGCTGGGATTACAGGCGCACACCACCATGCCCGGCTAATTTTTGTATTTTTAGTAGAGACAGGATTTCGCCATGTTGGCCAAGTTGGTCTCTTAATTCCCCACCTCAGGTGATCCGCCCACCCTGGCCTCCCAAAGTGCTGGGATTACAGGTGTGAGCCACCGCGCCCGGCCTGTATGGACACATTAACTTCCCTACAACTATAACAGAAATTTCAAACCCCAGGTTCAAACCCAGTATCTTCTATGGCCATAATAACCTCTACTTACTCTACCTTAAGCCTAGATATACCATCCAATGAGAAGATTCTGAAGTGCTCCTTTACACTGGTATTATCAAAGTTTCAAGATATAACACCCTCTAACATCAGGTGGGGCAAGTATTCTATTAGAAGCAATATTATACTTAGAATTCGTGAGGTACTAAGGGCAGGCGTGGTGCAGCCCTGAGTTTCCACCATGCCACAGTAGTGCATAGGATGATGCAGCCTCGACCTCCCAGGCTCAAGCCATCCTCCCACCTCAACCTCCCAAGCAGCTGGGAGTACGAGGCAAATGTCACCACGCCCAGCTAATTTTTGTATATTTTGTAGAGACAGAGTTTTGCCATGTTACTCCGGGTGGTTTTGAACTCCTGAGGTCAAGCAATCCTCCTGCCTTGGCCTCCCAAAGTGCTGGGACTACAGGTGTGAGCCACCACTCCCAGCCAACATTTTAAAACTTATAACATAAATTCAGATTACAGAAAAAGTGCATGCATATACAAAGAACACTTCATATTCTTCACTCAGATTCTCCAAATGTTAACATTTTCCTTCATTTGCTTTATTGGTTTCTCATTCCTTCACCCCTGAATACTTCAATGTGTTTTCCCAGGACAAGAATGTTTTCTTCTACCCACAGCACAATTACCAAAATCAAGGAATTAACATTGATCTGGTACTTCAAAACACAATTTTTGACACCTTACGTTTCATTCCACTCAAACCTTTTTAGGTGACGAGTGCTGCTCTGTACTTTCCTACACGATGTGCATTCCTGTACTTAGGTTGTCATTTTCCTAAGGCAACTACGTGACAGATACTGTTGTTTTATGGCCTCTCTAACATAATCTTCATAACAATTCTATGAATTAAGGTTGTTTGTTTTGTTTTTTGAGACAAGGTCTCAATCTGTCTCCCACGCTGGAGGGCAGTGGTATGATCAGGGCTCACCGCAACCTCTGCCTCCCGGGTTCAAGGGATTCACCTGCATGACCCTCCTGAGTAGCTAGGGACTACAAGTGTGTGCCACCACGCCCAGCTAATTTTTTATTTCTCGGTAAAGACAGGTTTTCACCATGTTGGCCAGGCTGGTCTGGAACTCCCGACCTCAAGTGATCCGCCCACCTCGGCCTCCCAAAGTGCTGGGATTATAGGCGTGAACCACCACAGGGTCCCATGAATTAAGTTCTATTATCAATTTCATTTTAGAGGTGAAGATCCCAAGTCTCAATGAGGGGAAGTGTTGCCCCAGATCAAAAAGTTAATAAATGGTACAACAGGAATTCTTATCCCAGGTCCCTTTAGCTCCAAAGGGCAAGCTCTCTTATATCTCTAAGCCGTGAAGCATCTAATTGTACAATTAGAACTTGCATATTACAAAAATTATATTTTTCTCTACTGTCTCTCTAGATGGAACTTTTCAAAGGCGATGGAAGTCTTATTTTAATAAAACCAGAGCCAAGCATCATAACTGGTTCTTAGACTCAAGATCCAACATCTAGTGTTTGTTCTGGGGGAGAAGGCGCCTCACCAGAAGACGACAGATATTCCAGGGTCCCAGCCCCAGAGATTTGATTCATTCTGTCCACTGTGAATGGGCCCTGGTATGTCGCTTTAAAAACCTCTCCAGATGGACCTGACGATTAGGCTTGGTTGGGATCTACTGCCCTCGCCTGCCCCCGTATCTCAGCTGTTTCACAACTGCTCCCAGAAGAAGGAAGGGCAGGGAGGGCTACTCTCATGTTACAAAGGGCCAGAAAGGGCAAATAACTCGCCCAAGGCCACACAGCCTAGAAAAACAGCGGCGAGGGGACTAGACACCACGTCTCTCAACCTCCACTCCGGCTCGGCGTCCCCACACGGAGGAAGCCCTGGGACTGCAGCGCTAAGAGCCCCCTCCTCCAGGCTGTCCATCCCGAGACCTCCACGAGCGGCGGGGAGGCCACGCTCTCGGAGAGACTCGGGACAGAAAGACGAGAGAGCGTCTTCGGAGGCCGAACTCCTCCATGCCTCCCCAGTTCCCAGCCCAGCACAGAGGAAACCGCGGGGTCCGGAAGAAAAAAACGCACACACGCGGGGGCCCCAAGCCGTTGCCGCCCACTCACCTCAACTCTGGCTTTACACTGGTAGCCGCCTTCCCCCTCTGCAGCCGAAACCAATTTCCGGTCTCCTCCTGGAAGAAGCCACCGACTCTGTCTTTGATTGGCTGTAGGAGCTGTCCTTTAACGAGATTCTAGCTCCGCCTCAGACCGATCGCTCGCTATTGCGCCTGCGTATATTCGACTCCTGCCATCGCCACCCCTTTTACTGACTTTTAAAAGTAGTAAGTGAGGGTTGTTTCTTCGTTTCTTTAAGGCATAAAATTAAACAAGACATCTTATTGCTTTATTTTTTATAGACCCCTTATTGACTAGAAAAAATCTTATATTTTAATATGTAACATGCTCTTGTAAGACTTCCATGAATTTAGACATTTATGACGCGAAAATAACCTCCCAAAGAAAACCTAGCAAAGGTTGTTCGTGTGTTCCACCCGCTGCCCGCATTACAACTCTTCTGCTGACAGTCGCAGCTGGTAGTTCCATTCCTTTTGTCTTTTCTTTTTTAATTTAACCCATACAATGAAGACATCTTACATAAAAATTCGAAAATATAGATATGCAGGGTTTTTTGTTGGTTTATTTTGTTTTATTTATTTTTTTTTTTCTTTGAGACGGAGTGTCTTTCGCCCAGGCTGGAGTGCAGTGGCGCGATTTCGGCTCGCTGCAACCTCTGTCTCCGGGGTTCAAGCGATTCGCGTGCCTCAGCCTCCCAAGTAGCTGGGATTACAGGCATGTGCCACCACACCCGGCTAATTTTTTTTTTTTCCTTTTTTTGTATTTTTAGTAGAGACAGGGTTTCACCATGTTGGTGAGGCTGGTCTCGAGCTCCTGACCTACAGTGATCCGCCCGCCTTGGCCACCCAAAGTGCTGGAATTACGGGCGTGAACCACGTAGCCCGGCCTCCCCCATTTTAATTCCCCCGCACATATAAATTTATTTCCTGAAGAAATTCATCCTCACTGCTGACCCCAATATGTCCTGCACCCGTGACTTCCAATGCTTGTTCCCAGTCCTCGTTTTACTCCCTCTGTCAGCAGCATTTGGCACATTTGATTATTTGGATTGCCCCAGAACTCAGTTCTCCAACCACTTCTCAGTCAGATATCACCCAGATACATGCAGGCCCTGGAACACCGTTTCCTCTGCACTTCAGACCCTCATATCCAGTGGTGACAGACATCTTTACCCCGTTGCACTTTACTCAATTGCAAATGTTCAATCTAAGGAATCACCTTTTTCTCCTTTCTCCCATACCCCACTGAAACTACCATACCAGCCTTTTGCATTAGCTCTATTTAAAAATAAGTAAATAAAGTTCCAAATATGACTGACCACCGTCCCCACTGGTATGGTCCTATGCCATGCTGCCATTATCTCTCATCTGGATTTCTTTGATTTTTGTCCTGCCTTAGTCTATTTACCACACCTTCTTAAAATATAAAACCAATCTTAACGCTCTTCTATTCAAAATCTTTCTACTATTTTTAGAATAAAATCTGACATCCTCCCCCGGCCTATATAATAGGCCCTACAAAATTGCCAAGTACATCCCGGTCTTGGGGGCAGATGCCTTTGCCTGGAATAGATATTCACACGTCTCATTTCCTTATTTCTCTCCCTTTTTTTTTTTTTTTTTTTTTTGTATTTTTAGTACAGATGGGGTTACACCGTGTTAGCCAGGATGGTCTCAATCTCCTGACCTGGTGATCCGCCCGCCTCGGCCTCCCAAAGTGCTGGGATTATAGATGTGAGACACCGCACCCGGCTTCATTTCCTCATTTCATTCAGGTTTCTGGTCAAATGTGACCTCAAAGAGTTCTTCTGGGGTTACACTACTCTATACAAAATAGCGCATCCCCAATCTTTCTGTTGGGAAATGCCCCTGAAACCCTTTCTATGTATTATCTTTTTTTCATAGAACCTCTCATCATCTGAAATCATCTTATATAGTGTATTTATGTATTTTATTGCCTTTCTTATCCATCAGAAATATCAGGTTTATGAGCATGGGACCTTTGTTTCATTTACTGCTGTTGTGTTTGAACTTACATACAAGAGTGGCTGAAATTGGCAAATACTCAATGAGCGTTTATTGAATAAGGAACGAAATGAATACAATCATCACTTTCAAATAAATTCATAGTGTGGCTTTGGTGGTTATACCACAGTCTCTTTAGCCAAAGCCTCATTGTGTTAAATTACGTTTCTCCCAATTTTAGCCAGTATAACTACACAGGATGAGGAGCATCCCAGTGCATATATGTTTGTGCATGTGTCCAATTTTGTTCTTCAGAATAAATTTCTAGAAATAGAATTACTGGGCCCAAAGGTGCAGTGTCTTGACAGTAGCAGAATGAAGGCTAGAATCTTGGACTCTTGACTATCAATCTAGTGTTCTTTCCAATAAACTTCAAATGAATAATGGATATGAAGTGCATATCATGAGAAGGGCTAGTGACAATATGATGTGTGTTACACATTTAATTATGTGACTATATTTGCAGAATCTCGATGGAAAGCTTATTCCTTAAAGATGCCTACTGCAGCTTAACAAGGAATATGCTCATTGAATAAATATGTATTGTGTATCTGTTGTGCCGGCACTGGTCTGGAAGTCTAAAAAGACAGACAAAAGCCAGTGGGGCCTTTGAAAAAGGTGTTCTCACGGCCGGATTCAGTGGCTCACGCCTGTAATCCCAGCACTTTGGGAGGCCGAGGCGGGCGGATCACGAGATCAGAAGATCGAGACCATCCTGGCTAATACGGTGAAACCCTGTCTCTACTAAAAATACAAAAAAATTAGCCGCGCGTGGTGACGGGCGCCTGTAGTTCCAGCTACTCGGGAGGCTGAAGCAGGAGAATGGCGTGAACCCGGGAGGCGGAGCTTGCAGTGAACTGAGATCGCGCCACTGCACTCCAGCCTGGGTGACAGAGCGAGACTCTGTCTCAAAAAAAAAAAAAAAAAAAAAGACAAGAAAAAGGTGTTCTCTCTAGAAGGTGTTCTAGAGAGACACAGACAAGGAGTATACAAACAAGTAAAAACTTCGAATAGTGACAAGGGCTATGGGGGAAAGTATAATACAGATTAATGTGATAGTGACGTGGGTTGGGGGATAGCTGCTTTACAGAGGGTGGTCAGGGTAGCCTCTCACAGAAGGTTAACTCTGGAAACAAGATATCAAGGAGTGAATTGTGCAGAGATCTGGAAGACAGCAAATGCAAAGAGCGTGGGGCTGCCATGATCTTTCTGAATTAGAGACAGGAAGGGAGCCTGTGTGCTCCGTAACTAGTGAGCAAAGAAAGAGTCGGGGAGATGAAAGGGTAGAAATGGGCAAAGACGCACGGTAACTGACTTCTTGCCTCCCTTAGGATCTTGGCACATTATAGAAAACATCGCTATCATTTGAACCTAAATGGCAAGCAGCAATTTTTAGTTTCCACCCTATTGATTTGTTAAAATTTAGGTTTATTGAGGGATACTTCACATAGAATAAAATTAACTCTAGGTGAATAGTTATGTGAGTTTTGATAAATACACACTGACATAAAACCACTACCGCCCGGATTAAGATGTAGACTATTTCATCACCCCAAACAATGTTTTTTTTATTCGATTCCTTCCCTTTATCCCCATCCTCTAGTAACCACTGATCTGATTTCTGTTCATATAGTTTCACCTTTTCCTGAATGTCATATAAATGAAATTAGAAAGTATGCAGTCTTTTTTTTTTTTTTTTTTTGAGACAGAGTCTCGCTTACTCGCCCAGGCTGGAGTGCAATGGCGCGATCTCGGCTCACTGCAAGCTCCACCTCCCGGGTTCACGCCATTCTCCTGCCTCAGCCTCCCGAGTAGCTGGGACTACAGGCGCCCGCCGCCTCGCCCGGCTAATTTTTTTTTTGCATTTTTTTAGTAGAGACGGGGTTTCACCGTGTTAGCCAGGATGGTCTCGATCTCCTGACCTCGTGATCTGTCCGCCTCGGCCTCCCAAAGTGCTGGGATTACAGGCGTGAGCCACCGCGCCCGGCCGAAAGTATGCAGTCTTTGGTATCTGGTTCCTTTCACCCAGCATAATACTTTTGAAGTCCATCAATGTTGTTCAATGTATAATACTTTGTTCGTTTTTACAGATAAGGAATATTCCATTGTATGAATGTGCTGTAATTCATGTATCCCTTCACTGGTTAATAGACATTTGGGTTATTTCAGTTTGAAGTGATTATTAGCAAAACTACTATAAACGTTCCCATGCAAGTCAATTGTATGGACATATGTTTTCATTTCTTTTGGCTAACAACATAGTGATACAATTGCTGGACCTTATAATAATTATATATTTAACTACATGAGAAACTGCCAAGCAGTTTTCTAAAGAGGCTGCTTATTTTTCATCTCTCAGCAATCTGCAGGAGGTATAGTTGCCCTCAATCTGCACTTGGTATTATCCTTTTATTTTTTACTTTTTGCTATTCTAATATCTGTATAATGATTTTAATTTGCATTTCCTTCGTATTAGATATCTTTCTTGTGTTTACTGGCCATATATATCTTTTCTTTGGTGAACTGTCTGTTCAAAATTTTTGCCCAATTTTTAAATTGGCATGTTTTCTTACTATTGAATTGCAAGGGCACACACACACAAATACACACAAGGTATAAGTCCTTGATCAGATACGTCTTTTACAAATATTTTCTCCTAGTCTGTGGTTAATCATTTCATTTTTTAAGTGTCTTTCAGCAAGCAGAGTTTTTTCTTTTTGATGATGACCAGTTTATCAATTATTTTCTTTCATGGTTCATACTTTTTGTGTCCTTTCCAAGAATCTTTGCCTAAGTCAAAGTCACAAAGATTTTTCCTCTGTTTTCTTCTACAAGTTTTCTAATTTTAAGTTTTACATTTAGGTCCATGATCCTTTGGGGGTTAATTTTTGTATTTGATGCCCGGTAAGGGTCAAAATTCCTTTTATTTTTTTATTTATGCTTATGGAAGTCCAATTGTTACAGCAACTTGTTAATTTTGTTAGCCTTACTACCTCTGTCATTGGTAGACAGGTTTATAGATAATAATCTCTGAGCATCTGTTAGTCAGTTACATTGTATCTTTGGCTTGCTGATCAGCCCAGGCAGAATAATTGGAACACAGCAAGTAAAAAAAAGGCACCTCGGGTCCTAGTTACTTGGAAGGCTGATGTGGGAGGATTGCTTGAGCCGTGATAGTGCCACTCTACTCCAACCTAAGCAACGGAGTGAAACTCTGCCAAAAAAAAAAAAAAAAAAAAAAGGCTGGGCACGGTGGCTCACGCCTGTAATCCCAACACTTTTGGGAGGCCGAGGTAGGCAGATCACCTGAGGTCAGGAGTTTGAGACCAGCCTGATCAACATGGAGAAACCCCATCTCTACTAAAAATACAAAATTAGCCAGGCATGGTGGCACACACCTGTAATCCCAGCTACTCAGGAGGCTGAGGCAGGAGAATCACTTGAACCCAGGAGGCAAAGTTTGCAGTGAGCCAAGATCGCACAATTGCACTCCAGCCTGGGCAACAAGAGTGAAACTCCGTCTCAAAAAAAAAAAAAGGAAAGGAAAGGAAAAAAGAAAATAAAAATTTCATCTCCACTCCGTGCTTCTTTCTTCCTGATTTTTATAAGCTCATATACTGTATACGATTATGACGATGCATTTTTTTTTTTTAAGACAGACTCTTACTCTGTCACCCAGGCTGCTGTGCAGTGGTGTGATCTCTGCTCACTGCAGCCTCTGCCTCTCAGGTTCAAGTGATTCTCCTGCCTCAGCCTCCCGAGTAGCTGGGACTATAGATGCACGCCACCACGTCCAGCTAATTTTTTTACTTTTGTAGAAATGGGGTTTCACCATGTTGTGCAGGCTGGTCTCGAACTCCTCACTTCAGGTGATCCATCCACCTTGGCCTCCCAAAGTGCTGGGATTACAGGCATGAGCCACCATCCCCGGCCTTAATGATGCACTTTGGATGAGAGACATTGCTAATTTTTTTTTTTTTTCTGCAGCCTGCAGTATAGTTTCAATTCCTAATCACTATTTTGTTGTTGTTGTTACTTCATGGGTGCCAATGACCTTATCACTAACAGTGTCAACAATCCAGATCTGTGTGCAGCACACACGGGTGGGGAGAGCGCTTGCGGTTTGCTTTGCCTACAACATTTTTTCTTACCAGCAGGGGGAAGCAGCAACCCTGGCATTTGGAAATAATCCCCAGCTTCAACTTCTTGTGAGAAAGATTTGTGTCCCACATATTGGGTCCTACTGAGAGACATTGTCAGTTATCACTTGCAGGTTGAAGAACCTAAAATGAATTTGTAATCCTACAAAAAGGCAGGTAAGCCGTTTTGAATTATTTGTTGTAGCTGTCACTGTTAAAATCTACAATTACATTATGTGGAATTTCACCAGAGGAAAAAAAATAGCCATGCCATCATCATACCTGTTCTTTAAATTATCACAAAATATACCCATTACGGCCGGGCGTGGTGGCTCACACTTGTAATCCCAGCAGTTTGGGAGGCTGAGGCAAGTGGATCACCTAAGGTCAGAAGTTCGAGATCAGCCTGGCCAACATGGGGAAGCCCTGTCTCTACTAAAAATGCAAAAATTAGCCAGGCGTGATTATGTGAGCCTGTAATCCCAGCTACTCGGGAGCCTGAGGCAGGAGAATCACTGGAACCCAGGAGGCGGAAGTTGCAGTGAGCTGAGATTGCACCATTGCACTCCAGCCTGGGCAACAGAGCAAGGCTCAGTCTCAACAACAACAAAAAATACCCATTTTATTGATTCATTGATTGATTGATTTTCTATACACTCCCTAAAGGATCTGGGCTGCATCCAATCCATTTAAGTTCCCTCTTTAAGATCCATCTCAAAGGTGGTCCTCTCCAAAAGGTTTCTCTAAGTTCACCCAAATAAAAGTTACCTCTCACCCACTCAAAGCCTCTTTCCTTTACTTCTTACAGCACTCCTCTAGCTGAAGTTGTAATTATTCTCATGTATTATTTCTATGACTGTAGCTAAGTTCCTGACTTATCTGGGCATCCCCTTAACAATCCCTGGAATTACCTCACACATGGCCAATGTTGAATATATTTTTGTTCGAAGACAGATTTGAGCAAAAGCAAAAGAAAGAAGAAAAAAATTCTCCTTAATGGTGTGTGTATAAATGTGAGCTACCTGCTTTCAGTGTAGCTTCACATCAGGATCAAGACTAGGTGGAGGTGTGAAAGGAACATGCCTCATGTACAAAATTAAGGAGGAGCAAACTCAGTAATCAAGATAAATAATATTGGCTGGGCGCAGTGGCTTATACCTGTAATCCCAGCACTTTGGGAGGCTCACGCAGGAGAATTGCTTGAACCTGGGAGGCCGAGGTTGCGGTGAGCTGAGATCGCACCATTGCACTCCAGCCTGGGCAACAGGAGCAAAACTCCGTCTCAAAAAAAAAAACAAAAAACAAGATAAGTAATATCTTAACAGAATATATATATATATATATATGTATTTGTTTGTTTGTTTGCTTTTTTGTTTGTTTGTTTGTTTTGAGACGGAGTCTCGCTCTGTCGCCCAGGCTGGAGTGCAGTGGCCGGATCTCAGTTCACTGCAAGCTCCGCCACCCGAGTGCACGCCATTCTCCTGTCTCAGCCTCGCGAGTAGCTGGGACTACAGGCGCCCGCCACCTCGCCTGGCTAGTTTTTTGTATTTTTTAGTAGAGACAGGGTTTCACCGTGTTCGCCAGGATGGTCTCGATCTCCTGACCTCGTGATCCGCTCGCCTCGGCCTCCCAAAGTGCTGGGATTACAGGCTTGAGCCACCGCGCCCGGCCTACAGAATATTTTAAATAAAAAAATTAAGGGAAAAACTCATGATCTACAAAATATTACAATTTGTTTTTGGCTCTCGCAACGTCCACCTCCTGGGTTCAAGCGATTCTCCTGCTTTAGCCTCTTGAGTAGCTGGGATTCCAGGCATGCACCACTATGCTCGACTAATTTTGTATTTTTAGTAGAGACAGGGTTTCTCCATGTTGGTCAGGCTGGTCCGGAACTGCCAACCTCAGGTGATCCACCTGCCTCAGCCTCCCAAAGTGCTGGGATTACAGGCATGAGCCACCACGCCCAGCCAAAATATTACAATTTTAAACAAAGACAGGATTAGTAGTTCACACACAACCATTTAAAGAAGAGAGGTTTTTCATGCAACTGTAAAAGGCCAGAATTATTTTCCCAAGGGTATGGGTAGTAGTGTCCTCATAGACAGAATTTTAAAGTTTAATGAGGCATTTATTCACCCCAATGTATATATTATATATCATATATATTAATATAGATTTATAATATATATTAAAACATACATCACAAAAATTCAATATATATCATATATAATATATGTTATATGTAATATATAATAAAAATTATATATAGTATATAATACAAATTATGTATTATGTGTTATATGTTTTATATATTATGTATTTTAATATATATCTTTGGTGAATGGATGTATGTATTAGGAAATAAATATTTTGAGACAGCGTCTCACTTTATCGCCCAGGCTGGAGTGCAGTGGCAGGATCTCGGCTCACTGCAACCTCTGCTTCCCAGGCTCAAGTGATTCTCCCACTTCAGCCTCCAGAGTAGCTGTGACTACTGGCATGTGCCAACACGCCCAACTAATTTGGGTATTTCTTGTAGAGACAGGGTTTTGCCACGTTGCCCAGGCTGGCATTCACCCAATATTTGTTACTCACTTACTACATGCCAGCTACTGTCCTAGGTGCTGCAGACACAGTGGCCCAACACATGGCAAGTCCAGGTGCTGCTTCCCTGCAGTTATCTGGGAAAGTCTTTATCCACTTGAGTCTACCCTGCTTCAGGTCCAAGATGAACTTCTCTTAGAACTTGGGCTTCCGACAGAGACAGATTTTATGAATTCTGACCCCTGTGGGTTTCTTTACCCCATTCAGACTCCAGTCTGTGTATTGCACAGAATTTGACTATCTTCCTTCTAGTCTCCTTTCCTTTGTCTCTTTATTATCTTCCACCACCTCTGATACCTGAGTCCCAGTTTGTCTTCCAACATTTGTTAGCCTGAGAATGCCCCCAAATCAATCAGGGTAAAGCAGAATGGAAAAGAGTCTGACCTGAGATTCCATAGACCTGATTTCAACCAATCAGATGGGTAACCTTAAGCAAGACACATTTTTCTCAGTAAAGTGAGAACCTCAGGTCAAACCAGTGGCCTCCAAGTCACGGAAATGCATTCCAGGTGTCCCCTGAGGCAAAGGGGAGCCAAGCTGGTGGGGCTTCAGGCTGCCCACTCTACCCCTACTTTCAGACAGGGGGCCCTCACCTTTGTCTCTTTTGTTTACTAAGTTCCATTTATGATTTTATATTTTTTTAAAAGATCAATATGTGCAAAAGTTTGACAAATACTGAATCATATAATCTCCAAATTTCTTTGAGATTTGGTATTGATTAGTACTGTTATTACCTCCCTATGTATTTATTGTTGATTGTATGCAAATTAGAGAAAGCAATCTCACAGATTTCAAAGCGCATTTGAAGAGTCATGTCTAATGAGGGAGTAAAACTTTTCTTCCAAGGGATTAAAAAGATGCCCTGTAATTCCATAACCAGTCTACCGTTTTCCCTTTTTCTATAATTAAAAACTTTTTTTTTTTTTTAAATGGAGTCTCACTCTATCACCCAGGCTGGAGAGCAATGGCGCGATCTTGGCTCCTGGATTCAAGCAATTCTCCTGCCTCAGCCTCCCAAGTAGCTGGGATTACAGGTGCCCACTACCACACCCAGCTAGTTTTTGTATTTTTAGTATCAACATGGGATTTCACCATGTTGGCCAGGCTGGTCTCGAACTCCTGACCTCACGTGATCCTCCCACCTCAGCCTCCCAAAGTACTGGGAATACATGCATGAGCCACCGTGCCCGGCCAATGAGAACATACTTTTAATAGAGACGGGGTTTTATCATGTTGCCCAGGCTGGTCTTGAACTCCTGGACTCAAGGTATCTGCCCACCTCAGCCTCCCAAAGTGCTGGGATTACAGGCATGAGCCACCGTGCCCAGCCAACTAGTCTACTTTACTTTTTAAACAGACTATTTTTTAGAGCAGTGTTAGGTTAACAGCAAAGCTGAGTGGAAAGTACAAAGAGTTCCCATATACCCGCTCCCCCCACACACTCACAGCCTCCACCATCATCGACATCCTGCACCAGAGTGGTGCATTTGATTTTGATGAGCCAACAATGACACATCGTTAGTACCTAAAGTCCATAGTTCACACTGGGCTTCACTCTTGGTGTTGTACACTATGGGTTCGACAACACATAATGACATATATTCACCATTATGGTACCATAGACAATAGTTTCACTGCCATAAAAATCGCCTGTGCTCTGGAATGTCCTCCCTCTCATCAAACCCCTGGATATCATTATCTTTTGTTTGTTCGTTCGTTTGGGAGTTTTTTGTTTGTTTTGTTTTATCTCATGTTTTAGATTCATAATCTCACTCTGTTGCCCAGGCATTGACACAATTGTAGTTCTCTGCAGCCTCAAACTCCTGGGCTCAAGCATTCTCCCACCTCCTTCTCCTGGGTAGCTGAGACTATAGGTGTGCACCGTCATTCGTGGGTAACTTTAAAATATTTATTATTATTTTTTGAGACACAGTCTCACTATGTCACCCAGGCTGAAGTGCAGTGGTGTAATCATGCCTCACTGCAGCCCCAACATCCCAGGCTCAGATGATCCTCCCACCTCAGCTTCCTGAGTAGCTGGGACCACAGCATGCATGCAGGTACCACCACGTGTGACTTTTGTTTTTTTTTTTTTTAAGAGATGAAGTCTCACCATGTTGCCCAGGGTGGTCTCAAACTCCTGGGCTCAAAAGATCCTTCTGCCTTGACCTCCCAAAGTGCTGATATTACAGGTGGAAGTGAGCCACACGTCCAGCTGACTTTTTATTGTCCCCATAATTTTGCCTATTTTATCCAGAATCATACAATATGTAGCCTTTTCTGACTGGCTTCTTTTACTTGGTAATATACATTTAATGTCTCCTTTCTTTATTTTTGTGGATTTATAGCTAATTTCCTTTCATTACTTAATACTATTTCATTGTTGGGATGTACCACAGGTTATCTATTCACCTACTGAAGGACTTGGTTGATTCCAAGTTTTGACAATTATGAACACAACTGCTATAAACAATGTGTAACTTTTTGTTTGGATGGGAGTTTTCGACTCATTCATGTAAATACCCAGGAGCCTGATTGTTGGATCATACGGTAAGAGTCTGTTTGGTTTTGTAAGACACTACCAAAATGTCTTCCAACATGGCTGTACCATTTTGCACTTTCATTAGCAATGAACGTGAGTTCCTGTTGTTCTACCTCCTCAACAACTTTTGTTGGTGGTGGTGTTTTGGGTGTTAGTGGTTCTAATAGTTATGCATGACATCTCATTGTGCTGGGCATGGTGGCTCATGCCTGTAATCCCAGCACTTAGGGAGGTTGAGGCAGGAGAATCACTTGAAGACAGCGGTACAGAGACACTTCATTGTTGTTGTAATTTGTTAATGGCATATGATTTTGAACATCTTTTCACATGCTTATCTGCCTTCTGTATATCTTCTTTGGTCAGGTGTCTGTTGAAATCTTTTGCTGATTTATTAGTCATGTTGTTCATTTTCTTATTATTGAGTTTTAAGAGCTCTTTGTATATTTTGGACAACAGACCTTTATCAGATACGTCTTCTGTAAATATTTTCTTGTAGCCTGTAGCTTGTCTTCTCATCCTCTTGTCCTTCACAGAACAGATTTCTTTCTTTTCATGCAGAACATACAAGATGATTCAAGCAGCATTTTTAATTTTAGTGAAGTCAGCTTATTAATTCTTTCTTTCATGGACCATTCCATTGGTGTTGTATCTAAAAACTGATTGCCAAAGCCAAGGCCATCTAGATTATCTCTTATGTTGTCATCTAGAAGTTTCGTTTTGTGTTAATTTCTAGAAGATTCATGTCTTCTAGAAGATTTATTTTGTGTTAATTTTTGGGAAGAGTGTAAGGTCTGTCCCTAGATTCAATTTTTTGCATATGGATGTCTGGATGTTCCAGCACCACTTCTTGAAAAGACTCTCCTTTCATCATTGAACTGCCTTTGCTCCTTTGTCAAAGATTGGTTAACTATATTTGTACGAGTCTATTTCTAGACTCTCTATTGTCTTCCATTGACCCATTTGTCTATTCTTTCACCAGTACCACTCTGTCTCAATTGCTGTGGCTTTGTAGGCTTGAAGTCTGGTAGTGTCAGTTCTTTAACTTCATTCTCTCTCTGTATGATATTGGCTATTCTGGGTCTTTTGCCTCTCTATGGAAACTTTAGAATCAGTTTGTCAATATCCATGAAATAACTTGGTGGGTAAATTAAGATTTTTAATTTGAGATACTTATGGATTCACATGTAATTTTAAGAAGTAACACAGAGAAATCTCTTGTACACTTTGCCCAGTTTACCCCAATGGTAACATCTTGCAAAACTTTAATACAATATCACAACCAGGATATTGACAGAAATTTAGTCAAGATACACTTCCATCACTAAAAAAGTCCCTCATAATGCCCTTCATAGCACATCTACTTCCCTCCTGTTCCCACCTCCCTCTTAACTCATGGCAACCACTAATCTGCTTTTTTTAGTTTCAAGAATGTTATATAAATGGAATCAATCAGTATATTACCTTTGGTGGATGACTTTTTTAGCTAGCATATTCTCTGGAGATTCATCTATGTTGTTGCATGAATAAATAGTGCATTCCATTTTTTAACTGAATATTATTCCATGGGATGGGTGTATAACAAGTGGGTTTTACATCTGTGTTGTCTTCAGTATATGGATATTACAAAGAAAGCCGCTATGAATGTATGTTTACAAGTTTTTGTGTGAATGTAAGTCTTCATTTCTCTGAGATAGATGCCAAGGGGTACAATTGCTGGGTTGTATGGTAGTGGCATGTTTAATTTTTAAGAAACTACCAACCTGGCATGGTGGCTCATGCCTGTAATCCCAACACTTTGGGAAGCTGAGGTGGGTGGATCACTTGAAGTCAGGAGTTTGAGACCCACTTGGCCAATATGGTGAAACCTCCTGTCTCTATTAAAGTTTAAAAAAATTAGCTGTGCATGGTGGCACATGCCTGTAATCCCAGCTACTCAGGAGGCTGAGGCAGGGGAATTACATGAACCCAGGAGGTGGAGGTTGCAGTGAGCCGAGATCGCGCCACTACACTCCAGTCTGGGGAACACATGAGACTCTGTCTCAAAAAAAAAAAAAGGAACTACCAGACTGTTTTCCTTATTGGCTAACTTTACGTGCCCACTAGCAATGTGTGGGTGGTATAGTTTCTCTGGTTTTACATCATAATTTGGTGTTGTTCCTTATTTATTATTTTTGTTTTAATCATTCTAATATGTGTATAGTAGTATCTATATGTGTATAGTATTAAACTATTGTGGCTTTAATGTGCATTTCCCTAATGACTAATGATACCGAATATTTTCTCATGGGCTTATGTACTATCTGTATATCCTCTGAAAAAAATTTATCTTGATATCTTTTCCCTATTTTCTAATTGGACTGTTTGTTTTTTTTAATGTTGAATTTTGAGAGTTCCTTGTATATTCTACATACTAGTCCTTTATAGAATATGTAGTTTGCAAATATTTGCTCCAGTTTTTAGCCTGTCTTTATTCTTTTCCCCAAGTCATTCAAAGAGTGAAAGTTTTTAATTTTGGAGGAGTCTAGCTTATCAATATTTCCCTTTATTAGTTATACTTTCAGGGTTGAGTTTAATAACTCTTTTCCAAGTCCTAGTTTCCAAAGATTATCCCCGATGTTTCTTTCCTAAAAGTTTTACAGTTTTCTGTTTTTAAAGTAAGTCAGTGATCTATTTTGAGTTCATTTTTTAAAATAAGGTGTGAGCCTTATTTAAGGTTAATTTTTTTGCCTATGGATGTCTGATTGCTCCTGCACCGTATGTGCAAAAGTCTATTTTTTAAAATTACTCTTGCACTTTTATTTTTAAAAATCTGTCAGCCATATTTATAAAGATCTATTTCTGGGTATTCTATTCAGTTCCATTTAGCTATCTGTTTTATCCCTCCATCCGTAACTTACAGTCTTGATTGCTATAGCTGTATAACTAGTCCTAAAATTAGGTAGACTGATTCATCCCACTCTATTCTTTTTTCCACAACTGTTCTATTCCCATTCCTTTCCCATTCCATATAAATTTTAGAATAATCACTTCTAAATCTACAGAATAACTAGGATTTTGATAGAAATCATATTAAATCTGTATATTACTTTGGGGAAAACTGACATTTTTACTATGTTGAGAAATCCAATCCATGACTTAGGTCTTTTTAAATTTCTTTCTTCAGGTTGGGCATGGTGGCTCACGCCTGTAATCCCAGCACTTTTGGGAGGCCAAGGCAGGTGGATCACTTGAGGTCAGGAGCTCGAGACGAGCCTGGCCAACATGGCAAAATGCTGTCTGTACTAAAAATACAAAAATTAGTTGTGCATAGTGGTGTGCACCTGTAATCCCAGCTACTTGGGAGGCTGAGGCAGGAGAATTACTTGAACCTGGGAGGCAGAGGTTGCAGTGAGCTGAGATTGCTCCACTGCAGTCTAGCCTGGGCAACAGAGCAAGACTCTGCCTCAAAAAAAAAAAAAAAAAAAATTAGGCTGGGTGCAGTGGCTCACGCCTGTAATCCCAGCACTTTGGGAGGCTGAGGCAGGCAGATCACCTGAGGTCAAGGGTTCAAGACAAGCCTGGCCCACATGGCAAAAACCCATCTCTACAAAAAATACAAAAATTGGCCAGGTGTGGTGGCACTTGCTTGTAGTCTCAGCTATTCACATGGCTGAGGTGGGAGGATTGCTTGAGCCTAGGAGATTGACGTTTATGTGAGCCAAGACTGTGCCACTGCACTCCAGCCTGGGCGACAGAGCAAGACCCTGTCTCAAACCAAAAAAAAAAGAAAAAGTAAAAGAAAAAAACTTATTTGTCTTTTCTAGAAAGTGCATGCATACAGTGCTAATTCCTTTACTTACCTGTATCCCACACATTTTGATATGATTTATATTTCTTTTTTATTTCTGGAGTCTCACTCTGTTGCCCAGCCTGGAGTACAGAGGCATAATCATAGCTCATTTCTACTTCGAACTCATAGGCTCAAGCAAACCCCTTGTCTCAACCTCCCAAAGTGCTGGAATTATAGACATGAGCCACCGTGCCCTGCCAATTCAATGTAATTTTTATTTCCCTTTAGACTACCTTTTTGACTCCCTTTTACCACTTAGATTCTAACAACACAGTTCTAAGTGTTTGGAGATTTTCCTGTTACCTTTCTGTTATTGATTTCTAGTTTGATTCCACTGTGGTCAGAAAACACAGGGTATTATTTCAATTCTTTTAAAGTTGTTGAAGTTTCTTTTATGGCCCAGGATGTTGTCCTGATCTTGGTATACATTCTGTGGTATCTTGATGAGAATGTGTATTCTGTTGTTGTTGAGTGGAGTGTTCTATTAATTTTGATTAAATCCCATTAGTTGATAGTGTTATTGATGTCTTCTATATAATTACCAATTCTCTGTTTAATTGTTCTTTAAATTTTTGAGAGAGGGGTGTGCCTCCTCAAACTACGAATGTGGATTTGTTTATTACTTTCAGTTCTACCAGTTTTTACTCTACATATTTTGCAACTCTTATATTTGGTTAAAACACTTAGAATTGCTATGTCTTCTTGGTCCCTTTAATATCCTTTTTATCATTATGCCTCTCTGTGGTAATTTTCTCTGCTCTGCAGTCTATCATATTAATATAGCTATTTCTGGTTCACTTTGATTAACATTTTCATAACACATCTTTCTTCATCCTTTTACTTTCAAAATGCCTATATCATTATATTTGTAGGCAGCTTTTGTTGACAGCATGTAGTTAGGTCATGCTTTTTTGTTCACTCTGCCAATGTCTTTTAATTGGTGTATTTAGACCATTTACATTTAACGTGATTATTAATATGTCAGGGCTTACGTATGCCATTTTATTTTTCGCTTTATGTTCTCTGTGTTTTTGTTTCTATTTTATTTTTCCTGCCTTCCTGTGGTTTACTTGAACAGTTTTTAAAATTCTGTTCTGGTTTATCTATAATGTTTTTGAGTATACCTTCTTTTTAGCTTTTTTAGTGATTGCTCTAGGTATTCTATTATGTATATGTAACTTTTTACAATCTATCATGCCATTTTAGTAGTTTGAGTGAAATATAGAAACCTTACCTTTCTTTCTATCCCTTTACTCTCCCACATTTATAATATAATGGCCTTAGATATTTCCTCAACAAAATTTTAATCCCATCAGACAGCTTAAACTGTCAAACATAACTTAGAAAATGCAAGAGAAGAAAAATCTATTGTGTTTTCCCATATTTTTGCTTACTATGTTCTTTCTTTATCTTCCACAATCCCGCCCTACTTTTTATAAATCATTTCCTTACTGTTTACAGAACATCCTTTAGCCATTCTTGTAGGATAGGTCTACTGATGGCAAATTTTGTTTTCCTTCAATTTATAATGTCTTGATTTTCCCATTATTTTTGAAGCATTAATTTGCTGGGATGGGATTCTGGGTTTCAACTCTTTTTTTTCAGCACATGAAAAACAATGTGCCACTTCCTTCTGTTTTCCATGGTTTCTGATAAGAAATCCTCTGTCATTTGAATTGTTTTCCCCTATAGATATACGTCATTTTTCTCTAGCTACTTTCAAAAAATTTATTTATTTATTTATTTTTTTGAGACAGGGTGTTGCTCTTTTTCCCAGGCTGACGTGCAGTGGTATGATCACAGTTCACTGCAGCCTCAACCTTCCAGGCTCAAGCAGTTCTCCCAACTCAACCTCCTGAGTAGCTGGGACTACAACTGTGAACCGCCATGTCTAGCTAATTTAAAAAAAAAAAAAATGTAGAAACGGGTTCTCCCTATGTTGCCAACGCTGTTCTCAAACTCCTGAGCTCAAGTGATCTTCCTACCTTGGCCACATTTTTTGTTTGTTTGTTTTCAGCCTTTAATTGTGCTTTGTCTTAGCATGGATTTCTCTGAGTTCACCCTATTTGGTGTTATCTCCACTTCTTCAATCTGTAGATTTATGTCTTTTGCTAAATTTGAGGGCTTTCAATCTTTATTTCTTCAGCTTTACCCCTTCTTCTCTCTTTCTAGGATTTCAGTGACACAAAGTTAGATTTTTTGTTATAGTCCCACAAGGCCTTGAGGCTTTATTTTTCTTCTAATCACTATTCTCTATGTTGTTTAGATTGGGTACTTTCTGTTATCCTTTTTCAGTTCACTGATTTTTTTTGTCTTCTCCTCCATTCTGCAGTTCAACCCAACCACTTTTTTCTTCAGCTATTATAGTTTAGTTCTAAAATTTTTCTTCAGCTATTTTTTCTTTTTTCTTCAGCTATTATAGTTTTTTTCTTCAGCTATTTTCTTTTTTTCTTTTTTTCTTCAGCTTTTTTCTTCAGCTATTATAGTTTTAGTTCTAAAATTTTTGTTTGGTTCTTCTTTTTCATCTTCTTTTTCTTTGTTGAAGTTTTTTTATTCTTTGCTGAGGATTTCTATTTCTTTCATTTGTTCCAAGAACATTCCTAACTCCCTTTTCATGGATGCCTTAAAGTTTTTATGATATTAACTTAACATCTGTCATTTTGATGTTGTCTCCTATA
Source organism: Macaca nemestrina (assembly GCF_043159975.1). Taxonomy (NCBI): domain Eukaryota; kingdom Metazoa; phylum Chordata; class Mammalia; order Primates; family Cercopithecidae; genus Macaca; species Macaca nemestrina. Next base: position 23,229,303 of record NC_092130.1, on the reverse strand, counting down.
GGTTGTCTCTTTTCATTCCGTTTTGAATTTTCCTATTTCTTGGTATGACTAGTGATTTTTGGTTTAAGTCTGGACATTTATTCATTAGAAAACTCTGAATCTTATTTAAAACTTACTTTTAGTGGACTTCTTCTGACTCTATTCCAGTAGGAGATGGGGAGGGGGCGTCACCTTGTTACTTCTATAGCAGTTACTTGGCCCCCAGGTTGGACTTCCCATTACTACTGGGCAAGGGTGGGAGTTCCAGCTCCCCAAATGGACACCACTAGCATAGGGAAGAGGAGGGAAGGCCTTCATCACCAGCTATCAGGAGTGGAAGTCAAAGTCCAAGCTCCTTCCTTGGCATTCTCTGATACCACACACTTGGGATATAGGAGGCCTCATTACAGCCTCATGAGGATGTTAGATGTTAATCTCAGCTCCACTCGGCCTTTGCCATGGGTGAGGGTGGGGCCACAGGTTTTTTTTCTTTTTCTTTTTTTCTGTGATGTTTCGCTGAAGTAGACTTGTAATTGTGTAAAAGTTTTCTGCTTTCCTTGGCTGCCCCTTTCCTGGTCTTTATTTATTTATTTATTTTCTCCTGATCATATCTTTGTTGGGATTATTTTGGCATAAGTGGTTCCAGCTTCTTCACCTCCAGGTTGTGGAATATATGAGGCAAAAATTAACCAACCAAACAAAAAAACCCAGGGAAATAACCCCGATGTTGTTCCTCAGTTCCTGAGGTTCCTAGCTTTCTTTCCACCTTTCAAGTCTTCTGCTGTTTGTTTTATATGTAATGTTCAAGATCTTTAGTTGTACTGATCAGGAAGAACAGAGAAAATCACATCTACTCTATCTCTCTGGAAGCAGTAAGAAGTGAATTATCCAAGTAGTCAATAAAATACTTGTTTCCTTTTGTATCTCTACATGTTTTGAATTTTCTCAAATAGACCCATTAATTTGGCAGTAAGCAAATATACCTAGTTTTAAAATCATTTAAATTCAAAATTGTATATGCTACCTTATATCCTTCCTGGCTATCATCAACACTTTTCATAACATTAGTGAAGTCACAAGGAGGTGACCCCAGTGCATTACACTGGCATAATGTTGCAAGTTGTGTTCTCTGTGAAGCAGATTTTGAGACAGAGTTTTGTGGGAGGGATGTTTATTAAGGAGCGCCCTTAGGACCAGCACCTGTGGAAGGGAAAAGGGTGGAAGCAGGAGTACACAGGGAAGGAAGGTGAATTTTGATGCAGGCCCCTCAGGAAGCTCTGGAACTAGAATAGCCCTTCAGACTTGGTCTGTATTGGGCTGACAGCCAGACCTTCATATGCTACATCACACTGTTCTTGATGTGGGCTCTGGAAAGAGCATCACATTGGGTGAAAGAGATCTCTGCAACTGGCACAATTTCTAAACTCACTGCCAGCTGAAAGGTGTCTATGGGCAGCATTCTCAGCAACTGAGGACACAAGTCCTTCATTGAAGGAGGGTCTGGATAGTGCATCACCACGTATACCCCACATGAATATTTTTTTTTTCCTCTTTGAGACAGAGTATCGCTCTGCACCCAGGTTGGAGTGCAGTGGCCAATCTTGGCTCACAGCAACCTCCGCCTCCCAGGTTCAAGAGATTCTTCTGCCTCAGCTTCCTGAGTAGCTGGGATTACAGGTACACACCACCATGGCTGGCTAATTTTTGTATTGTTAGTAGAGACGGTGTTTCACCATGTTGGCCAGGCTGGTCTCAAACTCCTTACCTCAGGTGATCCGCCAGCCTCAGCCTCCCAAAGTGCTGGGATTACAGGCATGAGCCACAGAGCCCAGCCATCACATGGATGTTTCTAATGGGAGCATGTCTTTCAAAGCATCTGCTCTAATCTCATTTTATAGATCCTACAGCAAGAGGCAGAAATTACATACGGTCACATATTAACAACTACTTTCCCAAATATTTTTTCTCACAGCAACTACAGCGACCTTTACAAAGTGCAAATATGATCAAGTCACTCCTCAACTTAAAATGTTTCAGTGGCTTCTCATTACTAAGGACAGAAGTTAAAGTTGCATACACGAACCTCAAAGCCTTGCACAGTCTGTCTCCTGCTGCTCCCTCTAGCATCTCGCCTTCCATTCTTGCCCTGCCAGCCATGATGGTCTGCCTTCAACATTTTGAGGCACCTTGCTTCTTCTCGCCATAGACGGGTTTCCTCTGCTTGAAAGATTCCACCCTAACATGACAACTGCATGAGTGATCTTATACTGCTTTTGCCAAAATATCGCTTTGTCATCTTTGTACTTATGCATGTAATGCCAGACTTTAAGTTTGGATCATTGGTTAGTAATCAACCATCCACTGTCTCATTGCACTTGCAGCAGCAGAATTGTTACCATGGTGACGAATATTGCTGTTAAAAGTATTGACTTTTATCTGATAGGGATATTGACTTGATGCCCCAATTGATAACTCCCTCTGAGGAAGAGGCCTGTTGCTTTGAAATACGTAGGTATTTATGCATCTATCTCTGATGAAGTATCAAGATAGAAAAGGAAATGTAGAGAAAGTGCATGGTACAGCACGCTGTGGTGGGCAAGTCCCCATCTCTAGTTTACTTAAATTGCGTTTGGGTGAATAAAGTATATTCATGCTGAAGAAACCCTTCAGGGAGGGGAGGGTGCATAAAACAAGACTAGAAGAAAGGCAAAAGATAAAACCATAGTCTACACAATCATGAAATTAAACCGTTTGTAGCTAGGATAATTCAGACTCTGGCATAGCTACAAATCTGGAACTCCAGACTAAAGGCTTTGAAATGAGTTTCCTTTTCTCTCTCTCCTCTACCCCACCCGCCAACCTTTCACACTCTTGGGTGGTTTTCCCAAAGGCCCTCTCAGACTTTTGAGCGTGTGCCTCTCTCTCTGTCCTTCTACCTGTACCCACTGTTTCAAGAGTCAACTCCCAGAACATCTTAATCTCAGCCCCTATGGTATTTATCAAAAATCACAAGGTGAGATTTTCCAGCCGCCCACTAGAGCAACTGAGAAGGGATTCCCCTGATACTGACAAACCACCACTCCTTCCAGAATATGTCGCTTCTCACCTCCTCCATCTCGACTACACATATTTGCTGTTCAGAAAAGGTTCCTAAGTTTTGCTGGAAACCCAACTTCTGTCCTCCAAGGTACTGCTGCTGCAGAGAATGAGCAAAGACTTGCAAGGCTGGGCAGGTGTTCCCCTCCTGGACTTACATGGCTCCCGGAATCATTTTTCTCAAATCCGACTTTTATTATCTGGTGTTAATAATTTAATGTTTTTCATTGACTCCTTTTACAGGTTTTTTAAAAATGGAAAGGCAATTTTTTTACAATAAAGGTTTTTAAAATTTGTAATCCCATGTCTAATGTAGTGTGATTTTTTTATTCTGGGAATTAACTTGCACACAAACACATAATTTACATCATGTTAGTACAGCATTTTGGACTATTTTTTTCTTAATATATTTAAACATTTTTCCATGTTTCTGTATTCTGAATACTTTTTATGTCACTTAGAATTTTTATTTCATACTTATTGAAAGATATCTTTCAGACTTAGATATTCTGTCATACATCGCTCGTGTGTACGTGTAAAAAGGAAAACATTGATGAAATAAATTGATTAGGGCATTTCTAAGGCAGTGATAGTGACATGCAGTTGACATCTTGCTGACAGTGATTTAAAAACAATCCTGATTTCAGAGATGTTAAAGATACAATAACAACACCCCGTGAATACATTCTCTTCTTCAAGAAATAGAATAATCACTATTTTGTTGAAACTCCTTGTGTGTGCCTCCCAGATCAGGCATCTCTCCCTTTACCCTGTAGATAGTCACTATCCTTAATTTTGTGATTATCATTTGCTTGTTTTTCTCTCTACGTTTAGCAAATATATATCCCATTGTTGAATCTTATTTTTGAGCTCTTCTACAAATTGAACTATATCATATATATTTTTGTGATTTGCTTTTAGTATCCCACATTATGTAAGATTTATCCATGCTAGCCGGGCACGGTGGCTCATGCCTGTGATCCCAGCACTTTGGGAGGCCTAGGAGGGCAGATTGCTTGAGGTCAGGAATTCAAGACCAGCCTGGCCAACATGGCGAAACCTTGCCTCTAGTAAAAATACAAAAAAATTAGCTGGGCATGGTGGTGCATGCCTATAATCCCAGCTACTCAGGAGGCTGAGGCATGAGAATTGCTGGAGCCTGGGTGGCCAAGGTTGCAGTAAACCAAGATTACTCCACTGCACTCCAGCCTGGGTAACAAACCCAGACTCTGTCTCAAAAAGATAAAAAATAAAGATTTATTCATGCTAACATGTAGAGCTGCCGTTCATTTTCACTATTGTAAATTATGCACTGTAGTCCATTCCACAATTTATTAACTCTCCTGTTTGAGGAACATTTGGGCAATTTCCAGGGTTTTGCTATTACAACTTGTTTTACTGTAAACATTCTCCTAGTTGTCTACTCGTAAGCATATGTGAGAATTTCTCCACTGTCTACACCTTGGAGGAAGACTTGTTAAGATTAGATCAAGAGTCAGCACACATTTTCTTAAAGGCCCAGATAATATTTTAGATTCTGCGGGCCATATGGTCTCCATTGCAACTACTCAGAGCTGTCATTTTTAGTGTGAAAGCAGCCATAGACAATATGCAAAGGAATGGCTGTGGCTATGTTCCAATAAAACTTTATTTACCAATCCAGACAGCTGGCAAGATTTAGACCTCAGAACATGGTTTGCAAATTCCTGATCTAGATGAGTAGATTTCCTATTCTAATTGCCTACAAATACTGCTGCACTGCTCCTTCCTAACCTGCATATCCCCTGAGGGGAGGTGAATCCTGTCTCTGCTTAGGCTAAGGACTGGACTGAATGTCCATGTTCAGGGGTATTCAGAGAAAAGAGGAGAATGGGTGTGGGGACATGGTGGCGGTAGTGCATCCCAGCTCTTCGTCTGTGGCTTTGACAATCTCTGGGAAGCAACAGAAGAAAGGGATTGAGGCAAAGCAGAACATTCACATTGGCTCTGCTGGGCCTGGGTGGGTGGTGGGGCTCTACCTGCCTGGAGGCTGGGGTCTCCGGCTGTAGCGTAGCCACCATCACAGAAGCCACTGTGAGGTCACCACCAGGCTATGGGCAGAAAAATTCAAACAGGAGATTGTATTTCTTTTGGAGTTGTATGATTTCCTTTATTATTTGAGCTGCAGTAAAGAAAGCTGGGATGGGCTCCTCTAGGGATACTTCCCAGATCCCTGGGCAGTTGTAGCCCTTTCTCCTCTTTAAATGGATTTGGTTTCAAAGATGATCGTCTCCGTGGTCTCGGATGTCACAGTGCCGCTGATCATCTCCAGCTCCTGGCCACCCTGGGCTTTCTCCACTTTGGCCTCTATGTTTTGCTTCTCCACCATCTTAGCCACGATATCTACCTCTCTGTCGTGTGATGTGACCCTTGCTTTTGAACCAGGAGTGGCCCTGAGGCTCCTTAAAAACGAGCTGATCTTACTGGCTTTCTTACGTAAAGCTCCTGTGCTAGATGCAGATCGGTTCTTGCCCAGTTCGTGAGTTGTTCTCGACTCTTTTTTGGTGGAGCTGTGGGTGGAGCTCTTGCGAGAGGAGCTATGTCGCTTGCCCCTCACGTTGCTGTGCCCTTTTTCTTTTTTGTCATCTCTCATGTTTTTATGGCCAGATACGGACCGGCGGGAGGACGGTTTCTGATTCTTGTCCCCCGCTGTCCTGCGGTGACTTTCACTTGCCTTGCGGTGATGAGAACTTTTCCTACTGGGATGTCTGTCCTTCTTTTCTCTTCTTTCCTTTTTTTCATTCCAGGCTTCAGCACTGGGCGGGGAAACCTTCTGGCTTCCATCTCGCTCACTCATGTAGCCTTCGCTCTGCAAGGTGGAGATGAGGGGCCCCACGGCTGGCCCTTCAGTTCTTTCTGCTGCACACTTGCTGGTCGTCATACTGCCTGCAAACACCGCACTCAAGCTGCTGTCTTGGGAGAGACTGGTGGTCCCTGCCATCGAGGTGGAAGTACCTGCCGAGGAGGTGCTTGCGGCACCCACCAAGGCCAAGCTAATACCATCTGAGGATATGTTGGCAGCACCTGCGATGGACTTGCTGGATTCGTTTTCTCCTGGATTTTTGATGGCTGCTCCCGCCAGCGCTGTGGTCACCTGGCCTGGGCCTGCAGATTTGGTTGCTGCTATGCTCACAGCGCCTGTTGCAGGACTCGTTGCTGCCCCTGCTATTGCCACATCTGTTCTAGGGCCTGTTGCTGTTCCTGCCACTGCTATGCCACCTGCTGTCCTGGCTGCTGCTCCTTCAGCAGTCCCTGGAGTGCTCCGGGATAGAGAAGCTGCACTAGCCGTTCTGTGGGAGGCACGTTGGATTCCCTCTCCCCCAGCATAAGCAGAAGAGGTGGCTGCGGATACATCACAAGGCTTGTGGAGCCCAGTCTCACTCTGATCCCTTTCTCTGTGGAGCTCTGCAGCCTGTACCAAGGGGAAGAGAAACAGATGAGATAGAGATGACTGAAATGGAGATCAGAACTTTCTGCTCCTCTCTTATCCTGGAGCTGAACAATTCAAAGGCTTATAATTAGAAGAACCTGGGTTGGGCATGGTGGCTCACGCCTGTAATCCCAACACTTTGGGAGGCCGAGGCGGGCAGATCGCTTGAGGCCAGGAGTTCAAGACCAGCCTTGCCAACATAGCAAAACCCCGACTCTACTAAAAATACAAAAAATTAGCTGGACAGGGTGGCGCGTGCCTGTAATCCCAGCTACTCAGTAGGCTGGGGTAGGAGTATCGCTTGAACTCAGAAGGCGGAGGCTGCAGTGAACCAAGATCACGCCACTCTACTGCACTCCAGCCTAGGCAACAGAGTGAGACACTGTTTAGAAAAAGAAAAGAAGAAGAAGGAGAAGGAAAAGCAGAATCTCTAAAATCATCAAGTCTAAGTTTTTTTTTGTTGTTGTTGGTTTTTTGTTTTTTTTTTTTTTTTGAGACAGAATCTCACTCTATCGCCCAGGCTGGAGTGCAGTGGCACAATCTCGGCTCACTGCAACCTCCACCTCCCGGGTTCAAGACATTCTCCTGCCTTTGCCTCTTGAGTAGCTAGGACAACAGGCGCCCACCACCATGCCTGGCTAATTTTTTTGTATATTTAGTAGAGATGATTTTCATCATGTTGACCAGGCTGGTCTCAACCTCCTGAACTCTGGTGATCCGCCTTCCTCGGCCTCTCAAAGTACTGGGATTATAGGCATGAGCCACTGCACCCAGCCTAAGCCTAAGTCTTGCTCTCATTTGTTGCCAGGTTCCATCTACAGTACCCCTTCAATGGTCACTCAATTTTGGTTGAGCAATTCCAGTACCAGAGAAAGTACTGATACAATTCCTCATCCTTGGACATTGTATTTTGTACACTTATTTTTACATATTCTGCAGGACAGATTTCCAGAAGTGGGATTGCACAGTCAAGGGATACACTCACTTTACATTTTGGTGGCTACTAAGATTGTGCATGTGCATGTGCATGCACACACGCAGGGTGTGCTGATTGACACAGAAATCAGTGCCTGGTAGTCACAGGGAGACAGACTGTGACTCAGATGGAAGAAAGACTTCTTCATTGTTAAAAATCTTGCACAGCACTTTGGGAGGCTGAGGCAGGTGGATCACCTGAGGTCAGGAGTTCAAGACCAGCCTGGCTAACATGGTGAAACCCTATCGCTACTAATAAAATAAAATAAAATAAAATAAACAAAAATTAGTTGGACATGGTGGCGGGTGCCTGTAATCCCAGCTACTCAGAGACTCAGAGGCTGAGGCAGGAGAATCTCTTGAACCCAGGAGGCGGAGGTTGCATTGAGCCAAGATCATGCCATTGCACTCCAGCCTGGGAAATAAGAGTGAAACTCTGTCTCAAAAAAAAAAAAATGCACAAAAAACTGTACAGTCTCCAATTGCATATTGGAGACTCAGAAGGGTGGGAGGGGGTGAGGGATGAGAAATTACTTAGTGGGTACAATGTATATTATTCAGATGATGGTTACCCTAAAAGCCCAGACTTTATCAGTATACAATATATCCACGAAAAAAAAAAACTACACTTGCACCCCTTATATTTATACAAATAAAGAAAAGTTCCACAACACATCAGACTACCTGGGTTGGGGTAATAAGTGTTCAAGAAAAGACTGACAATCAGGATGGTGTAGAAAGGATTTCAACCCTGGGTGTGAGACCGGAGTAGCTGATACCTAAGGTCTCTGAAATTCAGCCTATGGGACACTTTGAACAAGCCCTCCCACCTCCCAGCGTGGTAAGTCCCCTAGTAGTGGCTCATTTGGTCCTGAGCCCTTGCAAATGCAATACTTTTTCCAGGTGGGCCTCAGAAAGCACCAAAGGCTTTGTAGGACTGGCTTTGAACTGCTCCCTCAAAGACCCCTGCCCCGTGTTCTCGAGCCTTAGAGAGGCTTACCACTAGGCTTTTGTTGTCTTCGGGTGCTGTGTCCCCAGTTAGAAGTGTCGGGGTACTGCAGTAACTCTCTACTGGTGGCCTCAGGAGATAGACAAGTTTTTCCCAATAGCAAAAGAGATCTTCCCGTGTGTCAGAAGAGGGACACAGCTGCAGATAAAAAGTACGGCCAGTGGCAAGTTTCAGGCGCAGCTGCTGTTTCTCACGATCGTGGATGGAGATCTTCACAAACTTCAAGGGAAGCAGTCTCGTGAGCTCTAGAGTCTTGACGGGTCTGCGACCTCTCCCCTTGGCAAACCAGCCCTGTCTGACATGCTCTTCACAGATTTTAGTTGGTCGGGCCAGCACCATGACATCAGGCAGTGGGAGGATGGGGCTGGTGCAGACGATGCCCACTGTCACCATTCGGACACGGTTGTGTACATCAATCACTTCTCCCTTTTTGTTTATCTGAATAAAATTACTCTCGAACATCGGTGCATACTTGAAAATGTCATACTCTCCTCTCTTGTACAATTGTCGCTGCAGGTCCCCCATGGAGGTTTTGAACGCACTCATTGAGTAGTAGCTGCGGGCTGTGTAATAAGGTAAACAAGATTCATTGCTCATAGTTCTCTTCATTTAAGACAACTCCACCAGCCACAAATAGAGTCCCCGAGAGAGAGAGGGAGAGAAGGTAACTGCCCATCTCCCTACAGGGCTTCTGCCTAAATCTCCTGGCACCACCACATTTATCCTCTGCAGTCCTTTGTGACCTGTACTCATCTCACACCCCTTTGTCCTAGCCTCCATGCAACTATCCCTTCGAGTCAGGGTCACCAGCCTTCCCCGCAAAACAAATCAACACCTCCACAGGGGTGAGGCTGACTTTGCCGGGGTGTAGGTGTGGATAGGCTGGGTATTTTTTTCAATCAAAATGCTGGGACGCATAATTTATGAAGTCATTCTGCTTTTATAAATATCTGGGTTGTTTCCAGTTTTGCTGTTTTAGATACCCCTTCAAGGATCATCTTCTTGCAAAAATATTTTTGCTTCAGCTGAATTGCTTCCTGGGGATAAAATCCTGGGCATGTAAGGTGTGCTTGCTAAGGGCAGGGGTGCTGTCTAGATGCTGATCTCTGTGTCCCCAGTGTGTAGGTGGCACAGTGCCAGCAGGCACTCAGGAATAGGTGTTGAACGAATGGTCCCAAGGGACTTCTGTTCCCCATCAGAACTAAAGAGCCAGAGTTCCATTTGGGCAGTGATTTTCAGGATATGGAGGATTTTCTCAACTATTCTCTCATTTGAAGTGGTTTTTATTTTTTATTTTTTATTTTTTTATGGAGTTTCACTCTTGTCCCCCAGGCTGGAGTGCAGTGGCTCAATCTCTGCTCACTGCAACCTCTGCCATCCAGGTTCAAGCGATCCTCCTGCCTCACGCTCCCAAGTAGCTGAGATTACAGGTGCCCACCACCATGCCCAGCCAATTTTTGTATTTTTAGTAGAGTCAAGGGTTTTTCACCATGTTAGCCAGGCTGATCTCGAACTCCTGAACTCTGGTAATCCACCCTCAGCCTCTCAAAGTGCTGGGATTATAGGTGTGAGCTACCGCACCCAGCCAGATGCAGGTTTATCTTTTAAAACATCATTTTCGAGTGAGAAAACGGAGGCTCAAGATTGTCTTGCTTGAGGTTAGAGTCCAGAGCCGGATTCTAGGTCCAACCTTTTTCTCTTCCTCAAGCTGCACGGCTCACTGAGAATCTCATTCTGCATCAAAGTGAGTGTCATTGGTAGGTAGTGACATGTGTGGGGATTTACTGGGAACCACAGGAATTCTTGGAGGTCTTGAATCACCACAGGATTTCCCACACGGATATGTCTGCTGCTTCACTTTTGATGCCTACTTGATAAACCACTGACGTTCTGTTTCTTTTTAAAGCTCTTCTGAGAAATGATGGCAAAGACATCTATCTGGAGTTTTTGCTTTGTTTTGTTTTACTTTGTACAAGGTGAAGAATCCAAATTCCCCCTCCCCCAGCTAGAGAATTACTTCTGCAATAAACATACGTTCCCCCAAACTCGATGATTACCATGTGGAGGTCTTGAAATGAACTTCAACCACGAAATGTTATTTTTTATATCCCCCAGTGCCAACTGCAGTGCCTGGCACATTGCAGCCTCACAGTAAATATAAACTTGCTTGTGTCCATTGAGATTCATTCTTCCATTTATTTATTCAACAAAATTTAATGAGCAAGTATTTTGTTTGCGACCCCCTAGAAAGTGGAAATGCAAAGACAAAGTTTCCTATCTCTGAAAAGCTGAAATTTTTTTTTCTGAAGATATTGAATGACTTTTTGGGGAAAAATAAGAAAAAACAAAGTGGCATATATTCTATTATAACGGAATCATAACTAAAAGTCAACACAATTATGTTAAAAAGTAAGAAGTTGGAGCTGTATATAGACATAGCCATATATTCTTCTCCTAAGGTCATTTCTGATGAATAATTAATAATGAGAGAAACTATAATTGTATGATTGAGAACCTACTATAAGCCAGGCATGCTGTTGCCATGATACATTCTTCTAAACATTTTAATTCTGGTTGGGTGCCTTGGCTGACATCTGTAATCTCAGCACTTTGGGAGGCCAAGGCAGGAGGATCACTTGAGAACACAAGGGAGAGATCAATCTGGGTAACCTAGCAAGACCTTCAGCTCTACAAAAAATGAAAAATATTAGCTATACATGGTGGCATGCCTGTAGTCCCAGTTACTCAAGTGGCTGAGTCAGGAGGATAAGCCCATGAGCTCAAGGCAGCAGTGAGCTATGACTGAGCAGTGGCTCTATCCACTGCACTCTAGTCAGGGCAACAGAGTGAGATCCTGTCTCTAAAAAACTAAAAGTGTAGGTCTCTCCCCGTTACCTTTTTTTTTTTTTTTGACAGAGTCTTGCTCTGTAGCCCAGGCTGGAGTGCAGTGGCACCATCTCAGCTCACTGCAACCTCCGCCTCCCAGGCTCAAGCGAAACTCCCACCTCAGCCTCAGCAGTACCTAGGACCAGAAGCACAGCACCACCACGTGCCTGGCTTTTTGTGAGATAGGGTCTCGCCATGTTGACCAGGCTGGTCTCTAACTTCTGGCCTCAAGTGGAGATGCCTACCTCAGCATTCTGGAATGCCTACCTCAACATTCCAGAATGCTGAGATTACATGTGTGAGCCACCACACCAGGCCAGGTATCTATTTTATAGAGGAAAAATGAAGGCTCAGGAAAATTACAAGCAGATTGGCATGGTGGCTCACGCCTATAATCGCAGCATTTTGGGAGGCCAAGGCGAGAGGATTGCTTGAGCTCAGAAGCTCAAGACCAGCCTGGCCAACATGGCAAAATCCCATCTCTACTAAAAATTAAAAAAAAAAAAAATTAGCTGGGCATGATGGCACACGCCTGTAGTCCCAGCTACTTGGGGGAGCTGAAGCAGGAAGATTGCTTGAGCCTGGGAGGTGGAGGCTGCAGTGAGCCAAGATTGCACCACTGCACTCCAGCCTGGGTGACAAAGTGAGACCCTGTCTCAAAAACAACAACAGAAAAAGAAGTTACAAGCAATTTCAGCAAGGTCATATAAGACCAAAAGCATACTGACATCCCAAAATGTGGCAATGGTTAAACTATACTAGACTGGTGACACTAATAGGACAAATAGGACACAAACATATAAATGCAATGCAGCATAAATTTATCCATTCACTCCATTAATATGATTAATTGCCTACTTTGTGCCAGAATCTCTTTTAGATGCAAGAATATAGCAATGGACAAAATAGACAAATATTCTTGGTCTCCTGGAGCTTGTATATAGACAGTAAACCATTTTTTTCCCGATATGTTCAGGAAAACATTGATATGTTCCCAATGATAAACCAATAAATTAAATGGCATGTCCAATGCTGGTAAGTGCTGCATAAAAGTAGGCAAGCAGGATGAGAGCGTGCATAGGGGAGGGGAAGGTGGTGGTTAAAGAATGCTCAATGAGAAAGGTTTTGTTGTTGTTGTTGTTGTTGTTTAAGAGATAGGGTGTTGCTGTGTCACCCAGGCTAGAGTGCAGTGATGTGATCACAGCTCATTGCAGACTCAAAACTCTTGGGCTCAAGTGATCTTCCTGCCTCATCCTCCCAAGTGGCTGGAACTACAGGTGCACAACGCCATACCCTGTTAGTTTTTAAATTTTCTGTGGAGGCAGGGTCTTGCTGTGTTGCCCAGGCTGGTCTCAAACTCCTGGCCTCAAGCAATCCTCCCACCTCAGATCTTCCAAAGTGTAGGGATTACAGGTGTGAGCCACTGTGATGGGCCCAGAAGTGACCTTTGAGCGAAGACATAAAGGAGATTGGAGAGGAAGCCATGAAGATGGGGAAAGAACTTCTCAGTCAGAGGAAGCAGCAAAGGCCAAGACCCTGAGATGACAGCATGCCTGGTATGTTTAAGGAACTCCAAGCAGGCTACAGTGATGAAAGTAGAGTAAGGAGGAGGGTCGTTGGAGATGAGGCTGAGAGGCAACTGGGGTGGTGATGGATGAGCAGATCATGTTGGATGGACCTTTTAGCGCTCTGAGAGGTCTTTGGCTTTGCTCTGAACGGGGGATGATCCTAACCATAAATATAGAAGATGATTCTGGTCACCATACTAAAAAGAGATTATAGAAGTGCAGGGAAGACAGCAGTAGAGATGGGGCAACTCCTGCAAGAGATGATTTGGGGTAAGACGTATGCGATAGCAGTGAGAGTAATGAGAAGTGCTCAGCCACCACACATACTTTGAGGCAACTATTAGGTATGCTGAAATTGAGTAATCTCCGATAAATATTAGCAAGTGAAAAAGCAAGTTGCTTGGCCTAGGATACTGGGCACACACAAAAAAGTAGGTTGCAAAATAGCATATGTGGTATATCATATGTTTTTTAGTGAGAAATTTAAAGTGTGTGTATGTGTGTGTATGAGAGTGTGTGTGTGTGTGTGTATGTATGTGCGTGTGTGAAAGGAACTGGTAACAGGAGCTACCTTGGGTCAACTTGCTGTCTCAGGGAAACAGCAAGATGGAGACTTCATTTCTAGAACATTCCCTTCAAAGAGTGATAGCCTTCTTAAGGTGTTGAAAATGTTCTAAAAATTAAATTGAGAGGGCTGTACAACTCTGTGAATATATGCCAAACATTACCAAACTATACACTTTCAATGGATGAATTTTATGGTCAATGAAACATATCTCAATAAAGTTATTGAAGAAAATAGCAATACTTCAGTCTTGACTTATGGATCCAATCCCATTGTCTTCCTTCATTCTCTTAGATAATTAAATAATCCCCCGGCAGGCATGTTAAACAAGGCTTTAATATGACATCAGAAGTACATATTGCCTGCTTTGCTTGATTTTTATTTATGAGTTTTGGGTAATTTTTCTTGACGAGGAATGTGGTACAGCATGTATAAGCTAGAATCTAAATTTTAGAGAGCTTACAAGCCGGTAGAACACACACTGAAGAAAGAGAAGAAAACAGGAGGGCAAGTAAATACACAGCAGAGTGATAACAAATGAGTTGAATGCATGGTGACTCTAATACCCTTTACCACTATATTCAAAACCAACAATAATTGTTTCTTAAGAAGAAAAACGATCAGAACCACAGTTCTAAGGATAGTTTTGCATATATTTTAAATGAGCCTAAGGTTGAAGAGCTGTGAAGAGTGGTAACACAAAACAGTGTATACAAGGCACTGAGTATATGTAGACATACAAGATTATAGGTGGCTGAAGTCTAAATGTGCATTGTGGGAAGTGGTTTCAAGTCAATAACTTTTATTCTTCATCTATGATTTTGAAAAGCAAGGGAAGTAGACAGCTATATATAGCCTTTTCAGTGAGTGTGCAGCCCAGGGGAGCATTGCCAGCTAGGCAGGATGTGAGGGTGGGGAGATTTCCATACCATACACAGTATGTACTGGCTGGGTAAATCCCCTGGCCTAAAATACAATCCACAGTACTTTTATGTCAATGCTGCTCAGCCGAGGTGGCGGGGGCTGAGCTGCGGTCAGCCTGGGGCACCTAGGACTTCAGGAAGCCAACCTGATTTCTGCCTCACCTTCTGGCTCCGAAAAGACCGTCACCTAACTCTTCCCCTGAGGACCAGTATGCAAATCAGCTTGCCTCTCTGCCTCGGGTTGAAAAGGAAAATGAGCTGGTATACATACAAAAAAGAAGTCAGGGAGAGGATCAAAATAATTGTATTTCTCAACATTATGATCCAACTAGCGCCCTCTGTCTTCCCCCTCCCATCCCCCACTCCTGTCTTGCTTCTTTCCTGCTCCGCATTCGGCCCCACTCCCAAGCGGAATCTTTCGCTGCTCACACAGGCTTAGGACAACTTCCCTGGCTCGGCTCCCTGTTTTGCTCTGTTTACAAATCACGAGATGCTCTGCCTCCGTTTACATATTATTAATTTAATGTTACATTGAAGAAACTTGCAGCTAAATTCACACACACAGACACACATACACACACACACAATAAAACACTTAACATTAAAAATAAAAATAAAGATCAGGCCAGGCTTGGTGGCTCACGCCTGTAATCCCAGCATTTTGGGAGGCCGAGGCGGGTGGATCACTTGAGGCCAGGAGTTCGAGACCAGCCAGGGCAACATGGTGAAACTCCACCTCTAATAAAAATACAAACATTAGCTGGGCGTGGTGGTACGCACCTGTAATCCCAGCTATCTGGAGGCTGAGACACAATAATCGCTTGAACCTGGGAGGCGGAGATTGCAGTGAGCCGAGATCACCCCACTGCACTCCAGCCCGGGTGCTGTACTCCAGCCTGGGTGACAGATGGAGACTCTGTCTCAAAAAAAAAAAAAAAAAGAAAAGAAAAAGAACAGAAACTGTCTACAGGTAGAAAGAGGTAACTGATCCAGGAGCTAGGATAAAATGATTATTCTAAGTAAATATTAAATTTAACTCTGAAAAAATACTGGAAGAATGTAAAATAAATATTAACATTGATTATTTCTGCAGGGTGAGATTAGATGTAATTTTTATTTAATTGCTGGTCTGCTCTTTCCACCAAGAATATACTTTACTTTCGTTATCAGAAATATATATATATTGCAAAAAAATTAGCTCTAAATTTACTAGCCATTTCAGTCATTACTGTCTTCTACAAATCAAATCAATGATTTCTGACAAATCATTTTTCTTTTATTTTAAATTGGAAAGTAAAAAATCCTTCCATTTTATCATTTTTTAAATTTTGTAAATTAAAAAGCAAAACATTTCTTTACCTTTCCAGTTTTATTTGCTGGAATTTTGATATACAAACTTCCTGATATCACCATGTGCATTTAAATATACATTATATAAAAATAAAATACACCTGGAAAAGGTATAGAACAATATGTATGACTTGTATGTAAAAACAAAACGTAAAAACATACAAGCCAAACATATTGTTCTGCGCCTTTTCCATGTTAACAATATATCCTGAAGTTTTTTAGGTTGATACATTATGAATATACATTATTTGTTTCCATAACCTTGTAGTGTGCCATTGTAAGGATGCACCATAGATTATTTTACTTGTCTCTCATTGATGCACAGACAGGTGTTTTCCATTACAAAAAAAAAATACTGCAATAACCAGGCGCGGTGGCTCACCCCTGTAATCCCAGCACTTTGGGAGGCTGAGGCGGGCAGATCATAAGGTCAGGAGATTGAGACCATCCTGGCTAACAAGGTGAAACCCCATCTCTACTAAAAATAAAAAAAATTAGCCGGGTGTGATGGCACACGCCTGTAATCCCAGCTACTCGGGAGGCTGAGGCAGGAGAATCGCTTGAACCCAGGAGGCGGAGGTTGCAGTGAGCCGAGATC
Organism: Macaca nemestrina; assembly: GCF_043159975.1. NCBI lineage: Eukaryota > Metazoa > Chordata > Mammalia > Primates > Cercopithecidae > Macaca > Macaca nemestrina. The sequence goes on along the minus strand of NC_092130.1, from coordinate 23,212,885 downwards.
GCGCCACTGCACTCCAGCCTGGTGACAGAGCAAGACTCCGTCTCAAAAAGAGAAAAAAAAAAACTGCAATAAACATCTTGTACAGATACCTCTCTGTGCTCATGCTATTTTTCACCCTTAGAGTTGATAGCTCTAGCAAACAGAAGGTGTTGTTGTTGTTGTTGTTGTTGTTGTTTTCAGAAGAAATAAGTTATATATGTGCCAAAATATTCTAGGTATGACTCTTAAATGGATATTAATAAACCTGATAAAGTTTGGATGGGAACCACAAGGAAATTAAAGGGCTTCACAGCCACATCCAAAGAGGACAATGGAAGGATCTCTTTGGCCTGGACACAAGAGGGCCCTGCAATTATCCAAAGGGCAAGCTCCCGGACTAGAGAAGGTTGGAGTTGTAGGACCTCAAAAGATAAAGCAATGAAGATGGGTTTTAGGTAACAGTAAGAGAGCAATCATTTATCACTGATGCAGCAGCCATTCCCCTTCCTCTAGTGGAAACACTCTAGTGTTCCTGAGAACCATCCCTCCCCCATCTGTGGATGGGTAGGTCCATGTGGCTGGATAGGGCTGACTCCACCCCACTCCCAGATCCAGGATTGCATCCAGGCCTGGAATGGGTCAACTGAATATTCCATTGCCTTGGCTCTAATGATTGAGGTACATGTGAGCATATCATCTGAGTTAGGCCAATGATTCAAAATTCTGGGACTTTTACTGAACTATGAGGAAAAGGATCTAGCTCCACTGATAAGATATCAGCCCAGCAGCCATTTTGCTGCCACGGAAGACAGCTTGCCCATACGTGAAACCAGCCCAGAACTAAGGAATGAAAACCAAAACCTCTGATGTCGTCATTAAATACCAGGGGACCCAGCAGTGCCAGGTTGAATTGGTTTTTCCTTTGTTATAGAAATTGGGTTAAATTAGGTTTTTTCCAACCCAGTTTCAGTTGAGGCCCCAAAGCCCTATATTAATATGATAAAGGGAATGAAGTACCTCCATCCATACTTGCGCATTAAGAGGCAAAACAGATTCTGCCAGTAATAGCGTTTGCCCACCTTCAGCCTTTAGAAAACAAGGCATGAAAAAGCAAGAGAGAGAATGTTGGGGGTTGTGCGTTTCCTCTCACCACTAGCCCACGGGGTAAGGCGGGTGGGTGCTTATCTACCAGAAGCCAACCAAAAGGGACTTCAAGAGACTGTTCAGTGAGCTTGGTGTGAGTCCCAGAGTTTTACAGCTATAAGGACTAGTGTCTAAATCCCTCTTGGAGAAACATCATGGTGAAAGTTTGTAGAAGAGCTACTTATTCGGTGTCAGAGGGAGAGGGGCCTCTACTTGGGGCAAATGGTATATCCATCATTGGCTGGGAAAGGAGGCCTGAGTCTTCCAGTAGATCTATGGGAGGAAATAAGTGGTATGTGGTTCCATTTCTTTTTTCTTCATTTGAGATGGGGTCTTACTCTGTCCCCCAGGCTGGATTGCAGTGGCACGACCTCAGCTTACTGCAACCACCACCTCCCAGGTTCAAGAAATTCTCCTGCCTCAGCCTCCCAAGTATCTGGGATTATAGGCGAATGCTACCACACCCAACTAATTTTTGTATTTTTAGTAGAGACAGGATTTCACTGTGTTGGCCAGGCTGGTCTCGAACTCCTGACCTCAAGTGTTCCGCCTGCCTCAGCCTCCCAAAGTGCTAGGATTACAGGCATGAGCCACCGTGCCTGGCTCTTTTTTCTTTTTATTTAATAGAAACGAGGTTTCCCTGTATTGCCCAAGCTGAGCTTAAGGGACCGTCCCACCCCAGTCTCCCAAAGTGCTGAGATTACCAGCGTGAGCCCCCATGCCCAGCCTCTGTAGTTCATTTTCAAGGAAATTTTACCCAAGAGGACAACCTAGTGGGCAATTGAATCCTGACGGGAGCTGGAACAGCTGAAGCCCAAGGGCTGAGGGTTGGGCTCGTTGGCCAAGAAGAGTGGCATCTCCCACATCAGGGGAACAGTTGTCAGAATCTTCAGCTGAAAAATCTCTGAAAATAACAAAGCACATGAAACATGCAAGAAAAAGCAGCAATTATGCATCCACCACATCCCAGGGACATCATCCCCAGATTACTGCTGCAACTACACAAATGTTGCACCCTTTGCCCCTCTTCCTCTTTTCCCTCCAGCCTGAGCTTCCAACTCAGGTGGGTCAGACACCAGGCTTGTGTGTAGGAAAAGAGAGGTTAGGACATGGTGGAAAAGCCAAGGTGCTTCAAATCCTGAAGCAAACCCATTTAAAGTTAAGGAAAAGCATGAGTTTAAATACATGTTTGGAGTTTTGATTATTACCTTGAACTGAACTGGGCTTTCTTTTTCTTTTCTTTGTTGTTGTTGTTGTTGTTGTTTTGAGATGGGGTTTTGCTCTTGTCACCCAGGCTGGAGTGCAGTGGCGCAATCAGCTCACTGCAACCTCCGCCTCCCAGGTTAAAGCCATTCTCCTGCCTCAGCATCCCAAGTAGCTGGGACTACAGGCGCCTGCCACCACGCCCGGCTAATTTTTGTATTTTTAGTAGAGACGGGGTTTGGCCAGGCTGGTCTCGAACTCCTGACCTCAGGTGATCCACCCTCCTCGGCACCCCAAAGTGCTGAGACTACAGGTGTGAGCCACCACACCCAGCCTCTTTTTCTTTTCTTAACTTTTTAATTATGGAAATTTTCAAACGTGCATCAGTGCAAGGAGAGTAGAATAAGGATGTACCCATTAGCCAGATTTAGCAATTGTCAAGTCATGGTCAAACATTTTTCATCCCTTCCCCTACCAATTTCTCCCCCTCCACTGGATTATAATGAAGCAAATCATAAACATTTTATTGTTTTATCAATAATTCAGTGTATGTTTCTATGCAAAATAAGGACTATTTTAACATGATAATAGTGCCATTATTACATCTTTTTTTTTTTTTTTTTTTTTTTTTTTTTGAGATGGTGTCTTGCTCTGTCGCCTGGGCTGGAATGCAGTGGTACCATCTTGGTTCACTGCAACCTCCGCCTTCCAGGTTCAAGCGATTCTCCTGCCTCAGCCTCCCAAGCAGCTGGGATTACAGGCACACAGCACCACACTCAGCTGACTTTTGTATTTTTAGTAGAGACGGGCTTTCACCATGTTGGCCAGGCTGGTCTCGAACTCCTGACCTCACATGATCCGCCTACCTCAGCCTCCTAAAGTGCTGGGATTACAGACGTGAGCCACCGTGCCCAGCCTATTATTACATCTTTAAAAATAACAAGTTTCTCAGTATTATCAAACATTGATTTAGCATTCAAATGTGTCTAATTGTCTCATAACATCTTTATACAATTGATTTGCTTGACTCTTAATCCAAAGTCCAAACATGCTCATATGTCTCTGAAAGTCTCTTTTAATCTAAGGGTTCTCCCTCTGACTTATTTGTTGTTGTTTTGTTTTGTTTTGTTTTTGTTTTTTGAGACAGAATCTGGCTCTGTTACCCAGGCTGGAGTACAGTGGTGCAGTCCCAGCTCACTGCAACCTCCACTCACTGGGCTCAAGTGATCCTTCCACTTCAGCCTCCCGAGTAGCCGGGACTACAGGTGTGTGCCACCATGCTTGGCTAACTTTTTGTATTTTTTGTAGAGAAAGGGTTTCACCATGTTGCCCAGGCTGGTCTTAAGCTCCTGGGCTCAAGCAATCCATCACCCTTGGCCTCCCAAAGTGCTGGGATTACAGGCATGAGCCACCGTGCCCCACCCTCTATGACTTATTTGTGAATGACACTGAATCATTTGTCCTTAACAGGTTTTGTATTCCGGACTTATCCAATTGCATCTCCACAGTGTCATTTGTCAGGTCCATTTATCTCTTGTATTTCCTGTAAACTCGAATTTATATCTCGAAGTTTGATTAGATTTGTGTTCAATTTTGTTTTCTCTTGGCAAGACTCCTGAGTTGTTGGTTTTGTGTACTTTCTCTTGCATCACCTCAGGAGGCATACAACGTCTGGTTGTCATTCTTTTAAGATTTTTTTTTTTTTTTTTTTTTTTTTTTGAGACGGAGTCTCGCTCTGTCGCCCAGGCTGGAGTGCAGTGGCCGGATCTCAGCTCACTGCAAGCTCCGCCTCCCGGGTTCACGCCATTCTCCTGCCTCAGCCTCCCGAGTAGCTGGGACTACAGGCGCCCACAACCGCGCCCGGCTAATTTTTTGTATTTTTAGTAGAGACGGGGTTTCACCGTGGTCTCGATCTCCTGACCTTGTGATCCGCCCGCCTCGGCCTCCCAAAGTGCTGGGATTACAGGCGTGAGCCACCGCGCCCGGCCATTCTTTTAAGATTAATCAGCGTGTTACAGTGTTGTCAGCTTCATATGACAATTATACATTTTCGTATTGACTTTTTGCGTAATAATTTTAACAGCCATTGATGATCATTGCCTACATTTATTATTTCATTGGCATTGCAAAATGATATTCTATCACTCCTTCATTGATTGGTTTCTCAGAAAAAAAAAGGACTTCCTCATTAAATACTTGATTACTGAATTGAAAGATAGTTCTTCAAGAAAAGCAGGAAACATGTTTTATTCTTTTCCTTTGTTTCCAGTTTTTAGAAAAACAAGCTGGTTCTTCACTATCCTCCAAAAGTGATCAAAAGGTTGGGATGCTTTTTTCAATTCTCTTTTGGACTCATTGCTTTAACATTTTTGCTGTTCTTCAATTCATGGCAATTATTATTCCTTTTGATACTTAAATTGTTCCATCTTTGGCAAGTGGGAGTTCCTTGAATTTGGCTCCTGGGAAGTGAACTTTTTAAAACGAAAACAAACAAAGGGACTATTTTTGTTTGTTTGTTTATGTTTTCCTTAAAGTGAGAAAAAAAATATTGAGCTTCCTAAGTTTACAATTTAAAGTTGGCAAAGACAATTCCAAGATAGTGGGTTTGATGGCTCTATGAGAAAGAGAATAAAACTACTTATGATGGCACTCCATGGAGACTGAGCAAATGAAAGACTCCTAACGATTGCAGCAGCTACTGATGATGTTTTGTTTTCCCGGATGAGAACACTTTGTGAAGTCTGTAAATCTTTTCATCTGAACCAAGCAGGTATAAAATGTACTTCTCTCAAAGGAGTTTGTAGTCTAGTTTGAGAAGATAACACTGTATTACTGTATTATCTAGGTTTCCTGGTAGTGACAGAAACCTCAAAATAACTGAGACTCAGAAAATAGATATTAAAAAAGGTAATCCAGGACTGGCATGGAAGATCCATGGTCACCAAGGTCCCAGGCTCTTTCTATCTTATACTCCATTGTCCTCAACATTCAATTTCCACCTCATGATACTAGATAGCTGCTTCAGCTCCAACTGTCACCTCAACATTCTAGTCAGAAGGCAGGAGGAAAATGGAAAGAAAAGGGGATGACAGATCCCACTAAGGAAATTTCCTAGAAGTTGTGCACACCACTTCTGTACATTCAGTTGACCAGAAGACAGTCATACAACTACACCTAGCTACTAGGGAGGCTAAAAATTGTGGTCTTTATTCTTGATGGCCAGATGCCCAGAAAACCATCAGGGATTCAGTCAGTTACTCTTGTATGAAGGAGAGAGTAGATATTTGGGAAAAGCAGCAATCCCTACCTCAAGCCCATATTCAGGGAGAAAAAAAAAAAAAAAAAGATCTTGTTTGAGCAGCGAATTTTCACACATATATCTTAAAATCTCAGAATAGGGGAGATCATTTAAAATATACCTGTACCCTCCCCTCCTGAGTGTCTTGATTATGCTGGGGCATCCAGTATATGAAATAAAATAAGGCTGTTGTCTGGTAATTTACATTTAAAAATAAACATTGGAGAATTTCACTCCTATACAGCAAGAATGATTGTTTCATTTATTATTTATCACTACCCAGTACATGCCATCTCTGCTTACACTAAAATCTCTTGATTATTAACATGGTAGAGATAAATGCCACACATTATTTTTCAACTACGTACTAACTCTAAGGCAACATGCATGACTAGCACCCACCATTTGTAAGAGGTATGGGATTCAGTCCTCCAAGGGACCCTCACAAGGAAGCTAAGGATCAGAGGAGGCACAGCTTGCTCAAAGAGAAACAGCTTAGTAAGTGACAGATCTGGTAATCCAACACAAGTTTGTTTGTTTTTAAAGCCCATATATACTTTGTTTATTATGCCATTCTGAAGGATTCGCTTATTTTTCACTGTTTCACAAAATGTCAGGACAGAAAGGCAATCATCTATATGTAGCATTGAGAAATTTCTGTGGGCTTTAATTTAAATCTTAAAAACTAATAAACTTCAGCAACATATTTCTTCATTTTAATGTGTGAGGGGTTTGTGCTCATTACCTCTTTTAATTGTCAAACCCAATTTGGCGAAGATCCATTCAACAAATTTTTCTTAAACATCTTTTTTATGTGTCAGGCACTGTGATGGTTGCTGAGTATATCATGGTAAGCAAAACCACGCATTGTCCTTACCCCTTGTGCTACATGTTTTAACTGCTGGATGGATTGGATGGATTAAACCAGGAACTATAAAGACTAAACTGTAATCCTTACCATAATTTTGAGTCTACAGTTTTTCAAATATCATTTTGAGCCATATAGCAAAGGCTGTATGTATTTTTTACATATGCTTCCTCGTTTTGTGAATTTTGAAAGGATGTGGTTATGGCCTTTGACATCAGAGGAGACGCTCAGCTATGTTGGCTGAATGTTGATAGAAAGATAACGTTGAAGGCAAGTTGCCCTTGAGCAACTCTCTGAAGATCAACTGCCTCCACATTGCATTCTTTGCCCCCAAAACTCTTCCCTTTGGTTGTGCTGAGAGGTGATGCCCAAGGTGCATCACGTTTCAAGAACTGGATCATGAACAACTTTATCCTCCTGGAAGAACAGCTCATCAAGAAATCCCAACAAAAGAGAAGAACTTCTCCCTCGAACTTTAAAGTCCGCTTCTTTGTGTTAACCAAAGCCAGCCTGGCATACTTTGAGGATCGTCATGGGGTATGTGAGCAGTTTCATTTGTCTTTTTTCGCATAGTATTTTATGTTTGGACTGGGCTAATGCAAAAGTATATACATAGCATACAAGAGAATACAGGAAACACAAACATGCTTGTTGTAACAACATAAAAAGTACAGTAAAAGTAACCAGAGGAGAATGCAGAGAGCAGTCAAGAGGTGAAATGGTGGTGCGAGGCAATTTCAGTTCTAAAAACTGGAAATTTAATATTCATCAGCTTTTTCCCCGTGCAAGATTATGTTTGATTTTTAAATTATTAATAACATTTTAGGAAGCAAGTATTATGATTCATTAAAACTTGAACTTTCTATGAAACATACCAAATTTAATGAAACATACTAAACTTAATGAAACATACTAAATTTAATGAAACTTAGATTAATACAACATTAGCATTCGATGGGATGATCTACCCCAGCTTGCTTATTTTTAGTGGAAGAAACTGGTGTTTAGAATGGTTAAATTTGGGATTCCGTGTTAACGTTTTCATGAATAACTCTGTCTGTCGCAATACTCGTCACTTGCCCAATCTTGAAATAAGATTCCCCAGGCATTTAATTGTCTAAAAGTTGTAAGGCACAATGGCAAGCCTCTTCATCTCTTGGTAGACTTCCTAGGACACCAGGTTTATTAAGAACAAAGTTTCTGCAGTGCAGACCAGCGGTTCTTACCCAGAAGAGTATGGCTGCCTAGCTAGGTCAGTCTGTCTCTGTATCTCAAAATAGTCTCATGCTTCTTTAAGATCAGTAATAACAAAAGCAACAGGAATAATCCTAATAATGTAGTTTGGTAGAAAAAGCATTGGACAAAGGGTCAGGAGACCAAACTACTTCTCAGTAGGTGATCCAATCTGGACAAATGTCTACCCCCTATTTCAGGTTCTTTCTTTATCAAAGGAAAAAACTGGAAATAACAACCTTCAAGATCCCTTTCTTCTTTAAAACTTCTTTGCTTTATGCAGTGGCTCTTGTTTAGCCCTATGCTGCAATTTTTCAAAGCGTGTTTGATTCCTTACTTTATGGTTATATTATTTTTACATCATTAGTGGGGTAGGACAAAGATTATCACTTATATTTTACTGAAGGGAAAATAATATTAGGTGCCTGATGGTCACTTAGAAACAAAAGTGCTCTGATTATTTGTTGGAGTCTGACTTAGTAGCTGGAGGCATGAGTTTGGGATTCTTTGGCGTGCCAGGCTTTAAAGCATTTCATGAGGTGGAGCTCCAAAGGAGGTCAGGCTGGGTATAGAGTCTATGGATGCCTCACTTTTTAAAGTTGCAGGTGTTGCATGTCTTTGATGAATTACAAAAAAAAAAAAAAAGTTACAGGTGAAATAGTGCTGCCTCTTTAAAAGTGAAAAGAATTGCTTGTCTTGTTATCAGACTCTTACTGATAACAATTTACCAGTCAATCAGAAAACACATGGAATTATGTGCGAGGCCTCTGCCAGGTGGCCAGGAGCCCAGTTTGTGAACTTGGGGGATTTATCATGTAGAGCTAATAAATCGCATGGCATTACTCAATGCTTTTTTGTGAATGGAACATTTAAAGTTTTTGTTTCATATTGAAAGAACAGTCATGTACCTTTAAATATTTTTTTCAAAGCCCATTTTACAGTTTTCACCAGTTTGTTTTCCTGATTCAACATAGTATCATCTTATTTAGTTAGTACTAATAATTCTTTAGCCCAATTGTTATTTGTGAACCGTTTGTGAATTCAGCTCAATATTATTTGCAAATAATCACAGAACCAGATGGCCTCAATTCAGAATTTTATTGGTCATAATTTGCAAGTAGACAAGGTTGTAAAATCACCCTACTTCTTTATCTGAGCATTATGAAAAATTCCAAGACAATTACTTCATTCTGGGGAGCCCTAGGCTGTAGTTTCTGATACTTCCATGTAAGATACAGAGAATACATGTCCAAACATCAAATTTCTTGTTTTCTAATGCCTTTTTTGCACTTATAAATAACATTTTTAAAGTATTTCTTTAATTATTTAATTATTATAGAAATTGATTAATTAGAAATTTATCCAAGGTCCCTGAAACAGGTAATATATGTGAGTTATTATCGTCCATGTCTTATGTATACTACATCGTTTAGGGCCACCAATTTGTACACAAGAGTGCATTAATATTACTCATAAGTAAATAACATTACACCTGTGGGAAGAACATTTTCATTTTTAAATTAAAGCCTTCACTTTCAATCTGTAAAATGGATGTGATACTAGTACCCATTTCATAGGAAGAAGGCAAAGACTCAGAGGTATAATGTCTTTAGGCTGAACTTTTTGAAATTATTTGGCAGGTCGAATATCAGGTATTAGAAGTCTCAAACAATTCAACTTAATGTTAGGTACTTAGCATAGGCCCTGCCATCTGGTAAGCATCTACTAAAAGTTAACCATTGTTTGTATCCCTTTCACATCTCTACAGAAGCTAGCAGGGTGTCATAACAATTCATTTTCAAATTATGGGAGATATTCAAGGATTCTCCAAAATCAAGCTAAGATCAGGGTCCTGGATTCCTTCTATTCTGTGTCAATACAAGTTTGTGGGGCAGATATACATGCATCATGAGCTGTTTGGCCAGTTATTGCCCCTCTTAGGGTGTCAGAGCTTGTTTTTCTCTTTTTTCATTTGTAAAATTATGATTCCTGCAATTCTCATATTCTATGAATTTATAACACCATATGAAAAATAACCCTTCTACATACTCAAGAACATATTCTGTAGTTCTATAAATCAAGTATGTTTATTCTAACCTTAAAAATCATGCCTATTGTCATTATAATACTAATTGATTGAGGCTTTTACTTTAACATGGATTTAGTTCTGGTGTTAGATGCCTGTTTTTCCTATTGAGATGTGCAAGTGTTTTCAGAGGGGCCAAAAAGCGCCTTCATCTTGCTGGAGCAGTGAGCCAGAAAGAAGCATAGATTTGGCAGGTAGTGGCTTGCAGACAGACATGATTTCAGAGTCTCTCCTGTGCCTGTCAATTTTTTTCCAAGTAGTCCCTGATGCCAGAAATTCTATAACAGAGGGCAATGAGAGATAAGGGCACATGAGTGTGCTGGTAAATGCTTAGGAATCCGAGTATGGGGCTTGTTGGATAGCCTTGATTCATAGTGTTTGCCAATTCCTTTGGTGTAAATACTCCCATCATGGCCCATTGTAAACTACCAATGTGAAGTCTGCTGGTTCACAGATTCCTGCAAATTTAACAATTAGCTACCTCAGGCCAGTACAAGCCAAGTCCAGCACATCATTGGCAAGCCTAAGAACAAATGATCCTTGAAGAGGTAGCCACCAACTAAGCAGCATACTTAGTTGCACATGACTGATATCAGATCCTTTTCAGTGGTAAAAAGAAAGTGAAGAACCTCAGGCGCTTTGAGTAAGCACAGAATGGAAGAGGCAGCCTAGATGGGAATAAAGCATCATAGATTGGTGTGGCTCCTGTGGCCACTTTCTAGATGTGGGATCTCAGACCAGACATTTGACCTCTTTATGCCTGTGTCCTATTTGTAAAGTAAGGATCCCAGCACTACCTACTTCAAGTGATGTTGAGTATTTCATGAGAAAAGTATGTTTTAAGCTTCTTACCAATTGCTACATGGTAAGGTGATTATCACTCACAATTTTGCCCAAGCACCACCTTGATCTTCTGAAAGCCCCTCTGGAGAACTGGAAGCATTCTCCTGTTTTGATGACTCTTTCCACCTTAGCGATCAAGTGTGCTGTGCACCTTATGATGTGAGAGTCATTATCATTTACATGGAACCAGAGAAACAGTTATGATCACCATTCCAGTCAGCATCTGGGTGAGGGTCTCCACTCTTCACGGCCTCTTCCCTTTAGCGTGCAGTCTGATCTAGCAACAGAACCATCTCCTGCTTGCAGCAAGCATCCTTTCTAAATTAAAGGTGGTAGGTGGGGAGATGGTCACCTTTCCTTGCTTTTGAAAGCATTACTGCATAGTGGTCAAAAACACTGCTTCTGCATCAGATCTGGGTCAAAGACTAGGTCACATATGATCTGTGTGATTTTGTGTAAATTACATAATGCTGTGCAATCTTCTAAAAAACTATTTACTTTTTTTTTTTTTTTTTTTTTTTTTTTTGAGACAGCGTCTTGCTCTGTCGCCCAGGCTGGAGTGCAGTGGTGCCACCTCAGTTCACTGCAACTTCTGCCTCCCAGGTTCAAGTGATTCTCCTGCCTCAGCCTCCTGTGTAGCTGGGACTACAGGTGCGCACCACCACACTCGGCTAACTTTTGTATTTTTTTTAGTAGAGATGCGGTTTCACCATATTGGCCAGGCTGGTCTCAAACTCCTGACCTCATGATCCGCCTGTTTCAGCCTCCCAAAATGCTGAACCATTGCACCCGACCTATGTTTTTAAAATAATTAAGCAAGGCCAGACACATAGACTCACACCTGTAATCCCAACACGTTGGGAGGCCGAGGTGGGTGGATCACTTGAGCTCGGGAATTTGAGATCAGCCTGGGCAACACGGTGAGACTCCATCTCTACAAAAAAAAAAAAATAGCCAGATGTGGTGCATGCATGCCTGTAGTCCTAGTTACTCAGGAGGGTGAGGTGGGAGGATCCCTTGAGCCCAGGAGGTTGAGGCTGCCATGAGCTGTGATCATGCCACTGTAATCCAGCCTGGGCAACAGGCTGAGACCTGGTCTCAAAAATAAAATAAAATAATTAAACATTCCTTCATGATCTTATTTCCTTTTAAGAAGATGGAGGTCACTTTTTTTACAAGTCCCCAGTGGAAAGGACAGTCCTGAAAATTGGTACCCTGTGCCAAATGGGTCTTCTGCAATGAACTATTTTAGGACCTCTACACTTTCCACATATGCCCCGGGACAAATCTTTGTCTTCACTCACTTCAAGAAACCCCGCTATGTGTCTTTAAAAAAAAGAGAGAGAGAGAGAGAGGCTGGGCACGATGGTCCACGCCTGTAATCCCAGCACTTTGGGAGGCTGAGGAGGGTGGATCACCTGAGGGCAGGAGTTCGAGACCAACCTGGCTAATATAGTGAAACCCCGTTTCTACTAAAAACACAAAAAATTAGTCAGGCGTGATGGCAGGTGCCTGGAATCCCAGCTACTCGGGAGGCTGAGGTAGGAGAATTGCTTGAACCCGGGAGGCAGAGGTTGCAGAGTGCTGAGATTGTGCGATTGCACTCCAGCCTGAGCAACAAGAGCAAAACCCCGTCTCAAAAAAATAAAAATAAAGAGAGATAGAGAGGGAGCCCTGGCAAGCTTTGCCTCCTAAAGTTCCCCTAGAATCTCCCCAGATTCCCACAGCCACCTCCTTAGTGGAAGCTGTCAGAATCTCTCACCTGGGACTGCTACCACCTCTCATGGTCTCCCTGCACCCGCTTCACCCCTGCCTGCCACTTCATCCTCCACATGGCAGCCAGCACCAGCTTTTCACATGTGACTGTAGTCAAGTCCTGAAGACCTTCATCAGAAGTTGATGTGTCCCTCCAGCAGCTCTCCCCATTGCCCTAAGGATGGACACTACCAGAATCTACCACATGGTCTCATCTGTCTCAGCTCTTGTCTCACTCTCTCATCTCTGGGATCCAACCACACCAGGTTTTCTTCAATGTTAAAGCCTCCATTTTAAGTGTCACTTACTTGGGAAAGCCTTCCTTGATGTCCCTAGACTAAGTCATGTCCTCCTGTCCTGTTCTACCATGGCACCAGGTGTCCTTTCTTCACAGCACATGCTGAAGTTGTAACTACTCATCTGTTAATGTAATGATGTATTCATGTCATTTCCCCACCTCACCCTCCATTGGACTATCAGCTTTATGAGAGCAGGCATCCAAGTTGACAAAGATGGCCTCGCCAGTGTCTACAAGAGTGTCTGGCACACACTATTCACTCATGCATCATTTGTGGAAGGAATAAAAGGAGAAAGGGAGAAAAGAAAGGAGGGAGTAAGGACATAAGGTATAGATTCGGCTGGAGAGGTTAGAGACACAAATGAACCTCAAATAGAAAAGGTTCAATGCCCAAATAATAGAGACCAAGGCAAGTGACACAGGACTTCAAAAGGGAGATTACTGGGTGTAGGAACATGTAACAAAGACTCCCTGGAGGCAGTAGTGTATGGCTTATCCTTGAACAAGGAAGAGGAAGATTCAGGTATTCAGGTGGATGGAATTTTAAGTGCTAGGTCAGAGAGGCACATGTAGGAACCAGCAGGAGGGCCAGGTCCCAGCCTTCAACTCTTTTTAGGAGAATTAATCAACTCTTTTCTCCTTTTTCCTCTGCCCTGTCTTACCCTTCCTTCCTTGCCTTTTACAGCTAAATCCTCTGTAGATGATATTCTTTTTTTTTTTTCTTTGACCCAGAGGCTTGCTCTGTCTCCCAGGCTGGGGTGCAGTGGTGTGATCACAGCTCACTGTAGCCTCAACTTCCCAGGCTCAAGTGATCCTTCTGCCTCAACCTCCTGAGTAGCTGGGACTAGAAGCATGCACCATCATGCTCAGCTATTAAAAAAAAATTGTAGAGACAGGGTCTCACTATATTGTCCAGGCGGGCCTCAAACTCCTCCTGGCTCAAGCAATCCTCCAGCCTCAACCTCCCAAAGTGCTGGGATTATAGGCATGAGCCACCATGCCTGGCCATGTAGATAATATTCTTAAAACTACCCAGGCATTTTTGCTTGAGACATTGAGAAGTCATGGACCCTCTTCTCTTCATTCCCATGTCATTCAGTTGCCTTCCAGCTGGGCTCCTGCTGACATTTGAAGCTTTTTACCGTCTATTACCCACACAACACCTAGAATGAACCTTAAAATTTTAAATCAGATACTACTTTCTACCTTAAAGCCTTCCGTGGCTATTTAGGGTATTTAAATAAATTCTCAACTATGACTTACAAGACCCTTCATCCTGTCGTCCCAGCCTGCCTTCTTTATTTCACTTCACACCACACTCCCTGTATGTGCTTCTGTCACATCTGCCTTCTTTCTTAACCATAAGCACTCAAAGCTCAAGGTCCTTGCAGGGCCTTTGTACAGGGCCAGGACTAGGGTGAGACAAGTGAGACACACACATAAAATGGCACTCATTCTCAGGATGCAGGATCTTTGCATTAGCTGTTCCCACCGTCTTAAACACCCCAGATTTTTGCAGGAGGGTTTGTGTGTTTGCTTGTTTGTTTGAAACATGGTCTTGCTCTGTCACCCAGGCTAGAATGCAGTGGCAGAATCTTGGGTCACTGCAACCTCTGCCTTTCAGACTCAACTGATCCTCCCGACTAGCTGGGACTACAGGAGTGCATCACCATGTCTGGCTAATTCTGTTTGTTGATTTATTTCCCACCTCTTCCAAAGCACATAGATACTTTAGTATCTGCACTTATTTGTTAGGTTTCTGGATCTGCTTCCCTGTTTAATTTCTGTCTGTCCATCTACTGGAAGGACAGTTCCATGAAAGCAGAGATCTTGACTGTCTTCTTCATCACAGTATCACCATCATCTAAAACAGTTCTGGGCACTGGTTAGTAGTAATAGGTGGTCAGTAAATATCTGGGGAATGAATGAAGGCCACATAACTCATGTTGCATTCAGAAAAGCATCTGGAAGCTAAAAATGTGGGTCTTGTCTAGTCACACAAAGACAAGGAAGGGCCCAAACAAAGTACTTTGCAATTGAGACATGCACAGTTTCCATCTGTTTTAATGGAGTGTTGTCATGAATTGATCTTTATCTGCGTAATGTGAGGTTAATGTTTTATGGAGATAACTATTACATTGACAGCTTCTTTTCTCGAAATAAAATTAGATTTGATTCCTACTGTTTAGGGACTGGTGCACCCATTCATCAGTTTCTGCAGTAAATATAGGCCAGAGAGAAATACTATAAACATGAGAGTTTAGTTTCTGACTCAGTCTGAAAGAAAGCAGAAGAGTTCAGTTTCAGACCAGGCACAGTGGCTTACGCCTGTAATCCTAGCACTTTGGGAGGCCAAGACAGGCAGATTGCCTGAGCTCAGGAGTTCGAGACCAGCCCGGCCAACATGGCAAAACCCCATCTCTACTAAAAGTACAAAAAATTAGCCAGGTGTGGTGGCACATACCTGTAATTTGGCTACTCGGTAGGCCGAAGTAGGAGAATTGCTTAAACCCAGGTGGCGGAGGTTGCACTGGGCCGAGATCGCACCACTGCACTCCAGCCTGGGCGACAGAGCAAGAAGCTGTCTCAAAAAAAAAAAAGAAAGAAAGAAAGAAAGAAAGAAAGAAGAGCTCAGTTTCTTGAACTACAAGCTCCATGTAAAACAAGATATGTAAATATCAAACTCGGAAATCATGTCTACAAAAAACTGTACTAAAGCTCTTCTCAAATGTTGATGAACCAAATAGTAAATCCTCATTCCACCCTCATTTTCTGAACCAACTGATAATACGTTCCTCCATTCATCAGTGAATTATGAGACCTACTGGAAAAAGTAGACCTTCCAGGAAGTAATTTTCATCCAGAGGTCAGTTTGGGTTTGGCTTCATGACACTCATAGGCCTCGCTAAAAGTGATCCTGAGGAGAAAACAGGTCTGTAATGCCTTCCCATGCATATAAAAGTCCCCTTTTGGATCAACGGTCTGTTCAGTTTCTTGAAATTCAGTAAAAGTTTTCTGTATTTTAATAGAATAAGAGCTAGATACAAGTTCTTACGTCTTATGTTGCCGTATAATTCCTATTAACCTAAAGGTATTTATAAGCAGGCTTCTCATTGTGTTTTTCCTTTTTTGATATTTAAAAAGTCACAGAAATTATAACTGTTTGTTATAAAAATTCAGCTATAGGGTTTTTTTCCCCCAAACTTCATATATTGTGCCAAATTTTTATTATTATTATTGGTTTTGGGGTTTTTGTTTGTTTGTCTGTTTTTCATTGACTCTGTATCAAGGAAATGTTTCTGTTTTGGTACATTTAGATTTAGTCATTTGTTCAGCAAACATTTTGCAAATAGCTACTCTGTGCCAGGCACTGTGCTAGATGTGAGGAACACAGTGGTAAGTAATGGAGGCAGGTGTCTTACATTGGTGCAGAAGTAATTGAGGTTTTAATTGAGGTCAATTACTTGTGCACCAACCTAACAGCTTGCATTCCAGGAGATGAGACAGACAGCAAGCAAGTGTATAACTGCATAGAGCAGATAGAGAATGTGGTAGGTTCTATGGCAAGACCAGGCAGCCACTGGGGCTGAACTGGGAGGAAGGGTGGTCAGAGAAGGAATTTATAGCTAAACTGAAATTTGAGGAAAGAACTAGTTAAATAAAGAAATGGGAAAGAGTGTTCTGGGCAGGGGGAACTGCAAGAACAAAGACCCTGAGGTAGGAAAAGGCTTGGCTTGTGTGAGGAACAGAGATTTGAACATGCAGAGTTCAAGAGTGGGGCACAAGATGAGGGGCAGAAGCCAAACTCTGCAGGCCCTTGTGGATCATGGCAAGGAGTTTGGATTTTATTCCAACGCCAATGAAAAGTTTCCAAGGTTGAAGCAGTGGGGGTGATTCCATCCATCTAGAAGTGAGCTGACAGCTTTGGGGTCAGCAGATTGTACAATGGCCAAGAATAGAAGCCAGCCAGGAAGCCAGGTAGAGTCTACTGCAGTGGTCTCCTGGGCCATTGTGTAGTGTCCCATCCTATGAATTGTTCTTCAGTTGTCTTACATTTTAACTTTCTTGTGGCATCCTTCTTCCTGGGGGTACTTTGTCCAGAATCATCTCACTCCGTGTTTTGATAGGAAAGTGCCTGGTGTATAACCTGGGTCAGGAGCAACACTGAGCTCAGACAAACTGTAGCAGCAAAGACTGAAACCAAATTAGAATTTAGTTAAATCAGCTTTGATTGATCTCAAGACAGAGTAAGGAATCTTCCGATCCTCATATTGTCAAAAAAATTAATGAACCAAGTACTTTCAGAATGTTTTCTATAATCTGGTCTGAAGACATCAATTTACTATCTGTGTCAGCACTGGTCTTTTCTCTCGTGCAGACATATCTTTTGCAGAGTTATAATCATAATGCATGACAATTTTATATTCTACTTTTTCATTTATTCTTTTATGTAAATGTATTTCCATATATCTACATTGCCTCCAAAGTAATCATTTTTCATATATATGATTTTTTAATGGTTGAGTCAGTTCATTGCAAGAACATGCTTATCTATTTTACATACGTGGGGGAATAGATGAACTTATCTGTCAGCTATGGTTCAACATTCAGAGTGTTTCCAGGTATAATGAAAACACCAAAAAAAAATAATAATAAGTAAACATAATATAGGGCTGTCTTATTTTAAAAATCAGCTTCTTAGGATAGAGTGCCCCAAATAGGATAATTGTGTCACAGGATAAGAAGATTTTCTGGTCTTGATCATTTGTTGCTAGATCATCTTCCAAAGAGATTGAAGAAGCAGTGCATGGGCCACAAAAAGCAGCACCGTATTTGTTAGCAGAACCATTAGAGAAGATTATGTTTCTAAAAAGGAACTAATAGAAACAAAAGAATCACACTGTTGTGATTTTCAAGTACCCCATTTTGAATGTTGTAGTGAGAGAGAGGGCAAAATGTGTAATCTTTTACACGTAGGTGAGATGATTTGATTTAAAGTCAGTGTCACATGTATGTAGACGAACGCACCACCTGCATAGTTGGATTTAAGTGGTGCCAGAGGGTCTCCTACTCTGCAAAAGCTGAATCCTCGAACTGACGTCACAGAGTGGGGGTGGTCTGAAAGGTTCCCATGAATGAGTTCTTTGGGTTAGGTCATGAAACACCTTATCAAGGAGCAAATGAAATACAAGAAGGTGTCACAGGAGCCACTTTTGACTGTTCCATAGAAGTTAGTTTTAATTTTAGACAGGGCCTATGACACTGAAATTCTCAGGCTGCAATTCCAGAAAAGTGGGATGAGGTGAGCAAGGAACAACAGAGCAACCTAACAGAAAAGAGATTTGCATGCTGCTATAAAGACACACGCACACGTATGGTCATCGCGGCACTATTCACAATAGCAAAGACTTGGAATCAACCCAAATGTCCATCAGTGATAGACTGGATTAAGAAAATGTGGCACATATACACCATTGAATACTATGCAGCCATAAAAAAGGATGAGTTTGTGTCCTTTGTAGGGACATAGGTGCAGCTGGAAACCATCATTCTCGGCAAACTATCACAAGAACAGAAAACCAAACATCGCATGTTCTCACTCATAGGTAGGAACTGAACAATGAGATCACTTTGACTCAGGAAGGGGAACATCACACACCGAGGCCTATTATGGGGAGGGGGGAGAGGGGAGGGATTGCATTGGGAGTTATACCTGATGTAAATGACGAGTTGATGGGTGCTGACGAGTTGATAGGTGCAGCACACCAACATGGCACAAGTATACATATGTAACAAACCTGCACGTTATGCACATGTACCCTAGAACTTAAAGTATAATAATAAAAAAATTAAAAAAGAAAAATTTTTAAAAAAAAGAAAAGAGATTTGGACCCAAGTCACCTGGCTAATTCTTTGTTCTCTCTGGGATTTAGCTTTCTTGTCCTAAAATTAAAGGATTCGGCTGGATCAGTGCTTTTTCAAACTTTAAAAAACATTTTAATATAAAATTATACAAGTCATCACTATCGCCAAATATAAAACAGAAAGAAGTGGAAGTTCTCTGCTTGAAGCAGGGCAGGGCAACTGCCCAGAACCCTATGTCCCTTGGCCTGTCCCTGACTTTCAGGGATCAACAAGGTATCTTCCAACTCTGACCCGTCTCCTCAGGGTGTAAATTGAATAGTAGAAATGAAAAGACAAGAGCCAATTTAGAAAGTCACCTTGAAGCCTCATTGTCCTCATCTCTAACATAAAGTTGGACTGAATGATTTCTAAAGACTCTTCCAGTTTAAAACTGTGGAAACTTGGCTCACATTTGTAATGCCAACACTTTGGGAGACCAGAGTGAGAGGATTGCTTGAGGGCAGGAGTTTGAGACCAGCCTGGGTAACATAGTGAGATCCCATCTCCACAAAAACAAAAAATAAAAAAATTAGCTGGGCATGGTGGTGCACACCTATAGTCCCGCTCTTTGGGAAGCTAAGGTGAGGGATTACTTAAGCCCAGGAGTTCAAGGCTGCAGTGAACTATGATTGCACCACTGCACGCCAGCCTGGGCTACAGAGTGACACCCTATCTCTATTTTTTTTTTTAAGTGGAAATTGGATATCTCTGCCAATGATAGCAGGAATTCACAAAAAGTGATGGAGATTAGCCAAACATAGAAACCTTTTCAGGAAGTAACACCTTTAAGGTGATTAATAACTGTGTGGCTCATGAGAAAGCATGTTGTCAAAATACAAGCATGACCCCAAGAATGTCCCCTGAAAATCAAGTCGGACATTTCATGTGTAACCAATATAAAATCTGAAATAATAACAGCCAATATTTAATGAGTTCTCTTTGTGTTTCAGAGCATCAGGGTTAAGTGTTTTATATGTCTTATATCATAAATATTCACAATACCCACATTCATTATGTTATCCTATTGTTATCCCCATGTAATTTTTGAGAAGGCTGAGGTTTAAAGAAGCTAAGTATCTTTATTTAGGTTACACATATAGGACAAATATTAAAAGTTGGATTAAATGTTCTTCAATGGACATTTTCAGATCTAAGCTTGTTTGGGTCTGATAAGTCTTATAATAGAAGCTGAAAAGGCAGAGTTGGGGCAAGGATTTTTTGGTGAGTTTCTAACACAGTCCAATAGAGGTGTTGAGTCGGGACCAGCAGGCTTGCTCCAGGTTGCCCAGACTTACTCAAAAGACAGCACAAACATCATCAACAGCAACAATTAAAAAAAAAAAATAGTTAGCATTACTACAAGAAGAGGACTGAACACTTTGTTAAGTATTTTCTCATTTCCTCCTTACAATTCTTTGAACGAGATAAAAGTAAAATTTTGTTTTAGTGAGGAAGCAATGGAGCTATGAGGACAGTAAGTAATTTTCCCAAGGAAGCAAAGTGAAAAGTGTAAAGGCAACAGCATGCCTTAGGATGTAAGGATTCCCTACACTTTGCTCCTACTACACATTAGTGAGACCTTTCCTGATATCTTTGTGGTTACCTAAGTAGAATTACGTTTTGCGAGAAGATAATTCTACTTACCTTCATGATTGCAAGCATCTCAGCCAGCTTCTCGCTGCGAGTTTGTGAATTCACCAGTCTTTGGTGACTTTGCAGAGTATATTTCCATTCACCTGGACTCTGTAGGCTGACAAACATGAGTTCCTGGGCTTGTAAACCTGAGAATCTGTTCCTGGGGTGGCCTCTGACAAGGAAAGAGGCTGTATCCACCTCAGCACTATCTAGTTTTCCAGATTAACAACTAATAACAGCATCGACCACTTATTGAGCCTTTTTTGGGAATAACATTCTGGGAACGCTATATCCGAAGTGGTAATACAAGGAGTACCAGGAGGAAAGTATTAGCCCAGCGAAGTGACCCAGAAAGGGAGATTGAGGGTGCTAACACCAAACCTCACCCTTTTCCACAATCCGTCTTGAGGCCACTTCCATGACAATGACCCAATGTGGTGTTTCCCAAAGTGGGGTACTACCAGGAGCACACAAGATGGCACACGGACAAATCTGGTTTTAACATGTCTTTAATAGTTATGTATCTACTACAATTTATATTCGAAATAAGTGTTTTAAAATTTATGGTGGTGGTTTACAGTTTCCTCCTAGAATAAATTTGTTTATGTGGAAAAAATAAGTCAATTGAAAGAATACTATTAAGCAGACAATACTATTTGAGGGAAGTAGGGTATGGTGGAAATTGCCAGGCTAGGTTGCAAACCGAAGCCTGGGAGCACTGAATCCTTGGGATAGCAGTGTGAATCATGATTCATTATAATTTGCTTTTAAGTAGTTTCAAGAGTGAAATGTAATAACCTCCACTGGACATTTGAAGATACAGAGGTGATGCACAGAGTCTAGGGCACTTGAAGATCTCGGACTGGTGCAAAAGTAATTGTGGTTTTTGCCGTTAATAGATATAAGCACAGAGGAGCAGGGAAGATGGTCAAAAGAGATCTCAAGCCCCCACGTTCTGCCAGAGCACAGCAAGCAAATGTGCCTCCTGCCACAAACTGAACCCAAATTTCTCTGAATCCAAGAAAAGGCTGTTCTAATTCCAAACAAGCTCATTGTAAATCTCAATAACATGAAGTTAGTGTTGTTCACATTGCTTTCCAACTATGTTTCAGATTTATATAACTGGTTCCTAATGCATAATTAACTGCTGTTGGAATGAATCCTTGTCCCCTTGCGTCTGTGCCTGCTGGACTTCATATCTGTGTATTAATAGTCACTTTTGTTTGGCAATCTTGTGAAAAATGTAGACTAATTTTTAATTCTTAAAGAGATAATACATTCACAAAATTTTATTTTTATTTTAATTTTTTAGATACGGGGTTTTGCCATGTGGCACATTTCAATAATTTTTTTTAAAAAGTTGCAAAATGTTATGCAGTAACAAATCTCCTATCCTTGTCCCAAGTCACATTGCTGTCCTACATCACAGCAACCATGATAGTTAATTTCTTATAAATTTTTCCAACAATACTTTATACAAATACTTGTAATACAAATAAACATTCTTCTTTCCTTCCTTTTTAAATAGTAGTAACATACTCTGCACACACTTCTTAACCTTTCTTTTAGTTGGTTAACAATGTATCCTGGAGATTAATCCACATGGATACACAAAGATACCCTTCATTCTGGTTATGGTTGCATAATACTTCATTGCATGCATGAAAAATTTCTTTTAGTGATGGTTCATCCATTTCCAGTTTTTTGTTATCATGCACAATGAGAAATGAATAGCCTTGTAGATGTGTCATTTTCCATAAATATGTTTATAACAGTGATTCTCAACCAAAGGTGATTTTGCCCACCAGGGGACATTTGACAAAGCCTGGGGAAATTTTTGGTTGTTATAAGTGGGGAGGAGGGTGCAATCAACATCTAGTGGGTAGAAGCTGAGGGTGCTGCTGAATATCCTACAATTCACAGAACAGACTCACAACAAAGAATTATTCAGCCCAAAATGTCAATAATGCTGAGGTTGAGAAGCTCCAGTCTGTTGAAAACATTTCTAGAAGTGGAATTGCTGAGTCAAAGGATATTTGCATCTGTTATTTTGTTGACTACGAGCAAATTACTCTCTACAGAAGTTGTACCAATGAACATTCCCCAGGGCCACATGTGAGAAGCCTGTTTTCTCAAAACCTCACCAACACCATTATCTTACGTTTTGATCTTTGCTTATCTGATAGGGGTTTAAAAAATAGTACCTAAGTATAATTTATTTGCATTTCTGTTGTTATAGTGACATTAAGCATCTTTCCATATGCTTAAATATTTATATTCCTTTTGCTCATTTTCCTATAAGTTTATTAGTATTTTATTTAATTTATAGGAGCTCTTTATCTACCAGCTAAACACTTTGAGCAGACTAGTTTTAACCTACATTTTCATTGTCAAGAGATTTTTATCCACCTACCAATTTTTCTGGAAATCTTATTCCAAATTATTTCCATTAAGAGTTTTGTCATAGGGTTCACAATAACATTTTCTGCTGCATACTTGGTTTTACTTGCTATTCCTTCAATCAATTAACAAATATTAATTGAACATCACCTCAATGCAAGGAGTTATTTCCTGAAATGCGATGAAGTTGTTATGCACTTATGTATTTTGGCTACTGGTCCTTCAGCGCTTAAAAAGAAGACACAAAAAATATGTTCTTTCAAAATCATTAAACATTTCCTATTTCTTATTCTGGGAGGAAGGTCTTCGAAGGAACATTCACAGCTTAGAGATGCCAAGAGAACAATACAGAGGATGCCTTGAGAATCTACTTTATGCTTGGAAAATATCAGTTAGTTCCTGCTCTTAATTTCCACATAAATCCATTTCTCTCTTCTCCCTTTTATAAGAAAATCCAAACACACATGTTTTCATCATGCTAGGATCATGTTACCTTCATCTAGTAAGAATGGGGCTTGGACATTATTCCTGAGTTATCATTTCACTTATAAGATAAATATATCCATATAAAAGCACACTGAATTACTTTATTAGAATCTATGAAGAAAATGGCTATCCCTCAAGAAGAACATGAGAGATACTGTCATGAACTTGAGCCCCCATGGATGTAGATGAGCAGGTGGCAGGTGCTCTCTAGCTGCTGCTCACCGCTAATGGGGTTATGCGGTTACAAGGGTGTGCATCATCTTGCACACCCAGCATTTGATGCATACCCCTTATTCCTCTCCCATAATCATCCGAGTTGACACTGTGATGTTTTTAAAACTTCCGACAGTATTAAAACATTATTTTCATTTCCCTGCTTTTCCTCCTGCTTCACACTCTCTGTAAAAACTTCAAATATCATAAGAATATATAAGTTTGTAAAATTCTGCCACAGTGGAACCCACCACAAAGAACCAGTGTTAGTAGCTTGGAATGCTTTTCTTCTTGTATTATTTCTTTGGATATTGCATATGCTAATATATAATCTCTTCTTCCAAAAATGGGATGATGCTCCATCTGTTGCTTTAAATCTACTCTTTAACATTTGGTGTATACTTTTGTCCCTCCGTATAGACGAACTTTATTATCTGTTAATGGTTACAGAGTAGTCACAGAATGGATGAACCATAACTAATTTAACCATTTGTCTATTGATGGAATTTAAGTTTCTCCAGTTTATTTTAGTGTAATAAATAATGCTGCTGTGAACATCCTTTTTATTATATCTTTATATATTTTGAACAAATGTTTCCATAGAATAAATCTGATCAGAGAAATGTATTTATTCATTTTAGTTAATTGTTTTTAATATAAGAAAATAAATACATGTTCATGGCAAAATATTCGAAGAGTACAGAAGGATACAAGGTAAAAAGAAAAGCTCCTTGGGAGGCCAAGGTGGGTGGATTGCTTGAGACCAGGAGTTCAAGGACAGTCTGGGCAACAGAGAAAGACCCTACCTCTTAAGAAAAAAAAAAAAAAAAGAAAGAAAGAAAGCTTTCTTCCCACTCCCTACTCCCAACCCCCAAGATCACCCACACAGGTGTCTGCTCTTAATAGTTTCTTATGAGAAAATACATTTTAATAGATGATCCTAAATTGCCCTCTGAAAACTGTGTGTGAGTATAATTCTTTTTCTTTTCTTTTCTTTCCTTCTTTGTTCCTTTCCTTCTTTCCTTTTGAAAATTCTCACTTTTTTCATTTGGCTGGCCAGGGTGTTACTATTTTAAAATGGCAGACTTTAAAGGAAGTGAAATTGTTTTCCTCATAGCACATCCAGCCACATGGTAACCCACAGTGTGAAATGCTGAGGCGGAGAAAGCCAGCCAACGGTGGGCCAGTGATGAGTGAGAGGTCTTATGGAAAATAAGAGAGAAAAGAAGGCAGGTGTGGGATGGATCAGTTTCCTGGCTTTAAGGTGGTCCAGGGAGACTTGAAATTAATGGCCTTAGCTCCAGACTTTCCCAGAGCTTCACAGTAGAAGGACGTTAGGTCTAGCTGAAGATGGGCTGGGGAGGTAGGAACTAGGAACAGCTCATTGCAAATTGCTCTGGTGTTTTACGAGACACTAATTTGTCCATAGAGACAGTAATGATCATATCTTTTTGTTTTGTTTTGTTTTGTTTGAGACAGTGTCTCACTCTGTCACCCAGAGTGCAGGGACATGATAATGACTCACTGCAGCCTCAACCCTCCAGGCTCAATTGGTCCTCCTGCCTCAGCCTCCTGAGTAGCTGGGACTACAGACATGTACCACCAAACCTGGCTAACTCTTTAACATTTTTGGTAGAGACAGGGCCTTACTATGTTATCTAGACTGTTGAACTCCCGACCTCAGGCGACCCTCCTTCCTTGGCCTCCCAAAGTGCTGGGATTACAGGCATGAACTATTGCTACTAGCATTTGCTAGTAGGTTTATGTAATTTTAAAAAATTATCTTAATTAGCTCAATGATTCAGAGACTATTCTTATGTCACTTTTGAAAAACGAAGCAACTGAGAGGCTGAGACATTTGCCTCAGGTTGTACAGCTGGCAAGGAATGAAGTTAGGATGCAAACCCAAGTCTGCCCTACTTGAAAGCTCCAGTTCTCCCCCACTCTGCCTCACCAGAGGAGAAAGCTGAAAACTGCTGTTTTTCAGAAAGGTGGAGACGTCCTTTTCCCATGAGTAGCAGACACATAACTTCTCATCGGCGTATCTGCTGGACTAGTCCAGCAGCAAAGGAGCCAATGTTGTTGGAGCAAACAGAAGTGGCTATTCTGAGGAACCAGGGAGCGTGTTCCACCTTTGCAATCCAGCATAAGCATTGCTCAACCAAATGGGACAGAAACAAAGCTCTGCTAGGCCACGGCTTGGTGAAATGGGTCACGCAATTGATTTTCCAGCGCTGAGTTCAGGGAATGATAGTCTTCTGTGCGAAGTCCCAGCAAGCGCTAAGCCAGGAAGCATAGTAGTTAGGTTAACAGGCTCTGGAGTCATAGAGTGGAGCTTGTACACTGCTCTTCTACGTATTAAGAAGGTTGGCCTCTGTGAACTTCAATTTTCTCATCTATAAAATGGGGAGATAATATGTTATAGGATCGTGACGAAATGGGATGGAATGTTGAGTGCCTGGAATATAGAAAAGGTTCAGAAATAATATCTTTTTCACTTTTTTCCTGTTTCTCTCTTTGAAACTTATAATGCAAGCTCTATTTCATACAAAATATTAACATGAAAATCCACCCTGCCCCCTCATCTATCTATCAAGCAATGCACAT
Organism: Macaca nemestrina; assembly: GCF_043159975.1. Lineage (NCBI taxonomy): Eukaryota > Metazoa > Chordata > Mammalia > Primates > Cercopithecidae > Macaca > Macaca nemestrina. The sequence goes on along the minus strand of NC_092130.1, from coordinate 23,186,934 downwards.
TTATGGGGAACATGATGCTGACCCATTTGTAAACAACTTGTTTCTGGGTTGGGGTTTTGTACATAGCAGAGCAGCTCCCTCGCTGTGAGATCTATTGAAAGTCAGCCCTTGATACAAGGGTTTGTTAAAAAAAAAAAAAAAGAGAGAGAAAAAAAAGAAGGAAAGAAAGAAAGAAAAGAAGAAAAGAAAGGGGAAAAGAGAGAGAGAAAAACAGTAACATACAAAGAAAAAAGATATAAAAGCTGATTGCACAAGCTTACCCCTGTGCAAATTTGTAAGTATCAGCATCTTGAATTGTGTCTGACACGTGTCAGATGCTTGGGATGAAACATTAGACTATGAGGACGGCATATCTTTGAACATGGCCAAGAAAAGAGACAAGGGTAAGCAAGGTCCTGTGACTTTCGCCCCAAGTAATGCAGACAGAATAACAAGTAAGAATGAGAGCAGGTTGTACTTGGCCTCTCCCTTTCTCTGGTGGCTTTTGTGTGGTTTCTTTGGAAAGTTTTACCCTGGCATTTTTCAGAAATAGCACAGTTGTTTGGGATGATTATAGGCAATCACCCTTTCCCAGGGACTGAACTGTGTTGGGCTTAGTGACCGGCCACTCCCCAGGGACCAACTAGGAAGGACATAGCTGGTCCTGCTGTTTACCAAGTATTGGATCTTGTGAGATGCCAGAAGAACCAACCTCAGGGTCTTTGGAAAGACCGACCAGCCTGTCAGGATGGATTGTAGTGGTGGGGTCCCAAGCACTCATTTAGGAATGAGAGTGACGTTAATGGTGGAACATGAAATCCATCCCAATAGAAGAGCAAGCCCGAGAGCAAGCTCATCTGACAGACTGTTAAGGCACAGGCACAAAGGAGGCCATGTGAGTTGGGAGGAGAACTCCTCCTTGGAAATCTTGGAGTCTCGCTGTCCACTAACGTAACCACTAGCTACATGGGTCCACTGAGCACCTGAAGTATGGCAAGTGCAAATTGAGATATGCACAAAATACACAATTTCAAAGACTTAAGTACAAAAAAAAATATCGCATTAATTTTTTTGTGGATAACAATTTTTTTAATATACTATAACCAAGTAAGATTTTATTCTCACAAATGCAATGCTGGCTCACTATCCTAAAGTCAATTAAGATAATATACAACATTACTTGAATAAACGTCAAAAAGAAAATTTCAATAAACAAAGAAAAACATTTGACAAATCCAACACTCATTGTGATAAAACCCCCAGTACATTAATAGAAAAAAAGTTTTGAGTCTTGCAAAAAGTCATCTATGAAAACCTACAACTAACATTATACTTAATGGTGAAAGACTGAGTGCTTTATCTGTAAGTTTGGGAACAAGACATAAATTTCCACTTTTTTTTATTTTTTCTGGAGTCTTGCTCTGTCACCCAGGCTGGAGTACAGTGGCACAATCTTGACTCACTGCAACTTCCACCTCCTGGGTTCAAGCGATTCTCCTGCCTCAGCCTCCCGAGCAGCTAGGATTACAGGCGTGCACCACCATGCCCAGCTAAATTTTGTATTTTCTTAGAAACAAAATTTTACCATGTTAGCTAGGCTGGTCTCAAACTTCTGACTGCAAGTAATCCACCTGCCTCGACCTCCCAAAGTGCTGGGATTACAGCACTTTGGGATTAGCCACTGTGCCCAGCCAATTTCCACTTTTAACACTCTATTCAACACTGTTCTGCAAGTACTAGCCAGATAAATGATACTATAAAGCGAAATGAAATTCTCCAGATTGAGATAAAAAAGTAGAACTATTTTTCATGGCACACCACATAATTTTCCACACACACAAAAAAAAATTGTAAGGAATTTACTAAAAACCCACTAGAACTATTAAACAAATTCATCCATGTCAAAAGATACAAGGTCAATATACAAATTAATTTCTTTTAAACTTTTATTTTAGGTTCAGGGGTACACGTGCAGGTTTTTATATAGGTAAATTACATGTTGCAGGGGTTTGGTATACAGATTATTTCATCACCCAGGTAATAAGCATAGTACCAGTAGGCAGTTTTTCAATTCTCACCCTCCACCCTTGAGTAGGTGCTGGGGTCTGTGGTGCCCTTCTTTATACCCATATGTGCTCACTGTTTAGCTCCCACTTACAAGTGAGAACATGCAGTATTTGGTTTTCAATTCCTGTGTTAGTTCACTTGGGCTGATGGCTTCCAGCTTTACCCATGATGCTGCAAAGGACACAATCTCATACTTTTCTATGACTGCAGAATTTTCCATGGTGTATGTGTACCACATTTTCTTTTTCTTTTCGTTTCTTTTCTTTTTTTTTTTTTTTTTTTGAGACAGAGTCTTACTCTGTCACCCAGGCAGGAATGCAGTGGCACGATCTCAGCTCACCGCAAACTCTGCCTCCCAAATTCAAGTGATTCTTGTGCCTTGGCCACCCAAGTGCCTGAGATTACAGGTGTGCACCATCACGTCCAGCTAATTTTTATGTTTTTAGTAGAGATGGGGTTTCACCATGTTGCCCAGGCTGGTCTCACACCCCTGGCCTCAAGTGATCTGCAGCCGTGGCTTCCCAAAGTGCTGGGATTACAGATGTGAGCCACCACGTCTGGCCTCACGTTTCTTTATCCATTCTATTGTTAATGGGCATTAAGGTTAATTCTATATCTTTGCTATCGTGATTAGTGCTGTGATGAACATATGTGTATATGTGTCTTTATGGTAGAATAATGTATATTCCTTTGGGTATATGCCCAATAATAGGATTGCTGGGTCAAATGGTAATTCTGTTTTAAATTCTGTCAGAAATCACCTAACAATTTGAAATGATAATATTTTAGATATTGGGTTAAACAAAATATATTGTTAAAATTATTACTTGTTATGTTTTGCATTTTTGAATGTGCCTAGTAGAAAAAAAATGTAAGTTACATATATGGCTCATGTTACATTTCTATTGGACAATATCACTTTAGAACTTCACATAGAATTTTCATCCCTATTCACAATTCCAGTTAGTATTTGCCTCCACTGTCTGCCCTCATCACAATGCTGCTAGGCTGTTAACAAGCCAGACTTATCCAGTATTTTTCTACTCCATGATTTGGCCCTGGCTGCTTGCTCTACCTAGGATACTCACTCCCCTAGACCTTCTCCCACATGGCTCCTGTTCGACTTTTTGGTCTCTTCTTAAATGCCCTTTCTTTCTCCAGAGAAGTCTGTCTTGGCCACAGTTTGGTCACATCAACTGTTCTATTCTCTTTCCAGCACTTCTTTGTCTTGTCTGCCTTCCCGAGTATACTACGAGCTCTGTGAGAGTCTACTATGTTCGTCAGTTCATTTCCTGAACTCAGAATAGCACCTCACTCATAGCTGGCCCTCCATAAATATTTCCTGAATGGCTAAATTTACTAGCCTTAAATCTGGTTAAGATTGTTTAAACTGTGCTCCAATCTGACACCCTTTGTTTTGAGCTAATTAAGCTCCACTTAGGGCTAGCCACTGCTGGGCACTGGGTATATGGGAAGATGCCCTGGTCTCGGACCTTAGGGAGCTCAGGACAGTAGGTTCCAAAGACAAAAATGTCAGCAAATGGTGTTGTCATGTCACGTGCCATGAGCCTGTTGTTTTTATTTCACTATACGTGCTCTAAGGAAAGAACCCAACAGAAGTCAAAACACGGCAACCTCAAGCTCGGGCTGCCTGTTTACCAGTAGCTGCAGACAGTTCTTGAAAAGGCAGCTCTGCTGTGCTCTACTATTTGTGAAAAACAGGTTAACCATTCCAAAGAACTGTGATTATGGTCAGGACCAGAGCATGCATTCCTAACTCTAAATGAGAAGATAGTTTGAGCCCAAAGGGCACGTTTGCGGAGGCTTTTGCGGGAAGACAAGTCTTCTAATTTAGCATTAGACTACAAAAGCAAGTTCTAGACTGATAAGTAGAGTAAACACTCATTTTCCTTTATATATACTCTATAAAAGTTCAGGGAAAAAACAAATATACTCCAAATGATTAACCTTGGCTACCTCAGGGTTATGGGGAAGGTTGGGATAATAACACACTATAAATATTTTCTTCTCATGCCTCTACAGTATTTTGTTTTGTTTGTTTGCTTGTTTGAAACAGTGTCTTGCTCTGTCACCCAGGCTGGAGTTGATGCCACCAGCTCTATCACAGCTCACTGCAGCCTGGAACTTTGGGCCCAAGCGATTCTCCCACTTCACCCTCCCAAGTAGCTGGGACTACAGGCGCACACCACCAGGCTTGGCTAATTTATGTAATTTTTTGTATTGTCTCACTGTGTTGCCCAGGCTGCTCTCAAATTCCTGGGCTCAAATGACCTCCCACCTCAGCCTCTCAAAGATCTGGGATTGGCTGGGCATGTTGGCTCACGCCTGTAATCCCAACACTTTGGGAGGCTAAGGCGGGCAGATTGCCTGAGCTCAGGAGTTCCAAGCCACCCTGGGCGACATGGTGAAACCCCATCTCTACTAAAAGACAAAAAAAATTGGGGGCCGGCACGGTGGCTCACGCCTATAATCCCAGCACTTTGGGAGGCTGAGGTCGGTGGACCACGAGGTCAGGAGATACAGACCATACTGGCTAACACAGTGAAACCCCCTCTCTACTAAAAATACAAAAAATTAGCTGGGCGTGGTGGCAGGCATCTGTAGTCTCAGCTACTCAAGAGGCTGAGGCAGGAGAATCGCTTGAACCCGGGAGGCGGAGGTTGCAGTGAGCCGAGATCGCACCACCGCACTCCAGCCTGGCGACAGAGCAAGACTCTGTCTCAAAAAAAGAGAGAGAAAAAAAAAAGATCTGGGATTACAGGCGTCAGTCACCATACTGAGCCTCTATAGTGTTTTTATTCGTCACAATAAACATAAATAGATTTCTTACTTTCAAAAATGGATAAAGTTGTTTTTACTTAAAAAAGTAAAAACCAAACACCACAAAGCTTTCCTGTATTTGATAGGGTCTGCTTCTGGCATCTTGAATTTTTTTTATCTCAGTTGTGTTCCTCAGCTACTAAATCAAAGATCAGCTTCCGGGCTGAGGACCCAAAAACGGGAAGTAAAGACTGAATTCACTTCGGGAGAATTTGATGATGTAATGAGTCCCTGGATACTAACCAAGCCCCTTCATATAACACAAATCTCTTGCGGTAGTTAAGGCTTCCTTAACTTCTTTAATTGGGAAAGTACCCTTTATTGAGGGCACCTGTTATAAGCCAGTTAATTTGTTTACATCATCCCATTTTATTCTCCAATCAACTCTCAAAAGGTAAGTATTATCCCCACTTATCGGATGTAGAAACCAGGGTTCTGGGAAGTTTAATGAATTGCCCAAGGTCGCAGAGCTCCTATGATAAGAGGCAGAGACCTACTTTGAACATAGCTTTTCCAAACTTGTGCTCATTTCACCATCATTTGCTACCTCCTTTAAAAGAATAAGGTAGAATGGGGTTTGAGCCACAATCCTGAACACCATAGTTCCAGATATTGAAATCCAAAACATAAAAATTCCCAAAAATATAATTCTGGAAAAAATAATTCTAAAACTTTTTTAAAAGACATTTGCTTACATTTTAAAAGTGGATTTATTTGAGAAATGTATAAAGACATGACGAAATGCTTCATAGGCCACTGTGTGCGATAAAATAGGCAGTAATAATATACATTCTTTTGCAAACATAAACACTTAGGTATACTAAGGACAGTCACATGGGTATAACAGTTTTGAGCAGACAAAAAGGCTGCTCAAAACTTGAGCAGCTAAAGAAATAGCTGGTATTCAAGGGGAATGCCTTCAGCTTTTGCCCATTCAGTATGATGTTGGCTGTGGTTTGTCATAGACGGCTCTTATCATTTTGAGTTATGTTCCATTAATATCTAGTTTACTGAGAGTTTTAAACATGAAGGGATGTGGAATTTTATTGCAAGCCTTTTTTGTATCTATTGAGATAATCTTGGTTTTTGCCTTTATTTCTATTTATGTGATGAATTACATTTATTAATTTGCATATGTTGAACCAGTCTTGCATCCCTAAAGCCTACTTGATCATGGTGGATTAGCTTTTTTTTTTTTTTTTTTTTTTGAGTCAGTCTTGCTCTGTCACCCATGCTGGAGTGCAGTGTCATGATTTTGGCTAACTGCAACTTCTGTCCACCTCAGCCTCCCGAGAAGCTGGGACTAGAGGTTTGCACCACCATATCCAGTTAATCTTTGTAATTTTTTGTAGAAACAGAGTTTCACCATGTTGCCCAGGCTAGTCTCGAATTCCTGGGCTCAAGTGATCCGCCCTCCTTAGCCTCCCAAAGCGCTGGGATTACAGGCATGAGCCACCGCGCCTGGCTGGATTAGCTTTTTGATGTGCTGCTGGATTTGGTTTGCAAGTATTTTGTTGAGAATTTTTACTTCAATGTTCATCAATATTGGCCTGAAGTTTTCTTTTTTGTTGTATCTCTGCCAGGTTTTGGTATCAGGATGATGCTGGCCTCATAGAATAAGCTGTGGGGGAGACGCTTCTCCTCAATTTTTTGGAATGGTTTCGGTAGGAATTATATTGGCTCTTCTTTGTACATCTGGTAGAATTCGGCTGTGAATCCATCTGGTCCTGGGCTTTTTTTGGGTGGTAGGCTATTTATTACTGATTCAATTTTGGAGCTTGTTATGGATCTGTTCAGGGAATTAATTTCTTCCTGGTTCAGTCTTGGGAGGGTGTATGTTGTCCAGGAATGGATTCATTTCTTCTAGGTTTTCTAATATGTGTGCACAGAGGTGTTCATAGTAGTCTCTTTGATTATTTGTATTTCTGTGGGGTCAGTGGTAACATCCTCATTGTCATTTCTAGTTGTGTTTAATTGGATCTTCCCTCTTTTCTTCTTTACGAGTATAGCTAGTGGCCTATCTAGCCTATTAATTTTTTCAGAAAACCAACTCCTGGATTCATTGATCTTTTGCATGGTTTTTTGTGTCTCAATCTCCTTTGGTTCAGCTCTGATTTTGGTTGTTTCTTTTCCTGTATCTTAATTACGGAGGTTATTACACAACTGTATACATTTGTCAAAACTCTCTGAAATGTACATTGGTAAATTTTATTGTATGTAAATTATACTTTAATAAAATTGATTTTTAAAACAAAAAACTAATATGCAATATATTTCACCTTTAAATTTTAAAAAAAACAAATAGCTTATATAGCCAGGTCATCTGAAATACTACGATAGACAACCTAAGTCTTTTAATGAGATGGTTCAAAAACAGCAGAAGAAAAGTCTGTGCCAACTCTCAGAGAGAGACTAATTTGCCTTCAGTATTTGTTCTTTTTGGGTCCCTGGCTAATTCAATGGTGTCCACCAACACTGATAGCAGATCTCCCCCACCTCGTCCATTCTGATACACGTACTAATCTACTCTGTAAACACCCTCACAGACACACCCAAAATAATGCTTTATCAGGTATCTAGACACGTCTTTTTTTTTTTTTTTTTTTTTTTTTTTTTTTTTTTTTTTTTGAGACAGAATTTTACTCTTTTGCCTAGACTGGAGCAAAGTAGCACAATCTCAATTCACTACAACCTCCGCTTCCCAGGTTCAAGCAATTCTTCTGCCTCAGTCTCCAGAGTAGCTGGGATTAAGGCGCCTGCCACCACACCCAGCTAATGTTTGTATTTTTAGTAGAGGTGGGGTTTCACTAGGCTGCTCTTGAACTCCTGATCTCAGGTGATCTTCCCATGTTGGTCTCCCAAAGTGCTGGGATTACAGGTGTGAGCCACCATGTCCAGCTTTAGATACTCCTTAATCCAGTCAATTTGACACCTAAAATTAAGTCAACAAGTCCACTCCTCATCGATTTGGCACCCATACACATCTTAAACCACACGTAATTTCCAAATGAAGACAATAATAAAGCAGTAGTTCTGCCTAACATGATGCAACTAACATAATGAGGCTATCCTGCATACAACAGAAAATTCACTAATCGTGATTTTTGAGATTTTAGACGTTAGGGACTTAGACTTTAGGGATTTTTATCTTTCAGGATTTCAGCATTTGAGACTATGACATTCAGAATCGTGTCTTTTGGGATTGACTGGTAGTGGGTATAATGACGTATTTTGCAACTGGTTCCAGAGCTGAATTAAAGTCTATTCTCAATGGCAGCTCAATTCTAGACACCTGTGAAAGGCTTCTTCAATCCAAAAGCACTTTCCTAACTATCTTTCCTTGGAGTCTGATAGACCACCAATGGAATTTGTTCCACTGGGTAAGGCATCAAATCCCCTGAGATCCCTTCTCCAAGCACAAGGATCCTTAGAAATAGGTAACACGTAACATCATTATAAATCACAGATACCATCATGTGAATTAGTTATCAGGGAAATACAGCTAGCAAGTTTCCAAGACAATGAGACACAGGCCCAGTAATACTTGATGGGGAGGTTGGGGAGGACGTGGAGAAGAGGTAGTTGTAGAGCAGAGTCAGCAATGTCCTTTGGGAGTGTCATTGTGGAACTGCGGATAATTAAAGGACATGGAGAAGCCAGAGGCAGAAAAAAAAAAAAAAAAGGTGGCGCTAAGGGTATGCACCACAATCCAGGTCAGGCCCCAGCTCAATTACTATGCTAATATGGTCATGGATAGACATGGAGAAGAGAAAATTGTCACATATGTGTCCATGGATTTCTCTACGCATCTCAGCTACGAGTTCTGCCGATGCTGCCATTTGTCACAAGGGCAGTGGGGTACATGACCCAGTGTCTCAATGAGTGGAAGCCTGTCACCAAGAAGAAGACTCTGAAGGCATGTTTTCCCAGCAGTCTGCTCAGAGTGTTTATCCCACACTTAGGGCCAAGAGGCAGTTTTGGATATTTGGTTTGGAGGGTTGGAATTTGTTAAAAACTCAGTGGATCTTATCTAGTAGTAGATTTCTGGAGCAATCTGGACAAAAATATTGTCTTCTCTCTTACATGAATGGGATGTGCTTGTCTCCCCACAGAAGAAGCGCACGCTGAAGGGGTCCATTGAGCTGTCCCGAATCAAATGTGTCGAGATTGTGAAAAGTGACATCAGCATCCCATGCCACTATAAATACCCGTTTCAGGTAAGTCCATCAGGTGGGTAGTTCCCCATTTCCTGGACCGCGGTCAAAATCCTCAGTCACGTCCAGGTGCAGTGGCTCACGCCTGTAATCCCAGCACTTTGGGAGGCCGAGGCAGGCAAATCACGAGGTCAGGAGTTCGAGACCAGCCTGGCCAACATGGTGAAACCCCGTCTCTACTAAAAACACAAAGCTAATGTTTGTATTAGCGTCCTGGTGGGTGCCTGTTATCCCAGCTAGTCGGGAGGCTGAGACAGGAGAATCATTTGAACCCTGGAGGCAGTGGTTGCAGTGAGCTGAGATCGCGCCATTCACGCCAGCCTGGGTAACAGAGTGAGACTCCATCAAAAAAAACAAAACAAAACAAAAGGCCTCAGTCACTGTGAGAGAGGGTGGACAGGGATGACTCTCTACTCCAAGGTTAGAACTTAGACAAATCCCATTAGGAAACATATGTGTTCCTTCAATCAATGACATTTATTTGTTAATTCTTTCACTTACTGAACACACATTAAGCACAAAATCTTAAAAAGGTGGTTATTCCTCATACCCCTTTCCCTCATGTCTTCTCTTCCTCAAGGGAAGGCCTAATTAGTGAGGAAAGAAATAAAGCTGCTATCGGGGCCCCAAACCTAACGTGCTTTAAGTGCAGTTTACTCATGATTTGAAGCAACATATTGCAATTGCTGGGTATGAATTGCTTGGAGATTCTGAGGCACAAAGATTCAGATTTTATAATCTGAGGATTATCTGGAAATGCACTGTCTAGTACAGTAGCCACTAGCCACACAAGCATGTTCACATTTAAATGCATTAAATGATATTAAAAATTCTGCTTCTTAGTCACACTGGGCACATTTCACATGTTCAATAGCCGGATGGCTGGCAGCTACTATACTGAAAAAGCACTGGCTATAGAATGCTCCTATCACTGCGGAAAGTTCTTTTTTTTTTTGAGACAGAGTCTCACTCTGTTGCCCAGACTGGAGTGCAGTGGCGCAATCCTGGCTCACTGTAACCTCTGCCTCCCCAGTTCAAGTGATTCTCCTGCCTCAGCCTCCTGAGTAGCTGGGACTATGGGCACGTGCCACCACGCCCGGCTAATTTTTGTGTTTTTAGCAGAGGTGGGGTTTCACCATTTTGGTCAGACTGGTCTCAAACTCCTGATCTCGTGATCGACCCGCCTCAGCCTCCCAAAATTCTACTGAACAGAGTTAGTGGAGGGTATCTTTAAAGTCCTTACCTTATGTATGAATCTTGGCACTTCTAGCTTCAAAGGCATGGGTATCTCCTTGCACATTTCAGGGTACCATTCTTGCTTACCAACCTGAGGGATGAGTATATATTTAACGTGGCATAGAAAAGAACTTTTTTCCTACTGGAAAAGTGACCCTCATGAGTTGGAATTTTGAGGACTGAAAATAAAAGGAATAGCATGTATTTTTCAGTTGTTCAAAGTCCCAATGATAATGAGTGCCTAAAACAGTGGTGAAATATAAAGAAGACTGCAGTTTAGTTAAAGTATTATACCAATGACAGTCTCTTGGTTTTGAAGAATGTGCTGTGGTTATGTAAGATGTCATCAGTGGAGAAAAGTAGGTAAAAAGTACACAGGAACTCTGTACTATTTCTGGAACTTCTTGTGAATCTTAAACTATTTCAAAATAAGAAGTTTTCAAAACTCTCATTACACATTCGCCATATAACATCTTTCTCTTTCATGTGCCAGAAATATTTTTTTTAATCACTAAAAACTTAAGATGAGAAATAAATGTGCTTTCTAGTCAAGAGGAGAACTTTCTCCTGCTGTTTTAGTTAGTGATTGCTCTCTTGGGGCATGGAATCTGAGACAAGCAGCCGAAACTGCTTACCCTGTGTTTTCGTAGCACCCAAACATCTGGATGAAAAGGATACTGGCCCCCTAATTACCCAAATGTTTGCCTATGTGACGATAAACACCCGAGACCCCACTCTCAGCTCAGTAGGTCTGCTGTCAGTCAACTATCTCCATGCACACTGCTCACCTTGGACTCTGTGTGTGTCTCCAGGTCATGCATGACAACTACCTCCTGTATGTGTTTGCTCCAGATCGTGAGAGCCGGCAGCGCTGGGTGCTGGCCCTTAAAGAAGGTAATTAAACTCCTTTGCCGTTGAATCACTGACACCCTTGATCCTATAGTAGGGTTGGGTTCCACAATAGAATAGACTGTAGTGTGAGAGCAGCTGATGGCTGGTTTCCCTTTTGAGGTTAGTGGAAGTTTCCACGGTTTCATTCCGGGCCCAGGAGGCAATAACTGGTATCATTCAGGGCTGACCAAATCCAGCCTGCTGTCTGTTCTTGTCAGGCTCTGAGCAACATTTGTATATAACTCATTTCAAATAGTTAAATAAGTACCTACATAAGACCCTTGATTTTGTCTCATGGTCGGTAAAACCTAAAATCTTTACTGTCTGGCCTTTTAAGAACAAGTTTGCCAACTCCTCGTATAGTATGAAGAAGCAGAGCATAGGCCCTAGTGTGAAATGACCTGGGTTTAAATCCCAGTCTGTCACTTGCTATGTACACTTGGGTGAGTTCCTTAATTGCCTGTGCTTCAGTTTCCCATTTATTTAAAAGGGAGAAAAGGAAGGGATAACAGCACCTGCCTTTGGAGCTGATGTGAGCAAAGTCCTGGGAACTAGGTTGGCCCATAGACAGCACGCAATAAATATCAGCTAGCTTTCAAGCGTTTCAGACCATTGGTAAGGGTATTTCTTAAGCCTTACCTTCCTGACGGCACAGTTAGAGGCAGTAGTGTTTAAGCACATGGGATGTGGAGCCAGGCATGAAGGTGAAAATCCCAGCTCTGCCAATGATTAGCATGTGACCCTGGGTAAATTCCTTGACCTTCGTGTGTCTCTGTAAATTTTGACTAAAAACAGTCATGGAGCTGTTGTGAGAACTGAATGATTGAGGACTTAGGACAATACCCATCCCAAAGAAAGCACTCGATCAATGTTACCATTATTGTTCTTTAGCCTGAAGCACTGGATGTGTCAGAAGATCTGGATTCAAATACTAATCTGCCTCTATGAAACTATGAGGACTAAGGATAAGCAAACTATTTGTTATCTCTGAAGTTGCAATTCCTCTATCTGAAAAAAAACGAGAATAGAAATACAAGGTGTATCTTATCCCAAGGTTGTTGTGAGCCTCAAATGAGTTATGAGCAGACAAGTGCTGGGTAAATGGGAAAGGGCTCACAGTTCTAACAGTCATGGGACATAGAGCAAACACAAAAGTAAGAAGTAATCAAAATGGGCTGGCTGCAGTGGCTAACACCTGTAATCCCAGCACTTTGGGAGGCCAAGGTGGGAGGATCACTTGAACTCAGGAGTTCAATGCTACGATGAGCCATGCTCATGCCACTGCACTTCAGCCCGGGTAACATAGTGAGATCTCATCTCTACTAAAAATAAAAACATTAGCCAGGCATGGTGGCACAGGCCTGTGCTCTGAGCTACCCGGGAGGCTGAGGTGGGAGAATCATCTGAGCCTGGGAGGTCAAGGCTGCAGTGAGCCAAGTGAGCCGAGCCTGGGTAACCAGCAAGACCCTGGTCTTACCCCACCAAAAAAAGGAAGAAAAAAAAGTAATCAAAAGGGCCTCAGCTATGATCATTGGCTTTTTGCCCTCTGTGAAGGGATTTCATACACAGGATGTTAAAATTGGAAGGAACATTAGAGATTAGCTATCTAGTTCTGTGGTTTGTTTATTTATTTATTCAAGGAGACAATGTATTAGTCCATTTTCACACTGCTGTAAAGATATGCCCAAGAGTGGGTAATGTATAATGAAAAGAGGTTTAATTGACTCACAGTTCTGTATGGCTGAGAGGCCTCAGGAAACTTACAATCATGGTGGAAGGTAAAGGGGAGGCAGTCACCTTATTCACAAGGTGGCAGGAGAGAGAATGACAGAAGGAGGAACTTGCCCAATACTTATAAAATCATCAGGTCTCATGAGAACTCACTTACTATCACAAGAACAACATGGGGGAAAATATCCCCATGATCCAGTTACCACCACCTGGTCTCTCCCTCAACACGTAGGAATTATGGAGATTACAATTCAAGATGAGATTTGGGTGGGAACACAGAGCCAAACTATATCAGACAGGGTCTCACTCTGTTACCCATGCTGGAGTGCAGTGGCATGAGCATGGCTCATTGCAGCCTCGACCTATTGGGCTCAAGTGATCCTCCCACCTCAGCCTCCTGAGAAGCTGGGACTACAGGTGTGTGACACCATGCCCAGCTAACTTTTTTCTTTTCTTTTTCTTTTTGGTAGAGAAGGGGTCTCACTATATTGCCTAGGCTAATCTCCAGCTTAAGAGATCCTCTTGCCTTGGCCTCCCAAAGAACTGGGATTACAAGCATAAGCTACTACACCCAACACTGTTCTGTGCCTTATGTATGTATTTGTTTCAGTAGCAGAGCCCCCCTTTTTCCCCAACCAAAATCTTACTTCAAAGCCACAAACCTACAAGGGAAAAAACCAAAGTTGCTGTGGTTAAAGGTAGGAGAGTTGGAGGGATGGTGATTCCACCTTCTCAACCTTCTCATTACCCTTAAAGGCACTTTTGTAGAGCCCAGTGTTTAACAACCTCATTGGCTCAGATGAGGGTTTGCCCAACCTAAGAACACACAACTAATGCAAGGCAGAGCCGGATGTGAGCCTAGATGTGCTGATGCCTAAATGTAACATGAACTACCCCAGTAAATAGCACAGTGCATTTATGTGCTCAGGTCAACCCATGCTTCTGAATGGTCTGGACAATACTCATTCAGGCTCACTTAGCCAGGTCTAAACTCGAGATGGTATAAAATTGGTAGCCCTTGATAGACTGACCTGGAAATAACTCTTCTGTTGGTGCCAACCTATTTCAGAAACGAGGAATAATAATAGTCTGGTGCCTAAATATCATCCTAATTTCTGGATGGATGGGAAGTGGAGGTGCTGTTCTCAGCTGGAGAAGCTTGCAGCAGGCTGTGCCCAATATGATCCAACCAAGAACGGTAAGAGACTGGGAATTCCCTCTATTCTGTGAAATGACCATAGAAAGGTAAAAGCTTTTGGCCTTCAGTCATTGAGGGTATCAGGAATGGAATGCAAAATTCTACATTTTCAGAATTTTCCAAGAGGAATCGTCTGTGTTTTCTACCAGTCTGTTGGTGCTTCCATCTCAAAGCTGATGTCTTTATAGCTCCTGACCACTTAAAGTGTGTTCTTTGGACCAGCAGCATCAACATCTCCTAGGAGCTAGTTAGAAATGCAAATGATCTGGCCCCACTCATGACCTACTAGATCAGAATTTTCATTTTAACAAGATCCCAGGAGACGTATGTGCACAGTACAGTTTGAGGAACCCTGCTATAACCTGCATTTGAATGGCATGGTCTATTTAAGTCTTAAATTACAGAGGCAGCCTTAAGAGATATAAAATATTTATTTCTCACAGTGGCATCATATCACACATATATTTAATTATACAAATTCAACTCTATAGCCTTAAAGGTGAGAGGAACTTTTTTTTTCTTTTACTTTTTACTCTGTGGTTTCTCCTTGCCTCCTCTTCAAACTTGCCCTTGACCTCCACAATCTCAGAAAGGAGAAGGCCACAGTCTAAATGCAAAGTGAAAACAAAAAAAGCTATTTCTTTGCCTTTGACATTAAAGGCTCAGGTCCGGGGGACTGGGCTGCAACGGGATTTTAGTAATGACTTTCGAACCTTAACCTCCAGTTGTGTACAACTCCACTCGAATGCATTTCACATTCATTATGCTCTTGTTCCTCTCAACCATCTGGGGTAGATGGTGTCATGTTAAGGGAATGGGCTGCCTTGAGCAATTCAGTATGCTCCAGGTCACACTGCTGGAAGTGCTCTGCAAATTCCATTGTTGCATAGGAATGATGGACCGTGTGGATTGTTCTCCTTCCATGTTCCTCTCTTCTCAACCTCTTTTGCCATAGTTTCTCCTTCTCATTTATCATTTCCTTTTGTGCACTAAAACTTAATACTGAAAATTGGCAACCCAAGGCGGATGTAACACATGGCTTGGTTTTCTGTGGCTTCCTGATTCATAGCCCCTCTCATTACCACTTTAAAAACCACCACTTTTCACCCTGCGTCTTGGGGAAAAAAGCCCTTCAACGTAATCCATCCCTGGGCCCAGAAGAATAATACTTAATAAGTTTTAGAAATTGGTAAATATTCAAGTGATCCTCCACATTAGTCCTGTGACCATATTCATGTGGGCCAATATTTAATAAAAAAGAAATGGAAAATTTTCTATGGATGGGATCCACCGTAATAACAGAACGGCATGGGCTTACCTCAGTGAGTGAAAGCCCTTTCCAAAGTCAGGGATCTGGTCTCCAAACTTCTGCCAATGCCTTGCTCTGGGCCCTCAGATGAGTGACTTGGCCATCAAGGGGCCCCAGTGTCCTCATCTCAAAAATAGCAAGGAGTTCTGAGGGGCTTAGGATGAAATAATATCTAAGCCCCTTTCCAGTTCTGAAATTCTTTGACTCAGTATTTCCATTCTGTAGTTTGCACCATGCATGCCGCAGCTATTCCTCTTTGGGGCGCACAGTATTTCCCTCCTCCAAGTGATACACATGTGACTAAGGTGCTAGGAACATCTGAATGACTCACCAGAACTCCAGTGCAGGAGGGCTGGTCATGCTGAGCTGCTCCCCACGTGAAACCAGGGCCTGAGCACTTTTGGGGTCCTGCTGTGGGTGTCGTGCAGTCACTCTGCTAATGGTTTTGCTTTTGCATTGCAACCCATTGCTGTCTCCCCCTTGAACATCTCCTCACTCTACCTTCTTCTGATTTGGTTAAATAACTTCGTGGATCCGAGTTTTACACAGTTGAGACTAGAGTTTTCAAGAAACACACTGTGCTGTGAATACAGCTCATGGTCACCTCCCTGGGTGAAGGCTCACAGGATTCCTGGTACCGAGCACATTGCCAGTGCGGGTCTATGAGCACTGGGCTTTGGATAACCCCTCTGAGCCTCTAAGTGCATTTCCTCACCTGCAAAATGGGGAAAATTATAATAGGTAGCTACGTGTAAGGCTGGGAGATTCAATGGTGTTGTGGAAAGCAGTACAGCTGCCAACATATACAGAGTTCTCGATAAATGGTAATTGTGTCTACTTGTCTTCCTTATTGGTGGTTGAAAGAATCTAAGGCCGAGATATAGCCTCAGAACTTGTGTGTGTTTGGGAAGCAGCAGACTCGGTTGAGTAAAAACAGACCCAGCCACACCCAACCCATAGTAACACCCATGTCTTCAACCAGAACTGGCCCTGATCTCTCCACATACCAACCCCACACAGATGGAAAGGAAGGAAGGGAAAAGCAAGGCCAGAGGAAGAAGAAAGAGACACCAGTCATAGAATATCCAGGGATGGAAGTGGCCAAGGCTCACAGCTAGTATTGGTGAAGTCAGAGTTAGAACACCAATCTCCCAGCTCCAAGTTGAGTTCTAAATGGGAGCCATGCTTCCTATTATAGGGGTTTTCCTTCTTCTCTGGTCATCGCATACCCAGGTCACTACCCCAGCCTACTGTTTCTTGCCAAGTCTGCACGGGGCTGGGCTCCAGTGTCAATGTGTGACTCTCCTCTACTGTATCCCTGATGTGGGCTGTCCAACTTCAAGTCAACCTCCTACAGAAATGAGGAACTCATCACCTACCTATGCAGCCCATTCTTTTCTCATCTCTCGTTATTAAGGATGTCTTTGTATTAGCCTGAAGCCTGTGCAGTGCCTCCCGTACCACAGAGAGCCCCAGACACAGCCACACACCTTTGATTCATTGAGTCCAGGAATGGCCTTTGCAGAGCTACAAAGGAGAAATAGTGAGAGACGAGTATGAAGAAATGAGAGGAAGGAGGGCAAGAGAAAGAGAGAGAAGAGAAGAGAAAGGAGGAAAGAGAGAAGAGAGAGGAGAGCTAAACAGAGGGAGACATGGAAACAGAGATAAGCAGAAAGACAAAGACAGAGAGATGCTGGGTTGGTATAGTTTGAAAGAAGCAGAAATAACACATATTCAGATGCCTTAAGGCAACTAAAAGTGGATTCCAGCCCACTCAAAAAGCAGCACAATGACCTCCCACCTTAGCCACCCCCTCCTCAAGCTCACAACTGAGTCAGGAAGCTAGTGAGTCACTGTCCCCCTGAGTCACCAATTCCCACTCCTGAGTTTAGCAGGTGGCAGAGACATTCCCAGAAGTCTCTATGCCTACAGGGAAGGGTGCAAGTCTAACCCCACTGTCAGGCTTTTCCTGGGAATACAGAGAGACAGGGTCCCTGAATATGGACTTCTGGAAGCTTCTGGTGTCTACTAGAAAAGGGAATCCGAAACCAGCAGGCCCAAGGAGATAAAAGACAGCTTCTGACAAAGCCAAGTCGGGTTTCACTGTGTCTTATTGCTCCTTCTGGCCCCCTTTCTTCTGTTGTTTTCCCTGGGCCCTTTTTCTCAGAAAAGCCCCCTGGCTGCTCACTTCCGGTTGGGTCCATTGGTTTTCATGCTCATTTTTTCTTTTCCTGTTTTTCTCTTTTCAGCTTCAAAGAAGCCTCTTCCTCCTACTCCTGAAGACAACAGGGTGAGTGAGAGCCCTAGCTCTGGGTGCAGGTCGGCCCACAAGCTACCTGATTGGCATGTTCCTATTTCATGTTCCCCTCTGCCCATATTTTTCAAACCCTGGATGCATGCAGCAGGCTGTCACGATTCAGCGGAACTCAACACATTGGGTATTTTTGGGCTTCAACTGACTTGGGGGTCTGTCCCCTTAAAGAACCATTCAGCTGCTAAATCTCCATGTCACTTTATTTATTCAACAAATACTGATATCAAATTGGGTGGCCATTCACCTGACCACTTTGGAGTATAGTAGCAGCGCACTCTCTATAAAAGTGTGGCTGGCATGGTGGCTCACACTTGTAATCCCAGCACTTTGGGAGGCCAAAGTGGGAGAATCGCTTGAGCCCAGGAGTTCGAGACCAGCCTGGACAACAAAGTGAGACCCCCATCTCTAGAAAAAAATTTTAAAAATTAGCTGGTGTGGTGGTGCACGCCTGTGGTCCCAGCTACTCAGCAGGCTGAGGTAGGAGGATCACTTGCGCCCAGGAGGTCAAGACTGCAGTGAGCCATGACTGTGTGCCACTGCACTTCAACCCATGTGATAGAGCAAGACCCTGTCTCCAGAAAAAAAAAAAAAAAAAAGGTGCATACTCACTCTATGCAAGCATTTTGGAGACATACATTTGTTGGTATTTTATATTTTTCAAAGCACTTCAACCCCTTTATCATCTATTTTAAAACTTACTGTCTGTTCTATCCACTTCAGAGGGTTTTAGTTTTATTCTCATTGTAAAGCTTGGGAAATCAAATCCCAAGGGAGGTCTTAAGGCTTTTCCAAGGCCATTTAGCAACTTAGTAGGATGCAAGGTTTCTGGCGTGGTGGTCTTTAACTCGAGTGGTGGTTCTCAAAGTATAGCCCATGGACCAGAAGCATCTGTATCACCTGGGAGCATGTTAGAAATACAAATTCTTAGACCCCACCCCGAGACCTGCTGTGTCCACAACGCTGGGGGAGGAGCCCCGGAATCTGCATTTTAATAAGCCTCCTCACTGATCTATAATACACTGACTTACAAGTCTTAGATAGCACAGTACCTACTCTAGGGCAGCTTATTTGGTTAAGGAGATGAAAAAAAAAAAGAGAGAGATGAGAGAAAGGATCATGACCTTTAGGTAGGGGATATGGCCCTGACCTTATGATAATATTAACACCAATATCCACTTTTTTTTTTTTTTGAGATGGAATCCTGCTCTTGTCACCCAGGCTGGAGTGCAATGGCACAGTCTCGGCTCACTGCAACCTCCACCTCCCAGGTTCAAACAATTCTCCTGCCTCAGCCTCCCGAGTAGCTGGGATTACAGGCGCTCACCATCACGCCCAGCTAATTTTTGTATTTTTAATAGAGACGGAGTTTTAGCATTGTTGGCCAGGCAGGTCTTGAGCTCCTGACCTCAGGCGATCAACCCACCTCGACCTCCCAAAGTGCTGGAATTACAGGCGTGAGCCACTGTACCCGACCAATACCCACATTTGAGTACTCGCTCTTCATTCCAGAGCAAATTCTTTAACCAGAGTTTACTGATTCCGTTTCCTCATGCTTCTTCCTGAAGAATGAGCTCTGTCTTTTTTCCCTTCAGCCAACATAGTGACATTTCAAAACTGGCAGCGTCCCCATAAAGGAAGCTCTAAATCCTCAAAGCTCCAGCCTGGTGTTTAGATCTGTCATCAGCCTACTCCCTCACAACAGAAAAGAAACTGAAACTGTAGCAGAGAATGAGCTCTCTCTCCTTTTCTTTCACTGACCTTCTGAAGACTATTTCACCATCCCCCTTGAAGGCCTGATTCGGAATCCTACTGCCCTCCCTTGCAGATGGTTCCCTCAACAGTCCCGCCTAAACCCACACCTCTCATCTTAAGCCAGGCTGCTCTGTGTCTTTGTTTTTGGTATCAATGAAGGTGAAAGCCAGAATACACTGTTGATCCTTCTCTCCCTGCACTCTGCCATTTGGCTTTTCAGCCTTCTTGGAGGAGTATCGTGGATACTGTTTTGAGTGTTCTGACCACAAGGGTTTTGGAATCATTGTTCTAGTTTCAACCGCATGTCTAAATCCGATGCAACGATTCTCTTATCTGAGCCACTTGGAGTCATTTCTCTCCTCACCTTCTCGTTCTGCTCCCCGAGTGGTAATGACATCTCGGATTGTCATACAGAGAAACTATGTTTTTAACCTAGTCTGAGCCAACAGGTCTCATGCTCTATGTGAGAAACACTGTGAGCAGGGCCAGTCCTCCGGGGTCGGGGGATGGCTATTTTGTTCAAGATGGAGAATATCCATGGTCAGAGTGAAGGACAATCCCAGGCCTCTCTTGCCTATGGATACAAACAAGGTCGTATTTCACATTGAAGTCCAAATTCCAATTCCTCTTGGCCCCCTGCATGCATGGGAACTCAACTCTTCCTCTTACAGTCCCTCCCAGTCAACCCAGGGCTTGCTGAGGGGCCACTAGAATGTGTCTGCATGTGTCCTTTTTCGCTGGCTGCCTACTATGGCACCCTATCCCTGCCACTGCTACCTGGACTCCCTGTGAGGGCCCCTCAGCCCAGTGGATCTCTTCCCACCTGGGACCAGCAGAGGTCCTGGGGGGTCAGGTTATGCTGAGGCCTGTAGCAGAGTGGCCAGGAGACAGGATCCTCATTCCCTTCGTGCCTCACCACATCATGGAGGCTCCCAAACAATCCTTCCTGAGCCCACAGACTCAGTTTCTCCAAATGCCATCCCTTGATTTTCTCACTCAAATAATGGTTCCCAACCTTATCAAACTCAATACTGCCTTTTAATGATGGATATTTTGTAAGGCTCCTTTTGTTATCCTGAAAAAAATTCATAAATAATGTAACATATGAATACATATTTTTTTTAATTAAAGTACTTAATTAATTTTTGTTGTTGTTGTTTTGAGACAGGGCCTCACTCTGTTGCCCATGCTGGAGTGCAGTGGTGCAATCATAGCTCACTGCACCTTCTGTCTCTTGGGTCCAAGCCATCCTCCCTCCTCAGACTCCGCAGCTGCTGGGGCTACAGACATGTGCCACCACACCTGGCTAACTTTTGTATTACACATACTTTTTAAAAAAAATCAATAAATGTTCTAACTGTAATACTTAGAAGGAAGGAAAAATAATATATATAACAAAATTTCCATTTCAAAAATAAATAAATAAAAATTAAAAAAATAAAATAAAGTATGTGTTTCTTTATAAATATTGGGGCATGACTGCACTGGAAGACAGAATGAAATAGTCATTTTCTTGCACCTGTAGGTAGGATCCCGTTGGATTTGACATCTCAAATGCAACTGATAAAAATTGTGGCATTGGGACTCAACTACAGCGTTACCCCTGTGATATAATTTTCCAAAATGATGAACAACTCTTGGTAAACTTCTGAACCAAAGTATAGTCTTCCCTCAAAGTACAAGGTAGTTGCATTCTTGGGAAATCCAGTATTTTGGATAGGGTACGGATAGGATCTAGGCTCAGGATGTTCTTATATAATTATTGTATAAGCTGGTTTCTCATCACGTGAATGTTTACAAGGATATTCGAAAGTTGTATGGAATGTGGGACTCTACAGAGCATTTCGCATTCTTGACCATCACCCATTAAAGGCCTATAGCATACCTCAAACTTTGTGATATTCAAAATAATCCCCATATTCCAAGCTTGCATGATTGTTAGAAAAAAAAAATACATGTCCAGTGTGCCTCCTGCAGAAAGGTACCATCATAATTTGAGGACCATGCTCTGATCTTTCTCTTCACAGATATTAACCAATGAGTTGACCTACAGTGGGATGAATGCCATAGCTCTCCTTCATCTTCTTCAAGCATCCTTGAACACTATTCCTCCCTCCATGAGCTCTTACAGCAAGAGCCTCAGGATATCCACTCTTTTCTGTAGCATCCCATTTACAGATCCTCACAAGCTCCACAAATATCTAGATTTCCAATTCCAATCTGCAGCCGGGCACAGTGGCTCATGCCTGTACTCCCAGGACTTTGGGAGGCCAAGGCAGGAGGGTCACTTGAGCCCAGGAGTTTGAGACCAGCCTGGGCAACATAGTGAGATCTTGTCTCTATTTAAAAAAAAAAAAAAATCCGATCTGGGCTCAGTTGAGATAACATACTACATCAGTATGATGAGACTTTTTTTTCAGCTCCAGTATTTTTATGCCACCAAATGCTTCAATGTACTCAGAGAACTTGTGACTTCCTAACACTAAATCACATTCTAGTGAGGAACTCAATCTTTCCGCACATTTACTCTCACAAAGTCTGCTAACCCATAGTAGGCATGCCCATCCTGAACTCTGGCAACTGTGTGCTTTGTGGTCTTTTCTTCATGTCCTCAATATGTAATCCTAAGAAAGGGACTGAGGAACAGAGACATCAGCAATAGAGCCCATTGGGGAAGGAAGGGAGACAGGTGCTAGAGTAGAGAGAGTCTTAGGGCTAATTCAAGTGGTAGATTGGCCAGGTCCATTTCTCTTATCTGGGCCTCAGTTTCCTCATCCTAAATGAAAAAGTGTATTAAATGATCTGTTAGAGGAATTCCAGCTCCAATAACCTATGATTCTGTAGATCTGGATAAACCCACAAATCATATCAGTAAAGCACAAACTGAAAGATTTCATGTTGACTATATCTCCTTTGCCAAGGGCATGATGCATCCGGCAGAGAGGCTGCCGCATATAACATAGTGCGGATAAAGAAACCAGCAGACTTTTGTGAAAATCATGTGGCTGCTTGGAATTCACTGTGGTCAGAATTTACCTCATAGAATGAGCAATGTGATTAATTCCAAGCACTGATGTCTTTTTTGCCATGTTCAGTGCCGTAACTCTAACTCATAAAGAAAGTCAACCAGAGGAAGGCAGATTGTCTCCCCAGACACCCCGATGAAAGGAGGCATTTTCTCTCCTTTTTTATGTCTTTGCTTGGTTTTGTTGTCTCTCTTCCCCAGCGACCACTTTGGGAACCTGAAGAAACTGTGGTCATTGCCTTGTATGACTACCAAACCAATGATCCTCAGGAACTCGCACTGCGGCGCAATGAAGAGTACTGCCTGCTGGACAGTTCTGAGATTCACTGGTGGAGAGTCCAGGACAGGAATGGGTAAGGCATCTTTGTGGCTGCTGTCCCTCTGTTTGAGGTGTGGTGCGAACAAATAAAATACCAGGATGATTTGTCCTATCTCCCGCAGCGTGACCGCAGCACTGAGGTGGGAGAGGAGAGCAGAGGCAGGAGGAAGAGGGAGGAAGAGGAAGTAGTTGAGGCTCGTTTTTCCTCTTCTCAAGAAGTGACTCTGAGGCAGTCACTTGCTATGCTTGCTCCCTGCACCCCATCTCACGCACTCCAGACCCAAACTCATCTCAAAAAAACCCTGGATTTTTCCACTAACATCTACAATTTGAGAGCTTGGCAATTTATTCTGTAAAGTGTTATTGTTCTTGAGTGTTAAGTGAGGCTGAAGGTACATCCCATTAGGAAGCACTTATTTTTGGTGGAAAGAAAAGGTGTGTGTAGAGATGGTACAGATTGATAATTATGTTAGGATGCATCAGAAAGAAGATACTAAAGATTTAGTTACAACCGCAGTCATTGAACTAGCCATCCACTTGACTCAGGGAGAAAATAAGATTGTACAAATACCACTTTCCCACTATGCAACTTTTGAATGAAAAAAATACCGAGCATGAGATTCACACTGCCTTTTAAGGGTTTTTTTTTTCTCTTAATATATCAGATGTATTAACCCATGTTCTGGAATATTTTCCAGAATATGAGTTCAATGGTTGCATCAATCCAGCCATAAATGTACTCTAAATTAGCAAATTCCCTTGTTGAACACTTACGTGATCTCCAATATTTTGCAAATATTAACAACACTGCAACGAACATCTTTGTATCTTAATATTAAGGGTTTAAATGTTTTCAAAGTATGAGGTTATTATTAATTTTAAAATATAAAAAAGAAAACTGTCATTGCAACATATGGATCATTTATGTCAACATTTTACTTAACTAACAGTAGAGAGAAATAGACATAAAAAATAAGCCACCCTCCATTTGCCCCCGCATCAAGTCCAAAAGTAATCACTATTCGGCTAGGCACGGTGGCTCATGCCTCTAATCCCAGCAGTTTGGGAGGCCAAGGTGAGTGGATCACTTGAGGCCAATAGTTTGAGACCAGCCTGGCCAATGTGGTAAAACCCTGTCTCTACTAAAAACACAAAAATTAGCCAGGTGTGGTGGTGCACGCCTGTAATCCCAGCTACTCCACTGGCTGAAGCATGGAAATCACTTGAACCCAAGAGGGAGAGGTTGCAGTGGGTCGAGATGGTGCCACTTCACTCCAGCCTGAGTGACAGAGCAAGACTCTGTCTCAAAAAAAAAAAAAAAAATGCATTCTTTTTTCGCTTGTACCAAGTTGATCCATTCTGTTCTGCATCTTACTTTTAATTTTTAATGATATTAATACACATTGAAGATCTTTTCATACCACTACATGCAAATCTACCTCATTTTTTAAATAGTTGCATAGGCCGGGCGCAGTGGCTCACGCCTGTAATCCCAACACTTTGGGAGGCCAAGGCAGGCTGATTACCTGACGTCAGGAGTTCGAGACCAACCTGGCCAACACGGTGAAACCCCATCTCTACTAAAAATACAAAAAATTAGCTGGGTGTGGTGGCAGGAGCCTGTGATTCCAGCTACTCGGGAGGGTGAGGCAGGAGAATTGCTTGAACCTGGGAGGTGGAGGTTGCAGTGAGCCAAGATCGCACCACTGCACTCCAGCCTGGGCAACAGAGCAAGAATCCATCTCAAAAAAATAATAATAATAATTGCACAATATTAGAATGTATGATTATAAGTGTTTAAATAACCCTCTATGGTGGGACATTTAGTTGCCAGTTTATTTGTTTCCTCTGCTGTTTCAAACAAGGCTTTAATGAAGATCTTGTATTCATGTATCTTGGCCATCTTTGGAATATATATATATATATATATATTATATATATATATATATATTATATATATATATATGTATATATAACATTACTTTTCTTTTCTTTCTTTTTTTTTTTTTTTTTTTTGAGACAGGGTCTTGCTCTATCAACCAGGTTGGAGTGCAGTGGCACTCTCACAGTTCACTGCAGCCTTGACGTCTCAGGCTCCAGTGATCCTCCCACCTCAGACCCCTGCGTGGTTGAGACTGTAGGCACACACCACCATGCCCAGATAATTTTTAAATTTTTTGTAGAAGTGGAGTCTTATTGTGTTGCCCGGACTTGTCTCAAACCACTGTATTCAAGCAATTCTCCTTATTTGGTCTCCCAAAGTAGTTGGGATTACAGGCGTGAGCCACCAGGCCTGGCCTATATGTCACATTTCTAACTGTGCAACAGTTGAGTCAGAGTATGTGACATCTTAATTTTGCCATGTAATTTCCTCACAAAGCTTGCCAAATTTACATTCCTGCTAATGGAGTTATGGAAGTGCCAAGACTGGGTATCATTGAACTTTTTTAAAAAAGCCAATCTGATGGGTTAAAAAAAACAAAAGAGGGGCACAAATATCTTTAAGGATAAGGCTTTACCTTTTACATACACCAAGGTGCTTCCTCTTTAGGTAGGCTTATCAACCCCATTGCAGGGGCAGAAAAGACAGAAGTGAGATTTTCAAGGTGCTTCCTCTTTAGGTAGGCTTATCAACCCCATTGCAGGGGGAGGAAAGACAGAAGTGAGATAGGGTAAAAGGTGATGAGATTCAGAACAATGGTTTGAGAGGCAGTGTAGTTTGCTAGCTAAGAACAGACTCCAACTCCCCTCACCTGGAACCTCCCTCTTTAGTTGATTCATGAAGACAATTAAGGCTGGTCACATCACCTTCTCTTTGTCCATTATAGAGAGGCCCATATCTGAAATAGGTTCAAGGCTGTCTACAGGGTCTACAAACACTAAAGGGACTTAGAAATTCATTAGTTCAATCAACTGACTTTATTTAGCACATCTAATGTGCCAGGAAATTTCTTCTAGGTCTTACTTCCCCAAATGATAGTTAAACCCTTCATTGGTGAGCTGTGGAAAGGCTTAACGATGCACTTCAAAGGGCATCAAAGAGGACACCCCAGCAGCCAGTCAGCATTATGGAATTTCCCCAGTTTGCTTTGTGATAGTGTGGTATAGTGGAAAGTACACAAGATGGGGAGACAGAGGACTCGGACTTTATCAGCTACTCTTGTCATATGTAGCTGAGGATTCACAGATGACCATGTCATATGTGTGACCATGTCATTCACAGATGACCAAGTCACTTTTCCGCTGTGAATCCATTTCCTGAACTGTAAAATGCAGATGATAATGTCAGCTTTGTCTATATCACAGTGTTGAGAAAATCGATGAGATGATGGAAGTGAAAGAGCTTTGGGAAGTCTACACATCCACATACAAGTATGAGAGTTATCATTTGTGTAGATGGCCCAGCTTTGGGTGGCATATTCTATTGAAAAGCAAAATATTACTTGATCCATTAATATAATTCGAAAAGTATAGTATGGCAACACCAGACGTAGTTAAGGGGATTACAAGAGTGATACAGAAGGGATGGCAAATTTCAGAATAAGCTAACTTTCTTCAGTCGGAATGGCTGCCTTGAGCACTGTGCGAAGGATGATTCTGAGGGCAGATGTCCAATTCTGCAAAGAAACTATGCCGTGATTGCTTAGCAACGTCTGCCAGAGGAGTAAAATATAAGATAATCATCCTGTATTTGGCATCGCCAGTCTTGATTTCTTCACTCTTCACAACTCTGTGCACCGATTACACATTTCCCATAAACAGAATCACTAGATTGAAAATTGGCCTTATTATAAGAAAATTAGAACATGTTATGGAATAAAGAGCAATAAACTATCAGGCATCTTTTTTTGTTTTGTTTTGTTTTGTTTTGTTTTGTTCTTTTTGTCTTTTTGAGACAGAGTCTTGCTCTGTGACCCAGGCCAGGGTGCAGTGGCATGATCTCAGCTCATGGCAACCTCCATACCACTGCCCCCACCCGCCACCACCCAGGTTAAATGAGTCTCATGCCTCAGCCTCCCAAGCAGCTGAGACTACAGGTGCATGCCACCACACCCGGCTAATTTTTATATATTTTCTAGAGACAGCGTTTCACCATGTTGCCCAGGTTGGTCTCAAACTCCTGAGCTCAAGTGATCCACCCCCCTCAGCCTCCCAGAGTACTAGGATTACAGGCGTGAGCCACTGCGCCCAGCCTATCAGTCATCTTTTTACATTGGCATAGTATGGAGTATCTACTTAAACTAGATTTTAAGTATAATCTAATTTAAGCCCTTCATTTGACACATATAAAGTCAGAGATCCAGAGAGCAGAAGGGATGCCATTTTCACCTTGTGGTATTAAATGAGATAATGAATGTGAAAGTG
Source organism: Macaca nemestrina (assembly GCF_043159975.1). Classification (NCBI taxonomy): domain Eukaryota; kingdom Metazoa; phylum Chordata; class Mammalia; order Primates; family Cercopithecidae; genus Macaca; species Macaca nemestrina. Next base: position 23,159,693 of record NC_092130.1, on the reverse strand, counting down.
CTTTGAAAACTACAAAGTTATACACAAATGTAAAGAAGTTTGATATTCTTATTTTGTTTATTATGTTTTTTGTTTATGCACAATTATTAATTCTTGCTCAAAAGAGACTCCCGATCCCCAAATCTAGCCTGGCTTTATCCTTTTTTCTTGTGTTTATACCATTCATATCTGAAGAAGCTCAATTAGGGAGGCCTTAAATTAAAAAGCTTACAATGCCAACTGGTAGTGTCTTTTAGAATCTGTGGTTGGAAAGTCATCTTTTATATTTTAATTATTTTGGCTTCCTGACTATAAAATGATAGTACTAAGGTGGAAAAAAATGTTGATTATCACACAAAAATGTTTCCTTATAGAAAATAGAGAATGAATATTAATCTTTTTTTCCAGTAGAGGAAATTTCACAATGAGGAGAGCAGCAAACAGAACTTTTTAAGTAAAATCGCCACTTCTTTTCTATTATGTTTCATATTTTAGTAGTGAAATCAACCTGCCTTTAACAGACAGCAAGTTGCTGTTAGTTTTACCAGTTCCTTTTTTTTTTTTTTTTGAGATAAAGTCTTGCTCTGTTGCCCAGGCTGGAGTGCAGTGGCATGATCTCAGCTTACTGCAACCTCCGCCTCCTGGGTTCAAGCTATTCTTCTGCCTCAGCCTCCCGAATAGCTGTGACTACAGGCATGCACCACCATGCCCGGCTAATTTTTTTTTTTTTTTTTTTTTTGTAGTTTTAGTAGAGACAGGGTTTCACCATATTGGCCAGACTGGTCTCGAACTCCTGACCCTGTGATCCACTTGCCTCCAAAAGTGCTGGGATTACAGGCGTGAGCCACCGCCCCTGGCCTACCAATTATTTTATTCTAAATTTTAAAATGTCTTATCGCAAATGTCAAATAATATGATATTTCCCAATCTTTAAATGACTTTTAATGGATTAAACCTATAAAACGATGTAAAACTTAGTTCTATGTAGGTCTAAACACTAATTTTCCTTTTAACAGGCATGAAGGATATGTACCAAGCAGTTATCTGGTGGAAAAATCTCCAAATAATCTGGAAACCTATGAGTAAGATATTTTATTTGTTTTTGGAAAATACAGTCCTAAGGAATCCTCCCTAGGTTAGGAATAAATTATTGGTTGACTGTAAAAATACCAGATGATCTCTATTGCAATAGTAATGTTCACACATACCACCCAGCTCTTAATTCCGAAATAACACTTTCCACTAAAAAGAACCAGGACTTTCTGAAGAAAAGTCTTGGGGTAGGGATAGAACAAAAAAGAACTTAGAACATCTTTTTGTGCCAGAAAGTAAAGAAGTACTTAAAAATAAGTTTTTAATTTTTATTTTTACTTTTTGAGACAGGGTCTTGCTGGCGCCCAGGCTGGAGTGCAGTAGTGTGATCTCGGCCCATTGCAACCTCAACCTACCGGGCTCAAGCACTCCTCAGCCTCCCGAGTAGCTGGGACTGTAGGCACATGCCACCTTGTCCAGCTAATCTGTAAATTTTTTGTAGAGACAGAATCTCGCTAGGTTGTCCAGGCTGGTCCTGAACTTTTGGGCTCTAGTGATGCTCCCGCTCTGGCCTCCCAAACTACTGGGATCACAGGTGTGAACTGCTGTGCCCAGCCAAAAAGATGTGGGCATGTCAAATGAGCACAGAAGTTGGCTTTAACGGGCTCCATTTGATGAAATCTGGGACAATTTGAGTATCAAAATAAATAAGAGTATTAAAATAAGTAATAGACTAGAAACCATTGAATAATATAAGAATCTGTAATAAATAGGCTGATAGATAAATAAAGAAGTAAATAAATAAAAAGGAAAGGGTTTTTTCTTATAGCAGAATGCCAACTAATGAATGATAAAGTTTAAAAATCATCATTTTGTAACCCAGAGTATCAACTGATTCAGGCAAGAATCCTCGATGAAGGTCACCACTAGCAGATTAAAGTTTGATGAGCTATGGGATATTTACATAGTCTCAAAGTATTTCCTCACAAATCACTTGTAATTACAAAGTGGAGGTAACTAGTAGGCCCATCTTAAACAATCAATCCAAATGCACATAAATAATGGAGCAAAAAGCTATCTTGTGTCTTCTTATGTGATGCACTGAGAAGGGCACACATCACTTCTGTGATATTCCTGCTCAAAGAATGCACAACATGAATTTACTCATGAGGATATATTCATAAGGATATATTAGACAAATCCAAATTAGGGAATGTTCTCTAAAATTAATGTCTTGTGCTCTTCAAAAAAAAAATCATTAATATCATGAAAGACACAACAGGCTGAGAAGCTGGTCCACATTAAAAAAGACAAAAGAGGCCAGGCGCAGTGGCCCACGCCTGTAATCCCAACACTTTGGGAGGCCGAGACAAGTGGATCACCTGAGGTCAGGAATGAGACCAGCCTGATCAACATGGTGAAACTAAAAATATTCTACTAAGTGTAATACCAGTTTGAAAGTTTAGCAAATATCTCTACTAAAAATACAAAATTAGCCAGGCATGGTGGCGCATACCTGTAATCCCATATACTGGGGGGGCTGAGGCAGGAGAATCGCTTGAACCCAGGAGGCGGAGGTTGCTGTGAGCCAAGATTGCGCCATTGCACTCCAGCCTGGGCAACAAGAGCAAAACTCCATCTAAAAAAAGAGAGAGAGAGAGAGAGAAAAAAAAAAAAAAAAGACTAAAGAGACATGGTAACTAAATACAGTGGTGATCCTGGGCTGGATCTTGAACCATACAAAAAATATTTTTTGTTATAATATACGTTATTGGGACAACCCATAAGATTTGAATGAGATCTGCAGTTAAGTACTAGTATTATGTAGATCTTAAATCTCATGATTTTGGTAATTGTACTGTGGCTAGATAAGGGTATACTCTGTGTCTTAGGAAATAGACACGGAAGTACTTAGGAGTAAAAGTCAATTCTCAAATAGTTCAGAAGAAAAGTCAATCTATGTCTAAAGGGAATAGTAAAGCAAATGTATAAAATATCAACAATTGGCTCACCTGGGTGATGTGTAGATGAGGGTTCTTTTACACTATTTTACAGCTTTTCCGTAAGTTTGAAATTATTTAAAAATTTTTAAAAATTAATTACTCACTAAATATAAGATACCAGGCCTAAAGAATAATGCTAATGAGGACACCTATTAACACAATACGGTTCTTAATTCAAATGTGGTCGAGTTATTTGTTGCTGAAATTCTAGCAGATTCTTTAGTGAAGAACCATCATTTTCTGTAGTCTCTCAACCTGGTTTGTTTTGGTCAAGTATGTGTGAGTAGCCCTTCCCTCAGTGAACAGAAGAGTCGTCAGTTCTAAGAATTTTTGAGCTGACATAAAACATATAGGATATATGCTTAAATAAAATAACAAAATTATAGGCAATACCTTTGAAGAAAAAACAATAAGCATTATTTCAAATGACCACTAAACTGTGTAGTTTTGTTTGTTCATCTTTGCTTTTAATCGAATCTCTTTGCTTATGATCAAAGGAGCAAACTCAAAATTCCAACAGGATAAGCAATAGGAAATGGTGATGCCTGGAGCAAATAAAAAACGTCTATTCACCCACCTAAAAGTATTTTAAGCCATTTCAAAAATAAAACACTATACCATGCAAACAAAACAATCTAGTTATACTGTGCACTTTCAGTTTGCATTCTCCAGATTATCAATCTCAGCTGGAAAATAACATGACTTACAAGCAAACATGCAGATATTTAGTATATAACTGGATATATGAAAGATTCCAGTATGATAACTTTTTATTCGTGAACTTAGTGTTGTCTAGTTTCAGGTGAGATCTGCTTAAGTACTTAAATATGTACCACCTGATAACATAGTCATGGGTTGGTAAATTGAATGGATTCAGGTCTCCTGCCTTGGTTTGCAGTCATGACCTTGGGCAAGTTACCTCATCCTATTTGAGTTCTGATCCCTTCTCCATAAAATGAAGGCTCAGACAAGATGAAGGAAAGCAAATCATGGCTCTCTTGCTGGCATTCCCTTCCCGTGCACTGAAGTCAGGTAGATGTCACCCTTTGATAGTGAAACTATTTACCCACCATGCTGGTGACAACCTTTTCAATGCACAGCTCTAGGCAGCCACTACTATCGCTGGGGGCTTGTGTATGAGACGAAGCCTATATTTTCCCAATCCTCAATTAGATAATCTCTAAGAGCCCATGTTCGTGTAATGTATGTACTATTCTGTCTTATAATGTTCAAAAACCTCTAATGAATCCATGAATGCCTTTAATCATGGCTACTCTCAAATAGCCAAACAAGTTTGTTAAGTGGTATTTCTTCCCTACCCAGACCTTCTTTCCTCCTGGATTTATTAATTTTCAAAACTGATTATTAACCGAGGATCAGTCTGCCTCCTTTCACCTAAAAAGCAGCCAGAGAGGTTAGGATGTTGGCTCAAATATTGTTAACAACATAAAAAAAAAACCTTCATCCCTAAAAATCATTTATATTCTTCTTTACCATTTTATAGTTGTTTTTCACCAGACAACAAAATTATAAAAAGAATGCAATTACTTGGCAGAATGTCTGGAAGACCAGTCTTAAAGAGGAAAATACTACAGTTGTTTTAAAAGGATTTTTGCTAAACTTTCAAACTGGTATTACGTTTTTATAGCTGCACTAGCACCCTCCTCCTTACAACCAACTGCCTACTGACTTATGAAACGAAGAGGAAAATTAATGTTTTCTACAACTTTATTTTAGAAAATTTCCAACATATGCAAAAGTAGAGAGAATAATATAATGAATATCCACGTTCCCCAAACCCAGCATCAACAATGATCGATATTTTGCCAATTCTGTTTCATGTGTTTCTTTCCAATTAAACATTTTAATACCTGGAAATGAATCACGCATTTGCTTTTGAGTTTAAAGGCACTGGTAGAAACATATGTGTGCAGGCTTGTTAAATAAGTTAAATAAGTAAAATATACTTAAAATTTTGTTTAAAAATTTGTTTAAAGCACTGTCAGAAATAGAAAATGACCATATGATTTTCTAGCATTGTCTTTTATAACTAATGACACTTTAAAATATGTCATTGACATATGACTTTTATTTGCTTTCAGGTGGTACAATAAGAGTATCAGCCGAGATAAAGCTGAAAAACTTCTTTGGGACACAGTAAGTCTCCTTAACCTGTCTTTTGACATAAAACAAAATGAATTAGGTGCAGTGTCTCATGCCTGGAATCCCAGCGATTTGTCAAGTCAAGGTGGGAGGATCACTTGAGCCCAGGAATTCAAGGTTACAGTGAGCTGTGATTGTACCACTGTACTTCAGCCTGGGCAAGATCAAGAACCTGTCAAAAGAAGGGAGGAAGGGAGGAAGGAAGGAAGGAAGGGAGGGAGGGAAGGAGGTAGGGAGGGAGGGAGGGGAAGAAAGGGAAAAAGGAAAGAAAGAATTGTCTTGTTTTTTCAGCCTTGCTGTGTTTTATGCCCGTGCAGTGGATTGATAGGTTGGATTAACAATAGTTTTCGTGTCTGGTGAAAATATTCTGGGAATTTACAGGACTAGCAAACCACAGGATGAGAAACCTGGGCTTGGCATTGGCATGCAGACATCACCACAGCTGCAGCAGTCTTTATGAGTGGTGATGGCTGGCCATGGAGTGCCATCAGGGCTGGTCTGCCATGCCTTCTTCTCGGTGTAGGTCAGAGGTGCTTGTGACTCTGATTCAGCCTGGCTGGGCTGTGAGTCCAGATGGAACACAGCACTTGTTTTAATAGTTATTCTTTAAAGCCATGCATAGCAGGACTGATTTTACTCAGGGATGTCAAGATTAAGGGAGAAAGGGAAGAGAAAAGTAGAAAACACGGTATGGTGGGGGCAGGTACTGGGCTCTAGTTCCTTAAGTCATCAACTCAGTGTGTGACTTTGGGGACCTCTCTTCTTCCTTCTGGGCCTCAGTTTATCAATGAGTAGAAGGGGAGCTTTGGATTAAATCAGGGATGGCAATTCCCCAGCCCTTATCCTGCCACTATCTGCTCCTTGTCCTGTGACCAACACAGTTAACCATAGTCCATGGCATTGGGACTCTTGGGAAACAAGACAAATGCTGAAAAAAGAGCAAGCAAATCATCTAAAATAAACTGAGGTAAACTCCAGAGGAGTTGGGAAAGATTCCATGAAGGAAAAGAAGTTGAGCTGAGTCCTTACTGAACTCTGGTCTCTCCTTGGCTCTACACCAACTCAGTACTTGTTTCCTGTGGATTCCCTCCAAAAAAATACAGAATTGTTTTTTTGAATTTTTTAGAATTGCTGGGAAATGTTCAAAAGTACAGATTCCCAGGTCCCACTCCAGATCCACAGAATCAGAGTCTCCAGCATGAGTTCCTGGGAATCTGTACTTTCTCAAGTTAAATTTACAATGCAAATGTGGCCAGCTCAAACCTGGCACCGCCAGTCTATGTTAATGGATAACAAAGTAGAACTTGATTAATATGAGCTAATTGAGTGGAGTTCAAAATTAATTAAAACTCTGAATTACACTGTGTTTAAACAAGTGTAGTTTTGTTATATTAAATCACACATCAGTTAATGTTGTCTGAGGAGCACTTCAAACAGCCCACATTAATAATTTCCTAGAGATGATTCCTGTATTACAGCAGTTCTTGTGAGGTACTAAGTCCATTTTGCTTGCTCTGGCAGTTGAAACATTCCTCCTTATTGATATATATGAATGTGGAGGAGAGTTTTTTGTTTTGTTTGTTTGCTTGTTTATTTATTTATTTTGAGACAGAGTCTTGCTCTGTCACTCAGGCTGGAGTGTAGTGGCCTGATCTTGGCTCACCGCAACCTCCGCTGCCTGGGTTCAAGTGATTCTCCTGCCTCAGTCTCCTAAGTAGTTGGGATTACAGGCACATGCCACCACACCCAACTCGTTGTTGTATTTTTGCTAGAGACGGGGTGTCGCCCTGTTGGCCAGACTGGTCTTGAACTCCTGACCTCAGGTGATCCACCCGCCTTGGCCTCCCAAAGTGCTGGTATTACAGGCATGAGCCACCATGCCCAGACTCCTTACTAATATTGTGAGCTACTTTACCAAATTCTTTTCTCCTCCGTAGGTAAATATGAGGGCAAACTTCAAACTTAGCCCAGATTCTGGATATAATTGAAGGGCATTTTCTTGCTATTTTTCACTGTTTTTGTATGCTGTTTTTGAAACAATAGCTGTATTATTTCTAGGTGTATTTAGAGTCTTTTTATCTAATAAGTATAGGACCTTTAAGAGAGGAATTGCTGCATAGTATTCCATGGTGCATATGTGCCACGTTTTCTTTGTCCAGTCTATCACTGATGGGCATTTGGGTTGGTAAAAGGATGGGTTCATGTCCTTTGCAGGGACATGAATGAAGCTGGAAACCATCATTCTCAGCAAACTAACACAGGAACAGAAAACCAAACACCGCATGTTCTCACTCATAAGTGAGAGTTGACAATGAGAACACATGGACACAGGGAAGGGAACATTACACACCGGGGTCTGTCGGTGGGTGGGGGGCTTGGGGAGAGATAGCATTAGGAGAAATACCTAATGTAGATGACGGGTTGATGGGTGCAGCAAACCGCCATGGCACATGTATATCTATGTAACAAACCTGCACGTTCTACACATGTACCCCAGAACTTAAAGTATAATAATAATAAAAGAGATGAATTGATTCATTACACCTTTTTATGAACTAAAACTCCTGGTATACTGCCTCATACATATTTTGCCACTACACTATAAACGCTTTATCTTGTTCCTGCTGTACCTAGGCACCCAAAAGTGTATCTAGCCCCTTGTAGTTGTTCAATAAATACTTGTTGAATGAATGAACGAATACATTGAATGCTTAATAAATGTTTTTAAACTAACAACTCCGCTTAAGGGGGACCTGGGTGATCATAAACATCACTGCAGGAGCTTTTTAAAAATACAAATTGCTGGACTCCAGGCCTATCCAATCAAAACCTCTAGAGGTGGCACCCAAGTTATTCTGAAACTTATCCATGTTTGGGAGCCACTAAAAAGCACCTCCTAATGTGCTGTATCCGTTCTTCCAATGTTGCCTCCTCCAAGAACTCTCTCCTGCCTTCCCTCGCCCTAGCTATGGAAAATGGGTTTTCTTGCCTTTGAACCCTTATAGGTCAAATGTTATTATTAGTATTATTACTTCTCCAGTGGCTCTGTTCTCACTCTGCCTCCAATCTCAGCAGCTTCTCTTCTGTCTTTACCCATCTAGGTAGATGGTGAATTCCTTGGAATTGGGTACTCTGTAATTCACTGAGAACACCTTACAACATCTCACACATGGGGTGACCTGAAGTTCAGACATTATAAACTGTCATTGAAGACTCAATGTTGACTTAATAATTGGTTTGGGCCGGGCGCGGTGGCTCAAGCCTGTAATCCCAGCACTTTGGGAGGCCGAGACGGGCGGATCACGAGGTCAGGAGATCGAGACCATCCTGGCTAACACGGTGAAACCCCGTCTCTATTAAGAAATACAAAAAAAAAACTAGCCGGGCGAGGTGGCGGGCGCCTGTAGTCCCAGCTACTTGGGAGGCTGAGGCCGGAGAATGGCGTGAACCCAGGAGGCGGAGCTTGCAGTGAGCTGAGATCCGGCCACTGCACTCCAGCCTGGGTGACAGAGCGAGACTCCGTCTCAAAAAAAAAAAAAAAAAAAAAAAAAATAATTGGTTTGTTTCCAGAGAAGAAAAGCACCACCTCCAGAATGAAAGATGGCGGTACATCAGAGACACTGTTAAAATATAACACAGCGTAATGAGACTATGAATTATCAGTCCCTCTTTTCACAGTAACTTAACCTGTGTGTTGAGATTATCTTCTGAAAGGTCACTTTCAAATTATAAGAACAGAAAGCAAGAAAAATACTCCTAACATATCCAACATGTCTCAGATGGAGACTGACAATGGAATAATTACTTCCAATAAGTAGCATACCATAGCATGTGATAATAATGGCCAATAATAACCCTAATAGTCCTTGTCCTGGTATTGTACTCCAGGAGCAATTCTAGGCCCATTACCTTAATTCTCCCAACAACCTTCCAACGGTCATTTTACAGATGAGGAAACTGAAGCTTATACAGTTACTCATCTTTATAAGTTCCTTTTAAGGCCAGGCACAGTGACTCACACCTATAATCCCAGCACTTTGGGAGGGTGAGGCAGGTAGATCACTGGAGGTCATGAGTTCAAGACCAGCCTGGCCAACATAGTGAAACCTCATCTCTACTAAAAATACAAAAAATTAACCAGGCATGGTGGCAGGCACCTGTAGTCTCAGCTACTTGGGAGGTTGAGGCAAAACAATCGCTTGAACCCAGGAAGTGGAGGTTGCGGTGAGCTGAGATTGCGCAACTGCACTCCAGCCTGGGTGACGGAATGAGACTCCATCTCAAAAAAAAAAAAAAAAAAAAAAAAGAAAATTCGTTTTAAACCCAGAGATTCTAGAATTCAAACAATTAGCATGGGCTACTGTGTGAGTGCACAGGTGTGCACCCATAAGCAAACCATCTTTGTAGTTGTGGGATACAGGGATTTGCGTTGTTGTAGGTTCTATATACTTTGTTCCTTATGCTCCAAGTGTATGCCATCTGCACAAGGATCTTGTCTAACTCTGACCTTTACTTGGGGCCCTCACTATGTCTAAGTTAAGTGAATCATAATATTAGGCTTAATAAATGTTACCAGCGCAAATTTACAGCGGAGTAGGAACAGAGTGTTAGATATGAAGGACTTAAAATAGATTTCTCATTTTTTAATTTCCACCAAGAATGAATACAATGGTATGTCCATTTATTAGTGCTTATTTCGTCAGTGCTGGCAAAATTGTCAGGGTGGTGAAAGTTACATTCTCAGGGCACTCCCTTCTTCCCACCTCTCTCATGAAACCAGGAGCTTAATGTTTTTTCCTTCTGCCCTGCAGCAAATTCTCACTCTGGAAAGGGCCTAAGAAATATATTATCATTAAGAGAATCCTTATGCACTGTTGGTAGGAATGTTCATTAGTTCAGCCCCTGTGGAAAGCAGTTTGGTGATTTCTCAAAGAACTGAAAATAAAATTATTAGTCAACCCAGCAATCCTATTGCTGGGTATATACCCAATGGAGAATACATTATTCTACCTAAAAGACACCCGCACTCTTCATAACAGCAAAGACATGGAATCAACCTAGGTGCCTATCAACAGTGGATTGGATAAAGAAAATTTGGCACATGTACACCATGGGGTACTATGCAGCCCTAAAAAAGAACAAAATTGTGCATTTTGCAGCAACACAGATGCACCTGGAGGAATTATCCTAGGTGAATTAACACAGAAACGGAAAACCAAATACCACATGTTCTCACTTATAAGTGAGAGCTAAACAGACATCAAGATAGGAATAATAGACAGTGGGGACTCCAAAAGTGGAAAGGAAGGGAGAGTGACAAGGACTGAAAAACTACCTATTGGGTACTATGTTTGCTATCTAGCTAATGGGTTCAATAGAAGTCCAAATCTCAGCAATACGAAATATGTCCACGTAACAAACCTGCACACATACCCCCTGAATCTAAAAAAAAATGTAAAAGTTTTATATTCCCATTAAGACACTGATGAAGTTTTCAGGACAGTTTTGTGACTTTGTAGGGGAATGGAGAAGCAGCTTCTAACTTTCTTTGAAAGGAGGCATCTGGAGTAGTAAACCAAGCCTGGGCTTTGCTTGCATGCCAGAGTTCAAATCCCAATTCTGTCACTTTCTAGTTGTGGGTGGCGGGAATGCCACTTAAGCTCTCTGGCACTCAGTGTCGTTGGCAGTTAAGGATACCAATATCCAGACGGCAATACTGTGGTAAGAGTTGGAAAATATCTGTAAAGAGTCTGATCCATGCGGAGCTCTAAAAGGGCAGAGCTTATGTCTGTCTGTCTCCATTCATGGTTCATGTCAGCCCGAGAACAGTCTGGGATCCACGTCAGAGACCAAGGAATATCTACTGAAGGACAGGAGTAAATGAAACGGTAGCCATTCTTACTGAAATCTGCTCTATGCCAAGTGGGCCTACAGTATTTCCTCCTTCTCTGGGCAAGAAAGGGGAGCTGGAGGAATAAGCCTGGCTTCCTGAGATCACTAACCTTCTGTTCTTTCTAACCATTCCAGGGCAAAGAAGGAGCCTTCATGGTAAGAGATTCCAGGACTCCGGGAACATACACCGTGTCTGTTTTCACCAAGGCTGTTGTGAGGTATGGAGCTAACTCTGCTCAGCAAAGTGGGGAGAAACACTTTTGAAGTGTGTGAGCACTGGGGTACAGATGACAAAGTCAGACAGTGCAAGAGGTAGAGGCTCACTAGAAATGGTCTGTTTTCCCTCTTCACTCTGAGAAAACCAAGGCCATGGAGATGAAGGATAGAACTTAAGAGACTTAGAAAGTGACAGAGCTGGGGGTGGATGCCAGGTCCTCTTTCAATTAGCATCTCCGATTTTAGAGTTCTAAAGACATAAAATACTTGGCACTGTATTGGATGAGTATATAATTTAATACATAGAATAATAGAAGAGATATTTCTATCTGGAAGCAAAAATATATGAACTGCAGTTCTGGCTCTGCTCATAAAACTACCTACCGTTAACTGAATCTTTATTATGTGCCAGAAAATATGCAGACCATTTCCAATCCTAAGAAGCCCTGAAGGCAGGTATTACTATGCTCATTTCACACAGAAGAAACCGAGGTTCAGGAGCTGATGGTGCCTCCCTACAGCCGTGGGTCTGAACGGGCCAAGGCACCTCCAGCCTCCAGCCAATTGGACTGCAAGACCCTAGCTCCTTTTCTGCCCCTCTGGGCCTGTTTCTTCTCTGTAAAATGGTGTCTAAGAACCTATCTAGGGCTCAAATTCCCTTCTAATTAGAACATTAGTTAGAACTAAGCTGTTTGACAATGACCAAAGTGCAGTCGGAATTAAGAGAAAAGACAAATAATTTTTAAGGTGTCTTTGGAAAATTTTTTTGGAAGACTGAGACTGTGAGCAGGACGTGGAGCAAGGGCAGGTGGCAAAGAGGAAGGGCCTGATCCAGGGATGGGAGGGAACACAGGGGCTGTGCCTCTGCCATGGCTGGGAGACAGTAAGGAGGTGACCTGCAATCCCGCAGGTATGATGGCGAAGGGATGAAACATACAGTCTGTGTTGAGGCTCCCCACAACTACCCCCAGCTTCAGGAACTCACTAGGAGGCCTTACAGGACTAAGACTTATTGATATTTAATACAGCAAAGTGATACAAAGCAAACTCAGCAAAGGGAAAAGACACATGGGACAAAATCTAGAGGCCACAAAACACAAGCTTCCAAGAGTCCTCTCTCACTGGAGCCACACAGGATGTGCTTAACTCCTCCAGCAACAAGTCGTAACCACACGTGAGCACTGTCCACCAGGGGAACTCATCAGAGACTCCGTGCCCAAGGCTTTTATTGGAGGCTGTTTCCATAGACAGCCCCTGCCTAGCACATGCCAAAATTCCAGAGACCCAAAAGGAAAACTAGGGTTCACCATAAATCACACTGTTTCTAGCAAACAGTTTAGGCAAAGCTCACCACCCTTATCAGTTAGAGAAAGAGCCCTCCCGAAATCCCAGTTCCCCAACACCAGCCAAGGGCTAAGCGTGCAGGCAGGCCTTTCTAAGGAGAGTCGTCGGGCCTGTTAGGTTCATCCTGTGCAGCGTAAAGTCAAGTAAGTGTGAAGGGGTCATAGAGGCCTTCTGAACGTATGCTGGCAATCAGTTAAATTCACAGAACAGGCAAAGCAATCACATAACAAATATTTCCCTTCATTCATTTTGTGGCAGTGGAAGAACCATCACCAATCCATCACAACACTGCTGTCCACTGGGTCCAGACACAACCTCAGAGTCCTTTTAAACACAGTGCTGCAGCACCCAGGGCCAACCTGTCAACACTGACTTACAAGCTGAACAATATCTACCATCTTGTGAGAGGTTACAAGACAAAGATAATAAGAACTTAATACTAGTAGACTTTTTTGTCTCAACATTGCTTCTTAATAATCACTACATTTATGCTTCATTTGTTTAAGTGAGAACAACCCCTGTATAAAGCACTATCACATCAAGGAAACAAATGACAATCCTAAGCGATATTATGTGGCTGAAAAGTTTGTGTTCGATTCCATCCCTCTTCTCATCAACTATCACCAACATAATGGAGGAGGTAAGCTCTAAAGCAGGGGTGGACCAGGGCCGCCCAGCAGGAGGTGAGCAGCAGGTGAGCAAGCATTACTGCCTGACCGCCGCCTCCTGTCAGATCAGCTACATTAGATTCTCATAAGAGTGCAAACCCTATTGTGAACAGCACTTGTGGGATAGGTTGTGCATTCCTTATAAGAATCAAATGCCTGATGATCTGAGATGGAACAGTTTCATCCTGAAAGCAACCCCCTGCCACACCCATCCATAGACAAACTGTCTTCCACAAAGTCGGTCCCTGGTGCCAAAAAGGTTGGGGACTGCTGCTCTAGAGGACAAAGGCAAAAGGCACCTGGGTCAGGCTTTTTTGAATTGCTATCAAGGAATACCTGAGGCTGGGTAATTTATAAAGAAAAGAGGTTTAATTGGTCCATGGCTCTATAGGAAGCATGGTGCCGGCATCTTCTTGGCTTTTAGGGAGGCCTCAGGAAGCTTTCAGTCATGGTAGAAGACAAAAGGGGAGCAGGAGTATCACATGGCAGGAGCATGAGCGAGGAGGGAGAAGGTGCCACAGACATTTAAACAATCAGGTCTTGCATGAACTCAGAGTGATAACTCATTTCACAAGGACAGCACCAAGGCATTTGTGAGGGATCCTGCCCAATGACCCAAATACCTCCCATCCCACCAGGACCCACCTCCTTTCCTTTCTTTTCTTTTTTTTTTTTTTTTTTTTGAGACAGAGTTTTGCTCTGTAGCCCAGGCTGGAGTGCAGTGGTTCAATCTTGGCTCATTGCAACCTCCACCTCCCAGGTTCAAGTGACTCTCCTGCCTCAGCCTCCTGATTAGCTGGAATTACAGGCGTGTGCCACCACATCGGGCTAATTTTGGTATTTTTGGTAGGGACGGGGTTTCACCGCATTGGCCAGGCTGGTCTTGAACTCCTGACCTCAGGTAATCTGCCTGCCTCAGCCTCCCAAAGTGCTGGGATTACAGGTGTGAGCCACCATGCCCAGCCAGCGATTACATTTCAACATGAGATTTGGAGGGAACAAACATCCAAACGATATCAGCACCCACACAGGAGACTTAATGAAAACTGGCAAAAGCCCACCCTGGCTTCTTTTTGACCATAAATAATAAACAAAAATACAAAAATATGACAAATATTTAATTATATTATATATCTTCTATTAGCAAGTTATCTTACAGAAATCATGAAATTTTACCACCTGCCCATCTGTGCCTATGATGTTTTCAAGGAGGGTGCGATATCAATAATTAGGCTTTGGGATTTGTTTTCCAGAATAAAATTAGCTTTTGCATCTGAATATTATTATTGTTATTATTATTTGTAGTGATTTAAGTTAGATGGTTGCTACAGCAAAGCCCTAACCACTGCTTCTTGGCTTTTCAATCATCCCAGGCCTGGTGACTCGACTCCGGTATCCAGTGTGTTTTGGGAGGCAGAAAGCTCCAGTTACAGCAGGACTGAGATACGGTGAGCAGTACAATCAGGAATGTAAACTCATGTCCCTCAAGGTCTGGGGCAAATTCTGAATAAACTGGCCATGAGCCTACCTGTTCCCCAGACTACAAATCACCATTAAAACAAGTATATTATATATCTAGAGATGATGGCACTAATGAATATTTACATTGTGTGTAAGAGAAGTACATACATAAGCATATTTCTCTAGGTCAAACCAGTGGCCATTGGTTTTAGTGAAGAGTTCATTAATGAAGTGTTTATTAAGCACCTACTTTGTACAGAGCACTCTACTAAATGCTATTAGAAAAATATTAGAAAACCGTGCCTTAGCACTGTGTTTCCACCTATCTTCTAGAACTTTTATATCATCTAGTTGGCTGAGTAGCAGACTATTGCAAGAACTGCAAGCTGACAGCATCTGGAAGTATTTGTCTGCATAAGAGAGTGTTAAAATTCTTTGGAATGCCTTTAGGCGTGGCATGATCTCCAGTGCTGCAGCCCCTACTATGTTTTCTTGTCCTATGGAATTGCTTCACTCACTTGGGATTATCTGCTGGACTCTGAAGGCATATGGCTTTGCATAGCCTTGGCCCCAACTGTGCGCTGCCTGTGGATTAGGCAGAAGGCTGCCTAATTTTCATTTCTTATCTCCTAGGTTGGTGGTTCTCAAACTTCAGTGTGCATCAAAGTCTTCTAGAATGCTTATTAAAAATGTTGACTCCTAGTTCCTATCCAAACACTCACCAAAACACAATCCTTGATAGGGTCTAGGAGTCTGCTTTTTTTTTTTTGCTTTTTTTTTTTTCTGGCATGGTCTTGCTTTGTCACCCAGGCTGGAGATGCAGTGGCGTAATCACGGCTCACTGCTGCCTTGACCTCCTGGACTCAAGCGATCCTCCCACCTCAGCCTCCCAAGTAGCTGTGACTACAGACACACGCTACCATGCCTGGCTAATTTTTAAAAATTTTTTGTAGAGACAGGGTCTCACTATGTTGCCCTGGCTGGTCTTAAACTCCTGGGCTCAAGCAATCCTCTTGCCTCGGCCTCCCAGTGTTAGGATGACAGGCATGAGCCACTGTGCCCAGCCGAGTCTACATTTTAAACAAGCATGCTAGGTGATTTTGATACAGGTGGTCAGAGGGCAATACTTTGAGAACCACTGCCACGCATGGGCTTCTTTATCCCTAACCAGCACCATGTCCGGCACATAGTAGGTGCTCAATACTGCTTGCTGTTGAGTCTCTGCCTCAAAGCGGTGGAAATCTTGCTGTTTAGGTACCAGACCGAGCATTGGAAAAGGATAATGCTTCTTTGGCCTCCTTATGAAAATAAGGGTATTCTAATAAATGTAGAATCTTAATGTGTCCATGCTGGATGGGATCTCAGATATTATCTGGTCAGCCCACGCATTTGGTCGGTGAGGAAACTGAGCCTTGGAATCTCGTATTTGTTTGTTAAACTTTTCTTGAGAACCTCCCATGTGCCAGACACTGTGCTAGATTGTGCCTCTGCACAAACTGTCTTTGAATCTGTCTCTTTAACTGCCCCTCCGCCCCAGTAAGGCCTAATAGAGTTCTGCGTATATAGCAGATGCGCTTGATAGATGAACGAATGAAAGAATGATCAGCTCAAATGAAATTTACTTAGTGTGAAAAATGACAATAAAAACTTTAGAGTCAGACATAGAAAATGGTTGTGACGTTGCAAGAACCCTTTCTTTAATATTTTGATTAACATGGTTTCTTTAATATCTTGATTAATGCCACTCTCCTTCATCTTTCCATGTTACCTTCCCACACATATTTTCATAGTTTTCTAGCATATCCTATGTTATTAGGTGGGAAAAAAGATTATTTATTTGCCATCTTTGAATTATATTAACATAGGCTAAAATTCTAGATAGGGCTTTATAATCCCCTGGTATCCCAGTACCTTATATCTACCACTTGCTGACCCCAGGGAACTCTCTCTTTCTCTTCCAGGGAAATGGGTGATTGATCCCTCAGAGCTCACTTTTGTACAAGAGATTGGCAGTGGGCAGTTTGGGTTGGTGCATCTGGGCTACTGGCTCAACAAGGACAAGGTGGCTATCAAAACCATTCGGGAAGGGGCTATGTCAGAAGAAGACTTCATAGAGGAGGCTGAAGTCATGATGTGAGTGCTCGAAACAGGGATATGCAGAAACTCTGGGTGGAGGAACATCAGTTCCGTGTTCTTGAAATGCCATTCAAATGCCATAGAGTACTATCTCCCTGTGCAAGCTCCCGGCAGTGGCTTCCTATCGCACAGAGAATAAAATCGAACTCTTCACAGTGGTCTCCAAGGCCCACCATAATCTGATCATGCCTACCTCCCCCTTCTCAGCTCCTACCCATCTCTCCTCCGGTCCATGACATGCCAGCCACACTGGCCTCTGCTCATCTTCACACACACAGCTGACTCCTTGCCATTTGTCAGGTCTCAGCTCCAATGACATGTTTTTGTTTTGGGGAGGGAATGAATATTATTTTCATCCAAACCATAAATTAGACAAAATGACCATTGGCTATTTTGGTACCATAATATTTTCGGCATTTTGGGGAGGCTGAGTTTAGGCCATCTCACCCCTTGTCTTTTTCCTCCAGGAAACTGTCGCATCCCAAACTGGTCCAGCTGTATGGGGTGTGCCTGGAGCAGGCCCCCATCTGCCTGGTGTTTGAGTTCATGGAGCACGGCTGCCTGTCAGATTATCTACGCAGCCAGCGGGGACTTTTTGCAGCAGAGACCCTGCTGGGCATGTGTCTGGACGTGTGTGAGGGCATGGCCTACCTGGAAGAGGCATGTGTCATCCACAGAGACTTGGTATGAGCACGCAGGGTGAACACCCACAGGTCCAGGGTAAAGGGACAGGTCTCACTGAAATGACTGGGAATGCATTAATAAATAATACATCACAGACAATCTCCTTTCCTCTCTCAACTTCTCCCTTCCTTCACCTACTTTGGGTGGTCCTAGTGGAAAGTGCTGCATGAGGACTTACTTCTGGGCCCTAATCCCAGTTCAAAGTCTTTCACCTCCTGCATTTCAGTTTATATTCTTCCAAAATGGAGATCACTGCCACTCCTTCTTAACCTCCCTGTGACTCAGTTTCCTCCTGGTAAATTGAGGAAACTGAGTTTGTCTGAAGGTGTTATTCAAGGGTCTACCAGAATCACACTGGGGAAGCCCTTAAGCTCCTCTCAGAATCTCTGGTGGCTGGGACTCAGGAATATTCATTTTAACACATTCCCCATGTGATTTGTACGCACATTAGAATTTGAGACATACGGCCGGGCATGGTGGCTCATGCCTGTAATCCCAGCACTTTGGGAGGCCAAGGTGGGTGAATCACAAGGTCAGGAGTTCAAGACCAGCCTGGCAAACATGGTGAAACCCGATCTCTACTAAAAATACAAAAAAATTAGCTGAGCTTAGTGGCGGGCACCTGTAACCCTAGCTACTCGGGAGGCTGAGGCAGGAGAATTGCTTGAACCCAGGAGGCAGAGGTTGCAGTGAGCTGAGATCATGCCACTGCACTCCAGCCTGGGCAACAGAGTAAGACTCCATCTAAAAAAAAAATGGAGACACACTGGGGTGTTATCTCTAAGGGCTCTTTCAAAGCAACATTGTATAATACTAATTTGGGGTCAGATACTCTCCTTATTAAAGAATAGTTTTAAGAGGATTAACAACATCAAAACATTCTTAATCTAGTCAACTGGGAGACACTTTCTTCCTGTTATCCCTGATGTTAACATTTCCTATCACATCAGGTTGCATTAGAGCCTATCCTTGGTTAGACAACACCAAGGATTTCTAATTAGAACTCAAGAATGGAGATAAACTTACTCATCTTGATAGTGGATCTTACACATTCAACTTTCCAGTTAACTTCTAGCAGGCATTTGTGAGGCTTAATTAACATTTGTAAAGCTCCAGGATGCCCTTGTATGACAGCACTGCAGTAAAGCAAAGGACTGGGATTATAGGAGACTCCTTAACTACTGACGACCCATCAACAGTTTTCCTCTCCCCCTTTGTTTGCCTGTCTCCTCTCCAGGCTGCCCGAAATTGTTTGGTGGGAGAAAATCAAGTCATCAAGGTGTCCGACTTTGGGATGACAAGGTAAAAGAGGGAGGTGGTGCCAGTGAAGTCTCAGGAATGGGACTCAGGCCCCCGGAACATTCTGACCTTCTCCCTCCACTCTCTTCCCAGGTTTGTTCTTGATGATCAGTACACCAGTTCCACAGGCACCAAATTCCCGGTGAAGTGGGCATCCCCAGAAGTTTTCTCTTTCAGTCGCTATAGCAGCAAATCGGATGTGTGGTCATTTGGTGAGTGTCATGCTGGGCCCCGCCGCCCCAAGATCTGGGCTGCAGGCCAGCTGTTTCCTTTATCAAACGCGGACAACCTTACCCACACTGAACCCAGTATCGTATCATGAGGGTGTCCTACTGGAGGGTTGCGTAAGAAAGGCCCTGAAAACTATGAAAGGGCCTTCATTATTTTGTTTGTTTTTAGAGATATTGGACATGGTTGGGAGTTAACTAAAAGTGGAGACAGCGTTCTGGTGCCAGCTGCTGTGAAGTCAAAAGCTGGAGAAATCAAGAGATTCAAATATGAGCCCCTTGAAGGCAGGGACCATGTTTTGTCCAACATTACATTTCCATACTTATCTCTTAATAAGTATTAATATTTATTCATTCAACAACAATTAACTGAGGATCTATTCTATGCCAAGGGCTAATCTAGGTGCTGAGGATGCAATGGTTCATAGGACAGAAAAGACTTCTGTTCTTTTGGAACTAAATTTGAGACGGGAGGAGAGACAGAAAATCACAAAAGATCATAATAACCATCATAAACCATAACAATCATAAACAAGCTAAGGGATAGAAGATAAAGTCAAGCAATCATAAGTAGGTGCTAGGAATAAAATAAAACAGTAATGGGGCAGAGTGACTAGAATGGAGAGAGGGTCTGCTTTGAATAGGGTGGTGTGGGAGGTCCTTTCTCAGAAGGTAATTCTTTAGCAGAGACTTGAATGATAGGAGGGAGCTGTCACCATTTGAAGAGACAGGGAACAGTGTCCCTGATAGAGGGACCAGCAAGTACAAAATCTTGGTGCATCCAAAGAACAGGGGGTACTGACTTATTGGGAGAACAATAGACAATGAAGGTGGCAGGCCATGATAAAGAATTAGAATTTCTAAAAAGTGCAAAGGGCTATGAATGAATGAATGATGTTGGTATGGCAGGATGTACCAAATGTTCTTGCTGGATTTGTCATGTCACCTGAAGTCATAGTTTGTGCATACTAAAGTGTGCAACAAATATATACCAGAGAACCTCTTTGATTTGGATTGCAAGAAGAATTATAGTGTGTACAGAAACTACTTGAAGATTGATTTTTGCCATTCGGTATGAAGGAAGGGTTTGACAAGGTCTTACTAGTAGTAGAAACCAGGGGGAGGTTGGCTAGGTAAATCTTTTAGGAGAAGAATGAGTGTTAAAAATCTTCTCCAGCATTTTAGACTATCCATCTCTAGGAGCCAAGTGGTTTGTTAATTATGAGTCCTACCTGTTTCTTAAAACAGTCCCCTGTTCACCAAACCTAGCAGCCACTTTGTTAACCAGGTTTAAGTTACAGAATGGACCTGAAAGAAATTTACTAACAGCATTCTTGGATGACTCTCCTCTCCCCAGTGTATATAACTAGGAAGGTTGGGGCTGATGTACAGTCATCTCACTATGGGTGATGAAACTGATCACACTGCACCAAGCAAGGGCCCCACAATGAGACATTTGGAGCAATGGCCACTTTAGCACATTCACCTTCTGACTCTGAATGGGGTTTATTCAGCCAAAGGGTATCAGCCTGGGAATTTCCTGCAGCATCTTACCATTAGAGGGTTGGGCTGAAATTCGTCCCTGCCTAGAATATGTTATTTGAAGAGAGTCCAGAAATGAGGTTGATGGATGGATGCAGAATAGAAAGAGGTCAATGAAAAAAAAGTGTGAAAAAACTGGGGGTACCAGCCTAAGCAACAGAAACCTGGATGAGCTGAAAGCTCCATGCCTGCATCAACCCATTTGACTTTGTCCTATGTTTTAAGTTTTTTTGCCCTCATTAACAGTGTGCTTTTCAGAACAAGTCAACCTCTTTGTACTTCACTCAATTTTTTTTACCTATACATATCTCATCTATGCATCTATGTATTAAAGAAATCATTCTGAAGCCATGTTTTAGCAGCAGCACATTTTCAAATAAATTTTCACTAAAAATTATGGTGTCTTGGAGTGATAAGCATTCTTATTTAGGGTCAGGTTCTGAATTTCCAACTCCCGAGGCACCTCTGAGTAACACTAGAGATTCTGATCACTGGATCTGGGCTAGGGCCCAGGAATCTGCCATTTGAACAAGGCTGTGAGATGATTTTTATTCAGGTGTTTTGAGGATCATGCGTTGGGAATGGGTACTCTAAGATTCTCTGGAGCAAGCTTCGGAAAGCTCTGGATTAGCTGATTTGCAAGCAGCCGTCTTGCTCTGACAACCTGGGAATACATCAGCACATGATAAAGACAAAGCTGGGTGTGACATTTCTACTAAGGGCAGAAGAGGAAAAGAAAGGGATTAAATCAGAGGTCAAAACTAGACAAGCAAAAGATGTGTTTTGCTTAGTCTGCATGGTATTTTTAAAATTCGAGAAGTTCAACTCTTAATTTTTGACTTCTTTTTTAAAAAAAAAATCAGAAAATGTGACAATTCTGATCCCTCATTTTCATGTGCCATACTTTGGTTGGAGTCAAATCATAGCTGTCTCCTTAAGACAGAACTGTTTATTTCATTTTCCACAATCCTCCCCAATCCCTATAGTGTCACACCTCCTGCACGCCATTCATTTACATCCTGCATCGTGGTATTTCAGTCTACAACTGTTAGTTGTAGCATTTGAGTTTGATATAACAAAGGGTCCATCTTGAAAAATCCTTCTCCATTACAAAGGTTGGGAAATTTCAGTTCTTTAAAAATAAGACAGGCCTAATAAACCTCAGGTAGACTCAATGTACTTCTGGAGGTAGCACATGGATCCTAGTGCCAAGGAGTCTGTAATTTCTAGAGGCAGGTTGGTTTGTTTGCTGTCTATGAGCTTTGTCATTCACTGTGCTGTGCTCACCATTTCTCGTAGGTGTGCTGATGTGGGAAGTTTTCAGTGAAGGCAAAATCCCGTATGAAAACCGGAGCAACTCAGAGGTGGTGGAAGATATCAGCACCGGATTTCGGTTGTACAAGCCCCGGCTGGCCTCCACACATGTCTACCAGATTATGAATCACTGCTGGAAAGAGGTCAGCAGAGGAAGTGCTTCCCCATGCATTGTCGTATACAATTTCAGGACCTGCCTCCTTCCCTAGAGAAAGGAACCCTCTCGGAAGGATGAGGCAGGAGGGATAACTAATATAGATTAGCAACGACATGACTTTGAGGATCTATTAACGGGATGGATCCCCCATCCCTAAAAAGGAGCTGACGATGACCTTAAAGGTTATTTGGTTTGCTACATAATGTCACAAGCTATAAGCATAGCTTCAGAGAGGAGGATGGGGTGTGGCCTATGCCAGCTTCCTTCTCGATTTTCTGAGAAGAGAAAAAAAAATCTGTAACATCATAAAACCATTAGAAGTTATAGAAATAACTTCGGGAACGAAGTTCACTTGTGCTATGAAAATATTAAAATGGCTTAATTTGAGTACATTTTATTCATTCAGCAATTTAAAACGGGGAGGCAATTATTCCGTACCCACCCGGGTGGCTCATTTACCTCATCCCTGGACTGCAGGCCATGGCTTGAGTCCCATCACTGTGAGTCTTAGTCTTTGCTGAGTTAGAAAATCATACATTTCAGCCAAAGTGGAAAGTTGCTGAAATAGAGAATTAATAAAAATTCAGATCATTGTAGGACAACAAGGTAGAATACAAAAAATTTAGAACACTAGGATTTTGTCTCAGCTTTACCATTTATTTGCCATTAATCTTTGACAATTCTCTGAACTTCCTTTTTCTTACTGTTGAATTAAATAATGCTTGATCTATGAGCTCATAGAGCTTTTATAATCAGAAAGAAACAAACAATAAAGACATAAACAAGGGCATAAAACAAATCTTATCCACTTCATAAGGATTAGCTGCAATAATAATAATGATGGGTGACATTCAGTTAGCACTTTTTTCCTCTTTTAACCATCATGTATTGATTTTTTTTAATTAATAGACTTTATTTTTTAACAAAGAGTACAGAGTTCTCATATACCCACCTCACCTGAACAGTTTCACTGTTCACTAACATTTGGCATGAGTGTGATACTTTTGTCACAATTAATGAACTTCTATTAATACATTAACTAAAGTTCATAGTTTACATTAAGGTTCAGTCTTTGTGCTGTAGAGTTCTGTAGGTTTTCACAAATTCATAATGCCATGTATCTGTCACTATAGTATCAGACAGAATAGTTTTACTGCCCTAAAAAATCTCCTGTCCTTCACCCATTTATCCCTGTCCTCATCCCCAGACCACTGACAACTACTGATCTTTTCACTGTCTCCATAGCTTTGCCTTTCTCAGCATGCCAT
The DNA here is from genome assembly GCF_043159975.1 of Macaca nemestrina. NCBI lineage: Eukaryota > Metazoa > Chordata > Mammalia > Primates > Cercopithecidae > Macaca > Macaca nemestrina. Next base: position 23,136,308 of record NC_092130.1, on the reverse strand, counting down.
ATGTTGGCATCATACAGCATGTAGGCTTTTCGGACTGGCTTCTTTCACTCAGTAATATGATTTAAGATCCCTCCATGTCTTTTTGTGGCTTAATAACTAATTTCTTTTTATTGTGAAATAATATTCCATTGTATGGATATATCACAGCTTGTTTATCTACTTACCTACTAAAGGAAATCTTGGTTGCTTTCAGTTTTTGTGTTGTTTGTTTGTTTGGGTTTTGGGGGTTTTGTTTTGTTTTGTTCGAAATGGGGTCTTATTCTGTCACCCAGGCTGGAGTGCAGTGGTGCGATCTCAGCTCACTGCAACCTCTGCCTCCCCGTCTCAAGCGGTCCTCCCACTCGGCCTCCCAAGTAGCTGGGACCACAGACGTGTGCCACTGTGCCAAGCTAATTTTTTGTATTTTTGGTGGAGATGGGGGTTTGCCACACTGCCCAGGTGAGCTCAGGCAATCAATCCACCCACCTCAGGCCTCCTGTAGTGCTGGGATTACAGGTGTGAGTGCTCAGGCAGACTGGTGTCTTTCACTCAGTAATATGCCTTTGAGGTCCCTCCATGTCTTTGGGGCTTGATAGCTCATTTCTCTTTATTGCTAAATAATATTCCATTGTATGGATATACCACAGTTTGTTTATACTTTTACCTGCCAAACGAAATCTTGCTTGCTTTCAGTTTTAAACAATTATGAATAAAGCTGCTATAAATGTTTATGTGGAGATTTTTGTATGCACATAAATTTTCAACTCAATTGGGCAAATGCCTAAGAGTATGCTTGTTGAGTCATATGGTAAGACTATGTTTAACTTGTTAAGAAACTGCCAGAATGTCTTCCAAAGTAGCTGTATTATTTTACATTCCCACCAGCAATGAGAGTTCCTCATTAGCATTCGTTGTTTTGGATTTCAGTGGTTCTAATAGATGTGTAGTCATATTATATTGTTGTTTCAATTTGCATTTTCCTAATGACATATGATGTTAAGTATATTTTCATATGCTTATTTGCCACCTGTATATCTTCTTGGTAATATCTATTCAGATCTTTTGCCCATTTTTCAATCAGGTTGTTTGTTTACTTACTGTTGAGTTTTAAGAGTTCTTGGTATATTTTGGATACAAGTCCTTTATCAGACATGGGCTTTGCAAATATTTTCTCCTAGTCTGTGGCTTGTCTTCTTATTCTCTTGACAGTGTCTTTCACAGAGCAGACTTTTAAAATATTTTAACAAAGCTCAACATCAACTTGTTTATTCATGAATTGTGCTTTTGGTTTACATCTAAAAACTCATTGCCAAGCCCAATGTCCCCCAAATTTTCTCCTATGTTATTATGGAAGTTTTATAATTTTGCATTTTTACATTTAGGTCTGTGATCCACTTTGAGTTAATTTTCCTGAAAGGTATAAGGTCTGTGACTAGAGTCATTGTTTCACATATGGATGTCCAATTATTACAGCACTGTTTGTTGAAAAGACGATACCCTTTCTCCTCTGTTCCTTTGTTAAGTATTAGTTTACTATATTTATATGGATCTATATCTGGGCTGATCCATTAATCTGTTTGTTTATTCTTTCACTAGTACCATCCTGTCATTACTGTAGCTTTAAAGTAAGTCCTGAAGTCAGGTAGGCTCAGTCTTCTAGCTTTGTTGTTCTTCTTCATTATCATATTGGCTCTCTGGGTCTTTTGCCTCTCCATATAAATGTTACAGTAAGTTTGTCAATATCTACAAAATAACCTGCTGAGATTTTTATTAGGATTGCATTGAATCTATAAGTGAAGTTGGGAAGAACTAACATTTTAACACTATAGTGTCTTCCTGTCCATAAGCATGGAGTATCTGTCCATTTATTTAGATCTTCTTTGCTTTCTTTTATTAGAATTTTTAATTTTTTCTCATATAGATCCTATAGATATTTTCTGAGATTTATACCCAGATATTTCATATTTTGGTGTTCTTTAGCATTAATGTCATGATATATTTTTATATGTGATTTAATTCTCAAAACAATTTCATGAGGTAGATACTATTATTATCCCCATTTTACAAATGACAAAACTGAGGTTCAAAGAGGTTAAATAACCTGCTCAATGTCACACAGCTAATTCATGGTACAACTGAAATTAAACACTAGTCTACTGGATTCCAGAATTCCTGCTGTTAAAAACTAGGACCATGGATGTGGAATACAGTCTATATGGAAGCACATATAAAACTCCGCAGGGGATGCTGCTATTAAATTCTGGTTTGTTCTGGATTTACCTATGACACACAAGTACAGGGAACTTACAGAGTTCTTTTTCCCTCTCCAGAGACCAGAAGATCGGCCAGCCTTCTCCAGACTGCTGCGTCAACTGGCTGAAATTGCAGAATCGGGACTTTAGTAGAGACTGAGTACCAGGCCACGGGCTGCAGATCCTGAACGGAGGAAGGATATGTCCTCCTTCCATAGAGCATTAGAAGCTGCCACCAACCCAGGACCCTCCAGAGGCAGCCTGGCCTGTGGCATCAGTCCCTGAGTCACCATGGAAGCAGCATCCTGACCACAGCTGGCAGTCAAGCCACAGCTGGAGGGTCAGCCACCAAGCTGGGAGCCAGGCCAGAACAGAAATGACGTCTCTGCCCTCCCTCTAGCCTCTTGTCACATGTGGTGCACAAACCTCAACCTGACAGCTTTCAGGCAGCATTCTTGCACTTCTTAGTAATAGAGAGAGACATGAGTAAGACCCAGATTGCTATTTTTATTGTTATTTTTAACATGAATCTAAAGTTTATGGTTCCAGGGACTTTTTATTTGACCCAACAACACAGTATCCCAGGATATGGAGGCAAGGGGAACAAAGAGCATGACTCTTTTTCTAAGAAAACTGGTGAGTTAACTAAGGTTAGAGTGAGTGTGCTCTGTTGCTGTGATGCTGTCAGCCACAGCTTCCTGCCGTAGAGAATGATAGAACAGCTGCTCACACAGGAGGCCGGATATTCTGAGAAGCAGCTCTATGAGGTTTTACAGAGTACGCTGCTACCTCTCTCCTTGAAGGGAGCATGGTGAGACCCGTTGGATGGATTGGGGTGAGCAGTTCAGGTCCCATGCTTGGAGCGTTGGGTATCTGATGTCTGCGCCAGAACAAGAGAACATCTGACGGTGGAGAACCACGTGGTACAAGAAGAGACCTTAGGTTTTATCACTCCCATGCTCATCTTTTATACGAAGCTGTGCAGGTGACTATGTCTCCTCTTCAGCACAGAACGCTTCCACCAGCATCCTGAGAAGAAATGATCACTTCTGAATACGGACTCTGAGGGGCATCCTGTTTTTCCAGTCTCTGGGAATCAGCCCCTTCTCTGCACTATCCGATCCTCATCAACAGAGGGCAGCATTGTGTTGGTCAGTGTTGCTTTGGCGAGCAATTGAAACTTGTTTAGGCCCTAGGGTTGAGCAATTTTAAGGTTGAGACTCCAAGCCTCCTAAAATTCTAGGAGAGAAATAAAGAGTCTGTTCTTGCTCAAACCATCAGGATGGAAACAGCCAGGCACTGACTGGGGTGCTTCTAAGAGGCACGAGAATGCCTACTCTGGCTTGAGCACTTCTGTATGCAAGGTGAATATGTGCTGAGCTAGGAGACTTTCCTGCACTATCTCTGTTCACCCTGGGTTCACATCTCCATGAGGCAGTATTATTATTCCCATTTTACAAATAATGTAACTGAGACTTTAAAAAACCAAGACATCTGCCCAAAGTGACGGAACCAGAAAGTCTAGAGCTGGTATTCTAGCCCAAATCTGTCTGAACCCAATACACAGATTCTTTATTCCTATTCGACACTGCCTGCTACTGAAAATGAAAGGGATTGAAGAGGGAATAAATACAACAGAGAGGAAAAAATGGAAAGTCAGTAAAGAAGTAAATATAGAACCACTAGCGATAGTGTTGCTCTGGCACAGACCACTGTGATTGATGGCATGGCCCTCCAACTTGGAATAGGATTTTCCTTTTCCTACTCTGTATCCTTACCTTGGTCATGTTAATAACTTTGGAGTTATTCAGTTAATGAACCCTTTAATTCTCACAACCCACCAGTCATGTTGCTTGAAGCCATTTATAGACGAGCTTCAAAGCAACTTTAGAAGATTCTTCTGTAGAAGTATGAGTCCTTCCTTTAATTATCATTCCAACTTTCAGCTGTAGTCTCCTTGAATACTTCATGAGGAGGGACATTCCCTTATATGAGAGGATGATGTTGCAATTGGCTCTTTCTAAATCATGTGACATTTTGACTGACTTGAGATTCAGATGCATAACTTTTAATTATAATTATTGTGAAGTGGAGAGCCTCAAGATAAAACTCTGTCATTCAGAAGATGATTTTACTCAGCTTATCCAAAATTATCTCTGTTTCCTTTTTAGAATTTTGTACATTATCTTTTGGAACCCTTAATTAGAGATGATTTCTGGAACATTCAGTCTAGAAAGAAAACATTGGAACTGACTGATCTCTGTGGTTTGGTTTAGAAAATTCCCCTGTGCATGGTATTATCTTTTTCAAGCTCAGATTCATCAAAGCCTTAACTGAACATGTGTAGATACTTCACCTCCCGGTGTCCTATCCCGCAAAATGGGCTTCCTGCCTGGTTTTTCTCATCTCACGTTTTGTAAATGGTCCCCTGTGTTTGTAGAGAACTCCCTTATGCAGAGTTTTGGTTCTAGTTTTATTTTGTAGATTTTGCATTTTGTACCTTTTGAGACTATGTATTTATATTTGGATCAGATACATATTTATTAATGTACAGTCACTGCTAGTGTTGAAAATAAAAATGTTACAAATACCTGTTATCCTTTGTAGAGCACACAGAGTTAAAAGTTGAATATAGCAATATTAAAGTTGTGTTTTAAGAAATGTGGTGCATAGGGTCTGGGTTCCGTTATTTAAGTCGCAAACTCTCAGAAATTTTCCTTAAGTAAAAATGGTTACATGGTTTCATTTTCCACAGACAATTAAAGACTACATATCATTGAACAACATTCATTCAACAAGTAAATATCAAATGTTCCTACAGGTCATTGCACACAGCTCAGTGTATGTATCCTCTTGAAAACAAAGATGGAAAAGGCATAGTCTTTACTTCTAAAAAATTCCTAGTCTGATTGTAAAGGAAAACATATAGAGAAATAAAATTATGATACAACAATTAGGGCAACAACAAAAAACTGGTCAAAGAAGAGAAGAGCCCAGGAAAAGTGATGGAATCTATCAGAGAAAGGATGACACCAAGGGAAACTTCTTAGAGCCCTGATACTCAAAGTGTGGTCCCTGGACAAGCAGCAATAGCATCACCATGTTATGAGAAATGCAGATTCTCAGGCTTCTTCCTCACCTACTGAGCAATAATCTTCATATTAACAAGATCTGCAGGTAATTGTATACACATTAAAGTTTAAGAAGCACTGTTACAAGGATATACTGTCTAACCCAGTTTTGAAGATAAATTTATGAGTTGCAAGGTAAGTAAGTGGGCAGAAGTAAGAGAAATACTTTCCAGGTAGAGAGAACAGGATGTATTGGGAAGCTATTGTCAGTTCACTATTGCTGGAGAGCGCGTGCATGCACACGTGTGTGTGTGTGTGTGTGTGTGTGTGTGTGTGTGTGTGTGTGTGTATGTATTTTCTCAGCAAAGGTAAGGATGATAAAAGAGGTGGGTAAATTGAAACTGAGTCTATAAATATAGGCAAGAACTATACTTTAAAAGACCAGGAAGTTGGAATTTCACCCTATAGGTAGAAAAGATGTCATGGCACAGTAAGAGAAGGTCAAATTTGTGATCTGTGTTTAAGAGTATATTCTGACAGCAGCATAGTGAATGGATTTGAGAAAGGCAAAGCCAGTGGAAAAGAAACTAATTCGGAGATGATTTTTGCCTTGTTCACAGTACCATATTATTTTTCCTAATCATTCACTGTCATCTGCTGTGTGGGTGATATACGGAAATTGTAATTTGGAGTTCGTCACTTACCGTTGGATAACAACAAAATAGCTTTCCCTCTTAAAATCCCAGTAATATAAAGGCTGGGTGGTTATAGTTTTGGTGTCCAATAGTTTTTCAGTCCACCAAATGCCCAGCTCCATTGCAGGAGCCAGTTTGTGTGCCAACCACTGAGCATGGATGAGAAAGCTCAAGGCTTCCATGCAGTCCTTTCTAGAACTCACCTCTGGGCTTGAATCCCACTGCCAAATCATCCACACGAGAAAGTCAAAAGCAGATTGGAGGAACAGATCCGCTTCTTAGAGGATTTTTCCTGCAGACCTTGCTCTTCTCAGAATCTCCTAACACCTAAGGCCACCCTTTTGAGGAAGAGACAGAAATACCTCATTCAGCAAGACAGGGAGTGTGTGCATCATCAGGTGCGGAAACAGCTCCAGATTCCCAATTAGAGGGCTTGGGAAGGTGGCCTGGTCAGGAAGAGAGGGTTGGGGTGGAAGCTGCATTTGAACAGTAAGCACATGGTTTTACTTTAGAATAGATATTAATTTGCGTGAGCTTTAATGGGGAAGGTGCTGAAATTTTGGTGCACTGAGGCTCACTTCCCAGAGCCACCCCTTGGTACCAGCACTAGGGGTGTGTATGGTTGTGTAACGGTGTGTCTGCAATGACTTTGAGATTCTCCCTAAGGTACAATGTATAGGATAACAGAATCAGACAATGAATGGTAGAAGGAGTTTTAGAGGTCATTTATTTACTTCATAAATGTTTACTATTCATCTACTATGGCTCTTTGTTAGGTACATGATCTAAAAAGATGACTAAGATATATTATCAGTTAGGGACCAAGCATGTCACAATCAAATTAGTATAATTCGAGGAGAACTTTTTCACAAAGGACTATTTAAAACTGTGTGGGTCAGTTTGGGAGAACCTTAGAAAGTGGTACAGAGGAAAACGACAGCTGAGCACTCATGCTATGGTTTGAATGCTTGTGCTCCTCCAAAATTCCTATTGAAACAATCTCCAGTGCAATAGTATTAAGTGGTGAGGCCTGTAGGAGGTGATCAGGTCGTGAGGGCTCTGCCCTTATGAATGAGATTATTGCCCTTATGAAAAGGTTTGAGGAGTTAGTCCCTTTCTGCCCTTTACCCTTCTGCCATATGAGAACACAGCAACAAGGTGTCATCTATGGAGCAGAAAGCGAACCCTGACCAGATACTGAATCTGCTGGCACCGTGGTCTTAAGCTTCCCAGTCCCCAGCACTGTGAGAAATAAATTTCTGTGGTTTATAAATTACCCAGTCTAAGGTATTTCATTATAGCAGCTTGAGTAGCTTGAAACAAGTAGTTATCACCCCCTAGGCCCAAAGGGATGATGAGCGGGAGTGGTCATTTAAATATGGAAAGAGAATATTACAGAGTGCTGCCTTAAATTAGAAGACCTTTAGTAAGGGACAGAGGAAACCCAAGGCAACATCACAGGGAGGAAGCCAGGGGCATCAATACCCTGCCTCACTCTCCTTCCTTCCTCCCATCAACTGGGTCTTCTATTGGTCAAATCCCACTGAAGGCAGAGGACAAGGAAGCCCTAGTAGGGTAGTCCATAGAGGTCGGTCTCCAGGCCCAGAGTGCAGGGTGAGAGAGTGGAGTGGTCTGGAGAGACAAAGACAAGATACCTAGTACAGACACCATCCTTCCTATAAGAGGGCTCAGCCTAGTGAAAAAGTTCAACACTTAAACAAGTGCAATTGATTCTCATTACTCATAGATTCTGTATCTGTAAGCTTGTCTACTGGCTAAAATTTATTTAGAACCCTAAAATCAATCCTGGAGGCTTTTCCTGCAGTCATTCATGACATGGCCAAGTGTGGAGCAGTGAAAATTTTGCATTGCTCCATAGACACATTCCCAACTGAGGTCAAACAGAGCAGTGTTCAGCTCTCATGCTGCAAGCAAGTGGCTTTAGAAAAGCCTATTTAGTGACACATTTTCTGCATTTCTGTACTTTTTTTCTGGTGATTTTTCTGTTTAAAATGGCCCCCAGCCAGGCATGGTGGCTCACGCCTGTAATCCCAGCACTTTGAGAGGCTAAGGCGGGTGGATCACTTGAGGTCAGGAATTTGAGACCAGCCTGGCCAACATATAGTGAAACCCCATCTCTACTAAAAAAAAATACAAAAATTAGTTGGGTGTGGTGGTGCATGTCTGTAGTCGCAGCTATTTGGGAAGCTGAGGCAGGAGAATTGCTTGAACCTGGGAAGTGGAGGTTGCAGTGAGATGAGATTCTGCCACTGTGCTCCAGCCTGGGTGACAGAGCAAGACTTCATCTAAAAGATAAATAAATAAATAAATAAATAAATAAATAATAAAATGCCCCCCAAAATGTAGTGCTGACATGCTGTCTAGTGTTCCTAACTGCAAGAAAGCTGTTACTTCGATAAGTTTAATAAGGTATGAGTTATAGTACTGTTGATTGTGAGTTCAATGTTAATAAATCAATAATATACATTAAATAAGTTTTTTTTTTTAACAGAAACATGCACAGAACAAGGTTATGTATTGATCAGTTGACAAAAGTGTGGTGAACAGGGGCTTGCAGGAACCTAACCCTTTATTTCTCCTAGAAGCAATGGTTCAGTATTTGTTAACTCAGTGTTCACGGCAACTTTACAGAATTACTGAATAATAAGAACCAACTATAATTACAAAGAGCTGTTGTAGGTTATGTGATGTAGCTACAGTCACAGTACTGCAAGAGCACAGAGAATTAAGTAAACACACCTAAGGGATCAGGAAGGGCCTCACGGGGGAAGTGAAGTTTGAGATGTGCATTGATGGGTAAATGAGAGTTCCCAGGAAGGAGAGGGTCTGGAAGGGCATTTCAGGTGGAGAAATTAGCAGGCATAAAAATGCATCTTATTCCAACTTCTTTCCCTGCATTATTTTCATGGTAGGTCTAGGACCTTCGAGGCCCAAACCAAGTGCTGGCCACAATCACACGAGAGACAACTGAAGGAGTCAAGCACAGTTGACCTTGAACAACATGGAGGTTAGTGATCCCAACCCCTTTCACTGTCGAAAATCCATGTATAATTTTTAATGTTCCAAAAACTTAACTGCTAATAGCCTACTGTTACTATTAACTGCTAATAGCCTTATTGATAATGCAAACTGTTGATTAACACATATTTTGTATGTCTTACATTTATTATATACTGTATTCTTATAACAAACAAAATAGTTGCGGAAAAGAAAATGTTATTTAGAATATCAAATGGAAGAGAAAATATATTTAGTATTCATTAAATGGAGGTGGATCATCATAAAGGTCTTCATCCTCATCGTCTTCACATTGAGAAGGTTGAGGAGAAGGAGGAAAAGGAGAGCTGGTTTTGCTATCTCAAGAGTAATAGAAGCAGAAAAGGTGGAGGAGGTAGAAGCGGAGGTAGGAGAGGCAGGTACACTCAATGTAACTTTACAGAAATACGTCATAATTTCTGTCTGACTTTTTGCCTTCTCATTTCTCTAAAAATGTTTCTGTATAATACAAATCCTTCTTTCGCTATTTGCCTTAGTTTCAGTGCCCACATCATAGAAGGGTCCATGTGATAACAGAAGTCAAAAGTCATCTTGAGTAACCAAAACCTGTTGCCAGATTGTCTAACATCAATTTGTTTTCTGATATTGCCTCTTTTACCTCTTCTTCCTTATTGTCTGGTACTGGTTCAGTAGCACTCATCTCCATCAAGTTGTCATCTTCTGTCAATCCCTCTGGAGTGGCATCTATTAGCTCTTGATTTCTCCAAGATCCATATCTTGAGACCCTTCACACAGATCTCTCACCTACCTTTTCGCCATATGCTCAATCTCTTTCATGATTTTCTTGATTGGCTCTGCTGCAAATCCTGTGAAGTTATGCACAACATCTGAACACAGTTTTCTCCAGCAGGAACTTGTTGTTTTGGGCTTGATGGCTTTCATAGCTTTTCCTGTAACAAAGATGGCATCTTCAAAAGTGTAATCCTTCCAGACTTTCTTGATGTTCTAGCAGGGTTCTCTTTCATAGCGTTGACAATCTTTTCCAAAGAGTATCATATATAATGGGAATTAAAGGCCCTTATGACCCCCGATCTAGAGGCTGGATTAGAGATGTGTTTGGGGGCAAGTAGACCACTTTGATGCCTTCAGTGTTGAACTCATGGGGTTCTAGATAACCAAGAGGCATCCTTCAATATCAAAAGAACCTTGAAAGGCAGACTCTTAGTGGCAAGGTACTTCCTGGCTTCAGGGACAAAACATGGATGGAACTAATCCAGAAAGAGTTCTCATTGTCCAGGCCTTCTTGTTGTACAACCAAAAGACTGGTAGCTGGTGTTTAACAGTTCCCTTCAAGGCTTAGGGGTTAGCAGCTTTATAGGTAAGGGCAGTCCCGATGATAAGCCTGACTGCATCTGCACAAAAGAGCAGAGTTCGCCTATCCTTTCCTATCTTAAATCCTGGTGATCGCTTCTTTTCCTTATTAATCAATGTTCTTTGCGGCTTTTTTTCCCCCCAGAATAGGATACTTTCATCCAAATTAAAAACCTGTTCAGGCAATTAGTTATCCTTTCCCCTCCATGATTTTGTTAATGGCATCTGATAATTCATCTGCTGCCTCTTGGTCGGCAGAAGCTGCTTCTCCTGTTATCTTGACATTTTTTAAGCCAAACCTCTTTCTAAAATTATCAAACCATCTTTGCTGGCATTAAATTATTCGGCTTTAGATCCTTCACCTTTCTTTTGCCTTAAGTTATCATATAATGACTTCACTTTTTCCTGACTCATATTAGAGTCTATGGGTACGTCTTTCTTATAGCAATCTTTATAGCAATGCACCCACCTAAAACCTGCATTTTCAATATGAACTAAAATGGTATTTCACCAAAAGTGCAAGGTTTTCATACCTGCTGGGAGCTGCAGCTACTGCTTCATGAATTTACTTTTTCTTTCTTTCTTTTCTTTCTTTTCTTTCTCTCTTTCTTTCTTTCTTTCTCTCTCTCTCTCTCTCTCTCTCTCTTTCTTTCTTTCTTTCTTTCTCTTTCTTTCTACAATTGTCCTTATGCTAAATTCATTCATCTTAAAATGATGGACAACTGCAGCTGCAGACCTCAATCTATGGTATATATCAAGCAACTCAGTTATTTTCTTGTAATGTCATGACTTTTCTCTGCTTTTCGGGAACACTTTCAGCATCACTAGTGTCACTTCACGTGGGTTCCATGGTGTTATTCAAGGTTTGCTGTATTACACTAAACATGATGAAAAATGTTTTATCATGAGAACCAGGAGATATCACATTTTACTCTGATATCCAATTAACTGCAGAGATGAATTGCTCACTCAGAGATAATAAGCATCACACAGCACTTGAAGTGGATACTGGCAACACTTGAGTTCACCACAATAGCAACAAGAGATGGCCACAGGCCAGGCGTGGTGGCACACACCTGTAATCCCAGCACTTTGGGAGGCCGAGACGGGAGGATCGCCTGAGATCAGGAGTTCGAGACCAGCCCGGCTAACACGGTGAAACTCTATCTCTGCTAAAAATACAAAAATTAGCCAGGTGTGGGGGCACACGCCCGTAATCCCAGCCACTCGGGAGGCTGAGGCAGGAGAATCACTTGAACCTGGGAGGTGGAGGTTGCAGTGAGCCAAGATCACGCCACTGCACTCCAGCCTGGGCAACAGAGTGAGACTCCATCTCAGAAAGAAAATCATAATAATAATCCCATTTCTGAGCATTTATTACGTACTAAACTGCTTAGTGTGTTACATTATCATTTCACATAACCTTTACAAGAATCTAAAGGATATACTTTTTTGTTTTGCTTTGTTTTGTTTTGAGACAGTGTTTTGCTCTGTTGCCTAGGCTGGAATGCAGCTGTACCCTCTTGGCTCACTGCAACCTCTTCCTCCTGGGCGCAAGCGATTCTCCTGCCTATAAAATGAGGCAATTTTGAGCAAGTGGTCAATGGCCAATGTAAATTCTGTAACTGACCATCAAGTTTCTCTTTTCCTGCCACCCACATAAATACTTGGAACCAAATGTTAGCAAGTTCATAGCAGGTAGACTTGTGATTGATTTTTGTTGTTTTGTTTACATTTTGGTCTTATGTACATTTGATTCTCCATCTCATCTTTGTACTCTTTTCCTTCCTTTTAAAAAATTTCTTGCTGATTTTTAATTTTTTAACATAATGTATTCCTGTAACTTACATTTAATATCTTTTTAGAATAAGGGAGCGTATTAGTAAATACATGGACTTAGCTTGGAAGAGGGAAAGTGAGGCTGTATGAGATTGTGGTAAAAAGCATGGGTTTGACTTCACTACCTTGGGCAAATTATTAAATCTTAATTGCCTCAATTATAAAAATGGGAAAATGATTATATTTTCCTCAGAAAAATTGTGAAAGATTATATGAGATAATGTACTTGGTAAATGTTAGCCATTATTGTTATTATTATTATTTATGTTTTCCCTTCATGCCCATTCCAGATACTTCATTACTGGTGTCTATAAAGCAGGGTCTCCTGATAGTTTTAAATTTTTTTTTTTTTTTTTTTTTGAAACGGAGTTTCACTCTTGTTGCCCAGGCTGAAGTGTAATGGCGTGATCTTGGCTCACCACAACCTCCACCTCCTGGGTTCAGGCAATTCTCCTGCCTCACCCTCCTGAGTAGCTGGGATTACAGGCGCCCACCACCATGCCCAGCTAATTTTTTGTACTTTTAGTAGAAATGGGGTTTCACTATGTTGGCCAGGCTGGGCTCAAACTCCTGACCTCAGGCAATCTACCTACCTCAGCCTCCCAAAGTGCTGGAATTATAACTTGAAACTTTTCTAAAACACAAGGCAATGTTGCCACATGGACGACACATGGGCCACAGCTTTGCAAGTACCAAAGCAATTCTTATTGATATCGTCTACCATTTCATTGCTGATGGCACAGCTTGGGGTTGGATGTGAAGGAAATCTGAAGGCAGTAGACAGATAGCTATACATTTCAGTGGCAAAGTTTAAAAATGTCATCTATGGGTGTTCATTCCATCCATTTTTACTGAACTCCGAGGATGCAATGGGAAAGCAAGACAGACATATCCCTGCTCCGTTAGATTTTATGGTCTCATGGTGGAATACAGGCAAGTGTATTGACAATTATATCACAGATTAATACGTGGGATGATAGAAGGAGCCCAGGCAGCTAAGGGCACATAGACAACCAATCTCAAGCTAACCCAGACATGTAGGAATCTTGGAGGAAGCAGCATCTAAAGGGATACCAGAAAGACGAACAGAACTTCATCAGGTAAACTGGGAAAAAGTGTGGAATGTGGAGGGAGGGAATGCCGGCACAGAAAGGGCCATTCAGGAAGCCTTGCATGTACGAATGTCAAGCACAACAAAGAACACAGCAAGTTTGAGGAACTAAAAGCTGTTCCTTTTAGCTGAAGCACAGCAAGCTTGGTTCACAGGGAGAGATAGCTGCCAGCTCTTGACGACTCTCTCTGGCCACTGGAGAGAGTCTGGGCTTCATCGGGGGGCAGTGGGGAGCTAGGGAAGTGCCTTAAGCCTGGGAGGGGCATGCCCTTTGTTTTAACTCATGTAATTTTCCACATTCAGAAGGATGTTGGAGTGCATCCAACCTACTTCATTTAATAGGTGGGGAAACAGAGGTGAGGCTCCTTGCCTAAGATCATTCTTCTGTTCGTTGCAAAACTAGGACCAAAAGACAAGCCTCTGGATTTCCAACACGGTGGCTTCAAAAGACCATACTGCTCTCCTTTTTACGCAAGTAGAACTCAGAGGTCCGGGAGTTATTTTTGTTTAAGATCTAACCAAATATACATGTAATAGTCTTTTCTGTTTTTAGGCAACTTGTTCCTGAAGGTGAAAAGACAGCGAAGGAACAGCAGGGAGAAATACGTCTTCCAAAAAACGATACCATCTGAAATAATGTGCCCCTTAGAATGAAAACCTGACTTATTGGGATTCTCATTGTAAAGTATTTGTAATCATTGAACTTGAAATCCCAAGGATCACGGTGGAAAATGAAACATTTTTTAAAAAGGAAACCTTGGTTCTGTTTTTAAACCCATCCTTCACAAACACTCCCACAGCTTTTCACACAGAACCAGGGACAGAAATGTATGTGTGTGTATATATATGTATATATATATATATATATATATATGTCATTTTTTTTCCTGAAATAGCAATTTGAATTGGAATTAGTGATTTAAGATCAAACCACAAGGAATCATGGATTCTGAGCACTTGGGAAATAAGGTGAGATCAGTAAGGGCAAGCAAAGGCTTCTACAAGTCCTTTGCTGGAGCTTGAATAACGGGGCTCCTCTACAAATTGCCCTTATTAGGAATAGCTGAGTGATTAAGTATAAATTTGTGGACCCTAGGAAACCACTCCTTATGTCTACATACACTCCACAATGTCTTAAATGCTTTCAAATTATTTACCCTGTAAGGTATAAAAGGCAACCGTCATTCCCTGTGTTGCAGATATGGTGACCTCTGTGGAGCAGAGTGGTGAAGTAACCTGCTCAGGTGTCTCAAGGTTAGAATTTGGTGCAGCCTGACTTCAGCCTGGTCTGAAGGCCTACCAGGCTGGATCTCAATGAGAATTGTTTCTTTCTCTCTTTCTTTCCTCTCTTTCCTTTCTCTCTTTCTCTTCTTTCTTTTCTTCTCCTCTTTCTCTCTTTCTCGTTCTTTCTCTTCTCTCTCTCTTTTTCTTTCTTTCTTTTTTTTTTTTTTGTGAGAGAGTCTCACTCTGTCACCCAGTCTGGAGTGCAGCAGCGGGATCATAGCTCACAGTAGCCTCAATCTCCTAGGCTCAAGCAATCCTCCCACCTCAGCCTCCTGGGTAGCTGGGACCAAAGGTGCATGCCACCACACCCATCTTTTTTTTTTTTTTTTTTTTTTAAATTTTTAGTAGAGATGAGGTTTCGTTGAGTTGCCCAGGATGGTCTCCAATTCCTGAGCTCAAGCGATCCTCTCTCCTCGGCCTACTAAAGTGTTGGTATTACAGGTGTGAGCCACCGGTGGGCAGATAATCGCTTCTTTAAGGAGCCCGTAACGGCAGATAAGCCTTGAAGAGAAAGGTACCTGTCCTTTCAGTGCTTCCTGTCGCCTATTTGTCCGTGAAGCAATTCCAGAATGAAGTTGAGGCAGGCCCCTGTTAAAGAGGTGGCAGCTTCAGGGACTCTTCTCCAGGGAACTGGAAGGGAGGGGAAGAACTTATTCTTGAGCGAAGAAGCCCCATCAGCGTCCAGGTTCAACTGGTGGAAGGCCCCCTCCCCTAGCCCCAGTTGCATCTTCAGTCACTTGACCCTGCTACTTCTCCTCACAGCACTTTGGGCTGTAACTGGACGTTAGATGGGTTAATGTACACCCGTCTCTCCTGGCAGGTGATAAAACTCCACGGGGGCAGGGACCCTGTCTTTTGTACACCAGTGCACACCCAGGTCCTGGCACCGTACATGGAACGGAATAGGTAATCAATAAAGATTGGGTTGATAAATGAGCACTCGGAAATCATGTGGGGCCAATGAGATCCGAATGCGGCCGAAGCTCTCGTTCTCGGGTTGCTGCAGGTGTGGTTCCTAGTGATGGAGGCCGTGGAATAAGCCCTCCCTCCCTTTCCCGCCCCCAGGGCAGGAAGCCTGGGTGCTGAGCTGTCCTCTGAGCCCGAGGGGCAGGTCCCGGGCGCGCCGGCGGTACAGCTGGGAGCGCCGAGAGCCCCTCGCCGCAGCCATTTCCTGCCCTTTGTGTGACAGCCGCAGCGGAGAAGGGGCGGGCGCTGGGCGGGGGCGGAGCCGCGGCAGGCGGAGCGGCGGGGTCGGGGCGGGGCCGAGCGCCGCGCAGCGGAGCGGGGCAGAGCATCCTGCGCCCCGGCGCGGGGCCCTGCGGTAGCCTTGGGCCCCTCCCCTGAACTCGCCGCAGAGCCAGGTAAGCGGCGCTCGCAGGCCTTGGGCCGGGCACGGGGACCGGGATGTTGCCGGGGACGGGGTTGAGGCCGTGAGGATGCGCGAAGGGCCGCCCCCTCTCCCGGTCCGCGGGGGGCGCTCGGCGCTGCGCCCGGGCTAGCGCAAGGCCCGGCCTCAGGCCCCACGCGGCCCCTTTCCCCCTCGGGCCCACGGTGCGTCCCGCGGCACCGACCCTCTGCCCGGGAGGCGCGAGCACATCGCGGAGTTCCGGCGCAGCGGCGGGGTAGCCGCAGCAGCAGGTGCGCGGCCTGGGCCGGAGCCGCCAGCCCGGGAGGAGGCGGTGCTAATCTCAGGGACCGGAGACACCTGCGGTGGCCGCGAGCCCGGCGGCGGCGACATCCTCGGGTCCAGGTACTGCAGAGCGCTGGCCCCTGCCTCTGCCTCTGTGACCACCGTCACCTCCCCCAGGGCCAGCGAGAGCCGCCTGGGCCCGCCTGGCAGCCGCCTCGGGCACACAGAACGTGTGATGGGTGGGGCGAGGGGCGCAGCGGCGATGTTTGGGGGCGGAGGGCTTTGATGAGAGAGAAGCAGGTCTGACCCGCTTGGAAGCTTTCTGGCCTACACTAGCATCGCTCTCCAGGCTTGCCGCGGGCAGGATGGAAGTGGGGGAAGGGGATGAGTGGGCTGACTCCTGGGGGAAAAGATTGTTTTTTCTTGAGCTCTGAGGAACCAGGAAGAGGCTTACCTGTCTGTTGTGACGTCTGCTTTTCAAGACAACCCTACCCGTCACCCCAAGGAACAGCCCACCTATGTGCAAAAGAAGAGGAGGTGCTCTCTGCTTGGGGATGGGGGATGGTCCACAGAAGTATGGCCCTCTATACCCAGAACCCGGCTGGAAAGGACACTGACAGCCCCCCGGTGCCCCCCCAGCACAGGGAATCTGATTTTGACCTTTGCTTGCCTACTTTCCCCAGCACAGTGGAAACATTCACCAGCCCCGACGAGCCATCAGCTGGCCTTCCAGCTAGGCCAAGAATGGGACAAGGATCCTTTTCTGCTAGTTCCTGGGTGCCTGTGCCCTCAGCATGGGCAGGGAGACGGAGGCAGTCCTGCTGGCAGGAGGGGCAAATCAGGAGAGTGTCGGTTCCTGTGTTCCCATTTCCTGCCTCCTGTCTGTGTCCCAGTTAGGGCAGTGGGTCTCACCTTTCTCTTGGATACAGGCTGTGCCAGCAACCCGGGTCCCTGAGATCTTAGAGGGTAAAAATCAGGTCCGTATCTATGGGCAGGTCTGTGAAGGCCTTGACGGTTGCTTTCTCCACCATTAGACCCTCTCTTTGTGGCCCTCCTGGTGGCCTACCACCTCCACTTCCATACAGTGCCCTGCTCTTCCCCCAGTCTCCAGTGTCAGAAATTGTTTTCAAGAAAGGAGCCAATGATTGTGTTTATCTTGAAGAGCTGAATACAAAAGAAGTTCGCATTTGATGCGGAGCAGGTGCTTTACAAGTCATTTGACCAGAAAATAAACAGAGGATGGAGGCATTTTAATGGGAAACAAAGCTTTAATGGGAAACACTGTAGAAATATTTGCTATCGCTAATGGTGGAATTTCAAACAGTGGGCTGGAAGTGGAGGTGGGGAGCTGGGTAGTTCTTTTGGGAACAGGTCCCTGAAATGACAGTATCTAGCAGCTGTCAGCTCTGTATTTGGCAAGGGCAGCTTTGGCCCTGGGGGCAGGAATGCTGTAAGAGTGTGTGTGCATGTGTGTGCATGAGTGCATGTTTGTTTAACTGGTCAGGGGTTACTGTCACCGGAAGGCATTTTTTGAGCACCCAGTGTCCACTTTCAGGATGAGAAACTTGTGTACACAGGGTTCCTCGTTGGCATTGGCTACCCTTTGCCAAGGCAATTATTAGACCTCAAGAAGAGAGTGTTGTTTGCTTACAAAGTCAGTGCCTCTAGATAGTTCTACACACTGAGCCTCTGGCTGGGGGCATTAGCTCTCTGCTCACTAAGCTTCTTTATTATATTTCCTGGCCAGTTCTGACCGGTTCTGTAGGCACCCAAGGCTGCCTTGTTCAGTCCCTGCTGAAAAATGAAAAAGGAAAAACTTGCTTTAGGCATTAGGCCAAGAGTCGAATGTACAACCCAATGGGGTTGGAGAATTTTACTCAAATCAGATGCTGGCCCAGAGAAGGAAGTAGACATGAATTCAAAAACTGGTAAAAGGCCCTGGGAGAACTCTACATGTCCCCTCTGATAAATCATGCCCTCTCTGATGTTCAGTGGGCCTCTGCTGCTGTCATTGACCAGAAAACTGAATGAGATGAATAGGCAACAAGCTAATTAACGGAAAAGCGCTCCTGGAAAACAGTACGGGTCCCAGTCCCTACGTTTAAGGATTGGACTACACTCTCAAGGCGGCTTCTTTGGACCTCTGTTGGCCCCAGGGGTCCACCAAGAGTGTCACAAAATGGCCTTTTGTAGCCTCCAGGTGGCCACCATAACAATGAGTCTATTTCTTTACTGGCAAGTATTAATTATTCACTTGTAATTGACGAAGCCAGACATCAGTCACCTCACTGGAGTCTTTATGAAAGGCCTTTGGTCGTGTCATTCTGAGGAGCAAAGCCATGCCTAGGGTCCAGGGGATGGCCCCTGCATCAGTAGTGAGATGGTGGGAGGAGGGGGGCAGGCTGCTGCCTTCTAGGCAGTGAATGGGGGCGGGGGAGGAACTAGTATATCTTTGGATGCTCTTACTACCCGAGGGGTGCATGAAAGTGCCGAGCAGAATGCTTAGCACATAGTAAGTACTAGCATATTTATATATTTATTGTTATAATGTATTCGTTACATAATCATTAAGAATTTGGCTCATGTATGGAATCAACTCTTGGCTGTTACCAGCCCCTCTCCCTCTAGAGCTTTCCTGAATTTTGCTTTTTTGAGGGAAGTTGGTCTCTGTGACCAGTAAACCCAGCCCCAAGTTTACCTGCCAAAGGAAGGGAAAGTTAAGAGTGGTAAGACATGAACTGAAAGGCTTCAGGTGGGAAGTGCTCTTAAGTAGCACAGGAGAGGTGGGTGGAACTGGAGTCGGCAGAGAGAAGTGGGAGGGAACACGCCAAGCAGAAGCCCAGGGCCATTCTCACATTTCAACACAGAGAGTTAAGGAAGGGCCTCTTCCTCTGTGAGAATTTAGCATTTTGCAACCACCCAAAAATGTTGAGGGCATGCTTTGCTTCCAGGACAGACACAGCAGCACAGTGAGTATGGGACACAGGATCCCTGAGTTGCTGTGTGCCCTTAAACCAGCCACTACCTCTCTGACATTCAAAACTGAGCAATGGAAGGCAGCCTGCCCAACTGTTACCTGCCTGTCATTATGGAAGCCTGCAGATGAGGTAATGTCTGTAAATCCCAGTCTGAGAAACAAAGACCATGGAGATAGAGAAGGAGCCTCCTGAATGTGTGACTCTTTGGGGTAAATGCCCTCCATTCCTTAAGAAACAATTTATTCCTTATATATTGTGTGTCACTTTAAGAAGACGGATCTGTGGCCTCTCTGTACTGTTGAGCCAATGGGAAGCTTAAAGGCATTTTGTGATTCCCAGATTCTGTCAAGGCCCCTGGATAGCCTTGTCTGTACAAAGACACTTCAGAATTCAGTCAGTGGGTGCGGGACACCTCCCAGGATGCAAAGAGCTTAGATACTGGCTTTCTAGCCATGGCCGTTATGCTAAGGGCTGTGTGTGATGTACCTCAAAAAAAAAAAAAAAAAAAACAAAAAACGACCATTTAAGCCATACTTGGGCCCTGGCAACAGAGGGTGCAAATTCTTGAAAGAAATCATTTTGAGAAGGCAGAGCTTGAGTTCAGGCAGAATTTCTTGCAGGGATCATTCTGGTTGTGTGGCATTTTGATAGACCTTGGGCAGCTCAGCTACAGGCAGTGAGAGAGGAAAGTAAATAGGACTTTCTGGCGAGATGCCTGAGAAAGACCCAGTGATGACTTCATCAGTAGGCCTTTTGATTCTGTTTGCGTCATTATTTGGTCATTGTAGAGCAGTGGTTGTCAGGCTTTAATCTCTAGGTAAAACAGAGGTGTGTTTAGTCTGTCCACGTTCTGTAGTCTCTGTTTTCTAAGTAAGGCAGGAGGTGAGGTCCTCTGCAGGAAATCAAGGTGATGGACTGGTTAGGAAACTTCAGGAGACTTCAGAGTTTGGAACAGTTGCCTCTGTGGGTGGAATAAGAAATCAACTGGGGAAGAATGAGAGAATTGTCTAACTTCACTGAAGGCCTGGCTGAGATCAAAGGGAATTTGCAGGGCTGACCCTCAGAGAAGGCATGCAATAACTCTTAAGGAATATCTGAGAACTACTTTTGATTTGTGCTTTTAAAATATGATGTTTTAAGATTTGTTTTGGCAATATATGAATGACAAGATAAGAATTCAGAACTAGAGGTCAGCCCCCTATCTCCAAGTCTGCTATACTTCCACATGGGAAAGAGAAATGAGGACCTGCTTCTTAGGGTTTGAAGTGGAAACTGTATGATAGAAGGATTCTCTAAAGAACTCTCCTCAGATTCTTATATTGATAAGGCAGACTTGGATATGGGACCTCAGAGAAGTGTGATATTTTAACTTTCTTGTTAATTTTTTTAAACCAGAAGTTAAGAATTTTGGTCATTGGCTCATGCATTCAACAAATCATTCATGAATTATTAATTAAGCAAGTAATTCCTGGTGTGTGCCTATCTCTGTGCTGGTTGCTATGGGTCAAACTCAGACAAGATGACTATCCTTGGCATTCTTAGCAATCCAAAGAATTAGTGAAATATAAAGCAGTTTGTAGTGCAGTTAAAAACTGTGAACTCTAGACTGTGAGTGCTAATGGAGTGAGAGAAATGAAGGTCACTATGGGGCTTGGCTGGTCAGACCTTTGTGGAAAAGGCCTGTCTTGACTTGGGCCTTGATAGATTGGCAGGATTTAAGAAGGAAAGAAGACAGTCCGTAAGGGAGTGGAGACAGTTTGAGCAAAGGCACAAAGGAAGACTATCCTTGGACAGGTTTATGATGCCCTGTATATCTTGGCCACAGAGAATGGTCTGCATGATCCTTAACATGTGTCTTTAAGGAAGCCCTTTGGATGGAATGTCTAGACTGTAGTCATGGTCATTTGCTTTAGAGTTGGAAGGCCCCTGAGAGAGGCCCAAATCCAGTGATTCTTAACTTGTTGCTGTTGTTGTTTTTTTAGTACACAAAATGGACAATATTGACATGCTCAACCCATCAGCCCCCACAGCCAATCCCCCAACTCTGCTCCAGTCCTGCCATTCAAGGGAAGAGATGAACATACAGGAATAATATCACACAGAGACCTTGAACCCTCGCCTTACATACAATAAAATGTACCTTGTTTGCAAACCTCAGTGCTTAAGCTATTATTAGCACAAGTTACCTACAGTTACCTTCACAAGGCAGGACATCATGGTTGAGAGAGAACCAAGGCTAACCTCCATATTTTACAGACAAAGAAATTTGCCCTTTTAGAGTGAGTGAAAATGTGATTTGGGGACCTTTGTCTTCATATTGAGCCATGCTCAAGTTGCAGTTTCACGTCCATGAAGCTGAGTTCCACGTGCTCCGATCTGGTGGCCAGACCTGAAGTCCTGCTCTTTGTTTCCGTAGCAGATGCGTGGCTTCCCTTTGTGAGTTTTAGCAGGTGCATCTGAGAGGCAGCTCCTCTCCCCACATACGCTTCATGTTGGTGTTCCTCATATGACAGCCCCAGGGCCCCAGCAGGAGCAAATCAGCAAGCCACCTTGGTGGCATGACTTCCCCTCCTGAGAGCGTGAGGCCGTTCCCCTGAGCCGCTGGTAGCTGCCTGGTTTGGTGTCACCAGAAAGGCCGCCTCAACCCTAACAACACAGGAAGCAGCTGGGCAAAACGGCAAATGAAGTGGCAAGTCCTTTAGCCCCCGCCAAGATCTTTTTCTCTGTCTACTCATAAACAACGAGGAAGATAGGCCCAGAGGCCCAAGTCGAGGCTGACTTGACTTCTCCACTCTGACTGCAGGTCCCCTGTGTGGAGAGAAGCTGTAGGTGATGGAGCCTCTGGTCCCAGAAGACAGGCAGCAAGGGACTGAAACAGCAAAGACCGCCTTGCCAGTCAGTGCTGGGTGCCAGCCAGGTGTCTGAACTGCTAGCAGGGAGACGTTGGGTGGTTGTCTTCTAGAGCAAATTATTAAATTTTGATCAAAACAATACATACACATGTTTTTAAAAATCAAATAATATTGAAAGCCTTATAATGAAAAACAACCATCCAGCACCCACCGTCCCCTAGAAGCTGCCACTTTTAACTCACTGTTTCTTCTAATAGCTGCCTCCTCATCTCTAAATGATATGTGCTTACACTGCTATTTCTTGATTTATCTATTCTGCACGTTGTCTATTTACTTCCTGCTGTGATGAATGGAGATTTTGCTTTCTTACACCATCTCCCTCCCTCCCCTGCCCTCGTCTCTCAAGATAGGAAGAGCTCTATTTTAACCTAAATCAGGTTTAAAGTGTCTACATTATTAAGATATATAAATGATGATCACAGAGAACCAGTAATGTCCTTTGATTGTATTTCCTTTCTTAGAGGGCTTTTCATTTTGCTGCAGAATTTTTGTTGTAATATTTGTCTTTTTCTTTTATTTATCTATTTATTTTGAGATGGAGTTTCACTCTTGTTCCCCAACCTGGAGTGCAATGGTGTGATCTCAGCTCACTGTAACCTCTGCCTCCCAGGTTCAAGCGATTCTCCTGCCTCAGCCTCCCGAGTAGCTGGAATTACAGGCATGTGCTATGACACCGGGCTAATTTTTTTGTTTTGTTTTGTTTTGTTTTGTTTCATTTTTGAGATAGAGTCTTGCTCTGTTGCCCAGGCTGGAGTGCAATGGCACGATCTCAGCTCACTGCAAGCTCTGCCTCCTGGTCACCTGGCTAATTTTTTAAATTTTAGTGGAGATGGGGTTTCACCATGTTAGTCAGGCTAGTGTCGAACTCCTGACCTCAGGTGATCCACCTGCCTCTGCCTCCCAAAGTGCTGGGATTACAGGCGCTAGCCACCATGCCTGGCCCTCTCCTTTTCTTTTAAAGCTCTGTGTCATATGAGTTATTCTATTGCCTTCCCTTGTCTTCTCAGGAAGTGCAATGTTAACCCCAGCTCCACCCCTAACTAGCCCAGTGACCTTGCACAAGTCCCTTCTCTTTTCTAAGCCTCGGTTTCCTCATCAGTAGAAAGAGAGCTAGACTCCCTTCTTGTTCTCATTCTAAACCTCAGAACCTGTCACTCCACCCACCTCACAGGTGGTAATATTATTACTCCTCAGATAATATTATCTGAGGAGTCTTTACTCCGGCGGGGGGCAGCCCCAGGACCTGACAGATGGCAGAGAAACCAAAACAGGCAGGGGCAGGGGGGAGGGAACAAACAAGCTAGCTGGGCCTGCCCTGTATGGTCTAGTTCACTCCTGCAGTTTAGGGGGCCGCTCTGCGGGGTGGTATGGTTGTATCTATTGCTCTTTTCCTCCCCTGCTGTCCCCATTGGTTTTTGCTCTCCACAACCTCTGCTTGTAGGGGCAGCGTTACAGTCCCCAAACTCCCCAAGCTCCTACTCCAACCCCAGCTGTCTTTGTACCCCTTCTGCTTATGTTACACCCAAAGTTTCCCAAAAGGTAGTTATAAAAATACTAACTTTTGGTAACAGCTTTCTTGAAATATAGTTTGCATACTGTACAATTCACTCATTTAAAAAATACAGTTCAGGGCAGGCATGGTGGCTCATGCCTGTAACCCCAGCACTTTGAGAAGTTGAGGCGAGTGGATCACCTGAGGTCAGGAGTTCGAGACCAGCGTGGCCAACATGGCAAAACCCCGTCTCTACTAAAAATACAAAAATTAGCTGGGCATGGTGGTGGGTGCCTGTTTTTCCAGCTACCCAGGAGGCTGAGGGAGGAGAATCATTTGAACCTGGGAGGTAGAGGTTGCAGTGAGTGAGATCGCACTGTTGCATTCCAGCCTAGGGAACAAGAGCAAAACTCTTGTCTTAAAAAAAAACAAAAAACAAAAAACAAAAAAAAACAGTTCAGTGGTTTATAATATATCCACAAAATTGTACAACCCATAATTGTAGTCAGTTTTAGAGCATTTTAGCGCCCCAGAAAGAAACCTCATGGCCTTTAGCAGCACCACCTATTTCACCCAATCCCACCCCTAGGCAACCACTAGTCTACTATAAGTCTCCATAGATTTGCCTGTTCTGGGCATGTTTAATAAATACAACCATAGAATACAGAGTCTTTAATGACTGGCTTCTTTCACTTAGCATGATATTGTCAAAGTTCATTCATGTTGTATCAATATCAGTACCTAATTCCTTTTTATGGCTGAAAAATATTCCATATGGCTGTACCGTATTTTATCAGTTGATGCATATTTTAGTTCTGCTTTTTAGCTATTACAAATAATGATGCCATGAACATCCATGTACAAGTTTTTGTGTGGACATGTATTTCCATTTCACTTGGGGTTATGCCTAGGAGTAGAATTGCTGGGTCAAATGGTTACTCTGTGTTTAAAAATTTGAGGAAATATCAATCGATTTTCCAAAGGTGCGGCACCATCTTGCAATCCCACTAGCAACTGTGTTCCCAGTTTCTTCACATCCTTGCCAACACTTGTTATTGTCTGTCCTTTTGATTATAGCCATCCTAGTGGGTGTGAAGTTGTATCAATTTGCATTTCCCTAATAACTAAGGACATTAATCTTTCTGTGTCCTTATTGGCTATGTGTATATCTTTGGAGAAAAATCTGTTCCTTGCCTATTTTTAAAATCAGGTAGTCTTTATTAATGAGTTTTAAGAATTCATTTTTACATTTATTTTTATTAAAAAATTTTTTTTTGTAGAAACAAGGTATCGCTCTGTTGCCCAGGCTGGTCTTGAACTTCTGGCTTAAGCGATTCTCCCATCAGCCTCCCAAAGTACTAGGATTACAGGCATGAGCCACTGTGCCCAGCCAAGAATTATTTACATATTTTATATATTTAGCAAATACATGATTTGCAAATATTTTCTTCTATTCTGTGGATGGACTTTCTTGATGGTGTCCTTTGAAGCACACATTTTTTTATTTAGGTGTTTAGTTTATTTTTTATTTTGTTGCTTGTGTTTTTGTTATTACATAATTCAAGGTAACAAAGATGTACTCTTATGAGTTTTATAGTTTTAGCTCTTACATAGATCTTTGAATTAATTTATTATATATTACATTATTTATATCTCACACCATAAAACAAATTTTGCATGTGGGTATTCAGTTGTCCCAGAATCATTTGTTGAAAAGAATATTCTTTCTACATCTCTTGTCAATTGACCATAAATGTGAGTGTTTATTTCTGGATTCTCAGTTCAGTTCCATCAATTTATCATTGTTCATTGTCTGTCTTCATGGTAACACCGCACAATTTTGATTACTGTAGCTTTCAGTATGTTTTGAAATCAGGAAGTGTGAGTCTTCCAATTTTGTTCGGTTCCCCCCACCCGCAAGATTGTCTTAGTTATCTTGAGTGAGTCCCTTGAATTTCCATATGAATTTTAGGATCAGCTTGTCAATTTCTGCAAAGAAGCCAGCTGAGATTTTGATAGAGATTATGTTGAATCTGTAGATTCGTTTGGGTAGTATTGCCGTGTTAACAATATTAAGTCTTCCAGCTTATGTACATGGGATATCTTTTTATTTATTTAGGTCTTTAATTTTTTTCAACAAGGTTTTATTGCTTTCAGAGTGTATGTTTTGCACTTATTTTGTTAAGTTTATTCCTAAGTATTGTATTATTTTTGATGCTACTATAAATAGAATTGTTTTCTCAATTTTCTTTTCATATTGTGCGTTGTTGGTATACAGAGACACAACTGATTTTTGTATGCTGATATTGTATCCTACAAATGTGCTGAACTTGTTTATGACTTTAATAGTTTTTAGTGGATTTTTCACGGATTTTCTATATAAAAGACTATGTTATCTGCAAATAGGAATAGTTTTACTTTTTCATTTCTAATCTAGATGTCTTTTATTTAATTTTCTTGCCTAATTACCTTGGCTAGAACTGCCAGTACGACGTTGAATAGAAGTGCTAAGAGCAGGCTTGTTTGTCTTGTTCTTGATCTTAGTGGGAAAGCATTAAGTTTGATATTAGCTAAGAGTTTTTTGTAGCCATTTATGGTCAAGTTGAGGATATTCTCTAATCCTAAGTTTTTGAGTGTTTTTATCATGAAGGTGTTGAGATTTTGTCTAATGCTTTTTCTGTGTGTATTGAGATGATATGGTTTCTGACCTTTATTGCTATAGCTTATTACATTAATTGATATTCTGATGTTAATGTTAACCTGATCTTAACATTCCTGGGATAAATCTCACTTGTTCATGGTGCATAATCTTTTTTATATGTTTCTAGATTCAGTTTTGTTGAGGCACTAACTTTTATCGAGCACTTTCTACCAGCCAAGCCATTTACAGGGATTAACTCATTTAGTTTTCAAATCCTGTGAGATAGAAACTATCATTATCCCTTATACCAAAATGAGGAGAGTGAGGCTCAGACAGGTTATGTCACCTACTCAAGGTCACACAACTAGGTATTGGCAGAGGTAAGATTCTAACTCAAGCTATCCAGTTCACCTCCACACTAAAATGCCTCTTGTGTGGGTATCAGTGGTGGACATGGAATGATTTTCAGATAATACCCAGACCTGTGTTTATGTTCATTACTGTGTTTTTTATGGCTCCTCTGTGTTTATGGCATATAATATTGGTTTTCTATCTGTGATTGTGATATAAAGCTTCCTTCTAAAATAAAAACTGGCAAAAAACAGAATCTCTAGAAAAAAATAGTAAGAATTATCCTGGCAGTTTATGGATATGACTGTGTATTCTATGCTGATTTAAATTAGCTGTTTTGTTTTTGTTTTTGAGACAGAGTCTTACTCTGTCACCCAGATATAGCAGTGGCTCCATCTCAGCTCACTGCAACCTCTACCTCCCGGGATCAAGCAATGCTCCTGCCTCAGCCTCCCGAGTAGCTGGGACTACAGGTGCGCACCACTGTGCCCAGCTAATTTTTGGCTTTTTATTAGAGATGGGGTTTCACCACGTTGGCCAGGCTGGTCTCAAGCTCCTGACCTCAGGAGATCTGCTCGTCTCGGCCTCCCAAAGTGCTGGGATTACAGGCGTGAGCCACCGAGTCCAGCCTTATCTGTGTTATTAATAGTGAAGGAGAAAGAATGGAAAAACTGGAAGTAAGGACATGGCCAACTTCAGGTCGTCTCCTGTCTCCTATATTGTCAGGAGACTGAGGTGTGTTCATGAATTCTTTCATTCAGTACTTCCCCATTGCCTAATCTGTTTGCGGCACTCTGCTAAGGTCTCTGCATTTTCAGTGATAGGTAAAAAAAAAAAAAAAAAATGGTCCCTGACCTTGAGGAGCTTTCACATGCATGGTTCTACTCCAGAAAGGGCATGTTATGTTTTATTTCATGGGCAAACTCAGATTGATTGCTGGTGGCTTCCTGGAGCTCACTATTTCATGAGGATTCTGAAGCTGTCTGTGGAATTAGTGGAAAATAGAGTCATTACCAATTAGCAGTGTCTGCCCTGGCATGGGAAGAAGAAGTGGCAGTATTTGGGTTTTATTCTGAGGCCAAGAAAACATCATAGAGTGCACTTACACAAACCTGGATGGCATAGCCCACTACACACCTACGCTATATGGTATAGCCTATTGCTCCTGGGCTGCAAACCTGTACAGCATGTTCTTGTACTGAATACTGTAGACACTTGCAACACAATGGGAAGTATTTGTGTACCTAAACATAGAAAAGGTACAGTAAAAATATGATATTATAATCTTATGGTAACACCATCGTATATATGATCCTCTGTTGACTGAAACATCATTATGAGGCAAATGACTAAATTTTTTTAATAGGAACAATCTAAATCTCCCTTTTATTTTTATATTTATATAATATTTTCTTTGTACTAATATATGTATACACAAGTATATATGTCTATGTATATGTGTGTGCAGTATGTTTGTGTGTGTGTATATACTTACATAGCCTCTGGCTGGAGAGCCATACGGACATGGAAAGTATTTCCTGGCCTCTTGATGTTCATGAAACACAAAGGTGACAGTTACCTAATCTTTAGCTTGGCAGAGTTGTGTTCTTCTTGAGGAAGGAAAAAGCAGCCAAACTGGGAAAAAAAAAAAAATGTGCTTAGCACGTTTCGAAAAGGTACAAAACCAGGTGTGATCTAGAAGAAAAGGGGTAGAACTGGAAGTCAAGATATCCTGTTTCTACCCTGTCTCTGCCACTAGCTGACCATGTGACCGTGCATAAAAGTGTTCACTTCTCCATAACACAGTGTCCTCAGAAACACAGCAAAAATTACACCTGCTGAGTTGCATTTGCAGGATAGTTGTGATTGAGAAAATCAATGTGAAGAACCTATACAACTGAGATATTAGTGTGATAAAAATAATACCTTCCTTTTTTTGGTAGGAGAATTGTTGCAGTATTTAATTCATCCTCTCGATTGAAAACAGGCCACAGACTAGCTAATATTGAACAAAAGTATGGGAGGCCATTGTTTAAGACTAAGCTCCTGTACTAGGCCCCTAAAAACCAGACCAAACCAAAATGGGGTCACTCATGCTAAATGCCACTCTCCACCTAAGTCAGCATAATAAGCAAATCCCCTCTGCCTTAACCCTTACAAAAAAGTAACCTGAAGTAACTTGATGTTAACTAATCATTTATTTTTCTATTGTTGTGTTTCCTTTTTCCCACATTACAAAACCCACTGTTTTGCTATTGCCCAGTGGGAGCTTTCATTCTATTGTATAGAAAGGAGGTGCTTCAATTCATAAATCACAAATTAAGGGCAATTAATTCTATAAATTTATTGTAATTTTGTCTTTTGACACTTACGTCTTTGCTGGCTACTGTGTTAAGTATTCTACATGCTGTAGTTATATAATCAAAATAAACATTGAGGACAGGCACTATTATAAATTGTCATCCTTATAAGGTAAGGAAACTGAGGCTCAGAGAGGTTAAGGAACATGCTGTTGGTTATATAGCTTGTAAGTGGCAGATGACAGATTCAAACCCCGAACTCAAGCTTACCCACTACACTAGCCTAATATTTCACTTCAGTAAAACGTCTTAATAGTTCATTTCTTTCCAGAAAATCAAACAGATAATGACAATGCAAGTATTTTGCTTATAAAGAAGCAGGGTTTAAGCTATGAATGTCAGAACCTGCATTTCCAAAGCCATGTTCTCCTGGCAGCCATCCTGCATTTATGGGACCCATCCCCCTCTTGCTTGGGGTCTGTCAGTCATTTCTGCATGGGGGGGCACCTAAAGCTCCCCTTCTCAGAAGCAAATTGCTTGTGAGCCCAATGTTAGTACAGCTTTTGGTGAAACCAGGCCACTGACTGAGTTTGTTTTGAAGACACTGCATTTAAATCGGTCGTGAATGTCCCCCACTGAGAAGTTGCAGCTGTGTTTGGTAAATGATACTCCCAGAACACTGTTAACTTTTAAATATTTTATTAATTTCTTTTCCAAAATGATGAAATGGTCACATGTTCATAGACTGAACATAAAGAATCATTCTCACTTGGAAGATTGCAAAACAGGCAGGACACTTGGGCCGAAAAGAAGTACATTCTTATTTTCATTTATACCTCTGTTCAAATTTCCAGAATATTTTTTCTTTCCGATTGATGTGGATTTCGCAATGCCTACCAGCACTTGAGCTAAAAATGTTGATTTCCTTCTCCCTTAGGCACTGAATGGTCTACCAAAGCTCGTAGAAATCCACTATAGAAGTTGTATTTGCCAGAGGAGAAGAAAGATAGCATTAACATAAACAGACTCCTAATTTATTAGCTTTGTAGGTTGTTCACTTATTGATTCTCTTCAGGGGATGTTCAGGGGTACTATTAGGCTGCAGAGGAAAACTTAATGGTTATTCTGGTAAATGAGTTGGGTTTTTTTGTTTGTTTGTTTTTTGTTTTTTGTTTTTTGTTTTTGAGATGAAATTTTGCCCTTATTGCGCAGGCTGGAGTGCAATGGCATGATCTTGGCTCATTGCAACTTCTGCCTTCTGGGTTCAAGTGATTCTCCTGCCTCAGCCTCCTGAGTAGCTGGGATTACAGGTGCCCACCACCATGCCCAGCTAATTTTTTTGGTATTTTTAGTAGAAACGGGATTTCTAGTAAGAAAAGTAGACCGGGCTGGTCAGACTAGTCTTGAACTGTTGGCCAACCTGGTCTCGAACTCCTGACCTCAGGTGATCCACCTACTTCAGCCTCCCAAAGTGCTGGGATTACAGCTGTGAGCCACCGTGCCCATCTGTAAATGAGTGTTTTTTAAGTTTGAGAAGCCCAGAAGAAACCTAGTTATGGGAGAAAAAAGGAAAGTTGGATAAGAGCTGGGAGCTTATAAACTGATCTAGGGGATTTTATGAAAACTTTGAAACATATATAAAATTGGATGGAAAAATACAGTAATCTCTACGTATGTGTCACACACAATCTATACTTATTAACTCATTGCTGAATTTGTTTCATTTTTACTCACTCTTCCCCCATCTAGTATTATTTAGAAGCAAACCCCTGTGTCCTTTTATCCATATTTTAGTAGGTATTTCGAGAAGATAAAGGCTCTTTTAAAACTTAACCTTGACATTATCAAACCTAAATAAAATAACATATTTCCTTCATATTATCAAATACCCAGTCAGTACTAATTTTCTAATTTTCTCATAAAGCTATAATTTTATTTGTATGGTGGTTTGTTTGAAATAGGATCCAAATAAGGTCCACACATGATAGTGTGTTCGGTCTCTTCAAAATCTATAGATTTTCCTCCCATCTCTCTTTTCTGTCTTTGCAATTTGTATGTTAGAGGTCCTGAGTCATTTGTCCTGCAGAATTTGTCATAGATTGTATTTTGCTGATTACATCACTGGGGTATAGCATGTTTTTCTGCCCTCTTATATTTCCTGTGAGTTGGCATCAAAGGCCTAATTAGATTCAGGTGTTTTGTTTTGGATCCAGCATTCTTGGTGTGTTTTTCCATCATTAAGCACATAATATTTGATTGTCTTTCATTTAGGGATGTTAGCAGCTGATGATGATCAGTGCCTAGATCCATTTGTTTATAGAGGTTGGAAAACAAGGATATTGTCTGTTTATCTTAAAAAGGAAAAAAATATTACGAAAAGAAACATCCATCTCTTCTATAGTTTGGTTATCTGGTGGTATAGTTTGTTTAGGAAAGACAGGTTAAATGTTTGCTGTTATTTACCAATTCTCAGCATAATAGTTGGTTCACAGGCTCATCTAACAGTAACAAAGTAATAAAAACCAAGCTTTTATTAGATGTCTTTGTGATCCATCAGGGCTCTTCCAGCACATGGCTCGATTTTAAAATCACTTGGAATAATAGTCCCTTTCTGTGGAGTTACTCCAATAGTACAACATATATACATTCATTTGTTTCGTTTTACTTTTCGATTTGGGGGCCACTTTTTATAAATTTACATTTTATTTTGTAAGTATGTAAAATGTTTTGATGCTTTCAAAGTCAAATCTACAAGATAAGACATATTCAAAGTATTGTAGCCCCTATCTCTGCCCGTTAACTGTTTTCCCTTCTTTTCCTGTTCTCCATAGGTAACTAATTTTTAAAAGTATATGGCTTGCCTTTCCATGGTTTGTTTTTTAAGTAGAAGATGTGTGTGTAGACATCTGCAGCCCCCGCTCCTGGGTAAATGAGCGCATGCTGTCCATACCATGTCCTGGAGATCACCCTTAGTAGCATGTAGAGAGGGTCCTCACTTAATTTTCCTGCTGCTTCATATTTCCCTGTATGGTGGCACCATAGTTTATCCAGACATTCCTCTGTTAATGGATGTATTAGGCCATTCTTGCACTGCTATAAAGAGATACCTGAGGCTAGGTAATTTATAAAGAAAAGAAGTTTAATTGACTCAAGGTTCCGCAGGCTGTACAGGAAGCGTGGTGCCAGCATCTGCTCAGCTTCTGGGGAGGCTGCAGAAAGCTTTCAGTCATGGCAGAAGGCAGAAGGGGGAACAGTTACACCACGTGGTGAAAGCAGGAGCAAGAGAGTGGGCAGTGTGGGGGAGGGGGGTGCCACACACTTTTAAATGACCAGATCTCCTGTGAACTCAGATCTCATTCATCACCAAGGGGATAGCCCAAGCCATTCATGGGGACCCGCCCTCATGATCCAAACGCCTCCCACCAGGCCCCACCTCCAACACTGGGGATTAGAATTCAACATGAGATTTGGGTGAGGGCGAGTATCGTAACTATATCAATGAATGTTTGCTGTTTTCAGTTTTTGCTATCACAAGTAGTCCTGCTGTGAATGGCCTTGTGCATGTATCTTTGCGTATTTTTGTCAGTGCATCTTTGGGACAGATTCCTGGAAGTGGGATTGCTGGTCAAAGGGTAAAATGCTTATGGAAGTTTGTTAGATATTGCAGATTTCCTCCCGCGGGAGTTGTGTCATTTTGCCATGCCTACCAACAGTGTTTGGGAGAGCCTTTTTCTCCATAGCCTTGCCAACAGCATGTGTGGTCAAACTTTTGGATTTGAGTCGATCTAATCAGTGAGAAATGGTGTATCTCCTTGTAAGTTTCATCTGGATTTTCCTTATTGAAAATGAGATAGGACACCTTTCAAATGCAGTCTTCCTGGTCCCCTGGTTGGAACCCAGGCATTTTGTTATTTAGAAGCTGTGCACATGATTTTTTGGCGCAAGCAGGGCCAAGAACCATTAATGCGTAGTTTTTGAAAACACCTAGTGTAGAGGTTGGTATGAAATAAACCTCCACTCATCAAGTGTAATCTCAAAATGCGAGCGTGAGTCCTTGGAGGGAAGTATGTAGTAATGAAGCTGACTTCAGACTATGGAGCTGGACAAACCTGGGCCAGCCTTCCCTCCACCAGTTGCCAGCTTTTGATCCTGTGAAATTAAATGCTGAGGTTCTGTTTGTTCATCTATAGACTGGGAGTAATCATAGTACCTACCTTTATAGGGTGGATACAAGAATGAAATAGTTGAGTACTTCGCGTAGTGTCTGACGCAAAGTAAGGGCTAAAGAAATGTTTTACTGTTATTATAATTGGAATTAATGAAGAGAATTACTAGGGCTTTGGAGGCTGAAGATCATTATGCCCAGTAAAATCATTACTCCCTCCTGTAAAATGGACTTAGTAGTAGTATAAGAAGGAAGAGAGTCTTTTTTTTCCTTTTCTTTCAATGGATCAGTGAAGTGGTTTTGCTGTAGAACTGAATGCCACACTTAGAACTGTGGGGTAGAGAAGAGGAAGAAACTTAGGTGTGGAGAGGACCTGAAACCACCCTAGGAGACCAGCCTTCTGCAGAGGGCAGATGGGGAAGTTACCTCTGGGCTCAGTGAGCCCTCACTGGATGCAGCATTTGCTGTTGCCATGGTACGTGATGGGAAGGTGTGTTCGAGAACTCAGTGAAATGTGAATCTGGTTAGCTGCGCAGCAGCCAGTGAAGGCTCAGCCCCATTCTGCCCTCGCAATCTTGGGCCCAAGGCAGATATTAGTCTCGGGGCAGCATGACCTTGGGTATAATCTGCAGTTGTTTTAGTCCTTTGCAGCCCCTGTACCAAATTCTTGTGTTGATGGTCCTTTTTCCCCCTAATGTCAGACACCGTATTTCCTAACAAGCAAGGCAAACTGGCTGACATTCACAGGAGAAATTCCAGCCCAGGGATCTCACAACTCCTTGGAATCGAAGGTGGTCAGGAAGGGGTTCTCAGACAAGCACAGTGGCCCTTCTCTTTGTGTCTCTCTTAATCATGTGTGTTTAGGGTTGGCTTTATTATTGTTATTAAAAGCTGTTTTCTAGAACTCAGCTTTTAGTGTTTTTGTTTACCTCTACTGTTATGTTTTATTTTGCTTTGTTTTTTGCTTTATGTCTGCCTTTGTAACTCTCAGTCCCTCTATTCTCATTTCTCTGGGCTGACTTTTGTTCTCTTAAGGTTTTTTAGTGTGACATTAACTTCATTTAGTTCCACTTTTCTTTCAGCCAAATGTGTTGAAGACATGTATTAGTGCTTTCCATCTTTCATTTCTAAATATCTTATCATTTCTATTGGAATTCCTCTTTTAGTTTTGAATGACCTTGAAGTATGTTTTACACATTTTCAAAGGTATGGGATTTTATTGCTACAATTTGCATTATTGATTTCTAATTTCATTGCATTACATTTAATAAACAGTGAATGTAACTTGTAGGCTATCATTTTTGAAGAAACTTGTGGGAACTTGATTTATAGCCTAAATCGTGATTAGTTTTTAAGCAGTGTTTCACATATGTTTGGGGGGAAAAATGAGTATTCTGTTTGCTGGGTGCTGAGTTCTTAAAATAGGAATTAGCTCGAGTTGGGTAACTGTGCTGTTCAGATTCTCTTCAGCTTCTAATCCTGCCAAACATACAATCAAAGCAGCTGTGCTGTGCCAGGGTCTAAGACACAGAAATGTCCATTTAGGGCTGATTTGTTTGATGTGACTCACAAAACATACCCAGGCCAAGGAACACAATGGCTCCTCCATCTTTGCAAGGAAGGTTGATTTGCAGGAATTGAGTTATTTTAATCCCAATTTAATTAGCCTAAAAACCTGGGCTTTGGTTTTCAGTTGATTATCTTGGCTGTCACCATCATGAATAATTGTATTGCATGGTAATTTAAGAGTGGAACTCATAAATATCCTTATGAAGAACGAAAGGTGGAGAAACTAACCATGACCCATGTCCTCACATCCCACTTGAGGTCCCTCGCTCCTGGTGACGTGGCTGTGTGGGCATCACATAACTTCTCTGAGCCTTGATTTTTCATCGGTTATATGGATAGAGTGCCACCTTCCACGTTGATCACAGAGGGTGGTGGTGAGGGTCGACCAAGTACACACAAAGTACTTTGTTAGCCATAAAGAGATCCTCAGATATAAAAGATACACACTGAGAACACCTTGGGAAGAAGTGGTGAGGAGAAGTGGCCTCAATGCGTTTTAACTCTCTCTGTACTCCCTAAGGATCCTGGACATGGTGTGGTTAAGAGGAATTTTAGAGGCCCCTGAAATTCTCCACTGACTTTCTCTTCCTTTCCCGCAGTGCGGAATACAGAAACTGCAGCCATGACCACGCACGTCACCCTGGAAGATGCCCTGTCCAACGTGGACCTGCTTGAAGAGCTTCCCCTCCCTGACCAGCAGCCATGCATCGAGCCCCCGCCTTCCTCCATCATGTACCAGGTAATGGAAATGGCAGATAGCACCAGGGGGCCCAGGAATTCTGGGGATCCCCTAAGAGGGTTTCCCCTGAGGCAGAGGGAGAGGTCTGCATCTAGAAGGTGAAAAGTCGTGAGCTGATGGAGTCCCTTGTGCACTGGTGGAGCTGAGTGTAAGGAACAGATTAGCTACTAAATGTGCTGCAGGACTATTTCCCTCCCACAGGGAAGTCTTGTTGATCTGCTTTGACCCCGAAATACCTTCCTGGCTATTCTTGCTGCTGTACCAACCGAGGTTTTGGCAGCTCTGGCCTCATGAATTAAATATTGCAACTTAGAAACCCCAGAGCCTGCCTGGGTAATTACTTTTCCTTCATGCGTGTGAGGAGGACACTACAACACCCCATAGCAGCTCATGGCTCAGGGAAGCTGGTCACAGTTGTTTGCTTTTGCCTAAGGTAGCAGAGCTTGTGATAAACCACCATCAGATTGTTCCAAACTATGACCCATCAGGGCCGGGAGTCAAGCTTATAGCCCCTTGTCTGGGTGTGCCAGGCCAGATGCCATGTTAAGAAAGCATATGCTAATTTGAAAGTTTTAACTGTGTTTGACCTTTCGATAGTTCTCAGACAGCAAAAGGAGACTAAATATAAATACATAATAAATTCTTAAATTTCTTTCAGTGCATGTATGAAGCACATGCTTGAAGGTTCAGCTCATAAACTTCATTGATTCACATCTTCTAACCCAGATTAAAATTTTAATTATAGAAATATCTTTTTTATTATAAGCAATACAAAAAGTACACAAAAAAGTATACAAAAACATATAGATTTTTTCTATAACTATGCCTATATATACCTTTTTTACCAAATATACATATATGTGTTTGTGTATATATACATATATATGTTATTACCAAAAGAAAACCATACTATATTTATTGCTTTATGAGTTGGCTTTTTAACTTAAAATTTATTATGGATATTTTTCCTTGACAATGCCGCAGTACTACCACATTATGCTTAGCCACCTCATGGTACTTAAAAGTCCATTTGTGGATATGCTATTTTTTTTATATATATATATATTTTTTATATATATATATATATAAATGTATGTATATTTAGCCTTTCACTGTTGCTGGACATTTGGGTTGTTTATAGTTTTTTTAAATCACAAAAAACTGCCACAGTGATTATTCTTGTACCTATATATCCACACCCTTGGGTGAGTATTTCTGGAACTGCCTAATCAAAGCAATGCCCATCCTAACTTTTAGCAGCTATTTGGGCTTGTGGAGTTTAAGCATCTGCTTCTTAAGCTCAGCCGAGTGAACCTGATTACTGATGGGAAGCAGATGGCGGGCCCTGTCATCGCCAGCTCCTGCCCAGTGTGATTGAGAGTAGGACTTTGTGGGGAAGGGGCAAGATGAAAGGTGATGCAGCAGGAGGTCCCCACAGAGAACTTGCATTGTTTGTCAGCAGCAGTTTGCTCCCTGGATGCCCAGCCAACTTGGAACTGTTTTCTAACAACCAAAGTGTTCCTGTCCTCTAATTCCACAGGCTAACTTTGACACGAACTTCGAAGACAGAAATGCATTTGTCACGGGCATTGCAAGGTACATTGAGCAGGCTACAGTTCACTCCAGCATGGTAAGTCTCTGTGATCCACATGTGCAGACATGCTCCCTGCTGGGCTGGCAGGGGTCGTGGGCAGCTTCTCACGCCAGAGGCATGTGCACACCTACTCTAAGAACCCCCTTCCTCAGTCAGAAGCATCTGCTTAAGCCCACTCTTACATTCTGCCCCATCCCCTCTCCGTGCCTAGAAACATACTGTTCCCCTTTATCATCTGGCTTTGTGAATACTCCTTAACTGTTAGGGCCCAACTGAGTCTCCACTATTCACTTCCCTGAGCTCCTATAGCTTTTTGGGTTAACATGTGATTGGATCCTGCCTTGTTTATAGGTTAATGAATGTGTGGAATTTTGTCTCGAGCAAAGCAAAAGGTTCCTTGAAAAAGGGACATTGGCTTTGGTTTTGGAGTAACAGTTACTCAAAAAAGCTGATGGCCTAAATCACGTGCAAATAGGGTTAGTTCTTATTTTCTCTCCTAGAGTCTGATTCATCTGTGGAGGGCTCCTCCCCTTCTCTATTAGGCTTCCATTGCTTTTATTCTCATGCAGCACTGCAATTTAAAGAATTCCAAATTCCGTGTTCATAGACCCTGCCTGTGGCTCCATAGACCTTTGACACTATATGTCTTAGCTCATTTTGTGATGCTATAACAAGGAAACTGCAGACTGGGTAATTTATAATAAGTAGAAGCTTAGGCCGGGTACGGTAGCTCATGCCCCTAACCTCAGCACTTTGGGAGGCTGAGGTAGGAGGATCCCTTGAGCTCAGGAGTTCGAGACCAGCCTGGGCAACATAGCAAGACCCTGTCTCTACAAAAAATTTAAAAATTAGCTGGGTGAGGTGGCGCACACCTATAGTTGCAGCTACGTGGGAGACTCAGGTGGGAGGATCGCTTGAGCCCAGGAGGTTGAGGCTGCAGTGACTTGTGATCATGCCACTGCACTCCAGCCTGGGCAACAGAGCAAGACCCTATCTCAAAAAAAACAAGAGTAGTAGTTTATTGGCTCATGGTTATGGAGGCTGGAAAGTCCAAGATTGAGGGGACAGTATCCAGTGAGAGCCTTCTTATTGCATCATGCCGTGGCAGAAGGCATGACGTGGGTAGGAGAGAGAGGGAAGGGGGCCAAACTCATCCTTTATAAGGAACCCACCCCCATAATAACAGCATTAATTCTTTCATGGGGGTAGAGCCCTCGTGACCTGATCACCTCTTAAAGTACTCACCTCTCAACACTGTTGCACTGGAGGTTTAAGTTTCTAACACATGAACTTTGGGGAACACACTCCAACCATAGCACTGTATCAGTTATTTCCTGTAACCTTGTGTTGACAAACTCTGCTCATTCATTCAGTAAGTATTGTGTCACTGGTGCCCACAGAGGACCGTGTAAATGCTGGAGAGATATGCAAGGACAGATAGGGGCCAGTCCTGATCCTCAGTGAGTCAAGTGGGAAATTGACAAGCTTACCATTTATTGAATGCTTTTTCTATACAGATATTTTAGATGCATTGTCTCATTTGCTCCTCACATCAACCCTGTGAGATAGGTTCTATTGTCATATCCATTTTGCAGATGGGGAAAACTGGAGCCCAGAAAAATTACGTAACTTACTCAGGGTCCTGCAGCTGACAAGTGACAGCTCTAGATCAAGGTCTGCCTGACTACAAAACCTTTGCTCCAGACTATGCCTTACAGACAAACAAAAATAT
The DNA here is from genome assembly GCF_043159975.1 of Macaca nemestrina. NCBI lineage: Eukaryota > Metazoa > Chordata > Mammalia > Primates > Cercopithecidae > Macaca > Macaca nemestrina. Next base: position 23,097,585 of record NC_092130.1, on the reverse strand, counting down.
GCAAAGTTAGGGGTAAATGTCATGATAAAAGTTCAAAGTTCTGTGTTTTTGAAGGAACCTTGAGAGAGTCAGAGAAAGCTTGATGAAGGAAGTGGCTTTTGTGTGAGGCCTTGTAGGAGGATAATGATACCTTGTAGACACAGTATACTTTAAAATATATGTAAGGCATTTTCATATATTATATTATTGGGGCTTTATAACAGCCCTGTGACTTGCAAAGTGATCATTATATCCATTTTAGGGATGAGAAAACTGAGGCCTAGAAAAGTTAATAAGCAGGTTGCTCATGATCTCACAACTAGTAAATCACAGGACTGGACCTGAAATCCAGGACTGACTCCCAGTCCTGATCTCTTTCTCCTGTTCCGTGCTGTCTCACACAGTTAGAATTTTACCAGTCCAAGATGAGATGGGGAGAGCACAGCATGTGGAAGAGCCAGTGTGAGCAAAGGCACAGGGCAAGGATTTTCAAGGAGTGACTGGTTTGGACTGTAAAGTACATATAGGGATATTGTTTATAGATTCCCTACAAATAAGGTGTCGGGGCATGGAGGGTGTATTGATTTGCTTGGATACCATAACAAAGTGCTACAGATGAGGTAGCTTAAACAGTAAAAATGTATTTTCTCCCTATTCTGGAGGTTAAAAGTCCAAGATCAGGGTGTCCGTAGGTTTGGTTTTTCCTGAGGTTTCTTTCCTTGGCTTCCAGATGGCTGCTTCTCTCTGCATCCTCACCTGGTCTCTTCTCTGTGTGCACACATCACTGGCACCTTCTTTCTGTGTGTCCAGATTTCCTCTTTTTATAAGGACACCAGTCAGATTGGATCAGGGCCCTCTCTAATGGCCTCATTTTAACTTAATTACCTCTTTAAAGGCCCTATCTCCAAATACAGTCACATTCTGAGGTCCTGTGGGGTTAGGGCTTCAACATATAAATCTGGGGGGCACACAGTCTAGCCCATAACAGAAGGCTTTAGTTTATTTAATAAAAAATTAAAAGCCATGGAAAATCTTTATCCTTAGAAGAGATGTGAACAGAACTCTGTTTGGGGGACAGGTTCCATGTGTTAGTTATATGTAGAATGAGTTGCAAGTAGGAATGGGGCAAATAAATTTGTCAAGATAATTAAAGTTATCTACACTGCAGGTATTCTAGGTCGAATGAGGGTGATGGCACTGGGGTACAGCTAAGAGGATATGGATGTGAGGGACACTGGCTTAGCAGTCAGCTGGAACTGCACTGACTGAGTTCCCAGGAAGACCAGGTCAAGTCACCAACAGGGCAGTCGGAAGGAGGGGCTAGGTTGGAGGGTGATGGTGTTCATTTTCTGTTGCTGCCCTAACAGAGCGTCACAAACTTAGTGGCTTAGAACAACACTGATTTATTTGCTCACAGTTCTGTCAGGTCAGAAGTCTGACATGGGTCTTACTGAGTTAAAATCAGGGTGCCAGCAGGGCCACATTCCTTCTGCAGGCTCCAGGGGAAAGTCTGTTCCCTTGCCTTTTCCACCTTCTAGAGGTGTCTACATTCCTTGACTTGTGGCCCCCAGCCAGCAGTGACATCACTCTGGTCTCTGCCTGCATCTTCAAATCTCCTTCTCTGACTCTTCTGCCTCCCTCTTTTGCTTATGAGTACCTTGTGTTTACACTGGGCTCCCCAGGATAATCCAGAATCACCACCACCACCCCCCTACCCACATTACAAGGCTCTTAACTTGATCACATCTGTAAACTCCCTCTTTCCCTGTGAAGGAACATATTCACAGGCACCAGGGATTAGGGTGCAGACATCTTTGGGGGACCATTATTCTGCCTACACAGGGAGAGTGTTGATGTGGCTTAGGCATGAGTCATGAGTGGCGTGCAATGCTGACATTCCTGGATAACATCAAAATCTCCCTTCGGTCAACAGTGTCCTCCTCATGCCTTTCCCAGTCTTTCTGGGGTAGCTTCTCAGCAGCAATGTGGGCATATGAGATGCTCATCTTCTTGTATGTCTCCTGCCCCCTACTTGGGCAAGGTGAATCTCTTGAAGGGCAGGATAACCAGAGAAAAGAGGAGGGGAAGTGCGCAAACCACATAATTGACCAACTATATGGAAGAGTTGAAGGTTCTTTGCTGGGGGTCAGATGGGGGCTGAGTGATCACTGAATCTGCCACTACAGAAAATTTGAGCCAGACTCACATTGGGTTTAAGTCGTGGACTTTCAGAATATTAGAAATGTAAAGGACTTTAGAGATCCTTAGTCCTGAAGCTGTCAATGTGGGCTACACAAGAGAATCAACCTGGGGATTGTTTAAAAACACCAATGTCCCACCCCATCCCCAGGGATAAATAGTTAGTTTGGGGCCTGGCTTAGGCATCAAAGTTCCCCAGGTAACTCTAATGTACAACCAGGGCTGAACACCAATGATTCAGGCCAACTCTTTACCTCCAAGTAAGGAAATTAAGACATTAAAAATTAAAAGATGGGCCCAAGAAGAGTGAGGACCAGTACTCAAGTTTCCCCACTCAGGGCTCTTTCCACCACACAATCCTAACCTCTACATTCCAGCATAATTATATGACAGATCTGGCTGATGGCCAAACTGTCCGCAGGGCAGAGTTCACATTCTTCTTGTTCACTGCGCTGTTCGCAGCACAAAGCACAGAGCCTGGGACCCGTGAGTACCCAGTTAAACATTCACTGAATGCATGAGTTGGAATTACACCTGTTGGCAGGCAGTTCAGTGCTAAAAGTAGACACATGTTCCTGACATGACTGACTGTCACTTCCCCTTTTTGACATGTGTTCTGAGGCAGATGACTGCGGGACCCACAGGCTTGATTGGCTCTCCCTGTTCTCAAGGACAACATGTTACTGATTTTCAAAGTTCTCTAAATTAATCATTGTAAGTGTGACTTGGCAATGACATTTGCTGTTGAAAACAGAACTGTCATAAGTAAATTAATCTGCTATTGTACTAATAAGATATTATGAAATGGTGATATGTGGATTTTAAAATAAAGTTATTTATTTATTTATTTTATTTATTTATTTTGAGATGGAGTCTTGCTCTGTCGCCCAGGCTGGAGTGCAGTGGCGCGATCTCGGCTCACTGCAAGCTCCGCCTCCCGGGTTCATGCCATTCTCCTGCCTCAGCCTCCCGAGTGGCTGGGACTATAGGTGCCCGCCACCATGCCCGGCTACTTTTTTGTATTTTTAGTAGAGGCAGGGTTTCACCGTGTTAGCCAGGATGGTCTCGATCTCCTAACTTCATGATCTGCCTGCCTTGGCCTCCCAAAGTGCTGGGATTACAGGCATAAGGCAACACGCCCGACCTGAAGTTCATTTTTTAATGTAGATACAAACATTTATAAAAAGAGATGGCCTAGTAAAATTCTTTTTTTGTTGACTTTTTTTTCAAGGTGTATTTCCATTTAAAGTGTACAATTCAGTAGTTTTTAGCATATTCACAATGTTACACAGCCATGGCTACTACCTAATTTTCATCACCCCTAAAAGATACCCTGGACCTGTTAGCAATCAATCCCAATTCCTCTCACCCCCCCACCTCCTGGCAGTCACTAATATACTTTCTGTTTCTATGGATTTGCCTATTTTCATCTAAATAAATAATCCAATATGGGACCTTTTGTGTCTGGCTTCTTTTACTTAGCATAATGTTTTCTTTATTTCTTTTCTTTTCTTTTCTTTCTCTCTCTCTCTCTCTTTCTCTCTCTCTCTCTCTCTCTCCCTCTCCTTTCCTTTCCTTTTCTTTTCTTTTTTTTCTTTTCTTTCTTTTTTTGAGACAGAGTTTTACTCTTGTTGCCCAGGCTGGAGTGCAATGGCACGGTCTTGGCTCACCACAACCTCCGCCTCCTGGGTTCAAGCGATTCTCCTGCCTCAGCCTCCCAAGTAGCTGGGATTACAGGCATGCGCCACCACGCCCGGCTAATTTTGTATTTTTAGTAGAGATGGGGTTTCTCCGTGTTCATCAGGCTGGCCTCGAACTCCCGACCTCAGGTGATCCGCCTGCCTCGGCCTCCCAAAGTGCTGGGATTACAGACGTGAGCCACCATGCCTGACCAGCATAGTGTTTTCAGAGTTCATCCATGTGGCAGCGTGTATCAGTAGTTCATTACTTTGTATTGCCAAATAATTAATTGTATGGATATGCCACATTTTACTTATCCATCCATCCGTTGATGGACACTCAGGTTATTGAGCTATTTTGAATAATGCTGCTATGAATATTTGTGTTACTTGCAAATCTTGAATCTACACATTTTTCTGTGTGGATATTTGTTTTCAGTACTCTTGGGTATACACATACCCAGGAGTTACTGGGTCGAATGGTAAATCTGTGGTTAACATGTTGTAACACTGCCAGATTACTGTCCTGACTCACTTCATAGATTACCAAGAGTATGTGTGTGTGTTCCATTTAATTCTCATAAAATTGTATGAGATTATTATTATCGTGATTTAACAGATGACTAAGTGGAGAATTTTAGGATAAGTGATTTACAGTAGACTAAAGGGCTAATAAGTGATGAAGCTGGTATTTTAGCCCACATGTTTATGTATGTATGTATGTATGTCTGAGGTGAAGTCTCACTCTGTCACCCAGGCTGTGAGTGCAGTGGTACAATCTAAGCTCACTGCAGCCTCTGCCTCCCGGGCTCATGCAATTCTCCTGCCTCAGCCTCCCGAGTAGCTGAAATTGCAGGCGCCCGCCACCACACCTGGCTAATTTTTGTATTTTTAGTAGAGACGGGGTTTTGCCATTTTGGCCAGGCTCATCTTGAACTCCTGACCTCAGGTGATCCACCCACCTCAGCCTTTCAAAGCGCTAGGATTACACATGTGAGCCACCATGCCCAGCCTTGAGCCCAGATATTTGGACCTTGAGTTTAGGTCTCTTTCCACAGTAACACTTCCTCAGTGAGATAAGTCATGACTGTATTTTTTCACATTAGTTTTTCATGCTGTTGTCGGTTTTCCCATCTGCTCTGCTTATTATTAAAAATTGATGTTAATCATTTTCCTGCTTATGAGATAGTACATGGGCTCTTATAAAAGTATGAGCATTATAGTGCTGTAGGACTTTTTAAAAAGTGATGCAAAACAATCCAGCCCCACAGAGCACTTGCTATTCATAGCTTGGTGCATGTTGCACTGAAATTTTTTTCAATACGTAATAATGTAATCACCTGACGGGTTTTTCCTGTCCACGGCACAGACAAAACCAATTCACTGAGACAGTGGTATTGCAGTAAAGAAGGAGTTTAATCAATATGAGGCTGCCCACAAAGGAGACAGAGTTACTATGCAAATCAGCCTCCTCAAAAGCGTGGAGATTAGACTTTTTTCCAGGATGGTTTGGTGGGCATGGGGCTAGGAAATGGGTGCTGATTGATTGGGAATGCGGTCATGGAGTGTGGAAAACAGGCTTCATGTGCTGAGGCTGCCTCTGGGTGGGGGCCATTGGACCAGTCGAGTCCCAAAAGTCCAGGTGGAGTCAGTCTGAAGAACTTCTCAAAAGACCAATCTTACATTCTACCATAGTGTTGGTATTAGTAAGAGCAATTGGGGAAGTCCCAAATCTTGTGACCTCCGGCCACGTGACTCCTAAGTAGTAAGGGATTATGGAAAATATGCCTACATCTTAAGCAGAATTCACGTACCTCTCATAATCCTAACCTTGTGGACTTTCATTAGATTTACAAAGGCAGTTTAGTTTTGGAAAGGGCTATTATCTTCCTTGCTTTAAGGTTGAACTGTCAACAAAATTCCTCCCAAAGGTAGCTTAGCCTGCATCCAGGAATGACCAAGGACAGTTTGGAGGTTAGAAGCAAGATGGCGTCAACTATGTCAGATTTCTCTCCTGTCATAATCTTTGCAAAGGCAGTTTTGATAATATACTTTCATAACTATTTCTGTTTTGTTTTTTAACCTATCTGCTGTACATACTGTTTTGCTACTTGCTTATTTTCTTGCTAACGTTATATCTGGGTGGCACATAGGTCTCCCCCATTCTTTCTAAGGTAGCCATCCATCTGTTTGGGAAAATGTGGCCTGAGGGTGAGTTCTTCTCAAACTCATTGTGTATGTGAGTCACCTGGGAATTTTGTTGAAATGCAGATTCTTATTACGTAGGCCCAGGGAGGGGCCTGAGATTCTGCATTTCCAGTAAGGTCCCCAGGTGATGTCCATGCTGTGGGTCCATGGACCATTCCATAAGCAGTGAGGACCTGGGGGCTTTTGAAGCCTGGTGGCACCCATCTGGTTCCTCCCTGCTGAGGCTGTTTTACCATTTCAGAATGAGATGCTGGAGGAAGGACATGAGTATGCGGTCATGCTGTACACCTGGCGCAGCTGTTCCCGGGCCATTCCCCAGGTGAGACTGTCCTTGCTGTGTGTCTCTTTCCCCTCCAGAGGACATTACTAACCCCGACTTCATCCCCAAACCAGAGAGCTGAGCTATTTTTTTTTTCCACATGGTAGGGAGTAAAGCAGGTCCTCTTATCCAAGGAAGAACCTGGATGACATTCAGAGAGCTTCCCATAAAAGTGATGACAGGGACCCATGTCGAGGGACTGAAAACACATTTGTTCAATATATTTTATTTCCAAAGCAGTATATGGTAACTACATGACACCAAAACCACTGCAGAGGGTATGAAGTAAAAAGCAAGATGTTCCCACTGCCTCACCCCAACCACCCAAACCCACCTCCCGCCATAGGATGGCCATGTACACTCTGTGACATACTCTTCTGGATCTTTTTCCTGACATGAATATTATTTTGTAAATTATTATTTACAAAAATGTATTGTTTCATGTTTCTATTGTTCTGCCACTTGCTTTTTTCCCCACTTAATTCTTACTTACTGACTTTTTTCATGTTGACACATACAGATATTTTTATTACCATCAGTGCCATCAGCATGTAATTAGCGGGTCCTATGGCAACAAAGTCAGCAAGCCACAGGTGTGTAAAGAGAAACTATTCCTGCCCCTTCTTCCTAATTCTAGGCCCCAGCAATAAACTACTATTAATGGTTTGGTTTGCATCCTTTCAGATTTTCTATGCCTGTCTTATATATGAGCACACATGCTGTCTTGTTTCACTTAACAAAAATGGGACCTGACTATTCTGTCACTTTTTTCAACTGTTTATGGTGACTTTGTTTCCTGGTTACATAGAATTGTCTCATTCCTTCTAACAGCTCACAGTGATATTATGTGATTGTAGCTTATTTTATCCACTTAATGGTCAACTAGTGGATATTTAGCATGATGCTGCCATTGTAAGACTTTCTAAGCAATAGTGTGAAGAATGTCCCTGTGCTTACCTTGGCTCACTCTTCAGATCCCGTGTATCCATTAGCAGTCTTGGCGTATGCATTGTGAGGATGTCTGCCATGGGTTTCTAATGTGCACACTGGTGAAAACTGCAGAGTAGGGGAAATGGGCCTGGGTAGGCCTAGGGGAGCTTTGTCCCAGGTGTATCCAGAACAATGGAAAGAACATTTCTCTCTACTTAGAATCCAGCTGGACCCTGCTGGAGTGAGGACAGGGGAAAGACTGAAGGAGGGAGAGCTTGCACATCAACATGAACACGTCAGTAGCTCACGGACAGGGCACAGAACTGAGAAGAAGGAAGGAGGGTTTTGTTCTTGGGACGAACTGGTTCCTTTCCTGCAGCCAGTGTCTGGGGAGCATTTCTGCCCCCTGTCATCCTGGTGAAGCAGGGGCTACCCAAATCTCCTCTCACCGGGATGAGCAGATCAGTTATCATCCAAAATCAGGTATATTTGAGAGTGAAAAAGAGCCCTATTTTGACCACAGGGCCGCACATGGTGGCTCATGCCTGTAATCCCAGCAATTTGGGAGGCTGAGGTGGGAGGATTGCTTGAGCCCAGGAGTTCAAGACCAGCTTGGGCAACATAGTGAGATGCCATCCCTACACAAACTACAAAAATTCACTGGATGTGGTGGTGCATGCCTGAAGTCCCACCTTCTTGGGAGGCTGAGTTGGGAGGATCACTTGAGCCTGGGAGGTTGAGGTTTCAGTGAGCCATGATCATGACACTGCCCTCTAGTCTGGATGACAGAGCAAGACCCTGTCTCAAAAACAAAATGAAACAAAACAAAAAACAGTAAGAAAACAACAGGTGTGAACCAGGACTGCCTGGGCAAACCAGGATGTGTGTGCCCCTACCGTCCCCCACAGGTGAAATGCAACGAGCAGCCCAACCGAGTAGAGATCTATGAGAAGACAGTGGAGGTGCTGGAGCCGGAGGTCACCAAGCTCATGAAGTTCATGTATTTTCAGGTGAGTGGGGAGGGGCAGTTCTGCATCTGGAGAACTGAAAAGACCCCTAGTTGTCTAATCATTGGGGTCTGCAGTTTTTTTGCCATGTTATTTATTCACTCAGCAAATGTTTTTTGACTGTGCCTTACACACCCCTGAGTGAGCAAGACAGATGAGTCTCCCCGCCCTCGTGATTTTCATCCTAGTGAGTATGTGAGTGTGTTTTGTGTAGGAGGAGAGACCGACAATAAGCAATACACATTAATATTCAGGGAATAATAAATTCTCTGAGTAAAATAACATTTTGAAAAATTCTGGGTGTGCCTGTGATGTGGGTGCTTCTTTAGGGACAGCCTCTCAGGAGGTGGCATTTGAGCTGGGACTCTAGAGAGAGAGACTGACCTGTGGTGACCAGGAGGAAAGGGTTTCAGGCAGAAGGTATCACGGAGGCAAAAGCCTTGAGGCTGAGGCTGGAAGGAGCTTGCTGTGTTTAAGAAGTAAAATGAAGGGCCTGGGTGTGAGGGAAATGGGAAGGTGGGGTGTGGGTATGCAGCCTGGGCGGGGAGCATGGCCTTTGGAGGCAGAGAAGCCCAAGTCACATCCCTGGCCCTTTCACTCTCGAACTGTGTGCTTGTGAGTTATTTAACGTCTCTGACACCTTGGGGTTGTTCACCTTGAAAATGACCTGCTTCACAGGTTTATGGTGAGAATAAATGAGGTCTGTTTGTAAAGAGCCAAGTGGGACCCTGGTCAGAGTAGGTTTCACAAATTGCAGCGGCTGTTAGCATCATGGACCTGCCTTCGGGAGCCCAAAATCTTTTTGGGAAGGCAGGGCCAAGAGAGAAGAACTATCCAGAAACTGATTGAGTGTGAAACTGAGAGTCCCCTGATGAGAGGTATTTACAGAAGGGAGGATCTGGAATAATTTAGAACTATGCTGTCTAGTGCCATAGCCATTAGCCACATGTGGGTACTTACCTTAATTAAAAAGTGACAACATGAAAAACATAAAGATTAAAAGCTAAACATGAGTAAAAATAAAATTTTTAAATCAAAGCATGAGGTAGGTTGGAAAAAAATGAAATGAGACACTATGAAAAATTCAGTTCCTCAGTAATCCTAGGCACATTGCAAGTGCTGAGTGGCCTTGTGTGATGGTAGCTGTCGTATTGGACAGTGCATATATGGACCATTTTCATCCTCACAGAGTATAGTTGGACTTAGACTCTGGAAGGAGAAAGTGTGACTTAGTCTTTGAAGGAAAGGACGGACTGGCTGGTTGGGCCTCTCAGGCCTATGGAAGCGGAGTGGAGCTCAAGCGGGGCCATCGTTTCTCTTCCCCATTCCTTCTCTGCTTTCCTTTTCTTCCTCCTCTTTCTTTCTTGTTCTTTCTGGGTTACTACAGTAGCCTTGTTTTGTTGTTGCTGTTCAACTGCCTTTTAAAATGTTTGGTACCAGTTTTATAGACATATACTTAACACATTCCATATAATTTGCCCATTTAAAGTGGATAATTTAGCAGTTTTTAATATATTCACAGAATTGTGCATTCATCACCGCAGTCAGTTTTATTTATTTATCTATTTTTGAGACAGAGTCTTGCTCTGTCGCCCAGGCTGAAGTGCAGTGACACTGGCTCGGCTCACTGCAACTTCAGCCTGCTGGTTTCAAGTGATTCTCCTGCCTCCACGTCCCTCCTGAGTAGCTGGGACCACAGGTGTGTGCTACCACACTCAGCTAATTTGGAATTTTTTTTTTTTTTTTTTTTTTTTTTTTTTTTTAGTAGATATGGGGTTTCTCCATGTTGGCCAGGCTGGTCTCAAACTCCTGGCCTCAAATAATCCACCCGCCTTGGTCTCCCAAAGTTCTGGGATTACAGACGTGAGCCATCACACCTGGCCCACAATCAATTTTAGAACATCTTCATTACCCCAAAAAGAAATCCCATACCCTTTGGCCGTCACTCCATAATACCCTCATCTCCGCCCACATCCCAGCCCGAGGCAACCACTAAGCTACTTTATGCCTCCATGGATTTGCCTATTCTGGACATTTCATATAAACTGAATCATACATGTGGTCTTTTGTGTCCATCTGGCTCTTTTCAGTTATATGTGATGTTTTTAAGGATCATCCATGTTACAGCATGTGTCAGAATTTCATTCCTTTTCAGGACTGAATACTATTCCATTGTATGGATGTACTATATTTTATTTATCCATTCATCAGTTGATGGACTTTGGTTTATTTCCACTTTGGGGCTAGGATGAAGAAACATTGATCATTCATGTGCAAGTTTTTGTGTGGACATATGTTTTCATGTCTCTCGAGTAGAGACCTAGGAGTGGAATTGTTGGGTCAGATGGTAACCCCACCTTTAAGCCTTTAAATACCCCCTTAACTATTCTCTCACTTTTATCTTTGCACCCTACAGTCTGTTCTCCCCACAGCAGCCAATGGGACTCTTAAAATATAATTCAGGCCATGTTATCTGGCCTCAGAACCTCCCATGTCTCCCCAACTCATGCAGTGCCCAAGCCCAAGCCCTCACAAAGGCCTACAAGAGCCAGTGCCCTGGCCTCATCTCTCTGTCTCCTGGTGCACTCACTCCAGTTCAGCCACCCTGGCTTCCTTCCCATCCCTGGAACATGCCTCAGGGCCTTCACACTGACCATTAAGTTACCCCGTATGCCCCTTTTTCCTCCTCTTTCAGCTTCTTTTCCTGAAAGTCACTTCTTGAGGATTCCATCTCTGATCTTCTTCCTTAGAAGGAGAACCCCTCTGAGCCTTTCTCCTCAAGCTTTCCTGCTTTGTTTTTCTCCATAGCACATACCATGTTCTAATAGATCTATGCATTGTTTTCTGTCTTCTCTCACTAGAATGTAAACTCCTAGGCCGGGCATGGTGGCTCACACCTGTAATCCCAGCACTTTGGGAGGCTGAGGCAGGCAGATCACTTGAGGTCAGGAGTTCAAGACCAGCCTGGCCAACATGGTGAAACCCAGTCTCTACTGAAAATACAAAAAATTAGCTGGGCATAGTGGTGTGTGCCTGTAATCTCTGCTACTCGGGAGGCTCAGGCGGGAGAATCACTTGAGCCTGAGAGGCGGAGGTTGCAGTGAGCCGAGATCGCGACACTGCACTCCAGCCTGGGTAACGGTGAAACTCAGTCTCAAAAACAAACAAACAAAAAAAGTAGAATGTAAGCTCCTGAAGGCAGAATTTCATTGCTTGTCTGCTTTTCTCTTTTGTTTCCTGCTCTGCCCCAGGACCTAGAATGATGCCTGGCACATAGTAGATGGCCATTAAATAGCTACTGGATGAATGAACCTCTTTTTCTCTCTGTATGTCTCTCTCACTCTTGGTCTCTACCACCTTATTGACTGGTTTCTGACACTGTCCTACGTGCTGGGAATGCCAAAATGAATAAGACATAATGCTCAGCCAATGTATGTTGAATGAATGCATTGATTTGAATCACTTGGGGGCAGGTTCCAGGCTCCCCTCTAGAAATCAGCTTTGGATTTAAGGACTCCTCTGAGAAAATTTGCCTGGCAGATTTGCCTTTCTCCAGAGGGCTGGCTCTAAGGAAGGCCCTAGAGGAGCCTGCACCCTGCCCCTACAAGGGAGCACAGTAAGCCGCCCCAGGGGACCTTACTCGCTGCCCCTCTGCCCCCAGCGCAAGGCCATCGAGCGGTTCTGCAGCGAGGTGAAGCGGCTGTGCCACGCCGAGCGCAGGAAGGACTTTGTCTCTGAGGCCTACCTCCTGACCCTGGGCAAGTTCATCAACATGTTTGCTGTCCTAGATGAGCTAAAGAACATGAAGTGCAGCGTCAAGAATGACCACTCTGCCTACAAAAGGTCAGGGCAACCTCCCCTTCTCCCTTTCCCCAGCGGGGCCCCTCCTCCAGGGCTGCCTGCCAAGTGGAGGAAGAGGATGGAGCCCCTCTCACCTGCTCTTTCTTTGGTACCAAACTAGCCATCTCCCAAACACAGCAGGGCTCGGCCTGATTCAATGTGGTTTGAGGAACAGGGCATAGAGCTGGGCCTTGGAAGAACTTAATCTTTGAAGAGTTTTATGTCTCAAGATAGAATCAAATCCTCATTCCCCCATCTGTGGAGCAGCAGCATTTTACGTTGCCCCATGTAATATGGAACCAGTAAGATCATCACAGAATGGTTACATTAGTCATTTTCTGCAAGAATCATAAAGCCAATTCAAACAGTGTATGTAGAAGAAGGAAATGAATTGGCTCACAGAAAGTCCAGGCACACCTGCACGCAGGCACTCAGATGATAATGTTAACCTGGGTGCCTCCAGCTCTCAGCTCGACCTCCTCCTCTACATTGGCTTCATTCTCAGGTCCGTGGAGTCTTCCAGCAGCTTTCCTCAGGCCAGTGCAGCAACCCCAGCTTCTAAGGAAGGACGGGATGCTGCTTCTTCCAAATTAGTATTTGGAACTCTGAATATCCTCCCAGGGAGGATTGCCTTTGATTCAGCTTGAGTCATATGCTAAACCTCCTGTCAGTCACTGGAGGTGTAGAGGTGGGGATACGCTGATGGGATGGTTGCTCGCCTTTGGAGTTCAGGGTCTCTGCCAGCTCTTAAAAAGATTAGCCAGGAGAGGTGTCTCACACCTGTAATCCTAGCACTTTGGGAGGCCACGGCAGGCCCATCACTTAAGCCCAGGAGTTCGAGACCAGCCTGGGAAACATAGTGAGACCCCATCTCTCTTTTTTAATTAAAACAAACAAACAAAAAGGACTGAAAGTGGGGGAGGAGTCGTTCCAGAAACCAGTATACAGCCACCCAGAAGTCTCTTGAGAAGGATTTGCTGTGCCTCTGATAAAGGCATCTTCTTGGGCTGCAAGGTAACCAGAGAAAACAGACTGATTCTCACAAGTTTACCTTCCTGAGTCAGCTGTGACATCTGGTGCTGTCCAGCAGGCAGGGCCCCGTCTCAAGGCTGACTTAGAAGTTGACAACTTTACAAAGTTTTTTTGTTTTGTTTTGTTTTGTTTTGTTTTTTTGAGATGGAGTCTCGCTCTGTCACCCAGGCTGGAGTGCAGTGTGCAATCGCAACCTCTGTCTGTCAGGTTCAAGCGATTCTTCTGCCTCAGCCTCCAGAGTAGCTAGGACTACAGGCGCCCGCCACCGTGCCTGGCTAAGTTTTGTATTTTTAGTAGAGACAAGGTTTCACCATATTGGCCAGTCTGGTCTTGAACTCCTGACCTTGTGATCCGCCTGCCTTGGCCTCCCAAAGTGCTTTTTATGGGTAGCTTATTGTATAATATCTTCTACCAAATTTTCCCCAGCTGCAGCCAGACTGCTTCTGTCATGGCCGCAAATGAGATTCTCTGCAGCCCAGCTAGGTCATGAGCAAGACGGGGTGTCTTGTCTGTTTTCACAGTTCGTGATGACACAGGTGGCACCATCTCCAGGTTAGGCTGGGAAGTCAGGCAGCCGCAGCTTTCTCCCATCAAGTCCTGCTTGTGTTCCCTGTGCCCGTCATCCCATCACCTGCAATTCTGTGAGGTTCCATAGACTTCTGTTTTCTATACAGTGCTTTGCTTTGGAAATGTTGAAGTTTTCCTGTAAATAATGGAATACACAACAAGTGCATTCTAGCATCCTACCTGCGCTGCTTCTCCGTAACTTACCATGCAGCCTCACTGGAGGTCACAGGAGGGTACAAAGATATCATTTTACTCCCTGTTTCACCACTCCTGGCTGGTTGATGGGATGCTAGTTCCCCTTAAACTATCTGAGATTTCAGAGATTTTTAGTACATTCCCGCCTTTTAATTTAAGGGGTCCTTATTACAAGGGTGTAGACAGCCCCAAAGCAAATGACTTCAGAACACACTCTGTTTCGACGTTAGCATTGCCTGGGATATTCAGAGCTCTTTAACTTCCAAGATGGTGTCACTCTGGGTTAGGTGGGCATGGGAGCCCGTGAGGCATGGTTTAGGCTGTTGTGCCTGGACAGTCCTCTCTGCAGCGCCCACTATCTATGTTTCAGGGCGGCACAGTTCCTGCGGAAGATGGCGGATCCCCAGTCTATCCAGGAGTCGCAGAACCTTTCCATGTTCCTGGCCAACCACAACAGGATCACCCAGGTGAGGGCAGACTCCTTGTTAGGCCTGACCTGGTGTCTCGGGGTTACGGGCAGGCATGTAGAGGTTGGGTGGACCACGAGCCCAAGCAGACAAGCTCGGTCTGCAGCTTCCGTCTCCGCTGCCCTCCGTGAGAGTGAAATGCAGCTGAGGACTTAAATCTCTCCTCCCAACCCCAGGTGGCCCATTCACCCTCTCCAGTTGTCATTCTCGTGAAGCCCTCTCAGCCAGTGCTCTGACCCTGCATCAGGGTTGAGAACGTGGGGTCTGGAGTTAGGCAGCCTTGTTTTCTAATCCTAGACCACCACTGACCCACTCTGTAAGACCTAGGGCCAATCTAAGCCTCAGTTTCCTCTTCTGTAAAATGGGTCTGTTATTTTGAGAATATTATGAGAACCCAGCTCATAGGACTGTTGTGAGAAATAAATGATACCAGTATATGAAAAGTCCTTAGCATGCAGATCCTGACAGATGTTCAGGGCCTAGGAAGACATAGTTGTTATTGCTACCACTGGTTTGCCAGGGCACTCCCCTCAGCTGCCATTTTCCCATTTTGCCCAACATAAGCAAGACAAGCATCACTTGTCTTGCTTTCTGTCACTTCAGCCTAAACAGGCTCTAGCAAGAATGTCTGCAGGACTCAGGACAAAACTGAGGGGATCCTCCATCTTCCAAGGGTATTCACGCTTAAATCCATATCACAGAGGCCCTTGGGTTGACAGGGCCCTCGCCACTCTTTGTTAACTGCAGAAAGCTGTTCAGTCACTGAGGCCTCAGGTTTTCTTTCTCTTGCCTGTGGGAAGTACCAGCAGTGTCCTCCTCTGCATACCCTGCAGGGTCCTGGTTGGTCCCTTTGGAGAGAAAGGGCCTGGAGTGGGGACCTCAGACCCTTCTCTAATAGATGTTTTTCTACTGCTGTGTCCTGCCGGGAGGGAGACACCTGCCCCACTCCCCACCACCAGCTCTCCTCCCCCGGGTGGGGTTTTGCTGCCATTGTCTGAGAAGACATCCTAGATAAACCCACGTCCTCCAAGCTGAGCTGAAATGACAAGAAGCCTATTGCTGTAAAACTGAGCTGCTTTTTAGCTCAGGCCAGGAAAGCGCTTTCTAACCATCAGAAATGCCGGGGAATTAAATAGGGGGATGAGTTCCTTGCCATGGGAGGTGTGCAGGAGTACTGTGGGGACATCAAGGAGAGGATTCAGGCATCAGGTGCCAGCTGGCATGCAGGCTGCCCTCCCTGGAGCTGTGATTCCTGGCCATCAGTGGGGACCACACCTGCCAGCTGTGGGCCTTCTGCAGGGGTGCAGGTGAGGGCACAGGATACATGCGCTGCCTAACCTGAGGGTGGCGCTGCTGTTCAGTGTCTCCACCAGCAACTGGAAGTGATCCCAGGCTATGAGGAGCTGCTGGCTGACATTGTCAATATCTGCGTGGATTACTACGAGAACAAGATGTACCTGACCCCTAGTGAGAAACACATGCTCCTCAAGGTAAAACTCCCTTGAGGCCACACCCATGGGGCCTGGGCTTACCCTCTCACCTTCTTCTTATTAAAAATCCTTTTTAAAAAACAATGCTTCTTTTTTTCTTAAACATTGATACAGATCTTACTGCACAGAATGGTTTGTAACTTGTTCCTTTCCTATAGTATAATATACCATAGTCACCTTTCCAGATGTCATTAAGGCTATTTCTACAATGTTATGTTTAATGACTGCCAAGTATTCCATTGTTTTGGAACATTGTCCTGTAACATATCCCCTGTGGTTGGATATTTGTTTGCTAAACTTCATTGAACACCCTTGTAGCAGTTCTTGTGCACATCTTTTTGTCAAGCCCAACTTCCTAGAAGAGGATTTGCTGGCTCAAAGGGAAAAACAGAATAAACCTTTTTTTTATTATTATTTCAATAGTTTTTGGGGACCAGGTGTTTTTTTGTTGCATGGAAAAGTTCTTTGCTGGTAATTTCTGAGATTTTGGTGCACCTGTCTCACAAGCAGTGTACGCTGTACCCAAAGTGTAGTCCCTCACCCACCTCCCTGCCTTTTCCCCAATTCTCCAAAGTCTATTATATCATTCTTATGCCTGGGCACCCTCGTAGCTTAGCTCCCACTCATAAATGAGAACATACAACATTCTGTGTTTTCGTTCCTGCGTTACTTAACTTAGAATAATAGCCTCCAACTCCATCCAGGTTGCTGTGAATGCCATTATTTTGTTCCTTTTTATGGCTTAGTAGTATTTCCTGATGTGTATATAGAACACATTTTCTTTATCTGCTTGTTGGTTGATGGGCATTTAGGTTGGTTCTATATTTTTGCAATTGTGAATTGTGCTGCTATAAACATGTGCGCAAGTGTCTTTTTCATACAATAACTTCTTTTCCTCTGGATAGACACCCAGTAGTAGGATTGCTGGATCAAATGGTAATTCTGCTTTTAGTTCTTTAAGGAATCTCCATACTAGAAAACAAAATAAATCTTCAAGCTTTTGCTACATTTTGCCAAAGTGATCACAATTGTTTCATCAGTTTACACGTTTCATTCCAGAATTGTCATATTTATTGTTTTGAAAAATCTGGAATATACAGCAAAGCATAAAAAAAATTAAATCTCTCACAATCTCTTCACCAAGAATTAACACTTTTAGCATTTTCTTTTCCAAGGTGGAGTCTCATTCTGTCTCTCAGGCTGGAGTGCAGTGGCACAGTTGTGGTTCACTGCAGCCTCTAACTCCCAGGCTCGAGCGATCCTCCCACCTGAGCTTCCTGAGTAGTTGGGACTATAGGCACATGCCACCTCACTCAGCTATTTTTTTAAAACAATTTTTTGTAGAATCAAGGTCTTCCTATGTTGGCCAGGCTGGTCTTGAACTCCTGGGCTCAAGCAATCTGCCCGCCTCAGCCTCCAAAAGTGCTGGGATTACGTGCATGACCCACTGCGCCTGGCCTACTTTCAGCACTTTTATATATGTCCTTCTAAGTTTTTTGCTATGCTTATATATTTTCAAAATTTGCAATCTGCATGACCATGTATCCATTTTATCTCATGTGACTAAATTTATTTGGCGATGTTATGCTGCTGTGAAATAATGTGATTTCCATGAGCCTTCCTTAGCCATTATTCCATTGTTAGCTTAGGTTGTCTCTAACTGATACCTCACAATTGTAGCACTGACGTGAACAGCCTTTTCCCATTCTTTATACACGCTGCAGAGCCCCTTTTGATTCTGTCCCAGATCCTCACTTCTCAACATTCTGGTGGTTTTTCCTTTTTTTCCTCCTTCAGTGTCTCTCCTGCTATTCTGAGAATCCCAGCCCCGTGTTGGTGCTCCTGTCTTACATGTCTTAGTACCTCAGTTAAGTTTGCAGGGCTGGGTGGCTTTGAGACTTGTTCACTCTGGCTTGCTCCCGACCGTCAGAAATCCAGAGAAGCCAGTCACAGTTCACACACCCCTCTCACCCCTGGTGCTCTGCCTGAGCAGTTGCTGTAGACTTTCCACAAGCTAAGTCACTACCTACCAGCCCACCAAGTAGTCTTAATGTGGCTTTCACATTCTCTAGAGTTCCACAGCCGGACTTCCCTGCCTTCTTCCCTCTCTGTTCCCCGCCCTCTTCAATCTGGCCTTCACATGGTTTTGCCACATGGGTAGTTTGTATTAGTGAACTCAGATGCCACCATCGGGCACTGTCTGCTCTTACGCAGAAAAGGATGAAGTTCATTCTGCAGAACAAAACATACCCACAGAGTGGCTCACGCCTGTAATCCTAGCGCTTTAGGAGGCCAAGGTAGAAGGATCACTTGAGCCCAGGAGTTTGAGACAACACAGTGGAACATGATCTTTATAGACAAATACAAAAATTAGCCAACGGTGGCGTGAATCTGTAGTCACAGCTTCTCAGGAGGCTGAGGTAAGAGAATCGCTTGAGCCCAGTAGGTTGAGGCTGCAGTGAGCCGTGATCATATCACTGCACTCCAGCTTGGGTGGCGTGGTGGGGGAACAGAGTGAGACCATCTCAAAAAAAAAAAAAAAAAAAAAAGTAAATGTACCCACAGGGGAAGCAACCCTAGCAGTACCCTGCTGCATCCTGTTCATGTCAGATGAGAAATAGAGGCACAGAGAGAAGTGACTTTCTCGCGGTCACACAGCTGCTCAGGTCCCCTTCTGCATACATTTTAAAAGGAGCAAAACAAGCCAAGCCAGCATTCAAGAAACTGTTAGAAGGGTTGGAATCAAAAATGTCAACCCACTCAGAGGGCAAATTCAGGAAGATTTTTTTTTTAAATTAAAGTCACCAGCAGCTCTTGGAAATCTTTACATTGTCCTTTCTGTGGAGAAAGAGGTGGATACTTTCACATTCACTACCTGTTCAAGTATTCATCAGATGCCTGTGTTGCGCCACACCCTGGGATACAGCAAGGAGCTAGGAGCAGCCCTTTCTCTCAGAAAGATCTAAATGCGGAAATGTCAACAGATTCTGTTCAGCTCCTGTCTCTGCTGCTTAGCTGTGTGGCCTTAGTGAGCTGTCTAACCTCCTTGTGTCTCTGATTCCTCATCTGTAGAACAAGGTTATTGCCGAGAACTTGACTTGAGAAAATAATGCTTATTAATGCTCTGAGCACAGACTCAGGCCCATAGTAAGGGCTGAAGAAGTAGCTGCCATAGTAATACACTAAATTTCTGGTTGAAATTAGACTTCTATTTCCTGCCTTTATTTGAAGATGCATAGGTGTTTATAATATAATGTGCGTCTCTACCGGGTGTGGGGGTGTGTGTGTGTGTGTGTGTGTGTGTGTGTAGGACATATACAGACTTACATTTTTGTTTTTAAACTTTTCCAGCGGATGTGATTAGTTTCTATGCTGTGCCTCCTTCTCATTCTAGGTGATGGGCTTTGGCCTCTACCTAATGGATGGAAATGTCAGTAACATTTACAAACTGGATGCCAAGAAGAGAATTAATCTTAGCAAAATTGATAAATTCTTTAAGGTCAGCAACTGGGGCTGGGGCTGGGCAGAGGGCTGAGGTTACCAGAGCTCAGATGTCTTTGGGGGAAAGGGATGAAATGAGCCAGGAAACTGTCAGTTTTTTTTAATTGAGCTGTAGCTCCAAAGATCCCAAGAGTAGGAAGAGGGAGAGAATAGAACAGCAGGGCCTCCAGCTGCCATCGATGGAGGCATTTATGCCCTAGAAGGCTGTTGCATGAAAGCCACACATAGTTCCAAGTTTCAGGATTCAGCTGGGATTTGGCTAGGAGGAGGCCCTATGCTTCTTTTTGAATGCTGCTTTTTTTTTTTTTTCTGAAGTCCCTTGTCACTTAAAGCGGTGCATCCCAGAAGACAGCACCTGCTCTAATTTCCAGTATAAATCAGAGCTCGCAGAAGTAGAATGATTAAAGACTGGATTTTAAATTGGTTGACATTTGTAAAATCACAGGCTCTCACCTGGTACACCAGGGGCCACCTCAGCTTGCCCTTACCTCTGGAGAGAATGCCTCAGCAACATCCGTCATCTACTCACTCTATTTCAGTGCCTCTGAGAGTTGATCTTTTGGCTCCAGATCTTTAAAAATTTGCAGTTAAACTAAGCCTCTTAGAATTTTGCGGAGGAATCTTACACTTTGGAATTAACTTCCCATGTTCTCAATTTATTCTAGCATTGGGCACTGTGGGCTTGGAGCAAGCCTGAGAGGTCAGACGTGGGAAAGCCCAGATTAATATTCACAGCAAAATTCCTTAGTGGTGTGACATGCAGGGCACTAGATTGGGCCTGAGTCCCACTGACTCTTCAAGGTTAAGGAAAAGGAACATAAGTCACTAAGAGGAATCCTGTGCCTTGGCTTTGCTTGTTTTCAAGGGTGGAACTTTTACTTTTCTCTAGAGTTGCCCCAAATGAAAATAGGGCTCATTTTGGGAGACCCTTGCAAAATCTTTCCTAAGTCAGCATGAATGAGATGAGGGTCGAAGAAAGAGAATACAACCCTTCCCTTGGCAGGCCTGGGTATAAGTCTGGCTCTGCCACTTAATAGCTGGATGACTTTGGGAAAGTCGCTAAATCTTTTTTGACTCTGAAACTGAGTTCCAAGTCTGGAAAATGTGAATACCAAGGGTATGGGCTCTGTAGGGTTGCCTGGAGGATTCAGTGGGGTTACAATAGATGACTCAGAGCCCTGGGTTGTATAATCCTGGCTTCTTGACTTCTAGCTGGTCTGACTTTGTGAAAAATCACTTAAGCTGTTTAAGCTTCGGTTTCTTCTCTGAAATGGGAAAGATAATAGTACAGGCTTCACAGCGCTCTTGTATGGCTTGAGATACTCTTTTTAAAGTGCTTGTCGTAGTACCTAGTGCGTGAGAAGCACACGATAAATACCAGCCTCCCTGCCATTTGCCTTGGTTTTTGGTCTGGAGTTGTCTGCCCTCTGATGTTAGGTATTACTATGATTTTAATTGCTTTGAAAGTACAGACTTTCTCAGGAAGACTAACAGCACTCAGACACCTGCTTCTAGCCCAGAATTCATAGCAGCAAGGATGCTTTAAGCCAGGGAAGATTGGAGCAGAAAGGACCCTGCACTGGACAGCCGTCCATCCAGTCCTTGGCCTTCACCCATGCTGTTGGCTGAGTGACCTTGGACAAGTCACTTTGCCTCTCTGGGCTCCATTGCCTAGAACATAGAGTTGGTTGGAGGCAGGGGAGGACCTGTACACGACTAGGGTTCCTTTTGGCTTCAGAGTCACATGGTAGCATCATTGGAAGCAGAAACTAGGGGTCGGCCCCCAGGCACACACAGAGGCGTGCCTCCCCCGGTGGGGTGGCAGCGAAGGCGGCCGCCCCAGCCCCTCCTCAGCATCTCACGAGCTGTGTTTGCTTCCTTTGCAGCAGCTGCAGGTGGTGCCCCTTTTCGGCGACATGCAGATAGAGCTGGCCAGATACATTAAGACCAGTGCTCACTATGAAGAGAACAAGTCCAAGTGAGTGCCTGCCGTAATGTCTCTCGGCTCCCGCAAGGATGCCCAGCCCGGGCAGGGAGCCGAGGGGCCACTTCAGCCCCTCCTCCCTCCCCAGAGTCCTGGGCAGGTGGATTCCATCAGAATACAGGCGCCGGCCGGAGGGGAGCCGCGAGGGTGCTCTGAGCCCTTTTGTATCCGCCCTTTGCTGCCAGGTTCAAAAGGGCTCAGAGCACAGCCACGCCCCTTGTCCAGCCCAGCAGTGACTCGCACGTCCTTGCAGCAGGACAGCAGGAGTCCACCTCCTCCTCTGGAGGAGTGGCCAGCCCTCAGTGGTCTGGTGAGGAGAGGTGGCGTTGTTCCTCCTCATGCTGATTCTCTCAGGTTAGATGACCGTGTGCTAAGTCCATCGTGGAGTCGTGAATTGGGTGGGCAGCCTCACCTTCAGCCACTTGATAAACCACAATTCTAGGTCATCTGTGCAAAGGCCTGGGGTGTCAGTGCCTCACTGAAATTGGGGGGCTCCAACCTCGGCTGCCCCTTTGGTCTCTGAGGCTGTTAGGGAGGTTCCTTCTATGTGCTTCTCACCCAGAGTTGTGGCTTTTCCACACAGAGGGGAACCAGCTGTCCTTTAGTCGAGGGTGAGTGTATTGGCATCTTAAAAAGATAGAAATGGAGTGTCCTTGAACTGCATCTGCCTGGAGCCTCTGCAAATGAGTGTCCGAAGGAAGCTCGCGTAGTCGCTTCATCACCCTCTGGCTGCCAGCGCGTGAGGGGGTTTGCAGGAAAAGCAGGGAATGGAGAATGCTGAACTCATTCCTCAGCCCCCTGCCTGACTTCCCGACCCGCTGAAGCTGGCTGGGAGCAGAGGCTGGGGGAGTGACGGGGGCGGGGTGTGAGGGGCCGGGTGCTCCCCTCTCCACAGGTAACTCTCTGAGTGATACTGAAGGGAGGCCTGAGGAAGGCTGTCACTGTTCTGCTGTTCTTATGAGGGGTATGTCAGGGCTCCTTCTGAAATACTAAATTCTCCCTAGAATCTTTTTTCTGCCTTGTCTGGTGCTTGTGCTTCGTCTGTCTGCTGGGTCACCAGCACCTGAGGGTAGAAGAGGGGGTGGTGGTTTTTCTCTTGGGCATGGAGAGTGAAGATGTTCATTCATTCATTTCCTCTCTGACTTAGGATGGTTTTCCTAATGACATCTTTTCACAAGAAGTGGAAAAGAGGCAGAGGGAAGGAGGAAAGAGAGTGGAGAGAGAAGGAGAGAAGGGGGCGAAAGGTAGAGGGGGTGGGTGGAGGGAGGGGCCACCCCCATGTCTCAGAGTGACCCTGGCTTCCCCCACCACATGTGCTTCCATGTTGCCAGGGCACTGTTGGAAAAGAGGCACAGTCACATTCAGATTTCCGCAATCTCAGCCCAAAGGCCCCCCAAAGCCAGCTTCAGCTGCAGAGTGTGCTGTCAGAGTGGGTAGGCTGGTTTTGGAGGTTGCCCACCTTGCTTTTTCTGTGCTTGGATTCCACCCCTTTGTAGCCCTAGAGACGCTGTCTTCCCTCCCCTCTCACATTACTGGTAAGTATTATGGACCAGGTATCTGGAAAGGCCTGCAGTTGGGTCCTAGATGAGGCCAGCCCCAAGGAGGAGGAGGAGGAGGAAGGACTGTTCCACTAGGCCTGAAGCTCCCACAGTGTTGGACTTAGCAGGCTCTCTTGCTGAGGCGGCTGGGATACCATGTGGTGTTACCCAGGGGAGTTGGCCATGTGGGCTGAGCACCAGGAGCAGCTAATGCCTGTCCCACCCAGGCACCTGAGGCTGGGACCCTCTCCGACCCCGTAATTTTCTACCCAGGTGGACGTGTACCCAGAGCAGCATCAGCCCCCAGTACAATATCTGTGAGCAGATGGTTCAGATCCGGGATGACCACATCCGCTTCATCTCCGAGCTTGCTCGCTACAGCAACAGTGAGGTGAGCACACAGGCTGCTGGGAAGCAGGCCCATGGGCCCAGGGCCAGAAGGGGTAAGGAGCAGCCAGGAAAGAACGTGGATCCACGGAACACTGGAGAGTAGGAGGGAGGGAGGCAGGAGGGTAAAGTGCCAACAGCAGCGGTTTTAGAGCCAAGCAGACTGGGGTGAATTCCGTGGTGCTGCTGCCCTTTGCAAGTTATTCAACATCTCTCTGCTTCAGTTTCCTCATCTGTGAAATGAAGGTGATAACAGTATCTATCCTGAAAGGTTCATTGAGAGGATTAAAAGATATGGCAGATAATAAAGGCATGGTGATGGTTAGTTCTGCCTGTACGTGGTAAGTGATGCCAACCATCGCCACGCTGGATGGCAAGAAAACAGAACACGCATACTCATAGCATTACCTAAATGTTTTTAAACTACACAGCAATAAATTATCATTGTAAAAAAATATCACTAATATACTTAAGGGCAGATGAAGGTCATAAAAATCTCCACTAATACCAATAATTACATTTCACTTAATTTTTCCTTTTTTAAAAACTTTTTTTTTTTTTAATGGAGACATGATCAGTGCACAAACCTCAGGAAAGAACACAAATAAGCAAAAGGAGAGAAAATCACATAAAATCCTACCATCCCAGAACCAACGAAGACTGGTATTTGGATGTATATATTCTTCTGGTTCTCATCCCATACATACCCTCCTAACACATGAATATGCTGTTTGAAAAACACTGATCCTGGCCGGGCGCGGTGGCTCAAGCCTATAATCCCAGCACCTTGGGAGGCCGAGACGGGCGGATCACGAGGTCAGGAGATCGAGACCATCCTGGCTGACACGGTGAAACCCCGTCTCTACTAAAAAATACAAAAAACTAGCCGGGCGAGGTGGCGGGCGCCTGTAGTCCCAGCTACCCGGGAGGCTGAGGCAGGAGAATGGCGTGAACCCGGGAGGCGGAGCTTGCAGTGAGCCGAGATCCGGCCACTGCACTCCAGCCTGGGCGGCAGAGCGAGATTCCGTCTCAAAAAAAAAAAAAAAAAAGAAAAGAAAAACACTGATCCTGTGACTCAGATTCCTTTATTACATAGCACTCGTGGGTGACTGTGCACTGACCCACGTATGCTCACTGCTTCCACCATGTGGCTAACAGCCATGGTGACTCTGCTTTACAAACCCCAACTCAGGAGATGCCTTTGATCACAGAGCAACGTACCTGAAATGGGGACAGTCTGACAAATGCAAGGAGTTGTGGCCATTAGACCATGACTTGTAGTCATTAGACTTGTGGCCCACAGGGACCAAGGTCAAGCCCAGACCTTTAGCTTTCTAAACATATGTTACCAATCAATTGAACTGAAGTTACAGGAATAACTTATTCTTTATTTAAAATTTCTTTAAAAATTTTTTTTAAATATATTATTTCTTTTTTAAAAATAGAGGCAGGATCTCAATTATGTTGCCCGGGCTGGTCTCGTACTCCTGGACTCAAATGATTCTCCTGCCTCAGCCTCCCCAGGTGCTGGGTTTACAGGCATGAGCCACTGCCCCCCGCCAGAGCTCTTAATTCCTACTCACATTTTGATGTGGTCTGAGAATGAGTCTGGCCAAAGATGTTTTTTAAAATTATATGCTCTATACATGTTGATTCTCATTATTCACAGGAGTTCTGTAAAGTGGTCATGAACTCTGAAGTAGCAAATACTAAATCATTGCCCCAAGAAGAAATCAGAGTTACAGTTCTGTGAGCCTCTGGTCACAACATTTTCATCAACTGATCGTTATATAACCTTGTTTTATACGTGCTTCTGTTTGAAGACACTTGATGTGATCTCTACTCTTGATTCATTAGCTCATGACCAACAGCACGATAACTCACGCCTGAACAAAGCCGATCTAGAACGCGTATTTTTTTTTTCCATAAGGCATGTTACAGCTTTCTTGCACAGAGGAACACTATATAGCGCATTAGCTCTAAGCTTGGGGGCCATTTTAAATTGAGCAGTTGGAGTTAAAAGCACAAAAATACAGAAAACATGGCACTAAGTAGACTTCAAAAAAGACACTTGTTTACTGTATGAGAGCTGAAACAAGGCAGAGTCACTTTGTCCGACTTCAGCTGGGAGTGGGTGTATGTCTGCAAATGACTGAGAAATCACCATGAGTGTTGATTTTGGGGTTACAAATAAATTTTAACCAGTAAGAGAATTCACAAATACAGAATCCGCCAATAAGGAGGACTGGCTGTATATGTATATGTGTGTATGTACATATACACACACACGGAGTATGTTTGTGCATATGCACATATTCTGTATCATTGTGGAATATTATATAGATGTTTATCCACTGCCTTTCAATCTGTGAGTCATGTCTGATGAGTTGTGAAATCAACTTAGTGTTTGTGATTAGCATTTTTATATAAGTATAGAATAGAAAATCAGAAGGAATCCCATATATTAAGAGTAAGATTGCTTTGTAAAAAATATTGTTGAGGCTCTGTGTGACAGCTCACGTCTGTAATCCCACCACTTTGGGAGGTTGAGGCAGGAGGATTCCTTGAACCCAGGAGACCAGCCTGGGCAACACAGTGAGACCCTGTCTCTAAAAGAAAAAAAAAGAAAAAAAATTGTTGCATACATATATTTAATATCTGTATGTAGATATATGTTCATGAGTTACCATATAGTGTGCACTTCCTACAGTGAATGCGGTCAGAGTTTGAAAATTGCTGCCCTGTAATACTCCAGGGTGGTTATGAGTGGGGCTCTGGCATCACCACCTGAACCCAAACCTTCAGTGATTTATAAACCACATGGCCTTCAGCAAGACACTTGTCTGAGCCTCAGTTTATCTGTCAAGGGGATGTAATAATAGCACTTCCCTGCAGTGTTCTTGGGGGAATCAATGAGATAACATATAAAAGTGTCAGGCACATAGACCGTGAGTATGACACTTGATGCTCCCCAGGTGGTGACGGGCTCAGGGCTGGACAGCCAGAAGTCAGACGAGGAGTATCGCGAGCTCTTTGACTTAGCCCTGCGGGGTCTGCAGCTTCTATCCAAGTGGAGCGCCCACGTCATGGAGGTGGTAGGTGTCTCCGGGTAGAGGGCCTCACACTGACCTCTCTTTCTTTGGAATCTGCCTCCATCTCCCCCTAGCGCTGTCTTTTTAACAGATTTATGGAGTTATAATTCACATGCCGTACCATTTACCCATTTAAAGTGTAAGTTCGTCGGTTTTTAGTATATCCGCAGAGTTGTATAGCCACAGTCAAATTTAGAACATTTTCATCATTTCAAAAAGAAGCCCTGTGTTATATCCCCTCCCATCTCCCTAGCCCTGAGCAATCTGCTTTCTACCTCTATAGGTTTCCCTATTCTGGATGTTTCACATAAATAAAATCATATGATATGTGGCTTTTTGTGTCAGGCTTCTTTTATTTTGCATACTTTCAAGGTTTTTCATGTTGTAGCATGAATTAGTACTTTATTCCTTTTTTTCAGCTGAATAATATTCCATTGCATGGATCCTCCACATTCTGTTTGTCCGTTCATCAGTTGATGGACATTTGGTTTGTTTCCACTCTCCCCAGTACTCTTGGAAGCTGGTTCATCCCACAGACAAGTTCTGCAACAAGGACTGTCCTGGCACTGCAGAAGAATATGAGAGAGCCACGCGCTACAATTACACCAGTGAGGAAAAATTTGCCTTCGTTGAGGTAGGTGAGACTCCCTGCATCTCCCTCTGTCCCTGAGGCTGTAGCTCATGGTGGTTCCTGCGTAGTTCTGAGCAAGAAAACAACATTGGTTGCCCCAATTTGCATGCTTTTCCCTGTCCTCCCATCTAAATTAATTTGTCAGAAGTTATTCTGTTACTCAGAATTGATTAGAAACTCATTCTGTTCTTAAAAATCCAAAGAAAAACATCCATTCCACTGGAAAAATGGGCACGAAGAAACCAACAGAAGAAACAAACACAAATGGCTAAAAGAGGTATGAAAAATGCCCAAAGTTATCAGTGGTCAAAGAGCTACAGATTGGAATAAGATGGGATACAGTGTTTACCATCAGGATAGCAGAGATTTGACAGCTGGGTGATGCCTGTTGCAAGTTAAATTGCAGGAAATAGACATTCTCATGTCTTTAGTGGTCAGTCTACATTTTATAGGCTTTCTATGAGAGCAATCTGATTATATGTACTCTCGTTTTTAATGTGCATACCCTTTGGCCAAGTTCTTCTTCTGGGAATATATCCCAAGGAAATAAGCCAACTGTGCAGAGATATATGTACATGGATATTTATCACAGTGTTGTTTATAATACCGAAATATATGGAACAACTTAAATGTTCTTCAATATGGAACCAGGTAAATAAGTTAAGACTCAGGTATATCGTTGCATACTGTGCAGTCTCTAAAAAAGATATACCATGGCTCACGCCTGTAATCCCAGCACTTTGGGAGGCTAAGACGGGTCGATCAGTTGAGGTCAGGAGTTCAAGACCAGCATGACCAACATGGTGAAACCCCATCTCTACTGAAAATACAAAAACAATTTAGCCAGGTGTAGTGGTACACACCTGTAATCCCAGCTACTCGGGAGGCTGAGGCAGGGGAATCACTTGAACCCGGGAGGTGGAAGCTGTAGTGAGCCAAGATTGTGCCACTGCACTCCAGCCTTGGCGACAGAGTGAGACTCTGTCTCAAAAAAAATAAAAAGTAAAAAAGATATACCTACGTGGAAGGCTACGCTCAGCATATTGTTAAGTTAAAAAAGAAATAGTTAAAGAACAGCATGTCTGTAGTTTTCATGCATACAGGGAAAAAGCAAAAATATATCTAGAAATAAAGATGCATATACACATAAATGTGGATATTTTTAAGTATGTAAAGAAATATGTAATATATCTAAATACATATTATCAACATATAAAAAATAAAACTCCAAATATAGACATTTAGACCAAAAACAGAACAACATATAAAATGATTCCACTTATACCAAAATATAATATACTTTTATATATTTGTGGAAAACTGAAGGGCATAAATATTTATGATGTATACCAAACCATGAACAGTAGTAATTTCTGGAAACAGGACTGTCTGATTTATACCTTTTTGTATTGTATTTTGTTTGATTACAAAATGATGTTTCTATTTGGGAGGAAAACTCCTTTACACTAGGTTGTGAGTGACAGCTATTTCTTTGAGGACCATTTGAAACCTACAGGAGACGAATCTAGAAATCAGAGACCTGGTTCCCAGCCCTGGGCCCTCTGGTCACTTCAGCTCTCAGAGCCTCAGATTCCTTATCTGTAAAATGGAGCTAATCATTTCTCCCCTGCCCCATCCCAGGGTTATTATGGAGGATCAAACAATAATTGTCAAGTAAGATAATGAATGTAGATGAGCTCTGAAAACTTACAGGGTCATACAAATGTAAGAGGTTAGAGTCATTGTCTCTCCAAGTTCACTTTAAAGGACTGAGGCTCAGTGGCATAATTTCAGAAAGGAGAAAAATCATAATCACACTTTACATTGTCCTAAGTGGCCCCAGACCCCTTGGCACTTCCATTACTAACTGGCAACCTGGAAGAAAGTTTTGCAGTCATCTCTACAAAGTCATCCTGAAGCCTATTTAAAGTGAGACAGTCAGAGGGTAAATGCAACTTTATAAAACTATTTTTGCACTTATGTCCTTAATAAAAGGATGCATATGCACTGTAAGTGATTTAGAAGATGCTACCCCAACCCCACTTCTACCTTCACCTTCCCACAACCTCATATCATCATCCAAGCACAACCACCAAGAACATGTCACTCGATTTCCTTCTAGTCATTACTGTGCTATACATTGAGAGGTTTTATCATTTTTATCTCATTAATAAAAACATGTTTAAAAAAATAAAAAAGAAAAATAGTTCAGTGTGGCCTTTAAAAATAAAACAAAGTGAGAGTAGTAACCTGCCTGCACCATGCCTTTCCAATCTGAGTCCCCAAATAGGAAACACCATTCAACTTGTTAAGCGATTCCTTGTAGTATTTGTCTCCCTAGTTCTAACGAGACTATTTCTTGGTTTTTCAATTTATGACATTTCGTATTGATTTTCTACTTTGGGAAATGAGGATATAGCTATCTCCTTCCTACCTCCCGTCCCTGCAACACACCTGGTTTCCTTCCCCCATCTTCCCATCTTGGTAATTTTACACTTTTTGGTAAAAATCAATAGTTACCTTATTATTAGTATAACCAAGTAACTATTGTCCATCACTGAGCCACATGATCTAATGTGAATGCCTTTATTTTCTTGCACAACTTTTTGTTCTTCATAGAATTAGCAATACTTTATTTTTTGTTTTGTTTTCTATGAGTCTATCAAAAAGGCAACACCAAACATACCAACAAAATGTAAAACTCCTTACAAAATAGTCCATCACCGTCATCATTTGATGAGTTTTGATATTATTCTTTTTTTCTTGGAGCCATTCTTCCACAAGCCCTCTTCTTTCCAGTCTGCATGGGTTTGTCTCTAGACCAGCCCAGCCACTGATCGAAGAGTCTCCTCATTATGTATTATCTTGAGAATTCTGTTTACCTATGTCCTGTCTTGGATCCCATTCATATATCTTCCCCTGTGAAGTATTGAGATCTTTTGCCCATTTTTTAAAAGTCGGGTTTCTGTCTTCTTATTACTGAATTGTGAGAATTTGTTCCATATTTTAGATTACAAGTCTTTAGTCAAATATATGTCGCAAATAATTTTTCTCATCAGTGACTTTGCCTTTTCATTTTTGTAAGGGTGCCTTTTGAAGAGCAGCTGTTTTACATTTTGATGAAGTCCAGTTTATCAGTTATTTGGTGGTTTGTGATTTGGGGGTTTCAGCTAAGAAATCTTTGCCTTGTCTAGAGTTGCAAAGATTTTTCCCTTAGATGCAACAGGCCTGCCCACTCCTCTGTGTTTGGAGTTAGTCTGAGACATCTTCATTATCTACTCCTTCCTTTGTCCTGATGTCTCCTAGTTACATCTGTAGCCAGGAGCCCAGATTCTGTTATGATCTAACAGTCCTCTAATGCTTCTTTCCCATTATTTCTCTGCACCAAAACTTATCGCCAACAAAATTGTTGTACTGTTGGTGCCACTGAAAACCATCACCTCCTGAGTTGTTTTCATACCAGTTCTATCTAAAAATGTTCTTTTTCTTCCTTTAAGTTTTAGAGAAAAAAAAAACAGGCTTAGGATCTAAGCTCATTCATTCATTTATTTGTTCCTTTTCAACAAAAAATGTGTCTGCCCACCATGAGCCCAGACACTGGCAGTTGGGTGTGCACAGCATAGCTGGGCCCTGTCCTATGTGTTTCCAGTCTGGTGTAGAAGGTGGAACATGCCATTATGGGTGTGATCTGTGTGGCAGTTGTGAGGTGGATGATCTGCCACATGTCTTTGCCTCTGAATTCTGAATCAATTGAGAAATTAATGTTAGAGGCCAGTGGAGTCAAAGGCTCAGACTTACTGCTGGTAAAGCTGAACTAGATAATGTGGTTTTCACCCAACGCCACACCAGTCTTCCTATGCCTCCTACATCTCATTAAACTTGCCACTGGGTAATAGGCAAAGCAGCTGCATAGATACACGCTTCCCTTCCTCGGGGTGGGCAGGGGATGGTCACTGCAAGAAGTGGCCAGAAACCTAGAAGGGAGGCCACATACTTGCAGGCAGGCAGGTCCCAAAAGAGCGAGCCAAGGTCAAGCCAGGCTCCTCTCATCACACACGCCTGAATCCCAATCTCTCCAAACAGATCAGTGAGTTAGGGTAAGGAGAAGGGAAATAGAGGAGTAGAGGCATTCTCCCCCATGACTTCTGCAGGAGAAATTTTGATCTTATCAACTCAAGCAGTAACTGGCCAAATGGTTTTAAAAACAAAGGTTGTAAAAATTCTTTAGAAAATTTTATGTTAAAAAAGTTCTATTTGATGTGGTCCGTGGGTGCCTGGTCTATGGAGGGGCCTTCAAAAGCCAGGGCACTTCTCAAAATGCTCAAATGGTGGCCCACGGGCCAGCTGCCATTTGTCAGCAGCGAGCAACAAAATCAGGAGCTCATGCCAGGATGAAAATCAGTTGCATTGCGAAGAATGCTGTTAGTTGAGCTGACATTTGTGTTTTGTAGCAAGACTTTCTCAATGATTGAAGCTAAGTGCTGATGTACGTACATCCTGGCACATGTCTCCTACCTAGCCATGCACTGGCACTTTGAGTAGCACTGGCCTTACGCCTCTGGATATCATTCCCCGCCTCCCCTGGTGAGGTGATGATGGGTAGTAGAGAGCTGGTGTGCTGGACATGGTGAACCTGACCCTTGGCCTCTTCCTGCCCAGGTGATCGCCATGATCAAAGGCCTGCAGGTGCTCATGGGCAGGATGGAGAGTGTCTTCAACCAGGCCATCAGGAACACCATCTACGCGGCATTGCAGGACTTCGCCCAGGTGACGCTGCGTGAGCCCCTGCGGCAGGCGGTACGGAAGAAGAAGAACGTCCTCATCAGGTGGGTTTTCAGATACCTTCAGGAGCATATCAGACATAAGTATGCCAGATACCCTTCAGAGAGGATGTCCTGGCTCAGCCACTGAACACCCACGGGTTCTTCCAGCAAGCTCTAGAGGGTTCTTTAGGAGTTTGGGCATTTGGGATGAATTAAGCCTTCATCTCTGGAAGTCCATATCCACTGCTATCTAGCTGTGTGAACTTGGTAAAGTTACTGACCTTCTCCAAACCTCCGTTTTCCTCATTTGTAAAATAGGGATTATTGTAATCCCCACCTGCTGCCTGTTGGGATGATGAAATGAGATGGTCCACAGATAGACCTAAGCACATGTAGCATGGAGTAGGTATGCAGTACATCTAAGCTATTATGAAAACTAAGCACACACAGATTTCGTAAGACCAATGAGACTCCCCGATAACCAGAAAGGAAAAATAGACATCTTGCCTCACACAAGTTCTGTCTCACTTGATGGGCTCAGAGCTGAGTTCTCAAACATCCCTTGGACATCAGAACCATGTAGGACACTTGTTTAAGCACAGATTCCTGGACCGTACCTTAAATCTGTTAAACCAGAGTTTTGGAATGGGGGCAGAAATGAGCATGCTTTACAAGCACCCCAAGAATTCAAATGTGGGTAGTCCTGGGACACCATGGTCCCTAGACACACAAGCTTGTAGTGCCTTTTTCCCATGGTGAAACCTGGTCTAAGTCTTAGTTCTTCCTTCCCCAGTGTCCTACAGGCAATTCGAAAGACCATCTGTGACTGGGAGGGAGGGCGAGAGCCCCCCAATGACCCATGCTTGAGAGGGGAGAAGGACCCCAAAGGTGGATTTGACATCAAGGTGCCCCGGCGTGCTGTGGGGCCATCCAGCACACAGGTAAGTGGCTCCAGGCACAGGCCAGCTGCGTTGACTCAGAGGCCAGCCCAGCTATGGTAGGTCATCATGGCTGGCCATGGGCAGTGGGACTGGGAGCCATTGGTCAGGAGGGGCAGGGTTGAGTGGCTGCTCTGGTCTTATTCTGCCATATTGTTTTGATATAGGAAGGAGGACCACTGGCTTAAGATTCAGGAGACCTGGATTCTAGTCCTAGATACCTGTGTGACCTCGGGCACGTTACAGATCTCTCTGTGCCTCAGTTGTTTAAACTAGCTAATGGGGATAATACCACATCCACCTTGCCTGGCTATCTTCTAGTCCTATGAAGTATAGATTCCAAAGTGCAGGAGGAGGTTAAAGTGGAATCTATACACATCTATCCTGTCCCTCTTTAATAAGCCCTGGCCCTTTCCCCTAAAAGTTCTGCCTCTGACTTGCTGTGTGATCTTGGGCAAGCACCTTGAGCTCTCTGAGCTCTGACTATCTTCTCTGCAAAATGAAAACTTCGAATGAGATTGTGTTACTAACAAAATATCCCTTAGTTCCACATCCTTCCAAAAGTGCAAGTGTTGAAAGCCCTTGTCCCCTTAGAGGAAGTCCAGTATTTGGAAACACTCAGAGTTGCCAGCCAGAGCTTCTACGCAAGAGGTCGCCCGTGGCTTATCCAGAGCAGTCATAACATTACAGAAAAAAAGTCAATAATCTGAGTATCTCCGTTAAGTCCCTGCTACCTACTTAAGGCTAGGTAGTTTCTGGTAGTATTTTTGATGTGCTGGAAAAAGCAGATGGTTCTCATTGCGGGTTTAAGGGTCTCAGAGGCCTCACTTCCCATGACCTTTAAGCCTCCCTCTGCTCTCAGTCACCCGAGATGGACCATCCGAGGCCCACCCCCTGACCCTTCTCCCTGTGTGTGTGTCTGTGTCTGTGCTGGGGGCTGGGGCAGGGGAGAGGTGGGTTCTCGGCAGGGTCGTCTTAACTCCCCTTGGCTTGACAACCCTCTGCCAGTTTGCACCAATCTCACCGGCTGGTTGTAGAACGCCCCGAGGAAGCGTCTGCAAACAGTTCTGTGTAGTATCAAGGACTGAGGTCCGGGGAACACTGAGCAGGGCTTTCAGGTGTTTCTGTAAGTTTTAAGACATGAGTGAGCAGGAGACAGACAAGGCACAAAAGACACTGGAAAGGAGGAGGAGGGGGCTTAACAGGCAGAGAGAAAAGGAGAGGTGAGGAAGGGAGGATTTGTGTAGATGATGTGAGAGGGGTGGGTCACCAGCAGTAAATCCCCCCTCACCCCCAGCCTCCACCAGGTCATGCCAGGGTGGCACAGACATGTGGAATAGACTCCTAGACAACCAGAGCTGGGAGAGCTCTTAGAGAAACCTAGGCCCTCCCCGTATCTTGCAGATGGGGAAACTGAGGTCTAGAGAGGGGAAGTGACTTGTCCAAGTCACAAGGTGAGTCCCAGGTGGAGGTGGGACAAGAACCCAGGTCTCCTGACACCCACCCAGGGCTCTGGTATGGTCTGCAGGACACACTAGACATGGGCATCTTGCATAGTTGGGATAGAGACTGGTTTGGTGAATTAAATGCTCTGTTAAGTAAAAGTACATGGGAAAAGAGTTCACCCTCTTATGGGTGAAACCAGTTTTCAGATAGTTAGAGTTGGACGTCAATCAGACAGCATCCACAACAGATTAGACTTGCATTCTTCCTTTGAGGACTTGAGAGGCCGTCATGAGAAGAGTGCTTCTCGGCTCTTAGGGATGATGAGACGGGCCCCCCAACAGGCCTGCAGATGGGGGACTGTCTGAGGCACTGACGGCCACCATGGCTGCTTTCCCACAAAGGAAGCCCTGTGGCAGGGATGGTGGGTCACGTTTCTGTGGCTGCCCTGCCCGCATCAGTGCCAGGTATGTGGTGGGGAAGATCCCAGGGAAGCTCCAGAGGCAGCGAAGACGAACGCGGTTGCTGGGAGGTTGGAGTGTCTCAGAGGTAGCCCCCGGCAGTCGGCAGTCGTGGCGGCTTTCCCACCGTATACAATACCTCTTGCTTTTCTCTCTCTCTCTCTCTCTCTCTTTCTCTCTCTCCCTCTTCCCTGTCTCTCCTGCCCTCCCGTTCCCTCTTCCTTCTCTCCTATCTGTGTCTTAGGCCTGCCAGTGGTCCCCGAGGGCTTTGTTTCACCCCACTGGTGGCACACAGGGCCGAAGAGGCTGCCGATCCCTGGTATCACACCGCCTGGCTGGGTGGTTTGGGTACCCTTCTCGAGGAGGCAGCAGGAATGGACTAGCCTGGCTCCTCAAGGCCCCTTCCAGCCCTAAGATTCACAGACAAATGATGTGGAGAGATCTAGATTAGCAAAGAGAACCACCCCACCGCACTTGCATCCTTTGCACTTAAGGCACCCTGTAAGCGGGAGTTAATTGTCTAGTAGCCTCCTGTGTAAGTACCAATGTTAACCCGCCTTCCGCCCCGGACTTCAGCAGGCTGTGCAGTGCAGCTGATGCCACCAAGGGGGCGCCATTGCTCAGCCATGGGGTCAAAACGCTGAGGATCAGGAACAGGTGTGGGAGGGGGTTCGTTCTGATCTTATCCCATTTCTCAGTTCCTCAGAATGTTAGTTCTGAAAGGGACTGGTGTGAGAAGGCATCTGGTCCAACCCCCTCATGTTACATGAGACAACTGAGGCCCAGAGTGGGGGCTTTGTTGCCTAAGGTCACACAGCAAATCAGCAGCAGTGCCTGGCCTTGAACCCCGGTCTTTTGACTCCCAGTCCAGTGCTCCGCCCATGGCATCTATGGCCCTCTGGGAAAACAGGGAGTGACTCCAGGGTGACATGTAATGAGGTTCTCCTCTGATATACACACCCTTGGCCAAGCAGAGCAGGGAGCCACCTGCTGTGGCCAGGCCCACCGGCCCAGGGATGCCACGGGGCCCGGGTTGGCCATGAAGCTTTTCACAGTTCCACATTTACTTCTCAAACCCTAAACTGGTGCTTCCTTAGGACAATGCTTTTTAAGAGCAGACATCTGCAGACAAGAATAAATACATAAATACAACACGAAGCAACCTTTTCCCCTGGGGTGGAGGGCCAGCTTCTGACCTTCTCATCTTGCCTTCTTTTTCAAGCTGTACATGGTGCGGACCATGCTTGAATCGCTCATTGCAGACAAAAGCGGCTCCAAGAAGACCCTGAGGAGCAGCCTCGACGGACCCATTGTCCTCGCCATAGAGGACTTTCACAAACAGTCCTTCTTCTTCACACACCTGCTCAACATCAGTGGTGAGCTGCATCCCACCCCTGCTGAGGCATGGAGGGAGGGGACGAAGGGCTCAGAGCCACTAAGACCACCAAGCCAGGCATGGCAAAGGGACGTGATCGTTGACCCTAAGGACGTGATCGTTGATATCACCGCCAAGGAAAACACACTTTCCAGTGGGCTTTTGGAGCTGGGAAAGGCCAGGTTCAACTCAGCTATTCTGACCTAGCTAAATGTGTCCGGGAGATACTTGTGGCTAATCTGTCATAAAGTCCTTAGTAGAGAGGGATCAAAACCAAGAATATGCACATACAGACGCATGGATGCTAGACTTGCTACTCAGCCGCAGCCGAGCGCTAAGTAGTACTTGCTGCTGCCAGCAGGGGAGGCTCTCGAGCTGCATCCCAGTCCTGTGTTCTTCACACTTCCTCTCCTTTTAGTAAGATGTATGTCTAGGGCAGAGGAAGAGTAGTATCTCAGGGACGTGAGTCTTCGTATGTCTGCTGGGATTGAAAAGAGTGATGACTGTAACAAACAGTACATTCTTCTCCATTAGAGAGTAGCCTGGGAAGGGCCTTCAAGGCCTCTAAACTGTATGGGATCTACGAATTAACACACACAAGAAGTCAAGGAGCCACAATCCAACTGAAAGTGGGCACTTGGGGGCCTATCTTGACACTGACACTGTATTTGTGTAATGAACATACTTTTGTTTTGTTTTGTTTTGTTTTTTGAGACGGAGTCTTGCTCTGTTGCCCAGGTTGGAGTGCAGTGGCACTATCTCAGCTCACCGCAACCTCTGCTTCCCAGGTTCAGGCTGGAGTGCGGTGGTGTGATCTCAGCTCATTGCAACCTCTGCCGCCCAGGTTCAAACAATTCTGCTTCAGCCTCCTGAGTAGCTGGGATTACAGGCATGCACCACTATGCCTGGCTAATTTTTTTTTTTTTTTTTTGTATTTTCAGTAGAGACGGGATTTTGCCGTGTTGGCCAGGCTGGGCTCAAACTCCTGACCTCAAGTGATCTGCCTGCCTCAGCCTCCCAAAGTGCTGGTATTATAGGCATGAGCCGCTGCGCCCAGCCATGAGCGTACTTTTCAAGCTTAGGTGGCAGGTTTTCAGGATGACTTTGTAGGAGGGTGATGGGAACTATAGGGGCATCTAAAGCTCTAAAACATCACTGCCTTCTCTTCTCCCCCGCCAGCCCACAACCACTGCCACTCAAGCTTAACAAATGCTATTTTCCAAGTACGTATTAGGCTTGCCTTCAAGTAAAAGAGAGCAGGATCCTACTAATCAATATTAGTACCTGCTACATACCTAACACAGTAACAATAACAATGAAAATTAATGAAAACAATGAGAACTAAGGTCTTTTAGTGCTAAGAGTAACCCAAGGCTCATTCCCTTATGCTTTTCAGAAGCCCTGCAGCAGTGTTGTGACCTCTCCCAGCTCTGGTTCCGAGAATTCTTCCTGGAGTTAACCATGGGCCGCCGAATCCAGTTCCCCATCGAGATGTCCATGCCCTGGATTCTAACGGACCATATCCTGGAAACCAAAGAACCTTCCATGATGGAGTAAGAGGCAGCATTGGGCCAGCAGGTGGCCCTTGGGGTGCAAGTGGAGGGCAGTTTACCAGGGAGCTCCGTTCTCTCCAGAAGGAAGCACTGAGTTGACAAGAAATGAGGCCATGTGCCCCACCACGGGGAAAGCTCAGCCAGACAGAATCATTTAATTCAGCCTTGCAGATAAATTCTGAAGTTTCCCAGGCCAGCTGTCCTTCCTATGCTTTGTCAGCCTCATAACAGCTATGCTCGGAAAAGAGTAATCTCAGGAGCAGGAAGCTCGTATTCTTAACTGCCACCTGATGTCTTTTAGTCCCAGATACATGTTTACAAGTCCTGGTTTTATTTGCATCTTGGACTTCTTATTTCTTTGGGCTGACTGTAAAGTAAGCTGCTCCTAAGCGGTGGAGGCTCTGGGACCACCAGAGAGGGCTGAAAGATGGTCTTTTCCTGACTCTGAACTTGTTTCTATTTCCCAAGCAAGTATAAAACTGTCTTCCTTAAGGGAGGTCATTAGTAAGCGGCTGGCTGTGTTTTTCCCTCTTCAGGTATGTCCTCTACCCTTTGGATCTATACAATGACAGCGCCTACTATGCTCTGACCAAGTTTAAAAAGCAGTTCCTGTACGATGAGATCGAAGCTGAGGCAAGTGACGTGCTTCTCCTTTTGCTCCTTTAATCTTGTTCCAAATTCCGGACTTTTCCAGTTTTTTGCTATTAGCATGAAGTAGGAGTATCAGTGACTTGTTCTAGGAGAGGAATCTCTGTAATCATGGCCATCAGAAGGCCTGTGTAACCTTTGAGGGCAGAAGTACAAACTGAGACACCCAGTTCAGGACCTGCTGCCTTTCTCTTCCCACCCACAAACTCTGTGCTGCACCATGAAGGGTTTCATGGGCATGTGTGTAAATACCCAAGCTCTGCCTGTCAACTCTGCTCAAAAACAGTGACCCTCAGCCAGACCTAAAATCTATGGTCACACACACCCGTAGTGCAGTCCATCCTCAGAGGGGAGGCCAGAGAAGAGAGCACGTGGCCCTGGAAGAGGCTTGAGCTGCCTGTAGAAGGCTTCTCAGCGCTGGTTCTAGAAGGGGAGAATGGGGCCTGAGTGCACATGCCCACCTTGACCCTATGGATTCTTTGCCTGGACGGAGGTCTACTGATGACCCTTGAAGCTCAAAGTGCAGGGCAGCGGCCTTAGTGACCTAGGTCTGAGGAAAGCACTAAACACAGCGCTGGGATTTTGTGTTCTGCATACCACGTAGGGTGTGAGATGAAAGATCTGAAAGCTTTTTGAATCATTAACCTTATGGAGCCAAGGGTCTGGTGAGAAAGGATCAAAGGTTAATCACGTAAATGTTAAACATGAAAGACTTAAAATACTAAATCTGACAGTAAATAGGATCTGTTTC
Organism: Macaca nemestrina; assembly: GCF_043159975.1. Classification (NCBI taxonomy): domain Eukaryota; kingdom Metazoa; phylum Chordata; class Mammalia; order Primates; family Cercopithecidae; genus Macaca; species Macaca nemestrina. Next base: position 23,058,608 of record NC_092130.1, on the reverse strand, counting down.
CTTTGACTCTTACCTAGCTACTGCCTTTGCCCCATCTCATAGTCATGTCCTGCTCTTGCTATTTTTGGAATATTTGGTTTGATTCTCTGTGTCTGGTGTGAATTATCTTCCCACCTGAGCATCACAGTCTGTCACTGATGATGAGACCCTGAAATGTCAATGCTTTCTTCATTAAAAACCAAAGCTACGTAAGCAAAGTTGGAAGGAAGGCGCTTTGAAATGTGACCATCAACTTCATAAACAAATTTGCGGCCAGGTGTGGTGGCTCATGCCTGTAATCCCAGCACTTTGGGAGGCCAAGGTGGGTGGATCACCTGATGTCACAAGTTTGAGACCAGCCTGGCCAATATGGTGAAACTCTGTCTCTACTAAAAATACAAAAATTAGCTGGGCATGGTGGTGGGTGCCTGTAATCCCAGCTACTTGGGAGGCTGAAGCAGGAGAATCGCTTGAACCCAGGAAGTGAAGGTTGCAGTGAGCCGAGATCACACCACTGCACTCCAGCCTAGGCGACTTGTTGAGCGAGTCTCTGTCTTAAAAAAAAAAAAAAAAATACAAAAAATTAGCCGGGCGTGGTGGCGGGCGCCTGTAGTCCCAGCTACTCGGGAGGCTGAGGCAAGAGAATGGTGTGAACCCGGGAGTCAGAGCTTGCAGTGAGCCAAGATTGTGCCACTGCACTCCAGCCTGGGCGACAGAGCGAGACTCCGTCTCAAAAAAAAAAAAAAAAAATTGCAAAGCAAAGTAAAATACAATGAAAAATAACATCTATCAGAAGAGATAGATGGAGAGGCTGCCGAGTTAGCAGACAGATTCAAGCACTGATGGGTTCTGACGGTCTGTTCGTTGCATCCCTCCAGGCAGGCAGCCTCAAAACAGCTAAGGAGGGGGTCCGTGGGGAGGTTGGTTCCTTTTTGAACTTTGCCTTGTCTGTTGACTGACTGAGGACCCTGAGAGCAAGGGACCAAACCTCCCAAACTTAGCCACAGAATCTTCTTTTTCCCCTTCAAAGCGTCTTTCCCCAGAATGCACTTTGGGCAGTCCTGGCCGACTGCCCTCTTTCAGTTGGCTCGGTTTCTGTGATTAAGCTGAACGGGCACCAGTGATGTTCCTGCTTCCTCTCCACCAGGTGAACCTGTGTTTTGATCAGTTTGTCTACAAGCTGGCAGACCAGATCTTTGCTTACTACAAAGCCATGGCCGGCAGGTAGGAAAGCCCCAGAGCTGTGAGTAGCAATCTCTTAAGACTGCCACCTGGAAGATGTGATTTTCCATTGTGAAACCTCCCTTCTTCTTTAGCCCCTGAGGAAAACAGAGCCATTCCACAGGCCCAGACTGGGTGCTGAAATAGAGTGGAAAGGAAACTAAACAAATAGAGGGCTCACCTCACACAGACTGCAGTCTAGCAGGAAAGACAGACATTGACTAAAAGCCGATGAGTGCACAGTGACAAGGAGGTTACATGCTCTCTGTGAGGGAAAAGCTCGTGGGAACGTACGACAGTTAAACCTTTGGGGGTGGGGAACTAGAAAGGCCATCTTGCGGAAGTGGCATCTGAGTTCTTATCTGAAGTTGGTAGGAGTGAAGAAAGTAAAAGGAGGTGAAGGATGTGGCAGGAAGTTGCAGGCAAAAGGAACTGCTTGTGCAAGGTCCCTGTGGCGGGAGTATGATGATAACAGCCTGCCAACCTCACAGGGCTGTGGGAGGATTCCTGTGAATTAATGCATGTCAGTGTCTCTTCACCACCACTAGAGGGGGCAGGCTGCCTGCTAAGCCTGGGGAGGTGGGCAGGGCCAGGGCACGCCGGCTTTGTGGCTGTTTCTCCCAGGAGTGGAATGACTCCGAATGGTTTCAAAAGTACAACAGTGACCCGATTCGATTTTTATTTACTTGTGAAAGTTTACTCCCTTAAAAATATAAATGTACGGAGAATGAATTGGAGAAGAATGGGTGTGTGCAAACCAGACAGGAGGCCAGTGAAGAAGTCTGGATCAGAGATGTATCAGGCTTAGAGGCTACTTGGTATTGCCACTATATGTTGGTTCAAACCCTCGTGAGTTCTTGGTTTTCCAGAACCTGTAACAGCACTGATCAAGGAAAACCTCAAATTTATATGTAGGTATTTCCATTCTTATTGGAAATCCAAACATACCAACCAGTAATTTCAAGGATAGTTCCTTGCTTTAATAATTTCTCTATGAAACAGATTTACTTCATTTTGCTTTTAACAGCCAAAGTAGCCCTGATATATTTCAAATAGGAGTTGATGTGCAGCACATGTAAGTTTCTGTTAACATAGGATGTGCATTAAATAACGCGACTCTTAAAGGCTGGAAAGTATAGAAAGCATGCATGTAGGATTTCAAGGAAAGCAGAGAACACAGCCTTTCACAGAGTAGTCAATACGCATTTGTGGATTGAATGGGATGTGGTTCTAACAGTGAGTTGGGTTTCTGGCTTCTATAAGACAATTCTGATTCCAAATACACTGTTCCATCATCTATAGAAACAGACTCAGGCATGTCGAACCCTGGGTCTTCCTTTGTCTAACTTATGGGCTTTTATCTACACCCTTCCCTGTAAGATCAGTGATTTTTTTAAGTGTGGAAAGTTGAGGAGGTTGAGAGATTCGGAGAAAACCCAGGAGGAAAACCATGAGCTAGGTCAGTCCTGTTCATTCGAAATGCCACATGGTCACAAACGTGAGCCAGAGATGTTATTTTAAATTTTTTAGTAGAGGTATTTTAAAAAGGAAAAAGAAGCAGGTGAAATTAATTTTAATAATATATTTAACCCCACATATCCAAAACATTATAATTTTGACATATACTCAATATAGGAATTATTAGAGATTTTTCATTCTTTTCTTCTAAGTCCTCAAAATCCTGTGTTTTACAGCCCATCTCAATTTGGACCAGCCACATCTCAAGTGTTCAGTAGGCACATGTGGCCGGTGGCTACTACTTTGGACAGTGTAGATTTAGATGACGTCTCTTTCTTTAGGTGGCTTTTAGTTATGTCTAGAATACACCTAGCCTCTTTACTAGGATCTGTGTGGCCCTACCTGGTTTGGCCCTGGTCTAATGTCATAAATTCATTTTGCACCATACGGTGCAACCTGCACTGTACTTTATCCACACTGGCCATCTTTCCTTTTCTCAAACGTAACCAAGCTTATGGTGTCAATGATAGTGCTCCCCTAGATCTTTCCAATTTTATCATTCAGGCCTCCATTTAGCAAAACTTCTTTAGAGAGACTTTGCCTGACTTCCTAACTCCAAATGATCCCGTTTTCTTATTTTCAAAGCACTTGCTTCTCTGCAATCCATGCCTCAATGTGAAAGATAGTAACACTCCCAGCTCATAGGGTTGTGGAGAGATTTAAAATGACGTGTGTTTGTATGTGTGTGTTTAAAGTGCCTGGGAAATAATAAACACTATGCAACTATTACCTATTATCTGAAATTATTTCATTCCTCTGTTTGTGTTTATCAGTCTTTCCTCATTCGAATATGAGCTCCATGAGGAGAGGCACCTTGTATTCCCAGTACCCAGAATGTTTCCTGGGATACACCAAGCAAGCACTCAATTGCTTTTGTGGTAAATGAATAAAAGAGGAAAGTGGCCCAAGTTCAGTGTTGCCCATCTTTAACTTAGAAACTCTGTTTCACGTATTGAGCTTCTGTCACTCAAAAGAAATGTGAAGTAACTTATCTAGAGCAGAAAACAATTTTGCTTAAGATATATAAGATAGTGCTCTGTGGGTAGATTCTATGATCTGAAATAGAAGTATCTGGGCAGTTGAGAGTCATTCACTGTCTGTTTACTGACCTTGTTTCACTTTTATTCCTTCCAGTGTCCTGTTGGATAAACGTTTTCGAGCTGAGTGTAAGAATTATGGCGTCATCATTCCTTATCCACCGTCCAATCGCTATGAAACACTGCTGAAACAGAGACACGTCCAGGTATGGGGAGCGGAAGCCACCATGGAGATGGAAGGGGCAGGAGAGAGCAGCTGTGAAGTCAGCCTAGCGATCAGGAATCAGGCCTGGGTACTGTCTTCCCGGCACGTTGCCAGTGTGGGTTTCTGAGCCTGGGTGTAGCACAGCCTCAGGATCTCATAAACAATAAAGAGGCATTGGGCGTCCTTTGGCTCAGGTTCTGGGCTTCTCCACCGTCTATAGCTGACCTCTGACAAGTTATGGCAACCAAAGCCTTCGTCTTCTCATCATAAGCTGCAGCCCACTTTTTCCAGTTGGGATGCCACTCAGAGATGGGTAAATCTGTCCCTGAACAGGGCCCAAGTGCTGGTCTAAGTGAGGAAGACCGTGGCGCCTTTGAAACGAAAGCATGTCAGGGCAAATCCATGGTAGAAATTGGTTTTTGTGTGTGTGCAGAGTTGGTTTCTATTAACATTTGACCCTAGATATAGAGGAAATGTTGCTGGGAACTGAGAAACATCCCCACTTAACAATGTTAATGTGAGACAGACAGACAGCATAAGAGATGCCCCAGCAGATGGCGAGCCCTCCTCCTAGAGCCCTGCTGTTGGCCAAGTGGGTGGCAAAATGGCCTTTATGCTGTGATGTCTGTGTGCTTATTATGTGGTCCTGATCTTTGTGAAAGGTCCGGGCTGAGGCTAAGCCCATGCCAGAGGTGAAAAGGAAAGAATTCATCTCAGAAACCCTGGACATTCCCATTGCAATGAGAAATCCAAGGAAATGGAGACTCATTAAACGGGGTGGGGGAGGGGGCAGGGAATAGAATTTGTACTTCTGTCAACAGCAGGGGCTCAATGAGAGCTTTTCTTTCAACCTCTCAGAAGATTACTGCTATCAGTTACAATGCAGCCAGAATTAGCCACAGGATATTAAATACTGAGGGCTTTATGTGTGCATAAGATGGGTATAAGGGGCCCTAGTCAGTTGGTAGAAAATTGGTGCCAAAAGAGAAGTTGAAAAATAAAATAGTTAAGAATAATCATTTGACACCTAGCAAAGTGCTGTGGACACAGCAGGTGCTCGACAAATGTTTATTGCTATCTACATAGCAGCTGCAGTAGTGCCCGCATGTACCTCAGTGGAAAGTACCTTAAGCTATATTTTCCATCCTGTAATCAGACCTTCATCCTCTTGCTTTTAAATTTTCCCTCACGAAGGCACAAACTGGGCCCTTGCTGAGGCAGCTGCTGTGCCCTGGTGACTGAATTGAGCACAGGAAAGATGCAGGAAGCACCTCAGGGCTAAATTTAGGATGTCAGCAGAAACATTTATGGGAAACCAGAGCGTATTCTGAACCTCTTCCCACAGCCTGAGTGAATTGTATTTTTCCTAAACTTCCTGTGTTTCAAGCCTACAGGGAAGTTGAAAGTATAATACGATGAGCACTTATTATCCCGTAGCCAGATTTGCAGTTATTTATGTTTTACCATATTTAGTTCACATTCTCTCTCTCATGTATGTATGCTCTCTCTAGCACTTATACAGTGTGTTTGTTTGTGTGTGTGTGATGAATGTACATACTTTTGTTCTTAATCATTTGAGAGTTTAAGTTGCCAAATCATGACATTTCACCCCTGAATGCTTCAGCCTGTATCTCCTAAGAACAAGGACATTCTCTTATAAAAACAGAATAGAATGATGATACTCAGGAAATTTAACAGTACTGCTTTCTAAATACAGTTCCCATTTGTCCCAGTTATGTCCTTTGTAATTTTAATCCAGTTTCCTATCAGTGCATGCACATACTCATCAGGTGTCAGTGAGAACCTTTATTTGTTTTTGAGACATAGGGTCTTTCTCTCTCTCGCTCAGGCTGGAGTGCAGTGGTGCAATCATAGCTCACTGTAGCCGCAAACTCTTGGGCTCAAGCTGTCTTCCCACTTCCAGCCTCCCAAGTAGCTAGGACTACAGATGTACACCACCACACCTGGCTAATATTTTTTATTTTTTGTAGAGATTGGGTCTCACTATGTTGCCCATGCTGGTGTCAAACTCCTGGGCTCAAACTATCCTCCTGTTGCAGGACTTCTCAGTTCAGCTAAAGATGGGGTTCTTGTCTGTCCCACGACCATGAAAACTTAGGCTTGCAGACTGTTTAAAGAGTGGGTAAAGCAGGGTTTTATTGGGTGAAAAGGGGAAAAAAAGGGGGGAAACAGGGACTTTCACAAGGCCAGAGTCCCTCAGCTAGAGAACTTCCTGCCAGGCTGTTGGAATCCCAGGTTCCACACAGGAAGAGGAGGGGCCGGGCTCCTCCCTGCTGGAAACATCATAAACTTCCCAAGCCTTTACCTCAATGGACAGGCTGGTTGGAGTTTCTTCAGGAAACCCCTCCCACCTGGCAGTCTTACTCCCACCTTGGTCCCCCAAAGCGCTGGGATTACAGGCATGAGCCACTGCACCCGGCCAGTGTGAATTTTAAGTAACTTTTCTCTCTCTCTCTTCATCCAGCTGTTGGGTAGATCAATTGACTTGAACAGACTCATTACCCAGCGCATCTCTGCCGCCATGTATAAATCCTTGGACCAGGCTATCAGCCGCTTTGAGAGTGAGGATCTGACCTCCATTGTGGTAAGAGTCTGGGAGCGTGTGGGATTTCTGCTCTGGGAGTTCTCAGACTAGAAGCCTAGAAGGGGACTGTAGTTAGTCTAGTGATGGGCCAGTTAAAGAGGGGCAGTGAGTCTCTTTCCCATCTGAATGGAGCTGAGAAATAAAAACTTACACAGAATAAGAATAATCTTACGTTCCTGATTGCCTTGGGAATGACAGAGCGGAGGGGGTCTCCTTGAGATTTCTAGAGATGGCCAACCCTCAGACACAGCTGCATGTCCTTAGGATCCTGCAGGCTGAGCAAGTAGGTAAATGGTCCTAAGAACCTAGGGGAAATTTCACAAGAGGGTTGGCTTCACGGGTGTGCAGTAGTATAAGGCCCAGACGGGCTTTGCAGCTGGTTTACTGCTCTGCTGTCACCATCTTGAAATTCTTAAACAAGGGGGCCCCACATTTTCATTAAACATCATACCCTGTACATTATGTAACTGGTTCTGATGCACAAGCCTGGAATAGGCCTACTCCTTTCCCCCAGAAAACAGCAATTTAAACGACTCTCTGCTAATTCTCTCTCTTCAAGAGTTAGAGTAAACTTGACTGGTTATCCTTTCAGTGAATCAAAGGAAGATTTCAGTGCTTTCAAAAGCAGATAAACAGTAGGACTGGGAAATGGAAAATCACCATTAGAACATAATAAAAATTGTAGGCAAGTTCTGTCAACGGTTGCTAAAATAAGTGGGCAGAACTTTGAGAAAAGTACTGCATGATTTCTCTTATATGAGGTTCCTACAGTAGGCAAATTCATGGATACATAAGGTAGGATGGTGGTTGCCGGGGAAGAGGAAGATGGTGTTTGATGGATCCAGAGTTTCAGTTGGAGAAGATGAGTTTCAATTCTAGAAAAGGATGGTGCTGATAGTTGCACAACAATGTGAATGTACTTAATGCCACAGTACACCTAAAAATCATTAAAGTGTTCAATTTTAAGTGCATCTTACCACAATAAAAAATGTTTTTAAACCAAAAAATCTTTGAGAAGAAACAGGATACTCACATAATCTCAAAGCACCTCCCCCAAGATACTTATTAATTACAAAGGGAAGAATGACTCTACAATGAAGAAAATTAGCAGACACCATCTTAACCAAAAGTTAATATCACCAGTAAAACATTATTGTTGTCATGATATATTCTTGCCAAAATGCACAATCTCAATCTAATTTTGAGAAAATATCAGATGAACCCAAATCGAGTGCCATTCTAAAAAAAAAAAAAGTGAATGATATTTCTCAAAAGTGTGCAGGTCTTGAGAGACAGGAAAGAGTGAAAACTGTTACAAATTACGAAAGAATAAGGGAACATGACAACTAAATGCAACATGGAATCCTAGATTGAATCTTAGAACAGAAAAAGGACTTTAGTGGGAAAACTAGTGAAACCTGAATAAAGCCTGTCATTCAGCTAATAGTGTTGTACCAACGTTAATTTCCTTCATTTGATAATTGTACTGTGGTTCTGCCAGAGGTTAACAGTGGGGAAGCTGGGTAAAGGATATGCAGGGTATGCTGTTTTTACAACTTTTCTATGAGTCCAAAATTATTTTTAAATAAAGTTGGGTTTTATTTTAAGTGGACAAAGTGGTAAAAAATAAAGTGGCAATGAACTAGGACTCTAGCATCATACCTGCAGTCCCAGTCCTTACCCTGCTACTTACTTAGCTGCGTGATCTTGTGCAAGTTACTCAGCTTCTCCAAGTCTGTTTCCTTATCTGTAGAAATGGAGGGAATATCAGAATCCACCTCTTAGGGTTACTATAGGGATAAAATGAGATAACTACCTGGAAAGAGCTTTGCAGAGTTTGTTTGTTTGTTTGTTTTTGTTTTGTTTTCTTTGGAGACAGGGTGTCTTGCTCTGTTGCCTGGGCTGGAGTACAGTGGCGTGATCTCAGCTCACTGCAACCTCCGCCTCCCAGATTCAAGTAATTCTCTTGCCTCAGCCTACTGAGTAGCTGGGACTATAGGCATGTGCCACCAGGCCCGCCTAATATTTGTATTTTTAGTAGAGATGGGGTTTCACCATGTTGGCCAGGCTGGTCTCAAACTCCTGACGTTGTGATCTACCTGCCTCAGCCTCCCAAGAATCCTTTGTATACATAGTTAGCACTTAATAAATAATAGCTTATGGAAAAAAGATGAGAGAAAAATAAATTTGGGGCTGCAATGCAATGATTTTGGGTGAATTTTCAACAGCATTTCTTAGGGCCTGCCCTAACCACCCTCCTTAGTCCTGGGTCACTTACTTTGAGAGACTGTAGCACAGCACGCACTTTGCTGAGAAATCATTTGCTCATCTCTATTTTGAGAAACAGAGTTATTCTTTATGCCAAATGGTTAGCAGTGATGAGCTCCAAGTGGTGGGATTTTTTTTTTCTTTTTTGTTTATCTGTATCTTCTAGTTTTCCAATAATGAGCATATCTTATGAAAAAAAAAAGATTTGGGATATATGTGTCTCCATGGCCTCTTCCCACCTGTTTGAAAGCACTAAATGTTCTTTTGGCTGAGAACAAAATCAAAACAAGCAGTGAAAGCCCTTGTTTATCAGGCGAGGGCAATGGCTCCCCGGAGAACACCCGTTCCTGGGAAGCCCATGAAGAGACCTCAGGGAAGCACTCTCCCGGTGGGTCAGGACGGCCCCTGCTCGCCCTGGCTGAGAAACTTCGACCTCCTCCAAGAAACAAAATGAGGAGTGCGCTCCCCTCAGCCTTTCCCTCCACCTGAAAAACTCCATTCTGAGATGGGGAGACAACTTGATTCTGAGTTGGGAGAGGTTGCAAAGATTTGGGGAGTTAGTCCCCCTCATTTTACACGGCTGAGCAAACAGTCTCAGCAAGACCTGATGCTGAAGTTGAAAACGGGCAGCCCACAGGCTGCGTTTTGTTTAGGCGGCATAATACACTTGTAATTTTGAGCCAACATTTAACGTTGGGAAGAATTCCAGTAAAAATGCAGAAGCTCTGGCGGTGCCAGACCAGCATTCCCAGATGGTAACGATTGCCCAGAAATGACTAGAAGTTCCTGTGAGATGGGCTACACTTTCTTCAGCTTGCCACAGCCCCACTGGCAGGCTTCGTTTATGTGTGTGACCTACCAGGCCTCACTGTGCTGAGTTTGAGACCTTTGCTCTCTCACTTGCCTGAGGTCGCAGAGCTGGTTGCCAGTTGAATGTGGTTAACAGTCAGGTCTTCTTTCACTGAAGAGCTCTTTCTCCCACTACTCTGAAGTTGCCCATTTGGGTGTTTTACTGCCCCGGTTCTGTTTCTCTGTGTTGCCCTTTAGTAAATCAGCCTTACTATGGAAAACTGTCATCCTCTTAGGAGACCCCTAAACTGCCCACATGGCTTTTTAAGCCTTTTCCACACTTTGGTGCATTGAGCCCTGCATCCAGCTGGCACATGCCCTCTTCTGGTTTCAAGGCCAGAAGAACAAATCCAAAATGTGTTGCAGAAACATCGTCTGAGTTGCATAATGTGCAGGGAGAAGTGGACCTGCGGTTCAGTGGATCTGCCTCTCCTTCGGTCTCCCTTGTGAACACGGATGTGTGTTATAAGACTGCTAAAGTCACAGAACGGTAATGCAGAATTTTGTTCCACAGCTTCTCAGTTGTCTTCCCAGTAACAGGCACTGCAGTGTGCCAGGGGACTCAGCGATCTTAGAAATAAATTGAGTAGTGCTTACTCCATGTATTTTTTATTTCTTTAGTACCCATCCTAAGTGAATCAGAATAGAGACATATTCCAGCTAGCCAGGCCCCCAGGAGAGAAGCTGATTCTGTATTTCTGCCCTTCATTTACTTCATGGTACACAATGACTGGAAACTTATTCCGCCAATGCTGTTCCAGAATTGAAATTCTGACCTTCTTTTGAAAAATTGCAGGATTTGCCATCACTAATCCCCCACTCCAGCATGGCAGCAGTCAGACAGGGTATCAGAAGTAGTAGCTCCACCTTTACCTGGGCAGGGCCCTCCAATGTGCCATAGACGGACTCACTCCCCAAACTTTCTGTTCACCCCAGTTGATCTCACTTACCTGACCTGTCTGGTCTCTTTAGCTGTGTATGTTTGCAAGCCTTCAACCATTTCTGCCCACTTCAATTTAGAGTCACAAAATCTGAGTTTCAGAGAGGCAGAGCTCCAAAAATTGGAAGCCTAGCCTGGGATCTCCACCTGACCATACTTGGTCTCCATCTGGAGGTCTTTGTGGCTAATGAGAATGAAATTGAATCCCTGGCATGAGGCTGCCTCCTGTGGACATATTCCAGCCATTACAGCAGACCCCATGGTCATCCCACCTGGTCGTGCTCTGATGAATTGGCCTTGCTGGTGTTCTTTTAGCCTTTATGTTGTAAAGCTAGCTTTGTCTTTGAAAGAACTTTCACAGCTCTTGCATCCTTATTCCGGGGAACTGTATCACAGGAGCCAAGAACACATGATTTGGAATAAGGAGACTTGGATTCACATCCTAAGGCCTATTATGGTGACCTTGGGCAAGTTGCTTAACCTTCAGGGCCTCCATTTCCCCTCTCTGAATGAGGGACCATTGTACCGATCTTAAAAGATGGCTTAACCAAAACAACACAGGAGTGGCCTAAGGTGCTTTCTGTCTCTACACAAGGCTGTACTTTGGTTCCTTTTGATAGCAATGGGGGGAAGTTGCAGGACAATGAGGGACCAAAGCGTGTTGGAAGAGTTACACTTTTCCTTCATTTCCCAGCAAATGCCGTGTCCTGCTGGGATTCAATGTTACTGTGTCCCACTTTGCCTGAAGATGGGATTCCTTTGTTCAGGGCCCACAGTGCGCATGGATCCCAGTCATCATGCGCTGACTGCAGACTGCTTGCCCATGGCTTGTAGCCATGCCTTTGCCAACCCCATGTGATACCTCAAGGGGCCTACACTCCAAAGGATGAGGCATTCTGCTCCCACCTTTTTTTAGAATTTCTATAGCAGTTAGAGTATATAGTGGTTAAGAATGTGCACTTTGGAGCCCAGTTTCCTGGATTTGAAGCCAAGTTACTTTACTTCTCAAAGCCTCGATTTCCATACATGTAAAATAAGAACAGCAGCAATACTGACCTCATAGAGTTTGATAAGCATTAAATGAGTTGACGCATATAAAACTGGCACATACTGATTTGGTTGAACCAGACAAAATTGCCAGTAACCTAAAAAACCAGTAACGTCATAGGGTTCAACCTGATAGTAAACCCTTAATGAGTGGTAGCTCTTAGTATTGCTTTTTTCTCATCGATATAGAAACTGGAAATCTAGTAAGCTTGTTCTCTACCCAAAGGGGATTTGCACATGGTCCGTGGTCTCCTTCCACGGGATAGCCATGCAGCCTCCTTTCCCCAACCTTGCCCTTAACCCTCTGGGCCTCCATCTCTCTCAGCATAGTCTGACAATCCTTCCACTTCTCAGAAGAAGGGAACCTTGTCACTTGCTACTGCAGGGGTCCTGGTTGCCATGTAGATGGTCAGGAGGTTGTCTGAGCAGCTGTCACTTGCATGAACAGAAGCAGTAAGATAAAGCACACATGTAATCCTTACAAGCAATTCCTCAGCAGTTGGGGGTTCTGTCTCTGGACAGGAGCTGGAGTGGCTGCTGGAGATTAACCGGCTCACGCACCGGCTGCTCTGTAAGCACATGACGCTGGACAGCTTTGACGCCATGTTCCGGGAGGCCAATCACAATGTGTCCGCTCCCTATGGCCGTATCACCCTGCATGTCTTCTGGGAACTGAACTTTGACTTTCTCCCCAACTACTGCTACAATGGGTCCACGAACCGGTAAGGGAATCCCTCAGAGGGGGCCGGGTGGGGGTTGGGGGAGTGACCAGCTGCCTCCTCCAAACTAGGCCCAGTACACATGTGAGTGGTTCCTGCAACAGGAGTCTCTCAGACCCCCTCCTGGGCACAGGCTCTGTGCTCTGTCACTTGTCTGAGGTCGCAGAGCTGATTGACAGTTGAATGTTGTTAACAATTAGGTCTTCTTTCATTGAAGAGCTCTTTCTACTACTACTCTGAAGTTGCCCATTTGGGTGTTCTACTGCTCCAGTAAAACATGGGGCATGCCATGGTGAGCAGATACCTTCCTGTCTCTTGAGTCTTCAGACTAGAGGAGGATATAGGTGGTCAAATAATCACACGACAAATGTACCATTACAAATAGTGAATAAGGAGATGAAGGAAAGCCCACAGGGCCATGGCAGAGGTAACAGCACCACCTGTTCCAGTCTAAAAAGTCATGCAAACCTCAAGGGAGGCTGCCTCTTTGAGGAAGTAATGCTGGAGTTAAGATGCAAAGGATAAGTAGGAATAAATAAGGGCAAAAAGGCAGAAGAATATTCCAGACAAGTTTCTAAGGGTTTCTCCAAGAGGTTGATGAGGGTAAAACTAGTCGGGTGGGAAATGGTGCCATGAAAGATAACACAGGAACAGATTGTGCAGTACTCTAGAGGCCAGGGCAGGATCGTGCATTTTTATTAACCCTGAAGGAGTTTGAGGAAAGGAGATGACATGATCAGATTGTATGTTTGTAAGGATATCCACATATCTGAAAGCATGCATGCAAAACAGCATACATTTGCAGAGCACAAATACACATGACAAAGTGGAACTTGCCTCCTGCAAGGTGCACACAGCCCTGGGCCAGGCACTGAGGTAGAGCCAAGACCTAATTTCTTTATCCCTGGAAAGTTTCATAACCTGGTGAAAGAGGTAAGGCATGTATATTCACATACAAAATAAGTATGTAAGGGTGCAAAAAAATGTATTAATCTGCAGTTCTTCTAGGTATCTCCAAGCCTTGGCTCAGGGCCAGTATTAAATGAGTATGTGTTGAATGAATGGAAGGGTATGGGAGATATCCACAAATGTACCTGAATCCACACACTAAGCGAGATAGATTTCCAGTTCTATAAAGATATAGGAGTTTTAACACTCTTGAGCAGGGAGCAGCAAACTGTGGCTCACAGACTACGTCTAGTTGCTGACTGTTTTTGTAAAGCCCATGAGCTGAGAATAGTATTCACACTTTTGGGTGGTTGAGGGGAAGAAATCCAAAGAATAATAATATTTGGTGACAAGTGAAAATGATTTGTAATTGATAAAGTTTTATTGGAACTCGGTCATGCCATTTGTTTATTATTGTCCTTGGGTGCTTCCATGCTGCAACAGCAGAGTTGAGTACTTGCAACGGAGACCATCTGGCTTCCAAAGTTAAAAATATTTGCTGCCTGGCTCTTCTGAGAAAGAGTTTGCTGAACTCTGCTCTTGAGAAACCAAACTGAAGGTAGAGGAGTGGAGCCCCAGAGAAAGCCATGTTCAAGCCCAGCCCACTCTTACTCTTGCCTAGTGTCATTCTGAGCAGCCACAAGCTCCTGGTTGAGCCCAGGAATCTAGACTGAAGTTTTCCCATCTATGGAAAGGAGTTGAATGGGAAGTTAAATAGGAAGATGTCAGAAGAGTTTAGTACCTTTATAGTCAACCACCTAACAGTGCACTTGTACCAATGCAAACCTTCACCTGGCCAGGAAGCACCCCTGTTATCTGTGTCCCATGAAGAATAATGTTAGCACCATATTAACTCTTTCCCATCCCTTTGCTTCTACTAGTTTTGTGCGGACTGCCATTCCTTTCACCCAAGAACCACAACGAGACAAACCTGCCAACGTCCAGCCTTATTACCTTTATGGATCCAAGGTAAGTAGTCCTGCCCTACCCTGCCTAAAAGAGGGTTGGTGAGAAAAAGCACATAGAAAAGTGTCCCTTAATTAGAAGAGTAAGAAGGTGGAGAGATAAATGCAGCAATGAGGTCAGGCACAGTGGCTCTTGCCTTTAATCCCAGCACTTTAGGAGTCCGAGACCGGTGGATAATTGAAACCAGGAATTTGAGAACAGCCTGGGCAACATAGCGAGACCCTGTCTCCACCAAAAAAAAATTAAAAAATTAGCCAGACATGGCAGCATGCACCAGCAGCTACCTGGAAGGCTAAGGCAGGAGGATCCTTTGAGCCCAGGAGTTTTATGCTACAGTGAGCATGATTGTACCACTTCGCTCCAGCCTCGGTGACAGGGCGGGACTCTTATCTTTAAAGAGAAAGGAAAAAGGCAGCAATGAGATCCAGGCAGAAACAGCTATGAGTATATGAATCTTTATTTGTTCACAAGTAGCAGGAATGGGGGCAAAAGCAGACCTCCATGACTGGGTGCTGAGCAGGGAATGCGTGAGGTAGGCAAGGGAATAGGGATGTGGGGCTTCTCGTCTTGGCTTCTCAGCTCCTGCTGTTTCTCAGTTGATTCACTGCAGTGTCGTCCTGTGATTCTGGGATTTTGTGCTCTATAGATGCAAGAGGGCACTGGGAAAGTCTTAGGATGATGCTTGGAGAGCGCAGGCATCTTCTCCAGAACAGCCCGCCTAGTCTGGTCAAGACAATTTTCTCAAATCGAGGGAAGCTGACTGACAGCATTTGAAGTGGTTCACAGACATGGCATTTAATTAACACTGACTCAAAGTAAAAACAGCACTTCCCTTTTCGATTCTCTTTCCAACCTTATGCTGTATCAAGGGAAAGACAAATATTGGTGCTAATATGTGTTTATTACCTCTCCAACACTGGATCTCCCTTTTTATCAAAGACAAGCAAGCGGGCATTAAGCTCAGAGTCACTGGCAGGCAATAGAAGCTAAGTCAGATTTAATATTATCTTGTTTTCATGATGTTTATTCTTACGTCTCTTCCCTTCTGTTTGTAGCAGGAGGGTGCTGGCTTTTCACTTATGGACTAAAATAAGGCTGTCTTTGAAAATAAGTTTACACCTAAAAACAGAGTCAATTTAAAGAGAGAAAAAGTATTATTAATAATAGTAAAGATAATCCATGATTTTAAAAAACAGAGACAGGTGGTGTGTGATTGCCTGAAAGTTGGAAAACACTCCAGAGCAAGGGTTCTCACGCTCTTCCAAGTAATCCCCTCAAGGGCAGAGGAAACTAGACATCCACCTTTGCCCAAAAGTGTACCTCCCAGAGCGTACTCGCAACTCAAACATTTCCTTCAAGTGCTGTTTTATTTAAGTCATGCAAATGTTTGCTTTCTACTTTATAACATATCCATGTTTGTTTTAATGTTAAAACAAAGATTTCAATTCTTAACTGTGTCCTCCGAGTGGACGCTGCTGCAGAGATGCCCTGTTGGTGCCTTGGCATACCCTGGGGGACATACCCTGGGGGATACCTTTTCCAGCTTGAGAAGCTTTGTCATGGGGCATTCATCCAACCCAGGTGACCCACAATAGCAATGACATTTGATGGGAGAGAAATGGGTAGCCTATAGACATGTTTGTACAAAAGACCTACTGTGTGGAAAGCTTTAGGCTACATGATGCGGGCTGTCTCCCCCCCCCACTCTCATTCCCCACAATGAGGCAGTATGGCGGGTTGGTCACCACCCCCTCTCTGTAAGGCACCCGCATCAGGGGCATCCTGGTTGGCTTCAGGATTCAGTTCAGCTTCATCTCTGGAGTTCTTGCGTGGCACTTCCACCAGGGGGAGCCCCTGCAGGTCTTCCTCCCTCTGACCAAGATCCGGGGCCTCCTCTGGCCATCTCACCAACCCATTGGCCTCCTCCATGTGGCCAGCCCT
The DNA here is from genome assembly GCF_043159975.1 of Macaca nemestrina. Taxonomy (NCBI): domain Eukaryota; kingdom Metazoa; phylum Chordata; class Mammalia; order Primates; family Cercopithecidae; genus Macaca; species Macaca nemestrina. The sequence goes on along the minus strand of NC_092130.1, from coordinate 23,042,365 downwards.
GTAAGACCATCGCGGCTCATGGCAACGGACACACCAGAACTGGAGGCAGATGAAGGCCAAGACAGCTGTGAAGCAGGCCAGCAGAATAGCCATCAGCACCCAAAGGGAGATTTGGGGGTCTACCAGGGAGCTTCCGGGAGCCAGCGGACTCTTATCTAGGGTGTGGAACATGGTGCAGTAGTGCCTGTAAGGGAAGGCAGCCTTCTTACAGCTGATGCACAGGAAGTAGAGAGTGGAAGGGGCGAGATGTTCCAGCACCACGGAGCTGATCGTTCGAGGCACCTTCTCCTCGTGGTGGAAGCTGTAGCGAAGATAGCCAGAGAAGATGCTGTTCCAGTTGGGCCTATACATAATATGATAATAGTCCTCCAGGCAGGGCTCCGAGGACGACCAGGAGATGATGGCTCCTGTATAAGAAATGTTCCCCACCTCGATGTTCATCCCGATTCTAGAACCAGAATCAAAGTGAAGAGTGACATCCCCCGATTTAAGTATGTATTTATCATAATCATAGCCACCATTTATTGCACATTTGAGACAGTCTCTCATATTGCCTTCATCTTACAGACAAAGAAATGGAGGCCTAGATGTTCTGTTATTTAGGCATAGCGAAAAAGTGGCTGAACAAAAGTTAAAACCATCCCATGCCAAATTTCAGGCCTAAAAAGAGATGCACCCATGTAATCCCAGCCACATCCCACCCTAGCCAAGATCCTTCAGATAATAACATTGTTCTCATACCCTTAAGAAAAAAGACGAAAAAGTAGGAGAAATCAGTAGAACCTCAGAGACTCCACCTTTATTCTCAGGTCTGTGACCTCCCCTCAGGCAATTGATTGACCTCAATTTTCCTCCCTGACCTTCTGTTTCTGCTGTAAGTACTGTGAACTCAGTGATCTAGAGCATTCTGCCCACTGCTTTTTTTAGCCTCCTGGTTCTGTTGCCCATGGTGAGTGGAAATTCGCTTCGTCACTCTTTAGCAGCTGATTTCACCCCAAAGCTTCTCCTGTTTTGTTTGTTTTTTCAAAACCAGCGTTACCAGAAAATTTATTTTATAGGTGAAGATAATCATCCCCTAATATCAGCATAACTACCACTATTTAACTCTGCTGGTATTATGAATGTTAATGATGGTAATAACCACTCACAGTAAGTGGTTGCTATGTCACTGATCATGCTAGATGATTCACAGATAGTAATTAATTTCCTTTATTCTTCATCACATCCTCTGAGCTAGATTCCCATTTTACGGATGAGCAACCTGATGTCACACCGCGAATATGTAGAAAAAGGACTCAATGCTGCCTAATCACTGCATTTCCTAATGCGAGGCTGCCGGGTTTAGTTACAGACGTTATTGCAAAATGAGGTGCCAGGACTGAGACCCAGTTGCTGTTTTTCCAGACAAATCAAATGAGCCCTCTTCAGATTGCCAGGCCCCGCTTTGATAAGAGAGAGCCATCTTCAAGTATTTTAGTTTCTCTCTTGCAGTCCCCTCTACTGATTTCCCCGATCAGAAATACAGAGAAAGTCATAGTCAGCCTACGTATATTCACGTAAAGGTCTCACCCTGCTTTGTCCTCCGTCCCTCCTCCCTCACATGAAATCCAGTAGGTTTCATTTTGGGTTGCAGTGACATAGTAAACAGCTGTCAACTGGATTTTTGCCTGCATTGGATATTAAGCCAAACCAATGGCTATTATGACCTGCCTTTCTCTCTCCTCCGCTTGCCCCCATCCTCTTGTGTTTGTGCCCATTTTCCTCCAGGAGTGGAGCTGCAGAAAGGTGCACAGCATTGAGTAATTTCTCAATCCTTGTTTTGCTTCTGTAAGGGTAACAGTGAGCTAAGATGCTCAGGAAGGTGAATAGTGTCTCTCTATGTGGCTGAAAATTTCTTCCCAATAAATGGAGAATGAAAGGGATGAGACAGATGTGCTCAGACCCTTCCAGGGAAGGTCATCATGAAGGAGACTGAACGTTTGTGTTCCCTGGCTTGTTGTCCTCTACACACTCATCTTCCCCACCCCACACACCCCTATAAATACACTTTCGACCACAATGAAAAGAGCCTAATTCATTACTTATGATACACAGGCAGCCACCTGTGTAAAACCCTTCCTGTTTCTTGTCACGCACAAATGTTCTCTTGGCTTCCTATCTGCCACTAGCTGTCTGTACAGATGGAATTACCTCAGCAGACATTTTTAAGAGATTTCTGTCAAGACGCAAATAGCATCCTCAGCTTTTAGGACCAGGTCCATCTCCCTTATTGATTTTTCTTCCTCTGTTTCCATTTCTAAATTCTCCCCTATTTTTAACTATTCATTTACCATTGCCCAGCCCTTCTCCAAACAGAGTGTGAAAAGAACTCATTTCCATTTCCAAGAAGAGCCATTTATATTTCTTACCTGATGCTCGCAGCGTGTCTGGTTAGAGCTCTGCCCTCCGAGGTGGAGTAGATTAAAGCTGAGAGAATGGTGCCTTCTCCCTCCTCCACTCTGGGCTTTCCGTGTTGTTTCTCTCAACACTGAGTAATCCCACTGCTGCCCCTAACGCTCATGTTATTCATTTCTTCAGATCAGCATCATTCACCATGGCAACCAGCAGGCATCTGTACGCACGATGCTTTCAGGGACCAGCCTGGAAAGGCTTTTGCCCAGTGAGAGGAGCTCTCATTCCTTTGGCTGAAAAAGGGCAGATGATCCCCTGCAAACTGATCCCCAGTGCGGTACTAATTCTTCTAACACTCCTACATTTTCTCCCCAACTGGCTGGTTATTATTTTCTCGTCCCATCTAGATCCTCTTTGGCTAATGGTTTTAAATGCAAAGATGCTCTTCTCAGTTACTCCACAACCAAAACAATAATATTCATCTTCATCCCCTCCCACCCCTACACTTCCCCATCCCAACTGCCTACCCCACCTCTTTATCTTCATTTTTCTCTGTTCTTGACTCTTGTAGCATTACGTAGTTATATGATACTGGTCAAAACCCTTTTATTTGTATTGTCTAAACCTCAGTTCCGCCATCATCTGTAAAGCTGTGGGCTTGAGCTACATCAGGATGGCAGATCAGAAGGCAGAACCCATGAACCCCCAGAAGGCACAGCCCCGAACCCATGTCAAGCTTGCTAAACGGTCATGGCACTCTCACTGGGTTGAATAATTCCGCCCCCCACCACAAAAAAATGCATATCCACCCAGAACCTCAGAATGTGACCTGATTTAGAAATAGAGCCTTTGTAGATGTAACTAGATAAGGATCTCAAGATGAACTCATCCTGGATTTAAGGATGAGCCCTAAATTCAATGACTAATGTCTTTGTAAGAGAACAGAGAGGGAGATGTACACACAGAGAGGCACAAAGGGAAGAAGCCAAGGGAAGACAGAGGCAGAGAGTGGAGGGATGCTGCCATCAGCCAAGGAACACTGGGAGCCATCAGCAGCTGGGAAGGCAACGGAAGATTCTCCCCTAGAGCCTTTGGAGAGGGCATGGTTCTCCCAGAACCTTGATTTTAGGCTTCTGGTCTCCAGAACTGTAAGAGAATAAATTTCTGTCATGTTAAGCTGCCACATTTATGGTAATTTGTGATAGCAACCCTAGGAATCCAATGCAGCACTCCTTCCAGCTGGGTGCTGAAACAGCCCCAGAGCTCCTCTGAACACAAGCGTCCCAAGAAACTGCTTCCCAATCAGTCAGTTGGAGTTGACGCCAGAAATGGAAACTGCTACTCCTGGATTGGACCATCCCCAGTGTTCCTTTCAAGAATCCAGACTGCTTGCCTCCCCTTTCCTCACAAAGGGCTGTCTGGCTCTGAGGTTCCATCCCTTCCTGTTCCTTTCAACCTTGTAAGAACGTGTTGCCGCCATTCTGTTGAGGAGATCACAGGGCGTGTCTGGAACAGAGGGTGGAAAGTAGCTCACATACATTTAGACCTCAATGAATTTGTACAAATTATATGTTTTTAAAAGTCAGCTTTTCTCTTCTTGATTGTTGACCAAAGTATCCAAGTGAACACATGAAGGTCTCTTTCTGATTCCTATTAATGATAAAAGGTTAGGAAGAAAGCCAGGCACAGTGGCAGTGGTGTGCACCTGTAGTCCCAGCCACTTGGGAGGCTGAGGTGGGAGGATCTCTTGAGCTTAGGAGTTCCAGACCAGCCTGGGCAACATAGAAAGACTTTCTCCGTTGAAAAAAAAAAAAAAACGCCTTGGTGAGTTGTGACCCTACACTTGGCCAAAGGTCTCTGGGAGGCGTGGAGTCTCAGGACAGCCAGTGATCCTTGATCAGACAGTTGCTCTGCGGCTTGCCCATGGCATTCAGCCTTCCCAGGGGCCTGTCTTAAGTCTGCAGCAATGCGTGCAGCCTGTCTCTTCCCATGCGAGCACAGTCAGGTCAAGTGCTAATAGTGAGTCCCCACAGAGCATGAAAGCATCCTTCTCACAGAAAGGCCACGCAACTGTTCGCAGGTGCCCTTTGAAAAGGTTATTTTGAGGGGAGTAAAAATACCAGAGTTAAGGGGTCTGAGGAGGAACAAGGTAGAGACTCAAGCCTTTTTCCACAGAAAATGGGAATTTATTTTTAATGTTCTTGGATGACATTTTTAACCATGAAAAATTTTCCTCTGTGGAATTAAGAGACTCAGAGAATGTGAGGCCTCGAAGCCCTCTTGTTTCAGAGTCCTGGGAGAAGACGTGGCATTCCTCAGGCCGCTTGGCTGATGAGTGGCAGAGCTGCCAGTGAAATGGGATGGGGCCCCAGACTCGGAGGCCAGGGTTCATCCCGCTCCCCTGAGCTGTCGCCACTCGCCAGCAGCACCCAGAGGAGCCAGTGCAGCCCTTTGCGAAGGAGATAAAGTAACTGGGACACCTGCCCCAGGACATTACACCCCAGCCATGCTCACACTTTCTCCATCATCAGGGACAATTCCTCCAGAGTCTGTGCAAGTTGTAGCCTGTTTGCTGTCAGGCCAGGTGGGCTCCAGCTAGTTGACACCAGTAGTAAACTACTGCTAGAGGAAATCAGCTAGGAGCAAGGTTCTTCCACCTTTCCTGAAGGTGGCAGTGAAGGGATAACATGGGGCAAGCCCCAGTCCCAAAGCTGGATTGGCACATGGGGAAAGTGAGTGGCTTACAGAGCACGCCCCGGAATTCCCAGGCTGGAGTGCAGTGGCACAGTCATGGCTCACTGCAGCCTTGACCTCCCAAGGCTCAGGTGATCCTCCTGTCTCAGCCCCCCCAGGTAGATAGGACTACAGGCGTGCACTACCACACCTGGCTAATTATTATTTTTGAGATGGAGTCTCGCTCTGTTGCCCAGGCTGGAATGCAGTGGCAAAATCACGGCTCACTGCAACCTCTGCCTCCTGGGTTCCAGTGATTCTCCTGCCTCAGCCTCCCAAGTAGTTGGGACTACAGGTGTGAACCACTGTGCCCAGCTAATTTTTGTATTTTAGTAGAGATGGAGTTTCGCCACGTTGGCCAGTCTGGTCTTGAACTCCTGACCTCGTGATCCACCTGTCTCAACCTCCCAAAGTGCTGGGATTACAGGCGTGAGCCACTGCGCCCTGCCTCACCTGGCTAATTTTTGTGTTTTTAGTAGATACGAGATCAGACAGTTGCTCTGAAGCTTTCCCATGGCATTCAGTCTTCCCAGGGGCCTGTCTTAAATCTGCAGCAATGCATACAGCATGTCTCTTCCCAACTGCTAGTGGTGAGTCCCCACAGAGCATAAAAGCACCCTCCCACTGCAGCGAACCGAGATCGCGCCACTGCACTCCAGCCTGGGCAACAGTGGAAGACTTCGTCTCAAAAAAACAAAATAAAAAAAAAGCATCCTCCCCACACCGTGTTGCCCAGACTGGTCTCGAACTCCTGGGTTCAAGCAATCCACCCACCTTGGCCTCCCAAAGTACTGGGACTATAGGCATTAGCCACCACGCCTGGCCAAATTCTCTCACTTTATGTATTTATTTATTTACTTATTTCAGTTTTTTTTTTATTTCAATAGATTTGGGGGGAACAGGTGGTTTTTGGTTACATAGATTAATTATTTAGTGGTGATTTCTGAGGTTTTGGTGCACCCATATGAGCAGTATACACTATTCCCCATATGTAGTCTTTTATCCCTCTCCCTCCTTCCACCCTTCCGAGTCTCCAAAGTTCATTGTATCATTCTTAATGCCTTTCTGTCCTCATAGCTTAGCTCCCACTCGTAAGTGAGAACATAATGATGTTTGGTTTTCCATTCCCGAGTTACTTGACTTAGAATAATGGTCTCCAAGTCCGTCCAGGTTGTTGCAAATGCCATTATTTCATTCCTTTTTATGGCTGAGTAGTATTCCATGATGTATACGTGCCACATTTTCTTTATGTACTCATTGATTAGTGGGCATTGGGCTGGTTCCAAATTTCTGCAATTGCAAATTGTGCTGCTATAAACGTGTGTGCAAGTATCCTTTTCATATGATTTCCTTTCCTCTGGGTAGATACCCAGTAGTGGGATTGCTGGATCCAATGGTAGTTCTTACTTTTAGTTCTTAAAGGAATTTCCACACTTTTTTCCATTATATTTGTACTAGTTTACATTCTCCCCAGCAGCGTAAAAGTGTTCCCTTATCACCACATCCACACCAACATGTATTATTTTTTTATTTTTTATTATGATCATTCTTGCAGGAGTAAGGTGATAATACATTGTGGTTTTGATTTGCATTTCCCTGATCATTATTGATGTTGAGCTTATATATATATATATATATATAATATATATATATTATATATATATATAAACATATATATATATATATGTTTATTGGCCATTTGTATATCTTCTTTTGAGAATTGTCTATTCATGTCCTTAGCTTACTTTTTGATGGGAGTGTTTTGTTTTGTTTTCTTCTTACTGATTTGTTTGAATTCTTGTAGATTCTGGATATTAGTCCTTTGTCAGATGTATACTTTGCAAAGATTTTCTCCCACTGTGTGGGTTGTCTGTTTACTCTGCTATTTCTTTTTCTGTGCAGAAGCTTTTTAGTCTAAGTCCCGTCTATTTGTCTTTGTTTTTGTTGCATTTGCTTTTGGGCTCTTGGTCATGAAGTCTTTACATAAGCCAATGTCTAGAAGGGTTTTTCAGATGTTGTCTTCTAAAATTTTTATGGTTTCAGGTCTTAGATTTAGGTCTTTGATCCGTCTTGAGTTGAATTTTGTATAAAGTCAGAGATGAGGATCCAGTTTCATTTTTCTACATGTGGCTTGTCAATTATCCCAGCACCATTTGTTGAAAAGGGTGTCCTTTCCCTACTTTGGTTTTTTTTGCTTTGTCAAAGATCAGTTGGCTTTAAGTATTGGCTTTATTTCTGGGTTCTCTATTCTGTTCCATTGGTCTATATGCCTATTTTTTATGCCAGTACCATGCTGTTTGGTGACTGTAGCTGGATAGTATAGTTTGAAGTCAGGTAATGTGATGCTTCCAGATTTGCTCTTTTGCTTAGCCTTGCTTTGACTGTGTGGGCTCTTTTTCAGTTTCATATTCCTTTTTGGATTGTTTTTTCTAGTTCTGTGAAGAATGATGATGGTACTTTGATGGTGTGAATTGCAATGAATTTGTGGATTGCTTTTGGCCATATTGTCATTTTCACAATATTGATTCTACCCATCCATGAGCATGGGATGTGTTTCCATTTGTTTGTGTCATCTGTGATTTCTTTCAAGAGTATTTTGTAGTTTTCCCTGTAGAGGTCTTTCACCTCCTTGGTTAGGTATATTCCTAACTATTTTAATTTTTTTTCAGCTATTGTGAAAGGGGTTGAGTTCTTGATTTGATTCTCAGCTTGGTCGGTGTTGGTGTATAGCATGAGCCTTTAGGGTCTTCTGGGTATACAATCACATCATCAGCAAACAGTGACAGTTTGATTTCCACTTTACTCATTTGGATGCCCTTTCTTTCTCTTATCTTATTACTCTGGCTAGGACTTCCAGTACTATGTGGAATAGAAGTGGTGAAAGTGGGCACCCTTGTCTTGTTCCAGTTCTCAGGGGAAACTTCCTCACTTTAAAAATGGGACTATTATAATGTCTGCCTTGTAGTGTTATTTATAACAGGTGAACCCATGTCTATAAAGTCCTGGGCTTAGGAATAGTGTTTGTCATTATTAAGAAGAAAAGGTCAGTGGATCAGAGCCATTTCCTGAGTTGGTCATAGCTTCATCCAGAGGCTATAATGAGCAAAGTTTACACCCTGCATTGCATAGCACTTCCTTGCTTTTTCCTCTCTTAAATCACTTTTATTGGTTTTATTTTTTAATGTATATACTCATTGTACATGAATAATATAGAAAAGTTCAAAGATGACAGTAAAACTCATGCAACTCAAACTTGGGAATTTTCTGTGCATTTTACATGTGTGTTCTCGTTTTACAAACCGCATGACAACTCCTTGAGATTGGCTTTCTTATCCCCATTGTACAACTGGAGAGACTGAAGCTCACGGGGGGCGGCTTGGCTGCTCTCACGAAGCTAGGTCCTGGCAAACAATGGTGTAAGCCTGGGTCTGTTGGCCACTAGAGCTGGAGATCCTGGCTGGCCTCTTTGATGCTCTGCTGCTCTGGTTGTACCATCCTGTAACCTGTGATTCTTCAGTCCGTAGTAGCCCTTTGCTTTGTGGTTAGCTTCCCTTGAGAGGTAGGGCCAGGACTTCAAAGTATGATGCACTCCAGAATGGTGGAGCAGGTGAAGAACTAAAAGCTCTTACAGAGAACATCTAACCACCTGATGTGGTAGCATCAGGGAAGATATCAACTCATTTGGAGAAATATGACCAGCAAGTGTTTCCTCTTCTGAGCAGGCCCTACTCTGAAGCCCAGGTTCTTCTGCCCAAGAGCTCTGTCACTTAGGGATGATGCTAAATAAAACAAAACTTTAACAGCTGGTCAAGTAATCAGAATTAATAGATGAATCAAAACTTTAAGAGTATATTCTCTAAATAAAATAAATTATATAGAGTCTATCCTAAAACTGCCTCCCAAGTGACACAGATTGTGACATAAAGCATTCGTTCAATTATTCCAGTAACTCCCTGGTAATTTTTTGGCCCTTAGAAATTGTTGGTGTGATCTCTTTGGCCTGGTTGTCACAAGCCCCTGTCTGAGGCAAGTTTGCCGTACTCTCACAGTGCCTTCCTCATTAAATCATATCCTTAGGACCCAGAAGCCAGTGCTTTGCTGCAGCAAGCTGGGCACAGCTCAGCTGGGTACATACCTGGATGCCAACACTGCCCACCTGGGCTGACCAGGGGAATCTTGGTCCCTGTGACACCATCACCAATAGCACCACCCCCTTCCCTGTCACCACCCCACCCTTCTGTCTGCATGGTACCACGTCCACAAGGTAGGTTACCCACCAGTCCAGAGGCTTTTGTGATTTTGGCAACCAGTACATATGGAATTTCCTATGCAGAATTTCATCTTGTACCTCAACCCAGACAAGTCACTTCATTTCACTTGGGATTCAGATTCCACTTCTGCTAAATGGGAATACTTGCACTGCCTTACCTGGTTTAGAAGGCTGAGAATGGTTCCCAAAGACATCAGGTCCTAATCCTGGAACCCGTCAATGTAACTTTCTTTGGAAAGAGGTCTTTGGAGATGTGATTGACTGGAGGACCTTGAGATGGGAAGAGGATCCTGGATTATGCTGGATCCTAAATGCATCACAAGTGTCATAAGGGAGAAGCAGAGGGAGCTTACACATGTAAGGGGAGAAGGCCATGTGAAGACCCAGCAGAGAAATGGGAAGTTTGGAATGGTGCAGCCGCAAGCCAGGGAATGCCGCCAGCCTCCAGTAGCTGGAAGAGGTGGGAAACAGATCGTCCCCTGCAGCTTCTGGAGGGAGTGTGGCCCTGATGACAACTTGATTTTGGCCTAGTTTGGATTTCTGGCTTCCAGAAGCCTGAGATAATACATTTCTATTGTTCAAAGCCACCAAGTTTGTGGTAATTGTTAGAGCAGCCGCAGAAAACAATGTGGGCGGCTACGATGGAATTCGTATGTGAAAAATTCACGGAGAAGCATGATGTAATTGTGTGTCATCACATGAGTACTGATTATAAGAAAAGTGATGACACATTAGTAGTTTTACCCAAGCGTTCACAATGGATTTGATCCTGGAACTGAGAATTGATCAGTCCTTGGCGCCATCTTGCTCTGTGACCTTCCCGAGAAGGACGATGCTGCTATTTTATTTCTGCCCTCGCCTTCATTTACCTGCAGTGATTTTAGAGAATTGAGCTGCAGCTCTTCCACCTAAATTAGAGAGCTGTGTTTGTGTTTGTAGGCTGATGATATCCATTAGGGAAATTGTAACAAAAATAGGAAATTAGGAGCAGTTTTAATTCCTCTTGGGACCTCTGAAAACAGCAATTGTGATTCCAGAGAGCAGAGATGCAAATTGCTTACAAATTCAGTTTGCCAAGTAAATAGGCCTTACTGTTTGAAGTGGCTGGCCGTGTTTACCATCTGATGAGATAGAGGCCTATCTCAACAGATAGATGAAAAGCCTATATACAACATTTAAAAATGGTTAAAATGGTGAACTTTATGTTTGTATATTTTACCACAACATTTTAAAGTTCATCTACAGATAATATTACAGTGCCCAGGATCTGCCAGATTCCACTCACCATATTTTTTTCTCTCTTTAAAAATGCTTTTTTGCTTTTTTTCAAGAAAATGCAGGTCTGCGTCACACAGTAATAACATGGCTCTAATTCCTGAATCAGGGTTGTTTATTTCTTGAGATCTCATAAAGCTATCTATTTTGTGTAATGTGGATTTAAACAAGCTTGATTTTAAGTGATCCATCCTAACCAGGTAGGATACATAATTAGTTTCCCATGAGGCCCATTGGTTGGAACCTATCAGTTAGCAGGATTGGTTCAATGGCAAGTTACCAATGGCTCACGTCATGTTGCATTCTTGTTTTTCTTTGCCAACCCTCAGAAAATGCCCAGGCTCCCCTATTCCCACATTTTCTCAATAGGGCCCAGCCTCCTATTGAGCCAGCAGGTCAGATGGGTGCCCTCCGGGGGTGTGTATGTGTGTACTTTTCAGCATGCATGTGCATTTCCTCTTGCATGCGTGTGGTGTATTTGGGGGAATGAGGGGTCGGAGGAGTTTTTGTTTTGATCTTAGGAGATTTGAATTCTCCTCATTTCATGCTGGTCCTTCTCACATGAAATGCATCTTGGGCCATCAACTAAAGCTTAAACTCCCAGTCTAGACCAGAATCCAAGTCTGACATAGGAATGTCAACCAGAGGCCTCCAAAGTACACCGAGTGGGTGTGTAGGGGGCATTTTAAAAATCCTTATGTGGTAAAACAATTCCAATACTACTCTCCGCCTCTGCCTAGATCTGGGAATTCCTGCTGAACAGTTTCCATATATGTAAATGTGTGTTTATTTGTGCTTGCCAGGAAGAGTTCAGGGAAGCTTGGTACTAGAAGCTCCTTGGGCGGGGATGAGGGTTTAGGAGACCACTCAGAAGGACAAACGTCCGGGAAGAATGCATTTCAGCTTGATCCTCTAGAGGAAGCACATCTATCCCCACCTCCAGCCCTTTACAGGAACCTTATAACAACCTTGGTATAAGATACCTGCAATGAGGAGGGACTCCACCCAGTACAATCTGCTGGTGAACATCTCCCCTTTCTATGATGTTCTTAATGTTGAGTCAAATCTGTGTTTTTTGGTGCATTCTATCAACTAGTCCTGGCTCTTACCTCTATCCTATCACTTCGTGGGGTACACACTGTGTTGTATAAAATTACAGCCCACCTATGCACTGCCCTCTTTACAATCAGAGAAGCGTAGCTGTCGCCAGAGCTGCTGGGGTGAAATTTGACCAGAAAGCTGCGTTTTCATCTTTATTTACCAAGTCATCAAACAAAATAATATTAATGGCTATTATTTCAGTAAGCATTTCCAGTGTGCCAGGCCCCATGCTGACTGCTTTATATATGTGATCACATTTAAACCTCCAACAACCCTACTGGATTTGGTATTATCATCTCTACTTAGGGGAAATCGAGGCATAGAGGGTTTAGGTAATTTGCCCAAGAGCATCTAACTAATACATTTGAATTCGAACTCAGGTGTGCCCACCCCAGAGCCCATCCTCTAGACTCAGACAAAGCTAGAAAAGAAGTCAGAGAACCAGACAGAAAATATAAGTAGATGATTGCTTTTTGTCCCCTCCAGAGATATCCATTTGAAAGCTCCCTGCTACTCAGAAATCCCTTTCATTAAATATTTGAAAAGGGGACAAAAGAGAATGTTCTGAGAGCTTTGCTGGGTTTACAGGAGAAGCCCAGAGTCCCTGGTGTGGGTGGAGAATGAGAAGGCTGTTAGGGCCGTCCATGAACACCATGTTCCCATGGCTGTGAGCACAGCCAGGTCTTTGTCACCTGGTACCTGTGCTGGCTTAAGCCACCGCTCTCTTCAGGAGAAAATTTAAAGCATGTTTCTGCTTTTTAACCTTTGAAAATCATGTTGGGAAGGTGAATTAAGCTATGACATAGCTCAGTGGGATTTTTAAATTTACTTCTTTATTGAGGTATAATCATATTCAGTAAGATGCACTGTCTTTGTCAGTTCAGCATGCTATGACAAGAATACCGTAAGCTGAGTGATTTGAATAACAAAATTTATTTCTCTCAGTTCTAGAGGTTGAGAAGTCCAAGATCAAGGTGCTAACAGATCCAGTGTCTGGTGAGGGCCTACTTCCTGCTGTGCAGATGGCCCCTCTCCTCACTGTACCCTCCCATGGCAGAGAGGAGAGAAACAGTGAGCACTCTTATCTTTTCTGATGAGGGCACTAATCCCACTCATGAGGGCTCTACCCTCATGGCCTGATCACCTATCAAAGGCCCACCTCCTAGTACTATCATATTGGCAGTTAGGATTTCAACACAAGAATCCTAATTTGTTTGTGATTAAGATTCCAAATCCTAATTTGGAAGGGATGCAAACATTCGGTGCACATGGGCACAGATCATAATTGTATGTACAGTTCTGTGAGTTTTGACAAACACCTCTATGTAGTCAACAGCCCAATCAGGATGTAGAGCTTTTCCATCACCCTAGGAAGTCCCCTCGTGCCCCTTTCCAGTTAGTCTCCTCCTCCCAACAGAGGTAAGCCATGGCTTGTTTGGTGATTGCTATGTATTCCTTATCTCCAGAGAGGGAAACAGGAGAATACAGAGTGGGGCTTTGCTAACAAGGCAAAAACTAAGCTGCACTCACTTAGAAGAGTACACGCCTCCTAGCATTTTGCATCCTGTGTGCCTCACTCACCTCAACCTAGCCCCAGCCCTGTTTGACAGGGTGGCCTGTGACAGAGGCACTAAAATAGATTTGCTTCATACCTAGAAAGTGACATGGCCTGGCCCCACAGTTAGCTAAATCAACTCAGCAAATCATACACTCCAAGGATTTGCTGAACATCGACTTCAGTGAACATCATACTCTTAAGTCAGTTCCATTTTCTCCCTATGTAAGCCATTCCTGGCCCATACATTTCGAAGCTAAATACAAAAAGTTCCTCCCCTAGGTTCAGGCAGTTTGCTGTGACAGCTCCTCAGTGTCATGTACAAAAAAAACTGCTCTTTCTCACATTCCAGGCCTCCCAATATCTAGACATTAGCTCACCAAGTGAACTATTACTCAACCTGGTGAATGAGTGGGTGTTCTAATTCTTCACAAGTCCTTGCTATTAGTGGGAACTCTAATTGTGTTCTTCACGTATCCTTGTTATTAGTGCATATTTGTGATGCTTGTTTTGTAAAGTTTAGAATAATTCATATATATGTACTTAACTCAAAACTTAGACTGAACTCAATTAAATATTTTCTTGATGGCTCCAAAGGGAGTTGAAAATCTTGCAGTACTTCAAAAGCATCATGAGAATTTCCATTTAACTGATGTAGAATTTCTAACTAGCTAGCTAGTAGAGAATTTCAGTGAATAGAATATCTTATGTGGTCATCCCATAAATTGCATGTTTCATGTACAAGATTTTTGCAATTCCAGTTGGGAGAACTATACTCAGAACTAAGTTTTGGACTGGGTGCAGTGGCTCATGCCTATAATCCTAGCACTTTGGGAGGCTGAGGTGGGCGGATCACTTGAGGTCAGGAGTTTGAAACCAGCCTGGCCAACATGGTGAAACCCTGCCTCTACTAAAAACACACACAAAAATTAGCTGTGCATGGTGGAGGGCACCTGTAATCCCAGCTACCTGGGAGGCTAAAGCAGGAGAATCGCTTGAACCCCAGAGGCAGAGATTGTAGTGAACCGAGATCACATCCCTGCACTCTAGCCTGGGTGACAGAGCAAGACTCTGTCTCAAAAAACAAAGAAACAAAGAAAAAAACCTAAGTTTTGAATTAAAACCTTATGTAAAAAACTGAGTATCATTTATATAAGAATTCAACTTCCAAAATACACCATGGTAGGTAGAGCATGGGCTTTGGAATCAGCCATACCCACTTAAAGTGAGTGCAGGCTGCTTCCCACCTGAGCCTCAGTTCCCTCATCTGTGAAATGGGACTAATAATTATATAGATCACATAGGTTTGTTGGGTGGATTAAACAAGAATGTACCTGGAGGGCTTCACAAAGCCTGGCATTAGGTGCTTCGTAAGCGGCATTTCCAGAACAGAGCATTAGAGTCAATGATAACTTTACATTCTCACCAAACAAGTGAGACCAATTTAGGGCCCTATAGTTTGGTTGTATATTCTCAGACAAGGATCTTAAAGAGATCCTTCAGGTTCAGTTATGGTGTCTCATGAGGTCCAGAGGACAATGGTGGTGGCCAGGGCTCTGGGTCCCCAGCCAGCACCAAGCCAGAGCAGCTCCATTTTGCCTGCTTCACATATGAGCTTCCGTGGCATCTTTCCTTCGGATTGCTGCTCTTAAAGTTAGGAAACCACTGACTTAATCCAACCCCTCATTTCATAGATGTGGAAACTAAGGCTCAAAAACCCTGGGCAGTTGTCCCATGCACTCAGCAGAGGTCTCCTGACTCCCAGGCCTGTGTGTTCCCAGGACCCCGCCTGTCATAGATGGAAAAAACTAACAGTAGAGGAAAGATGACAATATTGAAGCAGCTGTTGAGTTTTCACATGGTTCTTCCAGCCAATGTCTAGTACTAGTAATGCCTCTTAAGAAAGGAAATTGGCTGTTTATCTTTTTCCCCATGGCTCCATTTGTGAAACTCCTGGTTTGGGTGTGGAACATCATGGGTGGCAGGAATCCCTATAAAAGGGATATTTGCTTGGAAGTCCTTTATCCTCTTCTGCTAGAGAGTGGCTGCTCCATCTGGTGACTGTGCGCCATCCTGTAGTCACTGACCATACCTCTCTCTCTGACCATCATTTTGCAAACGTATTCATAGAGCCCCAGTGAGCACACTCATAACACTGAGTTCCTAATTCTTCTGTCAGCGGAACATCTGCCAGGACTCCACCAGCATCCATTCAGTACTCAGGCACTTACTTTGCCACTCTGTTTTCCAGCCTCTCAACATTGCCTACAGCCACATCTACAGCTCCTACAGGAATTTTGTGGGGCCACCTCATTTCAAGACTATCTGCAGACTCCTGGGTTACCAGGGCATCGCTGTGGTCATGGAGGAACTGCTAAAGATTGTGAAGAGCTTGGTAAGGAAAGGCCTCAGTGTGGCTTGAGATGTGCCCATGTGGGTTTGACATAAACAAGGTTTGCTTTTACTTTTTACCTGGCCTGTAAAAACAAATCCCAGGCACTGCAGCTCTGCCTGTAGAAACTGCTCAGGGAGTCCCTTGCCCATATCCCTGGATTGGTCTTACCTATCATTCTGTTACATTTCTGTGCACATTTTGACCTATAGCTGTGCTCCTCATTTTCTGACCCCAAACTCCTTGTATTTGATGACTGAAGTCAGAAATCCTGATTTTGTCCTTCAGCGCTTACCACTGACTCCTCATGCTCCCCAGCTGTACTCCATTATCTAATTTGAGCAGGGCGAATTCATGACACTTGTAGCTGCCATTTTCCACGCCCTTACCCACGGCAGACATCTCTAATCAATCACCATGCTTCTTTCCCTTGGGATTTCTTGCTAAACACTGCTTCTCATACTGCACTGGCTTTAAGAGAGTTCTGTATCCCTTTACCGCTATATCCCTTTACCACTATTCTGCATCTGCCCCAAATATAGTCATCTGAATTTCATTTAATTTCCTGCAACACTGCTGAAGGCCAAAACATTTAAGATGTTTATGAAAATTTCAAGTGACAAAAGTAATTTATAACCAGATCAGGGATAGCAAATAGGATTAATCTGCTAACTCCAATTCTGTGGCAGCAGCTTTGTGGAACCATGGGTTGTTAAAGATTGTGGAGCTAAATCCAGAGTAAAACCAGAAAATGTGGTAATTGATTAAAGATGTCTGCCTTGGGCACAGGAGGGATGAACGTGCCATGAATTTTCCAGGCTGAAATTAAATAGCTTGTTTCAATCTCCACAATTTCCTGGCTCCATTTCATTTTAGCTCTGAGTCTGAATCTGATACAAGCATCCTCAGCCCCAGGAAAGACCCTACACCTAGAAATGTGCCCTCCTTGAAGTCTGTAAGCCCGAAAGAATAATGAGAGAGCTCCTTTTTCAGTCTTATAAAGGTCAAAGGGACTGTTCTCCACCTTTAGGCAAGCCTGCCCCTTCCTCTCAGAGGTCTCAACAGAACCCTCAGTAGCCCAGAATTCAGCCCAGAGATGCACACTTGCTGCAGCAGATTATCTCACTCATCTGTACTCTTCTTTTGTCAGCTCCAAGGAACCATTCTCCAGTATGTGAAAACACTGATAGAGGTGATGCCCAAGATATGCCGATTGCCCCGACATGAGTATGGCTCCCCAGGTTGGTGATAGCAAAACAATCCAGACCCATCCCATGGTGGGAAGGGAGGCTCTGACCATCCACCTCAGAGCGTTTGCTTCTCTAACATGCCAGTGAGCTGGCAGAGTACTGGCTATCCATCCTCCCCGGCCACTAGCTAGATAGCCTTTTAATCCCTCTGAGCAATGGTATCATCTTGTCAGTGGAGGGAGATGATGTTTGCGGGGCCTGCCTCATGGGACTGCTAGGAAGTTGGAAGACGACAGCAGATGTCAGCATGTTTAAATAATGCAGAGCCAGGTTATTAGAAAAGGTACTTATGAGCTCAGCACCTCCAGATCTTCCTCCATCTGCATATTTGGGGAGACCGAGGCTCCAGGCAGTGGTGCCAAGTTGACATATCTAAGATAAGTGAGGAAATGGACATCTCTGCTGTTTGACCACTGGGCAGAGAAATAATTATTTCCTTCCTTGATAGTGAACTGAATACAGGGCCTGGAGAAGAGGGAAAGATGGGGACTGTGACTTGGCATCTGATGTTTCTTTTCAAAACCAAGATGTCTAGTGCTGGGTCTGCATGATTCAGAATAGGAAAAAGATAAGGCTAAAATTTCTGGAGTTCAGTCCCAGCTGCCCTACTTACTACCTATGTGACTATGGGCGTGCCCCTTACGCTCTCTGAGCCTTATCTGAAAACAGGGGTAATAGTGCCTAGTGATATTGTTGTAGTAAATGAGGTATTACAGATAAAGTGCTCAGCACAATATCTGACACCTACTAATAAATATTCATTCCTGTCATGATAGGAATTCAGGCAACTTTGGAGGGACTGGAAAGGGTCCAGTGCTGCCTCATTTGTGTGTGTGTGCACGTGCACATGTGTGTGTGTTCTGAAAAAGACACGAGCCCGCTTCTCGAACTTTTTCCAGTACTGAGCCCTGAAAGAAATCTCACTCTGGGCCTGCAGAGAAGAGGGATACGTGGTTTGGCTTTTTGCTATCCGAGAGTCAGGTCTGGGGCTGCCACTCAGTCATTGTTTCCCATAGACCCTACTGAGCAGTGTCAACTTCCCACTGACCCATCCCACTTCTTCTCCCAGGGATCCTGGAGTTCTTCCACCACCAGCTGAAGGACATCATTGAGTACGCAGAGCTCAAAACAGACGTGTTCCAGAGCCTGAGGGAAGTGGGCAATGCCATCCTCTTCTGCCTCCTCATAGAGCAAGCTCTGGTAAGTCCAGAGCCCAAAGGAATTGAGGTATCTCCAGGTTGGAGGGGATGCCAACTCCAACTAGATATTGAGGCTCCTGCAGCATCAATTTGTGCTCTTTTAGTGTAAGCTCACATGCTCTTTTCAGTTCATTTCCAGACAGACATGCATTCCAGTCCTGGCTCTCCCAATCACGATTAGTGCAGTTGTCTAGGTCTTAGTTTGCCATTCCCTCATGTTATGGAACCAAACTGGGGTCCACTTGCCTGGCACAGTAGGGGACAAACATCCACACCGAGGTTTACTGCAGGAGAAAGGAGGGCGTTTATTTTTAGAGTCCCATGCAAGGAGAACTGAGCAGTTTTCACCTAAGACCTCACCTCTCCAATGACTTGCAAACAAGGGTTTTTAGAGGCAGGGGTAAGTTTCAGGAAAGCAGAAGTTTCAGGCAAAGTTAAAAGTCATTGTAGGGAAGTTACACATTGGTTTAGCCCAATGGGGCAGGCTATCTTGAAGTAGGTGGGGGCTTACAGTCACAGGTAGATTCAGAGAGTTTCTGATTTGCAATTGGGTAAGGAAGAGAAGCTTTAAAATTTAGGGTCAGCAGAAAAGAATGTTAGCTCTGGCTTGTGGGTATGATTTCTTCCAGGCCTCCCAGGAATAAGTTTAGAACAAAGAACTGCGGTCAGAGTTCGGCCTGCAGTTCCCTCTTATCTGAGGTCTGCATGCCAGCACATCTGTTTGGTGTGGGTCCAGGTTTCTGAAAAACAACTCCGGCTCATATGTGAAGATGTTATCTTTAAGTTACTATTACCTTCTTGCTTATCAGCTTGCTTATTTACTTCTCAGGGCTAGCTAGGTGCCTGGAATTTCCCTTGAAGAAACTCAAGATTTTATTTCCATGCTTAGGTGGGGTGGTGCTGCAGGCCCCTAGGGGGTTCCCTGCTCCATCTCACTCATTAGATAATTATTCCTTGGATACCTCAGGACAGGCACTGTGCTGGGGCATGTAGCAGTGTCCAGCCCTGCCTCCTGTCCTGTCCATATTTACGCTGAAATCGTGTGTCTGTGGTTACAGCAAGAGCTAGGAGGGGTGAGTGCAGGGTCCCGTGGGAACAGAAAGCAGAGAACTCAATGCGTTCTTGGGGCTGAGGAAGGACTTCTCCGGGGAGGTGGCCTGGAGAATGAGCAGGAATTTGCCTGGTGAAGCTGTCCCAGGCCGAGGGAGAACATGCACTGTCACCTTCATTTTTTATGATGGGGGACAGTTGTTTTACCTTGCAGGATAGTTTCAAGGCTGGAAAGATACACCACATGTAAAGCTCATGCAGTAAGAACTAAACCATCGGTGCATCGGTAGTGTTGTCATATTGAACAAAGCACACCCCCCATACATCTCCCTCTTAGGACCCCGCAGAACTGGCACACTCTTCTTCCTGCATGACCACTTGGATTTGCTCTGCCTCACGGCTGACTCAGAGGCTGTGCTCTCCTCCTTCCTCCCCAAGGTGCTCCCAGTGGGCCCAGTCCTACAGGTGTCAGGGTAGCAGAGACAGCCTGGAGCAGAAAGAAACGGAAGGATGTTACTCTGGGGTGCATCATTCTCAGGACCTAGTGGGAATCTCTTTCAGCCTCCATCCACTCATTCAGCAAGAGGCGTGGCGAGCCTCTTCATTGCCAGGAGCAGTTCTAGGTTGTGGATTAAATGGCCATGAATAAGAGACAGAGTTTTGCCATTTTTATTCCAGAGAGGGAAACAAGCAAAGTCATAATAATCAGATTGTGGTTGCAGATGGGGAGGGGAGCTGTGAAGGAATACACAGGATTACAGGATAAAGGGAGAGTGGCTGTGTCAGAGAGGGATGTGCTGTTTTTGAAGAGGATAGAGCTTGGTCTTTAAGGGACAGGGAGGACCTCATAGTGAGCTGGTGCCAAGAGGACAGAGGTAAGAGACGTGGAGGGAGGCAGCCAGGCAGCAGGTCACTGGGGCCTCATGGGCCACTGCAGGATGCCATGTGAGCAGCAGGTGAGGGGGTCTGCTTGGCTGTGCTGTTTTCAAAGGCCTGGGAGCTATTGGGAGAGTGAACGACAAGTCTCTTACAATCTAGAGCCCATCTTGGAGGCAGTAGGTGCTTGGAGAATAGACGGGAGGGGAAAGGAAGAGCCTGGAACAAAGGTAGAGAGATAATGGAGCTTCCGAATCAGAGCCAGAAAGGATGCCTTGCCTCTAATTGTCTTTGTGACTTGGGATGAACCAGTTCATTTCATCCCCCATCCCTAAAATGAGTGACTTGGACCTGCCGCTCTCAAACTCACCCTGAGAGGCTCTGAAATGGGGACTGTTTGCTCTTCCTCTATAAGGAGTAATTGCTTGTTACCCCTTAAATGGACTTTCCAGACAACTAATTGATAGGTTTTTTACACAGATCAGCAGACCCAGGTTGCTATAGCAATGTAGCCTTCAGAAGTCACAGGGATACATAGGGACAACTTCTGAAGGCCTCAGGGGCACCAGGAACAGTGGAGGTCGGGGTGGGGGGTCCCTGAAGCCTCATTCCCCGAGTGTCTCCTGTTAAGCACCTCTCTTCATGAGGAACTGTGATTCAGAGACCGCCAATTCAGCTTCCCCTATTCAGACTCCAGGAGGCAGACTATTGATGGGGGCTGCAAGGAAAGGACAACTTCCTCAGGCACCGTCTGGGTGGTCACTCACGTGTATCACTAAGGACAACAGGACACTCAGTATCAATGACCTTCAGAGCTGAGACAGACCCCCTACAGCATGAATGTTTCAACTCCTTCTATTCATAAGTGAGAAAACAGAGAACCAGAGAGAGGAGGAACTCACCTGAAGTCACACAGCATAGCAGCAGCAGAGATGGAAGAACTTAAGCACAGGTTTCCAGTATTGATGATCCCAGTCCTTGGGGGCTAGGGGTCGGGGAAGGGTGGGGAACACAGAGCAGGGATTAGGCTCACTGAAGTCCACACTGCCCTTTCTACTTAGACAGCCGGGGAGATCTCCAAGCCTAGATAGTGCTTTCTGAGACTAGAATGAAGCGTGAACTTTCTGGAGGTTTTTTTTAGTTTAGGAAGCTAGAATTAAATATTTAAATGACATACCAATTGTTCTCAATGAAAGAGGACTACTAATTGCCAAAAAAAAAAAAAAAAAAAAAGAAAAGAAAGATGCCTAATGGCCATCGTAGAAGAAAGGCTGTACAAACTGTGGAATATCCATTCTCATGGAAAACTGTGAAGCAGGTAAAAAGAATAAGCTGATAAAGTAGCTTTGCACATACCAAGATCAAAAATAGTGAAAGATACAATACTGAGCTTAAAAAAAGTTTTAAGACACATATGATGCCATAGATGTAAACAAAAAATAAACCCCACAAATAACACTGCATTGAAAAAGATCTAGCAAAAAAGCATACCGAGTAGTTAACAATCATTTTCTCTAGGTATTAGGGAGGAATCCAGGATTAGAGGTCAACAGGGACTTTTTAGCCTTATCTAGAATGTCTTAATGTCTTACAAGGAAAGCATATTCATGTATTATTATTGACCTATCATTTTAAAATAGTTAGTATATGCTAGTTTTAGAAAAACTGGGAAATACCAGAAAGTGCAAAGGAACAAGTAAGAAATCTCTTGCCCCCTTTACTTTTCCATATTTTGTCTTTTTCTAATAGATTTTCAGAGGTCTTTCTGATTATAGGTTCCATAATACCTTCTCATTCTGTCGTTTGCCTTTTAAAAAAAAAAAAAAAAAACAGATTAATATATCATTGATAGGTAGAGGGATATAAATTGAATAGTTGATGACTTGGACAAAGGTATTTTCCTCATTAAGTTAGGTGCTTATAAATATTTCTCAAAATTCAGGGTGCAATATTAGTACAGAAACCCAGGTACCTGTGACATTATTTTTCTGGTTTTGGGTTTTTATAGGGTATTCTGGTGGTTTCAATTAAGATATTACAGTCAAATGCATAAATCTTAAGTGTACAGGTTGATGAAGGCACATGTCCATGTAGCCCAGGTCTAGACGCAGAACATTTACAGTATCATAGATGGTTCTTTCATGCCCTCTTCAGTGTTCCGCAAAGAATCATGGTTCTGAGTTCTATTTCCGGAGATAATGTTGCTTGTCCTTGAATTTCATATAGAGTTATCTAGTATGTTTTCCCTTTCCTTTCTGACCTCTGTCGTTCAAGATTACATTTGAGATTCATCCATGTTGTAGATCATCCATTTTTTATTACTGAATCAATTACTCTAGTATTCTCATTGCATGAACAGACTAACTGAATCATCCATTTTACTGTGGGTGGACATTTGGGTTGTTTATAGTTTGGTACTATTATGAATAATGATGTCATGAATATTCTTGTACAAGTGTTTTGCTGTATGTATGCTCCTGTTTTTATTAGGGAAATACCTATTAGGTTAGCTTCAAAGCAGTTTTGCAAATTGTACCAATTTATACTCCCATGCAGCAGTATATGAGAGTTATAACTTCTCTGCAGCCTCATAAACAATTTGTCCCTCTTTATCATAGCCATTCTGGTGGGGGGTGTCATCTTTCATTATGATTTTGATTTCCCTAATGATGCTGATTCTCCTTCCACATGCTACTAACCATTTGGACACCATCTTTTGTGAAGTGCTGGTCAACATTCTTGCCTTTTTAAGTCATCTTTCTTATGGATTTGTGGCCTTTATATATTATGGATACATGTATTGCAGATATATTACTCTGGCTTGTGTCTTGGTGAACAGAAGTTCTTCAGGCTTAAGGTAGTTATTTTTTTCCCTTACAGTTGATACTCTTGTGACTTGTTTAGAAAACCTTTCCTACTCTCACGCATCAAGATAGGCTATCCTCTGAAAGTTTTAGAGGTTAGTCCTTCAAGGCTAAACAGACCTTTAGGTCCATATTATTCACCTAGAATTGATGCTTGTGTTTAATGGGAGGTATAAATCTTTTATTTCCAGATTGTTCTGGCGCTACTTCTTGAAAAGACCTTCCTCCTGCAGTCTGTAGTGGTAGTGCTATGTCTTTTATCTCGTGTCCATAAATGGTCTGGTCATCGCAGCCTCTTAATATTTGTTGGATCTAATCTGAAACATAAAAAATACTGATTTGTATCAGGTTTTTAAAGGAAATTCTTCCCTGGGAAATCAGAAAGTGGTCATTAGGGAAGTCGCAGTCACTAAGTTTTTGTTCAAATTTTGTGTGGTTTTCTAGACTTCGGGCCATTGTTTGTTATGCCAGCATACACCAGGAGAGGGACCTGTTTGTAAGTGTGAGGGAGGGCGGGCCCGAGTCCCTGGGAGGGACAGAGCCTTTTAGTCTGCCTTTTACTGCAAGGCCTCTTGCCTCTGCCTTCATCTCTGTTACTTCTTCTCTCCTTATTTTGTTAGAGTGGACCACAGAAACACTCCAGTCAGTCCTTTGAGAGCATTACTGCCCTCATCAGAGATGAGGCGAGTCTAGACCCAAACTCACAGATCCAAATGCCTATCAGATCTGGAAAAGCCCCCAGAGACCATCCAGGGTCAGTTTCTCAACCTCAGCACCACTGACATTTGGAGCCAGATAATCTTTTAGGGGGTTTCCCTAGGCTTTATAGGATGTCAAACAGCATTTTTGCACTATATTCCAGTCGTACCCTTCATTGTGGCAACCAACAATGTCTCCAGATATTGCCTGATAGTCCTTAGGAGGGCAAAACCTCCCCCTGTTGAAAACCACTCATCTAGTGCAACCTCACATTTTCTAGATAGGAAAACCGAGGCCCCAGGAGGGAGCTGATTTTCCCAGCCTTACAGCTAGTGCAGGAGTCTGGATGAAAACCAGATGCCCCTTGGAGTCCAAAGATCCTTAAGGTGCTAACCTTAAGGTGTATTACAGTACAGAGAGATGCCCAGCTGAGCTTTGCCGATTGTTTTTGTTCTTTTCAGTAGTTTCATGCCCACATCTGACCTTCTGTCTCCCACTTCTACCTTTTAATGTCTTTCCTCTAATTGTTTTTATTACACAGTTGAAATAAATTCATTGATTGAAAACTCAGAGAAGCAGAAAGAAAACAAAAACCACTTTGTCACACTAAGATGACCTCTGTTCACTTTTTTTTTTTTTGAGATGGAGTCTCACTCTGTTGCCCAGGCTGGAGTGCAGTAGCGTGATCTCGGCTCACTGCAACCTCTGCCTCCCAGGGTTCAAGCAATTCTCCTGCCTCAGCCTCCTGCCTCAGCCTCCTGAGTAACTGGGGTTACAGGCACCGCCACCACGCCCAGCTAATTTTTGCATTTTTAGTAGAAGAGATGAGGTGTTGGCCAGGCTGGTCTTGAACTCCTGACCTCAAGTGATCTGCCCACCTCAGCCTCCCAAAGTGCTGGGAGTACAGGTGTGAGCCACCACACCCGGCCGACCTCTGTTCACATTCTAAAGGATATTCTTCCAGATATTTTTGTGTTCTAGCAGATTTTCCCTTATAAAATTAGTAGTTATAAAAGCAGTACCCACCAAGGTGAGAAGAGTGACTACCTCTATGAGGTGTGGTGGGTGACAGGGGTGTGGGAGAAGTATCTCTCACTTTTTAGACTTTATTGTTTAGATTTATTGCATTAAATATTACTTTTTTCCTTAAAAGGAAAGACTCATATGTAGCAAATGTATACAATTCAAATGCATGGAAAGTAAAAAAGTAAAAGCCCCATCTCAACCACCCCCTCAGACCGTCACTCCATACGCCCACCTGTGCTTGATCCAGGATGATTTTGCCCGTCACTCTGAGAAAAGGCTCCTCCAGCTGCCCAAGAAGCGTATCCTGTCCCTTTGCCCAGGCACCCACAAGTAATGCCTCTGGCGTTTCTGTATCAGTGTTTCTTAGCCCAGACACTGATTATGTTTTTGGTTGAAAATGATCCACGCTTTGTGGAATGGAGGCACTTTGACTCCCAATAATACCCTTCCTTTGTGTGACTTTATGATTTTTAAGTATATTTACATCTTTTCAGACATGGCTTTATCTGAAAAACAAACCTGTTAGTGTGAACATATCAGGACTTGGGAAAAAATGGTCTGAGAGGTAAGAGTCACTGGTTCCACAGACAAGACCAAGAGCCCCCATGGGCCAGGCAGAGTGTGAGACTCCAGGGCATATCCCATCCCTGATGGCACTGTTCACTACCCACCCGCTGGTTTTCAGCATAGAGGGTTAGCCCTCCAAGCCCTCCAGTGGTGGGGTTCAAGCCACCACGCCTGGCCAGACCCAGATACTTTCAGAGCTCCACACTTGACTCTGATGTGCAGCCAGAGTAGAGGATCTCTGATCTAGAAGCATCTTCTTGGACTAGAGCTGCCAGACTTTTGACATGGATGCTTAGTTGTCATAGTTCTTGCCACATCTGCAGATCACTGGTTCTGTTATTTACATAATCCTTTTAATGAAACTTAATTTTAAAAGGAAACCATCACTTGCATTTAAAAGAAAAAATCATCTCTTGCCATCATTAGAAAGCAACCAGAATAATACATTCAACCAAAATACAGCAAAGTCATATAATTCCAGCTGCTGCCTGCCCAGATCTCTGAACACAAGCGCTACTCCCTCTTTGATAAAAACAAGATTAGTAAATATTAGGTGCTAACCTGTGCTGGTTTCAAATGGAAACTGTCTCATTAAGGTTGTCAGAAAGATTGACAGGAAACTAAAAAAGGAAAGAACTTGCTCACTGTGTGGCTCATTATGATTAAATCACATTTCCTTGTGTGCCCAATTTCCACTTTAGGAAATGCTAACCTTGGAAGACATTGGCATACACTTGAGGGAAGGGAAAGCCCACTTTCTAGACCACAGTTTCTTGGCTATAGATCTTTCCCAGTTGACCAGATATTATTCTGATCCAGAATAATAAGTCTATTATCCCCTTGACAATTCAGGGGACAGGGGAAGGGGTTGGAGATGAAACATAGTAATATACAGCACTATTCAAGCAAGGCATAGATTGACAGGAGAAGATCACATACAATCAGGTAAGATTAAATTACTGATAGATTTAGCGAGGGCTACGAAGAGCTGCTGAAAGTGAGGAACCAGTGGAATAGGAGCAGAGGCACCGTCTCTCGGTTGAGGCTTCCACTGCACCTGGAGTCCCAAATGAGGGCTGGAAGCTGCGACTTGTACATTCTGTGCAAGGGAGAGGGTCATGGTGGAAATGAGAAGCCTAATTTCTTGCCTGCCTCACAGGCTGTGTATCCTTGAGGCTTAACATCAGTATGCGGGAAACACATTATGTGCCTCCATATAAGGGAATGTTTAGAACACTAAGCTCTCTGGTTAGGCCCAGCTCCCCATCCCCCTCCTGCTAGAAAATCCAAGCAGTGATCCCTGTGGGGTTGCCTGGACCTCCCATTTCCAGCTCCTTTCTCCACACAAAAACATAATGCATTAGTGTTACTTGTCTTTTTGTTGCCTCAAAAATCAGAGTTAAAGGTTAAGAAAATACTGGTTTGATTATTGTTTTTAGGAAATCAGCTAAAAATGGTAGTTTTTCACTCAACTGTGAACAGAACCCTAAAGGTAGAGTCTAATGCCATTCTGCATAAATCTGACATTCTTAGGATCGTATTGAATCTTTTTTAAATATGTACACGGAATCTTTATGGTAGCCTGTAGCCAAGAGAAATCAAGTCTCCAGTTAGCCTCATAGACTAAGTGAGTTGGGAACACTTAAGGTTTTTGATATTTGATGGAATCCCTCAGTTTTAAAACTGATGTTCATCAGTTGTAAATTAAGTATAATACAAAAAGAAAATTAAGACAGAAGGCAATGCAGAAATAAAACATGAATCCCTTGAATTCTGATGTGACTTCCTTACAGTAAAATATTTTTTTGCATCCTGACTCTAAAAACCTTTTTTGCTTTTACTGTCAGCACAGCAATTTTACAGTCGATAGACCGTGGTTCTTAATCACCTACTGATTATTTCTCTTGTAGTTATCATATAGTGGGAATAACAAGCATTCGCATGGCACTTGGTACATGCAAAGTTACTGAATCCTAACTTTCACTTACTAACTCCTCCCAGAGAGAAACTTCTGCAGAAGCACAAGCTCCTGGCAGTTCTCCAAGGAGGGATCATTGAAGTTTGTTGTTTTTGTATAGCAATTGCATATTATTCACACTTTGGAAAACTCATCGTGGTTAGATCCTGGTTCCAAAAAAAAGCTGTAAAAGAAATATTTTAAGAACAATTGAGGATATTTTAGTCTTGACTACATTGTATATGATATTAGGAAAATTTTAAATTTAGGGGATCACGATTCTGAGGTTACACAGGAGGGTGTCCTTGTTTTTGGGAGTTGCATGCTTAGGTGTTTAAGGCTGAAGTGACTCAATGTCTTCCATTTACTCTCAAATGACTCTAAAATAAAGCAAATATGACAAAATGTTCATTGTGACTGTACGTCAAGGGTATAAGGATATTATTCCTTCAAATATTTTATATGTTTAGAATTTTTCCTAATGTGAAGTTGAAGTGGGAGACATAAAACCTCATCAGGGATCAAAAAGTTAAGAAGGAAAGGGGTTAAAGCAGACAAGGTCATGATGTATGAAGAAGAAAGTCATGAGGGTTTTTGTCTTTTCCAGCTACTCCGCTAGTTGGTAAGATTTATTCTTGGTAACATATATCCCGGAGCTACATCTGGCCTCATTTAAAAAATTTATAGAGGCATTTGCTAGCACCGAAGTCAGCCGTGACTCACAGGCTGACCACCTATTTGATTCACCATCAGGAAATACCAGTTTAAGATCCAAGAAAGGCAAATGAACCCAGGGAAGCTGGCCAGTCCAAATGAGAGGCCAGTGGGTGGCCCTAAGAGAACGCCTCTGGCAGCCACCCTCCTCCCATTGGCTGTGGGGGGAAGGCTTGCCATCTGCTTCAGGAATACTAACACACAAGAATGCCTTCTCCCTATGCGCTGTTTAAGAGAAATGTCTCAAACCCAGCTCTACTGAGGGTCACCGCCTTTCCATGCTCGAGCCGAGAGAGGGGCATGCCTTAGCATTAACAGCAAAGGGGTCTTCATACAGTGATAAATCAGATTGTTACTCTCCAGCTTAAACCTGACAGGCGGATTCTTGCTATTCTTAAAATTCAAACTCCCAACTTTGACCAGCAAGGCTCAGAAGATTTCAGCCATGCCTATTCCACCAGCTTATCTATTATTACCAGTCTGCCTGGCTGCACAACCCAACCACCTGGCATACTTTGGGGGTCAAGTTACAGAGAAAGAAACTGAGGTTCACTGCAGGTCTGCATCAGGGCAAGACTGAATCCCATTGTCCTTGGCTTCTACCTTAAGGCTTGTTGACTTTTACCACCTTGGCCTTGTAATTCAAGAGCACCAAGAACAACCCCTCAGCCCGCAAGAAAGAGCACCTCCGCTTTCTATCACAGTGTCTGAAATGCTATTAGAGACTCGCGCCAGGGGTTTGGAATGTTATCTGATCGATCTTTCTTTCTTTTCTTTATTTTGAGATGGAGTCTCACTCTGTCGCCTGGGCTGGGTGCAGTGGCACAATCTTGGCTCACTGCAGCCTCCGCCTCCCGGGTTCAAGTGATTCTCCTGCCTCAGCCTCTTGAGTAGCTGGGATTACAGGTGAGCGCCATCACACCCAGCTAATTTTTGTATTTATTTAGTAAAGACAGGGCTTCACCACGTTGGCCAGGCTGGTCTCGAACACCTGACCTTATGATCCACCTGCCTCGGCATCCCAAAGTGCTGAGATTACAGGCTTGAGCCACCAGGCCCACCCTGATCTTTAGAAGGCCCCACTAAAATGGGGCTTCTGAGAGCTGATACTTTAGTGAATATTCATTTATCAAGTAATTTTGAGGAGTAGGATGCTCATTTTAAAAAGGATGTAGGATAACTAAAAATAGGCCCAAAAAAATCCAGATAGAAGCTTTGTACTGCACATGGGAAGATGCTAATAGTATATACTAAATGATAAAAATAGAGTACAGAAGAGTAGGTATATTCTGTTCTTATTTTAAAATATATGCTGAAAAGGTATGTGCAGAGAAGAACTTGGCAGTTCAAACTCTGGAAAAGGCGATTAGCAGTGACGACTCCTGGGTGGTGGAGTTATACGTTTTTTCCTCCTTTAAAAAATTTATCTGCATTTTCTAATTTTTTGAAAGTGAACATAAAGATAGCCAATAAAAAGAGGCTAGAGTGGCAATCATTAAAATATATCTAAAGTTAGTAATTTTCCAGAGGACAGTCTTTGCCTAGGGGCTAAATTAAGTATTTGGTGCACTCCCAGAAGAAAATGACAAATTTCAAGTCAAATCCCACATGTAAGGTAACTAGATTATTAATGATGATAGTCACTGGAAATCAAGAACAGCAGGTTTGTAGTTTGAATGCCACTGCCCCCTTCGAGTTTGCCATGGCTGTCGATCGATCCTGCTGCACTGAATTGGTGTCAGAATCCTCTCCAAAAGCCACTGCTGCCTCTCAATAGTGGTTGATGTATGAGGTGACCCCAGGGCCATTACTGGGACACATGTTGCCTTCAGGAAATCATAAAAAGGTATCCTTCCTCAAGACATTTCACCTCTTTCTTTTTAAATATATATTTTAAAGAATAACATCTGCTAGAAAGTGATTATAAACAATCTCTGATGTCTGCAGTGTGCTTGGCATTCCCTAGGATGTGATGCCCTTGGATACTATACTCGCTACATAAACGATACCCAGCAGCCTTGGGTAATAAACTTCCCCCATCCCCCCAAAATAAGCACAAACCCTGACAAGATGGTATCATTGATCTAAGACCCCTGGAAACTGCCCGTTGTTCCAGCATTCCAGGTGCTGGCATTTGTCCTGCTTTGGTATCTGGGCAGCGGCTTTCCTCCCGAAATGCCCACTTCCACCTGGTCAGATGCACAGTCCTGTACAGCAAGGCAATGCAGCAAAGCCCAGGACACTAACCGGATAGGGCTCACCAGTCAGCTGTTCCTTTTTCAAGGCAGCATGGGGAAAGGAGGACTGTGGGTCTCTGTTCCAATTAAATTGCGAATTCATTTTTATTTCCAGTCTGTGAATTTGCTGATTGCACATTCCAGTCACTTGTAAAAAACATAGTTAGTTCCTGGGGTCTTTGCTGATGCATCGACTGCATTGCAAGCCCAGCCTCTCCCTCCCAGCACCATTATGGTTCTGAAGGAGACTCATTCTAGGGGACAGAGTCTGCTGCCTAATGATGAGTAACGGAAACTCATGCTGGGGACATTTACTACCCAGAACATTCTAAGTGACCACTTGGAGTTTTAAAATCAGCATTCCCAACTTGAGACTTGTTAAAGGCACCCAGGAATCCTCATGCCTTTGTCCCATCTACAGGCCCTGACTATAAGACTCAGCAAGTAGAACACAGTGAGGTTGATATTAAAGAAGGTGATTGCCTGGTAGGCCGGATGGCTACTTGGAGATGAGAGCAGGCCTTTGGCAGCAAGACAATCCTGAGAGGCCATAGCTCTGGTTTATCACCCATTTCTTCATTTAATAAGAAGTATTATTCTGTTTACTTATGCTCTGCCTGCCTATCAAAGAGCTGGTGTCATTAAGTCTGGAGACTCTTACATGGAATGAGACCAAGGGGAAGGGCAGGGTGAGTTGCATGAGGCTCTCTCAGCCTGATTTCCGGTTGATTTCCATGGTCTCCACTGGAAACCATATATCTTTGAATTCAGAAGTCTTGCCTCTATACTGGATAGCTATGAGACTCTGTTATATTCTCTAAGCCTAGCTTGTCCAACCCACGGCCCAAGACGACTTTGAATGCAGCCTGACCCAAACTCATAAATTTTCTGAAAACGTTATGAGATTTTTTTTTTTTTAAGCTCATCAGCTGTCATTAGTGTATTTTATTTTTATGTGTGGCCCAAGACAGTTCTTCTTCCAGCATGGCCCAGGGAAGCCAAAAGATGGGACACTCCTTCTCTAAGCCTTAGTTTCCTCACCTGAAAAGTGCTGGGACTAAGGAGCTACCTCACAGAGTTCTTAGTGTTAAATGAGGTAATGAATGCAAAGTCTCCAATGCTTAAGAAGCAGGTCCTCAGTTACCAAGAGCCCCCTTTCCTCCTCGTGCCATGAGCAAGGAGACTTGAATCAGCCTTTTCTCTAAGCCCCGTAAGAACTGAAAGCCTGGCTCACTGACCGCCCATAGCACTGTGGCCCACACTCCTCACAAGCCCAAGCCAAGGATGCCCTACTCCTTTCATATCAGCCACCTCATTTTATCCCTGATTTCTTCCTCCTTCTGAATGGGATGGCACCTTTCCTCACAGTTCAAAACCCTGCCCCTCCTCTCAGGCCCGTCTCACAGCCATCATTTCCTCATCCTCCCCAAACCGCTGGTCCTTTTCATCAACACACATTTTATCAAATGCCTTTCTCTGCGAGGAACTTGATGGTGTTTCTCTCTCTTCTCAGTCTCCAAAGCCCTTTGTCAGCAGCTTCTCCTATTGAACCCAGTTGATTCTGTTTTATTTCTCAGTCATAGGTGTCCTTGGATCCTTGGATCTCTTCTCCACGAGCTGGTAAACTTCACTGAAATCTCATTTTTATAGAGAGCTCTACCTGTTATAGGGTTTCCCGCAGCATCCAGGCCCCTCCCTGGCTCCATGGAGCGTGCCATCTTCATCTCTGTGCCTCTGGGTTGTCTGCCAGATCACAGAGCAAGCACTCAGTAGATATTTGGTGACCTAAAGAAAGGAATAAAGAGGTAGCAGCACATGCAGAGAAGTGGTATCTTCCCTATTCCTGACTTGAAAGGTGTCTTTTTATCCCTGTGTAGGCTGTATGCTAGTAGACATGGAAATGTTCAGAATTTATGTCTTCCCTTGAACTCAAGGAGCACTTTGTGCTTTTTTTCTCTTGGGTCTCATATAGTCAGAGGAACTCAAGTCTCCGGAAGGGTCTTGGTCACCCTGAGAAGCACCCACTCATGCAAACCTGGCGCAGTTCCTTTCCCCTGGGGTCAGCCTCCATCCCATGCTGACTTCCAAGTTCAGCTCTACCCCCCAGACTCTTCAGGGCCCAGGCCTCACATCCAGTTGCCTTTTAGACATCTTCTTTTCCATGTCCACACACATCAGAAATTTACCTTGCCTGAATCTGACCTTGGCTTCCTCCTGCCTGCAGCCTCACTGTGTCCTCTGACTCCACGAACGGCACCATCATCATACAGGTGCCCTGTGCAGGGGTTCTTTTCCTGCTGTCCTGATGTCCAGTCATCAGGTCTGTGGCCTCTGCTCACTTCCTTCCGTCTCCTTTGCCACTTACTCCTGGCCCTGCTTTCTCCAGCTTGGACTCTTCCAACACCCACTTTGCTCTCCCCAATCCTTTCTCTCCCTTGCAACCAGAAGGTGAAGCTGCAACTCTGCCATTTCCCTGATGAAAACCATCAGGATAATATCCAGAAATCTAAGTGAGACTTAGAAGAGTCTTCCCAACCCGCTCCTTCCCACCCCTCCTTCCTGTCTCATACCACTTTCCTCCAGCACTGAAAGCTTAAGTCTACCTTGGCTCTCAGCCCTGCCTCTTGCTTTGAGGCCTTTGCAGGTACTATTCCCCCTTAGCTGTCCATCACTCACCCCTGGTTCCAAGTTAGCGTCCTTCTTCAGAAATCCTTCCCTATCATCCTCCCCAAAGGTCTGAATTGCTTGCTCCTCTTTGCGTCCCCATAGACCCCAGGCACACCCCAATTGTAGCACTTATTAGAATTGCCCATTTACTTGCTTTTGTCATCATCTTGGTAAGCGTTGTGCATCTGGTCTCCCTCACCTACTCCAGCACCTTGCAGAAAGCCTTGTGCTTATTGTTTGCTATATAAATGGAAGAATTACTTAATCTCTGGCTCAGGCTCTATTCAAGTCAGAATGAAAGTCTTCAGAATTTGGTACCACCTTGTTGGGTATCTAGATCCTATTATACACACGTTCTCTACATTCTTGCTGGCCTCGCATATCAGGCCAACAAGAAAAATATAGAGAACGTGCAGGTCCTACACACGGGTGGTCCCTCAAGAAGATTCTCTCTCAATCAATGTTTGCATGAGATGTGGGTCAATGTCCTGGTCCTCCATCAGAAGCTCAGATTTCAGGAGCCTGGGCTAGATTAGACAGCCCAGTCTGCAGGTGACTTAGTGGAAGCCCTGAATGAATAAGAGCTCTGGTAAGTTTTTAAAAAGCAAAGGCACTGTGGGCTGGAGGGGCTTGGAACACTCCTACAAGGTGAAACTTAAATGGGGATTTATGGGATGGATAAAACTGGGTAGAAAATTTTGGGTAGGGATAAGAGGGTCAGGGAAGAAGGAATTTGTGGGTACAAATTGACGTGAGTGGTCTAATTATAGACTTGGAAACATCAGCAGATTTATAAAAAGTAGTCCGTCTGCAAAGAAATTATTTAAACCAATTCAGGGTCGAGGCTACCTCTGGAAGTTGGGAATAAAGGTATCAGTAATTTCCTATTTCTTTGCACAGAAGAACGTAGCTCAGACTCTTGTTCTTCTTCAAACTGCGTATATACCACAGTTTAAGTTTAAAGAATGTTAGTTGCTATAACCAAAAACCCAATAAGTCAACAAATGATATGAGCCTGTCAGATATGAGTGAGGCTCAAGTTTCTTAGGTGTTAAGATTTTAAGTGATTTTCTATTTCTATTTTTGGTAACTTTGCAATTTAATGACATGTATATATAATGAAGGGGGAAAGTCAAGCTTCCTAAGACTTTGGCTGCATTGGCTGCCATGGAGAAACAATGTGTGTCGAAGTGGAGTGGCCCTGGATCTAAATGTCAGCCTTACTGCTTATTTAAGCATCTGCGTGGAGACCTAGTTAGGAAAGTTCACCTTACTCCACAGGATGGGGACAGTGAGCCCTATCTCACAGGGCTGTCCAGAAGCATACAGCAGGCGACTGACATAAAGCAGCTAGCTCATTACTTAGTGCTCAGTAATGTTCATTGCTTCTCCTTCTCTAAAGAGAAAAGTGGTTGTATTTTACAGACTCTTGGTTCTAAAGACTTGGAGACCATTTAATCCAGCCTCTTCATTTTGTTCAAGTTGTTAATTGCACACTATAACTTAATTCCATTAAGGTCTTAATTGCACATTATAACAAATCAAATACTACAGATGAGCTTTTAAAGAAAAACATCCTAATTGTCTCTACTGCACTTCTGCCCACCTGTATTCCCAATTCCCTGGGCACCCTGTCCGCATCACTTCTGTTTCCAGTTCTTCCAGTCACCTCCGTAACACTCATGAGGGTAGCCTATTTCTTAATTCGCAACTTTAGACAATACTGACTCCCTACTTGGAAAGATGGGATTTTATCTCATTTCTCTCTCTCCCTCTCAACATTTGATTATATTACTGCTTCTGTTGTTTTCCCTTGTAATCATAGATAATATACTTATACCTCTATTGCTGCTTTTGCTAACATGATTTAGTATCTTGACTCCTTTCCATGAAAAGACAAAAGACTGAGGAAATTACCACCCCTGGTACTCCCACTTCCTGCCTCTTGTCAGCTTCACTTTTACTTCATCACCACTGTATTTTTTATAATACTTATATTTTGTTCTGCATCTGTCATGTCCTTAATTGTAGCCTAAAACAAAAACTATTTTCATTAAACCTATGCAAATATTTTTTCTTTTTTGTTTTTTTGAGACGGAGTCTCACTTTGTCACCCAGGCTGGAGTACAGTGGCTCAGTCTCGGCTCACTGCAACCTCCACCTCCTAGGTTCAAGCAATTCTCCTGCCTCAGCCTCCCAAGTAGCTAGGACTACAGGTATGTGCCACCATGCCCAGCTAATTTTTATATTTTTAGTACAGACGGGATTTCACCGTGTTGGCTGGGCTGGTCTCAAACTCCTGACCTCAGGTGATCCACCCACCTTGGCCTCCCAAAGTGCTGGGATGACAGACATGAGCCACCGTGCCTGGCCCCTATGCAAATATTTTTCTTTGCTGGATCAAGTGGCATGCTAGGATTTCATTTCCTTTCCCCTCTGATTCCAGCAACAAGACTCCAAAAGCTCTTTACTTTCAAGTTGGGAAAAAGTAGTTGCTTTCAGGGTTCTTTTTTTTCAAGTTAATTTTTTAAAGTGATATGGGTTCAATGTAGAAAACTTAGTAAATGCATACAAGTAGGAAAAAAAAAGGGAAAGAGTGGGAAAGAAAGTTAAAAACACCTGAAAATCCCACTACATGGACAATTCTTAAAACCACTTCATATAGTTCATAGAGTAATCAGTAAAATTGAAGAGATAATACTCCCTTTGTTATTACAATAAGGAGAAACACATAGGCCCCAAATAAGAGAGATTGTATTCTAAGGCTAAATTTCCTTACATGCTGGGACTTTTCAACTTTAATTCTACATAGTTATTGAGCATTTATTATATATTAGGTACCGTGCTTACTATTGGGAATAAGATGTGGTCAAAGATAGACATTGTCTCTACTTTCATGGAGGTTAAATTTCAGTGGTGGGGGAGTAGACATTTATGAACTAGTCATGTATGGGAATGTGTAATATAGATTGAGTTAAGATGCTGGAAAGGAAGAGAACTCAGTTCTTTGAGGACATTTAATAAAGGAACCTACATGAGCAGGGAGGCATTGGGGTCAGGGAAGTGTTCCTAAAAGGAACGATGCTTAAGTTGCGATCTGAAAGAACAGGAATTTGCTAAGCAAAGAGAGTAAGGGAGAAGAGATGGATTAGACAGCATTCCAGAGACAGTGAAGATTCTGTGATGGGCACACAGACAGCATGTTTGAATAACAAACAGCTCCTATGGCTGAAACAGTCAGAGTGGAGTGGGAAGGAGGGAGCTGAGTGGAGAGAGAACCAAGGCTGGGTGGTCTTCACAGGCCACAGCAAGGAGCCTTTCCAGCAGGGCATGGCTTGATGGGTTCCTAGGCAGAGTGGATGGCCTAGTGTGGATCCTTTAAGATAAGGATCAGACAAGAGGGAGGTCAGCCTTTGCCTGGGCTCCCACAATGGAAGCTTGTTTGTATCCCTTACACAGGCCTTTGTGTGCTCCAAAATGGATGTTTTTATCAGTCACAATGATCTCAGCTTCAATGCCAAACAAACACCTTCCACAAAAGGTGTTGCAGAGTGTGTAGCCACCTCATCATGAAAACAGCCACATAGCTCAAATCCTGGGACCTTCCAGGCAAATGCTTTTCCATCTCTTAAGAAATCACATCCTTCTGTTTCTCACCTTCATTGATAAATGACATTACGAAGCACACACAGAAGTTTGCCAGCAGGAAGCACCCCCAAAGAACCTCTGGTCCTGCGGTTTCAGTTTGCATTGAGGTGGCAGGGGCGTTGAAGGGGGTAAGTGGAACACTGTCTCCCCAAAAGAAATCTGAAGAAGCTCATCATGTAAAATGAACAAAACAGCAGCATTACTCTTGCAGAGAACCAGAGCTCTCTTCCTCTTCCTCTATCCCCTAAGGCGGCTGCCCACACCACTTTACACATGTTAACAAAACAGAAAGTTGATAGTTCACGCAATGGCCAGCTTCCAGTAACAAGACATTTCTAGGAACAACTGAAATGTTTGGAAAAGTGAAAGATGAGAAAACTTGGCAGTGGGGCTATGTATACCAGTCCTCTGGAACAACTTCAATAGCTCCTTGGTACACTTAAAATTCACACTTAGCCCCATGCCTACGAGGCCCCACCTGATCTGGTCTCTCCCTACCTTTAGGACCTCCTGCCGTATGTACTGTGAGTCTCTTCAACACTACACCCTAACTCGTTCCCTGCCCCACGGCCTTTGTACTGGACCACCCTTACCTCATATTTACATGGCTAGATCCCTTGCTTCATTCCATTCTCTAATCAAATGTCACCAACTCATTCCATTCTCTATTCAAATGTCACCAACTCAAACATCTCTCCAAAAAAAAAAAAAAAAAAAAAAAAAGGTTTTGTTTTTGTTTTTGAGAGAGAGTCTAGCTCTGTGGCCCAGGCTGGAGTGCAGTGGTGCAATCTCAGCTCACTGCAACTTCCACCTCCCAGGTTCAAGCAATTCTACCTCAGCCTCCCAAGGAGCTGGGATTATAGGCATGCACCACCAAGCTCGGCTAATTTTTTGTATTTTAGTAGAGACGGGGTTTCACCATGTCGGCCCCAGGGTGGTCTCCAACTCCTGAGCTCAGGCATTCATCCCACCTCAGCCTCCCAAAGTGCTTACAGGCATGAGTCACCACACTCGGCCAAAAAGATCCTTTCTAACTACCTTGTAGTAGTCCCTTCCCAAACCTGTCACTGTCTAGCATATTACCCTGAAATTTTCTGATTTGTTTACTTGTTTTTATCTGTCTCTGTCAACTAGAACATAAATTCTGTGAGGGCAAAGATCTAGTCTAACTTGTTCAGCATCATATCTGCAAAGCCTGCAACAGTGCCTGGTGCTCAATAAATATTTGTCGGATGAATGAATGGATGTAATAGTAGCATTCTCATACTTGGAGGACTGTCATGCAGACAAATTTATTTACTCATGTAAGAAACATTTATAGAGCAACAGATGTTTAGACATTTAATAAATTATTGAGAAACTAATATATGCAGGGCACTGGAGATGAGAGGCAGAAATAGAGACGCCATCCCTACCCTTATGGAGCTCTTAGTGTTGTGGTGGTTGGTGTGGAAAAACGTGCAAAGAATCATACATGAGAATCAGCAGGACAAAGACTAATTGGTGTTTCTAGGAGAAAGAGAGAAGATGCACCCCAGGGTTTAGGCCTGGGCAGATGAGTTGATTGTGCCATTCTGTGAGCAAGGAACACCAGGTGATAAGGAGGAGAAGGTGGTCAGCTTTAGAAACATTGAGCTGTGGAATATTCAAGTGGGAACATCCAGCAAGGAGTTGGCTGTCCAGGTCCAGAGCTTTGGAGAAAAGTCTGGATGAAAACACAGGTTTGATTAATAGTGGACAGTGAATGGTGTTTCAAGTCATGGGAGTAGATGAGATAAACTGGGACAATAGAATAAGAAAAAACAACAACAACAACAACATTTAAGGGATGATCAGAGATAAAATTTGCAAAGATGCTAAAAAGGAGAAGCCAAAATGGTGGAAACAAAGGCACACCTTATCATAGGAGCGGAGGAGGACAGTGCCTAATACTTTAGAGACATTACATAGGATGAAGACTGAAAGGTATGCATTGAACTTAGTGACAGTGCAGTCCTTGGTAATCTCTGCGAGAGACATTGTCATGGCATGGTATGACTAGGCATGATATTTCTGTTTGCTGAGGAAGGACCTGAAGACTAAGAAATGGAGAGAGATGTAGAAAACTCTTACAAAGTGCTTGATTCTGAGGGGAAGAATAGAGATAAAAGAGCTAGCTTGAAAGATACTAGCTTGAAAAATACATTCAGTGATACTCTAAAGAACAGAACAAGGATCTAGAGTGGAAACTATTGGGAAGCAGCCTTGGCTCAATACCCAGCTAAACTTTCTAACCATTAGAGTTGTTTGAAAGTGGATTGAGCTGCCTCCAGAAGAAATGAACTCTTGATTGCTGGAGTTATGGAAGAATACCCTGAATGTTCTATTAGCAAAGAATAAAGGTATCAAATCAGTAATCTAGGCCTCCACTTTAAGAAACTAGAGCAATGGCCAGGTGCAGTGGCACGTGCCTATAATCCCAGCACTTTGGGAGGTCAAGGCAGGAGGATTGCTTGAGCCCAGGAGTTTGAGACCAGTCTAGGCAACACAGTGAGACTCCCCATACCTATTCTTTATTTCAATTATTTAAAAAATAAAAAAGAAACTAGAGAAATAAGAGCAAATTAAACTTAATGCAGGCGGAAGAAAAGATATGAATTAGTAAGGAACAGAAACCAGTAACATTGAGGCTGGGTGCGGTGGCTCATGCCTGTAATCCCAGCACTTTTGAGAGGCAAAGGCAGGCAGACAGTTTGAGCCCAGGAGTTCAAGACTAGCCTGGGCAACATGGTGAGACCCCCATCTCTACAAAGGATACAAAACTTAGCTGGGTGTGGTGGTGTGTACCTATAGTCCCAGCTACTTGGGAGACTGAGGTAGAAGGATCAACTGAGTCCTGGGAGGCTGAGGTTGCAGTGAGTCATGTTCATGCCACTGCACTTCAGCCTGGGCAACAGAATGAGACCTTGTCTCAAAACAAAAAAAAAAGAAAAAAGAAACCAGTAACGTTGAAACTAAAAACTGGTTTTATGAGGAGAAAAAAATCATGAACACATGACTTTTTCATGTGTTCATGATAAACCTCTAGCCAAGAAAAAAAGAGAAGACACAAATGACCAGGAATGAAAGAGGGACATTACTACAGAACCCACAAAAATTAAAAGGACAATAAAAATGTTCTAAAGACAAATATGTAATATACCCATAAATTAAACTTAAATGAAAGGAGCTAATTCCTTAAGAGACACAAACCGCTGAAACTCACTTAAGAAAAATTGATAAGCTGAATAGTACTGTATCTATTAAAGAAATATCATTCCTACTTATAAAAAGAAAATTCCAACAAAGAAAACTCCCAACCCTGTCTCTACAAAAAAAATTAGCCAGATTGGTGGCACATACCTGTAGTCCCAGCTATTCAGGAGGCTGAGATGGGAGGATCACCTGAACCCAGAAGGTCAAGGCTAGTGAGCCATGATTACACTGTTGCATTCCAGCCTGGGTGAGGGAGCAAGACCCCATATAAAAAAAAAAAAAAGAAAAAAAAGAAAAAAGAAACAAAAGCAAAAAACCCACACTATACGCCGATGGTTTCACTTGTGAATTCCATCAAACACTTGAAGAGGAAACAGTACCAATTCTACATGATCTCCTCTGTAACCGCCCAGCGGGTTCACCTTGCCCACTGCCCAGAGAGCCCATTTATCCGGACAGGGGAATTGCAATGGACAAAGAGTAATGCATGCAGAGCCGGCTGTGCAGGAGACTGGAGTTTCATTATTTTCATTATTACTCAAATTAGTCTCCTCAAGCATTTGGGAATCCGTTTTTAAAGATAATTTGACAGGTAGGAGCTTAGGAAGTGTGGAGTGCTGATTGGTCAGGTTGGAGATGGGATCATAGAGGGTGGAAGTGAGTTTCTCTTGCTGTTTTCTATTCCTGGGTGAGATGGCAGAACTCATTGAGCCAGATTACCAGTCTGGATGGTGTCAGCTGATCCACTAGAGTGCAAGGTCTGCAAAATATCTCAAGCACTGATCTTAGGTTTTATAATAGTGATTGTTATCCCCAGGGGCTATTGGGGAGTTTCAGACTCTTGAAGCCAGAGGCTGCATGACCCCTAAACTGTAATTTCTAATCTTGTGGCTAATTTGTTAGTCCTGCAAAGGTGGACTGGTCCTCAGGCAAGAAGGGGGTCTTTTCAGGATAGGGCTACGATCAATTTTGTTTCAGAGACAAACCATGAACTGAATTCCTTTCCCAAGTTAGTTCGGCCTATGCCAGGAATGAACAAGAACAGCTTCAAGGTTAGAAGCAAAATGAGGTTCTTTTACTGTCATAATTTCCCCTGTTATAATTTTGGAAAGGGGGTTTTATCTCCAAAAAATGCAAAAGGGGAACTCTCCCCATCTTCTGAGGTCAACATTACCCTAATACCAAAACCTAAGGCATTTGAAAATAAAACTACAAATCAGTATCCCTCATGAATACAGAGCAAAAATCCTCAACAAAATGTTAGCAAATAAATTCGAGCAATACATCAAAAGGACAATATATAATCGAGTGTGTTTATTTCGGCTATGCAAGGCTGATTCATCATTCAAAAATCATCCAGTGTAATCCACCATGTGAATATGAAAGATTAGTCTGAATGATCAATAAGCAAAGTTTTCAGGTTATATAATGAATCAAAGAATCTAAGCTTAGACATAGCAATGAAGACCAGGTTCTGAGATTTACTAGAAAGGAGACAAACACACACCTCACTTAAAAAAGGAGGAAAGGGCCATGCATGGTGGCTCACACCTGTAATCCTAGCACTTGGGGAGGCCAAGGCAGGCAGATCACCTGAGGTCAGGAGTTTGAGACCAGCCTGGCCAACATGGCAAAATCCCATCTCTACTAAAAATACAAAAATTAGCCGGGCATGAAGCGAGCACCTGTAGTCCCAGCTTCTCAGGAGGCTGAGGCAGGAGTAATCGCTTGAATCCAAGAGGCAGAGGCTGCAGTGAGCCAAGTCTGGGCAACAGAATGAGACTCTGTTTCACCAAAAAAAAAAAAAGTTGAGGGGAAAGTTTCCCCTCTGGATAAGAAACTGAGAATGACAGATCAGGCTCCTGTGAAGGGCCTGCAGAGTGTTCTTCCTCTGGTAGCCTCATTTCAAGGACTGGTCTGCAGTTAAACAGGAGTTGGGGTTCCCCTCTTGAACAACTGGCCTTTCAGAGTCCTGGATTGGTGGTGTTCCATCCATGCCTGGGGTAGAGGAAGGCAAGGACACCTGCAATCTTGATTTTCTCAGATGCTTAGAATCCCAAAGTGTCAGAGTTTGAAATGGAGCCTGGATCCTGCCTAATCCAAGTGCCCAGAGTTGAAGAGAAAGCAGACCCCAGTAGAGGATGGCTTCTCCAGACTCCTTCCCTCCCCTTTGTTCTGAAATCCAGGGATTGTGAGCTTGTCCCAGGACAGTAAGCCCATGAGACCCTATCTCCCGTCTTGCCCTAACCAAGCTTCCCGTCCAACAATTGTATGTTTGCTTTTAAGTTTATCTTTACACATAACAAGTCACCATCGAAACCAATCTGGCCTGGGTTCTTGTCCCTCTTTTCTTGCTAGTTGATGTCTGGTGTGCAGAAAACCAATCAGACATAGGCCTTTACACAGAGTCACCCTAGATTTGTAGACTGAAGACTGACCTAGCCACCTGCCTTGAGCCTACAGACCTCACAACCAAACAGACACAGACTAAGACCCATCATCTGTTTGATTCTGTGTAATCCATCCTAATTCAACAAATTCCTTATAAGATCATAGTAAAAATGTATTGAGCTCTCATTATATACCTGTGACTATGCCACAAGGTTATGCATTTTCTCATTTGATCCTCACAACCCATTAAAATAGGTACTGTTCTCATCCTCATTTTGCAGATAGATACAGACTTAGAGAGGCTAAGTAACTTGCCCAAGGTCACAGTGAGAAGAGCCAGGATTTGAACCCAGGTCTAGCTAACTCCAGTGCTG
The DNA here is from genome assembly GCF_043159975.1 of Macaca nemestrina. Taxonomy (NCBI): domain Eukaryota; kingdom Metazoa; phylum Chordata; class Mammalia; order Primates; family Cercopithecidae; genus Macaca; species Macaca nemestrina. The sequence goes on along the minus strand of NC_092130.1, from coordinate 22,999,895 downwards.
AGGTTTTTAGGAATGAAAAATCTTCCTTGTTTAAAATGAAAATTGCTTTCTCTCTTTTCCCCCCTCTCTGCAGTCTCAGGAGGAGGTCTGTGATTTGCTCCATGCCGCACCCTTCCAAAACATCTTGCCTAGAGTCTACATCAAAGGTAAGAAACCACTACAGCAGCTGAATAGCTGACCAGCGTTTGAACCTTATTTTCACTTCCTAATCCCAGTCAACTCAGATCTAGTCAGCAGGGGAGAAGGTTAAAGCTTTGGACACCTATTGAATAACCACAGAATCACAAATTGGAAGATGAACCCAGCCACCTGCATTGAGCCTACTGACCACATGACTGACCAGACAGACTCTGAAGCCTGTTATCTTTGACTCTGTCATTCATTCTAATTCTTCAACAAATTCCTTATAAGATTATAGAAATGACACTCCAGGCCCTGTCCCTTGTTCCTTCTAAAATATCTCTAGTTTAGTGGTATCTAGGCTTGGAATTTAAATATATGTATATTAATATATTAAACCACTCAACTAGAGATATTCTAGAAGGCAGACGATTCCATTGTTGGACAAATCATAGAACATTTTTCCTTGAAAACACTGCTCACACTTTAGAGAACGAAGGAGAGCGGTGCCACACACTCCATCCCATTTTTGGAATGCAGATACATCATCAGGTCCTTTGAGAGTTTTTCCTTCCCCAGTTGCCCCATGTGCCCTGAGTCTCATTTTCTGCTCTGTGACTCCTTTTGCAGAGGGGGAGCGCCTGGAGGTCCGGATGAAACGTCTGGAAGCCAAGTATGCCCCACTCCACCTGGTCCCTCTGATCGAGCGGCTGGGGACCCCTCAGGTACCAATCTTATATGATGAATGGGCTCTGATCACTGACAGGAACTTGAAGGCATTCGACCAAACCCCCTCATTGTACAGGTCAGAAAACTGAGGCTCAGAGTAGGGAAGAGAATGTCCAATACCCCAAAACTGGTTAATATTGATAGCAACAACAGGTCTGGAATGAGATTTGCTGACTCTCAGGCCTGAGTGTTTCTTCAGTACCCTGTATCGTATATCCTGCCAACAAGTCGTCTGCTTATTTAAACAAGTATCTACTGTGTCCCTGCTAGATATCAAGAATCTGTTACTTTGTCTCTAAAAGTTAAAACTCCACATACTCTGTGAGCCAGCAGTTCACTTCTGGATATTTTTGCTAAAGGAACACTAGATGCTTATGTAACATTGTTTGTTAAAGCAAAAACTAGAAACAACCCAAACATCTAATAGTAAAGCATTGATTAAATAAAATGCTAAGTTATTGCATATTACGTATGTACTTAATACATAATGAAAAGGCAAAATTAGATCTTGATGCATCAGTGTGGATAGATCATAAGCACAGTCGATTGGATGAAGCAAGTTGCACTACAGTTCACGCAGGATGATGCGTTTTTTTAAATGCATACAACAAAACCATATAAAACTCTTCTGAAAATGTCTGGAATGACGTCTACCTAGTTTATCATGGTGGCAACCTCTGAAGAGAGATGAGATAGAATAGAGTGGGAGAGAAAGAAGACTTCAGCCTTTTCTGTAGTGTTCTAATAAAGGTGAATGAGCTCATATGTTATTCTGTACTTGTTAAAAACCAGTACTTGTCATGATGAACATCAAGATGAGTAAGACAAGACCCCTGCCTTCAGAGAATTCAGATTATGCAGGGAGCAGGAGGAAAGAGACATGGGGGGAAAGTGGAGAAACAAAAGGCGTGTGCTGTCACCTTTCAAGTTGATTTAAGCAAGCTTCACGTTGTATGGGCGCAGGCGGGGAAGAATTCAGGAAGAAGAGAAACAGGGTATTCTAGTGAGACAAGCCAATGCCAACTGTTTAAGAGATTTAGGATTGAAAGTCGCTGTTGAACTTGCATTCCGGCGGTCCTCTCTGGTGTTCTCACCAAGGGCAGAAGGACTCAAATCCTCAGCAGAGGGCAGAAGGTGGCCTCTCTTCTGGCAAAACATGGTATTTTTGGAGCGCGATGCAGAGCCTCATCTGCACAAACGTCACACTGAGGAAGCCACCCCAGCCCAGCCCCCGCATGCCACCAACCTCCTTCTGAAAATGGTGATTAAAAGCTAATGGTGGGGCCATGCGCAGTGGCTCATGCCTGTAATCCCAGCACTTTGGAAGGCCAAAGCAGGCGGATCACCTCAGGTCAGAAGTTCGAGACCAGCCTGGCCAACATGGTGAAACCCCAACTCTACCAAAAACACAAAAATTAGCTGGGCACGGTTGCAGGCACTTGTAATCCCAGCTACATGGGAGGCTGAGGCAGGAGAATCACTTGAACCTGGGAGGCAGAGGTTGCAGTTAGCTGAGATCGTGCCACTGCACTCCAGCCTGGGCAACAGAGCGAGACTCCATCTCAAAAAAAAAAAAAAAAAAAAAAAAAAAGCAGCTAATGGTGGTTGGGTTCTTTAACTCACCACAGAGAGAACTCAGATACTGTAGAGCACACACATTTTCTTTTTTGGCCTGCAGAGGCTAAACAGAGGAGATCCTCTCCAGCGATTTCCTTTTAGGGAGAAAACCCAGTGAGTGACACGTGAATGTGTCTGCTCCCCACTGCTGCTGTCATCCTGCAGGCATCTGCCTCTCGCAGGCACCCGCCTCTCGCGGGCATCCCGCCTCTCACTCCGAAGTCTGGCATATGTTTCCACTTAGAGGACTGTGAATTCCTTCCCTGTTCTGGTGAACACCATTTCCTTGGGACTGATAGAAATCTCAGTCTGTCAAATGCTGAGTGTTTAACAAACAAAAGCCTAGACATTCTGTGGGACAGGAAGTGCTAGTTTTCTAAGTCCTCCATTCCTCAAGAAATAGTCCAAAACTTAGTCATTCCATGAACCAAAGAAAAGTTAACAAAATATTAACTTCCGAGATGGTTTGGGCACAGGTACTCGTAAGATATCTAGGAGGTGACAGAGGAAGTCTGCAACCTATTTAAAGCCGGGAAGCTTGAGCAGTATTGCATTCTTTGCATTTGTTTGAGACAAATTGAAGTGGCCTGGTTTGTTGCCCCACACTATCATGGAAGAAAAACTTGGAGCCGGAGGAGGTTAAAAGACAGGGATCCTTGTCCTAACTCCACCCCTAAATTATCTAGTGCAAGCCATTTTTCTCAATCTTTATTTTACCATCTATGTAATGAGATCATAGCTGCTTTACCTGCCTTTCTTGATTGTTATGATGAGCAAATAATAGAAGCATAAGAATTCAAAAATCATCGAGTTTTTTGAGAAGGAATATTGTTATATATTCCTTCTCAAAGTTATAGAGAAGGAATATTGAGATTATTTCGGCACAGCTTCACAAATGTTTTCTCTATCCCCTTGTTAAACTCACATAAGGGCAGAAAGAGAAAAACTCCCCACTGAGTGGAATAGAAAAGAAATGGATAAAAGCCATGTTAAACCCTCCCCTCCCTACATAACACCAAACTGCAAATTGAGGGTGTTCGCAGGAAGTGATCTATAAAGCACGTTTTCAAAGCAAAGAGAAAATGACAGACATACCAAAAGACAAGACATGAAAGAAAGTTCACAACATAAAAAAATACAATGTTAACACACACGGAAAAGTATCTGGCCTTACCAGTAATCAATGAAATGCACATTCAAAGAATGAGGTAAAATTTTTCATCTCAAAGTTGACAAAGACTATTTCTGAATGGATTATTATTGTTATATTATTATTATTATTATTATGACAGGGTCTTTTCCTGTCACCCAAGCTGGAGTGCAGTGGCGCAATCATAGCTCACTGCAGCCTCAGCCTCCCAGGCTCAAGCAATCTTCCTGCCTCAGCCTCCTGAGAAGCTGGGATGACAGGCACACAACACCATATCTGGATAATTTTTTTATTTTTAGAGAGATGAGGTGTCACTACGTTGCCCAGTCTGGGATACAGGAGTATTCATGAGGGTACAAGGAACAGGCTTCACACAGGTGAATGCACATGGATCAACTTTCCTTAAGAATAGTTTGCCACTGTATAGCAGATGCCTTTTAAAATATTTATACTCATTGACCCTTCAGTTAGTAAATATTCATCCTAACAAAATGCTCATTCACAGCTCACAGGATGTTATGTATAAGGATGGTGGGCTGGGCATGGTGGCTCACACCTGGAATCTCAGCACTTTGGGAGGCCAAGGTGGGTGGATCACCTGAGGTCAGGAGTTTGAGACCAGTCTGGCCAACATAGTGAAACCCCATCTCTACTAAAAATACAAAAATTAGCCAGGCATGGTGGCCCATGCCTGTGATCCCAGATACTCAGGAGGCTGAGGCAGGAGAATCACTTGAACCTGGGAGGTGGAGGTTGCAGTGAGCCCAGATGGCGCCACTGCACTCTGGCCTGGGCAGCAGAGTGAGACTGTCTCAAATATTTAAAAAAAAAAAAAAAAAAAAAAGGATGGTGTCTTTAGCATTGTTCATAATTTTGAGTTTGTTAACAATTTAAGATAACCTAAGTATATAAGACTAAATGAATTATATCAATGGCCATTAAATGTAGCCATTCCTTCATAATATTGAAGGAAATGAGTTATTTTAAGAACGCTTATCTCTGGGTAATGAGGTTTATGAAATATTTTTATTTCCTTAGAACTTTTTCTTTTTTTCCTAACCACTCCATTAGGCCATCAGGAAAGGACAAACACATTTCAAAGGAAAGGCAGAAAGCTCCTGTGGCAGTCAAGGCCCTTTTCATTGGCTGTAGTGGGTGGGGGCACCAGAGTTCAAAGTCTGTCCGCAGATTTATAACCTCAGTGGCCAATTTTTCTATTCCCCCTTCCAGGACTGTCTGACCCTGAGGACTGATTCAAATTAGCCAAATGCACAGTCGATTAATTAGTAAACCAGAACTCTGTATGCATTAATTGGCAAAAGAATATGCATGGCTTGAGAACAAATTGGGGTCTTTTATTTACTGAGCATCTCTCCTGTACTAGACTCTCTTTCTGAAATGGGGAGCCCTTTCTGGGGCCAAATAGAACAGAGTAAGAACAAATAAAGAGAATACAAACAGACTCAAACACAGGCTCAGGATTTTTTTTTTTTTTTTTTTTAACACAAGAGATATTTCTAGCTAACTGTGGCAATCTCAGCGACTCTCCCTCGGCTCCCAAGCTGTTCCTGCCAATGAAATCAAGATGAGTCACTGGGAATTCAGGGTTCCCTCTCCTTCGTGTTTAAAACACACATTGGCAAACTGCTTCTCCAATTCATCTTTTTCCTAGATTTCTTTCAGTTCGTAGTTGTCATGACAACTATACTCATGGTCCACATTTATAACAGACTCCTGCCTTGGTGTTTCCCGATTTCCTTTCCTTCATGGGTTCACTTAAAGGTCACCCTCTTCCTGGGGGCCTCCAGGGAGGCGGCTTCCGGGGGAGGTCAGGCAGGTGCCTCCCAGCCACCCTGTAAAATGGCTCCTTGGGGAAACCTCCCACTGGGGAGCTGATTCCATAGTCCCCTGTGGATCTCTCAGAGTCAGAAGCCTGCCTTTTTTAGCTTTGTTCACAGATTTGGAGACCTTACTTTAACCTCCGATTTTAACATTTACCTTACTTTGCAGATAGCTTTCAGGACCTCTACCCCTACATGGTTTGACTCATAACGTGTGTAGTAATGTGTCTGACATCTAGCCTGTCTAGCCAGCTGCTTATTAGATGTGCAGTAGCCAGAACCCAGATGAAAGGCCAGTTTACGTTATTAATAGAGGTCATTTGTAACTGTCAAACAAGCACTTCTAGAGGAAATAATTATCTGAAATCATGGGCAAGTTTTAACAGTAACATATGTTCATTGTAGCACATTCAACTGTACAGAAGTATTTAAAGTCAAGAGTGACAATCCCACTCATTTCTCCAAGCCCATCTGTTCCCGCAACTGATGTTAGTCCTTCTAAAATATGCTTTACACGTACACACATCACACATACTTTCATCTGTCCGATTGTACATTGTCAATGTTTTTAAGTAGAATTGTAGTATACATTCGTTTCTGCAATTTACTCTGTTTACTTTACAACTTAACCAATAGAGCTAGACTACTGGGTCAAATGTGAGCTTTGACACTCACTGGCTGCCTCTCTGAACCTTAGTTTCTTCATCTGTAAAATGGGGACAGTAATGGCATCTACCTCACGGGATGGAATGGAGTCAGTATATATCAAGTGCTTAGAACAGGGCCTTATGCTTTACTACCCACACTCAGAAAGCATAAGCTAGTAGTAGTTATAGTAGAAGCAGTAGTACTACTAGTAGTATCATGTCAGTCTTTTCAGTGGCTATCCAGCATTCATGACGTGGGTAAATCATAATTTTAAAAATTAATCCGCTACTGATTGTGCCTGGATTTTACTTAACACCAGTAAGACTTACCGTGAAACTTCCCTGCTGTTGCATTCAGGATCATCAAGTTTGTGCCCTGCTCTGAACAAGACCAGTTCTGGTGAATTCATTCCAGGTGCAGCCAGCTTCAGAGTTTGGGAATCTCTGGTGGGAGGTGGCAGATGGGCTCTCAGATGTGGATAGAAGGTGTATGTGCCCTTCCATTTCCAGCAAATCGCCATCGCTCGCGAGGGTGACCTTCTGACCAAGGAGCGGCTGTGCTGTGGCCTGTCCATGTTTGAGGTCATCCTGACCCGCATTCGGAGCTACCTGCAGGACCCCATCTGGCGGGGCCCGCCGCCCACCAATGGCGTCATGCACGTCGATGAGTGTGTGGAGTTCCACCGGCTGTGGAGCGCCATGCAGTTCGTCTACTGCATCCCTGTGGGAACCAACGAGTTCACAGCTGAGTGAGTACCCGCCAGAGAGGGCAGGGTTACCCCCAGTCTGCCTGTGCTCCTGCAGGTCATGGGGCTGCCAGAGTTCAGCCAGAAACTTGGGCAGGGGGTAGGGGTGGTTGGCCAACAACTACTTTGTTGGGTGTGTTGAGCTGACTGCATGGGCAAGAAAGAGCCCAGTAAGGGTTTGATAGTAAGACCCTCACTGCCTGCCTCACCCCCACTACACTGTACCACTAGACAATGAGGAACCTTTAGGAGTCCTTAGAGCAGACAGCAGAGCTAGTTCTTACTGCACTCACCCAGCTACATAGCGAGGACAGAGTGGAAAGGCAGACAAGGCCTCCCCTCCGGCAGCCAAGAGCTCTAGGAAAAAGGTGTGGGAAGAGGAGGCTTCCCCAAGAAAGTGGTGTTGGTGAAGCTGTCTCAGAGCAGTGCTGGCCTGCAGGCTTCCAGTGCAGGGATGGGGAACTGGGGACACCCGCCCGGGTTGGGCTGCTGCTTGAGGACAAGAGAGACAGCTGAAAGATGACTCCACTGCCATCCAAACTGCCCAGGTCTCTTGAGAGTTGGGGCCTGCAGTCGGAGCTTTGTCAGAACCAAAAGGACTCAGCCTCGACCCCAGCAGCATCTGCCCCCCATGGCCTTTCCCTTCCCTCTCAGCCTGCTTCTGGCCAGTTGGCCTCCTGGTTTGAAATGGCCCCTCTCCCCCTGGGTGTTCCTTCAGCTCCTTTAGAGTCAAGACAGATTCTCCTTTGACCTGCACAGAGTAATCAGCCACATACATCTCAAGGGCTGGGTGGATTTTTCCTTACAAATTCAGAGCTTCTTAAGAGCTGTTTTTTGTTTTGTTTTGTTTTTTAACATTAGTGATGCAAAGAGGCTGACACCTCTTTGTGGCCGGAAGGACTTATGACATAACTACCATCCCTGCAACTAATGAACCCCCCCTCACAGCTTCCTTTGTACCCATTTTATAGATTAAGAGACTTGGCCCAAAGACAGGCCTGCTTAGTAGCTGTACTCCTGGCCCAAGATGAGGCTCCCTCCCTCCCTGCCCTCCTCCGCCACCTCCCTCTCCAGCTGCTTCCTCCCCCTGCTCCTAGGCAGTGTTTCGGCGATGGCTTGAACTGGGCTGGTTGCTCCATCATCGTCCTGCTGGGCCAGCAGCGTCGCTTCGACCTGTTCGACTTCTGTTACCACCTGCTCAAAGTGCAGAGGCAGGACGGGAAGGATGAAATCATTAAGAATGTGGTAAGCAGGCTGGTGGCCGAGGCCTGGGAGGTGGGGCTGGGCTGACAACCAGGCTTTCACCAGAAAAGCAGGGGAAGAGCTGCTTGTGAAGGCCAGCTCCCCACACCGCAAGTACAAAGATACTACTGCTTAGAAGAAGCCATGAGTCACCCGCTCATCACTTACTGCCATGAATCAGTTCACCCCGAAGGGCAGGGCTGGGCTCCAGACCGGGAGTGCATCTCCCCTGTCCCAGTCAGACTCTGCTGATACCAGTTTCTCACCTGTACAAATATTCACCAAATACCAGAGCTGTGCGGGCACCTGGATGGGGTAGGTACTGGCATGGGGTGAGCTAGGCTGCTGTGGGAAGGGAGAGAAGGACCCTTAAACCAGGCTGCGGGCAGAGAAAGCTTCCCAGGAGAGGGAGGCTGTGTCTGGGCTGAGTCCAGAATGGCCTGCAGCAAAGAACCAAGCAGCGAAGGCGGTATGGGGCAGGGAGGATGCTCCAGACAGAGCAACGGTGACAGCAGAGGCACTGAGGCACGAAGGCGGATCGAAGGGTGGGTCTCAGGGACCCAGTGAGAGGAGAGAGAGGTAGAAGCCACCTCACAAAGGGCTTTAAAAAAAATACACATAAAATAGTTTCAATGGTAATTTTCTGTATATGATTCAGTGGCATGAAGTACACTTAAGTATTGTACAACCATTCCCACCATCCATCTCCAGAGATTTTTTCATTTTCCCCAACTGAAGCTCTGGGCCCATTAAAAAATAACTCCCCATCTTCTCCCTAGCCCCTGGTAACCATCATTCTACTTTCTCTATGCATTCGACTACTCTAGGTACCTCATCTAAGTAGAATCATACAGTATTTGTCTTTCCGTGACTGGCTTATTTTAGTTAGCGTATCCTCAAGGTTCATCCATGTTGTAGTGTGTGTTCAAATTTCCATCCTTTTTATGGCTGTATAATATTTCACTGTGTATATAGACCATGTTGTGTTTGTCCACTCAGGTTGCTGTCACCTTTTGGCTATTTTTGAAAATGGTTAATTTTGGCTACTATGAAACATGTGTGTACAAATAACTCTACAAATTTCTGCTTTCCATTCTTTTAAGTATATACCCAGAAGTGGAATTGCTGGATCGTATGGTAATTCTATGTTTAATTTTTTTAGAAATTGCCATTCTGTTTTTCATAGTGTCTGCTCAATTTTACATTCTCACCAGCAGTAGACAAGAGTTCCAATTTCTCCACATCGTCACCACTTACTCTTTAATAGTCATCCTGATGAGTGAAAAAAGTTATCTTGTTATGGTTTTTATTTGAATTTCCCTAATGGCTGTCAATGCTGAGTGCTGTATTCATGTGTTATTTGCCATTTGTGTATCTTCTGTGGAAAAATGCCTATTCAAGTCCTTTGTCCATTTTTTTAATTCATTTTTGTTGAGTTCAAGTTCTTTACGTATTCTAGATATTACTTATCAGATCTGATTCGTGATTATTTTCTATTTTATGGGTTGCCTTTTCATTCTGATGGTGTCTCTTTGATGCACGAAAGTTTTCAATTTCGATGTAATGCAACCCTTTGCCTTTGCTTTTGATGTCATATCCCAAGATATTATTGCCAAATCCAGTATCATAAAAATTTTCCCCTGTGTTCTAAGAATTTCAGTTTTAACTCTCATGGTTAGGTCTCTGATCCATTCTGAGTTAATTTTTGTATATGGTATAAGGAGGTAAGGGTCAAGTGTTATTTTTCATGTGGGTATCCATTTTTCCCAGCACCTTTTGTTGAAAAGGCTGTTTCTGCTATTGAACAGTCTTAGCACCCTTGTTGAAAATCATTTGATCATATGTGTAGTAGTGTATTTCTGGGCTCTCTATTCTGTTTTATTCATCTGTATGTCTACCTTTATGCCAGTGCCACACTGTTGATTATTGTAGCTCTGTAGATTGCTTTAAAACTTGGAGAGGGATTTTATGGGTCCAGTTAACACTTGATTGTCAGATCCAGGGGATTCTGTAAAAGGACTTTAAGAAGGTGACATGATCACTGATGCAGGGTACACTGTACCTCACTGACTTCTCCTGTTACTCCCTCTTTCCACCCCCACCTTTGTCCTGCCCTAACTTGAACATCCCCTTCCTTCTGTAGCCCCTGAAGAAGATGGCCGACCGGATCAGGAAGTACCAGATCTTGAACAATGAGGTTTTTGCCATCCTGAACAAGTACATGAAGTCTGTGGAGACAGACAGTTCCACTGTGGAGCATGTGCGCTGCTTCCAGCCGCCCATCCACCAGTCCTTGGCCACCACTTGTTAAGCAGTAGGTCCTGCAGATGCTTTTCTGGAGGAGGAAGAGAAGTAGGAGAGAGAAAGCCACAGCCAGCCTGCCACAGGATCCAACTGGACAACGTGTGGGATGGACCTGGAAACAAGCACCTCCCCAAACACATCACCACTCCCTAGGGCGGGGCCTGTGCATGCTCTCCCATGACATCTCCATGCTGGTTTCTTCATAGCATAAATGAAAAAAAAAAAAAAAAAAAAAGGAAACAGGGCAATGTGTGCTTTTTCTTTTCTCCCTGCTGAACTATATTAAGAACTCCTAGTTTCACCCTTTCTCCATCCCATCGTCGCACCCATCTGTGGTTGCTTCCCAAGACCGCCTCCCAAGATGGACACCTCCTACCCAGTGCCCATATGTGACCCCAGGACTCAAGTCTCAGACTGTGAACACAGATGTGGCCATGCCCAGAGATGCCAGCCTGGCCAGAAGGGCATGCCTCAGCTTACTACTTCATCTCTCCTGGTTCCCTCCATGCAGTACCCTGGGTGGCAACTTCTCCCACTCTGGGTACCAGGGATTCTACCACATAGGCTTCCCAAAGCCCCATTCCAACTCCCTTCTCTCAGGGAAGTCCTAGAGAGAGGTCCAAAAAGCATTCACAGCTGTATCACACTCCATGCAGGTAAGGTAGGAGACTGGTCAGGCCTGCTGTGGGGAAGCGGTATGTGTGAACACAGCCAGAAATGTCATAGTCCAAACAGGATGCTTTCAGGCCATCTCAGCTGCTTGATGGTGAGATGGTTCCCTTATTCCTACGGGAAAGGCTTAGCATTGGGCCACACAGGGGAAGCAGCTTTGAACAAATCAATCATAGCACTGCCTACAGCATTAGCCAGTGACCAAATTACGGGCCACTTCTTGGCACAGAAATGCTTATCAGGGAACATTTCCACAAGAAATAAAATATTAAGGGGTTATTTCCACAGAGGCCCAAAAAGTCTTGGAAACAGAGGTGAGGAGGAGTAATAATAATTGTCAATGAGCTTTTAATACCAAGATATGCCCCCTGTCCCCGAAGAAGAGTCTTCTTTTAGGGAATCAGGACTTCCATTGTCCTAGAAGCTGAAAGATTCTTGGAACATTTTAGCTTTTACTCTCAACTTGCTGTTCTCTTTACATTCCTTAAGTTAGACTTTGGGGTGTGACTTCCCTCCCAGGGGTAACATTTACTTCCATTTTCTGGACCGAACCAAAAGTCTTCTGCAAAATCTCCCACCGAGTGTGATGAGACCATTGAGAAGGATAAAAGCCTTTAGGATATAAATTTCTTGTTACAGAGCATGTCATTGTCAAAGCAAATCTGTGGCCCTGAGGTTTTAAGAATATCAAATGTGACATTTGATATTTCTCCAGCCCTGGGAAGTAAGATGGTTAGAAATGGTTGCCTTAATCAAATGGTCCCATTTTTAACCCCAAAGGAAGTGCCCACAGCAAGAGGCTTGCGTGATGCACTTATGTCCTCCAGTGAGGAAAGGTGGGGCCACATGTGAAAGGCCCCTTAGGTCAGATCCTGAGAGTAGCACATTTGAGTGCAGATTCCTGGAACCCACCTCAAACCTACTAATTCTGAATGTCTGGGAATAGGGCCAGGAAGTCTGCCCTTTCTACAAGCTACCCAAGTTATTCTGTTGCACATCAATGTTTGGGAACCACTGCTGTAAGGGAATCATTCTGGTCACCTTGAGCTTTGAGCTACCACTACGCCATGAAAGAAAATACATACAGGGAAGAGAGAAGGGAGGAGATTGCAAGTAGAAACTGGCAGATCCTCCTCTCTGGAGGTACCACCTTCTATTCTGATTTCTGACTTTTCCTTCTTGATGACCATAGATATGTTCCAGAGGCAGAAGAGAGAGATTACCCCACATGGCAGAGAACATGCTTTCAAAACATATAGAATGTCAAAGTTCCAGATCCTTCTACATCTTTAGTCCTGTCTGAGGTTGGTAGCTGCCTTTCTGTAGCTGATAGATGGCTAGAGTTCCATCCAAATTCCTGACCACGACTTCGTGGAGATTTGAATTATCTATTTGATGAGATATTTATTTCAATAACCCACCTCTCTCACCCCACATTTATATCCCTAAATTTGACCCTCTGGGCCGAGTCATATTGCCTTCAGGAGACTTGATCCCAGTAGATTGAGGTCTTCCCTTTCAGCAGAAAGATTTATTTCCCTGGCTTGCCAGTGGCACTGATTTCCTAACACCCAATGAGTTTAATATTCTTCCTCCCTGGCATTACTGCCCAAGCCTCTTTTGATTTTTTATTTTATGTGTGTCTAATGACCAGGAAAAAAATAAAGCTTAGGTTTTAAAAAGTTTTAAAAAAAATCTGTTTCAGAAACTGTCAAATGTACCATATTTGTATTAAGAATTGTTGGGAATTTTTGTACAATGAATTTACATTTATTTATGGTGACTTATATTTACGCTTGTGATCAAATAATGATGTTAAATTCTTAAATCATATTTGCTATGCAGCTAAAGATGATATTTTGATTTGTATTTTGGGGGTACCTGTGTTGAGTTGATAAACATTTCCATCTTCATTAAAACTGCTTCCAAACTAGTAAAACCAGCAACTTGGTCTTGATTCCTGGTCCTATTCTAATCCTCATTGACCTGTGGAAGGCCATAATAAAACTAATTACTAAGAAAACAACCTAAAAGAGAATGAAAGAAAAATATAGGTTACTGCACACCAAACTAATGGCTTTGCTTGCTTTCCCACGTGGGAAATTACATCTTTACAAATTGAGCCTCACATTTCACATTAGCACCAGCTTTCCTAAAGGTCATCCACTAAAATGAGTCCTAGGGCTGTTTCCTCTTCTGTCAAGTTGGACAAGATGATCTTTTCTAGCTCTGATATCCTGATTCTAGGTAATTTCCCACTGGTGCACTTTGAGAGGTCTACTTCATACAACATCTTTCTCAACCTATGTCATCACCTCATCAAATTGCCATCACAACGAGTCATATTTGAGCTAGTGTAGTGGGAATACTGTTAGTCTTGAGATACTCAGTGAAAAAAGGGTTCCAAAGAAGATAAATTTGGGAAACACTTCATGCTCTTTTCCCCATGAAGATCCAAAAGACTGAGGAGTCCTGCAGAACCTTATCAGTCTGAATTAACAACCTATCTCCTAGATGGTTTTATTAGTCTGTTTTCACACTACTGATAAACACATATCCAAGACTGGGAAGGAAAGAGGTTTAATTGGACTTACAGTTCCACTTGGCTGGGGAGGCCTCAGAATCATGGCAGGAGGGGAAAGGCACTTCTTACATGGTGGCAGCAAGAGAAAAACAAGGAAGAAGCTAAAGCGGAAACCCCTAATAAACCCATCAGATCTCATGAGACTTATTCACTATCACGAGAATAACACAGGAAAGATGGGTTCCCCATGATTCAGTTACCTCCCCCTGGGTCCCTCCCACAACACATGGAAATTCTGGGAGCTACAAGTTGAGATTTGGGTGGGGACACAGCCAAGCCATATCCTTCTGCCCCTCGCCCCTCCAAATCTCATGTCCCCACCTTTCAAAACAAATCATGCCTTCCCAACAGTCCCCCAAAGTCTTAATTCATTTCAGCATTAACCCAAAAGTCCACAGTCCAAAGTGACATCTGAGACAAGGCAAGTCCCTTCTGCCTACAAGCCTGTAAAATCAAAAGCAAGCTAGTTACTTCCTAAATACAATGGGGGTACAGGTATTGGGTAAATACAGCCATTCCAAATGGCAGAAATTGGCCAAAACAAAGGGGTTACAGGCCCCACGCAATTCCAAAATCCAGCAGGGTGGTCAAATTTTAAAAATCCAAAATGATCTCCTTTGAATCCAGGTCCCACATGCTGGTCACACCGATGCAAGAGGTGGGATCCCTGGTCTTGGGCAGCTCCACTCCTGTAGCTTTGCAGGGTACAGCCTCCCTCCTGGCTGCTTTCATGGGCTTACATAGAGTGTCTGCAGCTTTTCCATGTGCACAGTGCAAGCTGCTGGTGGATCTACCATTCTGGTGTCTGGAGGATGGTGGATCTCTTCTCACAGCTCCACTAGGCAGTACCCCAGTAGGAACTCAGTGTGGCAGCTCCAACCCATTTCCCTTCTGCATTGCCCTCGCAGAGGCTCCATGAGGGCCCCACTCCTGCAGCAAACTTTTGCCTGGGCACCCAAGAGTTTCCATATATCTTCTGAAATCTAGGTGGAAGTTACCAAACCTCAGTTCTTGACTTCTGTGCACCCACAGGCTCAACACCATGTGGAAGCTATCAAGGCTTGGGGCTTCCACCCTCTGAAGCCACAGCCAAGCTCTACATTGGCTCCTTTCAGCCATGGCTGGAGCGGCTGAGACATAGGGCACCAAGTCCCTAGATGGCACTCACAGCATGCGGACCCTGGGCCCAGCCCACAAAACCACTTTTTCCTCCTGGGCCTCCGAGCCTGTGATGGGAGGGGCTGCCATGAAAGTCTCTGACATGGCCTGGAGACATTTTCCTCATGGTCTTGGGGATTAACATTAGGCTCCTTGCTACTTATGCAAATTGCTGCAGCTGGCTTAAATTTCTCCTCAAAAAATGGACTTTTCTACTGCTTTGTGAGGCTGCAAATTTTCTGAACTTCTATGCTGTTTCCCTTTTAAAATGGAATGCTTTTAACAGCACCCAAGGCACCTTTTGAATGCTTGCTGCTTAGAAATTTCTTCTACCAGATATCCTAAATTGTCTCTCTCAAGTTTGAAGTTCCAAAAATCTCTAGGGCAGGGCAAAATGCCATCAGTCTCTGCTAAAGCATAGCAAGAGTCACCTTTGCTCCAAGAAGTTTGTCATCTCCATCTCAGACCACCTCAGCCTGGACCTTATCGCTCATATCACTATCAACATTTTTGTCAAAGCTATTCAAGTATCTAGGAGGTTCCAAACTTTCCCACATTTTCTTGTCTTCTGAGTCCTCCAAACTGTTCCAACTTCTGCCTGTTACCCAGTTCCAAAGTCACTTCCACATTTTTGGGTATCTTTTCAGCAATGCCCAACTCCCAAGTTTACTGTATTAGTCAGTTTTCACACTGTTTGCTGATAAACGTATATCCGAGACTGAAAAGAAAAAGAGGTTTAATTGGACTTACAGTTCCACTTGGCTGGGGAGCCCTCAGAATCATGGCAGGAGGTGAAAGGCACTTCTTACATGGTGAAAGCAAGAGAAAAATGAGGAAGAAGCAAAAGCAGAAACCCCTGATAAATCCATCAAATCTTCTGAGACTCATTCACTATCATGAGAACAACAGGGGAAAGACTGGCCCCCATGATTCAATTACTTCCCACTGGATCCCTCCCATAACACAGGGGAATTCTGGGAGATACAATTCAAGTTGAGATTTGGGTGGAGACACAGCCAAACCATATCAATGGTCATTACCTTGGAAACCCCTTTCTCTGCAATGTTAATCATCCTCTCTTGGAACACACTTTGAAAAACATTTGCCTAAGGGTATGCAAATCCATGGTAAGATTTTTTTTAAACTCCCACAGAAGGACCACTGACATGTAGAGAATTACGATACAAGGGCACAATTAGAGAAGCAAGGGCCTGACAGATTATTGAAGGATTTCAGATGGGAAGAGGAAGCATTCTGACAGTGGGAAAGAATACCATCACTGGGGGTATAAGTGTGCCCAAGGTTATCATAACAAATACTACAAACCAAGTGGTTCAAGCAACAGAAATTCACTCTCTCACAGTTCTAGGGACTGGACATCGATGATCAAGGTGTCAGCAGAGTTGGTTTCTTTCCCCAAGATCTCTCTTCTTGGTTTGTGGGTGACTATCTTTCTCCCTGTGTTTTCACATGGTCTTCACTCTGTATGTGTCTTTCCTTTTTTGTGTTGTGTGTGTGTGTGTGTGTGTGTGTGTGTGTGTGTGTGTGTGTGTTTTGAAATGGAGTCTTGCTCTGTTGCCCAGGCTGGAGTGCAGTGGTGTGATCTTGGCTCACTGCAACCTCCACCTTCTGGGTTCAGGCAATTCTCTGCCTCAACCTCCCAAGTAGCTGGGATTACAGGTGCCCACCACCATACCCGGCTAATTTTTTTTTTTAGTAGAGACGGGATTTCACCATCTTGGCTGGGCTGGTCTTGAACTCCTGACCTTGTGATCCACCCGCCTTGGTCTCCCAAAGTGCTGGGATTACAGGCATGAGTCACTGAGCCTGGCCACTTTTTTTTTTATAAGGAGACCAATCATATTGGATTACAGCCCACCCTAGTGATCTCATTTTAACTTAATGACCTATTTAGAGACGCTATTTCCAAATACAGCCACATTCTGAGGTACTGAGGGCTAGAACTTGGGGCCTGGGTCGGGGGCAGGGCGCAATTTAGCCCAGAACTGCGCTGGGCATGGATCTGGAGAAAGTGTTTTTGGGAGCCTTGGACAGTTTGAAGGCTGGGATGCTATTCCTTTGTGGAACACCCCTTGAACACTCACTATTTACAAGATTAGGGGAAAAAAAGAGGAGAGAAGTATAGGAATATGGTGGAGTAGGAAGGCCAAGGAATCCATCTCCGCACCTATATGACAATCACACTGGCAGAATCTGATACAACTATTTTGGAACTCTGGATTTTATTCAAGGCTTAAAACTTCCAGGGGAAGACTTGGACAGTGAACTACAGTTCATTTTGCTCAACTTCAGCTCTTGGTTCACCAGTTGCTACCCATTCACCACCCTACCTCTCACACCCCACCCCTGCCCCATGGCAGACAGCTGTGCATGTGTTCCTGCATGAGCCAGGGTGGGCAATAAAGACCCTGTCCTCCAAATATCAGGGATCTATGTTCTGATGGCTGATGGTTGATTGCTGCTTCTGATCATGGAGATGTAAGCACCAAGGCAGGCAGCCATTGTCACAAGCCACTCCCCACCCTAGATGAAGCAACTTCCAAGGGATATAAAAGGCTAGTGTTCTTTTTCTTCCCTGTATACGCCCACTTCATTTTTCTCTTTTTCCCTTTTTGGGAGCCAGACATTAAAGATGAGTAAGTTCAAAAACAACTACATAAAAGGAGGAAATTAGGAAGTTACCCTGTATGCACAGGAAAAGGCACAAGCTCAGAAAAGATCTGAGAAGACCTTAAGCTTACACGTCAGGCTGATCGCTAGCATGGAGGCAGCCTACAATGATTAAGAAAACAAGCAACAAAACAAAACAAAAAAGACAAAAACAAACAGCAAGACTTGGAGGAAAAGAAAGAACCCGATTTCCAGAAATACCATACTATTAGCTTCCCATGTCCAGTGTTTAACATAATCACAAGGCATACAAGGAAGCAGGAAAGTATAGCTGATTTAAAGGAAGAAAAAAATATAAACTATCCATGAGAAACATTAGATGGTCGAACTACCAAAGACAGAGCCTAAGGGACCCATGGGATATCATTAAATGAACCAATATACTCATTGTGAGAATCTCAAAAGAGAGACAAAGGGCAGAGATATTTTTTGAAGATGTAATAGCCAAAATATTCCCAACTTTAATGAAAGATATGGTTATAAACACCCAAGAAGCTCACTACAAGTAAGATGAATTAAGAAAGACATTCTAATCAAACTACTGAAAGACAAATCTTGAAATTTTTCTCTCTTTCAAGAAGAGAATCTTGAAAGCAGCAAGACAGAAGTGACTCATCAAATACAAAGGATTCTCAGTAAGATTATGAGATTCTCAAACTATGGAGGCCAGAAGGGAAGAGGCTTATATTTCAAAGTGGTAAAAAGAAAAAAAAAAAAAAGCCAAGATTTTTTCATTTTTTTTCTTTTTTTTTTTTTTTAAAAGAAAAAAACTAACAAGAAGGGTTTCAAGATGGCTGACTAGAGGCATCTAGTACTCTCCTCTTCCACAAAGAACCATCAAACTAGCAGGCAGATAATCACAATTGAATAGACCGTCTAAGAGAGAAGGCTAAAATTCAATGCAGAGGTGATAAGAAACAAGGCAGAAGAAGGAAGCAAAGCAGCCTGCTGGGCTGGAATCAACTAGGAGCCTAGAGATTCCCCAATGTGGTAAAAGGGGAAGTAAGGGTAAGTAAGAGACCCTGGGTGGTCCACATTCCCACTACAGACTCCTGCAATCCTAGCCAAGGGAGAGCCTCACAACCCACGCAGACCCTGAGACTAACATAGGGAGCTGCTTGGAGACCATGAAATGCTATTGCTCCAGAGACAGAGCTCACTCTAGGCCCCCACACACACCTTGAGACATAAGCCATGATAACAAAGCACTATTTTGAGAGCCTAGCCCTCATTGGACTGCATTCTTGCCTGGAGCCCAATAGCTCCTACACCTCCATATCCCTGGAGCCCCATTGACATCCCTCTACTGGCAACCAGGTACTACTACTGGCTGCTACTGCCAGGGTCAAAACGCCAGCCATGACTAGCAACCCTGCCACCCCCAGTAGCAGGGCCACCAGTCATTTAAAAGCACACCAAATCAGGGTGTGGTAACTTATACCTGCAATCCCAGTGCTTGAGCAGGAGGGCCGAGTTGGGAAGATTACTTGAGGCCAGAAGTTCAAGGCCACCCTGAGCAACATAGCAAGATTCTGTCTTTAAAAAAATAAAGTTAGCTACACATGGTGGTGTGTACCTGCCATTCTAACTACTCAGGGGGCTGAGGCAGGAGAATCACTTGAGCCCAGGAGCTCAAAGTTATAAAGAGCTATGATCACACTACTGCACTATAGTCTGAGCAACAAAGCAAGGCCCTCTCTATGAAAAACTAAAATAAAATATAGCAATAAAATAAGAGCATCCTGAGGAAAGGCTACCCTGTAAATAGCCACCACCTAAGGCCAAAGCATGAGCTCCTCAGGCACCGATTTATGGCTGCTGCCACTTAAACCAACCCCACCCTCCCCAGAAGCAAGGCCATAGTGCAGCTGCCACCTCCACCCAAGCATTCTTCTGGGGGCCTAGGGATCACCCTGCTGCTGCCTATCATAGCCAGCACCTGCACATACCACTGGGGGGCCTAAAGACATGCCTGCCCAGCCTAGCTACATTCCCTGCTCCGTGCCCAAGCACACCATCCAGGGGCCTGGAAGTCACCCTGCCCCCCCCCCACCACCACCACTGGCATGTGAGTATTCCTTCCAAGGGGCTGAAAAACAGGCTCACCCAACCTGCCACCACCACCACAGCTAGCACCCACCCACATGCCCCACCTACAAGCATGGGGACTGGCCCACCCAGCCCATCATAGCCACCACCAACACTGGCATGGACCACTTGATAGCCAGAAAATTGTTCAACCACTGCTACTGCCAATTGCTCATGCTATGCCCACTACCTAGGGGACTTGAGAATCTACTCACCTGCCCTGCCCTCTGCTGCCACAGCTGATATCTGAGCCAGGTCAAAAGGAGACCTAAGAATTGGCCCACTTGGACCTGCTAACACTAGTGCCAGTATATACCACCTTGGGGCCCAAGGACAAGCACATTTGGCCTACAGATGCCACTACTGGGGCCTGAGGACTGATCCATGTGGCATCCTATCTCCAGCAAAACTTCACCATAGCTACGACTAATAACCATACCCTAAGCCACAGAGAAAATCACAGACACAACTGACACTGTTTACACCCAAAGAAATCATATGGAGACTACATGGTAGCATGCACCAGAATCAAAGCCAAAGTTTCCTACTCAACCAACACTGTAGATACATTTTCAGGAAAAAGTCCTCCCCATGAAAGTAAATCCAAAAAATTGGAAGAAGCAACTATTACACCAGTTGTGAAGATAACATAAGGACAAAAGAAATATGAGAAAGAAAGGAAATAAGATACCTCCAAAGGAACACAATAACTTTTCAGCAACAGATTGCAATGAAAAAGAAACATATGAAATACTAAATAATTCAAAACAATGATATTAAAGTAGCTCAGTGAGATGCAAGAGAACTCAAATACAATACAAAGAAATCAGAAAAAAAAACATTTTAGAATATGAGTTTACCAAAGAGATAGACATTTTAAAAATCCCAAACAAAAATTCTATAACACAAGAATTCATTGAATGAAATACAGAATACATTCTAAAGATTCAATAGACTAGATAAAGCAGAAGAAAGAATTTCAGGACTTGAAGACAGGTCTTTTGAAATATCCCAGTCACATAAAAATAAAGAAAAAATTAGCAAAGCTTATGTGATATATGGGACAATATAAAGCAACCAAATATTCCAATATCAAGTGTACCAGAAGCCAATAAGAAAACCAAAGGGATAGAAAACCTATTTTACAAAATAATAGCTGAAAAACTTCAAGTCTAGCAAGAGATTTAGACATCCAGATATAGGAATCTCAGAAATCTCCAATCAGATACAATTTAAAAGGGTCTTCTCCACAGTACATTATAGTCAAACTGTCAAAAGTCAAATAAGAGAACCAGCAAAATAAAATAAAATGATCTAGTAAAATAATCTAGCAAAATAAAATGATCTAGTTATTTATTAGGGAACCCTCATCAGACTAACAGTGGATTTCTCAGCAGAATCCTCACAGGCCAAGATAATGGAATGATACATTCAAAGTGCTGAAAGAAAAAAACCTGCCAGTCAAGCATACTATACCCAGTAAATTTGTCTTTAAAAAATGAAGGAGAAAAGTCTTCCCAGACAAGCTGAAGTTGAAGAAATTTATCACCACTAGGATCAGTCCTATAAGAATTGCTTAAGTCAGTCCTATACCTGGAAGTAAAAGGACAATGTCTTTACAATTCTGAAGACACATGGAAGTATAAAGGTAAAGCAAACACACAAATAAGGAAAATAAAAAACTTAAACATTACCACTATTAAAAAAAAAAATCAAGCCACAATGATAAAAAGAGAGAAAAAAAGGAAGAATATATAAAACAATCAGAAATCAATTAATAAAATGACAGGAATAAACTCTCACATAATAGCCTTGAATTAAAAAAAAAAGTAAACAGATTAAACTTTAAAAGAGACACGCTGAATGGATTATTTAAATGACCCACTTGGATGCTGCATACAAGAAACTCATCTCACTTGTAAAAGACACAGACTGAAAGTAAAGAGATGGAAAAAGACAAAACAATCATGAGTAGCTATACTTAGATAAAACACATATTAGGTCAAAAACAGTGAAGAATAGACAAAAAAGGTCATTATCTAATGATACAGAAATCAAGTAAGGACCAGGATCAAATAGTTCTAAACATATATGCACCCAACATGAGAGTACTCAAGATAGACTATTAGATCTTAAGGAAAAAATAGACACCAACACAATAATAGTTGGGGACTTCAACACCCCACTCCTAGCTTTAGACAGATTATTTAGAAAGAGAATTAAAGAAATACTGGATTTAAACTGTACTTCAGATCAAATGGACTTGAGAGTTATTTAAGAACATTTCAACCAAGAACTACAGAATTCATATTCTTCGCATTAGCCCATAGAACATTCTCCAGGAAAGACCATTTGTTAGGATACAAAACAAGTCTCAACAATTTTTGTAAATCAAAATCTATTAATTATCTTCTCAGATCACAATGGAATAAAACTAGAAGCTGATAACAAGAGAAACTCTGGAAAACTATACAATTATGCAGAAAGTAAACAATATGCTCCTGAATAACCACCTAGGTCCAATAAGAAACTAAGGAGGAAATCAAAAAACTGCTTAAAAGAAATGCATTGATATACAACATACCCAAACCTATGGGACACAATAAAAGCAGTGCTAAGAAGGAAGTTTATAGCAATAAATGCTTACATCAGAAAAGTAGAAGGAATTAAAACAATCTAACAATGTACCTCAAGGAACTGGAAAAGCAAGAACCAAACCCAAATTTAGTACAATGAAAGAAATCATAAAGAAAAATCAAAGCAGAACTAAACAAAATATAAACTAAAAATACAAAGGATCAATGAAAAGATAGTGTTTTAAGAAGATAAAAACTGATAAATCATTAGCTAGACTAACCAAGAAAAAAAAAAGAAGACTCAAACTCAGAAACTTTTTTAAAAAGTGTGGGGAGTGGCCAAGATGGCCAACAAGAAGCAGCTAATGTGTGTGACTCTCTCAGAGAGGAATGGAAAGGGCAAGTAAATACAACACCTTCAACTGAAACATCCAAGTACTCGCACTGGGACTAATCAAGGTAACAACTTGACCCGTGGAGAATAAAGAAAAGCAAGACAGGGTCAGGTGCTGTGGCTCACGCCTGTAATCCCAGCACTTTGGGAGGCTGAGGCAGGCAGATCACAAGGTCAGGAGATTGAGACCATCCTGGCTAACACGGTGAAACCCTGTCTCTACTAAAAATACAAAAAATTAGCCAGGCGTGGTGGCAGGCGCCTGTAGTCCCAGCAACTCAGAAGGCTGAGGCGGAGCTTGCAGTGAGCCGAGCCATGATTGCACCACCACTACACTCCAGCCTGGGCGACAGAGCAAGACTCCATCTCAAAAAAAAAAAAGCAAGACAGGACAACAGTCCAACAGGGAGCAACATGGAGCTAGCTAGGGGAACCTCCCCCACCCAGGAAAGCAGTGAGGGAATGAGAGACCCCAGGAAACCACACTTCTCCCAGGAATCTTCGCAACCCTCAGGTCAGGAGATGTCCTTGTGAACCCACTCCCCCAGGGCCTTCAGTCTGACAGACAGAGCTATGTGGAGCCTCAGCATAGCAGCCACTCAGGCACGTGCAGAAACTCTGAAGCTTTAGATACTCGGGCTTTGCGGCAAAAGTAGCTGCAACTCCAGCAAAGTGGGAGGTTAGACCCCCATACATAATCCTAGGAAAGGGGCAGAATCCAGGGGACTGAGCAGGAATAGCCTGCAGGCTCACTTCCACAGCACCTCACAAGATAAGACCCACTGGCTTGGAATTCCAGCCAGCCACCAGTAGTGGCATTGCACCTCCCTAAGCGGCAGCTCCTGGTGGGAGGGGCAGGCTGCCATCTTTGCGGTTTGGGTACCTTAGCCATTCCAACCTTCAGGCCTTGGAGTGTCCAAGCTGACCAGGGATGAAAGAGATCCCCCAGCACAGCACAGCTGCTTTACCAAAACATGGCCAGACTGCTGCTTTAAGCAGGTACCTGATGCCAGACCTCCTCATTGGGCAGGACCTCCCAAATTGGGCCCTCCAACCAATGCCACCAGTGGTCTCCAGCTGACAGAGATTTGAATTTTCCTGGAGATGGTGCTCTCAGAGTGGGGGACAGTTCACCATCTTTGCTGTTTGGGTGACATAGCTGTTTCAGCCTTCAGACTTTAGAGAACCCAAGCCAACTGGGGGTGGAAGGGATCCCTCAGCACTGCATAGCTCTACCGAAACATGGCCAGACTGCTTTTTTAAGTGGATCCCTGATCCCGCTCCTCTTCACTGGGCAGAACCTCCCAACTGGGTCCTCCGGCCACCCCTCTTGGTGTTCTCCAGTAAACAAAGATTTTTAATCTCCCTGGGATAGAGCTCCCAGAGGGAGGGGTGAACCACTATCTTTGCTGTTTGAGCGACTTAGCCATTCCAGCCTTTGGACTTCAGAGTGTCTGAGGTGACCAGGGAGGGCACTGAAGCAGACCCCCAGCACAGCACAGCTGCTTGACCAAAATGTTGCCAGATTGCTTTTTTAAGTGGGTCCCTGATCATCCCCATTCCCCCTCATTGGGCAGGACTTCCCAAGCTGGGTCTCCAGGTACTTCCTGCAGGTGCCTTTGGGCCAGCAACAGGCCCGCACCTCCCTGAAACAAAGCTCCCAGCGGGAGAAACAGGCTGCCATCTTTGCTGTTTTTCAGCCTTCACTGGTGATACCTCTCGGGACTAGAAAATCCGAAGTGACTAGAGACTGCAGTGGGACCCAAGCCTACTGCAGCAGACCTATGGAAAAGTGGCCAGACTTTTCCAGGGGCAATTGAAAGCCTCTCTGTCACTGTCTCTGCAGTGGAACTGCCCTTGCCACCCTCAGACTAATGAAGGAGCAAAGACCCTAAATGCCTTATCCATACCTCCAACAAGCTGCAGTCAACCCAAGGAGAGGAGGCCACTCCATCTCCCATTGATCCCACCACACCCTCTCTACCCCCAACTGCTTGTCACCAGACAGGGAACCCATGGCTTAGGCCTGCAGCACAAACCCTCCATCCTGGGCTGATTGCAATGAGCCACTGCTGACCTTCATTTCTCTGGGGTAGAGCACTCAGGAGACAAGCAAATGACCCTTGACCACAACCACTACTAAAATCCCTTCCTCTGCTGCCTCCAAGTTGGGAAATAGAAACAAACACTGAGATCACCCCAGAGCTGCAGTGGGTAGCCCAGGAGTGCCAAGTTGTCATCTACGGTCAGCACTCGAGGGGGAAAGGAACCCATACTTTCAGAACATTGAGAGAGAACACAGCTGCAACTGTGAGGAAATACAACCAAGCAGGAGTCTACCAACTGACCAATAAGCCTAAGTGCCAACTGCTGGATCACATCTCAAAGCTTCAACACCAAAGATACCTCAACTAACATACCCTCTCTGAAATCAGAGACAATAAGTCAGTTTCAAATAAAGACCCTGCACGAAGCCTTGGCCTGGTGAAAACATCCAGAAAAGAAGCCTATTTACTGTAGTCAGTCTACACTGCAGTTAAAAGAACATCCACACAAAGAGCTGAGAAAGAACCAACAGAAGAACCCCAGTTACTCAAAGGGCCAGAGTGTCATGTCCTCCAAATAACTGCACCAGTTCTCCAACAAGAGTTTTTAACCAGGCCAAACTGGTTTGAATGACAGAAATAGAGTTCAGAATATGGATAGGAACAAAAATCATGAAGATTCGTGAGGACAGAAAAACCCAATCCAAGGAAAATAAGAATCACAATAAAGCAATACAGGAGTTGAAGGATGAAATAGCCAGTACAAAAAAAAACCTAATGGGTCTGACAGTGCTGAATAACGTAACACAAGAATTTCACAATGTGATCACAAGTATTAATAGTAGAATAAACCAAGGTGAGGAAATAATCTCAGAACTTGAAGACTGACTCTCTAAAATTTTCAGACAAAAATTTTTTAAAAATTATAAAATGAACAAAACCTCTGAGAAGTAGGGGATTATGTAAAGATGCCAAATCTATGATAATCACTGGCCTCCGTGAAAGGGAAGAGGAGAAAGCAAATAATTTGGAAAACATATTTCAGGATATCATCCATGAAAATATCCCCAACCTTGTTAGAGAGGCCAACAGTCAAATTCAGAAAATACTTCTGAAAGATTCTATACATGATAATCATCCCCAAGACACATAATCAGATTTTCCAAGGTTGCAATGAAAGAACATTAAATGCAGCTAGAGAGAAAGGGCAGGTCCCCAAATAGTAGGATACTTCAACACTCCACTGATAGTATTAGACAGATCATTGAGGCAGAAAATTAAGATATTCGGGATCTAACCTCAACACTGGACCAAATGAATCTGTTAGACCTTTACAGAACTCTCCACCTACAAAGGGAACCCTGTCAGGCTAACAGCACACCTCTCAGCTAAAACCCTACATGCCAGGAGAGATTGGGGGCAGGGGCTTATATTCAACATTCTT
Organism: Macaca nemestrina; assembly: GCF_043159975.1. Classification (NCBI taxonomy): domain Eukaryota; kingdom Metazoa; phylum Chordata; class Mammalia; order Primates; family Cercopithecidae; genus Macaca; species Macaca nemestrina. Next base: position 22,973,847 of record NC_092130.1, on the reverse strand, counting down.
AAAGAATAAAATCTTCAACCAAGAATTTTATATCCAGCCAAACCAAGCTTCCTAAGTGAAGGAGAAATAAAATCCTTTTCAGATAACCAAATGTTGGGGGAATTCATTACCACCAGACCTGCCGTATGAGAGATCTTGAAAGCAGCACTACCTATAGAAAAGAAAGACTCCTATCAGCTAATAACAAAAGCTATAAAGCAAACACACAAAAGCCAACATCTTAAGCAACTAACAGCACAATGATAGAATCAAATCCATACATATCAATACTAAATCTTGGACGTAAATGGGCTAAATGCCCTCTTAAAAGGCACACAGTGGCAAGCTGGATAAAAAAGCAAGAGCCTATGGTATGCTGCCTTTAAGAGACATCTCACATGTAATGATACTCATAGGCTCAAAATGAATGAATGGAGGAAAATCTACCAAGCAAATGGAAAACAAAAAAAGCAAAGCTTGCAAAATCCTAACTACAGACAAAACAGATTTCAAACCAATAAAGATCAAAAAACTCAAAGAAGTTATGTAAAAATACATAACGGTAAAAAGTTCAATTTAATAAGACCTAACAATCCTAAATATATATATGCACCCAACACAGGAGCATCCAGATTCATAAAGCAAGTTCTTAGATACCTACAAAGAGACAGACTCCTACACAATAATAGTAGGATACTTCAACACTCCATTGACAATATTAGACAGATCATTGAGGCAGAAAATAAAGATATTCGGGATCTAACCTCAACACTGGACCAAATGAATCTGTTAGACCTTTACAGAACTCTCCACCCCAAAACAACAGAATATACATTATTCTCATTATCAGATGGCACATACTCCAAAATCAACTACATAGTTGGATATAAAACAATCCTCAACAAGGGTAAAAGAGCCCAAATCATATGAAACACTCTCTCAAACCACAGCACAATAAAAATAGAAGACAATGAAAATTGCTCAAAACCATGCAATTACATGGAAATTAAACAGCATGCTCCTGAATGACTTTTGGATAAATAATGAAATTAAGGCAGAAATCAAGAAGTTCTTTCAAAATAATAAGAACAAAGATAAAACATACCAGAATATCTGGGACATAGCTAAGGCAGTGTTAAGAGGGGAATTTATAGCACCAAATGCCCTCATCAAAAAGTTAGAAAGATCTCAAATTAACCTAACTTCACAACTGAAAGAATTAGAGAAGAACAAATCAGCTCCAAAGCTAGCAGAAGATAATAAAAATCAGAGCTGAACTACAAATTGAGACATGAAAAACCACTCAAAAGATCAGTTAATCCAGGAGTTGGTTTTTTTTGAAAAAAATTGATAGGTCACTAGCTAGAAGAATAAGGAAGAAAAGAGATGATCCAAATAAACACAATTAGAAATGACAAAGGGAATGTTACTACTGACCCCACAGAAATAAAAACAACAATCAGAAACAAGCCAGGCATAGTGGCTCATGCCTGTAATCCCAGCAATTTGGGAGGCTGAGGCAGGTGGATCATTTGAAATCAAGAGTTTGAGGCCAGCCTGGCCAACATGGTGAAACCCCATCTCTACTAAAAAATACAAAAATTAGCCAGGCATGGTTGTGCACATCTGTAATCCCAGCTACTCAGGAGGCTGAGACAGGAGAATTGCATGAACCTGGGAGGCAGAGGTTGCAGTGAGCCGAGATTGCACTACTGCACTCCAGCCAGGGCAAAAGAACGAGACTCTATCTCCACAAAGGAAAAGAAAAAAAAAAATACACCATCAGAAATTACTATAAACACCTCTATGCACACAAACTACAAAACCTAGATGAGATGGATAAATTTCTGGAAACATACACCCTACACCCTCCCACTTCTGAGGTAGGGAGAAATTGATTCCCTGAACAGACTAATAACAGGCTCCAAAATTGAATCAGTAATAAATAGCCTACCAATCAACCAGTAATAAAAAGCCTACCAACCAGTCCTGGGCTTTCAAAGAAGCATGCAACTGGATGGATTCACAACCAAATTTTACCAGACGTACAAAAAAAAAAAAAAAAACAAAGCTGGTACCATTCCTACAGAAATGATTCCAAAAAAAATTGACAATGAATGACTCCCCCCCAACTCATTCTATGAGGCCAGCATCATCTTGATACCTGGCAGAAACAACAAGAAAATAAAACTTCAGGCCAGTATCCTTGATGAACCTTGATGCAAAAGTCCTCAACAAAATACTTGCAAATCGAATACAGCAGCGTATCAAAAAGCTAATCCACCATGACAAAGTAGGCTTCATCCCTGGTATGCGAGGTTGGTTCAACATAGGCAAATCAATAAATGTGATTTATCACATAAACAGAACTAAAGACAAAAACCACATGATTATCTCAATAGACACAGAAAAGGCTTCTGATAAAATTCAACACTCCTTCTTGTTAAAACCTCTCAGACTAGGTATTGAAGGAATATACCTCAAAATAATAAGAGCCATCTATGAAAAACTTACAGCCAACATTATATTGAATGGGCAAAAGCTGGAAGCATTCCCCTTGAAAACTGGCACAAGACAAGAATGCTCTCTCTCACCATTTCTATTTAACATAATATTGGAAGTCCTAGCCAGAACAATTAGGCAAGAGAAAGAAAGGGCATTGAAACAGGAAGAGAGAAAGTCCAACTATCTGTTCACAGATAACATGATTCCATATCTAGAAAACCCCATAGCATCAGCCCAAAAGCTCCTTAAGCTGATAAATAACTTCAAAGTTGCAGGATACAAAAATCCATGTAAAAAATCATTAGCATTTCTATGCACCAACAACAGCCAAACTGAGACGCAAATCAGAAACACAATCTCATTCACAATTGCCACAAAAATAAAATACTTAGGAATATAGCTAACCAGGAAGATGAAAAAGCTTTACAATGAGAATTACAAAACACTGCTCAAAGAAATCAGAGAAGACACAAATGGGAAAACATCCTATGTTCATGAATAGGAAAAATCAATACCATTACAATGGCTACGCTGCCCAAAGCAATTTACAGATTCAATGCTATTCCTATCACACTACCAATAACATTTCACAGAACTGGAAAAAACTATTTTAAAATTCATATGGAACCAAAAAAAGAGCCTGAATAGCCAAAGACATCCCTAAGCAAAAAGAACAAAGCTGGAGGCATCACGTTACCTGACTTCAAATTACACTACAAAGCTACAGTAACCAAAACAGCATGGTACTGGTACAAAAACAGACACATAGACCAAGGAAGCAGAATAGAGAGCCCAGAAATAAGACCACACATCTACGACCATCTGATCTTCAACAAAGCTGACAAAAAACAAGCAATGGGGAAAAGACTCCCTAGTCAATAAGTGGTGCTGGGATAACTGGCTAGCCAGCCATATGCAGAAGATTGAAGCTGGACCCCTTGCTTACACCATACACAAAAATTAGCTCGAGATGTATTAAAGACTTAAATGTAAAACCCAAAAATATAAAAACCCCAGAAGACAACCTAGGCAATACCATCATGGACATAGGAACAGGCAGGTTTCATGACAAAGACACCAAAAGCAATCACAACAAAAGCAAAATTCGACAAGTGGGTCTGATTAAACTTAAGAGATACTGCACAGTAAAAGAAACTATCAACAGAGTAAACAGCCAATCTAAAATGGGAGAAAATGTTTGCAAACTATGCATCTGACAAAGGTCTAATATCCAGCATCTCTGAGGGACTTAAATTTATAAAAACAACCACCCCATTAAAAAGTGGGCAAAGGACATGAACAGACACTTCTCAAAAGAAGACATACATGCAGCCAACAAACATATTTAAAAAGGCTTAAAGTATAATAAAAAACTTAAGAAAAAAGCTTAATATAACTGACTAGACAAATGCAAATAAAACCATAATGAGATACCACTTCACACCAGTCAGAATGGCTATTATTAAAACTCAAAAAATAACAGATACTAGTGAGGTTTTGGAGAAAAGAGAACACTTATACACTGTTGCTGGGAGTGTAAATTAATTCAACCATTGTGGAAAGCAGTATGTTGATTCCTCAAAGAGCTAAAAGCAAAACTACCATTAAACTCAGCAATCCCATTACTGGGTATATACCCAGTGGAATATTAAGTCATTTTACCATAAAGACACATGCATGCAAATGTTCATTGCAGCACTATTCACAATAGCAAATACATGGACTCAACCTAAATGCCCATAAATGAAGACTGGATAAAGAAAATGAGGTACATATACACTATGGAACACTACACAGCCATAAAAAAGAATGAGATCCTATCTTTTGTGGGAACATGGATGGAGCTAGAGGCCCTTATCCTTAGTAAACCGATACAGGAACAGAAAACCAAATGCTGCATGTTCTCACTTATAAGTGGGAGCTAAATAATAAAAACTCACTAACACGAAGAAGGAAACAACAGACACTGGGGTCTACTTGAGTGGGGAGGTTGGGAGGAGGAAGAAGAGCAGAAAAGGTGACTATTGGGTACTGGCTTAATTCTTAGGTAATGAAATATATGTACGACAATTCCCCATGACACATGTTCACCTATATAACAAACCTTCATATATACCCCCAAATCTAAAATTTAAAAAAAGAAACAAAAAAGTACACATTACAATAGAAGACATACCACAGACATATAAAAGATCAGAAATTATAAATAACTAATAGAAAATTGATAAATTCCTGGACACATAAAACCTATCCAGGTTGAGTCAGGAAGAAATAGAAAACCTGGACAGACCAACAATGAGAAATGAGATTGAACCAGTATTAAAAAGTCTCTCAACAAAAACATGTGCAGGACTGCATGACTTCACTGTTGAATTCTGCCAACTTAATATTTAATACCAATTTTCCTCAAACTATTGCAAAAAATTGAAAAGGAGGAAATTTTCTGTAATTCAAATTTTTCTCTAATTAAAAAAAGAGAAAACCACATGCCAATATCCCTGATTAACAGACAAAAATCCTCAAAACACTACCAAACTAAATCCAACATCAAAAACATAATACACCATGATCTAGTGGAATTTATCCCAAGGATGCAAGGATGGTTCAACATACACAAGTTAAACACAATATATCACATCAACAGAAGGGAGGACAAAAACCATATGATCATTTCAGTAAATGGAGAAAAGGCATTTGATAAAATTCAACATACCTTAATGATAAAAACTTCAACATAGTAGGCATAGAAGGAACATACCTCAACATAATAAAGACCATATACAACAAGTCCACATCTAACATCACACTGAATGGGAAAAAGCTGAAAACCTTTTCTCTGAAAACTGAAACAAGACAAGAATGTTCACTTTCACCACTCTTATTAAACATAGTACTGGAAGTCCTAGTCAGAGCAATAAAGTAAGAGAAATGAAAGACATAGGCCAGGCACAGTGGCTTATGCCTGTAATCTCAGCAGTTTGGGAGGCTAAGGCAGGAGGATAACCTGAGGTTAGGAGTTTGAGACCAGCCTGGCCATCATGGTGAAACCCCGTCTCTACTAAAAAAAAAAAAATACAAAAATTAGCCAGGTGTGGTGGCTGGCACCTGTAATCCCAGCTACTCATGGGGCTGAGGCAGGAGAATCACTTGAACCTGGGAGGCAGAGGTTGCAGTGAGCCAAGATTGCACCACTGCACTGCAGCCTGTGTGACAGAGTAAGACCCTGTCTCAAAAAAACAAACAAACAAAAAAACCCCTCAAAATTTGGAAAGAGGAAGTCAAATTGTTCCTCTGCAGATAATATGATCTTATATCTAGAAAAAAACTTTAAAAACTTATATTCAATAAATAAATTTCACAAAATAGGATATAAAATCAACTTACAAAAATCAACAGCATTTCTAAACACCAATAATAAACTGAGAAATAAATCAAAAAGGCAATCTCACTTACAATGGCTCCAAAAAATAATAATACTTAGGAATAAATTTAACCAAGGAAACAAAAGACCTTTACAAGGAAAACTACAAGAGTCGGTTGAAAGTAATTAAAGAGGACACAAATAGAAAGACATTCCATGTTCATGAATCAGAAGAGTTAACATAGTTAAAATGACCACACTACCCAAAGCAATCTACAGATTCAACACAATCTCTATCAAAATACCAATGTCATTTTTCACAGAAATAGAAAAAACAATCCTAGAATTCAAATGAAACCAAAAAACAGCCAGAATAATCAAAGTCCTCCTGAATAAAAAGAACAAAGCTGGAGGCATCACACTACCTGGTTCAAAATCTATTACAAGGCTATAGTAACCAAAACAGTACAGTATTGGTATAAAACCAGACACACAGACCAATGGAACAGAATAGAGAACACAGAAAAAGCCACATACTCACAGCCAACTGATTTTTGACCAAGACACCAAGAACAGACACTGGGGAAAGGACATGCTTTTCAATAAGTAATGCTGGGAAAATTGAATATCTATATGCAGAAAAATGAAACTGGATCCCTATTTATCACTGTATATAAATGTCAACTCAAGCTAGATGAAAGGCTTAAATGTAACATCTGAAAATATAAAACTGCTAGAAGAAAACAGGGAAAACACTTCAGGACATTGATCTAGACCAAGATTTTCTGGCTAAGACCTCAAAAGCACAGACGATAAAAACAGAAAAGACAATGAGACTATCATAAACTAAAAAGCTTCTGCACAGCAATCAATGTAATGGAGAGACAATCTGTTGAATGCGAGAAAATATTAGCCACCTATTCATCCCTCAAGTGACTATTATCTAGAATATACAAGCAACTCTAACAACTCAATAATATAACAATAATCATTAAAAAGGGGGGAAATTATATGAATAGACATTTCTCAAAAGACAACGTACAAGTAGCCAATAAGTAAATGAAATTTTTAAAAAGCTCATCACTACTCATCAGGGAAATGCACATTGAAACCACAATGAGATATAGTTAGAATGGCTGTAACAAAAAAATTAAAAAAAAAAAAAAAAAACAGATGCTGGCAAGGATACAGAGAAAAGGCAACTCTTGTACACTGTTGGTCGGAATGTAAATTAGCATAGCCACTATGCAAAACAATATGGAGATTTCTCTGAAAACTAAAAATAGAGCTACCATATGACCCAGCAATTCCACTACTGGGAATTTAGTCAAAGGAAAAGAAATCAGTGTATCAAATAGATACCTGCCCTCTCATATTTATTGCAGTACCCCCTTCACAACAGCAAAGATAGGGAATCAACCCAAGTGGTCATCAATGTATGAATGAATGAATGAATGAATGAAATGTGATATATACACAATGGGACACTATTTGGCCATAAAATAAAGAATGAAACCATCCCATTTTCAGCAACATGCATAGAACTGAAGGTCATTGTGTTACATGAAATAAGCCAGGCACAGAAAGACAAATATGCATGTTTTCACTCATATATTGAGGCTAAGAAAGTTGATCTCATAAAAGCAGAGAGTAGAATGATACATACCAGAGACTGGGAAAGGTATGTTGGTAGAGGGGGGATGAAAAGACGTTGGTTAATGGATACAAACACACAGTTGTATAGAAGGAATAAGTTCTAATGTTTGACAGCAGAGTAGGGTGACTATAGTTAACAATGTGTTATATATGTCAAAATAGCTAGAAGAGAGGCCTCGAGATATTCCCAACCCCAAGAAACAATACTCGAGGTGATGGATACCCTGTATGCCCAGACTTTATTATTACACATTCTATGCATGTAACAAAATAACATGTACCCAATATGTACAAATATTATGTATCAATTCTAGAAATGTGACAACCAACAAATTTTATATCAATCAAAACTGTCCTTCAGAAGTGAGAGAAATATTTTATCCCTCATGCCCTTCCCACCCTTTCCCCAAGTCCCCAAAGTCCATTGTGTCATTCTTATGCCTTTGCATCCTAATAGCTTAGCTCCCACTTATGAGAGAACATACAATGTTTGGTTTTTCATTCCTGAGTTTCTTCACTTAGAATAATAGTCTCCAATCTCATCCAGGTTGCTGTGAATGCCATTAATTCATTCCTTTTTATGGCTGATAGTATTCCATCATATATATCATGTTATTTATATATAAACTGTGATATATACATATATGTGATATATATATACATATATATATATATCACAGTTTCTTTATCCACTCATTGATCATGATTGATGGGCATTTACCAAAATCTCACAAATCACTACCAAAGAACTTACTCATGTAACCAAACACTACCCAATAACCTATGGAAATAAAAAATTTTTAAAAATAAACTCATGAGTCAACAAACTGCAGCCCTTGAGCCAAATTCAGCTTGCTACTCATTTTTCTACAGCTTATGAGCTAAGAATGATTCTTACAGTTTAAAATAGTTGAAAAATTAACAGGAATAATATTTCACAACACGTGAAAATTTTATGTAATTTACATTTTAGGGTAATAAATTAAGTTTCATTGGGGAAAAAAAAGTGAGGGACATATTAAAAGATTCCCAGATAACCCTTTTGCAGCCATCACCAAAGCGGGAACAGCCAAAACGAGGTTCAGTCCCTTTGTGACTTCCAACCAAAGCAAGAATCACAAAAGCACCTTTCCACATTCGCAGGAGGATGTCTTCCCCTGTTTCCAAACAGCTGAGACAAAAGTACAATGCGCGATCCATGCCCATCCGAAAGGATGATGAAGTTCAGGTTGTATGAGGACACTATAAAGGTCAGCAAATTGGCAAAGTACTCCAGGTTTACAGGAAGAAATATGTTATCTACACTGAATGGGTGCAGTGTGAAAAGGCTAACGGCACAACAGTCCACGTAGGCATTCACCCCAGCAAGGTGGTTATCACTAGGCTAGAAGTGGACAAAGACCACAAAAAGATCTTTGAACGGAAAGCCAAATCTCACCAAGTGGGAAAGGAAAAGGGCAAATACAAGGAAGAAACAATTAAGAAGAGGCAGGAATAAAGTAATCTTATACACAAGCTTTGATTAAAACTTAACGACCAAAAAAAGAGATTCCCATATAAGTAGAAGTTGAGGGAGTTTGTGACCACTAGACCTGCCCTGCAAAAAATACTAGAGGGAGTCCTACAGGTTGAAATGAAAGGACACTAGACAATAACATGAAGCTATATGAAGAAATAAAGATCTCAGCAAAGGTAAACACATGGGCAAGTTTTAAAGCTAATATTCTTGTAAGAATGATCTGTAACCATATTCTTCATTTCCTGCATGATTTAAGAGACTAAAAATTATTACTAGTCCAAAAGCTAGTACAGTTAACCCTTGAACAACATGGGTCCACTTATATGTGGATTTTTACTTTTCTTTTTTTTTTTTTTTTTTTTTTTTGAGACAGGGTCTCATTGTGTCACCCAGACTGGATTGAAGTGGTGCAATAATGGCTCAGTGCAGCCTCAACCTCCCAGGCCCAGGTGATCCTCTTATCTCAGCCTCCCAAGTCGCTGGGACCACAGGCATGTGCCATCATGCCTGGCTAATGTTTTTTTGTAGAGACAGGGTTTTGCCATATTGCCTAGGCTGGTTTCAAACTCCTGGACTCAAGGGATCCACCCTCCTTAGCCTCCCAAAGTGCTGGGATTACAGGCGTGAGACACCATGCCCAGCCACATGTGGATTTAAAAAAAAAAAATTGAAAAACTTTTTGGAGATTTGCAACAATTTGAAAATAATCACAGATGAATTGCATAGTCTAGAAATATAAAAAAGTAAATGTTATGAATATATAAACTATAAATAGGTGCTATTTTATCATTTACTACCATAAAATATATAGAAATTAGAAAAAGTTAAAATTTATGAAAACTTACACACACACTTACATGCCATACTTGTGCTATTTGCAATCAAGAGAAATGTAAATAAAGATGTAGTATTAAACCACAACTGCATAAAATTAACTGGAGTACATACTGTACTGTTGTAATAATTTCATAGATACTTTCTGTTGCTGTTGCAGTGAGACCAAGTGTGGTGAGTATCTGCTTAAAATGTTGTGTGATGCTATGCATCTCCATGTGAACAGTTTGTCCCTCTAGTAAATTGCATGTAGCAGTAAAAAGATCTCCGGCAGTCCTCACGTATTTTTCCTTATGTTTAGTGAAATATTGTAAAACTTGAGTAACAACCTGAGGCCCATACAAAATGCCACTAGTGATGCTGGAAGTGTTCAAGAAGGTGAGAAAAGTCATGACATTACAAGAAAAAGTTGAACTACTTGATATGTATAGACTGAGGTCTGCAGCTGGGGTTGTCCACCACTTCAAGATAAATGAATCCTACATTAGGACCACTGTAAAATAATGAAGCTAAAGCTGCAGCTATGCCAGCAGGCATGAAAAACCTTGTTCTCTGTACAAAATACTTTATCTCATATTGAAAATGCAGCTTTCATATGAGTACAGGGTTGCTAGAAGAAAGGCATACATGGATATGGTTCAAAGATGGCCGAATAGGAATAGCTCCAGTCTACAGCTCCCAGCATGAGCAACGGAGAAGAAAGATGATTTCTGCATTTCCAACTGAGGTACCAGGTTCATCTCATTGGGACTGGTTGGACAGTGGGTGCAGCCCACACAGTGTGAGCGGAAGCAACGCAGGGCATCACCTCACCTGGGAAGCGCAAGGGGTCGGGGAATTCCCTTTCCTAGCCAAAGAAGCCACGACAGACGGTACCTGGAAAAACTGGGACACTCCCACCCTAATACTGTGCTTTTCCAATGGTCTTAGCAAATGGCACACCAGAAGATTATATCCCACACCTGGCTCAGTGGGTCCTGCACCCACAGAGCCTTGCTCACTGCTAGCACAGGAGTCGGAGATCAAACCGCAAGGCAGCAGTGAGGCTGGGGGAGGAGCATCCACCATTGCTGAGGCTTGACTAGGTAAACAAAGCGGCCAGGAAACTCAAACTGGGTGGAGACCACCGCAGCTCAACGAGACCTGCCTGCCTCTGTAGACCCCACCTCCGGGGACAGGGCATATCTGAACAAAAGGCAGCAGAAACTTCTGCAGACTTAAACATCCCTGTCTGACAGCTTTGAAGACAGTAGTGGCTCTCCCAGTGTGGAGTTTGAGATCTGAGAACGGACAGACTGCCTCCTCAAGTGGGTCCCTGACCCCTGAGTAGCCTAAGTGGGAGGCACCTCCCAGTAGGGGCTGACACCTCACATGGTTGGATGCCCCTCTGAGACAAAGCTGCCAGAGGCAGCAACATTTGCTGTTCTGCAGCATCCGTTGGTGATACCCAGGCAAACAGGGTCTGGAGTGGACCTCCAGCAAACTCCAACAGACCTGTAGCTGAGGGTCCTGACTGTTAGAAGGAAAACTAACAAACAGAAAGGACATCCACACCAAAACCCCATCTGTATGTCACCATCATCAAAGACCGAAGGTAGATAAAACCATAAAGATGGGGAGACACCAGAGCAGAAAAACTGAAAATTCTAAAAATCAGAGCACCTCTTCTCCTCCAAAGAACACAGCTCCCTCACCAGCAACGGAACAAGGCTGGACGGAGAATGACTTTGACAAGTTGAGAGAAGAAGGCTTCAGATGATCGGTAATAACAAACTTCTCTGAGCTAAAGGAGGATGTTCGAACCCATCACAAAGAAGCTAAAAACCTTCAAAAAAAGATTAGATGAATGGCTAACTAGAATAAACAGCATAGAGTAGACCTTAAATGACCTGATGGGAGCTGAAAACCATGGCATGAGAACTATGTGATGCATGCACAAGCTTCAGTAGCTCATTCGATCAAGTGGAAGAAAGTGTATCAGTGATTGAAGATCAAATGAATGAAATGAAGTGAGGAAAAAAGAGTAAAAATAAACGAACAAAGCCTCCAAGAAATATGGGACTATGTGAAAAGACCAAATCTATGTCTGACTGGTGTACCTGAAAGTGACTGGGAGAATGGAACCAAGTTGGAAAACACTCTTCAGGGTATTATCCAGGAGAACTTCCCCAACCTAGCAAGGCAGGCCAACATTCAAATTCAGGAAATACAGAGAATGCCACAAATATACTCCTTGAGAAGAGCAACTCCAAGACACATAATTGTCAGATTCACCAAAGTTGAAATGAAGGAAAAAATGTTAAGGGCAGTCAGAGAAAGGTCTGGTTACACACAAAGGGAAGCGCATCAGACTAACCAGCAGATCTCTCAGCAGAAACTCTACAAGCCAGAATAGAGTGGAGGCCAATATTCAACATTCTTAAAGAAAAGAATTTTCAGCCAGGGATGGTGGCTCAAGCCTGTAATCCCAGCACTTTGGGAGGCCAAGGTGGGCGGATCATGAGGTCAGGAGATCGAGACCATCTTGGCTAACATGGTGAAACCCCATCTCTACTAAAAATACAAAAAAAAATTAGCCGGGCGTGGTGGTGAGCACCTGTAGTCCCAGCTACTCGGGAGGCTGTGGCAGGAGAATGGCGTGAACCCGGGAGGCGGAGCTTGCAGTGAGCCAAGATCGTGCCACTCCACTCCAGCCTGGGCGACAGAGCGAGACTCGGTCTCAAAAAAAAAAAAAAAAAAAGAAAAGAATTTTCAACCCAGAATTTCATATCCAGCCAAACTAAGCTTCATAAGTGAAGGAGAAATAAAATTCTTTACAGACAAGCAAATGCTGAGAGATTTTGTCACCACCAGGCCTGCCTTACAAGAGCTCCTAAAAGAAGCACTAAACATGGAAAGGAACAACCGGTACCAGCCACCTCAAAAGTATGCCAAATTGTAAAGACCATCAATGCTAGGAAGAAACTGCATCAAACAATGAGCAAAATAACCAGCAAACATCATAATGACAGGATCAAATTCACACATAACAATATTAACCTTAAATGTAAATGGGCTAAATGCTCCAATTAAAAGGCACAGACTGGCAAATTGGATAATGAGTCAAGATCCATCAGTGTGCTGTATTCAGGAGACCCATCTCACATGCACAGATACACATAGGCTCAAAATAAAGGGATGCAGGAAGATCTACCAAGCAAATGGAAAACAAAAAAAAAAGCAGAGGTTGCAATCCTAGCCTCTGATAAAACAGACTTTAAACCAACAAAGATCAGAAGAGACAAAGAAGGCCATTACATAACGGTAAAGGGATCAATTCAACAAGAAGAACTAACTATCCTAAATATATATGCACCCAATACAGAAGCACCCAGATTCATAAAGCAAGCCCTTAGAGACCTACACAGAGACTGAGACTCCCACACAATAATGGGAGACTTTAACACCCCACTGTCAACATTAGACAGATCAACGAGTCAGAAAGTTAACAAGGATATCCAGGACTTGAACTCAGCTCTGCACCAAGCGGACCTAATAGACATCTACAGAACTCTCCACCCAAATCAAGAGAATATGCATTCTTCTCAGCACCACATTGCACTTACTCCAAAATTGACCACATAGTTGGAAGTAAAGCACTCCTCAGCAAATGTACAAGAACAGAAATCATAACAAACTGTCTCTCAGACCACAGTGCAATCAGATTAGAACTCAGGATTAAGAAACTCACTTAAAACCACTCAACTACATGGAAACTGAACAACCTGCTCCTGAATGACTACTAGGTACATAACGAAATGAAGGCAAAAATAAAGATGTTCTTTGAAACCAATGAGAACAAAGACAACATACCAGAATCTCTGGGACACATTTAAAGCAGTGTATAGAGGGAAATTTATAGTACTAAATGCCCACAAGGGAAAGCAGGAAAGATCTAAAACTGACACCCTAACATCACAATTAGAAGAACTACAGATGCAAGAGCAAACAAATTCAAAAGCTAGCATAAGGCAAGCAATAAGTAAGACCAGAACAGAATGGAAGGATATAGAGACACAAAAACCCTGCAAATAATTAATGAATCCAGGAGCTGGTTTTTTGAAAAGATCGACAAAATTGATAGACCACTAGCAAGACTAATAAAGAAGAAAAGAGAGAAGAATCAAATAGATGCAATAAAAAATGATAAAGGGGATATCACCACCAATCCCACAGAAATACAAATTACCAACAGAGAATACTATAAACACTTCTACACAAATAAACTAGAAAATCTGGAAGAAATGGATAAATTCCTGGACACATACACCCTCCTAAGACTAAACCAGGAAGAAGTTAAATCCCTGAATAGACCAATAACAGGCTCTGAAACTGAGGCAATAATAGCCTACCAACCAAAAAAAGTCCAGAAGCAGATGGATTCACAGCTGAATTCTACCAGAGGTCCAAAGAGGAGCTGGTACCATTCCTTCTGAAACTATTCAGATCAATAGAAAAAGAGGGAATCCTCCCTAACTCATTTTATGAGGCCAACATCATCCTGATACCAAAGCCTGGCATTGACACAACAAAAAAAAGAATTTTAGACCAATATCCCTGATGAACATCAATGCAAAAATCTTCAATAAAATACTGGCAAACTGAATCCAGCAGCACATCGAAAAGCTTATCCCACCACAATCAAGTTGACTTCATCCCTGGGAGGCAAGGCTGGTTCAATATATGCAAATCAATAAACATCGTCAATCACAAACAGAACCAAAGACAAAAACCACATGATTATCTCAATAGATGTAGAAAAGGCCTTCAACAAAATTCAACAGCCCTTCATGCTAAAAACTCTCAATAAACTAGGTATTGATGGGATATCTCAAAATAATAAGCTATTTATGAAAAACCCACAGTCAATACCATACTGAATGGGCAAAAACTGGAAGCATTTCCTTTGAAAATTGGCACAAGACAGGGATGCCCTCTCTCACCACTCCTATTCAACATAGTGTTGGAAGTTCTGGCCAGGGCAATCAGGCAAGAGAAAGAAATAAAGGATATTCAATTAGGAAAAGAAGAAGTCAAATTGTCCCTGTTTGCAGATGACATGATTGTATATTTAGAAAACCCCATCATCTCAGCCCCAAATCTCCTTAAGCTGATAAGCAACTTCAGCAAAGTCTCAGGATACAAAATCAATGTGCAGAAATCACAAGCATTCCTATACACCAATAATACACAAATGGAGAGCCAAATCATGAGTGAATTCCTATTCACAATTGCTTCAAAGAGAATAAAATACCTAGGAATCCAACTTACAAGGGATGTGAAGGACCTCTTCAAGGAGAACTACAAATCACTGCTCAGTGAAATAAAAGAGAGAGGACACAAACAAATGGAAGAACATTCCATGCTCATGGATAAGAAGAATCAACATTGTAAAAAAGGTAATTTATAGATTCAATGCCATCCCTATCAAGCTACCAATGACTTTCTTCACAGAATTGGAAAAAACTGCTTTAAAGTTCATATGGAACCAAAAAAGAGCCCACGTTGCCAAGACAATCCTAAGCCAAAAAAGAACAAAGCTAGAGGCATCACACTACCTGACTTCAAACTATACTACAAGGCTACAGTAACCAAAACAGCTGGGTACTGGTACCAAAACAGATATATAGTCCAATGGAACAGAACAGAGCCCTCTGAAATAATACCACAAACACAACATCTCTAATTCAATCTCTCTAGATCAGAGGGTCATAAGTACCTTTGAGGCCCGTTATACATGGTACTCTACAGAAAGGATTGTTGACACTACCAAGGAGAACCCTGATAGAACATCAAGGAAGTCTGGAAGGATTACACCATTCATGATTCCACTAGTATTACAGAAAAATCTGTTAAAGCCATCAAGCCCCAAATAATAAATTCCTACTGGAGAAAACCCTGTCCAGATGTTGTGCATGACTTCACAGGATTTACAACAGAGACAATCAAGGAAATCATGAAAGCGATTGTGAATATGACTTGGATCTTAGAGAAATTTAAGCACCAATAGATGCCACTCCAGAGCAACTAACAGAAGATGACTTAGAGATGAGTGCTTCAGAACCAGGGCCAGGCAATGAGGAAGAAGACGCAAAAGTAGCTGCGTCAGAAAACAAATTGACATTAGACCATCTGGAAGAAGAGTTTTGATTCTTCAAGACTGCTTTTGACTTCTTTTCTGACATTGGACCCTTCTATGATACAGGCACTGAAACTAAAGCAAATGGTGGAAGAAGGATTGGTACCACATAGAAATACTTTTAGAAAAATGCAAAAGCAAAAAAAAAAAAAAGTCAGAAATTACAATGTAGTTTTGTAAAGTTGCACCAAGTATGCATGTGTCTCCTACCTCTCCTTCCACCTCCTCCACCTTTCTGCCTCTGCCATCCCTGAGACAGCAAGACCAATCTGTCCTCTTCTTCTTTCTTCTCAACCTACTCAACATAGTTGACAAGGATGAAGACCATTATGATGATCCATTTCCACTTAACGAACAGTAAATATATTTTCTCTTCTGTATTCTCCTGCTCGCTTTAAGAATATAGTATATGATATATATATAAAATATGTGTTAACAGTTTATGGTACCAGTAATGGTTCTGGTTAACAATAAGCTACTAATAGCTAAGTTTTTTGGGAAGTCAAAATTGTATGAAGACTTTTGACTCCACTGATGTCAGCACCTCTAACCCCCACATTTTCAATAGTCAACTGTGTTATTGCAATGTCAGTTTGTAATTCTACGTTTTGTTTTCTACATAATTTAAGAGACTAATGCATTTTTTAAAACAATTATTAGTTTACATTTTTGGACACAATGTACAAAGATGCATTTTTTAACTTCAATAGCTGACAGCAGTGGGGATGGAGCTGTAAATGAGCAGAACTTTTGTGTTATTGAAGCTATTAAGACTGATATAAATTCACATTATAGTATTATAACTTTAGGATGTTAAATGTAATATTCACAGTAACTGCAAAGAAAATAGTTATGGAATTTACACAAAAGGAGATAAGGAAATTGAAATGTTTCACTATTTAAAAAATTAAACATAAGAGACAATGCAGAAAAAAGACAAAAGAAGTTATAAGGCATATTAAAAAAAACAAAAAATGACAGAAGTCCCTCCTTCTCAGTAATTACTTTAAATTTAAATGCATTACATATTTCACTCAAAAGACAGTTGGGCAGAATAGATTTTTTAAAATGATCTAACCATATGCTGTCTATAAGAGACTCACTTTAGAATCCAAAGACATAAATAGGTTGAAAGCGAAAAGATATTTCATGCACATAGCAACCAAGAAGAGCAGGGATGGGAATATCAGACAAAATAGACTTTAAATTAAAAGAATCATAAGAGACAAAGGTATTATATATTAATAAGAGATTCAATACAGTAAAACATAACATAATAAACATTTACATACCTAATAACAGCTAATCAAAACATATGAAGCAAAAGGTGGCTGAACTGTATGGAGAAATAGATGTTTCTACAATGATAGAAACTTCAATATCTCACTCTCAATAATGGACCGAACAACCAGACATAAGGAAATAGAGGACTTGAACAACACAATAAATCAACTAGACCTAATAGACATATAGGACACTCTACCAACAAGAGAATATATGTTTTTCTCAAGTACACATGGAACATTCTCCTGGATAGACTAGAGCTTAGGCCACAAAGTCTCAACTGATTTTTAAAAGTTTCATACAAATAATCTTCTCCAACCACAATAGGGTGAAGTTAGAGCTCAAAAACAGAAGGGAAATTGGAAAATTCAAATTCTCTAGAAACACAAAACTTACCAAGACTGAAACACACACACACAAAAAATCTGAATAGACCGTATGACTTGTAAGGAGATTAAACCACCAATTGAAAACCTCCCAATAAAGAAAAGCTCTGGACCTGATGGTTTCACAGGTAAATTCCAAACATTTAAAGAATAATTAACACCAATTATTCTCAAACTTTTATCAGACATTTGAAGAGAAGGGAACATTTCCTAACTCATTCTGTGAAGCCAGTATTGGCCTGATATCAGCAGGACAGTTCTCTGGGTGGCCTTGGACTGACACAGTTCTCCCTTCTTTCTTACTTGTAGTTCAATAATAACTATAGAATGTGCTGGGAGTGTAATATTCTGAGACAGGGAGGAACCACTCAGAAACGCCCAGGTCCTGATCCAGTCCCCACCTCCGGAGACAAGATGTCCTTCAACACTTTCACTCAGCATGTCACGTCACCCCAGTATGTCATATCACCCCAAGGAAATCAAACCCAGGGTGGGGTACATTCCAGGTTGCCTCAGTTGCAGTGCAAAAGGAGCACACACAGATGAGACTCCATGCACCTTGAGCAGCTTTTCTGAACTTTGGAAGACCGGATCATAATGAATGTGAGGTTTCTGTTGTCCCTTGCTGCTTTTCTGTAAGTAACAAGCCCACTTCATGTAATTTGTTATATGTGTGTGTTCTGTCTCATAAGACTCAGACAAGCTGGTAACTAGTGCAGTGAATCTGCTTCACGATGCTAAAGCCAGAGAAAGACACAAGAAACGTGCAGACCAATCTCCCTCAATAACTTTGATGCAAAAATTCAACAAAATACTATTAGCAGACAGAATTAAGAAGCATTTTTAAATGAGTATGTGCCATGTCTGTATTAATCCATTCTCACATTGCTATAAAAACCAGGAAAAGTTTCATGAGATTAGATTTGGCAATGATTTTTTGGATGTGGCACCAAAGGCACGGGCAACAACAAAAAAGACCAGTTGGACTTCACAAAAAGTAAGTTTCTGTGCCTCAAAGGACACTATTAAGGGAGCGAAAAGTCAACCTATGGAATGAGAGAAAATATTTGCAAATTATGTCTACCTGAGACAGGGTAATTTATGAGGAAAAGAGGTTTAATCAGCTCCTGATTCCACAGGCTGTACAGGAAGCATGGCTAGGGAGGCCTCAGGAAACTTAGTCATGATGGAGGAAGAGGAAAAAGGAGGCTCATTTCACATGGCCAGAGTGGGAGGAAGAGAGAGAGAGGAGGGGGAAGTGCTACACATTTTTTTTTTTTTTTTTTTTGAGACGGAGTGTCGCTCTGTCACCAGACTGAAGTGCAGTGGCACAATCTCAGCTCACTGCAGCCTCCATTTTCTAGGTTCAAGTGATTCTCCTGACTCAGCCTCCCAAGTTGCTGGGACTACAGGCATGTGCCACCACACCCAGCTAATTTTTGTATTTTTAGTAGAGACGGGGTTTCACCATGTTGGCCAGGATGATCTCATTCTCTTGACCTCATGATCCGCCTGCTTTGGCCTCCCTAAGTGCTGAGATTACAGGCATGAGTCTCATGAGAACTCACTATCATGAGAACAGAAAGGGGAAGTCCACCCCCGTGATCAATGACCTTCCACCAGGCCCCTTCTCCAACATTGGGGATTACAATTCAACATGAGATTTGAATGGGAACACAAATTCAAACCATAGCAATGACCAAGTGGGACTTATTCCTGAAATTCAACGATGATTCAACATACAAAAAGAAAAATCAATGTGATATACTGCATTAACAGAATGAAGGGGAGAGAAAACAAATGGTCATCTCTATTGGTGGAGAAAAAGTGTCTTACAAAATTCAACACCCTTTCATGGTAAAAACGGACTAGAAATAGAAAGTATCTCATCTCAAAATAATAAATGCCATATATGAAAAATCTACAGTAAACATAATACTTAGTGATGAAAAAGATCAAAATTTTGTTTAGAATGAGGAACAAGGCAAGGATGCTTTGCTTGCTTTCACTTCTATTCAACATAATACTAGAAATGCTAGACAGAGCAATTAGGAAAAAAAAAATTAAAGGCACCCAAATTGGGAAGGAAGAAAAATGATCTCTGTTCACAGATGATACAGTCTTCTATGTAGAAAACGTTAAATATTTAACACAAAAAATGTTAGAACAAATTCAAATTAGCAGAATACAAAGTCAACACACACAAAAAGTGGCATCCCTGCACATTAATGAGGAACAATCTAATCTGAAGAGGCAGTTAAGAAAACTCCATTTCTGGTAGCATCAAAAATAATAAAATACTCAGGAATTAACAAAGGAGGTGAAAGACATGCACAATGAAAACTATAAAACACTGCTAAAAGAAATTAAACAGCACACAAATAAATGGAAAGGCATACCATGTGATAGGGTTTGGCTCTGTGTCGCCACCCAAATCTCATCTTGTAGCTCCCATAATTCCCACGTGTTGTAGGAGGGAGCCAGTGGGAGATGAATGAATCATGGAGGCAGGTCTTTCCCATGCTGTTCCTATGATAGTGAATGGGCCTCACGAGATTTGATGGTTTTAAAATAATGTTTCTCTCACAAGCTCCCTCTTTGCCTGCTGCCATCCACATAAGATGTAACTTGCTCCTCCTTGCCTTCCGCCATGATTGTGAGGCCTCTCCAGCCATGTAGAACTGTAAGTCCAAATAAACCTCTTCCTTTTGTAAATTCCCGGCTTGGGTATGTCTTTATCAGCAGCATGAAAAGACACTAATACACCATGTTAATGAATTGGAAGACTTGATATTAAGATATCTATACTACCCAAGTCATCTACAGATTCAATGCAATCTCTGTAAAAATACCAGTGATGTTTTTGAAAATAGAAAAATCTATTCTAATATTCGTGTGGAATTTCAAGGGACTCTCAATAACCAAAACAATCTTGAAAAAGAACAAAATTGGGAGACTCACTTCCTGATATTAAAACTTTTTATAAAGCTACCATATTAAAAACAGTGTGGTTCTGGCATAAAGACAGACATATAGACCAATGGAATAGAATACAGACCCTAGAAAAATATCTTTGCACTTACGGTCAAATGATTTTCAACAAGGGTGCCAAGACCATTCAACAGGGAAATGACTGTCTTTTCAACAAATGGTGCTCAGAAATTGGATATCCACATGCAAAAGAATTCAATTGGACCCTTATCTAATACCATATATTAACATTAACACAAAATTGATTGAAGACTTAAATATAAGAACTAAAACAATAAAATTCTTAGGAAAAAAACCGGGAAAAGTTTCATGAGATTAGATTTGGCAATGATTTTTTGGATGTGGCACCAAAGGCACAGGCAACAACAACAAAAAAGACCAGTTGGACTTCACAAAAAGTAGGTTTCTGTGCCTCAAAGGACACTATTAAGAGAGTGAAAAGTCAACCTATGGAATGAGAGAAAATATTTGCAAATTATATGTCTAACAAGGGAGTGATATCCAGAATACACAGAGAACCACTGAAACTCAACAATCCAGTTCAAAAATGGACAAAGACCTTAAATAGATATTTCTCTAAAGATGATATACAAATGACCAATAAGCACATAAAGACAAGTTCAACTAATAATAGGGAACTGCAAATTAAAACCACAGTAAGATATCATCTCACATCCACTAGGATGACTGTTACCAAAAAAAGAGAAAATAAATGTTGGTGAAGATGTGGAGAATTGTAACCCTTGTGCACCATTGGTTCAATACAAAATAGTACCACTGCTATGGAAAACAGCATGGCAGTTCCTCAGAAAACTTAGCAGGTTTATCATATGATCCAGCAATTCCACTTCTGGGTACACACACAGAAGGATTGAAAGCAGGGATTCGGACAGATATTTGTATACCCACATTCACGGCAGCATTATATAATGGCCAAAAGGTGGAAGTAACCCAAGAGTTCATTGATGGATGAATGGATAACAAAATGTGGTATATTCATATATACAATCAAATATTACTGAGCCGCAACAAGGAAGGAAATTTTTACATACACTACAACATGGATGAAACTTGAGGACATTAAGTCTAATAAGTGAGTCACAAAAGGACAAATACTATGATTCCACTTGTACGAGATACCTAGAGTAGTCAATTTCACAGAGACAAAGAATGGTGGTTGCCAGGGGCTAGGGAGAGGGGAGTAAGGTATTTAATCAGTAGAGTTTCAGTTTTACAAGATGAAGAGTTCTGGAGATAGATGTTGATGAGGGCTGCATAATAACATGAATTTAGTATCACTGAACTGTACAGTTAAAAATTTGAGATGGTAGATTTTATGCATATTTTACCACAATAAGAACAATGGAAAAAATCCATCATGACCACAGACCTGAGGGAACTTAGGGAGTTAGAGCAGGGATAAAATATGCACACATTGTATTAGAATGTGAAGGAGAATATGATGAATCTAATAATCACTAGCATTTATTGTGCTTTCTCCATGCCACCCATCAGAAAATGAGCTTTAAACACTTTAAACCTCACAAAACTTGTAGAAGATAAGTACTATTATTTACTCCCATTTTACAGATGAAGATACTGAGGCACATGTCTCACAGCTGATAAAGAATGAAGCTAGGATCCAAAGTCTAGTGAGTTTGGATCCAGGTCCAAGCTCTTCACCACTAAAATATGTAACAACATGTACAGTAACTCTATCCTATGGGATCCTAACAAGGCCACATCAAATATTTTGGAAGACCAAAGGAAAGAGAAAAATATTCCAGCGGGATAAGATTGTCAGGGTGAGGCCTGTATCAGGGTGGTCTTCATGGAAGAGGTTTCATTTGAAAATAAACTTTAAAAAAATGAGAATTTGAACTCATGGACATGGAGGGAGAAGCATGAGAGCACCAAGAGAAGTAATCTACCAACAACACATGGTGGCCCTGATCAACACGCAGTCTAGATTAGGTTAAACACATTTCTGCCCCAAGCCCCACACTTCACTAGGCCCTAAAGGTCACAATAAGTTTATCAAAGAACAGTGGGCATCACTGTCACTCAGCATCTAATGCTCAGTGCTGGCTTAGTGCAATCTGTAATCCTAAACATCTACTCTGTGACACACCATTCAGGCCCCCATGAAATCTTTTTAATACCTCGTGTACATCCCTGAGACAAAATGCTACTGCATCCAAGCACAGCAAACGTCTGTGGATTGTGCCACCACCAATATCAGGGATGAGCGCTCCCTAGAACTGTGGAGAAGTATGAGCTGTGGAGGCACTTGGGTAAGAGAAAAGACAGACAATCATATAAAGGAGAACTGAAAAAAAAAAAAAATCAACTTTCCACTTGAGGAATTTATTTAAAAGACTGTTAGGGCAAGCCCATGGAAATGGCATTAACTTAGCTGAAAATCCGGGGGTATTTTTTCTACCACATACAGCATGTAGTTTAAATTTGTTACTAGGAGACACAGTTATATCTGTGCCTAGAATTATGTCAATTTTTAGAAAAAGATTAAAATATTTTATGGATCTGCTAAAAGAGAACATTTGATGAAACATCAGATTTCACACTGAAACCACTTTCACATACTCAAAGGACTGTTGACAAAATGCTATTAAAGTAGATTTAGTTTGGAAAAAGTAAAAGATGCATTAAATAAGTAAAACAGGATCCTCAAAGAGTAAAATTGTGGGAAAAAATTTTTAAAAAGAAATAAAAAGAATGAAATTGTGATCTTGGGAGAAAATAAAAATAATTTTGAATAAGCACCATCTATAGTTATTTAGTATGAACTATTTTTACTATTACCACACAAAAAAGGAATCTACGCTTGCCTAATTTACGTTAACAACTGAAGTATTACAGGTTTTAGAAACTGCTTTTCCCAAATAAAAATGCATGTGACATATACAACAAAAATGGCATTCCAGTGAAATATAAAGAAACCGAAACAATAAAACAAAAATGTTTCAAATGACTATGAAAGAGAAGATTCACATGCAAGTACTCCCAAACTAACTTGTTTATAAACCATTTTTTGACCATTACAGGTCAGGGTATAATCTTGATTGAAGGAGGTCAGAACAAAGTGAGGAAAATACTGCTTTTAAAGAGGTTTCCTTATAATATCTGAGAATTGAAAATTTTGAAAGAACAGTTCAAGAAATACTGTATGATCTAGATACTGCTTTAAGAGACAGAGAAAATTGTAATATAAGGAATATTTATACAATAAGGCGAAGATAATTTGTAATTTTCTGTGATACTGTTTTCAGTAAGTCTCAGTAATTATCACTAGGTTCTTGGAAACTACAAGTTTAAGTGAAACTACACGAAAGCCGTTTTTTTGTCCTCATCAACATTATAACAAAATGATGTAGAACCAGTGACGACATTCGAGGACCTGTATATTTTACCTAAAGCTGCAGTTTCCAAGAACTTCTCCACAATGTTAATTGAGGGCTTTCTGTACATGTGGCCTCATTACAGGTGAATGTAGTAGGTAAAATGAATACTTAAATGTGACTATTTAGCCTACCACAGGCCTTTTAGATTCAGAAATGAACCTAAATGTTGCTTGACAATTCCAGGTGCAACTCCTTATCAGAGCAGTTTCTCCAAATCAAAGTTGATTTGGAAAATAAATGCATAGAATCATGTAAGTTACAAGTGTCTTTATTCAAATGTCACTGACACATAAACAGAACACGCAGAAATATGCAATAATTAAATTCAGTGATCTTTGATATTTTTGCCAGCTTCTAGTCATAAAAACCATGACTTTAAATATACCTTATTTTATGTTATAATGGTCTACTTTGTCAAGTTAGGAAGATAGAGCATCTTTTAAACAGTTTATTGGTGCGATATGTAACTTTTATTTGGAGACATATGGTATGTGGTACTTCTGCCCCAGACCCTAGAAACTTTGGGAGGGGGCTGGCTCTCAACCTGCATTCTGCACCCCTAAAAAGAATAAAGCCCACAGTGGGAAAGGGATAAAGACATATCTGTTTCCCCTCTATGCAAGGAGAAGAGTAAGCAGCCCCCAAAGCCAGTTCACTTCCCATATGGTTTAATTTACTCTTATTTTCTCCACCTGGGCTTCTTTCTGGGCTGAGTCCGGCGGGATGACAGATACATCACTATCTGGCTAGCCCACAGCTTCTGGCAGAACAGGGATAGAGGAGAGTTTCCCTGGGAAAATACGCTGTGAGATGCTATCCAAATGAAAAATATGCAGCCCCCAAACTCTACCTTCATTAGCCAGAATAAAACCCAGGGATTTCTGCCTTTTGGAGTTTCAGACTGACAGGAAAAGAGGAAATCAAAGAGTCCCTGGTTGGAACTTTTCTAATAGGCTTTCTGGCAAGAAGCCAAACCCAGGAATGAGCTGGAGAAAGTAAACTGGGTTGAACTGTAATGGGGAGGGGGCTGACCGTAGGCAGGGCAGCCTGGGTGCAGCCTGTCTACTAGCTACCACATATTCTTATGTCATATCACTCCGCCCCTCCCTGAGGAGCAAATATCATCCCCATTTCATACACAAGGACTCAGACTTAGAACACAACAGAGGTCAAGCAACCACACTGCCTGCTCCCCTCCCCCTACCATCTTTCCCCTCCCCCCTCCCCACCTCCCCCTCTTCACAGACCAAGGCCTTCTATCATCCTTATAATGCCTTTTCCTCCTGGAAGCCTGGGTTCCAGCTGATCTGTGAAATATTCTCTAAGCACCTGTCTTTGACCTTCTTACCTCTTATCAAAATTATAATTCAATGTTAATTGTGTGATCATGTAATGAACACAGTCTAGGAGTATAGGGACTTCCTGTCTTGCTCACCATCATGGTGCCAGTGCCGTTCACAGCGGGTGACACACAAATGCTCCATGTATGTCATCTAAATGAATCCATATCTCCCTGTTTCCTTCCCCTAAAAAACAAAAAAAAAACCCTTCCTTAAAACAGCAACTGGCATAAGAGAGGAAAGGGCTAACTGGCACTGACTGTAAGTATTATGGGTATACTAGATTGGGCTGCAGAAAACAGGACTATGAAGGTAGGGTTGAGGCAGGAGGGACGTGGACAAACACAGAAAGGGACAGAGTCAGGGCTGAGCATGAGGTTTCGTGGTGTTAATTTTCTCTTTTGGAACCCTTTTCAACCAAGAAGGCAGGCAGAAGAGAGTAACTGGTTAAGATCTGGGTTGTTGAAAACCCAGCTCTGCCAGGAACTAGCAAATTCTTAATCTTTGAGCATCTTTTTCCTGATCTGCAAAATAATAATAACAGTGATAATACCCGCTTCTTGGGTTGTTACAAGGAATGAATTGGCGCAGTGCCCGGCACACCGTCCGTGATCAATAACTGGTGCTGATAGACAGAAAAGGGTTCGGTCAGCTGAAGGCACTTGTTCTTACCCTCTGCAGCCACGTGTCACTGCCCCGTTTCCTCCTTTCCAACTCGGGTTTCCATTCAGGATTCCCCAGGGAAGGTGGAAGTATATCTTGGAAGATCTTGATCACCCCTAATCCCCATTCAGTCCAAAGCTATTTCCAACAGATTCAGGAATCAAAAAGCCTAGATGAGGAAGAAACCGCCAGCTGGAGGGGACTATGGCAGAGCCCAGGAAGCCCAGAGGTGGGAAAGGGTCGCACCTGAGACCAGTGGGGAGAAGATCAAGTTCCCCATCTCAGCCCCTCCTTGGCAAACTCTTTAGCTCTGAAGAACCCAGAGTTCACTCTCAGGACCTGAAGCCTGAGGCCAGGAGTCTCTGGATAGGTCTTCTATGTGTGCATCTCCCTGCCCAGAAGAGGGAAGACGAGCCTGTGGGAGGCCTTTACTGCCTGGGGTTGACTGGTTACTAAAACTGGGCTCACCTGTGACAGGAGGGATCTCCCAAGCCTCAGCCCAGACCTGGATGCTTCTCTGTCCTTTCTCCTCCCTTGCAGAGGAGGATGTGTAGGCAAATACACACACACACACAGCACTGGGAGTCACGAAACTCACATCTCATCCCAGCTTTTCTTTTTCTCCATCTTTATAATGGGCATAGTACCCCAGATGATCTCTAAGGACTCCTCCTGCCCTGGCAGTTTGAGATCTTCTGCACTGGAACCATGGATGGGAACCACAGCTGCCTTGGGGGAGATGGCAAGGGAAGGGGAACCCAAAACCCTAAAAGGAAAGCTCTAACCTTAGGGGATCCATGAGCACTCACAAACTACAGGCACGTATATATGTGTTTTGCCTTCTTCAGAAAACAGTGAGTCGTAGACAGCCTCAGATTCTCAAACTTCTGCTCTAAACTGGCAACATTTTTAAAGAGTCTATTTGGGAACTTTGGGGAACCCAGTACTCTCCTACTGTCTTGGTGAAAATGAGAGAGGGTGCAGCCCTGTTTCCTAACGCCGGTGTAACAAATTACCACCAACTTAACAGCAACACAAACGTATTATCTTACAATTATGGACACCAAAAGACGTAAGTCTCTTAGTCACCTGATGAGAATCAATGTGTCGGCAAAGCTGGTTCTTTCTGGAGCACCAGGGAACAATTCACTTCTCACTGTTTCTTGCTTCTAGAGGCTGTTGGCTCTTGACCACATCACTTCCACCCCCGCTTCCATCCTCACATAACCTTCCCTGCTAACTCCGACCCACCTGCCTTCCACTTATAAGGACCCTTGTGATTACATTGGGTCCACCTGGAAAACCCAGGGTACTCTCCCTGTCTCTGGATTTTTAACTTAATCACATCTACAAAATCTCTTTTACAATGTAAGGTGACAAATTTACAGGTTTCAGGGATGAAGACATGGGTGGGGAATGTGAATATTCAGCCTACCAGAAGCCTTTTGAATAGTCATATCCTTTAACCCAGCAATTCCACTTGCAGAGTTTATCCTACAGGCTAAACTGTATAAAGAAGTAATGTCCACACAACAGAATTTATAATATTTAAACCTGGAAACAAGCTGTTCTACTGATAATCAGTAGAAAAGTAACGAAATAAGCTAGGAATATTTATACATTAGCATATTCCAAAAAGATGCAGTATTCTAAACATAAGTATATTCATATGTATAATATGAAAAAGTCTCTAAGTCAGTTGCTAGGAGAAAAGCAACCCGAAATAAAAGCTATATAATGTGACTCCGTGTTGTGGTATGTATATGTAATTTCTGGATGGATATCACAGAATCTGTTAATGGTGGTGACTACCTCTTGTGTGTAGGATAGCCAGGGTACTTTTATCCTTCATTTTACACCCTTCTGAACTGCACTTTATGTATTTTTTTAACCAATTATAACATACAATTTTAAAATTTTATGATTTGGCTGGGTGCCGTGGTTCATGCCTGTAATCCCAGCACTGTGGGAGGCTGAGGTGGGCATATTACCTGAGGCCAGGAGTTTGAGACCAGCCTGGCCAACATGACAAAACGCGTCTCTACGAAAAATGCAAGAATTATCCGGGCGTGGTGGCACGTGCCTATAAACCCAGCTCGTAGGGAGGTTGAAGCAGAAGAATCACTTGAACCTGGGAGGCAGAGGTTGCGGTGAGCCAAGATTGCGCCACTGCACTCCAGCCTGGGCCACAGAGGGAAACTGTGCCTCAAAAAATAAATAAATAAATGAAAAAGTCTTGCCGAATTTCTTTTGGTCATTCTGAGAGCTGGAAATGTTCCATCTCTTACATGAATGGTAGTTACAAGGGTGTATGCATACATGAAAACCCACTATCTTCACACTTAACATTTGTGCACTATTCTCTGTGAAGTTCTGCCTTAATAAAAAATATGCATTCAAAAATATAGGATGTTTTCCCCCCTTTGGCCAAAAGTCAAGGGTTATTGACTTGTATCCTTCTGAAATTCAGTGCAAAAGTGGTGTGTGCCTCTCTCTGGGCAAGTGTTGACCCCTTTTGTTGGATTCTTACAGGAATTTGGAGCTCCTAAAAAGTTAAAAATTACCAATGAAGGCCTTCCCTAAAATAAAGACTACTTACTCCTGGTTCTGTTGGGGTTTGACTGAAGGTCAGACTGCTCTGTCAGAACAGGATTGCCAGAAATGCAGGCCTTGAGATAGGTAGGCACCAACGTAGTTAATGGGCTGGCTACAGAACAAACAGCTACATTTTTCTTTGGGGAGCAATATGCAGATAATTATCACCACTTAAGCTTTAGTGCATCTGTTTAAAAAGGCGTGGCTTTTTATTGGCCCAGCGCCTTTGTGTGCTGCCAATCCCGAGGTGGGCGGCTGTGTCCACACCCTGGTGGGCGGAGCTCTTCCCAGCCCTGCAGGCCTTTGCCCATCAGGACATCTGGCCTCGCACTGGCTGGGCGGAGGTCCTTG
This sequence comes from Macaca nemestrina, assembly GCF_043159975.1. Classification (NCBI taxonomy): domain Eukaryota; kingdom Metazoa; phylum Chordata; class Mammalia; order Primates; family Cercopithecidae; genus Macaca; species Macaca nemestrina. The sequence continues at coordinate 22,944,783 of NC_092130.1, read as the reverse complement.
GTAGTAGAGGGGTAGCTTAACCCTCTGCCTCACCTGACAAGCCTGAAGAAAGCTTAATCCATGCTCTGGATTCCTCTGGGGTCCCTTATCCAGTCCCAGCCCGCAAACCAGAATTTCCAGTGTGACTGTGTTGGCAGAGAGTTAATGAGCAACCGAGGAGGATGTGGCTGTCGCTGCTGTAGACTTGCCTAAGAGGGCAGGACAAAAGAACGCCAGGTCCTTAGTCTCTCTGCTTGGAATGAGGCGGTTGGGTAGGGCGCATCTCAGGAAGTGGAGGCCAGACGTGAGATTGGAGGCCTCAAGGGAAGGGAATCTGGAAACTGAAACCCTAACCCCATATATCGAGTTTATATGGACAGATACCAGCCCCTGTGCTACATAAATGTTTTACATAAAAGAATGGGCTCTGAAGCCAGGCTCAGCCAATTTGTAGCTGTGTGGTCCCCGGCAAGTTCCATATCTTCTCTCTGTGTTAGGATCCTCCTCCATAATATTCATAACAGTAGTACTACCCCCCCCAATATCCAGTTTAACTTCTAAGCTGGCCCCTGCCTAGCCCTCCAATTCTTTTTAAAGATTGAAATATAATCCACTTCCCATGAAATGTATCCTTTTAAAGTGTACAATTCAGTGGTTTTTAGTATCTTCACAAAGTTGTGCAACAATTTCCACTAATTCCAGAACATTTTTTATTTTATTTTATTTTGAGACGGAGTCTCCCACTGTCACCCAGGCTGGAGTGCAGTGGTGTGATCTCAGCTCACTGCCACCTCTGCCTCCCGGGTTCAAGCGATTCCCCTGCCTCAACCTCCCAAGTAGCTGGGATTACAGGCACCCGCCACCATGGCTGGCTAATTTTTTGTATTTTTAGTACAGACGGGGTTTCACTATGTTGGCCAGGCTGGTCTTGAACTCCTGACCTCGTGATTCACCCGCCTTGGCCTCCCAAAGTGCTGGGATTACAGGCTTGAGCCACCGCGTCCAGCCCAGAACACTTTTATCATTCCAAAACCAAGGGTGCCCCCTAGCAGTCACTCTCCATTCTCCACTCCCCTCAGGCCCTGGAGTCATTCATTTACTTTTTGCCTTTGTTGATTTTCCTTTTCTGGAGATTTCATAGAAATGAAACCATATACGTGGCCTTCTGTGTCTGGTGTCTTCCACTTAGCATAGTGCTTTCAAGGCTCATACATGTTGTCTGCCATGTGCGTCTCAGTACTTCATTGCTTTCTGTGGCTGCCGTGGTATGGATATGCCACATTTTGTTTATTCATTCATCAGTTAATAGATTTTTGGGATGTTCCCATTTTTTGGCTCTTATGAATAATGCTATGAACCAACAATCAGGCACAAGTTTTTATGTGGACATAGGTTTTCATTCGTTTAAGTGTATAGTCGGGTTGGATAATTTTATCTTATACTATTCTCCCCCTTCTGCATCATAAGGACCTTCTTTCTGTCCCTCAAGCAAACCAGGCTTACTCCCACCTCAGGGCCTTTGGCCTGGCTGTCCCTTCTGTCTGGAAGGCTATTCCCCCAGATCGCTGCATACAGTTCACTCCTTATCAGTCAGATCTCAGTTTAAATATCGGGGCCTCAGTGAGTCCTTCCCAGACCACTTTATTCATTCTCTGACCCTTACCCTATTTTATTTTCTCTATATACATTATTACACTCTGATCTGTTTTTTTATTTCTTTACTTGTGTCGTATCTACCGCTTCTATTAATAGAACTGAGCTCCACGAGAGCAGGTATCTTGTCTATTATGACATTAGCTATACCTGGCTGCTAGAACAGCGCATGGCATATAGTAAGCATGTATTAAACATTAGCTGTTATTCATACCTCACAGCACACTTAGAAAGTAGGTACCATTATTATGCACGTGTTACAAATGAAGAAACTGAGACTCAAAGGAATTAAGTGACTTGGCCAAAATTATGCAAGTGGGAAGTGTCATAGCCTGGGTTTGGTGCCAGGACTGTCTGGCTCAAAAGCTGGTACCCTTTGTACGATGCTATACTGCTTATTTCAGCTCTTTCTTCCAGACCGATCTAGCCTCACAAATTGTCAATTCCAACAAGGATTCCTCTGGGCTTAGGAGACAGGGAGAAGAAACAGAAATGTGGATATTGTCTGATCTGGTAGCACCAAGAGGCCTGGCCCTGGAGCTGGTGGGGGAGGGAGGATAGGAGCTCTCACCTCCTGAGAGCTTTGGCTGGAAAACAGGCCTCCCCAGAGCTGCAAGCCAAGGCCCGGCCTCCCTCCAGCAAGGCCCTGTGAGCCCCGGCAGGCAGCAGGCACTCTCAAACAGCAGGCCTCCAGTACCATGTATATTCAGGTGGACTTCCTTTTATGCAAAACTCCAACAGGCATACTGATAACTAACTTCATGCGTGGTGCTGTTCTAAATACTTCTCGTGTATTAACTCACTGGCTCCCCAAACTAGCATCATGAGGTATGTATCATATTACCTCATGTAACTGATGAGGAGACTGAGACCCAGGATGGTTAAGCAAACTGCTCAAGGTCACAAGGCTAAAGAATGGTGGAGGCAAGATATAAACTTAGGTTATCTGACTTGAGATTCCTTCTTTTACTTGCCACTCTACCCTGCACCTCGGCAATGGATTTGAGAATAAGTCTTCATTTACAAAAGTATTTACCACTGGATAGCTATGTGACCTAAGCTCTAAACCCAAAGCTTTCTGGCCCTTAATTGCCTTATGTGCATAAATGGACAAGAATCAGCTTCTCTTCCATGTGTGTTCTTTAGAAAAAGATGCACAAGTATACATATGTAACAAACCTGCACGTTATGCACATGTACCCTACAACTTAAAGTATAATAATAATAAATAAATTTAAAAAAAAAGAAAAAGATGCTAATATGTATTATGGCGGCGGGCAGGGTTAAGCTAAATTAGGTGGAACTCTTTGCAGCAGGATTTATCAGTGCCTTTAATATGCTAATGTACAATGGAACTCTTCAAGAGCGGGGTTGAGGACGTAGCATTTTTCAAACTTTATTGAACACAGAACAATGTGGAATAGTATCCCATGGAACATAGATTGGTAAACAGTCATTTTAAAAGCTTATTTGGGCTAGGCACAGTGGTTAATGCCTGTAATCTCAGCACTTTGGGAGGCTGAGACAGGAAGATCACTTGTGCCTGGGAGTTCAACACTAGCCTGGGCAACATAGCAAGACCCTGTCTCTTCAAAAAATTAATTTTAAAAAAATTAGCCAGGTGTAGGGGCAATCGCCTATAGTCCCAGCTACTTGGGAGACTGAGGCAGAAGGATCACTTGAGCCCAGGAGTTAGAGGCTGTAGTGAGCTATGACTGCCCCACTGTACTCCAGCCTGGGCAATATAGCAAGACCCAGTCTAAATATTAAAATAAAAATAGCTTGTTTGCAGGAAAAAAGTTATTTTTCCTGAGATCAGACAGAATTCTCTTCCTTTGCCCTATTTTCACCTGCTAGGAAAAGAGGAACTTATAAACAGTCATCCACTCCTTCAAGTCTGCAGGGACTTTTGGTTAGCATAGAGATAAGGAAAGGGAACTCATTTGCTGAGCACCTACTATATACCAGCTCTGTGATCATGGCTTAGATTGTTTTTCATGATTCTCAAAACAGCCCTTTGAAGCAGGTTTTATTTGAAGAAGGTGGGATAATGTTGCAGCTGAAAATGTAGGCTTTGGAGTCTGATAAACATGAGTTTGCATCTTAGCTATGTTACTTGTTAGCTATAGCTGTGTGAACTTGGGCAAGCCGCTTAACTGTTCTACGCTTCAGTTTTCTCCTTGGCAAAGTGGATAATACAATGTGTACCTAATATGGTTATCATGAGGCTTTGCAGATATAATGCACGAGAGGCACTTACTTAGCATCTGCACATAGGAAGTATACAGTAAGAAGTCACTTCATTATTATCATTATCCTCACCATTATTATCATTATCCTCATCATTATTCGTGTTTTAGAGATCATACAGCAGAGACCCAGAAAGGGTAAGTAACTTGCCTAACGCCACACAGCTATTGTGTGTGGCGGAATTGAGACCTATACAGAACCCCAAACCTGCTCTTTCTCTCCAGGATCCCTGAAGGAGGCTAAGCCCATTTTATTTGAACTTGCAAATAAAACCTCTCTTCCTCTCCACGCCTCACATCACATGCCACTCGGGAGTGAGTGGGAATTTCCCCTTAGAACGCAGACCCTACCACCCATGCATAAGCGTTCAGACCCGCTTGACAACAGCATGCCCATGACCCAAGGCCCTGACAAATGGGCCTGGAGAACTGAGAAGGTCTTGAGCCTATGCGCATCCCTTTATGAGCCTCTCTGTACAGGGAGCATCCATGGCCAGTGCACATGTTATATGTAGAGGAAGCCACATGGCCCCGGCTGTCGACCTGGGATCTTCCAAGTCCTAGCGTATGTGGGGGATGCCTCTGTGGCTGTCACAGGGAAGGGGCAGCAGGGAGACAACATGGAGGCCGAGGGGGGCAAGGTTCTAGGTTCTGGGCCTGAGTCAATGAAAGCAGTTGCTCTTGAAAGCAGTTTGTATGTTGTGCTTCCATGTAACTTTCTATTTGAAAAAGAGGCTTGCTGTCTACCCCCATACCACCACCAAAAAAAAAAAAAAAAAAGGTTTTAAACACCACTGATCTAGTTCTTCATTTCCACTGTGCATATTGGGAAGACAGGCCCAGGTGGGAAGGAACTGCCGCAGGTCCCAGTGTGTTAGTGACAGAATAGAGAGTGGACCTGACATCTCCTGTCTCTTTTTATACCAGCCTGTCAAACAGCAGAGTTGGAGGTGGTTGTTTTTGTTTTGTTTCGGGTTTTTTTTTTTTTTTTTTTTTTGAGACGGAGTCTCGCTCTGTCACCTAGTCTGGAGTGCAGTGGTGCGATCTCCGCTCACTGCAAGCTCCGCCTCCCAGGTTCACGCCATTCTCCTGCCTCAGCCTCCCGAGTAGCTGAGATGACAGGTGCCTGCCCCCACGCCCGGCTAATTTTTTCTATTTTTGGTTGAGACGGGGTTTCACCATGTTAGCCAGGATGGTCTCGATCTCCTGACCTCATGATCCGCCCACCTCGGCCTCACAAAGTGCTGGGATTACAGGCGTGAGCCACCACGCCCGGTCATTTTCTTGTTTGTTTGTTTGTTTGTTTGTTTTTAACTGAAAGGAAAAACAGAACCTAAGTTTGTTGTTCATGTTCAAGTTGACTTTAGAATCAGTCTTCCCTCTGGCCACACTCAAAGCTCACTGTGTTCCAACCCTCCCTGTTCCCGTATACCAAATGCTGTGGGTCCACACAGGCCCAGGGGATGAGTGTAACTACAGTCCTCCTCAATCCTCCACCAGGAGGTTTCTGCCCTCACTGTTGCCAGTGAGAAGCAAACGGCAGGGAACAAGGAAGACAGAGTGGCAGATGCTTTGAGAACCTGCTTGAATCCCAGCTTAGCTACTTATTCTCCATGGGAACCTGAGCAAGTCACTTAACCTCACAAAGTCTCACTGCATCAGCTGTAAACTTTGGGTAACTTTATGAAGTTACCATGAAGGTATCCTAACATGGGGTTGCTGTAAGGCTCAGAGGCAATACACATAAAGAACCTGCAACACGGAAGTTGTGCAACAAGTAATAGTTCATATCAATATTATTGTTTTAACTACAGCTGGTTTTCGACAAGATCTGAAGTTCTTATACATACTTTAAGTGCATTAGGCTCTCTGCACACCCACATCAAGGCCAAGCAATGCTGCACTTCCTCATACCTGCGTTGGCCTGAGCCCTGCCCTCTGCAGTGATTTGACAGTCTTCCACCTGTAGGCAGATGTTCTGATGGGAGAATTCCACAGATGCTGTTGGATCAGCCTGAGAAGAAACTGGCTCTAGAATTAGTCTGCTGGGTTTCATTATGGCTCCACTATTTAATAGAAGACAAGTTTCTCAACCTCCCTGAGCCTCAGTTTTCTTATCTCTAAAATGCGAATAATAGCAGTCCCTAATTCCCAGGCTTGTTTTGAGGATTAAATGGGATAATACCTGTGAAAACCTCAGTGCCTTGACTCGTCTTTAAAAAGTAGCTAAAAACTATTACCTCATGACTTGTCCTAAAGTCTGTCCTTACTTCTCAGAAAGAAAGCAAAGAAACAGGCTGAGTGCAGTGGCTCACGCCTGTAATCCTAGCACTTTGGGAGGCCGAGGTGGGTGGATCACTTGAGGTCAGGAATTTGAGACCAGCCTGGCCAACATGGTGTAACCCTGTCTCTACTAAAAGTATAAAAATTAGCTGGGCATGGTGGCACACGCCTGTAATCCCAGCTACTCTGGAGGCTGAGGTGAGAGAATTGCTTGAGCCTGGGGATTAGAGGTTACAGTGAACTGAGATCATGCCACTGCACTCCAGCCTGGGAGTGAGACCCTGTCTCAAAAAAGAAAGAAAGAAACAAAGAAAGAAAGAAAGAAAGAAAGAAAGAAAGAAAGAAAGAAAGGAAGGAAGGAAGGAAGGAAGGAAGGAAGGAAGGAAGGAAGGAAGGAAGGAAGGAAGGAAGGAAGAAGCCAAGAGAGAGATAAAAGTGCTGGGTTTGGATTCCAGTGACTTTGAGTCAAGTACTGATTGTGCCACAAATTAGCTGAGTGACGTTGGACATGACCTTGCCCCTCTCTGTATCTCAGCTTCCCCACAATTTCAAACCAGCAGGGTTGGATTAGGTGAGCTGCTTCAACTCTGACTCTGGAGAAGGGCTGATGAGAACGTTATACAGCTGCCCGCTGTTGAGTCTGGATGGCCCCAGTCTTCCCATACAGAGCAGGATCAGGAAGGGGACTAATCCTCAAACCAGTGGCCTCATCAAACCGGTGCCTTAGTTAAGGGAACTGCTGTGGGAATGCACAATCCCAGCTTGAAATTCTCTGTCACTCTGTGTGACCTTATGAAAGTCACTTCACCTCTCTGAGCCTCAGTTCGTTCGTCTGTAAGATGGGATTTAGAGTGGTACCAGAGTAAAGAATTGTAAGAGCACATGAGGTAATGTCTGCTAAGTGCTTAACACACAGAACTCAGTAGAGTGTTCGGTTAGTAATCATTATTGATGCCAGTGGACCCCATCGTTGGGCATGGTGCTCTTCTTAGAAGCAGAGCAAGTACACGTGTCCATTCCAAGCCTTATTTCTGATGTCAGCAAAGCTGTTTATGAGGACAGCAGCCATCCCAGGGACACACCTGAAAAGGGGTGGGCCAGCCTCTGCATGCTGACCATCCAGATTCCATGACTCCCCATCAGCCTGAAGGAGGTGATAACCATCTATCTCTCCCCACCCTGCCCAGAAGACCAGCTCGGCAGGGCTGGGAAGGACTTCAGACTATATCTTGCGCAGTCCTCTTACCCAGGTAGGATGTAAGGAGAAGAGATAACCTATCCAGGTCTCACTAGACCTAGGACTGCACAGCAGTATGTGTAGTATTGAAAGGAGTATTTGGGTTTGATGCTTAGTTTCTCAACTTGCAGGCTAAGAGTCCTCACAGGACTTCAGTTTCCTCATCTGGACAATAGGCTTAATAACAGAGTCTCTTACCAGGGTTGCTGCAAAGATTAAATGAAGGTCAAACATAATGTGGGCCACAGACGTCATGTCTGTCCTCTCTATTCCTGCTGTAGTGCCCTTTGACCGTAGCACACTGGAAAGACGCAACACACTGATTTTTGGATTTCCTTTCCGTTGTGAAGCTGTATGGAGACGCAGAGTTGGTCTAGGGTGCTATTGTGCTGAACTCCTATAACCTTGATAGGGAAGGTACCAGGTTCACGAGGCTGAAGAAGAGACCCAGAGCCAGCAAATGAGAGTTGGGGTTTGATTGGCAGCTTACATACGGGGAAGCAAGTCCAGTGGTGGCGAGCTAGACAGGAAAACCCGTCCACTGATGACAGGCTAGGACAGATAAGGACATGATATCCTCCTTACCTACAGTCCAGCCGCAGTGGGCTGGACAAGATAACCCAGGGGTGAAGGGCTGGCAGGAAAACCACAACCAATTGCAAACCGCATGCAGTTTATATTCCATCTTCACTTAACACCCTCCCCTTAATGACCTCCACCTGGCAACCTTCATCCAACTCGAAAGTCAGGGCTTCAATCTTCTGTACAGCCCATATTCCATGGGACAGAGCGGGGGCTCAGATGTTCCTCGTAGACAAGGAACAAGTCTCCAGGTTGGCCACTCCCAGATTCCAGACCTTGGAACACACATTCAGGTGTGTCTGTCATACGAGGTCATTGTAAGCATATGCTTAAGTTGTTGCTACCAGGTGCATTTACCCTACAGGTGCCAGTCTGAAAAACTGATTGGGGCCCTGACTGCCTCTCTGTTGCTCTGTGACCCTCCGCTGGTCACTTTCCCTCTGGCACTCACTTTCTTCTTTTTTTTTTTGAGACAGAGTCTTGCACTTTCACCTGGGCTGGGGTGCAAAGGTGCAATCTTGGCTCTCTGCAATCTCTGCTTCCCGAGTTTATGCGATTGTCTTGCCTCAGCCTCCCAAGTAACTGAGATTACAGGCACACACCACCATACCTGGCTAATTTTTTGTATTTTCAGTAGAGACAGGGTTTCACTATGTTGGCCAGACTGGTCTCGAACTCCTGACCTCGTGATCTGCCCACCTCGGCCTCCCAAAGTGTCGGAATTAAAGGCGTGAGCCAACACGTCTGGCCAGTTTCTTCTATTAACAGCACTGCCCAATAGAAACTTAACATGAGCCACATATGTAATTTTAAATAGTTTAGTAGCCACTTTATAAAGAGTGAAAAGAATAGGAAAAATAATTTAATGTTTTTACTTAGCCCAATAATCCAAAATGTTATCATTTCAACATATAATCAATATTTAAAAATCATTAATGAGATTTTCCTTTTTTCTTCTTACTAAGTTTTTGAAATCTGAGTGGTTCTCAATCCAGCGTGATTTTGGCAATTGTCTGGGGGTGTTTGGGGCTGTCAAAACTGGGGTGGGCGTCGGGGTGCAGAGGTGTGTGCATTGCTGGCATCTGGAGGGTAAAGGCCAGGGGTGCTTAATTCTACGAGCACAGGACAGCCCCCGCCACAAAGAACAATCTGGTCCAAAATGCTAAGTGAGCCTATTTTCTACTTACAGCACATCACGATTCAGATTAGTGGCTAATCGAGTTCTCAGAAGCCACATGCAGCTGGTAGCTACCATATTGGACGGCACAGCTCTATAACCTAAAATGTCTGGACATGCACTTGGAAAAGCAAGTTTTTAAAAACTTGGGTTTTGGTGAATTTGTTTTCCTACTCATCCCGGAATAACTGACCAAAAGAGCTGTGGCTGGGTCACCAGTCACTGGCTGGCTAAGGGCAGAACCCATCTGTCCCTAGCTGGTTAGACCCTTCTTAAGCCACGCGCCCTCCCCAGCGAGACTGAGCCTGGAACAGACAGTGAACCCTGTTGTTCTTTTCTGGGGAGACAATGCTGCAGGCCCTGCTACCTGCCTGACAGGGCCATTGTGGCTGGAGGAGAAAAGGGCTTTGTCAGGACAGCAGCCGAGGAGCCTGCAATTCAATGGGGCCCTTTATGTCTGTATTGGCGAGATGCTCTGATGCCAGCCCTGTCGAGGCCCAGCCCCCTTCTAGAACAGATGGGGAGCCTGAGGCCCAGTGAGGGTGTGGAAGTCCCTGCAGTGGATCCTGGCCTCCTTCACCTCGTGCCACTGCCCTAAAACATGAGATTCCCCTGACTCTGAAAAGGCCCGTCTCGAAACACAGGATAAGCTCAATATTGCCCTTAACCCCTGACGAGGGGGCCCCTGCCCTGAACCTAAAATTTAGAGGCTCCACAAATCACAAACACACACAAAAATAAATGTATTAAAGAACATATATGTGCATCTGTCTTTCAGGATCTGGGCTCAGCTCTGGCAACTACAATCCGAAACATCCTCTCTTGTGATTTAAAAAGTCAGGCCACCGAGAGGCACCACTATTTAAAGTGTTCTCAACATACACACGTGTACGCACACACACGCACAATATAACTAAGCGAGGTGATCGACGTATTAATTAGCTTAATTGTCGTATCATTTCACGACGCACACCTATATCAAATCATTACGTTGTACATCTTAAATATATATAATTTTCATTTGTCAGTCATACTTCAATAATGCAAGGAAGAAAAAAGATAGGATAGGACCAGAGGGAAATACTCCACATGTCTCACCCTTATGTCCTTGGAACAAAAGCAGTCAAGTTTGAATTCAGTGAGGGTTTGAGGGCTGTACCACGCCGGGTTCAGTGCTGACTCTGTTTTATAGCACAAGGAGGAGCTGAACAGCAGAAATGCTTAGGGAAGAGAATGAGAAGTTGAATTCTCTTGTCACATTCTCCCTTGCAGGCAGCATGGATGCATGTATTTTTTCATCATGAAGTATCACTTCCGAAGAGGGTCAATCATCCAGTGTCTTGCTGCTCTGTGTTCAAATTCATACAGTCTTGGAGGTGTTCACCTCTACTTGAACGGTGGTACCACATACCTCCAAAGTTACAGGCGGGCCTGGGCGCACTCACCCGCAGACTTAGATACATTCATTGGCAACGGCTATGACTTCTGTCAACTAAAGAAAAGAAAATCAAGCTTTCAAGGAATTAAATTTTAAGTTAGTTTTATTCAGAAGTCTTACTGAGGGCCTGTAATCCAAGCACTTTGGGAGGCTGAGGCGGGTGGATCATCTGAGGTCAGGAGTTCAAGATCAGCCTGGCTAACATGCTGAAACCCCATCTCTACTAAAAATACAAAAATTAGTGTGTGTGGTGGTAGGTGCCTGTCATCCCAGCTACTCCGGAAGCTGAGGTGGGAGAATCTCTTGAACATGGGAGGCGGATGCTGCAGTGAGCGGAGATCGAGCCACTGCACTCCAGCCAGAGCGACAGAGCGAGACTCTGTCTCAAAAAAAAAAAATAAATAAATAAAAATAAGCCTTACTGAGGACTAGAGACTGAAGACAAAAGTCTGGGAGGAGTGTTTCAGAGAGGTCTTGCCCCACTGCTCTGAAACAGTGTTTTAGCTCATGGCTGATATACAGGTAGCGGAAGTGCAGTGTGTGCTCAAACATTACATCAAACTTGCTCAGAAGTTACAGTAAAGCAGAATCACATGAAAGTCTGGGTGCAAGAGTATATCTGGTTATAGATGACAGAGGCATAGTCACTAACCTTGCCAAACTTTATCCTATGTGTAGGAATAGGCAAGGTCTAGGGTCATTTATCTTTGAAGAAATATAGTGTCTCAGACAAGAGATGCGGGGGCCTTGTGCTCTATCCTGTTTTGTTTTCAAAGCGTTTTTCCAGAGAGGTGCACATCATTACAGAATCAAGGACTTGTGAAATTCTGTGGCAAGTAAAATGAGCAAACGTGGCCTGTTACATTCGCTGTGTCTCACATTTCCCTTTCTCTTTTAACCTCTCCTCTCCCCAACCCGATCCCGACCCCTTGGAGAAGGGGCTGTTGCATTTGACAAAGAAATTGATCCTTTTGCAGAGTAAGCAACTTGTTCAAAGTCGTCCAGCAAGTTAGGGGAAGCCCCATGCTGGAAGAACCCATCCTTGGAGGCCCAGCTAGAAGTCCGTACGTAGACAGTGGAGGGTAGTAGCTAGGAGGACAGGGTTGGGGGTCAGAGCAGCTCTGTTTATACCTGGCACCCTCATTCACTCACTAACTGTGCAACCTTGGGAGCAAGTGTCTTGGAGTATTTAAAGTATAGTTTTTTCTATTCCTATTCAAGATGTTAACATTAAGGGAAGCTGGTGACAGGTATATGCAAACTCTCTATACTATTTTCGTAACTCTTCTATAAGTCTAAAATTATCTCATGATAAAATTTTTTAAAATAACAGTTTCCTCTCATCTGTAGCATGGAAAGAGTAAGGATATCTGTCTCCTAGGAGGCTTTGATGAGACAGTGCCTGGAAAGGGGTTAGCACAGTGTCTGGCCCATGCTGACGACTCCATACATGACAGTTCTTAAAAGCTGCCTCCTCCAGGAAGCCGGTGACCACCACTGGCAGAACCAATCACTGCTTTCTCAGTAGCCCCACACCCTCACTGCCCAGGAGCAGTTTCTTTCCGTGTAAAATGCCAGGCGGCTTAATGTGGCCACTGACAGCATGAGTTTGATCCTGGCTTTTCCACTTCCTAGCTGAGATCCCCGGCAAGTTACTTGAGCACTTTGTGCCTCAGTTTCCTTCTGGTAAATAAGAAAAGTCTGTACATTATAAGGCAGTTATGAAGATTAAATGAACTGGAATTTTTCAGCACTTAGAACTCTGGCCTATAGCAAACTCTACATAAGTGTTTTCATGGTCCAGGTCAGTGTTTTTCTAACTTGCTTTTTACTGTTACCCATAGTAATAAATATGCTTTCCATCACAATGTGTGTATGTAAATCATTTTAAAGTGGTAATTTCAAAAACATTGGTCTCTAAGAGATGATCACACTTTGTTTCCCCCATCAAAATATAAGGTACTTGGGGGACAGGGAATAGTCTGACTCATTGTGGTCTCCAATCACTTCATTTCCTTCTTTCATTTAATTTACCAAGCTCCTATTATCTATTCATTAGACATAAATATATATTGAGCATTTATTAGGCACTCACTATGTACCTGTTACCTACCAGCACAGATCAGACCTAGGTTGAATCAATGAATGGGTAAGGCAAGTAAGGAGGTCCAGGGCAGAAGGAAGAGAGGAAGGGTAGGAGGGTCCAATGGGAGGAAGGGAGGAAAGGTGGAGGGGAGGAGGGAGAGTGGGAGGGTGGGAGGGCAAGAAGGAAGGAAAAGAAGGAACCCAGGTTCCCAATTGGCAGCAGTACCCACTTCCAACCCCTATGTTGCCACTTCCACCTCGGCAGGAAAGTTGCCCCTTCTCCAGCCATCCAGGGCCCCTGTACTCTTTCACTGGGGATGGAGCTGGGCACCGGTTCAGGCATCGGAGGGGTGGTGCCGGGGAACCCGCCCCCTCACCTCTTGCCCCTGGCACGGGGCGGTGACTCCAGAGCTGGGAGCCCGGCAGCGTCCTCACCCAGAGAAGGCAGGCGCCCCTCTGCGGGCGGCCCGAGCCCTGGGCCCCCTTCCCCCGGAGTTGCCCAAGACGCCGGGTGACTCCTCCCCGAGGACCCTCCCCTTCTGGGAGGCGTCACTCTCCTCACCCCTGGGTCCGGACCCCCGGCGGCTTCTCGCGCGCGATCCAAGCGGGAGACAAGTCGCGGCCACCTGCTCCGGAGCTGGGGAGCCCGGGCGCCGGGCGCCGGGCGCCGTCCGCCCGCGCGTCGGTTCATGTGCCCTGGGCCCCATGGAGCTGCGGGTCAGCAACGCCAGCTGCGAGAACGGTGCGTACGGCAGGGCTGGGGACCAGGCGGGCTCCGCGCTTCGCGCCCTCCCCTCCTTGCCACTCCTCTCCCTCGCATCCTCTCCTCCCAAGGGGGCCAAAGCTGGGGAGGGGCAGGGCCAGCACGAGGTGGCTCCCACCCAGCTTTGAAGATCAGGGTTCTGGCTGAGACTTCATTTTCATCTTCGCGGCTGGGGTGGCTGAGAGGAGGCAGGGAAGGAAAGGATGTCCCTGGGTTGAGATGGGGGGTTAGTTGGGACAGGAATTTTGTCGACAGCAGACACTCTGAGAGTTGGGGGTGGGGGATTCTGTGCTTTTAATGTACTGTTGTGCTTTTAATGTACAGTTGCTTCAGGTTTTAGTACCTGAGCAGTTGGGCTTTCTCTTTGGGTCAATGGGAGGACCACCACAGGACGGTCTTGTCTTTGGAAAAGAAAGAGCAAGAATCACAGGAAGGGGTAAAGAAAGCTCGTTGGCTTCCTATTGCGTTCTGATCATAAAGCAGGTAGTGGACTAGGCCCTTTGCCTGCATTGTCTCCCTGAATCCTCTAGAAGGTAGGTAGATATTATTATTTTACTATCTTGCTATCCCCATTCTAAAGATCCAGAAACTGAGGTTCTGAACAGTTAATAATTTGCTCAAGGTAATACAGTAAGGAAATGGAATATAGATCCAGGGCTGGTGGACGGTAAAACCTTGACTCCTTCCTTGGTGTGGCTCCACTTTCCCACCTTGTCTTGGAACTGCAGGCTGTGAGGTGTCCCTGTTCCTCTAACCTCTTCCCTTCTACAGTGAAGCTTTCAAAGCCAGCCCGTTAGGTGTCTGACTTTGGTTTCCTGAACAAGGCGGGCCATTTTCAGCCTCACCTTTTCTCTGGGCCAGAATGTGTTCCCCAGTCCTAGCAAATTCCGGAAGGGATGATAGGAATCATCTGGCCTATGCTCAGAATTGGATTACTTTGGCCATCAGCCCTCTGTCTTTTACTTTTCACTGCAGTGGAAGAACTTGACTCAATGGAGGGTGCTGAGCCCTTGGGTGCTGCAGGCTTTACTGTGATAGCCAAGTCCATCCACAGAGGGTCCTTTGCCTCCACCTGCTAGAGGTGCATCTTCAGGGAGCAGGGGAAGGGCGTGGGGATGAGTTTGGTCTTCCTCTCAGGAGTCACCTCCCCTAGCCTATGTCATCCCAGGCTCTGGCTCATTTCCTGGGCTCAGGGAACTCCCCAGATTCAGCTCTTGGGCAAGGAAGCCTGAGCTGGAGAAACAGGAATGAGCAGCGCAGAACAAGTCTGATTAGGGACTGAGAGGCCTCTTGTCTCATCTTCCCTTGATTGTGACATGGGTTTTGGAAAGAGAAATCTCACACTGCAAAAGACACATGAATGTGCCCTAGTGGGTGCTGGATCCAGATCTTTCACCAGATGTTGGGGTGACCTCAGCAAGCCCTTCCCCTTCTCAGTTTCCCCAGCTGAAAATAAGAATTTAGGCTGCTTTCTAAGAGCTCTTCAAGCTCTGTTATTCAGGAGTCTGTGTCATGGAAGAAAGGTCAACATTGCCCTTAGTCTGTTCCACCAAGATGCCACTCTGCACTGCAGATGTGCCAGAGCCAGAGCTGCTTGACCATGGACTTGGGGGCCCTTCCAGGCACTGGCTGGGAGTTCTAGGTTGGTGGGAGGGACACTTGGTTGAGGCTTACATCCTTGGCCTAGGGACCTGGGCCTTGGTGGCACACAGCTTGTAAAAGGCTACCTCCAGAGGTCACAAACTCAGATGCCTACAAAGGCCAAGCACATGCCAGAAATTACTGAAAGGAGCCAGATAAGACTCTTGGGGAACTGCAGAAAGTATGTCCTGTTTTAGGGGGCAACACTGCCCAGCTGCACCCAGTGGTTGCCTTAGAAGAGGGCGCAATATGGTGAGCAGACCTGATTTTTCACCGTAGCCTCACACCTGAATTTTCATGGAAAATCTCCCAATTTTTAAACGTTTTCTATTTTAAAATATCTCTTAGGGCCAGGCATGGTGGCTCACATCTATAATCCCAGTGCTTTGGGAGGCTGAGGCAGGAGGATAGCTTGAGGCTAGGAGTTCAAGACCACCCTGGGCAACACAGCGAGACCCCCCATCTCTACCCAAAAAACAAAAACAAACAAACAAAAAGCCTCTTAGGAGGCCAGATGCTACCTGCTTTATTGAGGTGTGTGTGGTGGTTAAGAGCATGGGCTTTGGCATCAGATAAGCTTAGAATCTGACACTGGCTTCACTACTTAGTACCCATGTTTTGGCTTTGGGCAGGTTTCTAAACTTATCAGAGCTTTGGTTTCTTCAAATAAAAGCCTAGAAATGATTGTTGTGCCTGTTTCCAAGTGGTCACTAGAGACCCTCCTGGAAAACCCCAGAGCAGAGGACCATGTGAGTGGTAGCACTGGAGAATTATTGGCTATTTTTTGCAGTTTCATTGAACTTGTGTACTTCTTCTGACTGAGGGTCTGCCCCTGTGCCCAGGTTTGTATCTGGCACGTGGTGGTACAAATTTGTTCTGGTCATGCAAAGAAAGCCCCTAGCTAGAATGAGCACTCACTGAACATTATTATTTTTGGATGGAGGCACAGTATATGGGTATAGCGCTGCAGTAGCAGAAGCACAGGATTTGAAACAGTGGCCAATTCCAATATTTTAAAAGTGCAAATGTCCCCAGTGTGACTCTCTCACCATGGTCTTCCCATCCAGGTTCCCTGCTCCACCTCTACTGCTCCTCCCAAGAAGTCCTGTGCCAGATTGTCGGTGACCTCAGCCCTGAGGTGCCCAGCAATGCCACCTTTCACAGCTGGCAGGAAAGGATCAGGCAGAACTATGGCTTCTACATCGGCCTGGGCCTGGCCTTCCTGTCCAGCTTCCTCATCGGCAGCAGCGTCATCCTCAAGAAGAAAGGCCTCCTGCGACTCGTGGCCACAGGAGCCACGAGAGCTGGTAGGTCCCTGGGCCAGGAAAGGATGGGGCACAGGGCAGCTGAACCCTCACAGGGGCCAGGGCTGCAGTCTAAGAGGATGGCCTCGGCGAGATACAAAAGGCTCATTGTCAACCCTGTCTGGAATCCCACCTGCCAACAGGGTTAGGGTTTAGGGTTAAAAAGGAAGGTCTCCAACCGGAGGTCTCAGTTTAGAGATCCAGCAGGAGGACTTCCTTTAGAATCCAATTTCCTGAGACCTTCATGGTGTCTTTATTAGAGGAGGGAAGGGACAAGTCTCAGGACCAAGAATCAGATACTGCAGGTCTGGTCTTGGTCTTACTTCCTACCAACGTCATCACAGGCAAGTCACAGCTTCTCTGCAAAATGGGAATAGCTACCTCTGCTGAGAGCAATGTCAGACGCTAGTGTACCCTCACTTGTCATCCAATTGAGCTCCCTTCTGGGCTGCCAGAAAATGGTGAGGTCTCTGACCCCAAGGGATTTGCTTGTTTGGGACATAAGATGTTTTCCATGAAACAGTGCTTAAGAAAAGGAATCCTGTGCAAAAGGACTCATTCATTTAATCACCATTTATCGCATGCCTGCTGTATGCCAGGGACAATGCTAGACACGGGGATTCAGTGTCCTCATGGAACCTTCAGTCAAGTGGCAGAGACAGATGAGTCAGTAGGCAGTCGTTTTATCATGTGTTAAGTACCATCATGGGGATAACACAGCCTGCTATGGGGGAATATTTTGGAGGGGTGTGTAAAGCCCAGACTCAGGAGATTAGGGGAGGTTTTTCTAGAAGAGATGATCTCTAAACTGAGACCTAGACGATGAGGAGACAGCAAGGTAAAAGGGGAAAGAGGGAGACAGTGTTCCAGGCAGAAGGAATAATATGTGCAAAGGCTCAGCGGTGAGAGAACTTGAGTGATATTAGAAATCGAAAGTCGTTCAGGATGGCAGGAGCAGGAGGGGTGCATGGTGAGCGAAGGGCCAGCTCATGAAGGGTCTTGTAAACGGAAGCACAGAGCTTAAGTGCAATTGTTAGGTGACTGAAAGGTTTTAGGCAGGGGAGTGACACAGACTAATTTGCAATTTGAAAAGATCCCTGGTTGCTGGGTGAAGAATGGATTAGGGGACAAGCCTGGAGCCTGGGAGGCCAAGTAGGTGAGTGAAAGGACAGAACTTGGGCCCGGAAGATGGAAATGGGAATGGAGACAAGTGGCGGATTCCAGAGCTAGTTTTTGAGGGTAGAGCTTACCAGCTTTGATACAGGTTGGCTTCAAGCAAGGGGGGGCGGAGGAAGAAGTCAAGGATGACTCATGCTTTTGACTTGAGCAACTGGGGAGATGAAGGTGCCATTTCTTGAGATGAAGAGCGTTGAAGGAGGAACAGGTTTATGGGAAGATGATGCATTCAGGTTTGGACATGTTCAATTTAATGTTTCTATGGGATGTTGCACTTTGGAAGCAGACTATTAGGGTTCTAATTCTGGTTCCTCAATTCCTGGTGATTCAATTCTGGGCTAGAAAAGTATCCATTTCTATGCCTCAGTTTCCTCATCTATAAAATGGAGATAAGAATAGTACCAGCTTGAAGGGTTATAAGAAAATGCAACATAGTTAGAATCATACCTAGCACAGAGTAGCACTAGGATTGGCATTACTATTATCTCAGTCAGAGGTCCCCACAGTTAGAGGTACTGGTGCAAACACTAGCACTAGTACTGGTATTACTGTTATCTCAGTGGGAGGTTCCCACAGTTAGAAGTACAGGTCTAGAGCCCATGTGGGCTGCAAAATGAATAGCTGTAAGGTGCAGGGATGAAGCTGGGAACGATGGTCGTTGCTATTCCACCCTTCACTTCTAGACAAGTGCTCGAAAGGCCAGAGAACTCCCAGAGTGCCCGGGAAATTTCTGCTTGTGCTCAGAGAAGGTATCATCGACCATTCAGAATGACAGCTTCCCTGGAATAGGTTTTTTTCTCCAATCTGCTATTTCAGTATCTTCAGTGATTTCAACCCTTAGAGTAGAATGCTCTCAGAGTTCTTAACATTTACGGGAAATTCTGACCTTTTTAGGAACCCGGTGAAAATAAGAAACATTTTCCTTAGAAAAGTGGGCATTCCCAAAAAGCAACATAAGATTTTTGGATTTGTACAAAACTGTCTCAAACCCATCTATGATCATCCATCATTATCATCATCCTTGTTGCTAATGTTATTGAGTATTGACTATGTGCCAGGTCCTGAACAAAGCAGACACAGTTCCTGGCTTTGCAGAGCTTCCATTTTACTGGGCGAAATGTCATAAAATAAGAAGATCAACTAAAATTATAAACAACAATGCCATGAAAGAGAAGAACTGCGCAGTAAGAGAACCCTAGCTGGGTGCAGTCACTCACACCTGTAATCCCAGCACTTTGGGAGGCTGAGGTGTCAGGATCATTTGAGTCCAAGAGTTTGAGACCAGTCTGGGCAACATAGCGCGACCCCATCTGTACAGAAAAATTTTTTAAATTAGCCAGGCGTGGTGGCATATGACTGTAGTCCCAGCTACTCAGGAGGCTGAGGTGGGAGGATCCCTTGAGCCCAGCAGTTTCAGGCTTCATTTAGTTATGATCGTGCCACTGCACACTCCAGCCTGGGCGACCAAGCGAGACCCTGTAGTGGGGGAGGGAGGGAAGGAAAAAGGTAAGGAAGAAAGGAGGGAGAAGGGTGGGAGGGAAGGGAGAGAGAGAGAAAGGAAAGAAGAAAGGAAGGAAGGAAAGGATGGAGGGAGGCAAGGAGACAGGGAACTCCAACAGGAAATAGTAGAAATCAGGGAGTCAGGGATGGCATCGTAGGGGAAGCAACAGTCACATAGCAACCTGTAAAGTGAGTGTAAGTTGAGGCAAATATTAGTAGGAAGAGTATTCTGGACACAGGGAAAGCATGTGCAAAGGCCTCGAGGCAGAAAAGAGCTCATTGTTTTTGGAGAGCTAAGAGAGAGGAGAAGAGTGGCAGGAGATGTGCTTGGACAGGTGAGCAGAGCCAAGACTATGCATGGTCTTGTTAAGGATTCTGGTCTTTATCTTGAGAGCACTCAGAAGCCATTGGTTAGCCATAAGTTGAGGAGTGACATAAGCTGATTCGATTCGCATTCTTTTTTTTTTTTTTTTTTTTTTTGAGGCATAGTCTCACTCTGTCACCCATGCTGGAGTGCAGAGGCGCGATCTCGGCTCACTGCAATCTCTGCCTCCTGGGTTCACGCCATTCTCCTGCCTCAGCCTCCGAGTAGCTGGGACTACAGGCACCCGCCACCACGCCTGGCTAATTTTTTTGTATTTTTAGTAGAGACGGGGTTTCACTGTGTTAGCCAGGATGGTCTTGATCTCCTGACCTTGTGATCTGCCCGCCTTGGCCTCCCAAAGTGCTGGGATTACAGGTGTGAGCCACCATGCTCGGCCCTGATTTGCATTCTTTTTTTTTTTTTTTTTTTTTTGAGACGAAGTCTTGCTTTGTCGCCCAGGCTGGAGTGCAGTGGCCGGATCTCGGTTCACTGCAAGCTCCGCCTCCCGGGTTCACGCCATTCTCCTGCCTCAGCCTCCCGAGTAGCTGGGACTACAGGCGCCCGCCACCTCGCCCGGCTGGTTTTTTTGTATTTTTTAGTAGAGACGGGGTTTCGCCGTGTTAGCCAGGATGGTCTCGATCTCCTGACCTCGTGATCTGCCCGTCTCGGCCTCCCCTGATTTGCATTCTTAAAAGACCACTGGTTAACATGAAAAGAAAAATAGGTTATTAAGGGGTCAAGAGTGGAACTAGAGTAACTATGAAGGAGGCTGTTGCCTCAACCTGGAGCAGGGATGACAGTGCCTTGGTGTAGCGGGTGGCAGTGGAGTGGACACATGCGAGATGCTTTTTGGAGACAGAGTTACCAGTTGCAGAAGGAGAGAGAGAAGAGTCAAAGAGCAGTTCCCTGGTTTCTGGCTTAAGCAACCGGATAAATGAGAGTGCCACTTACTGTGTTTCATTCGGCAGGTGGGTGGGGAACATTTCAAACCAAGAGCTCCACTTAGGACAGAGATTGAGACGCCTGTGAGAAATCCAAGAGGAGATGTGAAGTAAGCAGTTGGATATACACCTGGACTCAGAAGGAAGGTCCAGGCTACAGATACAGAGGCACCAGATATAGATGGTATTTAAAACTTTAGGAACAAATTAACCCACCCAGGAGAAGGCCCAGAACCAAGCCTCAAGGAGGCCGGGGAGTGAGCAGAGAGTTAGGAAAGGTGCCTGAGAAAGTGTGGCCAAGTTCCATCCTAACTTTGTGTCCATTCCCTCCACAGTGGACGGAGGCTTCGGCTACCTGAAAGATACAATGTGGTGGGCTGGATTTCTCACCAGTAAGTGGGTTGTTTGCTACTAATAACAGTGGCCTATTGATAGCAGGGCCAGAGACAAAGGGAGGGGTGGGTGGGGCGTTTTTGTCTCTAGTATGGCAAGTGTCCATCTGAGGCCCAGATTCCCAGGGGAAAACCTTGACAACCCTTGCAGGGAGAACATCTTACCCTCAAAGCCAGTCTTCATCCATGAAGCGTCTACTCCCAGAGAGGTCTGCACACAGCTGGCAACAATGAAGGTGTATTTTCTCAACTTCCCTTTAAACATAGCTCCATAGCTCTGTTGGTAGTGGACTCTTGACTTTTACATGGTAGAAGCTGGAACTCCTAGGCCAACTTCCCCCAGTCCACAGGCAGTTAATGTGTTGGCCCACTTATAACATAGCTGGTCCGTTACTTAAAGTTTGCCCAAATTTGTATACTCACACATTTCCCCCACTTTCCACCCATCCTCTCCTGCTATCAAACCCTGACTCTTTTAGGTGGAAAAATAACCAGGTTTCTATTCATAATCCCCCTACATCAAGTTTTGATCCCCGTCTCAGCCAGAGCTATCCCAGTGACGATCTCCTTTTAAAGGGGAGACCAGGTCGTTGTCTATCAGCAGAGAGATGGAAAAGACACTTTTTTGATAACCACAGCTATCACATATTGAGGGCTTACTATGTGCTAAACTTTCTAAGTGTTATCCTGTATATTAACTCAGGAGTTTACAAATTGGAAAACTCGGATGGAGAGAAAAGACTTGCCCCCTTGGGAATGTCAGATTTTTCTTTTCTTTTTTTTTTTTTTCTTTTTGAGATGGAGTTTCACTTTTGTTGCCCAGGCTGGAGTGCAATGGCACGATCTCGGCTCACCACAACCTCCACCTCCGGGTTCAAGTGATTCTCCTACCTCAGCCTCTCGAGTAGCTGGGATTACAGGCATACGCCACCATGCCCGGCTAATTTTTTTTTTTTTTTTTTTTGTACTTTTAGTAGAGATGGAGGTTTCTCCATGTTGGTCAGGCTGGTCTCGAACTCCCAACCTCAGGTCATCCACCCGCCTCAGCCTCCAAAAGCGCTGGGATTACAGGCATGAGCCACCACCCCCAGCCAGGAATGTCAGATTTTTCTAATCACCTGCTTGTAGTTCTAGACTCTTCACAGTTCCCCTGGAAAAGAGGGGTCCATGGACCAATTGGTACCTGGAGTATCAATAATTGTAACTGTTTCTTCCTTTGATAATTAACACTTCCTAGAATTTAAATTAAAGATCTAGTGCAAAATACTGGCAGTCCCTGAGACAAATTTGTGCCTGGACTAGAAGCCACGAGGCCTAAAGAACAAGAGGGCTTCTACCCCATAAGCATGTCATGTGACCTTAGGCTCGGGGCCTTAGCTTCACCATCTTTAAAATGGAAGGATCCGATCTGGATAGATTGGGACTGACGTTTGATCAGACTCTCCAGAGAGAGAGCGTACGGATCAGGATTTTAAGGAATGCTGGTCTGGGGATTCTCCAGCTGATTGCACACGGAATGATTCATCTGGGACGGAGACGGTGCTTCTGCGCCATGCTAGCCTCTTTTCTCTCTTCATTTCCTAGTGGCTGCTGGAGAAGTTGCCAACTTTGGAGCCTATGCATTTGCACCTGCAACAGTCGTCACGCCTCTGGGAGCACTGAGTGTCCTCATAAGGTTATTGTCCCCTCTCTAGCCCTCTCTTATTCTGTTCCGTTTTCAGTTTGTTGAGGCCTGGAATGCCAAGTGGGATCGACTGCCAGTTGGCAATCAGGGACCTGGGTTGGTCTCAGCCTCCAGAAAGAGGCAGTGTGCTATAGTTCAGAGCTATAGACCCTGGGAATGTTTGCTGCCACTTGCCCCAGCATCCCCTTGACTGACTGGGTCATAGAGAGGCAGGCCAAGCCCAAACCAGTTGGAAGGGCTTCCACCGTCAACAGGCTGAACGGTGCATACCAGTATTTTGGTGCCTCGATAGATGCAGCATACAAGTTAAGAGCATGTGCTCCGGATTAACGCTGCCTTAGTTCTAATCCTCGCTCTGCCACTTAGTAGTTTTGTTACCATAGGCAAGTCATGTAAGCCACTTAGTCACTCAAAGCCTCATTTTTCCCATCTGCAAAATGAGGATGCCAATAATACCTACTGGAGGCATTGTTCTGAGGATTGAATGAGATAATGCACAGAAAATGCACAGTACAGAGCTGGTACCAAACAATAACCACGGCTGTCACATAGTGAGGGCTTAGTATGTGCTGAACAGTCTGAATGTATCCTGCGTATTAACTCATTTAATCCTCATAGCATCCCTAGTTGAGCCCAACAGAGGTTAAGCAACTTGGCCAAAGTCACCAGGTTCTAAGAGGTCAGGCAGGATTCTAACCCAGGCAGTCTTAATTCGAAAGTCAGTGGACTTAATTGCTGTGTCACG
This sequence comes from Macaca nemestrina, assembly GCF_043159975.1. Taxonomy (NCBI): domain Eukaryota; kingdom Metazoa; phylum Chordata; class Mammalia; order Primates; family Cercopithecidae; genus Macaca; species Macaca nemestrina. Next base: position 22,921,590 of record NC_092130.1, on the reverse strand, counting down.
TTGCCTCTCAAGTAAACACTCAACAAATGTTTGATAGTTTTAAAAATAATTGATACTAAACGTCTGTGCTTCCCACTGCCCCCTGAGCTACAAACACAGAGCCAGCTCCTCTGTGGGGGTCCTGGAGCCTCATTTGAAGGAGACTAACCTTGGCCTAACCTTGGAACACTGGTAAATCCTAGCACACCACACCCAGTACCCATCATTTGTTTTACCGTCTTGATGAAAATTTTGCAACATTTGCACACTCAAAAACCAAATAGAACTCATGCTGTACAACTGGCCTGACTCATGCTGTGTAACTGGCCTAACATAGCTGATGTAGCTGTGATACTATAATTGCATATCTGATTAGTTTGCAAATTCCTACTCCGGGGAAGCTGGGAGAGCCATGAAATCCTTGTGTGTGACCCCTGCCTGCATGAACAATCTCTTGAATGGGACATTGTGGCCAAAATGTATTTGGTAGTTTCAGAGGAAAGATGGAAGACAGACAAGAGAGCTTAGATAGACATCAATCTCCTCTCCCCTGACAACTTGAAGCAGGATTTTTGAGGCTAATTGTGTCCCGAGACAGCCAATAGGTTTTTACCCTAAACGAATGCCACCTTTGTGAAGAGACAGAAGCATGCCCCTGAGATCATATGAGGCTTGCCCGTGATTTTTTTCCCTTACTTTCTCGCCTCTGCTGGCTCGGTTCAAGGATGTGAGGGGAATGGAAATCATGTCACCACGGCGCGACAAGGAACTGGAGATAATTTGCCCAGAAATTGAAGACTCAGGGAAGTCACAAGATCCTCTTCAATGAGGCATAGAAGAAAACCCATGAACTTTATAATTAGAAAGGACTCGAGCTCAATTCCTGGTTCCACTACTTGCTAGTCATTTGAACTTGCCAAGTCATTTTAACTTCTTTGAGATTCAGTCTTCTCATCTATCAACTGGAGATAGTATATTTCACTTTGCAAAGAATTGTGAGATGCTAGTGAGGTAGACAGGAAGTTCCTAGCACCATACATAGTACGTAATAAATGCCTAAGATATGGTACCTGTGATTGTCACTGAGGTTGTTTATATTGGCTTACACAAATGAAAGAAATAATAGATTTGTTACGGATGACCCGAGGAGCAGAGATGGAGCAAAAAATAGAAATTACCAGGAGGCATATTTTTGGTAAATGATTAGAGCAAATCTACAACAGCCTCATTTGGCTTGTGAAGGGGTGGGCTCTCTGCCACCAGAGGTGTCTATAAGCCAAAGCTGAGAGCCATCTGTTGGCAGTGCTAAGAGAGGATGTGTCCATTGGGCAGGCAGTGTGACAAGAGCATTTCGAAGTGTTCTTCCAACTCTTCTGTTTGGGAATACTTTCAGTCTCTAAAATGGTAGAAATTCACCTGCATTTCTATTCTTCCAGCAAACATTCTAACACTCCCAGAAATGAGTTTCTATATAAACCATTTTTTGCCCCCCTTCAGGAGAACTGAGGGTGGTGGGAAGCACAGGTATTTCGTATCAATTATTTTTAAAACTATCAGACATTTGATGAGTGTTTACTTGAGTGGCAACGTGGCATAGCAGTTAAGCCCCCTGACTCTGGAATTTGACTGCCTGGGTTAGAATTCTGGCCTGGTCTCTTAGAACCTGGTGACCCTGGCCAAGTTGCTTAACCTCTCTTGGCCTCAGCTAGGGATGCTGTGAGGATTAAATGAGTTAATATGCGGGATGCATTCAGAATGTTCAGCACATACAGAGCCCTCCATATGTGACAGCTGTGTTTATTCTTTGGTACCAGCTCTATACTGTGCATTTTCTGTGCATTATCTCATTTAGTTCCTGAGAACAATGCCCCCCCTGGATATTATTAGCATCCCCATTTTGCAGACAGGGACAATGAGGCTTAGGGTGGTCACATGACTTGCCCATGGTAACATAAGTTTTTTTGGAAGAAAAACTTCCACGTGAGAGAGCAGTGAGTTCTGATCTGTTGTTCTCTGGGAGTGCTTGCTCAGGCCCCATTTTTCTTTGGGACTCTGGGACAGGCATATCTGCTCTAATGCCCTTCTCCCATTTCCATGTGCAGTGCCATCCTCTCCTCATATTTCCTGGGAGAGAGTCTGAATCTGCTGGGGAAGCTGGGCTGCGTGATCTGTGTGGCCGGCAGCACGGTGATGGTGATACATGCCCCTGAGGAAGAGAAGGTCACCACTATCATGGAGATGGCTTCCAAGATGAAAGACACAGGTAGACTCCAAGTCCCTGAAGAGCAGGAAAATACTGCAGGTTGAACGCCCCCCTCTGCCCCATAAAAGGTCACATTGGGCCGGGCGCGGTGGCTCACGCCTGTAATCCCAGCACTTTGGGAGGCCGAGGCGGGCGGATCACGAGGTCAGGAGATCGAGACCATCCTAGCTAACACAGTGAAACCCCGTCTCTACTAAAAATACAAAAAATTAGCCAGGCGTGGTGGCAGGTGCCTGTAGTCCCAGCTACTTAGAGGCTGAGGCAGGAGAATGGCATGAACCCAGGAGGCGGAGCTGCAGTGAACCGAGATGGTGCCACTGTACACCAGCCTGGGTGACAGAGGGAGACTCCGTCTCAAACAAACAAACAAAAAAAATTCAGATTGGGTTCTGACCATCTCAGGTGCTGCCACCTAGAGGAGAAGGCAAGCTAAAGAAGAAACGTTAATGGGCTGGTACTTGTTAGCGAGGCTAGCTTAAAGGCTTCCAGGCCTGGTATGTATGGGTACCATTAATAAGTGTTTATTATGTGCCAGGCACTGTTATGAATGCTTTATATACATTATCTCACTGAATCCCACAAAACAGCTTTATGAGGATGATCCTATTCTTGGTTCTCTTTAACAAATGGGGAAACTGAGTTCTTGGGGGTTTAACAACCTAACCAAGTTATTAGAAAGTCATGAAGCTGGGTCTGGAACCCGTGTTTGTCTGACTCTAGAGCCCACGATCTTAATGCTACCTCCCACTGCCATGAGTCTGGGCCCTAGACACTGCCTGCACCCTCCACAGCTGGGTGATCCTTCTCCCTCTCCTCCCAAAGGGTTCATCGTGTTTGCTGTGCTTCTGCTGGTGTCATGCCTCATCCTCATCTTTGTCATCGCCCCACGTTACGGGCAAAGGAATATTCTCATCTACATCATCATCTGCTCTGTGATCGGGGCCTTCTCCGTGGCTGCTGTCAAGGGGCTGGGCATCACCATCAAGAACTTCTTCCAGGGGCTGCCAGTTGTCAGGCACCCACTCCCCTACATCCTGTCCCTCATCCTGGCACTGTCCCTCAGCACTCAGGTCAACTTCCTCAACAGGGCACTGGACATTTTCAACACCTCCCTGGTGTTCCCCATCTACTACGTGTTCTTCACCACGGTGGTCGTTACCTCGTCCATCATCCTCTTCAAGGAGTGGTACAGCATGTCTGCTGTGGATATTGCGGGCACCCTCTCGGGCTTTGTCACCATCATCCTGGGCGTGTTCATGCTGCATGCTTTCAAAGACCTGGACATCAGCTGCGCCAGCTTGCCCCACATGCACAAAAACCCACCCCCTTCTCCCGCCCCAGAACCCACTGTCATTAGACTGGAAGACAAGAACGTCCTTGTGGACAATATAGAACTCGCCAGCACCTCATCGCCAGAAGAGAAACCCAAAGTATTTATAATCCATTCTTGAAGCTTGGAATATGTGAGTGAGAGGATGAGCCTAGTGGTACAGCCTGACCTCCCAATTTCAAAACCACCTGGTTATTTTCCAGTGCAACTGTTACCAATGGGCTCTCTTTTCTTGAGAAGTTCATTTATACCTCATCACTGTTTCCAGGAGAAACATCTCTACCCAAATAGCAGCGGTGGCAGAACTTCCTGGAAACAGACTCAGTGACCAAATACCCAAGATTACATCAGTGCCTGCAGGTCCCCTGGACCTCCCTTCTCATTCATTCTTTCGGTGCCATCTCTATGCCATTGGGAAGAAGGTGGAATCTGACCCATTGAATGTAGCACAGTCCAAGGACTTCCCTGAGATATTGGTCATTGGGAGTTCCTTTACACCAATTCTCCTCCTGAGATGGAATCTCCGTTGTTGTTGTTGTTGTTTAGCCCAAGGATGACATAGAGCTGGCTCCCAGAGGCCCAAAGGGCGAGTGGCCATGCCTCCCTATCCAGAGCTGACAGGGATACAACCAATGTAAAATATCCTGTTGCTCTTGTCACTTCCTCTTTGGAGGCAGAAGCAAGGCCTCAGCTGACCTTCTTACTGTGAAAGCCACTTGATGTCTCAGGGAAAAATGTCAACCAGCTCATTCCCCGAGCACTCCAGCCTGGCAGTCAGCACCTCGGTATCCACCCAGTCCATCCCACCATCACCCCTTCCCCCTCTACTTACATCCTAAGGAGTCAGTCACTGAGACATAAAGGCAGTAATCGCAGAACTGGAAACAAAACAATAACAGAACCACAGCCAAACTCTGGTGGCCAAACCCAGTGTTTTCATTTTGTCTTACTCTGAAAAAAGAACAGCAAATTCACTGCTTCAAAGCAGCCTGGCTGCCAAGCTAGAATTTGGCAGAATGTACTTTTCTATTCCTCAAGGAGTCAACCAACTTATGATCTGGGGAGGTGGGAAGAGGATGAGGAGCAAAGTTGGGATGTGGCAGAAGACAGTCCCAGGCTGTCTGGATACTAGGGGCTTTTTTGTTGACTCTGGTGCTCATCCAGGAACTTAGGAGAAAAGAACTCAGGGGTAATTTCTGGGCTGCAGCCTTAAAAGCTTAGACAGTGGGATCAGCTGTGAATCTCAATGTCCAAGTGGAGGTGCAGACTTGGCATGGGATGCATTCTAGCTGCTGACCAGATTGCCACCGAGTCCCCCACTCCACTGGTGAGCTGCCACATGGGGAAGTAGCATGCCCTGACTGTTCCAACACCACCTGCTATGGGGAGTACCTCTGGTCCCTTCACATTTGGCCGGAGGCATACAAAAAAAAACAGAGCAGCTGGAGAGAGAGATAATTACTATTCCCTCCCTTCCCATCTCTTTTCTGGCTGCAAGAGTGCAGGGGTTGGAGAAGAACCATTAGAAAGGGAAATTAGTGGGCTGGTATATCTGGAAAGAGGGAAGACTTTGATCCTCAGCCCCGAGGTTGGTGCAGGGCCTCCCCTGTGTGACTCTACCTGCACTCTGTGTTTCTATCCTGTGCCCTAAGTGGGCCAAGCCCAGGTAAATTCCTGCTGGCCTTGGAGCTCCAAGGTTTGGCTGACCAGCAGACTGGCTCCTGACTCTTCAGCCTCAAATCCCCAGTTTTTGATGAATGTGGATTTCCGTCTGTAATTAAAAGCAATGCAACAACTTGGATCTTGAGAATGGCAGTAAACTGAGGGCCCTAAGAGTGTGGTCTGCAGGATCAAGAATAAAGATTTCAGATTATATTTACTTGATACTTGTGTCTTGACCTTCCTTGAGCATGGAGTGATGAAACTGGTTTTTCCAGTGCTGGAAGGACAGTCTCCAATCTCTGAATGAATGTGACTGCCAATAAAGCCCCTACCATGTCTTTGATAGTTAACACCCTTGGTAGAGTGGGAAAGATAGTTTTTGAAATGGAGTCAGTTGAAGACAACTCATCCCTAGTTAACACCTGAGCCCTTACCAGACACCAGGCATAGTAGGTGCTTCCTGTGAATTCTCTCTTTAACTCCTCACAAATCCTCAAGTTGGATATGTTTTTATTCCCATTTATAGATGAGGAAAGGAACTCAAAGAGGTTAAATAATTGCCCAAGGTCACACAGCCAGGAAGAGCAGAGCCGATATCTGGTTTAACCACCAGGCATCATGCATCTCTCCAAGACTAACCTTGCTCCCAATTGTATAATTTGTTTTGGTTTTTTGTGTTTTGAGACAGAGTCTGACTGTGTCCCCCAGGCACACTGTGGTGTGATCCTAGCTCACTGCAGCTTCAAACGCCCAGGCTCAGATTTGGTAAAGTTGAGGCCTTGCTGTGTTACCCAAGCTGGTCTCAAAACTCCTTTCCTAAAGTGATCTTCCCACCTTGGCCTCCCAAAATGATGAGATTTTAGGCCTGAGCCACTGTGCCTGGTGCATAATCTGCTACTACTTTATTCATTTATTTTCTTGTGATCTGTGCTCTTTCCCCATCTGGATACAAGCTTCATGAGAGTTGGCTTTGATTTACTGCTTATCCTCAGTGCCTAGTACATCATAGGCACTAAAAAAAAAAACAAGATTGAAGGAACAATATCACAATCTTTCCTTGCCCAAATTCTCCTGGGACCAGCACTCAATGCAAGGGAGATCCCAATAGAACCCTGCATGTTAAGCAAAGCAACTGTAAACTGATATAGTCAGCAGTGTCTCAGCACACAGCCTGTGACAGGCGCTGTTGGGGGCTTTCACATACAGGACTTCATTGATGATCACAACACTTTTGAGGTAGGCATATTACTCCCATTTGTATAGTGAAAAGAGACTCAGAAATCTGGAACTTATCCAGGCCCACTCATCTACTGAGTAGAAAGCAGAGTCAGGACTTTAACCAGGGTCTGTCCAACCAGGCTTTCTCCATTATGCTAGTGACCAACACGTGAGCATCACCCCAGAGACTGGCTGACAGCAGGGAAAGAGTGGCCTCTTAACCAGGGAGGGATGTGTGAGTAGGAAGCAATTTCATGAGCAGGCATGTTAGTAGTGAAAGCATTTGTGTTTACATTTCTTTAGGGTCCATAGGCAACCTCATAACCACGAGAGGTTAGAAAAGTATAATCAGGCTTGTCGCGGTGGCTCACGCCTGTAATCCCAACACTTCAGGAGGCTGAGGCGGATGGATCACATGAGGTCATCTCTACTAAAAATGTGAAAATTAGACAGGTATGGTGGTGGGCACCTGTAATCCCGGCTACACGGGAGGCTGAGGCACGAGAATTGCTTGAGCCTGGGAGGTGGAGGCTGCAGTGAGCTAAGATCATGCCACTGCACCCCAGCCTGGGTGACAGAGAGAGACTCCATCTTTAAAAAAAAACAAACAAAAAAAGTATAATCAGAGAGCCAGAAGCCCCTCTCAGCGTTTTTGTGAAGATTAAATGAGATAATCCTTATTTGTAAATCGCATGCAGTGGCGCACATATGTTAAATACAGCTGTTCCTTGGTATCTGCAGGAGATTGGTTCCTGGACCCTCATGGATAACGAAATCTAAGGACGGCCAAATCCCTTATATAAAATGGTATAGTATTTGCATATAACCTACTATATCCTCCCATAGACTTCAAATCATCTCCAGATTTTTGTAATACCTAATACAATGTAAACACTGTGTAACTCATTGTTATACTATATTTTTAAATTGTATTACTTTTTATAGTTGTACTTTTTTTTTTTTCCAAACATTTCAATCTGCTGTTGGTTGAATCCATGGATTTGAAACCCACAGATAGGGAGGGCCGACTGTATTCAGTAACTGTTACCTTCCATCATGGTTATTAATCCTCCATCTCTCCGAGAGAACCTCAAAATTGAGGTAGGGATCAATGAGAGAATAAGAGTGGGATCCTTTTATGGACTGGGAAGCACTAATGAATATGAGATGTGGTATCACGCAGGGTTCTGGAATCAGAAAGCACACCCAACCCTATCCCTGGCTGTGCCTACCTACCCAGCCCAAGAGACCTTAGGCAAGTGTCTCCCCTCTTTAAAGTATGATCCCTTGCCTTAACAAGATGAGGAGGTGAGCAGAGGCTCTCAGCTGTCTTCTATATTCAGTAGAGTAGGATGAGAAGAAACACCGAAGAATCTCAGGATTTAATAAGCAGCCTGCGTCCAGGTGCAAAGACACACAGCCCCCTCTACTGGTCATACGAAAACACAGGCTTTGCTGTGGCTCCGGGTCCACCATGATGGCTTTATAGGCTGAACTCATGGTCCTTGTGGGAACTCTTTCTGGAGTCCACATCATGAATCTTATCTAATCTGAGCAGCAGGACATTACAACAAACACGCAATAAAGAGTTGCCAAACCAGATAACATTGCAAATGACAAACGATTCATTTTAATTAAATACAAACAAGGAAAAAAGGCACCATGGCCCATTCAAGTATTTTGCATAGATGTACAAATATTGTAAACAATTAATAGGTGGACAAGAGAGAAGAAGATCTGTTTTCCGTGAACAATCTCCAAATAAAAAGAAAATTCACATTGCCCTGGATCCCAGACACATACGGACGCACAGTGGACGGTGTGAGAGGACGTGTGGGGGGTGACTTTGGAAGTGTGGGCTTGGATTCTACAGAACCTCTCCTTCGCAGGCTTCCCTCGGGAAGGGGACCTTTCCAGTTGGTGTTCCCATGGCTTTCTTGGGTGTCCAGCAGAGCTGTTATACACGTGGTTAACACGATGACTGACTTTGGAACTGGTCCCCAGTTTTCAAATTGCAAGTCTTCCATACCTTCTGTCAAATAGGAATAAATTAGGAAGTAGGCAGGGAGCGACTTTATTGGAAAGGCCTATTGCAGGAGGTAGTGAGGGGCTATTGCTTCACGGGGAAGGGTCTATGGCAGTACAAAAAACTCTCCAACCAGAAAATCAGCAAGTCTCAGACCTTAAGATCTGCAAGTGTCTCAGAGCTGGGGCAGAAAAGGGCTTTACTTTTATAGGGAGAAGCCAGCAAGGCAGAGAGGAACCTATGGCTAGCAGGCAGTTACAAGATGGAGCCAGGTGCCCAGGCTAAAGCTTCTACAGAGACAGGGAGATAGGGCACTAAATCCCTTGAGGTTTGTTTTAGAGATGGCTCCAAGGCCTGTAAAAAAAAAAAAAAATTATTGGGTTGTAAAACTAGCAGGAGGTTAATTTCACTTTTAAAAAGATTTGCCTACATCTCCATCTGCACAAAGAGCTTGTAACTCACTAACCCAAACTTGAGTTAAGTTTCCCTCCTCCCCACCAACCCTGGACTTTGACCCACCCTCAGCCTGAGCCAGCAAACAGCCCCTCCCCTGGGGAAAAAAAAAAAAAAAAAAAAGGCTGGGCACAAAGTCATTCCCTGAACATGGCTCTTTCTAGCCATGTTAATTCTTCCAATAAAAGAAAAGGCCTTTTCTGCCTGGGCTTTGAGACACTTGCAGATCTTGCCATCGGTGGGTCTGAGCCTTGTCACAATTCCCATAAGGCCCCTTCCTCTCCCCTTTGCAATATTCCCTTTCCCCTTCTGCAATCGTGCTTTGGAATAAGGTCTCTCCTTCCCTAAGCCCAGATTTATTTGTATTTGACACCTCAAAACAGCATACTGGGCACTGGAGAGAAAAGGGGATGCACAATGGCCAGTCTTCCTCCTGGGCAGCCTTCCTCAATAGAGCCAGGAGTGAAGAAGCATCAGTAGAACTGGTTGCCGAAAGTCTATCAAATTCCAAAACATTCCACCATCTTCTAGTTCACAGTACAACTTTATGGGATGGAGGTGATAGGAAAATAATAAAACAAAACAAAAAGCGAGAAAACAACAACTCAGGCCTCTTTCTGGTGTGGTTCCAGGGAGGGTGGACTGCAGGTTCAGCCGGATCACGCAGTCATTATGACTGTGGCGCTGTCACTTCAGAACCATCTACCTCCTGATGTGAGGGAGAAAGGCTGGAGAAGCCACGGGAACCTCTGCGAGGCATGGGGTTGGGTTTTGAGGATGTTGCTTGTTTGTTTTGCAGGGGGGTTAAGGGGGATGTTTTCACCTTTACTTTCCAGGAACCAAAGCCTTGAGGCAGAGGGTGGCGCATTTAAATAAAAGATTGTCTCCTGACTTAATCAGGCCACAGGAAAGGTGGGGAATGGATCTCCGGAGCAAGGATGGCCCACGGCAGGGAGATGGGGAACCTGTATCACCGCCACCCTGAGGGAAGAGAAACTCATTTTCCTGAGATCTTTCTAAACCCAACCCAGGCTTTTCCCCCAGGGATACAGCCCGTATTTTCCACTTATTTCCAAACCCAAGAACATCCAAGAAGCACCTATTGTATGCAGAGAACTCTAAGGAGGCCCTGGAGTGGTGAATCAGAAGCTCAGCCTCAGCCTTGCAGTGAGGTTTTCAAGGGCAAACAATTGCTCATGGCAGGACAGGAGGAGGCCCCAGAAAAGCCTCAGAGGAGTGAGAGTCAAGCCAGCTCCTGTCCAGAGAACTACCCAGCACCTTTGTGGGGTGGGAGTCAATCTCCCAGAAAACATCTCCAGGCGCTTTGCAAAAACCGTCCTATCTAGCACAGCACCACGTGGCCCTCCCTCCCTGCTGCAGGGAAGACAGGAGCCCCCGCAGAGCCCCTCACCTGCTCAGAGCTCTCTTTCTGTGAGGGTCAGGTAAGGGCAGTGACCAGACAGAGAACAAAAGGCAGTGAATGACAAAAAGCTGAGCTGAGGAAGAGGCTCCCAGCTCTGACTGTTCCAGCCCAGCTGCTGCTGGCTGCCTCCTCCAGTGATCTCAGGCAGCTCCCAGAAATGGGTCCGTTCTCTGCTCAGAAGGCAACGGTCCAGCCCGAAGTCAATGACCAGCCACTAGGGCAGGCTGGCTCCCTCGTGTGTACTTTGTAAATAGCTGGGCTTCCTAAGGGGGGACCTCACTAGATTTAGCTCAGAGAGTTACGGAGGAAGACCCCCACCCTGCTGAGGTCACAAAACACAATGAAAAATAAACATATGACCACATGGCCATGCCCCAAGTCTACTCTGGTCACACTCCTGAGAGCCAATGCGGGAAATCCAGTGGCCGACTGTGACAGAGGACTCTGACTTGTAGGTCACAAGCACCTGTTCACCAGAAGGTCAGGGCTGCTGAGGGTTTGCCCACCAAAGCACCACACTTAGAAGGGGAATGAGAGGGGAAGGAAGAGAGAAAAACATGGGGCACCAGGAAAGTGCAGCAGAAAAAACAAAAAGCAACTAAAAATTATCCAGAGTCAGGAGTCGCAACTTTTGGCATCACGACTCAGAGGAAGCCCAAGCCCAGGCTCCTCTTGTTGTCTACACTGCCTATGAATAGTACCTGTCTGAGTCAGAGTGACCCGTGTGAATAAGGGGATGCAGGGGTTTGGGGAGAGGTGGGAGGGGACTTGGCTTGTCACATGCAGCCATACAGCCAGAAGCCGTTCCCTCAACCAAGCCCTGGACAGAGCCACAGCAGTGGCTGGCTTGACCCTTCTTTAATCCCTAAAAGCTAAAAGGAGTGGGTAAGTACCAGCCTCTGTCCAGCCCGGGACCTCTGAGGAGAGCAGAAGCAATGGGAAGCTCTTTTGCGTGCCCTACACCCCAGGAGTGAATGGATGAGCTGGCCTGAGGGGCTTGCCAGCCTTGATCATCTCCATCAGCACCTCGGGGCTAGGAGTCTGGAGGAGAAGCTGCCATTCACCCTCCTCTCCTCTCCCCTCCCTACCTGGGGCTGTATATTGCACAAAACAACACCTAGAAGCCATTGGATCGTAGTCCCTCTGGGCTTCCAAGGAAGCCGAGGAGGCACTGAGTCAACAAGGAGATTTTTGGAGATGTGGAGGTTCCTGGAGGAGGGTGGGAGGAGATCAGAGGCGGCGGCCAGACATGCTTCTTCAGGGTTCCATGGCCATGCGTCCTCTGCAGTGTCCAGAGAGCTCAAGGAAAGGGAGAAGCCCCCTGGACAGGTCTAGATTTTCGAGCTAATCATCCCTCCAGCCCTCTGTGATCTGTATTCTGGAAACTGGGAAGAAAAAGAAGGGAGGGAGAGAGACATCAGCTTGATGCTTATCAGTGGGATCAAGGGGGAGTCATCCTCCTGATTTTACAAGAAGGGGTGGACCACCCACTGAGAACAAAGGCTTCTTGTGAAGTGCATCCGTGTGTCCGCTCACCCAGACCATCAGTCCTGCAAGGAGGGGTGTGGTGGATGCCACTGTCTCAAACTGACCAGTCACCCCTTCCTCTTTCCTTCTCTGCTAAGGCAGCAGCACAGCCCATAGTTTTCCCGGTGCCTCATGGGAATACAGGGTGGTCAGCCAGCTTCTTCACCACATCCCTTTCTGACCCAACTCCCAAGACTGGCAAACTGAGACTGTCAGCCACAGAGAAGAGGTACGAGGAGGGGCCAAGTGTGCACAGCCTCCCGCAGACCAGGTGGCTTCTACTAATGCACTGCCTTGCTCTTCACAGCAACCTGATGGGGCTGGTACTACTGCCCATCATTGCCTCTGTACAAATGAGGAAAAAGACTCAAGAGGGACTTGCTCAGGGTCCCTCCGCAGGTCACGTGCAGGGGCAGGACTGAAGCCACCGCAGCTCGGGATTCTAAGCATCAACTTTCACATGAAGCCAAAACTCCACAGTCAAGCAGGCACCAAGAAACATGAATGTTTTGCCCTTGGTTTTTGTTCTGGAAGTTCAGTCCAGACCACAAGAAGCATGAATTGCTTCGTTTTCTCAACTCTACACCTGTCCCCCTGGAGCCCTCTGGTACCAGCTTTCACCTTGGGGGCTTCCCATGGACTCACCTTTGGGGCAGGTGCTGCCAAAGGCCGGGAGTGCTGAGGGCCAGCACCAGGGGTCCGCAGTGGGGATGCACCCCCTGGCCTGGGGAGGCTCCTGCGGCCTGGCACTGGGTTCGCCGGGAGTGCCTTCTGGGGCGGCCGAGGCCTGGAGAAGTCCTGGAGAGAAAGCAACAAGCCTCACTTGAAGGCCAGAGGCCTGTTTGAAAGAAAATATCCCTGCTATCTTATGGGTCAAAATCAGATAGGAAAAGGTTATATACTGTATGGTCCCCTTTAGAAAGAAACTGTATGTATAATGTGTTTATATTCTCAAGAGGAAGTCAGGAGAGCAAGCTGGCAGTATCTATTGAAAGGACAAATAACCAGTGATGATGAGCTTTTTTTCATCTGTTTGTTGGCTGCATAAATGTCTTCTTTTGAGAAGTGTCTGTTCATATCCTTCACCCACTTTTTGATAGGGTTGTTTGTTTCTTGTAAATCTGTTTAAGTTCTTTGTAGATTGGGGATATTAGCCCTTTGTCAGATGAATAGATGGCAAAAATTTTCTCCCATTCTCTAGGTTGTCTGTTCACTCTGATGATAGTTTCTCTTGCTGTGCAGAAGCTCTTTAGTTCAATCAGATCCCATTTGTCTATTTTGGCTTTTGTTGCCATTGCTTTTGGTGTTTTAGTCATGAAGTCTTTGCCCATGCCTATGTTCTCAATGGTATTGCCTAGGTTTTCTTCTAGGGTTTTTATGGTTTTAGGTATTACATTTAAGTCTTTAATCCATCTTGAATTAATTTTTGTATAAGATGAAAGGAATGGATCCAGTTTCAGCTTTCTGCATATGGCTAGCCAGTTTTCCCAGCATCATTATTAAATAGGGGGAGTCTAGAACTAGAAATACCATTTGATTCAGCAATCCCATTACTGGGTATATACCCAAAGGATTATAAATCATTCTACTATAAAGACACATGCACACGTATGTTTATTGTGGCATTATTCACAATAGCAAAGACTTGGAACCAACCCAAATGCCCATCAGTGATAAACTGGATAAAGAAAACGTAGCACATATACACCATGGAATACTATGCAGCCATAAAAAAGGATGAGTTCTGTCCTTTACAGGGACATGGATGATGCTGGAAACCATCATTCTCAGCAAAATAACACAAGAACAGAAAACCAAACACCACATGTTCTCACTCATAAGTGGGAGTTGAACATGAAATGAGAACACATGGACACAGGGAGGAGAACATTACACACCAGGGCCTGTTGGATGGTAGGGGGCTAGGGGAGTGATCACATTAGGAGAAATACCTAATGTAGATGGCGGATTGATGGGTGCAGTAAACCACCATGGCATGTGTATACCTATGTAACAAATCTGTTCCTTGCAGCACTATTTGTAACAGCAAAGAAACCATAAATAAGCAAAATTTCATCAGCAGAAAAATAACTAAAATTATAAAGTGACAGATGACATAGCACTTAAAAAGAATGAAGTAGGTTGACAGGGGCTGGCGTGGGGAGATGTTCAAGAGTTGTCAGGTGGAACAAACAAGCTGGGGAGGATAGCTGACATAAAATAAGTCACCATGCTCACCACCTACTAGAAATGTCTATAAACAGAAAAAAAGGAAGGATACGGACCAAATTGAAAAGAGATTATGCTGGGATGGGGTGCAAGAGGGGAGGGGTGTGGTCCAGGTGAACATTCCTTTTTTTTTTTTTTTTTTTTTTTTGAGATGGAGTCTTGCTCTGTCCCCCGGGCTGGAGTGCAATGGCACAATCTCAGCTTACTGCAACCTCTGCCTCCCGAATTCAAACGATTCTCTTGCCTCAGCCTCCTGAGTAGTTGGGATTACAGGGGCCCACCACCATGCCTGGCTAATTTTTGTGTTTTTAGTAGAGACGGGGTTTCACCATGTTGGTCAGGCTGGTCTCGAACTCTGACCTTAGGTGATCTGCCTGCCTCAGCCTCCCAAAGTGCTGGGATTACAGGCATGAGCCACCATGCCCAGCCCTCGAACATTCCATTTTTTTTTTTAACGAGAGCATGTATGTGTATTGCCTGTTTAGATTAAAACAAAATTTAAACAAAGAAGCAGCTACATTTTGTTCATGTTGGTTGTCTATGTGTGTGGCACATTTCATGGATTCTGTCCTTGCTGTTTACTATTACCTTCATGTTCTCACCATCTCCACAAGGCTTTGCCCTGACTACCTTATTTAAAATTACAACAGCCCCACCCTGACATTCCCTGACCTTTGTATCCTAACATATCTCTTCTTTTCTTTTCGTATCACTGCCCGCCTTCCAACATATATAATTTAGTTACTTATCAAGTTGAGTTTTACTTTCTGTCTCTCCATCCCCCTCTAGAGTTGAAGCAGGGTGGGGTCTCCATCTGTTTGGTTCACTGATACATCTTCGGCTTTCAGAACAGTGTGCCTAGCATACGGTAGGTGCTCAACACGTATTAATTGATCCATGTTTTTTTTTTAGGGGGAAAGAATGATGGTGCCACCCGCAGGCCCCCAAGCTGTTGGGGTTTAAGGGGAAGCCAACTGCATAGATGGGCGTTCCAGTGCCTGCTCTCCTTGACTTCCTTCCCTTCTCGAGAGGGTTACTACCACATATCAAAGTGGACAAAAGGCAAGCATGTAGAGAGGCCAGGAATAACACAAAGAGCCGAGATTTTCCCCAAGAAACTTCACGGCATCAGAAAGGAAAGCAAATTCTTAGGGCCAAGAAGCCATGTTCTTCAGCTCCACGTAGAAGGACAATGCAACCTGCCCCCTTCACCACCACTTTCCCCAGCCCAGAATAGCTGCCAAGTTGCAGTGGTTGCTGGAAGCCAGGATAGAGACCTTCTGGGGCAGATGACAGCTGGGTGCAGATGTCAGGTTGCAACTGGTAAAGGCTGTGCTCCCAAGGAGCTGTGCCAATGAGCCACTGAGGGGCTGGTGTTTGGGCAGGAGCCTCATCAGCATGTCAGTGCTGGGCCTCCCAGCACAGCAACCAGCCAGAGGCCACATCTGTGATGATCCGACTCAGCCCTACCAGGGCCCTCGCCCCGCACTGTTTTCCTTTTTCTAAAGCAGTAACAGTCCCTCAGCTACTCTGGCCCACGCTCCCTTCCACCACAAGGGACGGCATCTCACTCGATTAGATTGCACAAGCCTGACACGGGGCATCATCCCCTGCCAAGCCTTGTTTGCAATGGATCCTCAAGTCCTGTCTATTTTCTCTTCTGCACATTTCTTATCAGCTTCACTCCATCAGCCCTGCCTACTCCCTGCTCCGAGCTTTTACCATCTTTCTTCAGGACAACCTTTCAATCTTCTAACTAGGACACCCATTTGCTTCTAGAGTGACTTTCATTTTTTAAAACTATTTTAAAAATTCAAATATAATATACACAGAAAAAGGTGAACAAATCATAAATATACAACTAGATGAATTATCACAACGTGAATACACCAAGTAATCCTCATGCAGGTCAAACAGTAGATTAACAGCTTCAGAAGCATCTATGGGCCCCTTGCAGGAACTACACCTCCCTCCTGCCTAAAGATATCCCAAACAGCGATCAATCCTTGTCAATAAAGAATTGCATCATGTCACCACTGTCCTCTTTCTATGGAATACAGACCAAAGTCCTGACCAAGGCCATGTGGCCTGGGCATAGTTGGGCTCCTCCTGGCTTTCCAGCCTCATCTCATAGCTCCTTGGGCCCCAAGAACACAAAACTTTAAGTTCCTTCAACCCGCAGGGCCCTCTCCCATGACAGAGCCTCCCTACTAGTGGGTCCTGGGACCAGGAAAGCTCCTTCGTCACTTGCCCTCACAGCCTGGTTAAGTCCTGTTCCTCCTTCATGTCTCAGCTCAAATGTCACCTCCTCAGGGAAACCTTCCTGGATTTCCCAGACTAGGTCAAATCCCCTTGTTACTCTTCTAAGCACCCTGAGCCTCTCCTTCTCAGCACGTATCGCTGTTGCAGTGACACGTATCCTGCAGTCGCTGTCCCAGCAGAATGCGAGCTCCTGGAGGCAAAGCTGCCATCTGCCTTCCTCGTCATCCCCTGGCCCAGAGTGCAGGTGCATAAGCCGGTTGAGAATAGCAGAACTGAAGAAGTGCTGAGGTTTCATCCATCACTTCTCCAGGGCGTCCATGTCCCCCAGCTAGGAAGTGGGGAATCTCTGATGGCAGACTGGAGACTGTGAGTGGCCCCAGGGCAGGAGGCTGTCTCGCTCAGCTGGGTGAGACCTGGGTTCAAGTCCTAGCTCCCCCACTCACAACTGCGCAATGTCGGGCAAGTCCCTTCAACCCTGTGAGGCCCGGCAACCTCCAAGAGAAATGAGGGCTGCGGCAACTCCCTTCTTGGAATGGCTGTGAGAAGGCAGGTGGCAGCCCAATGTCATCACAGCAACCCCCACTCGGAGCAGCTGCCTCCCACTGTTCGCTTGTACAGAGACCCCCAACTGGGCCCTGGGGCCCAGGAGAAGCTGTGCTTGGGAGCTAGCTGTGTTCTGGGGCACCTGCCACTGGCTGGGCAGCTTCCTGCACCCGGGACTCCTGCCAGCAGCCCCAGAAACGCAGGCGCAGGGTACACGCAGCCTCCACCACTTAACACACAGCTGGGTCCCCACTGTCCCTGACCCCTCCTGACCTAGGGCTCAGCACCTCGGGGTGACAGGGGTGAGGCTGGCCCCGTGTTCTCTGAACACGCCTCTAGTGTGGGTTTTTCGGAACAATAGTCTGAGTGGACTGCTAGTCCGACCCACTCCCTCCTCCCTCCGCCGGCACCCCTGCTCTCCCGTAACCCCAAGTCTCTACACGCCTGCTTTCTCCCTTTCTTTCATCTCTCTGTTAGGGACTGAACTGTGCACTCATCACTTAAAAAAAAAAATCATATGCTGAACCCCTAACCCTGAGTACCTCAGAATGTGGCCGTCTTTAGAGATAAGGTCTTTAAAAAGGTGATTAGGGTAGAATGAGGCCACCTAATCCAATCTGGTGTTCTCATAAGAAGAGGACAGTTGGCCACGCAGAGACACCAGGGAGGCAGGAGTGCATAGGAAAGGCCACGTGAGAACTCAGCAAGAGGGCGGCCACCTGCAAGCCACTGAGACAGGCTTCAGAAGTCAACCCTGCCAGCACCTTGACCTTGGACTCCTAGCCTCCAGAACTGTGAGGAAATAGGTGTCTGTTTTGAAGTCAGCCAGTGTGCAGTACTCTGTTAGAGCACCCCCAGCACACGACTACACTCTCCACCTCTCTCTCTCCACTCCTCCCCTCTCTTGCTTTTTTCCTTTCTTCCTTCCCTCTCTCTCCTTGTCAATCTTCCCTCTCTCTTTCTGCACGGATTTCTCCATTCTACCGCGGCCCCACACAAAAGGAAGGGGAGAGCAGCTGTTTCACAGCAGAGAAACAGAATGGACGCCCTCAGCTCTCCCAAACTGTCCCGCTGCCACACATCCTAAGGACCCTCCAAAGCCTGCAGCCAACCCCAGAGTCCTTAGGGTCAGAGACAGCTTGGGTTCCATGGACCCCTCTGGACCACACCCAAGGAAAGGAAAGCAGTCTCAGTTGAGAGATCACCCCCCAAACACACAGGCCAGTTCCGGAAGGCAACCCGCCCAGCCGCCACCCAGGAAACACCTGTGTCTGCACGGGGGGATCTCCTGCAGAAGGTGTGGTCGGAGCCATCAGAGCACACACACGCAGTGGGAACAGGCTGCTGGGCAGGCTCTGCTTCCATGAGCACCAGGCCTGGGGGCAGAGAATCTGGACCCCACTCTCACCTCCCAGAGGCACCTGCCCCCTTGGGATGGGCAAGGCATCAGGGCACATCCCTGGGTAAGACTTTCCAATCAGTAGAAGGTACCAACAGGTACAATTTGGTGGGAAGTGTACTCTGGTGAGAAAAATACAGTCCCATCAGCCTCAGACTTGAGGAATCAGAGTAGGCTTCCCGGGAGAAGCGGCATCTAGGAGCAGATCTGAGGACGAGCAGGAGCTGGCCCCGCCAAGGCAGAAGGAGTGTATCAGGCAGAACAAGCAGCATTGGCAAAGACCTAGCAGGCAGACGAGCATGGGGAACTGACAGAAGTTCATTTGGGGTGGAAGGTGGGTAGTGGCTTGTCATAAAATAGGCCAATCCGGGAGAAAATGTCACGTGGTTTAGGAGCTGCCTGGAGAGTCTGTTTCCCCACGTTAATTGCTCTAACCCGCTGTGCGCCCCCCGTATTGACCGAATTGCAGAAAAGGCAGTCAGCTCATGACCCCACAAGTTTCACCTTCCCCACCTTTGCCATTACCCAGTGAAAGTGGCCTTAAAAGCAATGTTCCCAGCCCAAGGCTGCTGACAATCCACTTACCTGGGAAAGGATGCAGTTTGGTGCGGGGGGAATTGGCCGGCTTGGAGGAGGCCTCCTGGATGACTCCGTCCTCTCTATTTGAGACCCGGGCCCTGGGGAGTTCCTGGCGGCCCTGCTCAGGTGTGCTGGCAGTGGTGCAGGTGGGGACCCACCGCGCAGATAATCTGGGGGGGGCCGGGGAGGAGGCTGGGAGGGCTTCCGCAGGATTTCAGGAGTGTTGATTACCTGTATGCACAAGTCAAGGAACACCTGAGACAAGAAATCACTCGGGCTGCCCTTGTGTGTCTCTTTGAGATAAACCAGAGCCCAAAGGGAGAACAGACACACCCATCTATCAACTGCCCGAGGATCCCAGAGGTCAGATGCAACCTTTAAAGTCATTAGGGGAAGTCAGAACCAAATAACATGTCTCTCCAGCCAATAAAAGGGCTTTTATTACCAATCCATGGGCCCATAGAGGCTCTTAGAAAAATACAGCATGACCGTGAGGGATAAAGGAAAAGTAGCCAAGTTCAGTGGTGCAAAGCTCTTACCTTTCGCTTGCCCTGGGGCGTCTGCAGCTTGAAAGTTGGGTTGGCATGACCAGTCCCGCTGTTCTGAGACACCCTGAAGGGACAACTAGAAACAAGAAATGGGGGAGGAGAAGAAAGGGGCAGATGTTCAGCAGGGGACAGTGGCTGAGTTCCCTTTGACGCAAGCAGGGCCAGCAAGCAGCTAAATCTTCCCCAAGTCTGCTCTGGAGGGAGTGGGATTGGTCTTCTCAAACCACGTCTTCCGAAGTAGGGAAACGTGTGGCCAATGGAGAACTCTCAAGGAAACAGAGTTGGCCTTATACAAAGCAGAGCTCTCTCCACACCTTCTCTTCACCCTTTTAAGATCCTTCCCCTCTGAGGAGACACAAGGGTGTCACAAGCCATCAACCAATCCCAATCAGGCACAGACCCACAGACCCTAGGACTTAAAATCCCCTCCAGAACAAGCATTATTTAATAGGTGATTCAGAGACTGTACATCTTCCATATCCAAAATAATAAATCACTTTTTAAATGGACACCAAAAGCGAGCAGGAGTAGCTATTCTTATATCAGATGAAACAAACTTTAAAGCAACAGTGGTTAAAAAGACAAAGAGGGGGCCAGGCATGGTGGCTCACGCCTGTAATCCCAGCACTTTAGGAGGCCGAAGCGGGCAGATCACCTGAGGTCAGGAGTTTGAGACCAGCCTGGCCAACATGGTGAAACCCCATCTCTACTAAAAATACAAAAAATTAGCTGGGTATGGTGGCGCGCACCTCTAGTCTCAGCTACTCAAGAGGCTGAGGCAGGAGAATCGCTTGAACCCAGGAGACAGAGGTTGCAGTGAACCAAGATTGCGCCACTGCATTCCAGCCTAGGCAACAAGAGCGAAACTTTATCTCGAAAATAAATAAATAAAATAACACGGGGAACAAATCAAGTAGATAAAGGATGGCAAATAGATTTTATTTTATATTTCAGCTTGATTTGGTTGGGGATATTCTGCTGAGAAGAACTCAGGAGTGATGACCAGAATCAGTAGAGTACTTACAATAAGATCAACTAGTAATGCCTGTCACAGTCACAGCAGGGGAGAGGGCAGCGTGTTCCTTGCATTTGTCTTCCCTGAATTAGACCCACTGTCACCAACACTTTTGCTAAGTACCATTTATGGAGACCTTTGTGACCCATAAATTGACCCTGAGTCCTCCATGGAACCCTGTCATACCAGAACTGTTGCCTCAGCTTGGAAGGGAGAGCTGAGGGCTTGAGTTGGCCTAGTTTGTTGTTCTGTCTGCAGCAGTAGTACATCAGCATGAGGACCGCCAGCACGAAGATGGCCACCAACACTCCAGCTACCACAGGACCCACACCTTCCAGAAACAGAACCCAAGTGGGAGATTTAGAAGCTGTCAGGGCTACAGCAGATTTCAAAATAAGTATTCCTGCTTCTTCTTCAGGCATTTGATTTGCATTTAATTTGTATTACTTACTTTAACTTATAAATTATAATTAAAAGCACACATTATGGGCCAGGCACAGTGGCTCACGCCTGTAATCCCAGCACTTTGGGAGGCCATGGTGAGCGAATCACAAAGTCAAGAGGTCAAGACCATCCTGGCCAACATGGTGAAACCTCATCTCTACTAAAAATACAAAAATTAGCTGGGCGTGGTGGCACTCGCTTGTAGTCCCAGCTACTCAGGAGGCTGAGGCAAGAGAATCGCTTGAACCTGGGAGGCGGAGGTTGCAGTGAGCAGAGATTGTGCCACTGCACTCCAGCTGGCAACAGAGTGAGACTCCGTCTCAAAAAAAAACCACACACATTATGTACCACTGGGAAATCACTAATGTTAGCTCAAAGAGCCAAGTCAACTTATTTTGCACAGACTCTACAGTACAAAGCTTCTATAGCCACTTCTACTTAATTGAAGAGGTCCCTTTTCAGGCAAGCAGTTCAAGCTCTGTTACAATTTGCCACTAGTTTTTAGCCTGAATCATGATTTTCCTGAACACAAAGGAACCAACACAAAATACAAAAAGACTTGGCCAGGCGTGCTGGCTCATGCTTTGAGAGCTTTGAGAGGCTGAGGTGGGCAGATCACTTGAGGTCAGGTGTTCGAGACCAGCCTGGCCAACATTGTGAAATCCTGTCTCTACTAAAAATACAAAAATTATCCAGATGTGGTGGCAGGCACCTGTAATCCCAGCTACTCAGGTGGCTGAAGCAGAAGAATCGCTTGAACCCGGGAGGCGGAGGTTGCAGTGAGTCGTGATCATACCACTGTACTCCAGCCAGGGTGACAAGAGCAAGACTCCCGAGTAGCTGGGACTACAGGCGCCCGCCACCACACCTGACTAATTTTTTGTATTTTTAGTAGAGACAGGGTTTCACGTGTTAGCCAGGATGGTCTCGATCTCCTAACCTTGTGATCCACCTGCCTCAGCCTCCCAAAGTGCTGGGATTATAGGCATGAGCTACCGCGCCCTACCCCAAAAAAAAAAAAAAGAACAAAGAAGCAAAAAGACTCAGACAGATTTAAGACTAGAACTCTCACCCATAATCCATAACTTAACATTTGGTTTCATCAAAACTACCCCAATATTCTCTCAAGTGGTTAATGTAAATATACAGAATATATTTGTACTAACAAAATACTGCTTTTATCAGTTTTACATATTGGGATTTCTTCCTTGAAAGATTTTGGTGCTTTTTTTTTTTAAGTTCTTTGTTATTATTATTTTTTTTAATCTTTAGAAACCGCAGTGCTAGAATCCTTGAGAGATCCACTAAAATACTACAAAACTTTTCTGAGAGTCTGGTTCCCCATTTTAACTTGTGTCCATTAGAGGAAATCTAAACTACCATAATGTGTGCCAGGTTCATGATGGTTTTTAAGTGCCCAAAAAGAAATATTCACCACGTTCCCTAAAAAGAATGGGAACATTCAATGACCTACAGTCTCTCTTACTCTCACTCTACTAAGCAGACTCCCCCTCCTCAGTAGAAAGGATGGGAGAAGAGAGACTGAACCGTGACCCCACACCACACTACGGGCAGTCGCTCCTCTCTCTTGGTCTCTCTTTATCCTGATTTCCTCTCTGCAAAATCAGGACAATGAAGTTGACTCAGTGTGGATGCTCTGCAACATGCCACCTGCCCCTGAAACCCACTCTTCTCACAAAAGCGGGCAGTGGCCCCAGCAGGGCTGGCACTCACTCTCAGGGGGCATGGGCCCACTGTCGATGCTGCCCCCGTGCCCCGGTGTGTTGCAGAAGGGCGGGGCCCAGCCCGGCAGGCAGTGGCAATTCTGGTTGTTGTTACAGACCTGGAGTGAAGAAAGGGTAGAGGCATCAGCACCCCAGAGAGCATCACCACCCACAGGGCCTGCCCTCATGACGTCCCCATGACACAAAGAAGCCAGAACCCAGCACGCACCCCATGGCCATTGCACTTCTTCCCACAGCCTTCAGTTTCAAAGAAGGAGGTGTTCCTGCACTGCCCCTCGAAGCAAATCTGCACAGGGAGAAAATAGAATGATCAGTGCAGTGGGAGGTACGCTGGTTGGGAGTTAGGAGGCAAGATTTTGCACTTGGAACATATGAGGACCCATGGCCCGGCCTGGTGGCTCACGCCCGTAATCCCAGCACTTTGGGAGGCCAAGGTGGGTGGATCACCTGTGGTCAGGAGTTCGAGACCAGACTGGCCAACATGGTGAAACTCTGTCTCTACTAAAAATACAAAAATCAGCTAGGCCTGGTGGCCTGTGCCTGTAATCCCAGCTACTCGGGAGGCGGAGGCAGGAGAATTGCTTGAGTCCAGGAGACAGAGGTTGCAGTGAGCTGAGATTGTACCACTGCACTCCAGCCTGGGCGACATAGCAAGACTCCATCTCAAAAAAAAAAAAAAAAAATTATGAGGACCCAAAAAGGCAGCCCACTTCAGGTAACTATCAAAGTGAAAAATGGAAAACAGCCCACAAACGCTAAGGACAGGACAATAGTCAGCTAAATTCTGCTATTACTTTTGTGATTAGGGAGAAAACAAATACATTGTTAAAGTATCACATTTAACAATATAATATTATAGGACTATTATGTTGATTATGTTAATTACTTGTCATTAATATGTATCAATTTTAACATTATATTTAAAAATAATGATGGTGACAGTATTCTGTGCCAGGTGCTATGCTAAATGCTTCATGTTTTTCATAGTTTCATTATCAGAATCGACTCTACGGGATAGTTGCTATCATTTTGCTCAGGCTTCCCTAACTCGTAGTCCATTTTTAATTCCCATGATAATTAGCGATGAGAATGAAAGTGGCACTAGCTAGGTGACCTAAGTGCTTTACCGGGATGATTTTCTTTAATCCTTCTGACAATTCTCTGGGGTGGGCGCCTGCTGTCGCTATCCACGCTTCATGAAGGGAGCCACCGAGGCTCAGAGGTTGGGGAGGTGGCATCTGAGCCCAGGCATCCTTCCCTCAAAGCTCACTTCTCAATCATTCTGCTCTGCAGCCGGCTCCTAGGTGAGCTGGGGGAAGGGACTCACATGGTTGTAGCCACACTTGGTTCCGGTCATCACCAGCCCTGGGTCCAGCATATCACCCTCCTCCTCAGGACCTCGGTAGACGTGGGTGCCCCGGCACTGGATCTGCCTCCCATTCATGATGATAGTGGTGTCGATGGGCACCGCGTTGGACTCCAGGGGCCGGGCCTCGGAGCTCTGACACTGGATCTTCCCACACTTTGCATCTCTGGGCACAAGAGACAGAGAGGGAAGGAGGTGGAATCAGAGCAGAGGAAAAGCTGGAGCACCAGAGAGCTTCAGCCTTTCCTGACCAAGACAGCGGGCTTGTGTGGGGTGGGGCAAAGGTTTAGGGCAGTCATGTGCTTTGGAGACTCACCAGGAGAGACTCCATGTGGACTGACACCAAGGGAAGAGAACAGGCTCCTTGACCCTGAGCAAATCCAGACCAGAGAACTGGCCTCGAAAAGTCCTTAACTCCAAGAACAGCCACCTGAGCTGAGCAATCTTTCCCTTTTTGCTCCTTATACCGCCATCCACCCAGGAGCTCCAGCCAGAAATCTGGGGTCATCTCCAATTCCCCATTCTCCCTCAGTCCTGGGCTCAAGCCATTTTCAAACCCTATCCATCTTCCCTCCTATAGATCTACCTTAATTCACACTGCCCCACTCCCCTTACCTGGTCTGCAGAAGACTGATTTCCCTGCCTCCAGTCTGCCCCATAGGAGTCGAATTTCCACACTGCTCTCAAGCTAAAGTCCAAACTCCCCTAGCCATGCATTTGAGGCTTTTCATGACCTGGTCCATGCTAAACTATCCAGGCTAATTTCTCAGCAGACCTTCTCCTTCGCATCCCAACATTATACTTTAACTGTATCAAACTGTTCTCAATTCTTTCAACTGCCAGTTTTTCTCCATTCATCTCTCTTCCTGGATCACTCTCCTATGCACCAGTACCACTCTCCACCCTGTTCACCTAGGTAACTGCTCCAGATCTCAGTGTAGGTATAACTTCCTTTGGGAAACCACTCTGACACACTAAGATGGGTTGGATGGCTCTCTCCACACTCCCATTATCATACTGTATTGTTAATTACAAGTTCCATGCACTCAGCACTGTATCTTGCACATGGTAAATCTTCGATAGATAGTAGATAGTTGGTAAATCTTCAATAGATACTAGATGGATAGATGGATGGATGGATGGATGGATGGATGGATGGATGGATGGATGGGTAGACAGATGAGTGGATGGTTGGTTGGAATGAATGATGAATAAATGAATGAATTAGTGAATTAATGAATGAGGAGTTATTCAAATTAGGGCACGATTAGAATTTTGCAGAAATGACCCAAAAGGGCTGATTACCTGCCCTACTGTAAGATGGTCCCCAAAGGAAGCCTGATCAGCTTTCTAGGAAGCATTGCCACCCACACCCTCCTCTGACTTCCTTAGAGATGAATAGTGCACTGTCAAACAGGGGGCCGAGAAAAGATGACTGACTTCAACTGATTGACGTAAAGGTGCAGCTCTGGGGCCAGTCACGCTGCTAAGCTGGGCAGCAGTGAGGACAGAGTAGAAACTGCTTGTTCATCCTCATTTCATGGGGCCTGCCCTTTGGTCATCACCTTGTGTTGCACTTCCTGTGTTCACCATTCATGTCCTTTCCACAGTTTCCAAAGGTGTCTCCTGCCACATTCACCTTCTCGAAGCAGAGGTCAGGGGCAGGTCGGGCTCCTGGGTGGGCAAGCAACATCTGTCAGTATATTCGTCTGTCAGAAGTCCCCAAGAGCAAAGGTATCTTTGGTAAAGTAGTGAAGTTAAGAATATTTTCTAGGAGGGAATATTCAGCCTCTTCTTCCTGTTCCCCCCACCCCAGGTTATTCCATCCCCATATTCTCATCAAGATCTACTCAGAGAATAATGTTTTATATAAATTCTTTTTTTTTTCAGATGAATTCTCACTCTGTCACCTAAGTTGGAATGCAGTGGCACAATCACGGCTCATTGCATCCTCTGCCTCTTGGGTTCAAGCAATTCTCTGCCTCAGCCTCCCGAGTAGCTGGGATTACAAGCACCTGCCACCACGACTGGCTAATTTTTGTATTTATTTATTTATTTTTTTGTAGAAATGGGGTTTCACCATCTTGGCCAGGCTGGTCTTAAACTCCTGACCTCGTGATTCCCCTGCCTCGGCCTCCCAAAGTGCTGGGATTACAGGCGTGAGCCACCACACCTGGCCCGTTTTATATGAATTCTTCCTACCTTACTGAGGATTTATATTTGTGTGTGGGGAGGATTGCATGCTAAGCCTGCTCTCTAATGAAGAAGCCATGTTCCATTTCAAGATTTTAAAAAATAGGTCAAACATGCATAATATTGTAAAGATATACACATGGCTTGGAAAATTTTTCTTGTAGTCATCTAGTTCCTACTTCTCTACATCCTGGAGGAATAGCACTTATTAACAGTATATTTTCTAAAGAGACTTACATCTCTAATTTCTATATCTCCTAGGTATAATTCTGTGTGTATCTTCTAGAGATAATCTATCTAATAAAGAATGGAAGCATTTTCTTTTCTTTTTTTTTTTTTTGAGACAGAGTCTCACTCTGTCGCCCAGGCTGGAGTACAGTGGCACGATCTTAGCTCACTGCAACCTCTGCCTCCCAGGTTCAAGTGATTCTCCTATCTTAGCCTCTCGAGTAGCTGGGATTACAGGCGTCCACCACCACACCTGGCTAATTTTTGTATTTTTAGCAGTTACAGGGTTTCACCATGTTGGCCAGGCTGGTCTTGAACTCCTGACCTCAGGTGATCCACCTGCCTCGGCCTCCCAAAGTACTGGGATTATAGGCAAGAGCCACTGTCCCCGGCCTTTTTTTTTTTTTTTTTTTTTGAGATGGTACGTCACTCTGTCACTTGGGCTGGAGTCCTAGAGTGGAGTGGCTCACTGCAGCCTCAAACTCCTGGGCTCAAACCATCCTCCCACCTCAGCCTCCTGAGTAGCTGGGATTACAGGTGCCAGCCACCAAATCTGGCTTGAAAGCAGATTTTGTTCACTGTTCTACACCTTGCAATTTCCACTTTGTTTTTTGTGGAAGATGATTTTATTCAGTAAATATGGGCCTGCCTCCTTATTTAGCCATAAAGCATTGCATTATATGAATGTACCATAATTAATTTAATTGGTCCCTACTGAAAGACATATAGGTTGTTGTTGCTATGGCTAACAATGGTGCAGTAAACATCATAGTAAATATATCCTCACATACATGTGCAAGTGTTAGCTGCATTTCTAAGTATATCTCCGAATTGCTTTCCATAGTGGTTGTATCTGTTTCTTCACACCCTCCACAACGCTCCATCATTATTATTGTTATTACATCATTATCTTAACTTCAGTCTTTGCAATCTGATATATGAAAAATCTCACCTCATCATAATTATACTTTGCTTTCCCTCAGTATGACTGAGGTTAAACGTCTTTTCATAGCTTTAAGGGCCGTTTGCATTTGCTTCTCTGTCTCCATCCTCTGCTCATTTTTCTTTTGGATTACTCTTATTCGTTTGTCCACTCTGAGAAATAAAAGCATCAAGGTACCAGGAAGGAACACTGTCCTCTGGTTCTCCTTGAACATCTACCCTGAGTCAAGGGGATGAAAGAGGCAGTATCTAGAGGTGCCATTTGAAGCCAAGATTCCAAACTACCCTGAGGGCCAGGGGAGCTGGCTGGGAAGTGGCGGGCTGGGGAGAGCCATTCTCCCCAGGACAGCCTTACCGGGTCCCCACAGCTGCTGGCACTGCTCCTGGTAAGTGAGGCACATGCCGTTGTAGCAGTAGGCCTGGCCGCCCTCACAGGGGGTACCATCCATCTGGTAGAAGTTGGTGGGGCAGTGGGGAGACTTGCCCGTACAGAACTCCGGGAGGTCACACTGCCGGGCCTGCTCGCGGCACAGGGTCCCAGG
The DNA here is from genome assembly GCF_043159975.1 of Macaca nemestrina. Taxonomy (NCBI): domain Eukaryota; kingdom Metazoa; phylum Chordata; class Mammalia; order Primates; family Cercopithecidae; genus Macaca; species Macaca nemestrina. The sequence continues at coordinate 22,893,674 of NC_092130.1, read as the reverse complement.
AGCCAGCAGCTGAGCCAAGGAACGAGAGGAAAACACAGTCAATCTCCTCCCCATCCTCAACCCTATTGCCCAAGGGCTCATAAGGATCACTCTCATAGAACAGAATTTTCCATTACCATGATTTTACAGCACTTTTTACATGACCTCATTAGCCCAAACCATCTTCAGCCTTCTCATGTGAATACTGACAGAATTTCAAGGTGTTTTCACAAATGCTAACTCACTTTCTCTTCATGGAAGCCTTAAGAAGGAAGCAAGAAACAATACCTATACAATAATTTACAGTTTCCTACACGCTTTAGTAATAGCAGCTACTTTTCTGCAGCTCCCACGTAAGTATCCAGTACAAATATGACTTCATTTAGTTTTCATGACAGTCCTGTGTAATATAATTATCCCTTCTGCAGAAGATAAAATCTGTAGGCTTAAAGAGGTTACATGATGCATCCAAAGACTCATAGTAAGTGGCAGAGGAGCCAGGCCCACTAACACACACACACACACACACACACACACACCCCCCCCTAGCATTCACATAACACCGGAGTTTACAAAGCACCTCAGCAATAATCCGTCCCCACTGTGGAACCAGGCACTGGGCTGACTGTGTGACATACATGTATCTCGTGGGATCCTCACAGTTTCCATGGGATAGATACTGCTATTTGCCCCACTTTGCAGATGAAAAGTTGATCAACAGCACACCTGGGGCAACGGGCGAAGAGTCTTACAGCCTCCCTGGGTAGTCGGTGTTACTAATACTCTTCCCATTTTACAAATAAAGAACCTAGGCTCAGAGAGGTAATAGGTTGCCCCAAGTCACACAGCCAGGGTTTGAAGTCAGTCTCGGACACCAGGGAATCCTTTCTGAGGCTCAAACTGAAATTCTTGTGTGGAATGAAGGGGTCCACTCCATGCCTATGCTTAGGTCTTGGGCCAAAACTGGAAGAACTTGACCCAGCACAGCCTCCCTGGGGGATGCACAGCCAAACCAGAGGCCATGCAAATTCCGAGAGCCAGGCAAGGAAACCTGTGACTGAGAACAGACCCCCTCCCCTGCTCCTGGGCCACTCCTCCCACCCACAGGGTCCTCCCAGGAGAGAAGGCAGACAGGCTTCTCCACTGGCCACTCTCAGGCTGAGACTGAGCCAGCCGAGCAGCTTGCTGAGAGTGGATGCCCCGTTGCAAGTGTGGGCAGGGTGGTGTATGCAGGAGGAGGCTGCAGGACACACCTCTGCCACCCAGAGGCAGGTGGAGACAAAGAGGACCCGCCCCAGAGCCAGCCTGCCTGGGCACAAATCCCCATTCCTTAACCAGCAGGGGGGCCTTGGGCACCTGCTGTGTGACCTGTGTGTGCTCACTCACCCACAACTCAGGATAATAACCCACTCATGGGTGATTCAACGTGAGTTAGAACGAAGTACGTGAATGGTATCTGGCCCCTAACGAGTACTCAGCAAGTGCTGGACAGAAGCCGAGGCCCACAGTTCCTGCCTAAAATGTTGGGGCCAGATGCGGTTCAGCCTTTTCAGATTTAGAAAGCAGATATTGTAATGCATAGGTACATATGTACGTGTGTGTACATATATAATTACACGTGTGTGTGTATATATATGGATATGAATAATTACATATGTCTGCATATATAACTACATATGTATATTACACAACCCCCCAGCAAGGCCGGGGATAACACCTTCTGATCAAACATATTAATATTTCTATAATGCAATATAAATATTCACTTTAGGAGTGACTTTTTTAAAAAAAAGACTACAATTCGTCTCGTGTCAATTCAGGTCAAGTTTTGCCACCAAATGTGTTTACATTTTTTTTCCAACTTTTAGAACTCTCTTAACTTCAGAATTGTGCAAGAGAGATTGTGGTTCTACAGTAACACTAGCAGTAATAGACGATTTATCTCCCACATCAGTATTAGGAATGTGGGCACCAGAGTCAGGGAAAGCTGGATTCAGTCCCTTCCTGACTGCCTGATTCCAGATAAACCTCTTATCCCCTATAAGCCCTAGTTTCCACATCTTAAAATGAGGATAATCGCATCTATTTTATGGGGTTTTTGTGAGGAGAGAATGAGATAAGGCACATAAAATTCTCAGCACAGTGCCTGGCATCTACTGAGAGGTTCATCAATGTCAATACCAATTATGATAATTATTATTGTTTATGAGCTCAGTAAAATCAAGTCCACTCTCTCCGGACGCTTCTTTGAAAAAGAAAAAAAACTACCATTTCCAAAGAGGCGCCACCCTCCTCTGGGATGGTCTGAATTCATGAGGCCCAGTATAGGAACAGTAAATTTTATTCAAGGTGCCTTTCCTGCTCCATGTTTCTGAAACTCTGTTGCCATCACTCCCCCAGGATGGAGGCAAATCCCAGCCAGCCACCCCAGCAGAGCAGTCCTGTTGTCTCACTGCCAGGCCAGGGCCCAAGGCACGGAGGAAAGGGCCACTTACCTTACACTGGTGGCAGCAGGAACCATGAGCACACTCCGCCCCTGGCCTCAGGGTGCAATTAGAGGCATTGCAGCAGGGGTTGTTACATTCCTGGGGAGGCAGTGGGGTGGATGTGAGTTGGGGAGGGCCTTCACCACCCCCAACATTTTCCCCACCCTTGCCCACACACCCCTGGAACCCCAGCTCTCTAGCAACTCTCTCTCTGTTTTTTTTTTTTGTTTTTTTTTTTTTGTTTTTTTTTTTTGAGATGGAGTCTCACTCTGTCACCCAGGCTGCAGTGCAGTGATGCAATATATCTTGGCTCACTGCAACCTCTGCTTCCTGGGTTCAAGCGATTCTCCTGCCTCAGTCTCCGAAGTAACTGGGACCACAGGCGCACGCCACCATGCCTGGCTAATTTTTGTATTTTCAGTAGAGATTGGGTTTCGTCATGTTGGCCAGGCTGGTTTCAAACTCCTGACCTCAAGTGATCCGCCTGCCTCGGCCTCCCAAAGTGCTGGGATTATAGGCATGAGCCACCGCACCTGGCCTAGAAACTTTTGACCTCAAAAATCATGTGACAGTTTTGTCACTAAGCTAATGTGTACTTATCACAAGAACCATATATATGCACAATCATTAGTAACATGACTTGGACACAGCTACATCTTTTTTTGAGACAGTCTGCAACCTTCTCCTCCTGGGTTCAAGCAATTCTCGTGCCACAGCCTCCCAAGTAGCAGGGACCACAGGCACACGCCACCATGCCCGGCTAGGACACAGCTACATTTTGAGTATGAATATTTTCCCAGGCATTTTCTACACACATACATATATATTTATACTTACCTTACAAAATCATAGTATCCACAGTGCTTTTTACTTAATATAACATGCATATTTCTCCCTGTAACCATGTATTCTTCTAAAATTGACTTTTTAGCATAGTACATGGAAATTTTAAGATTTGTTTTTCTAATCCCCAGTAGAATATCCAGACACCCCGTCTTTCATGGGTGCCCTCCTGCCTCCAACCCTCCTAGGCTTTCTTATCTCATGAAAAGGGGCTGCTGGTGCAAGAGGCTGCTGGAACAACCTCTCTGAATAGTTTATGTCAACTCCTGGGCCTGTTTCCTTAGACTTTTTTCTCCATCTGCTTCTCTTCCTAAGCCCTTCCTGGCCTGGACCTTTCTGGAACAGAAAGGCCCAAGCATTCCTTGCTCTCCTCTCTTGCTTCCTGCCCCCCGGCCTGAGATTTTTAAAAGATGATGAGGCGCTCCAGTGACCCCGAGTGTCCTCATCATACTCTTACAGTATTCACAGGCCAATCCATCAGCCACTGATGAAGAGTGTATGGGGCTCCACACATCTCTCCACCACAGCCTTATGAGGCAGCCTTGTCCCCATTCCACAGATGGGGACGCTGCAGCTCAGGCAAGTCCAGTAGCTGGCCGAGGGACACGCCTGCTGAATTCAAGTCAGGTCTGCCTGAGGCCTGCCTCATGTTTATCAACCTTATACCCCTAACTGTCCAGGGCTCTAGCATATTGGAGAGCCACATCCCATCCCCTGACCACAGACACCTGTCCACCTGTTTCCCCTAAGAGAAGGAATAGAACACTTTCCTCCCATTAATCTCCCACCATGTTGGGCTCCAGGAAGACCTGTATTCCTGCCTTCCTAATGTATCATATTTCTTCCCACGAAGGCACACGCTCCCCTTCCACCTGATATGTGCCTTCCCTCCTGCGTGCCTCACTAACTCCTAATGCAGCCTTCAGATATGGGCTCCACGGTCACCTCCCACACAAGCAAGGAGGTTCCCCCTCACATTATGCATGTTCAGAGCACTGTGTCATTTGTCTTCCTAGCACTTGCCATGGACTGCACGTATATTCTTTCGCAATTATTTCAATATGTGTTTCTCCCACTAATCTATCAGCTCCCCAAGGACAGGAACGATGTCATTTTTGCCATTCATCCTAACCCCAGGACCAGACACCGTAGCCCACACTCAGTGTGTCTGTAGAATGAGCAGCTGCTCAGAACCTAAGCCAACTGGCCACGCCCACTCTCAGGCCATTCCTCAACCCCAATGGGCCCTCCATGTTCCTACCACTCCCTTCTTTCTGATGGGTCTGGGTTGATCTCTCTGGGCTCATGGTGGTGGGGGTGGCATCCTTGACTAGTACTTATCCTATTCTGAAAGTGGCATGCTGGCATTAAAAAAAGAAAATCACATCATAGAGGTCACAGGCAGAGTGCGGTGGCTCACGCCTGTAATCCCAGTGCTTTGGGAGGCCGAGGCAGGTGGATCATCTGAGGTCAGGAGTTTGAGACCAGTCTGGCCAATGTAGCAAAACCGTGTCTCTACTAAAAGCACACACAAAAAAATTAACCAGGTGTGGTGGTGCACACCTGTATTCCCAACTACTCAGGAGGCTGAGGCAGGAGAATCGCTTGAACTCTGGAGGTGGAGGTTGCAGTGAGCAGAGATCATGTCACTGCACTCCAGCCTGGGCAACAGAGTGAGAGAGAGAAGGCCATAAAATCAAATATTTTTTTCCATTTATACAGAACCCCAGTCTCACCCCCATAATTTACTGTTACTTGTTATCTACCCCAAATTGTTATGCATGTATAAACATACATATTTTCAGCCTTCAAAAAATAGAGACGAAACAATCCAGTTCTGCTTTCTGCAGAACCACATGCATTTGTTAAAAATGACCAGGCTCTGCCGTGTGCCCTCCACACTCACTGTGAAGATCAGAAGGAAGGAGAGAGTTTACACATAAACAGTTCTGCCCTTTCTTCCTCCTAGCAGCCCTTTCGAGACTCGACAGCACTTCCTACATCCCCTTTCCATCCTTTCTCCTCCAGCCTAAACAGCACGAGCTTGTTATTTTAAGCATCCTCATAAGGCCCCTGTTCAAGCCCAAATATCCAGCTGTGTGGCCTCCAGAATAAATTCTGTGCAGCTGGAGGGCCAAGCAGGCATGTGCAGCTCCACCGAAGAAGAGAGAGTCAACATGCCACGCGATTGTGGTTTCTGGTGAGACCAGACATTTACAAGAAGAACTGATCTTGGACACTAGCGAGGCTGGCCACAAACTGGGAGAGGCAGCAGAAACACTCCATCTGGAAGCTTCTTCTCCGTATCTGATTTGTCATGGGGTATTGGATAGTTATGTGTAGGAAATGCCTGTGACTAAGAAATTTTCAATTGTGTTCTTTTTTGACCTTGAGCTTTGAAACCAATGCAAATTCTTCCCCTCCCCCTAGCACCATTGTGACCCCTCACCTCTTCTTCGCCACAGTCACACTCTTCCCCATCTTCCAGGTACCCATTCCCACACCTCCGGCCTCCATATAGCATCCTGGTATCTGGCATGTTGGAGAGACACATTCCACCGCCTGACTGCAGATATCTGTCCAGCTCCCTCCTGTTGCATCCATTGAACACTTTGGGAAAGGGGTGCCTGGCAGAGGACAAGGTTGGAATTAGTGGGGAATCTAAGCATCCAGCAGTCAGGCAGGTGTCACTCCTCCTGTCACTCCTGCTACCCGTGGGGCTGACTCCACCTGGGCTCAGACCCCCATTGTCTCACACACATACATTCTTGCCCCTTAGAACATTTACCAATACATTAATTTAGAATTCTTTCATCCTTAGTGATGAGATAGTAACCATCCCATAGCATTTTATTTTTCTCACTCTGCATGGAGGAAGCATTTGAGAATCAGGAGTATCAATTTCTGCCCATTGCATGAGGGGGTTGCAATAAGTAAAAGGTTTGAGTGTGTTACAATAGGTGTCCCAAGCCTTAGTGCTGGAGAAAATACCAGTCAACCTAAACCTTTCCTGAAGCTGATATCAGGTGAATATTCTCTTGCAACAGAGGACCAGGCCAAAAAAAGGCCAAGATCATAAGTTTTATTTCTTTCTGGGCCAGTGATCTCATCGCTGTTCCAAGGATGCCGAGAGCACTCCAAACTCAACCAGCCAACTCATAAACGCATGCTCTTTATCACAGGAGCGTGGAAGGTCCTGGGTCCCACTATTGGTGAGAAGGACAAAAAGTACAACCATCTGGGTCTACAAAAGGAGAGTTATCCTGCTCCCACTTCTCTAAACCAATTAAAGGTTAAACCCTCTAAGAAATTAGAGGTTTTCCTTCAGTGAGAAGGTATGCTACAAGGAATTTGTTACTAATCGTTATTGTTAAACTACCCAAATTTGTGAATAATTTTAAAATGAAGTGGAGTAGAAATCAATATAACTCTCAATCATTTGTCTTCAGATATGTTTTTCAGATTGAGAGAGAAACGGGTGGGCTTAACCATGAGCTTATAGGGATCCAGGCACGACTCTGAAGTTGTATCCTGCCTCATTCTTTTGTTGTTGTTGTTGTTTTGAGATGGAGTCTTGCTCTGCTGCCCAGGCTGGAGGCTGGAGTGCAGTGGCACAATTTTGACTCACTGCAACCTTCGCCTCCTGAGTTCAGGTGATTCTCCTGCCTCAGCCTCCCTAGTAGCTGGGATCGCAGGCGTGTACCACCAGGCCCAGCTAATTTTTGTGTTTTTAGTAGAAACAGGGTTTCACCATGTTGGCGAGGCTGGTCTCAAACTCCTGACCTCAGATGAACTGCCCACCTCATCCTCACAAAGTGCTGCAATTACAGGCGTGAGCTACTGCACCCAGTCAACATCATCCTTTCTATGTCACAGCTGAGAAGTAATTTTTAAAAATTAACACCAGAGGTCTAAGAAAGCTGCATTGTTTCTTGGAGGCATTGAAACACCATCCTCTAAGAAAGAATCATAAGCAGGCCCGAATGGTTTGGGGTGAAAGAACACAAGGTCCTATCGTGATGCCTTCCAAGGAGCCTGGAAGAACCCAAAGATTTGTGCTGCCTGAGTCCAGATGCTAGAAGACAAGTCCTTTGAAGAAACTTCCTAATTTTCTTCAAAGGCTCTGGTTTTAAAAATCCCTCAAGACCACAGGGAGATGCAGCTGCCTCGCCCTGTTCCTCACGGGTAACACAGCCTGCAAATTCCCTGAGAAGTCACTGTAGGGTGTATGGATGGCCCTCTTCTTCAACTTGTTCTGTTACATCCGAGCTTTCAGTGAAGCCTGGAATTGAAACAGCACTGATTCAACTCTCTTGGGATAGAAGAATTAAGGTTTGTGGCTATGATCAAAATGTGTCCTCATCAAAAATTCATGAAATTAAAAAGACACATGTGGCCAAGCCAATTTATAACTCAACCCCTTAAAACAGAAATTAAGTAAATTTAGGGTTACACCAGCACCAAACTTCCTGCTGGAAAGTTAAGTTCTCGCCACACATTTGCCTTGGTCTTCTCTCAATTTCTTTGTTGTAAAAACCACATTTTTTTGGCCCCATCAGAAGTTTAAGGGAGTCTCAGTGGGACCAGCTGGGAGGAACCCCTGTGTCACACTGTCCAGGTGTGCCCACCCTCCTCCCCATCCTCCCTCTTCCTGTTTGACTCACCCAGTGGCAGCCGCCATGATGCACCCACCGTCAGCCGCACTGGCCGAGCAGCAATCCGCAGAATCATGAGTCATGCCAAAGTTGTGGCCCATCTCGTGGGCCATGGTGGCAGCCACGCCAATGGCATTCTCGGAGTGGTCCTGCTCAGAAGACAGAGTTGAGGTCAAGGTCCAGGGGACAGATCCGCCTCTGCCCCCTATCCCTGCCTTATCCTTAGCCAAGTCTTGCAGGTCTCCACCAATTCCACTGTCACTGAGCATACAGACTCTCTACATGTGCCTCTGACAGCAAGGCTGAATCTGCTGTCACTAGGAGGAAATCAAATGTTTAAAAGTCCGTGTTTCTGAGTTCTCCAAGGTTGCAGACCACAACTGACCTACTGATGAACTTCCAGACCAATAAATGCTTTCTGAATAAATAAGAGGAAGATTTTTCCCCATTCTTCTTCTGAACATATATCCCTCTCCAGACATAAGGGAATCAACATAGAAAACACCACCTTGATTCAAACATAGGATGTACTCGGCTTAGTGTTTCCTGAGAGAGCCACACAAGACAGATACACTCCAGGCACAGCACTTGGTGTACTGTCTGGTATGTAACTGTCAGATGCAAAAGCTAAAGAAATCAAGAGGAAAAAAACCCAGCAGGAAAGAAGCAGCAGAAAGATTTACTAAACATGGATGTGTGTTTCCTGCATTATTTCATTTAATTCCCATTCTTATCCTATGATTATCAACTGTAAAACTATGTTTCTTTACAGCTGAGGACACTCATTAACTCCCCCAAAATCACACAGGTGTTCTTTGAACCCAACAGGCTCAGACCCTAGAGCCTGTGGTTTTGGCCATTACGCTACTTTGTCAATAAATACAGAATGGATAGAGGGACAGACAAATAGATGGAGAGAAGTCTTCCTCGATATGCACTTCACAGGTTAGAAATACAGAGTCAAAACAAATAGTCTCATGAAGTCAGAGTGAATTTCAAAAGAAGGCAGTAATTTCCTAACCATGACTTTGAGACAGGTTCTTGTTTCTTAATGACATATATAACGGCGCACGACCTGGAATAAAAACATTTTTAACCTCTACTCTTTTACTATTTTCCAGTCCCTGGTTTGGAACATATGAGATCTAGTGATGAATGCATGTAATCTCTTCAGGGTTCCTCAGCTTGGAGATACGGAATGAACTATAATAAATGAAAATTCACCCTTGGGTACCTCCATCTCTTAGAACTTAATGACTTCATTTTAAACAACTGCCCTTCCTGATATCAAAGCTTTTTCTGCTACAATAATAAATATCAACTTTTTTTCCAAAAGATGACCTCTGGTCTTGTAAGGCAGTTCAGCGCCTTCTGCAGCACACACACATGGGCTGAGACTCACCATGTTGACTCCTCCAGACTGGTACACAGAGCACATGGCCATGAGGGGGGCCAGGCCGATGGTGGTGCCATGGAAGGACATGCCCCTGCAGGAGGCAAGGAGAGAGAGTGACCTGGGAGGGCACTGAGAGGGCTGTTCCAATGTGCCCAGGAGTAGGTGGCCATCCCGGGGTTCCTTGGCCCTGCTGACTTTCCCAGGTCATCCCCAAGGGTAGAGGCTGTTGTAATCAGGCCAACTGGACAACTTCCAGCTCACCACACCTCTCACTTCCTCTCACCTACTCCCTCATGACTCCAGAGAAACACAAAGAGAGAGAGAAAGGTCGCTTATCCCCCACAATATACCCATAACCGATTCTTTGGAAGGAAATGGGCAGGGTTTGCAAAGCTGCATCGCATTCCTGCTGCACAGGAAAAGGTCAGAGGGAGAGGTTGATGGAAGGGTGGCACAGATTCTGATGCTGAAGTGAATCATGCCCACTTCCACCAGCTGCCGGGATCCAATGCCTTATCCCTGGCTCTGTGGTGTGAGTCCCCGGGGTAGGGGTGGGGGCATCGGGGCAGCAGCTGTGGGGCTGATGATGCTTCATTCCCACATACTCAGGGGCCAAGGAAACAGCTGTGTCCCATCAGGAGCCTCACAAAGTGCAGCTGGATGCAAGAATGAGCTGTTTCTGCCTTTGTTTTGCAATGGGATCCTCATCTGCCAGCAGCAAGCTGCATTTTCCCCAGTTGAATACATCCTTCTCTCAGTTACATACATCCAGGGTAGGGGAGAAGAAAAAAAAAAAAACTACCAGTGTTTCTGTGCATGCCACAAACATGTAATATATTTAAAGAATCTATGTGGAAATTCATTATGTGGTACTTATCTCCATGTTTGTCTTCTTATCTAGACCATGATATCTTTGACAGCAAGACTATCTTAACTATTTTGGGATCAGTAGAACCTAGCACAGAATGTCACACATAGTGGGTATATAATAAATGTTTGCTGAATTACAGGCAGACTTATCTTCAGAGAAACAATCTGCAAAGAAATATGCAAAATCTATGCAAATTGATATGAAGTCCTACTAGTTATTTTCTAAATGTTCCAAAGTTCAGGCCAAAAGTTCTAATAACCAAAGACTCTTCCTAGGCAAATGTATTGTCATGAAGTAACTGTTCACAGCCCAGGTTTTGGGACAGTTATTTTTCCCAGTTTCTTTAAAAGGATAAGCCAAGGTTTAAATGATTATTGGCTCAGCTATATTTAGGGAACAGAAGAAAAACGGTTTTAAAGCCAGGCATGTGTGACTCACACCTATAATCCCAGCACTTTGGGAGGCCGAGGCGGGCGGATCACTTGAGGCCAGGAGTTCAAGACCAGCTTGGCCAACATGGTGAAATTCTGTCTCTATTAAAAATAAAAAAATTGGCCGGGTTTGGTGGTGCATGCCTCCAATCCCAGCTACTTGGGAGGCTGAGGCACTAGAATTGCTTGAGCCCGGGAGGCAGAGGTTGCAATGAGCCGAGATGGTGCTACTGCACTCCAGCCTGGGCAACAGAGGGAAACTCTCCCTCAAAAAAAAGAAGAAGAAGAAGAAGACAAATGGTTTTATTATCTTTTGTTGTAACTGCCTCAAAATACCTTCAGAAGTCAACACTAATAAATACCAAATAATCACCCTGGGGCACAGTCACATGCGACCCCCATCACTATCTCTCTGGGGCTGATGAAAATCTAGCACAATCCCTCCTCAATGTCTCCCTCCAGCCAAACCCTCAGTTCCTGCACTGTCTCACACTTCAACTCTCTCAGGCACTCAGCCCTGTGCCCCTTGGGAACCAAGTGAAGGACAACGCAAAGAGCCCCTCTCCTGTGCCTGTGTTGGGAGATCAGCTCATGTATTAGAACAAAGTGCCAGGAAGATTGAGATGAGCCTCTTAGAAAGTCTAAGACCTGACCAACAGTCAGTCCCTTCCCAAATATATACCCAATTATTTCAGATGCTCAATGGAATATGGGTAAGTCTAATTTTCCCATTAGACTGTTAAACACGTCTTAGGACTAATGTGACTCAGGCTTTTAAACATTTTCTGGGGCATGCTGGGTACAGAGCGCATGTTTAGGAAATGCCTGATTCTCTGGACCAGGGAGTCAGAATGGCCTTGTACAACCAACACTCGCCATGGGGCAAACTCTGAGCATGTGCACGGTGGGCAGAGGCTTTGCAGCCAAGGACAACACAACATATGGAAAAAGGCTATTTACGTGATTAATTGGGCGTTGTCATGGTACTTCTGGGCAAGCAGCTTGCGCCTCCAACTGAGAAAGGACCAGAGGGTAGAGTATGGATTCTCTGAAACTTCACACATGTTCCCGTGAGTCCACACTTCCAAGCCCACAAGAGCAATCCGGATGTTCAAGGATCGGTAAAACTGAAAGGACACAGAAAAACACGGTACGTCTCAAACCACCTGGGATTTAAAAGCCCCTTCCTTTCATTCTGCTGGAGCTTGAGATTAGAAAGAAAAAAACTAAAACTAAAAAATAAAAATAAAAATAAATTAAAAAAAAAAAAAGCCCCTTCTCAACCTAAGAACACAGGGCACAGATACCAGATTTCTCTTCTGCCCATGGCTCCAAGGGAAGGAGGCAACTGGTGTTATTGACATTTTTTAGAAAGGGAAAATGAGGTCCTGAGAGAGAGCAGGACATTCTGGTGGCAGAACTGCGGTGATTTTGCTTAGAGATGACTGAGATAAGAGATAAAATTGCTTTCAGATACGAACAGGTCTATCATGTGGAAAAAGGGTTAGCGTTGTTCTGCATGATTTTCAAGTAGGGCTTAGGTCAACAGGTAAAAGAGACAGAAACATACATTTCATTTTAAAATAGGAAGAAGGCTTTCAAACAAAGCTGGTCATGAGATAGCTCAGAGTTGAGCTTTGCTGTCTTCTGTAATCAGTGCCCTTGGCCAGGTTGTCTGGTACCATTTTTTCTCCCAATTTCTTACATGGGCCTTATCTTTCTTATGGGTATCTAAAAAGTTCTCTTGTATATGGATTTTTAAAAACCGTTTCATTGAGGTATAATTTGCATACCATAATACCCACCTATTTTAGGTGTACAGCCCAATACGTTTTTGGTAAATTTACCAAGTTTTAAAGCCATCACCAGCCAAGCGTGGTGGCTTATACCTGTAATCCCAGCAATTTGGGAGGCTGAGGTGGGCAGATCACCTGAGGTCAGGAGTTTGAGACCAACCTGACCAACATGGAGAAACCCCGTCTTTACTAAAATACAAAATTAGCTGGGTGTGGTGGCACATGCCTGTAATCCCAGCTACTCAGGAGGCTGAAGCAAGAGAATCGCTTGAACCCGGAAGGTGGAGGTTGCAGTAAACCGAGATTGTGCCACTGCACTCCAGCCTGGGCAACAAGAGTGAAACTCCATCTCAAAAAAATAAAAATAAAATAAAGCCATCACCATCATCCAGTTTTAGAATATTTTCATCACATCAGTAAAATCCCTCATGTCTATTTACAGTCATTTCCCATTCTCACCCTCAGTCCCAGGCAACCATGCATCTACTTTGTTTTTATTCTGCCTTTTCTGGACATTTGTTTTACAATATGTGGTTTTGTGTGTCTGGCTTCTCTCACTTACCATAATGTTTTTGAGATGTATCCATGTGGTAGACTGTATCATTTGTGATTTCTCTTTATTGCTGAATAATATTCTTTTGTATGGATATACCAAATTATATTAATACATGGATATTTTATTATAAAATGTCTCCCACTCATTTTGGAAGTAAATGAGTATCAACGACATAAAAGTGCATAGATATGCTTATTCTTCAAATTTTCTTCCCCATCCCTGGATAGTCTCAGGTTTTGTCAAGGATGGAATAAGCAAGTTGCAAGCAATAGACTACAATGATTGTTGGTAATCTTCAGGGTTTTGTGCAAACCCGAGATCCTGAAATTCTATACGCAAGATCTGACTCAACCTCCTCGAGGCTAGAGCTGCATCTAACCTTTATGGCCTGGCATCTTTCATTCTCATACAAATATAAGCAGGAGGAGGGTTTTCTTTAAAACTAAACCACTGGAAGGTGTGAGTACAACAGGTTTTTTGATGGGTCCACCCTACAAATACTGAGCCCGTGACTTAATAAAAAGTCCCATGTATGGAGAGTTCGTATGAGCAGAAGATACCATCTTAATCCAAAATTGGTAGGTACTGCCCCAGCTAAAAAGAATAATCATAGCACCAACATTTTTCCATCTCTTTTTATGTACTAGGCACTGAGGCTTAGAGAAGTTAAGGAACTTGCCCAAAGTCTCGGCAAGAAGATAGTGGAGGCAGGATGAAGTCCTAAACAACAACCTCAGAGCCTATGTGTGATCCTTTACTGCCTCAGTGCTGCAGTATCGACACATCCAGATAAGCCACTTGCTCCAAGAAACGCTGGTCAAGATGGGCTCAAGATTCAGTGAAATATCAGTTTATTTCAACGGAAATTTTGATTTTTCCATTTTGTGCCAGTTCAATCGTTAACAGAAAATAAAAGGTTCAGATTCCAATTTGAATTTGCTTTCCTAGGGAGCTTTTCAAGGAAGTAAACTTGGCTTTTTTTCACAGTTACAGAGAAACATTTTGGATTGGGTTCATGATTCAGCACAGGAGTGCAATTCATTCCAGTTTTAGTTCAACAATAGTTCAGTTCAAGTAGCTGGGTCAGCAAGCTCCAGAGAAGTGGGCGTGGCTTCCCTCACCAGCCAGGAGTGACTAACAGCAGCCGCGAGGAGAGAGCCAAGACAGGATGCATGGGCCACCCAGGCTTAGGGCTTTCAGTAAGGACTGAGGCTTGCTGGTGCCTCTCTTCTCCCTTCACTTGTCACCAGCACCCTTGGCTCCATCACCTACCCCACAGAGGGGATACCCAGCCAAGTCCCCACCTGCCAGGTCCCCAAACAATGGATGTCACATGGGTGAAAGCAGAGTCGGCCTCCCATATTCTCCCCAGGGAAACAAGCTTCCCATGTTTTCCCAGATGTTGAGTGTTTGGGTTGTAGGATTATTTAAATGTTATTCTTGAGTGAGTCAGGAGCTAGAGAGAGGACTGGACTGTGTCCCTAGAGTCTGTCCTTCCAGGAAATACCAGTGTTTGACTTTCACCTGTCACTGACCACTGACCTGTGTTTCCAGAGCCATCTAGGGCAGAAAAAAAAACCAAGGGCATGGAAACTGCCATCACACGACTTCAGAACGCTAACATATTTGCCTATTGGTCCCTAAAAAATATTTTAAGTAATCTCCTATATTCTCTAGTGTTTAGGAAAACATGATTTTCCTTTTAGGCCTGGAATTCATGAATCCCTAGCAGGCCCAAGGTTAAGCTTCATCAATGTTATGAGTGTTCTAAAATTGTGCAATAAACGTTACCAGATTCTCAAAGAGACCTGTGATCCCAAACACATTAAAACCTACTTTTAAAAACTATATACTTCTAGCCTACCAAGAGGCTACTGTCGTTCTAAGTTACCTATTCTGCATTGTGTACTGTAACAAATATCCTCTTTCTTATACACAATGTATTTCCAAGTCCCAGACCAGCCTATTCTAGTAAAATTCAAAAATGTAGGTATTTCCCAAGAGCATCTTGTAAAAGGTCCTGACCTAGGAAAGTTAACCATTTGCACATCCTTCCTAAGAGGGAAGACATAATTTCAGGATAGTTTTACACATGGAGACTTTACAGATTAGCCCCAAGCAACTCACTTCTCAGACAACCCACTTCTCAAGCAGCCCGCTTCTCAAACAGCCCGCTTCTCAAACAGCCCGCTTCTCAAACAGCCCGCTTCTCAAACAGCCCACTTCTCAAGCAGCCCACTTCTCAAACAGCCCACTTCTCAAACAGCCCACTTCTCAAGGCTGTGTGTCTTTCCCACCCTGACCCACCTCAGTTCCCTCCTAAGTCAGAGAATCCCTGGGCTCTGTATCTGGAGGAACCTTAAAGAACCTTAAAGGATTCTTAAACTGGGCTCTTCCATGCCCAAGCTGCTTGGGATCCACTGCAGGGGTAAGAGGAAGGGGTCAGAAGGACAGTGTTCTGGGTCCTCACCCCTGCTCCCGCTTAGAGCAGTCTGTTTTCATTCAACTTTTATACTAGACATTGGCATAAGATTTCATTTTTTAAGATTCCACCGGAAAAATAAAAATAACAAAAAAAAAAAAGAAAAAGAAAAAAAATGTGACTCAAAGAAAATGAGTTACTTGCTTAAGGGTACATAGTTCAGGGCTCTGTCATGACCACCCTGGGCCTCTATGGCATTGCGCATTCCCTTTCAGAAGATGGCTGGGGCAGCCAATCCAGTAGAAGGCAGCTCCAGTGCCCTTGGAAGTGCTGGCACCTGGCACCTTTCCCACAAAGTACACACCTGGTCTCACCTTATCAACATAGTTGGCGATCTCTATGAGCTTGTGTTTGGTGGCGTCCTGGTCTCGTCGATTCTTCTGAAACTAAATGGGACAAGCAGAGCCATGTGAGATCCCAGAACCTCTCGCAGGATGCTTCCTGCGCCCCATTACTCGTCTTTGAATTTGCTCTTATTTCCTTCTGTCTTCTATGAGCCGTCATTTTTATGCAATTGTCTTCCCCACCACAGTAAGAGCTGATGGAGGGCAGTACCTGTCACATCTATCTTTGTATCCACAGCTACTAGCTCAGTGCAGCACACACAGTAGGCATGTAATAATTATGCATGGAGTTGAACTGCCTTCCTCTAACCCTTGAAGCACATCTTATTCTCCTGCCCTTCAAACTACAAGGCCTCTGACAAACTCCCACTGGGGCTTAGGAGGACTGATCCAATCCTCACCTCGGTCATCACCGCAACATGAAGCCACCATCGCACAGATCTCAGGAGGCTTCCCTACATGTGGTCAATCAACAATGATCGAATTGTTGCTGAATGCCTGCTATGGGCAAGGCACTGCGCTTAGCACTATGTAGGACCCAGAGAAGTGTGAGATCTTGGTCCTAGCCTAGAGGAGCTTCAATTTAAACAGAAAGGGCCAGAAATAACTGTGGCAGATCCTGAGTGACAGATCCTGTGCTTAAGAAGTATACAACTGAAATTGTCTGAGAAAACCTGCCTGGAAAACGTGCACAGAAAAACCACAGTAGGAGGCCATATGAATGGCATGAGTGCTAACGAGGAGGACCATAAGACACTGGCAAATAGGCTTCATCTTGCACACCACTCAGATCCACTGGCAATGCCTTCTACAGTGAGGAGAATTCTGAGACTGCATCAATTCAATCAGACATTTCTTTTTTTTTCTTTTTTGAGACTGAGTCTTGCTTTGTCGCCCGGCTGGTGTGCAGTGGTGCAATCTTGGCTCACAAGCTCTGCCTCCCAGGTTCAAGTGATTCTCCTGCCTCAGCCTCCTGAGTAGCTGGGATTACAGGTGCTCACCACCAAGCCTGGCTAATTTTTGTATTTTTAGTAGTGATGGGGTTTCACCATGTTGGTCAGGCTGGTCTCAAACTCCCGACCTCAAGTGATCCATCTGCCTCGGCCTCCCAAAGTGCTAGGATTACAGGCATGAGCCACCATGCCCGGCCGCAATCAGACATTTCTAACCAAGCATAGGAAAGAAAGCTGTGTTCCATTACAAATATCTGCCATGGGTACCAGAAAGAGGACATTTCAGTGTGAATACCTTCTATTTACCATTCCTGCCTCAAAAAAATAGATCTCTCTGAGCTGCGATGAAGGAAAGCTTCACAGTGTAAAGAGAAAACCTGCTACAACTGCAAATTAAAGTTGAAAATCATAGGCATGTCCTGTACACTGCCATTGTTACATAGAATCTGGGTCCTCTCTAATTTATCTTGGGTACCCACTGTACATGTTACTTCAATTCTGAACCTTCACGTCCTTCCTCCCCTCTATCCTGCAAGAGTATCTAAGCAAGAAACAAGAACAGCCAAGTAAAACACCCTGGGATATTTGTTCGGCCAGAGGTGTGTCCCAGCCCTGACACAGGGAAGAAATCCACCATTTCCCTTTCAGCACAGCTTGTGGACATTCTCAGGGCTTCCTTAAAACTGCCACTCACCAGAAGAGAATCTGTCACCACCGCTTTCTAGAGTGAGATTCAGTGAGACACTGTAACTTAGACCTTTCCAAGGTGTTAATCCAGGAGTTTCTCATTCTAGAGGTCTCCTGTTTCTAAATTGGTCTCTCAGCACAGATAGCATTGCAGCATTTCCATTCATTTAGTAATATTTATTAGAACATCAGGGTCAGATTTCGTTGTCTTTCAAAAAAATATTAACCTTCTTCTCTTCAAAGAACTGCCTAATGAGACCACCATAATTTAAGGAGTGAATTCTGTTGTCCAGAGTAGTCTGAAGCAGGAGTCGGCAAACCTTTTCTGCAAAGGTCAGATTAGGCTTTGTGGCCATATAGTCTCTGCTACAACTCTTCAACTGTGCAGCGGTGGCTCGGAAGCAGGCCTGGATGATACAGAAACCAACGGGCCTGGCTGTGTTCCAGTAAAACTTTGTTTCCAAACACATAGTACAGGCTGGATGTGACCATGGAGTATAGTTTGCAGACCCCTGATCTAAAGAAAGGACTGTCTCAAGCTCACATTTTCTAGGGTGACACAGCAAGTACCACATGCAGCACCATCCTTTCCCAGCCATTTGGCACTGTACCAGCATCATGGAAGTCCTCTACAGGCCTGTGTTTACAGCTATCCTGTCTACCCCTACAACAGTCCACCTTACTCTTTATTCCGCCCTGGATTCCGTTCCACCTGGGGGATGAATAAACTAGAAGCTCCCACCGAGGACCAGGGAGCGAGGAGCTGCCTGCTCACTTTTACTGCTGACAGCTCTCTCTCTAGGAAGCAGCAGCGTCTCGCTCTCCCTATCTGTGTCTCCACTTCCTCCTCTGCATTCAGAGCCGCAAGGTGAAGGCTGTCCTGCCTCGGCAGGAGGTTATAAATCATGGTAAAGCAGCCCTCCCCTTTCCTGCCATCCCATCCTCTCAGATTGATTAATTAATTGTCAAGAATATATTTCTGTCTGCAGAGGATGGACACAGGTGGAGAGGGGATGATTCGTGAGCCTGTGAACCCAGCCTGGCCTGTTACACCCCCACCCCAGTCCCTCAAATGAATCATTCAAAGCCTTCAGCGGAGGGGTGCCCAGGGCTCTGAGAAATGAGCACATTCCTTTATCCGCCACGGCTGCATGAATCACAGCCCTGCTGGGAACCCCGGGCTGTTGCTGAGATGCTCTCCTTTGTAAGAGAAAGATGGCTCTAGGTGACACCAGAGTCCTCGAGGCACCTTGAGCAGACACTTTTTCTCTGGGGGTGTGCTGTGACCCTGGAGGTCAGGAGACAGAAGATGCCTAATCCCTGCCTCCCCCCATGCTGCCCACTTCTCCAGCTGCTGCAGATTCACACCCAGTGGGTTTTAAAACCTGCACAGAATTCCTCTGAGAACAGTGCAAGGCCAAAGGGGAGAAACACCCCACCTTTAAACTAGAGCAGTTGGGCTCTATATACTTAAGTATTGGGATTCCCAGGAACTGCCATCTAACCAAAGGATTCTGTAGCTGAAAGAAATGACTCATGACCATTGTATTAGATGATCACAGATGCAAAGCTTAAATGGAAAAATGTCCCAGAGTCAGAGGAGCTCGGTTTTCTTCCACCAGTCCTCCCACGACGGTCAGTCGTGCAGGGCAGGCCAGAGTCAGTTATCTCCTCCCATGACTTTGGAGCCTCAGCTGGCTTTTAAACCAGCTTTGGATTTTGCTCCCCACACTATTCCCCCATCCTGTACACACACGAGTCTTTGGAGAGGAAACAGAAAACATAGAAAACACACACACACACACACACACACACACACACACACACAGCTGTTGGAAAAACCAATATCAACATCAATTAAAAAGCTAAACGCTTTTCAAAGCAGAGCACAATGTTCCCTCGGTCTGGAATGCCCTTCATCTCCACTCCTCTGCCCAGTTAACTCCTCCTTGTCTTTTAAGACAGCTTCAAGGGCCACCTCCTTCTGCCACTAACGAACATCCAGTGACTAACACTCAAAGACCTTCTGGCCTACAGCCTAGTGCTCTCCCCACACTACCAGGCCCTGCCGCAGGACACATGCTTTGGAAATGTGACTAGATATAGGCGCCTTAGACTGAGCTCTTTGGGGAGATGGTAGCTAAACCATGTGGATGGGATACAGACAGACTGGAGTAGCGATGGGCTCTATCCTCAGGAGAGACCAAGGCCAGTGTCTGCCCTGCTCCAACACAGCGAGCGCTCAGCTCATAATGACATCCAATGCACACAAGATGCGCTTAGTACTTATATGATGGAGACGCTAAACACAGTGAGAAATGGAGGTAACATCTGGCTAATTTAGGCGAATATGGGCTCAGGGCCTAAACTCACTCTTTAAGTGTCTGCTTCAATGTTAGAGAAGCTTTCCCTAATTCCCAAAACTATGTTGAATCCCTCATTATCTGCGCTCTCATCCCTCCTAATGGTCCATCTTAGTGCTCATCACACTTTGGACCTACAGGTTTGTGTGCTGTTACTGCAAACTCTGCGATGCCAGGGGAGGGTACATCTTCTTGAGAGCTATATGTCCAGGTGCTTAGCACATAATAGAAAATCAAGAGATCATTGATGAATAAATGAAATATACAATGAGCCAGGTGAGGGTTCACCAAATCTTAGAACCTGTCTGATTTGAGGAACATGGTGTTAAAGGCTGAACTGCTGTGCCTTTAGGTCAGTGGTTCTCAAACTTGCCTGTACAACCCAATCGCCCAGAGGTCTTGTTAAAACATGGATTCCTAGACCCCATCCTGATGGTCTGGGATTCAGGTGGTCGGGGGTAGGGCCCAATAATTTGCATTTTATATAAGATCACAGGTGCTGCTGATGCTGGCACTCTGGGAACCACATTTTGGGGACCATGGCTTTAGGTCATCATTTGGCATCATTTGACATGATTATAAAAATGGACCCACACACATGGGCAAGAACACAGTTTTCAGTCGGATGACTAGGAATGTACTTACTATCTTTGCAAACAAAAAAGAGTTTTAGAATTTCCATGGACAATTCATGGGTTCCTAAGAATAAACACCAGAACCTTAAGGTCTTCAGACCCAGTTCAAGAAATGTTAATCAGATAACTGTCTTGATTTTCTATGTGATTGATGTATCAAGCCAGGAGAGGCTTAGCTGTGTGGGGCGGGGGGTGGGGGGAGGGGAACAAAGGGTCAGGGGAGTGAGGGGAGCTCCCCCCAGCCATGTTTAAAATGGCAAAAAGAGCCTTTGGTCAGATTTTTTTTTTCTTTGAGATGGAGTTTTGCTCTTGTTGCTCAGGCTGGAGTGCCATTGGCACGATCTCAGCTCACTGCAACCTCTGCCTCCCAGGTGCAGGCAATTCTCCTGTCTCAGCCTCTCATGTAGCTGGGATTACAGGCATGCACCACAATTCCCAGCTAATTTTGTATTTTTAGTAGAGACGGGGTTTCACCATGTCGGCCAGGCTGGTCTCAAACTCCTGATCTCAGGTGATCCACCTGCCTTGGCCTCCCAAAGTGTTGGGATTACAGGCGTGAGCTGCCGCGCCCAGCCCTTGGTCAGACTTAAGGTCAAAATCATAGATGAACTGGAGAAAGATGAATAGGCAACATTTCCCCAAACAGTCTGGAGCCTGGAATGGAAGCTATCAAGAGAGCAGTTTTTCTGTCAAACCCATTGCCTCCCCCTTACCTCTGCATAATCAGCCACGAGGTAAAGCTCCACATACTTCATGGAGTTTAAATCTTCCCTTTTCATCTAAGAAAGAGAAACAGATCAGCGCTATAGAAATGGTGGACTTGGCCTCATTTTTAAAAAACTGCTAAGAAACAGAGCTGCTGGAGAAGCAGCAGCTACCTCCGTAATGATTTTGTCATTGGGCACTAGAGATGTTCTTGGCTGTGGTGGCCGTCACTCACATAACACCTTCCACTGCCATTTGGTTATTGCTGGAGGCTGCTCTGGGACATTGGATTCAGTCCTTTATTCTCAGAAAATACTGAGATGAGCTGGTGAGCACAGGCAGGACAGAGGCCAGCGTACGAGAGGGAGTGTGCTAACCACCACATTCCCACAGAACCTCGAAACCTCAAAACCTCAAAACACCCTGCTGTTTTCAGTATGAATCAATATGAGGACTGTGTGCATAGGGTGTAGTGTCTACTCCAATAGGGAAGGCATACTTTTCTTTCCCACTTTTTTATTCTTATTTTTTTGAGGCAGGGTCTTCCTCTGTCACCCAGGCTGGAGTGCAGTGGTGCCATCTCAACTCACTGCTATCTCCGCCTCCCGGGTTCAAGTGATTCCCATGCCTCAGCCTCCCAAGTAGTTGGGACTACAGGTACCAAGCCACCATGCCCAGCTAATTCTTGTACTTTTAGTAGAGATGGGGTTTCGCCATGTTACCCAGGCTGGACTCAAACTCCTGGCCTCAAGCAATCTGCCTGCTTTAGCCTCCCAAAGTGCTAGGATTATAGGCATGAGCCATGGCACCCAGCCTTCTTTTCACTTTTTAAGCTTTCTGAAGTCAGCATCTGAGTGTTTTAAAGGTAGTGGTGTTCTCCCCAAAAGCAGTTATTCTATTATGAGGGTATTTCACACTCAACAATGACTTAGAATCAAAGAAAAACACTATTTCCTTCTTCTTAGGCATCACCCTTCAATTTAGAAATACTCCTGGATTCAAAGTAAGCAACCTCAGAGGGGACAAGCCTGTCCCCAGGTTGAGCCTCAAAACTCACCCTGCGAGGTCGCTTCTTGGTCTGTTGTGTAAACTGAAGGGCCCAGTCCCTGGTGCTGAGCTTGGAGTGCCCGAACCCACAGTTTCCCGGGGGCGGCTTGAGATGTTCAGATCTGTAAATAAGGTGTTGGCCCTCGCTGTCAGGGAGGGGCTCGATGACGTAGCTGAGGTTGCTGCTCACCGTAATCAGTCCTCTGTTGAGAGGAGAAATAGAAACTCTGGTCAAAGATTATGGTTCTGAAAAAGTCCCTTGTGTAGGTCTCAGTTTCTCCATATGCAAAATGACATAGTGGGTTTTGATCATCGGTTCTTAACCTCATTATGGGGCCATGTACCCCTTTGTGAGACTCTGATGCAAGCTCACACTTCCTCTCTAGCGAAATGTACATATACATAAAACGTGGTGCATGAGCTCAGGGCACTTGGACCTTCCCCACCCCACCCAACCACCACCACCAAGCTCATCGTGAGGCTCCAGGTTAAGAATCTCTGGACTGGGAAATCTCAAAAAGTTCTGAAAAGGCTGTACCTGTGACACTTAAAACTTATGAAGGATGGTAGGTCCAGGATTCCAAAAAGCCTCCCAAACCAAAACATGGCATAGGACAAATCATGGGTCAAAACTTTAGAGACTCAGAAGAAGCAGTACAGTGGCCAGAGAAAGAACAGTGGCCTGCAAGTGAGGTGACCCAGGTTCTGGATTTAGCTCCAACATTCAATTGTCACACGCTCTTCAACAAGCATCTTAAATCTCTCCAAGCATCAGTTTCCTCATCCCTAAAATGGCAATTATAACTTATCAAGACTCCTGGATGACTAAGTGGAAAGACAAGGGTCTTTGTGCTTGGAAACTAAAGCTAGATGCATCAGTGATGACATGCCTACCTGTCCCAACTGCCCCACGTCAGCACGGCAGTTATTTGGTGAAGTGACATCCACCACCAAGCATGAGTGACTACTTTTTTTCCTCCCTTGATTATAGATACTAGCATTGAACTCAGAATAAACTCATGGAGCCCTTACTGTGTCCTACACATAATCTAGACATAATCCTTTTCCTCAAGAAACTCACAGTCATCTGGAGGACAGTCACAAACATTTACTGAGCTCCTGCTGCGGGCCAGGTTATCGTGCTAGTTGCTGAGGATAGAATAGTGAACAAGACACACCAAGTGCCTACCCTTGTGAAGCGTTGAGTCTAAACATTGGAATAAGTCACTCTAATGTATAACAGAGAGAGCAAAAATTTCATCACCCCTTGGACTGGAGGCAGCTGCTCCAAGTGTTACATCACCAAGGTTTCTGAGGGCTTTTCTAGCCTCAGCAAGAAAGAAGACCATGACTTATGATCTATTGCTATTGCTAATGATCAGTGAAGGCCCAGGCAGCAGGCATTTGTCATCCTTGATACAATGAGATAAACATGATTGTAAAGGTATGTAATCAAGGCTCAGGGGGAGAAGGAAGCCCAGGAGTAAGCCCTACAGACTCTAGCAGCATTTTGTATGCTGTAAAACCTCAGGCAGGCTCTCATCCATCCAGAGAGCTCAGAACCTACAGCATCTCCAACCCAGTCTTTGCCACTGTAAATTGGCAGGACCTCTCTCTTAGCTTATCTCAGCTTCGACCTCCACCACAACCGCCACTTGGGATTCCCGCCCAGATTTTGCCCTTTGGGAAGAGCCTGTGACGCTCTCAGGAAAATCAGCGCCAGGCTGTGATGGGCAGCAGCTTTTCCCGGATCCCATCCCTGGCTGACCTTATTCCAGATCCAGGAAGCCTGATGACTTCCTGGCTGCCTCACCCAGGCTGACGCAGCAATACGCGACCACCCCCTCGGACGGACATGTAAGGTACTCCCTGAACATCTGGGGGTGGGAGCGGGGCAAGGAGCAAGGGTCGCATCCACTCCCTAATCCAGTCAGGAAAGGGCAGAGGAGAGAGCTGCTACACACATCCTGTTCCCAAGTTATCTTTTCATCCCAGCCAACCAAGGCCTCTCCCATCACCTCAGTTTCCCCTGATGGCTACACACTTTGGGAACACAGAGGGCTTGACCACCAACGGATGGTTCTGTGCACCAGGCTGTGGCTGCCAAGATGACACCCAGTGAGTGGAAAGTTCCATAGAGGAATCGGGGAAAGTTCCAGTGGAGGGTCACAAGGCGCAATTGATCTGGCATCACTTGAACAAGCCTGTGAGCTAAACAGGACAGAGACCAAGCCAACGTGTGGTGCACAATAAATAAGAATCCTCATAGTGGCTGCAGACTATAGAGCCTTTGCTGTGGACTTGGCACTGTGCCAAGTGAGCATTTTATTATTCCCACCACCTTCCTAGGATCCTTACAAATATTGTCCCCAATGTACAAATGGGAAAACAAAGGCTCAGCAAGGTTAATTAACCCAAAGTCACATCAATAGTAAGAGTAAAGAGTAGGGATTTGTTTTTTGTTCGTGTTTCATCAACTTTTATTTTAAGTTCCAGGGTACATGTGCAGGATGGGCAGGTTTGTTACACAGGTAAACATGTGCCATGTGATTTGCTGCACAGATCAGCCCATCACCTAGGTATTAAAGGAGTTGGGATTTGAATGGAAGTATTCTAGTTTCAAGTCCCACAACTTTACCCTGACCTTCCACTGCCTCAGTCACGATAGTCCTATAGAGGCTGGGCGCAGTGGCTCACGCCTGTAATCCTAGCACTTTGGGAGGCCAAGGCTGGTAGATTCCCTGAGCTCAGGAGTTGCATATGGTAAAACCCCGTCTCTATTAAAAATACAAAAATTAGCCAGGCGTGCTGGCCGGCGCCTGTAATCCCAGCTACTCGGGAGGCTGAGGCAGAAGAATTGCTTGACCTTGGGAGGTGGAGGTTGCAGTAAGCTAAGATCGCACCACTGCACTCCAGCCTGGGCGACAGATCAAGACTCCGTCTCCAAAAGGAAAAAAAAAACAGCCCTGTAGAGTGAATCAGAAAGATACCACCAGCCTACAGATGGCTCCAGTGATGGTGCCAGCAGCTCTCCTTTGAGGGGTGAATGGCCTCACCTCAGTTTCCTAGGAGAAAAGACAAAGGAGGTGTGCAGCCTACTTTTCACCTTCAGATGCCATTGATTGAGCTAACTGGATGCCAGGCACTGTGTTTACAAATGTTATTTCATTCCCACATCATCATTATAAGGAGGCACCCTCATGAGTCCCACTTTATAGATGAAGAAACTGTGGCTCAGAGACATTAAATAACAAGCTCTCATGGCTAAGGGCAGTGTGGGCTCCAGACATGGGGACCAGGTAATCTAGAGTCAAAGATTCAAGGTCCACAGACTTTGGACCCCATCCCCTTAGCCTCTATGCTTTCTGCCTCCATCAGTGAGTTCCAGGCCTAAGTGTCAGATATCTCTAGGAGCAGAGGTCTCAGGGATATCTACTAGAATATTCTACAGTGTATTGAAAACATGGCTATCCAGGTCTGCTGTGGATATGGTTTACCTGTCCCCAGCAAGTCTCATGGTAGAATGTGATCCCAGTGTTGGAGGTGGGCCTGGTAGGAGGTGTTAGGGTCATGGGGTGGATCCCTCATGAATGGCTTGGTGCATCCTGGTGGTAATGAGAGAGTTTTACTCAGCAAATTCCCGTGAGAGCTTCCTCAAGAGCTGGTTATTTAAAAAAGCCTGGCACCTCCTCCCTCTCTCTCTCACTTCCTGTCTCACCACTTGATCTCCGCTCATACAGGTTCCCCGTCTCCTTCTGCCACGAGTGGAAGCAGCCTGAGGCCCTCACCAGAAGCAGATGCTGGCGCCATGCTTCCTGTATGGCTCGCAGAACTGTGAGCCAAAATAAAACTCTTTTCTTTATAAAGCACCCAGCCTTATGTATTCCTTTATAGCAACACAAATGGACTCATACAGGGCCCAACTTTAAAAACCCAGATCTGCAGGCCTGAGTGTCTGCACTGTTATCAAGGCCCATGAGTAATTCCCTGCCCAGCCACACTCAGGAACTTTGGCCTGCAGACTGCACTCTGCAGCAGGCACCTGCTTTTCACGGGGACCCTAGTAATTCTGATTCAGGGAGTGGGCAGATTACAGTTTGAGAGAAACGCAGGCTCAGAAGGACCCTGGAGGTCCTTCCAGCAATAGGATTCTGTGGCCACTTCCCTCCCTTCCTCCAACTGCTGTTCCTGGTAATGTGCCCATGTCACGGTTGCAATCCCCTCAGACGGCCTGGGGATGGAGGAGAGGCTGGCACAAGCCCCAGCACTGTCAGCGGCCTGCAGCTTTGTTGCTGGGGGAATGTCTGAGAATGTGGCTCCAGGAGCCCTCCCCGCCCCCACCCCTAATTCCTTTAGCTGCCCCCTTCCAAACACCACCAGTTGTTTATCTTTCTAGGAGCCTTGCTTGATCTAATTTGCTGAATGTTAGCGCTGGCAAAGGCAGAACTCAGCCAGAAGGCATGAGCCGGGGCCCAGGAGGCTGGGTGGCCAGCCTCACATGCCATTCTCCATTCTGTCCTCCATCCTACTGCTCATTGTTAAGAGATGGATACAAACGAAATTGTACAGAAAAACCCGGGCAGGCCAGGTCGGGCAGGCAACAGGCAATTCATGTCTAACCCCTGCATAACTGAAGGATTCACCAAATGCATTCTTCAAGGAAGTAGGCCAAGAACTGCTTCCTGGGGACTTGTCCATTCAGAGCTAAACCAAAGGGGACACGTTCTACATCCCTCTACCCAGAGGTGCCCTAAAAGGTAACTACCCTGCTACCCTTCTTTCCTCTCCCCTTCTCTGCAAATTATATCCATGCAAAAGGAGTTACGGGGAATTCCAAAGGTTGCAAAAAAGAGAAGAGAAGGCTTGTAGGTCATGTGCTATCTTAGGGACGGGGTGCCCCCATGTAGCACCTGGATTCAAACTCTGGCTGTGCTGTCTCCTAGCTGTGTGGTAAGTGATGTAATAACACTGCCCATCTCACAGAGTTGCTGTGATAATGGACTGAATAGGCAATGTTCACTAATAACCAAAGCAGCATTTTAAAAGAACAGCTAACAGTCATTGATTGTGTATTATACGTCAAGCAAAGTGCAAAGTGTTTTATTCGACAGCCATTCCACACATCTGTACTGAGAACCCACTGTGTGACAGGAGCTGTTCTCAGCACGGGAAACAGCATGATCAAAGCAAAGTCCCTGCTGTCAAGGAGCCTGCACTCCTCACCTATTGTAAATCCACCAGTGATGTCAATATTGTTATTCCCATTTTATGGATGACAGCCATTCCACACATCTGTACTGAGAACCCACTGTGTGACAGGAGCTGTTCTCAGCACGGGAAACAGCATGATCAAAGCAAAGTCCCTGCTGTCAAGGAGCCTGCACTCCTCACCTATTGTAAATCCACCAGTGATGTCAATATTGTTATTCCCATTTTATGGATGAGCAAACTGAGACTAGATAGCTTAAGTAGCTTGGCAGGGTTTAAACCAGGAACTGTCTGGCTCCAGAATCTAAATTCATCACAACTTAATAATACTGTCCTCTGAGGGCTTAGTCTGCGCAATGCCTGACATGGACGTGGCATTTATGATCTGTTCTGCAGAAGGAAGGCAAGGAATTCAAAGGTGGAAAGGACTTGCCACTTCTCGTCCAGGGCTGGCTGTGTATACAGGAACCACCTCCTTCTGCCCCAGGCTCCCACCTCCCTGAGACTCTGCCCAACCTCTCTACATCCCAGGACTTCCAACACAAAAGGAAGCTTTTAACAGTCTGGTCTACTCTCGTTTTACAGAAGAGAGGAAAGCCCACCCAAAAAAGAACTTGCCCAAGCTCACCTAGTGAGTTAATGTGACAGCCGGTGCAAATCCCAGCTCTCCTAACGTCCAGGTTCATGACTCTGGGGTATGCCCCCGACCTCACCCCCACTGACCACCCACCCCACTCCCAGGACTTACCCACCTTTCGGACAGAGTAGGGCCTGTGGAGGGACCAGCCTGGCCACAGCAAAGACATGGAAAAAATTTAATGGGGAGAGGAAAACACAGAGAGCCACACAGCCAGGAAGTATGGAGCTAGATCTTAAACGTGGATCCCTTGACTTTAAATTTTGAGCTTATTCCAGGCCATCATGCGCACTTTCCTACACATTCTCCTGCATTCATTTTCAATCTCATATTCTCCCTTTCTCCCTCTCTCACAGAATCTAGTCCAGGGACCACAGTTAAGGTATAATTACAGTGAGAGTGAGCCCTATGTTTTTGAAGGCAGGGCTGCTGTAATATAAGGGTGATCCATCAAATAGACCACGATGGATGATTTACTGTATGCCTCTGAAAGACTTTCTATATAATGAAAATCTGTCAGACATTAGTACAAATGATATTATGCAATCATTAAAAGAATGAGATAGATCTATGTATACCTAAAACATAATGCTAAGTTGGAAAAAAAAAACAAAACTGTATGTATAAGGTAACCTCATTTGGATTAAATATGTTCATATATTACATATATACACACACACACATACACACACACACACACACACAATTATGCATTTCAATTAAGGATACCTCCAACAGTAATTAAGGATACCTCCAACAGTAATAACAGATGGAGAACGGGATTGGTTGGAAGGGTAGGACAAGATAAACAACTTTCATTTTTTAAAGCTTACACATTCCTGCATGATTTGAACATTTAATACTAAACCCGTATTAGTTATATAATGATAATTGTTAAACATTTCTCTAAAAAAAGTAAACAACTTACCAACCAGATACACCTCTGCTATTGACAGTGAACTACATACACACACACACACAGTTTCCCAGAACACACAGGCTCAGTCAGAGATACCTTAACCCAGTGTAGATATTTAGAGAATGTCTTAATCTGAGACAGGCTTGGGAGAATGACACTTGACATTCCCAGTGAGATGGGATGCCACGTCTTTTCAATGGTGTCTTTTTTTTTTTTTTTTTTTTTTTTTTGAGAAGGGGTCTTGCTCTGTCGCCTAAGCTGGAGTGCAGTGGTACGATCTCAGCTCACTGCAATCTCTGCCTCCCGGGTTCAAACGGTTCTCCTGCCTTAGCCTCCCAAGTACCTGGGTCTACAGGCATGCACTACCACACCTGGCTATTTTTTATATTTTTAGTGGAAATAGGGTTTTGCCATGCTGGCCAGGCTGGTCTCAAGCTCCTGACCTCAAGTGATCCGCCCGCCTTGGCCTCCCAAAGTGTTGGAATGAAAGGCGTGAGCCACCTCGCCCAGCCTATTGGTGTCATTTATAAGTACTATAGCTTCCAATCAATTCTCAAAGGGTCCAGGGGCCCAAATAAGATTACAGACATTATACTCCTGTATTAGTCTGTTTTCACACTGCTATAAAGAACTACTTGAGACTGGGTAATTTATAAAGGAAAGAAGTTGAGTTGACTCACAGTTCTGCATGGCTGGGGAGGCCTCAGGAACCTTAGAGTCATGGCAGATGGCCAAGGGAAAGAGAGCACCTTCTTCACAAGATGGCAGGAGAGAGGGAGCACAAGGGAAACTGACACTTTTTTTTTTTTTTGAGACAGTCTCGCTCTGTCACCCAGGCTGGAGTGCAGTGATGCAATCTCAGTGCACTGCAAGCTCTGCCTCCCGGGTTCACGCCATTCTCCTGCCTCAGCCTCCCAAATAGCTGGGACTACAGGCGCCCGCCACCACGCCCAGCTAACTTTTTGTATTTTTAGTAGAGACGGGGTTTCACCGTGTTAGCCAGGATGGTATCCATCTCCTGATCTCATGATCCGTCCGCCTTGGCCTCCCAAAGTGCTGGGATTACAGGCGTGAGCCACCACGCCCGGCCGGAAACTGACACTTTTAAACCATCAGATCTTGTAAGAACTCCCTCACTATTACCAGAACAGCACGGGGAAACTGTTCCCATGATTCAATCACCTCCCACCAGGTCCCTCCCTCAACACATGGGGATTACAATTCGAGATAAGATTTAGGTGGGGACACAGAGCCAAACCATATCAATTACATATCTATGTTCTTTTTTCGTAAGGAATATTCCTAAAAGGATATATAAGAAACTAGTAACAACGGCTGTCTCTGGGAAGGGGGGGAAATGTGGAAATCTGGGGTAAAAAGAGACGTATCTTCCATTGTACACTCTTTTGTACTTTTTGAATTTATTTTTACTAAGATCATATATGACTTCTTCAATTAAAGTAACCTAAAGAACTGCTTTGGAGAGAAGAGGGGGCCTAGCAACCATCTAGAAGCTCAGCTGAATTCCTCTTGGTATCATCAGCTTGAAGATCTCACTTGATAGAAATCCTACCTATTTTCTCCAATCACGGGATCTTGTTTCCAGGACAGAAGAACAATCACTATGGAGATTTTTCACTGCAGCAGTGCTTTATGAGCTTTGGGAGGCGCCTTGAGTTTTGATGACATGGGTTTGAATACTGCTGCTGTTGCAGCTGCTCCTTCTCCAGGGTCCAAATGGAACCATCTGGCATGAGTCTCCAGCTCTTAAATCAGTCCACCCACAGTCCACGCCTTGGTTTCTTAAGGCGTGTGTAGTGAGAAGACTGGGAAAGTAAGGCATGTGGACCTCACCAGACGGAAGCATGCAAAACAGAAACACATGGACAGCTCACCCGGTATCCCCCTCCCTGTCAGCACTGCTGCTGGAATGATTTACAAGACGCCAAGCCAAGTTCCCACTGCTCCAGACTGAGGGGATGGAGGAAGAGGCAGACAGAAGCAGGTCACACCTGCATGTTCTTTTTCCTCCTTCTTGGGACAAACTTTGTTTACTTGCAGACTGCAGGTGGCGGTGGCTGGGCTTGTAAACACCACTGTGAGGCCAGTTAGCTTGGCTCAACCAGGTCACTTAAACAGAGGGGATTTGGGGCCACTCTGTTATTGCTTCCCATCCAAAGCCCACTTCCTGCCTAATTTCCTCCAGCCAACTCACCATGCAGCATTCAAACAAAGTCATGGCCCAATTTATAAACAGACACTTGGGACCTGCAGTGTCAGAAACCTTCCATTTGTATAGGAGCCTGCATAAGTCTTAGCATCGTTTCACCAGTGTAAGATGAGGAGAAACCTTTACATTTAAAAGTACCATAATTACAGCAATAATCTCTATCATGCCTAATATTGATGTTCACTTTATTGACAAGGAAACTGAGGGCTCCAAAATTACAATGCTGGTTTTCCCTCTGCCTGTGTAGGGCACTGGCATCAGGAAGACACTCAATTTCAATTTGTGAATGAAAAAGGCAATCACTGAATGAATGAATCAGTCAATAGAGGAAGAACACACAATGGAGCCACCTCCTATCAGCTCACAAGAGCCAATCCAAGGCATGTCTTCCCAATTCTGCCTTCAATAACATCACATGGGTAGCTTGAAATTGATCATGGTGGGATTATCTTTGCCAGCATATTGGCAGATGCTACAAATCAGGGCTTTTTCCTTTTTGTCATAGAGCCAGTTTACATTGGGCTGAAGTGTCTCTCACTGAGCCTGTGTATTCTTGGAAACTGTAGCTCACTGTCTATCACTGCACAGAGGCACCACATAGTACAGGCAATCAAAACCCAGGCAATTAGTATATACAAGGAGATATCAGGTTTTTTAGATCATCATCCTTCTTCAAAAAAAGGGAAGGAGAAGGAGATTGAAAGTGGTCTACATAAATAAGACTTATCACGTCAACATACATGCGTAGATTCTATTGCATGCAAGGCATTAGGGCAGGCTGGTGGAGAGAAATAGATATGTGAGATATACTGCATATTCTCAAGGAACACACCTTCTCAGGTACAGACTATAATGTGCACACAAATCACGTAGGGAATCTTGGTAAAATGCAGATTAAAATCCAGTAGGTCTGCGTGGAACCTGAGAAGCTGCATTTTGAACAAACTCCCAGGTAAAGTTGACGCTACCCATCCATGGACCACACCTAGAGAAGCAAAGGCCTAGGAGGTCACCGCATGCTGACAGTGTGCCGCTGCAAGTTCCTAGGTAAGATGGCTATTCGCAAGCTGAATCCTCACAACCACAGGCATATATTCTTTTTATCCACATTTTACAAATGAGACCATTGAGACCCAAAGTCACCCAGCTGGTAAACTGCTACCAGCTCAAAGCCAGGTAGTCTCACTCAGAGAAGGAAGGGTCACTCTCAAAAGCACATTCTGGTGGGAACTTTTCAATTGATTTTCTCTCTTGAAAATTATTCTTGCCTCTCCTTTCTCTTCCTACTCTCTGTTCATTAACCGTCCATTTCCTATTTCACCACCTCCAAGTACTCCCAAAGAAGAACTGAGGAGGTGTGGAACCAAATGCTCAAACTCATCCATTGCGAGCATATTAACCATGTGTCTTCTTTTTTATCTTCTGTTTCTTTGACATCTGAGTCTTGCTGACCATAGAGGGACTGCCCCTTCCAGGGTTAGCCAACTCCTAGAGATGGTCAACAATTTCCCAGCTACCTTGCCTTTCAAATGCAAGCCAATCAATCCAGAACCCATACCCTAGCCATCTATTTTATGGGGCTGTCAACCTCTGGGCCACTATCCCCCTTCCCTAATCACCCCAGAACCAGGTATAGGACAACTAAGGACAGAGAGCCCATAAACCCCAGAGCCTGCTGAAATGATGCAAACTAGCCAATCCTAAACCTGCTTACTCTGCCTCTCCCTTTCCTTCCTGCAGAAACCACAAGAAGGGCTTCTGCTGACATTTCTCCAGGCTCCCTCGGCCTGCTGACCAACCCCAGTGCCTCCCCAGGCCACCCCCATGGCACAGCTGGGCCCCTCCTTTTTCTGTGAGTATAACCATCTTTTCAATGGCAGTCATCTCCCGATTTTTTGGCCTCACCATACCTAAATAATAACAAAACCTATATTTTAAAACATCAAGTTTCATCAGGAAAGTTAAATCCCAATGGATTTGTGGATTACCTAGGCTTTCCCTTGCCCGTCCTCCCAGGCTCAGCCCCTCTCTGGGCTGGCTTGCACACATTCTCAATGGACTCCTTCCCAAGGTCCTTGCCTTTGCCTTGTCTGTCTTGAAACTTCCATTCCTGGGGAGAGTGTCAGGTGCCACCTGTAGCCTTAGGGTCTCTTACCTAATTCCCCGGCAGGTGCTGAGCGTGACGCTGGACAGCTCTGTCTCCCTCACTGTGCCGTGGTAAAAGCAGTGATCCTAACAAGGAGAAAGGAGGTAGTCAGGCTAAAGAACACTGATAAGCATGGCAACGTTAATGTCTCAGGATGGTGGGTGACTCATGGCTTATTATATACCTACCCAACTTTATAGCACCTTACAACCTGCAAAGAGCTTTCCAAGACACAATTTCATTTGATTCCCAAAATAATCCTTGGAGACGGGGCAGGGCAGATGTCATTATCTCCATGAAGCTGATGAAAGGCTGAGGCTCAAAGGAGCAAAGAGATTTGCCCAAGGTCTCCCTGCTGTTTGGAAAATCCAGTATTTTCCTAGTTCAGAGCTCTTTCCATGGCATGCTGTTGGCCACAGAAAACACTGATTCCTGAAAGAGCCTGCCTCCCCACCAACGTTATCTTCGCAACCCCCTGCAATGAGTTGAATAGAACCCCCTAAAATTCATGTCCCCCTCAGAATGTGATTTTATTTGGAAATAGGGTCTTGCAGATATAATTAAATTAAGGTGATGTCATGCTGGGCCAGGCGTGGTAGCTCACACCTGTAATCCCAGCACTTTGGGAGGCCGAGGCAGATGGATCACTTGAGGTCAGGAGTTCCAGACCACCCTGGCCAACATGGTGAAACCCCGTCTCTACTAAAAATACAAAAATCAGCCAGGCGTGGTGGTGCACACCTATAATCCCAGCTACTTGGGAGGCTGAGGCAGGAGAATTGCTTAAGCCCAGGAGGTGGAGGCTGCGGTGAGCCGAGATTGCACTACTGCACTCCAGCCTAAGTGACAGAGTGAGATTCTGTCTCAAGGAAAAGGAAAAAAAAAAAAAAAAAAGATGGTGTCATGCTGAATTAGAGCAGGTCCTAAATCCAATGATTTGTGTCCTTCTAAGAAGAGGAAAGGACACAGAGAGACACACACAGAGAAAGAGAAGAAGGCCATGAAGATGGAGACAGAGACTAGAGTGATGAAGTTGCAAGCCAAGGAACACCAAGGATGGCCAGAAGCCACCAGAAGCTAGAAGAGCCTGGAAGGACTCTCTCCAGAGGCTTGGAGGGAGTGTGGCCCTGACAATACCCTGAGTTTGGACTTCTAGCCTCCAGGACTGTGAGAAAGTAAAATTCTATTGTTTTAAATCTTTAAGTTTATGGTGCTTTGTTGCCATAGGCCTAGGAAATGAACACTGCCTACTCTTCCACAGCTCAAGATGCTCTTCTACACAAATCCCTCCACACCTGAATCATACTTGATTTGTCACCTATGCCCATGAGGTCTGCTGCTGCTCTCCAGCCACTGTGTCTCACAGCTGTCAGAATTCCTCCATCACTACAAACAGCTGTGAGCACTGCTCTGTGCCAGGCCTGGGGCCAGCCCCTGGAGACACCATAGCCAGCAAATAGAGTCACAGCTTCAGCCTTCATGGGGCTTATGGTCTTGTGAGAGGCAGTCATTAATGAGAAATCCAAACAGATATAATTACAAACCAAAAGAAGGGGCTTGAAACAAACATTTCAGGTGTGGGCTGAGTGTTTTATAAGTCAGGTAACCATAGAATTTAGGAAGCAAATATGCACTGTTGA
Organism: Macaca nemestrina; assembly: GCF_043159975.1. NCBI lineage: Eukaryota > Metazoa > Chordata > Mammalia > Primates > Cercopithecidae > Macaca > Macaca nemestrina. The sequence continues at coordinate 22,858,665 of NC_092130.1, read as the reverse complement.
GCATGCTAATGCGCTAAACCAGACAGACGGGGATGAAATCAGGACTGTGTCCAACAAATGGAGGGGTAACAACAAGAGACACATTCCTAGAGGCTTCCTCCCAAATAAGTCAAGAGAGATGCACTGGTCAGAACAGAGAGAAGGTAAAACCCGCAGGGTAGAGCCAAGTTCTGGAAAGATCTCAAAAGGGATGGATGCAAACCACACAGTTGCAGACACAGAAGCTTTCTCTTTTCCCCCACCTCTAGGACCATGCTGCTTGCAGTTGCTTCTTTGTCCCCACCGGACAGGGATGTGACCAGTAATCACCTATCCCATGTGTCCGTATTCTCTGGCTCCACCTCCCTCCCAGCTCTAAGCATGAGTATAGACGAATAATTAAATTCAAGCATTTTGGCATAGCCAGGCATATTTAAATCCAGGCATAAGCAGTTCCACAACCTCTCTCTGACCTTCAGTGTCTTTAGCCTCTATCCCCCAGAGTGGTGGTGAGAATATTGTACATAAAGGAGCTAGTAAGAGTACCTGGCCCAGAGTGGCAGGCAATAAACATCGGCAACCATATAATCATGAAATTCTCCTTTATCAAATAATATGGCCTCAAGGGACCTGGAAGCCCACCAAAAGGCTGAATCCAAAGCCCTAGCTGTGCCAGTGCTCCATCCTATCCAGCCAGCCACGCAGCCAGATCAAAGGATACAGGCCAAGCTGACACTCAACATGGCCTCGTTCTCCAGAACACAGGTGCCCTTTCATCTGCATATGGTCCCTCGGCCAGCAATGTGGCTTCTCTGCCCATTCAAGCTCATACAGTCAGGAGGAGGGACAGAGCCAACCCCTGTCTTTGCATCAAACTCTTCTGGATTTTAAACAAGTCAGATGTCACCCTTGAGGAGCACAAAGGAAAGTCACTGTGCTGTGATTATGAAAGAAAGTGTGGCAGGCAAAACCCTCCTCCTGGCCAGGATTCCAACTGCTTTCAAATGCCAGCCTGTCATGTGGCTTCTCAACCTATCCCTGGGATCTGGGATTTGGAGGCCCCTCATGAAGCACTCAAGTCCTGAACCTGGTCCTTAGAACTCAACAGGGAAGCCACGAGCCCTGTAGCACAGGATTGTTCATGGGGAGAAGAGGGGCCAGGCCTGTGTGGGGTAAATGGGGCTCAGAGGAGTTGGAATGACCAAGAATCAAGGAGTTCAGAAACGTGTATCGGTATAGTTTCAAAATGCTGGTTAACAGAAAGAACTGAGGCTAGGCGCAGTGGCTCACGCCTGTAATCCCAGCACTCTGGGAGGCCGAGGTGGGCGGATCATGAGGTCAAGAAATCTAGACCAACCTGGCCAATATGGTGAAACCCTGTCTTTATCACAAATACACAAAATTAGCTGGGCATGGTGGTGTGCGCCTGTCGTCTCAGCTACTCAGAAGGCTGAGGCAGGAGAATTGCTTGAACCCGAGATGGCACCACTGCACTCCAGCCTGGTGACAGAGCTAGACTCTGTCTCCAAAAAAAAGAAAAAAGAAAAAAGAAAGAACTGAAACCCAGGGATGGCTGTGAAGAATCCCTGCACCTCCTCCTATCTTTGAATGGATGCTAAGAGTGTTCACAACTCCAGTTCTCTCGAAAATAGAGCACCTGACTTCTGTAACATGCTTTATAATTTACAGAGCTTTCACATACACTATCTCATGCGACGACGACACCTACAACTTGTATTATTAACAGTAAGAGGTCAGGTGGGGTGGCTCACACCTGTAACCCCAGCACTTTGGGAGGCCGAGGCAGACAAATCACTTGAGGCCAGGAGTTTGAGACCAGCTTGGCCAACATGGTGAAACCCCATTTCTACTAAAAATACAAAAATTAGCTGGGCGTGGTGGTGGTCGCCTGTAATCCCAGCTACTTGGGAGGCTGAGGCATAAGAATCGCTTGAATCTGGGAGGCGGAGGTTGCATTGAGTTGAGATCATGCCACTGCACTCCAGTGTGGGCAACAGAGTGAGACTCTGTCTCAAAAAATAAAATAAAATAAAAAAATAAGAGCTAACATCTAACCAGGCATGGCAGCTTATGCCTGTAATCCCAATGCTTTGGGAGGCCAAGGTGAGAGGATCACTTGAGACCAGAAGTTCAAGGCTGCGGTGAGCTGTGATCATGTCACTACACTCCAGCCTTGGGGACAGAGCGAGGCCCTATGTCTAAAATAAAAGAGCTAATATCTACCCAGCTCTTACTGTTTGAACAACTTAGGCAAATTTTTCCCTTTGATTCTGACCACAATCTTATGAGGTAGATATTATTATTGCCATATTTTAAAGGGGGGAAATTGAAAGAGAGGTTTTAAGTCATTCACAAGGTGACACAGCAAAGTGGAAACTGGAACCCCACCAGCCTGGCCCCAAGCTCCATCCTCTGCCTCTCTCAGCAGTAGCAAAGGAGGAACTTGGCTAGTCAGAGCTCTTTTATCCCCAGCTTCTCTAGCAACAAAGGAGACAAGTTCTAGCCTAAGCCTTGCCACTTGCTGGTTATCTGAACTTGAGCAAGTTACTTTTCCTCTTCTCTCAATTTCCTCATCTGTAAAATGTGGGGTTGGAAGAGAAGTTTATGAATTCCCATAAAAATTAGTGATTCATCTTACCCTTCCACAGCGCTGCGAGTCAGATATCAGCATATCCAACTTACAAAGGAGAAAACTCAACACTAGTGTGGTCAAGGGGGTTGTTTAAGGTCATATAACTAGTTAAAGCCAAGATAACAACCTTGGCTTCAGATCGCAAACCGTGTCATTCTTTCTGTCGGAACACATTCACAGACCCATTCCCCCAGCCGCCTGACCTAGATGCAGGCTGTCGCCAAAAGGCCTGGCTGATGAGTCTTGATAAGGTTGCCAGAATTCCAGCTACCCCAGGCCAAGTTTGGTAGTAGAGTGCAGTCTCCAACATTCGGGTCAAGGGCAGCTGAGTGGTTTATTCCATTCCCATTTTTCATTGAGATCTCGGCTCCCAAACGAGAAGTCTGACTGAGAACCCCATGGGCCGGGGTGGGAGCTTTGCAAGAGTCTAGTAGCAGGGGATATAAGCAAACAATGAGTTGTCCGTCCCAAGGTTCAGCTAGGATGTGCTTCAGCCAACAAGACCTTCTGGAAGGAGGGGACTTTGGGAGAGGGGGAGTTCTCTTCCAGTCCTCTATTTCTGAAAGGCCCTTACAACATCTCTGCCTAATGCACAAGCTGAGAGCACAAAGAACAAGTCAAGAATCAGTCATGAAGTCATTGCATTCCTCAGCTTCTCAGCCTGATGGGGCCACCCCAAGGGGGCTTTCATAGCAGGAAGCGTGAGCTCATGGCAAATTTGTGGACTGAGACACATTCTTGAGCTGTGGGTATAGAAGTGGCAGGATCCAAACTCAGAGGAGGGTGTTTGAAGGAGGTTGTCATAGCTAGGCTTTCTAGGCATGCCTGTTCCCCCATCCCACCCCTGCCCCTGGAGGCAGAGAACAGAGGTCTCAAGAAGAGAGGAAAAGTTTTGACCAAGGGGCATTGAAGAATATGAAGTCACAGCTAGACAGCCTTCCTGGGGATGAGAAGACACAGCCCAACTGTGCTGCAGGCACTGGCCACGCTACCAACTCCTTCCCTATCCAGAGAAGTCTTGGTGAAGAAGGCAGCACTGGTCCTCGCATTCAGCCATATAATACAGCCCCTAAACTACCCAGTTACTATACTCCAGGTCTCTTGGATCTATCAAAAACTGTGGCCGGGCACGGTGGCTCATGCCTGTAATCTCAGTGCTTTGGGAGGCCGGGGCACGTGGATCACCTGAGGTCAGAAGTTCGAGACCAGCTTGGCCAACATGGTGAAACCCCATCTCTACTAAAAATACAACATTAGCCAGGCGTGGTGGCTCATGCCTACAATCCCAGCACTTTGGGAGGTCAAGGTGGGCGGATCACCTGAGGTCAGGAGTTTGAGAATAGCTTAGCCAACATGGTGAAACCCTGTCTCTACTAAAAATACAAAACTTAGCCAAGTGTGGCGGTGCATGCCTGTAATCCCAGCTACTGGGGAGGCTGAGACAGGAGAACCGCTTGAACCCGAGAGGCGGAGGTTGCAGTGAGCCAAGATCTCACCACTGCACTCCAGCCTGCGTTACAGAGTGAGACTCTGTCACACACACACACAAAAATTGCCTGTCCTGTGTCCCTTTCCCCATCCAGGGGTAATCTGGTGAACTAATCTGAGCTGTTAATGACTGATAGCGGCCAGTGTTATCTTGCTGGACACTTGCACTCCAGCAGGGATATTTTAAAGAACGGGCCTGCTAGAGTACTCAGGTTCCATGGGAAGCTGCTGGAGGAGTCCTGAGGTGGAGGGACCTCTCCTGCTGTTCTCTACACCGCACCTCCCAGTCCGTGTGCCTCAGTAGTCCATTATGTCCTGCCCCAAAGGCAAAGGTCACTGCTGCTCCTATCAGCGTGCGTCGTCCCTTCTTTACCCCCATCTCACCAGCCCAGACTTTGAGAATGGTCACTTGAATCCAGGGTTTCTCAACTTGGGTACTACGGATATTTGGAGCTGGATAATTCTGTTGTGGGGGAGTGATGGGTCTGTCCTATGCATTATAGAATGCAGATGCCAGTAGATCCTCCCTGCCAGTCACGGCAATCAAAACTGCCTCCAAACATTACCAGATGTCCCCTGGGGTCGGGGGAAAACCACTGGTTCTCCTGGTTGAGAATCAATGTTCTGAGCCTACAAATTCCAATAGGCATCCCTGTAAGAAGAACCAGACACCATGAAATGTGTATCATTCACTACCTTAAATGTCTACCAGTGGAGTGCGGCAAAGCAAACTGACATGTAACCATCTGAAAGACCATTTTCTAAATGAAAGATCTTTGACGTTGTGTAAACATCCCTACTCAAAAACAACTTTGAGGGAAAAAATGTCCAATATGAATACAGAAGCAAAATTAAAAAATCTTCGTAACTTAAAAATCACATTAAAATAGCAGACTACAAAATGTATATGCACAGTTATTACAACTCGGTAAATGTTATACATCCATTTAAAAAGGACTGATCAAACATCTAATTGGATGAGATGACAGGATTATGAGTAAGTCATTCCTTTTACTAAAACTTTCGTTAATATGTGGGTAATTAACATAAAGTAAAGAGCATGTATGTTTCATAATAATTTGCACCAACTGTAATCAGATGCAATTACCCTAAAATAGTCTATGTTTCTTTAGCCATTTTAGTTAGCAAAGAAGGGGGAGCACCTATGAAACATCAAATATATGTTTTGCTTCTCTGGTTTGCTCCCTTGGTCTTCACTTGGGGGAAACACTCCCTTCAGGGGAGGGACCAACTCCATCAGGCGTCTCCTGAGGTCCTAGGAGTGGTGCTGGGAGAGGACAGTTGCTGTATAGACATTTGTTGACCTGAACTCACCTCCAATTTCAGTGTGGTGGTTTGAGGGTTACCACTTGAAGTATAATGGGTTTCTGTGTAGGAAGGAGCAAAAAGTTGCCTGCAAAAAATAAAAAGAGACATTTATATCATAAGTGGATGAACTCCATTCTCCTAGCAACAACAACTAGTGATTTTAACTGAACCAGGCAGGACTATCCCAAGCATCTCCATGCAAAAGAAACTGGGCAGCCACTAAGGGCTAAGGAACAAAAGGGAAAACCAGAAGTTTGCTATTAATTTTATATTTAATGTAAATTAAATATAATTTATCATCACTATGGGAACATCACTTCAACTAGATCGAATTGACAGAACTAAAGCAATGATCTTAGTATTTGTCTGGGTCCTGGGAAAACAGACATGCAAACACATGTAAAATTTTCCAGGGCCTATGAACCCTATTGTGTACCTTGGTTGATTTTTCCAGCACTGGATCTACCAATTTTTAGTATCAGCAGACCAATTTTTCTTTAAGGGAATACCTCTTCTCTGATGTGTATTTTGGTGAGACTGTCAATCAAGGAGTCCTACTTGGCCCTGGCCAAGGGGTGACCTGGCCAGCGGAGTGATGCTGCCAGGTCTGAACAGATGGAAGCAATGCATCTGTTCTTCTGTGCCTGCCACAAAGGTTCCCTAAGCTTCCGTTGCCTGCCCTTTCTGACGCTTAGTGGTTCAGATTCCCTGAGACCTGGTAATTCTATATTACCCTTCCAATAAATTCCTTTTTTTCTTTTCTAAACTTGGACATTGGTTTCTCTCACCACAGACCCCTTGAAGTAGAGGTTAAGAATCTCCTCACCAAAGGCCAGGCAACTCCAAGAAATATTCTTAGAATTTCTCTAAAAATTAAAAGAAAAATACAAGAGTCAAATGGATGTTTTCAACTATTAATAGTTCAGCTTCACTAAAGGGAGAATTGATCTAGAGAAAGCCAAGGTCGGCCAGGCGCGGTGGCTCACACCTATAATCCTAGCACTTTGGGAGGTGAAGGCTGGCAGATCACCTGAGGTCAGGAGTTCAAGACCAGCCTGGCTAACATGGTGAAACCCCTTCTCCACTAAAAATACAAAAATTCGCTGGGCGTGGTGGTGGGTGCCTGTAATCCCAGCTACTCGGGAGGCTGAGGCAGAAGAATCTCTTGAGCCTGAGAGGCAGAGGTTGCAGTGAGCCGAGATCATGCCATTGCACTCCAGCCTAGGTGACAAGAGAGACACTCCATCTCAAAAAAGAGAAAAGAAAAAAAAAAAAAAAAAGGAAAAAGAAAAAAAAAAAAAGTCCAGGTCAAGGGGCAAGAAAGGTTTCTAAAGGAAGGCACCATTAGAAATTCAAATCTGACAAAAAGAGAATGATGTGGCTCTGTATGTACTAATATGGGAAGATGTCTAAAATGGAGTTAGACAGCAACAGTAAAGTTCTGAAGAGTATGTATTTTAAAAGTCCATTTCATTGAAAATCAAATACTACACACTCTAAAGCAGGCATCAGAAATAATTAGAGGCCAGGTGTGGTGGCTCACACCTGTAATCCCACCACGTTGAGAGGCTGAGGCAGGCAGATTGCCTGAGGTCAGGAGTTCAAGACCAGCCTGGTCAATGTGGTGAAACCCTGTCTCTACTAAAAGTACAAAAATTAGCCGGGTGTGGTGGCAGGTGCCTAGCTACTCGGGATGCTGAGGCAGGAGAATTGCTTGAACCTGCGGGGTGGAAGTTGCAGTGAGCCGAGATCCCGTCATTGCACTCCAGCCTAGGTGACAAGAGCGAGACTGTCTCAAAAGAAAAAAAAAAAAAAGGAGAAACAAATGACCTTTGTTGATGGTGATTATCTCAGGAGTTGCAGAAGATGTTCACAATATAAGTTGCATATTTCTGAAGCTGGTTGACTTTTAAATTAACTGTCAGAGAGCTGTTTTGAAAACTGAAATTTTAACTTAAAACTGCTCTTAAAAAGAAGAAAATGTAGGCTGTGGCCAGCACAGAAAGCCAAAGGAATCTGCAGGGATAACCCAGGTTTTAAAGGAGGTGACGTTTCCCAGCAAGAGAGGGTCATCGTTGAGGGTCTCTAGAATCCTTCTAGAGTCACTTCTAGCTCTAAGTTCTGGGATCACTCAGATTTCCCTCCATCCCCAGTGTGTGGTCAGAAGGCAAATGCCACAAGAATTGTCTTCTGTACTATGTCAAGTCCTTCAACTTCTCGCCTTGGACTAGAAGAAAAGAAGCCCAACAGGAAAATGTAAAAATAAAGCAAAGCACAAACCCCAGCTTTGTGAAGAGAAATTCTCATTCACATGGAAACTTTGGGTCAGTGGCTAACTTGACAGAATCTGTCTCCCAGTCCTTTCTCTGTCTCCTTAGCATCTAACTAGCCCAAGATTCGAGGGAGGAGTCACCCATTTGCCTGAGGGAGAAAAACTGTAAGCCTCAGGAGGGCAGAGGCCAAGCAGTTTTGCTCACTGGTTTATGTCAGTGCTCAACATTTGTTCAATGAAAAAACCACTTAACTAGTTACTGAATGAATAGATGGATGAGTAGTTCAGTGTCCTGGGAGCTTAGAGCATGGTCTGGACACTGGAAAAACTGATGTTTTGATTCCAGCTCTGACATTTACTGTCTCTACGGCCGTGAACAAGTAAATGTATGTCTCTGAACCTTTGTTTCCTCTTAGACAAAAAAGAGGATGAAATACTCATTTGACAGGGCTGTGATGAGGATCAAACAACATAATCAATGTAGCAGGCTTAATGCCATGCCTGGCACAAAGTGGAGCTCGGTAAAAGTTAGTGATAATCATTATTGCTTTCAACAGGGATTATGACAGAAGAACCCAGAAAGTTTCTCTAACTTTCCCCAGCCATGAACTCCCCAGTCCATCGCTTAAGAGAGGTGGTAAAACGCAGCGTGCTCATTCCTGCAGCCCATTTCCTGGGTCTGCTTTCACACACTGCGCCACGTACAGCTGGTCAGGAGTTCAGAGTTTAATGGTTCATTCCAGGTGTCAGTGGGGAAGTGTGACTTTTCCCACAGAAAATGCACTCCTGGTAAAAACATTCTCAGCCTCCTCTGAGACTTAGCAAGGGGGGAAAACAATCATCCATCCAGTGACGTTACCCCATCATCACAGGACTCTCCGACCCTCAGCATTGAAAGGAACCCTAGAAATCATACAGTTAAACTCCAGTTACACTGTGAGCTCCCCAAAAACAGGGACCTCGGTGTCTTTGAAGGCTTCTCCCCGGCCCCCAGCACCTAGCAAGCAGGCAGTACATGTGCATTCTGTGAACGAGTGGATGAGTGAATAAACTCGCAAATGAATAAATGAACTTTTTATCTCATGTAGGAATCTGCCAGATGGCCATTCACCACTGGACACCTCCTAGGAGAGGCTGCTCCTGAGACTACCCACTCCATATCTGACCACATACAGTAGTTAATTTTTACTCCCGATTAAAAACTACCCCTCTGGCACTGGTACCCACAGGCCTTCGTTCTGGCCTCTGAATCTGCATAAAACAATCTGCCGTCATCTTCCACCTAACCACCCTTTCTGAAGCAGCAGTATCATCTAGAAACTAGTTAAAAATGCAAATTGTCGGGCTCCACCCAGACTCATGAATCAGATAGAAACTCTAGGGTTAGGGCCCAGCCATCGGTTTGAACAACTCTGCAACTCCCCCAAGCTAGGTCCATATACGCCCATGTGTTCAGGTGCTGCTCTCAGAACCAAAGGACACTGCTATCCCACAGAGAGGAGGGCACATGGCCACTGAGCAGCCCGGCCCAGCCCAGCTGCCCCATTCTCTGACCACATCTTGTTCTCATCTCCTCCCTAACAAGCGGCTGGCTCAGCAGACCGGCAGGAAGCCGTCTCTCACCACTGGATTGCATTAGGATTTTCAGGAAACGACTTATGAGTGATGTGCATCCAGGAAGAGAAAGGACTGTGCACGATTTCCCATTCCGCCCACTCTTTTTTTCTAGCTTTAATAGAAAAGCAATTTCTGTTCTACCCTGCTGCCTCCCGCTCTGTCTGCTCCGTGCTCAGGAGCCCATGGACAGGCAGAAATCAGTAGGACACTGCCATATCTCAGCACCATTAGAATAGTAGCCAGCACTACAGTTGAGCAAAATCTGTGTCACTTAGATTCAAAAGTCCCCGAGCAAAACCTGCATCTTCAGACTTCCACCTAGGAAAATAAGCTACCCCCAAAGACTGGACATAAAACATCATGTCACTCTCTAGGGAAAAAGAACTGAAACCTGTACAAGCAGCCAGCCCCAAAAGTACACTGCAGCCTGAAAACAGCTTGGACCCATCTTTCCTAAGGCTCGGAAGCTTCAAACTCAGGACAATTCCTTTAAGTTCTATGTATCATCAGACAAATTTCAAGTGCCTCTCTATGCTAAACCACCCTCTAGAGAGGAAGGAGCAGTGACGCTAAAATGAATTTGCAAAACATCTTCTGGGAGCTCAAACCTTCTTCCTCCTGCTTCAGATAAGCAAACCAGTGAAGATAAAGTGATAACAATTTCCAAATTACCTTGAAAAACACTCTCTGCAGACGAGCTCAGCATAGGCGAGCATCACTCTGCTCACCTCAGTAGCGAGTTTTGCTGACACCTCCTTTCTCTGGGTCTTTCTCTATCTAATTCTTCCAAGAGTCTCCAGATGATGCCTTGGGAGGTCCTGCTTTTCTGGTCTCTCTTATTTCACTTCATTCTGCCTCTGTTAGTAATAATGTCCTCACCATGCCACTTAGCCCAGCAACTGCACAACACGGAAAGACTGTTCAAAAATACACAATCCCCTGCCTTCTCTAGGGAAGGATTAAGAAATCTGTATTTTTAATCGTTTTTTTTTTTCAGGTGATTTATGTTTTCAGGTTGTGGGAATTATTCTACTCCATTTGAGCAATTTTAACATTTTTAATTCTCTTTTTCATGTCTAGCCTCCTAATCACCTTCCAAAAATCTAAAGATCATCCTAGCCCAGCAGAGAGGGAAAGTCAGAATGCTTTGGTTTAAGCAGCAGCCGCGCTACGCAACTGCCCTTCCAAAGCCTGGAAATAAAGCAAAAGATGACTATGGTTCCTCTCAATGTCACACAAGTGTACAGCCACGGCCAGGCGCGATGGCTCATACCTGTAATCCCAGAACTTTGGGAGGTCGACGCAGGTGGATCACTTGAGGCCAGGAGTTCAAGATCAGCCTGGCCAACAGGGCAGAAGCCCTCTCTACAAAAAAAAAGTAGCCGGGTATGATGGTGCGTGCCTGTAATCCCAGCTACTCAGGAGGCTGAGGCAGGAGAATCGCTTGAACCCGGGAGGCGGAAGTTGCAGGGAGCTGACATTGCACGACTGCACTCCAGCCTGAGTGACAGAGCCAGATTCCATCTCAAAACATTAAATTAAAAAACACGGAGCATAGCCAAGCTTTAGAGTCTCAGAGGCCTGCCTACTGTTCTCTGGTCTTTATGGGAAGAATGTGGCTTTGAAAGATGTACTATTTACAATTAATTATGGCAGCCCTTGCTGCACTCTGTAAAATCAGATGTTAACTTGTAAAAACTTAATAAGATACAACAGAAATGCAAATATTTCCATCTAGTAGAAAAGATAACCCCAAAGGTTATGGTTTTACAGCCCCTAGGATATTAACTAGTTTTGTATCTCATTTCGCAATCTTATCTCAGCATTCCTTTTTTCACTATTAAATACACACACACACCCACACAAACACATCTTAGTTTCCCTTATCTAATTTTAAACCAGTTTTATCATCTTGCTGGTTCCCCCATTAATTAGATAAATAAAACTTCGAGAAGAGCTCACCATGCATTTGTATAAAAAGTGTTTTCACGTGAGCCACAAAAACCCCCTCCACTTTCTAGACTGCAAAACGAACAGACTAATAATCACCGTCAGTATCACAGCGATGCTGAGGACCAAATGAGAAAATACTTTCAAATCCTAGCTCTTATAAGTAGTGTGAGTTCAGACTGGTCAGTAACTTCTCCATGCCTATGGTTTCTCATCATAAAAATGAGGAGAATGATAAAATCTACTTCACAGTGCTCCTGTAAGATGTTAGAATAGTGCCTGGCATATAGGAAGATCACATGACTATTCGTTAGATAAAATGAACAAATGTGAAAGAATTATTTGTAAAGTAGAAGGTATTTGCGCTTTACAAATATTGCTATCATTTTCTCCAGCACTAGCTATATATACACGTGCCAAAATCTTGATCATTGTTAAATCTAGGTAATGGCTGTCTGAGGCTTATAATACTAGTCTCTCTCTTTTTGGGTTTATAAATTTTGACAATATTTTTTAACTAGCTGGGTGATACGGTGCAAGTCACAAACTACTGAGCCTCAGTTTCCCTTTCTATCAAACAGAAATGGCAATGCCCAGGACAGACAGGTCCTGGAAAGTGTCTCTGAAAAGCAGAGTGCTATTCTAATGTCATGGCCTGCGCTAGTCTAGATTTGGGACAAAATAAATTCAGTGAGTAATGTTTTGTTTTCTAAGATGCTGAAAGACAAGCAGGGAAGAGACAGCTAGAGCTGCTTCAGAACCAAGATTTCTGCATCAGTGCTCATTCCACCTCTGACTCCAAAGGAATGGAAACAAACCAACGTGCCAAAGGCATGGCCCCAAAGCCAAATAAGGGACTGATGAGTCCAGGGGGCTGCAAGCAGACACATTCCTTTATGAGGGAACAGAAAGGCCAAGGAAGGGGGAACTTTGGAGGTTGCTCCGAGAGTAAAAAATTGGGACCTCCTCCTATTCCAGGGACTCCCTTGAATAAGCACCATCGTTGCCAGAGGAGCAACTTTGGAAGCAACACTCCGAAGGCAAAATGGCGCCATCCAGAAGCCTGGCAAAAGGCCAACGCTACTCAGTATGTTTTCTTTAACTTCCTATTAAGGAAGTTTCCAAACAATGCGTTAAGTCAACACTCCCTTTCACCAACCACTTCCCATGACATCTTCTCCCAGTCCCCACAAGACCTGGCACCCTTCCGACTAGTTTCTGGTCCTGTGTTTTGCTATTACATTATATACCAAAGGATGTTTGGATGAGCACCACTGACTCCTTTGGCCAGCAGGGTCTTTACTTAACCCTCTTCAGGCCTCCCTCTTGGCTGCCTCTATGAAGATGGGTAACCTCTCTGCACAAATAGAGCTGACTTCTTGAGATCAGACAACTTAACTGGCAGGGACCTGAGGGGCCCTCAAAATGGCTCACGCAAGACGAGTTCACAAATTTGTTTTCCAGTGTCCCGAATAGTCCATTATGTGTATTTGTTGAAACCAGATAAGAACAGTTCGGGGAAATGAGGTGCTACCTTTAGTATTTCTGAGAAAAATTTAAAAGCGAAAATGGTGAGTAGGAGCAACTTCTCTAGCAACCAGTTTTTGGTAAATAACCACAGTGTTTATCAGATTAGCTGATACCACAGAAAACCTGAAGGGAAAGACGGATGTAAGAGGGTATGAGGAGAGAGCTACATCATAAAGAAAAATGGTGTGGATAAGACACAGGGGAAATGAAGAGAAGGACCCTCTGAGATCACTGAAGCTGTGAGAATATGCTTAGAAAAACGGGAATAAGCGGACCACTCCCTGAAACTAACAAACAAACATAAAACAGGGAGGTGTAGGTGCTTAGCGCTTTTTAGGCTCTGATTAAATATCCCAGTAACTTTCAAAAACTTGTCCAATGTTTCTTAGCACACTAAGGCACAAACCACACCCAAAGCATAAGTCAAGGATGTCAGAACTTGGAAAGCCCTCCTAGATCATAGTGGATACCTATTGTCGGAGCCTGCCCAGCATCCGTGCCACCTTCCTGAGATAACAGTGGCCCGATTTGTATTTAAAGAAATACTCCCTTCTCATAGCATTGCTGACTAGGGCACCTGGAGTTGATCAAGGTCCCTGCCCTTGCCTGGCCAAATGAATGCTTCATGATATGCCTGGACAGTCAGATCTCATCTCGAAACTTCAAGATGATAGTACATGAAGGGACCATCTATTCATTCTGGGACCTCAACCTTTCCAAACCTTAGTTTTTCAACTTTTCCCTCATTCTATGCATTCCCCCATATCCTTTCCAAAAAGATTGTTTAGGAGAAGCGAGGGTTAGTGTGTAAGTTACAGAGTCTACCGCAATGAAAGTTATATACCACCCTCTCTGCCCAACCCTGACCTCCACTTTCACAGATGGAAGAATCTGCAAAAGAGCAAAAGCAACTTGCCCAGCATCACACAGTTATATTTTGTTTCTAAACCCATCATCTCAATGAACTAGAGTAAGCTAAATGTCAGTGGTAGACAAGCCAAGAGTTGGGCCATCCAGACACACCCAGAAGGCAGAGAGAAAGGCTATTCATGCAATCTCATGAATAACTGCATATTAAGCAGTGTAATGTGGTACAAACTACAGGCCACCTGGCATCGGGAGGCCAGAGTTTCTCACAGCTTGATTTCATCACTATTTGCTGGGGGTCCTTGGTCAAGATGCAGCACCTTTCCTGAGCATCAGGCCCTGCAGGCCGTGCATCTGCAAGTCCAGGCACTATGCTACAGGATGGGGCTTCAGCAGCCAATGAGGCAGGCCTAGGTTTCCTTTCCCTCTCCTGGCTTGGCACCTGCAGTTTCCAAGTGCTTGGCAAATGCTGACACCATGCATAGGGCAGGTGTAACTGTCTGGTCCCCAGAAGGCACTGTTTCACAGCTCATCTTCCTTCCTGGAACAGCTGCAAACCAGTGTGGTAATCAATTTCCAGTTTCTCCTAACAAGCTGTCTACACAGTTATGGAGAAGGGATGTGTATGTGCACGCATGCATGTGTGTGCGTGTGTGTGTGTATGTGTATGTGCGTGTGTGTGTGTTGTGAGCAGAGAGCAAGACCAGTCTGAGGATCAGGAACTAAGGATACTCACTCAACATGGCTGCCCTCCTTCTCCAAACCCATATTCCTATCACCATATCCCAGAGAGGCCAGTTTGACCTTTGCATTCTTACCCAAGCCCCAAATCTAGCATCAGTGAGTCAAGAGATAAAGAGCTTCTAGAATACAAAGAGCCTGACATTCCTCCCCACACTTAGATCACCCTTTTCCCCAGCACTCCAGTCTCCCTCCAAAGGAGTCCCTTTCCATGACTTGCCCTTCCCTTCCCCAGAAGGGAGCCCTTGGAAAAAGAAACCATGCTTGATATAATGCAGCCATTATAGCTCCTTGGCCCTTCTGGCCTTCTCCCCAGGGAGACTGATGCAAGAGGAGAAAATGTGGAGACTGCCAGTTTTCTGCAAGGAGGAAAGGGGGGAAGTGAGACACATGGGAGCCATGGAAGAAGCTGGAAAAGAGCCACAAGTACAGAAGTCATAAAGACCCCATTTCTCCTTCAACTGGCTGAGGAAAGTCCGGCCCAGCTCCACCTACTCAATGATATCATTGTTTTCAACAAAAGCCAGTTTCAGAATCCCTAGAGAGGTCCCCAGTGAAGCCTCAGCTGCTGGAATGGGCAGAGGTCTCACCAGTTCCTAAGAGATCAAGTGCTTAGAATTTTAGATAAGGAGGAAAAAACAGAGAAAACCAGGGGAGGCACAGATTTTGCTTCTGCTGGGCCTGTCAGCGCTAGGGAAAGAGTACAGGATACTGCTTTTCACATAGGTTTTATTATTGCATCCCCATGATGATCCTGCCAAGTTGGTGACTAGGAATTATTATCTAGTCTAATTAGTCTATTGAGTCTAATTACCTATCCAATGAGAAAACTAAAGATCCAAGGAAAGAGGTGGCTTGTCCAAGGTCCCACCACAAGCTAAGGAAAAGTCAAGGGACAGACACCACCCTTGCTATGGTTTGAATGTGTCCCCCTAAAAGCCTGTGTTGGAAACTTAATCCCCAATGCAACAGTGTTGGGAGGTAGACCTGATGAGGAGTGATTAGTCCATGAAGGCTCCACCCTAATGAATGGATTAATGCTGTTATAAAAGGGCTTGAGGCTGCAAGTGTGCTCTCTTGCTCTTTTTTTCATGTGCTCTCTTGCCCTTCTACCTTTCACCATGGGGTAACATAGCAAGAAGGCCCTCAACAGATGCTGGTACCTTGATATTGGACTTCCCAGCCGGCAGAACTGTGAGAAACAGATTTCTTTTCTTTATAAGTGACCCAGTCTCTAGGATTCTGTTTTGCCAATGCAAAATGAATTAAGACAACTATCCTGCTACTTATTCAAGCTAGAAACTTTGGACTCTCCCTTGAAACCACCCTCTCCCTCAGCCCACATGCAACCCATTTCCCAGTTTCCATGATTCCACCCTATAAATATCTCTGGAATCTATCCTCTTCTCTTTATATCAGCTACCTCTTCCCTAAATTAGTCCTTCTCAAATGAATTTTGGATGCTGTCACTATGTGACTTTTAAAATATTCTTCATCCGCTTCCCATTGCCCTCGAGATAAAAGTCCAAACTCTTTAAGGTGCCTGCAAGGCCCTTTAAGGACTCACCTCTGCCTGCCTCACCAATTTCTTCTCATCATTTCCTTCCTCCTTCTCTCTGTTCTAACTATAGAGAACTTCTTTTCATTTTCAATGTCATTCTTGCCTTTGGGCCTTTGATCCTGTGATTTGTGCTGCTTGGCACATACTCGCTGTTGCATGAGCCAACTCTGCCACACTCTCCACCACCACCACACTCCCCCTTTTCTTTACTTCCTCCTATAAGACTTCCCGTGCCCCCAGTCCAGGGGAAGTTCCCCTTCCCCATGTTCCTACAGTACCCTCTACTTCCTCCCTCCTAGCAAGCCCCACATTGTTCTGTAACTGTTTAATTATCTGTCCCCTCTTCTAAGTTCTAAGCCCCATGATGGCAGAGACTATTTTGATCACCACTGATTCTCCCAGGAATACCCAGGACCTATCCCAGTGCCTGCCACATAGTTGGCACTCACAATATTTGTTTAACGAAGGAAGAGAAGAAAAGAGCGACGTAAATTAGGAATTCTCAATGAGTAGTCCAGAGCTCAAGCCCAGTACACTGGGAAGAGACTTGCCAGAAAAGCCAGGGATTCTCTGACTCAATACCTGCCCCAGTTGAGTTTGTGCAAGACCTAGCAACTTGCCCCAGAGTACCCAAAAGACTACTCACTTAGTTTATTCAAGGAGTCAGCCAAAGGTCTGTGTATATCACTGAGTTCTAAATAAAGAAAAAGCAAACATTAATTGCTCAAAATCAAAAATATCTCCTGGGTGAAGTGTAAATGTAGTTTCATTTTCAGGACAGAATCTGTCCAGGGGCCACACTGTCAGCCTCCTCTCACTTTTCTCCAGGATAGTCATGCTCCATTGCCCAAGCACAAAGCATAAAGAGTAGGAAATATCCTCTAATTTCCAGAGAGCCTAGATGAAGAGCTTAGTCACATCCTCGGAGCTGGGAGAAAAGAGAGGGCCAAAAGGGCCTCTCCCAAATCCAAATGTATATCCATAAATCCATCTGCATCCCGCCCACCAGCCTTGCATCTCAGGAGGCTTCCCCATCTACAGAAGTTGTGAAGAAGCCATCACTGCCTTGCAATCCATGGGCTCCATCCACCAAGTACACCTCCATCCCCTTGGCTCGGCCCAAATTGTTCTTCAGTGGGGAGGGGTGGGAGGAAAGCTGCTTCTCTTCCAAGGTGTAGAAATACAGCCTAGCTTTAGAGCGCACTTCAAGCATGTTTCCTAGAAGTAGATCACCTACTTCCCTGACCACATGGGTCTACCTGAGGCAAGAGAACGCAACTCAAAGCCAAAAATGGGAGAATTAAAATATTGAGCTCTACACCACTCAAATTCTCTGGTAGCCCACCAGTGAAGGAAAAGCAACCCGTTCTCCAACCTCAACATATCACTCTTCTGAATTCAAATGATTTGGCTAGTTAGGGATATTAAATTCCTAAAAGATTAGTAGCACTGTAGTTTTAGGTTCCCTTTGATCCAGACCAAACTTTTACACATTGTTTTCTCAGTCTGAATTCCTTTCTCATTCTCCATTCATCTCATCTCCCTCCCTCATCAAAAGCCTCCCTTCATTCTGCAAGACAATATTCCAAGTAACCCCCATTCGGGAAGGTTCCCCTCTTCCCCAGTCACAAATTCCCATTCCTCTTGCCTTCGCAGTACTTTACTTTCAATTCTACCATGTAAATTTGTAATCTGTCTTGGATTATGCTGTTGGCATGTTGTTTTCTCTCCCACAGAGTCTAAACTGCCAGAAGGTAAGAATATCCTGTTTTCATGCCTAATCTCTACAGCACCTAGCACAGGACTTTACATAGAGGTGCTTAATCAGTATCCCCTGAAATCAAGCTTGTAGAATGTTTGATTTAAAAGGCATATGAGGCATTTAAAACATAAAGTTTAAAAGGCAGATCTATCAACTAATGAATGGATTAACAAAATGTGGTATATCTATACAATGTAATACTACATAGCAATAAGAAGAAATACTGATACGTACTGCAACATGAATAAACCTCAAAAACATTACCCAAAGTGAAAATAGCCAGTCAAAAAGACCACATATTGTATAATCCCATTTATATGAAACATCCAGAATAAGTAAATCTAGAGACATCAGATTGCCAGCTTCACAGGACTGACGTGGGGTTGGGGAGAATGAAGAATGACTGTACTTGTTTTCTAGGACTACCTTAACAAAGTGTCACAAACCAAGTGGCTTAAAAGTTGGAACTTCACTGCACTCCAGCCTGGGCGACAGAGCAAGACTCCGTCTCAAAAAAAAAAAAAAAAAAAAGTTGGAAGTTTATGTCACACAGTTCTTGAGGCTAAAAGTCCAAGATCAAGGTGTCATGCTCTCTATGCAGGTGCAAGGAAAGGGCTTATTCCAGGCCTCTCTCCTGGCTTCTGAGTTCCTTCGCTTGTGGTGGCATAACTCTAATCTTCACATGGCATTCTCCCAGAGTATGTGTCTGCTTCCAAACCTCCCCCTTCTAAAAGGACACCAGTCATGTTGGATTAGAGACCTGCCATACTCCAGTATGATCTCATCTTAACTAAATACATCCACAACTCAATTTCCAAATAAGGTCACTTTGAGGTACTAGGGATAAAGACTTCAACACATGAGTTTGAGTTTGGGGGGACACCATTCAACTCATAACACTGCTAATGTTTTCCTTTTGGAGTGGTGAAAATGTTCTAAAATTAGATTATGTCAATGGCTGCATGACTTTGTAAATATACTAAAACAGATAAAATTGTGTACTTTAAATGAGTGAACTATATGGTATGTGAGTTATATCTCAGCAAAGCTGTTTGAAAAAAAAAGACAAGAGAGTTTGGGTTTAAAGAGTCTGCCCAAGCTCAATAAATCAACTCAATGGTGTGTTTGGGAAAACAGGATCTCTCAACAAGGGTAGTGAGATATAAACTTGTAAAGAAGCCAAGGGCAACTTGCCTCTATATATCCATGTTACATGTAAATTCTCTTTGACTCAGTTGGGTATACAGTGATTCATAACATCATTCTCTCCACTCTGCATATTTGATAATTTTTCATTATAAGAAACTGTAAGAGTTAATCATGCATACACATAGAATATCACACAGCCATGAAAATGATACGATAGTCTCTTCAATAAATGGTGGGAAAACTGGATATCCACATGCAGAAAAATAAAACTAAACCCCTATCTCTCACTGTATACAAAAATCAAATCAAAATGGATTAAAGACTTAAATCTAAGACCTCAGGCTGGGCACAGTAGTTCATGCCTGTAATCCCAGCACTTTGGGAGGCCGAGGCGGGCGGATCACCTGAGGTCAGGAGTTTCAGACCAGCCTGTTCAATATGGCAAAATCCTGTCTCTACTAAGAATACAAAAATTAGCTGGCCTGGTGGTGCACGCCTGTAATCCCAGCTACTCGGGAGGCTGAAACAGGAGAATCAATTGAACCAAGAAGGCAGAGGTTGCAATGAGCTGAGATCATGCCATTGCACTTCAGCCCTAAGCAACAAAGTGCAATTCTGTCCCCTCCCTGCAAAAAAAACTAAGACCTCAAACCATTAAACCACTACAAGAAAACATGGGGGAAGTCTCCAGGACGTTCGTCCAGGCAAAATTTCTTGAGCAATACCCCACAAGCACAGGCAACCAAAGAAAAAATGGACAAATGGGATCACAACAAGTTAAAAAGCTTCTGAACAGCAAAGGATACAATCAACAAAGTGAACAGACAGCCCAAAGAACGGGAGAAAATATCTGCAAACCACCCATCTGACAAGGGCTTAATAACGAGACTATATAAGGAACTCACACAACTCTATAAGGAAAAAAAAGCCTAATAATTCAATCAAAAGATGGACAAAAGCTTTGAATAGACATTTCTCAAAAGAAGGCATAAAAGTGGCAAACAAGCCTATGAAAAGGTGCTCAACATCACTGATCATCAGAGAAATGCAAATCAAAAGTACAACGAGCTGGGTGCTGTGACTCATGCCTGTAATCCCAGCACTTTGGGATGGATCATTTGAGGCCAGGAGTTTGAGAACAGCCTGGTCAACATGGCAAAACCCCATCTCTACTAAAAATACAAAATACAAAAAAATTAACCAGGTGTGGTGGCGTGCACCTATAGTCCTGGCTACTCAGGAGACTGAGGCACGAGAATCACTTGAACCCAGAAGGCGGAGGTTGCAGTGAGCCAAGATCGCACCACTGAACTCCAGCCTCGGGGACAGATCAAGACTCTGTCTCAAAAAACAAAACAAAACAAAACAAAACAAAAAAAAACTACAATGAGATATCATCTCACCCAGTTGAAAGACAGGCAATAATAAATGCTGGTGAGGTGAGGATGTGGAGAAAAGGGAACCCTTGTGCACATTGTCGGTGGGAATATAAATTAGTACAACCACTATGTCATGCTACCATATGATCCAGCAATCCCACTGCTGGGTATAGACCCAAAAGAAAGGAAATCAGTGTGCCAGGCGCGGTGGCTCACGCCTGTAATCCTAGCACTTTGGGAGGCTGAGGCGGGTGGAT
Organism: Macaca nemestrina; assembly: GCF_043159975.1. Lineage (NCBI taxonomy): Eukaryota > Metazoa > Chordata > Mammalia > Primates > Cercopithecidae > Macaca > Macaca nemestrina. The sequence goes on along the minus strand of NC_092130.1, from coordinate 22,838,131 downwards.
TGCCTGAGCTCATGAGTTCGAGACCAGCCTGGGCAACAGGAGTTCGAGGCCAGCCTGAGCAACAAGGTGAAACCCCGTCTCTACTAAAAATACAAAAAGTTAGCCGGGCATGGTGGTGCACGCCTGTAATCCCAGCTACTCGGGAGGCTGAGACAGGAGAATCGCTTCAACCTGGGAGGCGGAGGTTGCAGTGAGCTGAGATTGTGCTATCGCACTCCAGCCTGGGTGACTGAGCGGGACTCCATCTCAACAAAAAAAGAAAAAAAGAAAGGAAATCAGTATACTGAAGACATATCTACACTCCTATGTTTGTTGCAGCAGAGTTCACAATAGCCAAGATTTGGAAGCAACCTAAGTCTCTATCTGGGATGAATGGATACAGAAAATGTGGTACATATACACAATGGAGTACCATTTTGCCATAAAAAAGAATGAGCTCCAGTCATTTGCAACAACATGGATGGAACTGGAGATCATTACGTTCAGCGAAATAAGCCAGGCACAGACATTGTAGGATCTAAAATCAAAATAATTGAACTCATGGACAGAGACAGTGATGGTTACCAGAGGCTGGGAAGAGTGTAGTGGGGAGATGTAGATAGTTAGTGGGTACCAAAAAAAAAAAAAAATAGAAAGAATGAATAAGACCTATTATTTGATAGCACAACAAGGTGACCATCATCAATAACAATTTAACTGTACATTTTTAAATAAAGAGTATAATTGGACTGTTTGCAATGCCTGAGGGAATGGGTACCCTTGTCTTCATGATGTGCTTATTTCACATTGCATGACTGTACCAAAACATCTCATGTACCCCATAAATACATACACTTACTATGTATGAACTCACGAAAATTAAAAATTAAAAAAGGAAAAAATAAAATTACTGAGACTTGTTTTATGGGCTACAAAGTCAGTAAAAATAAAACTTCTAATTAATTTTTTAAATATGATAAAGGTACATGGAGACATATTTATAATATACTCATAATGCAAAATGGTACATTCAACCTTTGGGGAGGTATCTGTTGTTGTATAAATGCAAAATGGTACATTCAGTCTTTAGAGAGGTATCTGTGGAGTGAGAGGTACAACTTGTCAAAATTTAAAAACGTTTTAATTATGTACTCCATAGGATCCTGTAACTCTACATCTAGGTATAGTCCTACAGAAATACTTGCAAATGTGCTTACAGGTTATGTACAATCCTATTACTAGGATTATTTGTAATAACAAGAAATCAGAAACCTAACTGTTAGTTAATAAGGAAATTAATAAATTTTGATTCATCCATTCAGTGGAATCCTATGTCACCATTAAAAAGAATGAAACAGGTCTATACACATGCACACGTATGTTTATTGCGGCACTATTCACAATAGCAAAGACTTGGAATCAACCCAAATGTCCATCAGTGACAGATTGGATTAAGAAAATGTGGCACATATACACCATGGAATACTATGCAGCCATAAAAAAGGATGAGTTTGTGTCCTTTGTAGGGACATGGATGCAGCTGGAAACCATCATTCTTAGCAAACTATCACAAGAACAGAAAACCAAACATCGCATGTTCTCACTCATAGGTGGGAACTGAACAATGAGATCACTTGGACTCGGGAAGGGGAACATCACACACCGGGGCCTATCATGGGGAGGGGGGAGGGGGGAGGGATTGCATTGGGAGTTATACCTGATGTAAATGACGAGTTGATGGGTGCTGACGAGTTGATGGGTGCAGCACAGCAACATAGCACAAGTATACATATGTAACAAACCTGCACGTTATGCACATGTACCCTAGAACTTAAAGTATAATAATAAAAAATAATTTAAAAAAAAAAAGAAACAGGTCTATAAATGTGCTCATGTGGAAAGACACTGAAGACAAAAAATAAAAAAGCAAATTATAAAATAGTGTATCAAGTATACCATGCATTTAAAAACTCTATAACTTGTTTAATTTTTCTCTGAAGTTTTATTATGAAAAATGTCAAACATTCCAAAAAGTTCCATGTAAAATCTTTTAAATGTTTTCATAATGCCCATGCTATATATATATATATATTTTTTTTTTTTTTTTTTTTTTTTGAGACGGAGTCTCGCTCTGCCACCCAGGCTGGAGTGCAGTGGCCAGATCTCCGCTCACTGCAAGCTCCGCCTCCCGGGTTCACGCCATTCTCCTGCCTCAGCCTCCCGAGTAGCTGGGACTACAGGTGCCCGCCACCTCGCCCGGCTAGTTTTTTGTAGTTTTTAGTAGAGACGGGGTTTCACAGTGTCAGCCAGGATGGTCTCGATCTCCTGACCTCGTGATCCGCCCATCTCGGCCTCCCAAAGTGCTGGGATTACAGGCTTGAGCCACCGCGCCCGGCCTATATTTTCAAGTGAAAAAAAAAATAGGTTACAAAACCAAGAATACAGTATGACCTCATTTGTATATAAATATACATAGGGATTTTTAAATCTACATAAAATACTAAGTTCATGGTAAATGCTCACTCCCTCAATGCCAGTTGTTGTTATCTGAAGGTAAGCAGCCTGATGATAAAGGAATCCCCAAACTCAAGCACTCCTGACTTCTTCCAAGTCCACAGCTTCCCTTAGTTCGGATAAGGGTCCATCTAAGGCCAACAGGGCAGTTGACAGCTTCCTCCCATTCATTTTACCCCGTGCTCCTGCTGAAGAGCAGCCAGGAGAAATAAGCTTGAGACAAAAGAAAACCGTGGACATCCTTCCTGGCTGCACTGGCTGCGGCTCCCTGGAAGAAGAGCCAGAACCAGTGGACAAATCCCAACCTCATATTGGACAGTTCAGGGCCTCATCTGATTCTGCAGGCACAGAAAAGAGGTACAGTTTGGCCCACTGGAGAACACTGCAAAGCAGTGTTTTCGAGACACAATTAGGTCAAACTGGGCATCACTGGAGAGCAGAAGTAATTTCCTCCCAGGGGCAATGGATTTTAAGGTCAACCCTTCTTAATTACATTTGGAAACCAGCTCAGGGGAATTCCCTCTGACTTCATTCTTAAATGTTTTTCTGACCCTGGAAAACACAAATAACAGTGTCTATTTATTGTGCTCTCATAGTGCACCAGGCACCCTGTAAATCCTTTAAAAGCATTACGTTATTGAATTCCACACACATCCTATGAGGTTATTATCCCCATCACGTAGATGAGAAAACTGAGACTCCCAAAGGTTGAGCGACTTGACAAAGCTTATACCTCCAGGTAGTGCAAGGAGCCAAGCTTGGGATCCACACCTGCCTGGATTACACTATCACATTACACTGACATGAAAATTCTAACCAGGGCCTGGGAAGGGTAGGAGGAAAGGGAAGGGGGAGAGTAGAATAGTGGAGAAGAAATGCCAGTGCTAACCAAAGAAGAGACCAAAGCATACTGAGCCAGGACTATGCATCTGAGAGGCAATATACTGCCCCTGTTAAAAGCCTGGACTTGGGAGTCAAACAGATCTAGCTTCACATCCTGGCCCTGCCCTTCCCACCCACATGACTTTGAGCAAGTCACACTGCTCCACACCTCAGGGTCCCCATCTGCCAAATAGGGCTAATACAGGAATCTACTCTTCACTGGTTGCTTGTAACAAGAGAATGAGGTGACCCAGGTAAATACCAGAGTACAATGCCTGTTATACAGGCATCTCTTACATTTTAGCTATCACCATTTATTAATACGTGACAATCATTCCTAGTTATCCTCAGCCAGAAGTTCCCTAAGGGCAGACAGAGCATCAGAGAACATGACCCGGAACTTAGGTAATGTAGATAAGCAATAACCACACAGATTATTGCTCAATATGTTTTTTTCTCTTGTCATTTTCATGCTTGAAGAAAGCTGCAAGGGCCACACGTCACGACTGGCATCCCCAAAACACCTGAAAATATTTCTTCTGGACTTTGCATTGGTACAAATTAGCATGTATTGAAAACCTGCTTGTTATGTGCCAGACGTTGTACTAAGCACATTGTAATACATTATCTCCTAACCTCACAAACCCTGTGTGTGTGTTTCCTGGGGCCAGTGTGTAATAAATTGTCACAAATTTGGTGGCTTCAAACAACAGAAAATTGTTTTCACACAGCGGGAGAGGTCAGAAGAATGAAATCAGTATTATTGGGCCAAAATCAAGGGGTCAGCAGGGCTGCACACCCTCTGGGAGAATCTGTTCCTTGCCTCTTCCAGCTTCTCCTTGGCTCGTGGCTGCACCACTCTAATCTCTGCCTCTGTGGCCACATCACTGTCTCCTGTTCTGTCTGTAGTCAAATCTCCTTCTGCCTCCCTCTTACAAATATATTTGCCATTGTATTTAGGGCCCATCCAGGTAATCCAAGATAACCTTCCCATCTCAAGATCTTTAACTTTGTCGTTGTTGTTGTTGTTGTTTGAGACAGAGTCTCAGAGTCTCGCTCTGTCACTCAGGCTGGAGTGCAGTGGTGTGATCTCGGCTCACTGCAGCCTCTGCCTTCCGGGCTCAAGTGATTCTTCTTTACTGCAACCTGTTTTATCAGCAAGGTTTTTATAACCTTTTTTTCTTTCTTCTTCTTCTTTTTTTTTTTTTTTTTGAGATAGAGTCTCGCTCTATCGCCCAGGCTGGAGTGCAGTGGCACAATCTCGGCTCACTGCACCTCCACCTCCTGGGTTCAAGCAATTTTTCTGCCTCAACCTCCCGAGTAGCTGGGATTACAGGGGTGTGTACCACCACGCCCAGCTAATTTTTGTATTTTTAGTAGAGACTGGGTTTCACCATATTGATCAGGTTGGTCTCGAACTCCTGACCTCAGGTGATCCACCTGCCTTGGCCTCCCAAAGTGCTGGGATTACAGGCGTGAGCCACCATGCCCGGCCTCAAGATCTTTAACTTAATCACATCTGCAAAGATTCTGCCACATGTTTCAGGGATTAGAATGTGGTTATTGTTGGAGGGGAGAGGGCACATTTTTTAGCCTTCCACACCCTGCAATGAAGGTATCAATGTCTCTATTTTCTATGCAAGTGCTATAATGTAGTAAGAGGCAGGCAGGCCTGAGTTTGACTCCTGGCTATGCCCAATACTGGGTAAATTACTTAAACTCCTTGTGCTTGAGTTTCATTACAAAATGCAGACAATATCTCATTCAAAGGGTTGCCATGAGGATTCAATAAGACACTGTGTGAAGTGCCTTTTCCGAGGTATCCATTCTCAGCAAATGCTCCCAAAGCAGTGAGTATTATTATTATTTGAGACAGCATCTAGCTCTGTCAACCAGGCTAGAGTGTGGTGGTATGATCTCAGCTCACTGCAACCTCCACTTCCTGGGCTCAAAAGATCCTCCCACCCCAGCTTCCTGAGTAGCTGGGACTACAGGCATGTGCCACCATGCCTGGCTAATTTTTGTGGGGGTTTTTGTTTGATTGGTTGGTTAGTTTTGGTAGAGATAGGGTTTTGCCGCATTGCCCAGGCTGGTCTCGAACTCCTGAGCTCGAGCGATCCACCCGCTTCAGCCTCCCAAAGTGCTAGGATTACAGGCATGAGCCACTGCACCTGGCCAAGTAGTATTACTATGAATACAGATGAAGAAGTAAACCTTAGAAGGCAAGTGACGTACCAAAAACCACCCAACCAGGAAGTGTCAGTATCTGGAATTGAATTGGGGTCTCTGGGACCAAAGTCCAAATCTGTTCTACTCTATGGATTAGGATGTTTAAGGCTTGTGTGCACATGGTTTTCAGAATCAACACACCTAGGCTATTTCAATTTTGGATGCACTCTGATACTTCAGGCAAGTGTATCATGAAGCTGCATCCCTTCAGATCACCAGGCTTATTACTGAGTCTGAGCTTAAGCAATGGACCCTAAGAAAGTGATATCATGTTTCCAACAATTTAGAAATAATGGCATCTTAGTCCATTCAGGCTGCTATAACAAAACAGCATAACCTGGGTAGCAAATAAGCAACAAATTTACTTCTCACAGTTCTAGAGTCTGGGAAGTCCAAGATGAAGGGATCAGCAGATTTGGGGTCTGGTGAGGGCCCTCTCTCCGTTCATAGATAGTAGCTGCTAGCCATGTCTTCACCTGGTGGAAAAGGTGAGCTAATTCTCTGGGGTCTCTTGTATCAGGGCACCAATCCTATTCATGAGAGCAGAGCCCTCATAAACGAATCATCTCCAAAAGGCCCCACCTCCTAATACCATCACCTTGGGGACTAGGATTTCAATGTAAGAATTTGAAGGGAGACAGAAACATTCAGTACATTGCAAATGGAGACCCTGCTTATGCAGGGGTGGGGTTGAGAGTTTGGCTTATACAAAAATCACATCAGACTGGCTGGCAATCCATTTGTTCTGCAACTCCAGGCATTTGGGAATTGCAAATGAAATCATTCTCAGTCTACAAAGCTACAATTAGAAACTACATCTCAAACAGGACTACCAGGTGTCTCGGGGACGACGTGCCTAGCACAGCACTTGGAATTTAAATCCACTCATGCATTCACTGCCTTCAGCGTCAACACAGCAGGGTTAAACCAGTTCTTGATACTTCCAAAGAACATTTGAAGAAAATTTCAGACACCACAGGCAGCTCTCATCAAATTCTGGTGTCCCCACCCATTCATCTAACTGTTTCCTCAGCACCCGTCTCCCTGGGTTATACAACCTTAGCCACAGGGAATGGGGAGTACAGCTGCAAGCAGAGTTTGGAAAAACATTTTGAATACTTTAGATCTGCCAAATACTTGGTTAAAAAAATGATATCCTTTAATTTCTTGAGCCATGTGTATTTTAAGTGCAATGTAATCCATATGTCTATGACTCATTTAAATGCAACTCAGTGAAGCATGGTTTACTAAGAGCATTGGGATACCATCTAAGCCTTTCTAAGCTGCTCTTTGATCCAGGAAATTGAATTCTGCCAACAACAAATGAAGCTCCTGACAGGAGAGGGTCAAAGAGAGCTGTCCTTTATCTTAGGTAAGATGTTAAAGTCTACTCTTGACCCGGGAGGAAGCTGGGAGGGTGGAGGTGGGGAGAGCTCCACTGCCTAAGTGGTATTCAGGGCTCTGCTTTGGGTCTGCTACTATTTCTACCAGGCCTCCTTGAAAAACAAGCGCAGGAATAGGAGATGGCAACTAATCTGCCCTGTGTGTTGCTGAAAAATTCCCTTCCTGCCTGCTAATTCTGCCCTTCTTCAATTCCACCAATGTTACGCAATCCAAATTGTATAATGGACTTGAGGAAAAACGAGAATGTTAGGGAGCTAGATTACTCCATTAGCACTGAATGACTGTTAATTTTCCAGACTGTAGTTTGATTTCCAGAACAACAAAAGCCTTCTCCTTCCCTGTGATATCACTGAAGGACTGATAAGAAGTTAGGGATAGGAAGAAAGATTAAAGAGGGAGGTAATGATGGGTATTAAAATCAGTAAACCTCTAAAGGCCAAATTCTGCCTTGACAATTGCTGTTCCCCAGGTGGTTTGGAGGTCGATATACTCACAAAAGAAAACAAACACCCATTCTTATTAACTAAACTTGAGCAAATAGGATCTCTTTAGCTAACTGGGCTGGAGCACAAATGGATGGGGTGAGACCAAAGGACGTCTCTCCCTTTCTCAAACCATCGTCATCTGGACTTGAGGAAGGACAGTCTACCCAAGAGATGAGAGTCCTAGAATGTGTTTAAGATACTAGAAGACAGAAGCATATGGCCGAAGAGCCTCTGGGCAAAGTGCCTACTAGTTGAGCTGTTCATTTGCTTTTGAAGGTGATCTTGGAATAGAGTGATCCTGCTCACTAGTAATGTGGCCCAGTGAGCATCCAGGAATCTGGCCGAGCAATTCAGTGTGCCCTCCTTTTGGGAAGAAGCCAAGAAAGGACAGGAGACAGCGCCAGGGTTCACATAGCCCTGTTCATCTCCCTGGATGCCTGTAGCTAACTAAGGAGGATTCCATTTGATTTCAGCAAACAAGTTTTTGTCAAATATGGGTTCCTGGGTTGGTGAGGTAGTCTCAGGACATGGGGAGAAGAACATGGAGAAAAAATACGGATTAATGCTCAAATCTGTTGTGCAAACAGCAGTCTGTAAGCTCTGCTCTGTAGTTTCCCTTCTTGTATTTTCTGTTGCCTGAACTGCCAGGGTCTGACCTAGAAGTTCATCCCCAACTTCAAGGTCCCGTGACTTGGGACACCTTTTTCCTTTATCCCACTGCCCACTATTTCCCAGGATGTCTCCAAAGTAGAGCAAATTTCCTGGGGCAGAGACTTCTTTTGTGTTTTTCTACTCACACGGCGTGCTTTAAAGAGGTAGTGCAGGAGGAGCCTTCCGAGCCTAGAGCCTATCTGGGGCCAAAATCTGCATTTCACAGATGAGAAAGCTGAGGCTCAGGGGAGCTGGCTGGCTCCAGTGTATGGGGAAATGTACAGATGGAGGGTGGAAACCTTCATCATCTATTAGGGCCTTTGAACGTGGCTGTTCCCTCTCCTTGGAATTGTCATCTCTCATCATCCGTCTCTGAGGTCAATGCTATGTCCACCGTGCCACACTGCCTCAATCACTAGTTTCTCCAAACAACAGCTAGGCACCAATCTTTGCAAATTATATGATTACAAGTGTATATAAATATTAAACAATGTAATATATACTTTATTAGAGCAGAGGACTGTCTTCATGACATCCAATTGAGTTCAAAAAAGGAAATGCTGGAGCAATATGTCTGGCATAATCTCATTTCTGCTCCTCCCTCCTCAACAAAAATAGCAGCTTCTGTGTGACTGTGTCTGTATGTGATTGTGTCTGTGAGGATTCATGTGCATGTTCTTGTACGCATAGAAAAGGTCCAGGGTTTGCTCACCAAACAGCAGTGGATTTTCCTTGTTGGGGGGGAGACTTTCATTCTTTTGTTTATTCGGAATTGCTACATGTTTTACAATAAGCATGATTTGCTTTGGCAATTTAAAAACAATGAACAAGAAATAATCACAGCAACCTTAAGCTTGGAATACCAACAAGGCACTCTGCTAGGTCCTTCACCTGTACCATCTCATTTCATCCCCCCTGTGGCTCTGTGACATGGGACCATAATTAAACCCCAGATGCACAAGCTGAGGCTTAAAGAGGCTACAAGGTAGTAAGTGGCGGAGCCAGGATCTGAACACAGGAATAACCGACACAAAAGGAATGCTCAGATTATCCCTAAAGGGTCACAGTTTCTCACCTGCACTCAATAGAAAAAAAGAAAGTGTGCCTCTCACGGATGTCATCCGTTTATCCTGAGTTGCTTCAAAGCAGAGAAAGGCTGCCGGCTGCCGTGCTATTGTAGGACACCTCAGTGTGTCTGCCGCCTGAGCTGAAGCTCCCTTTGCTGTGTTCCCCCTCCTCTCCTGGCCCATGCCCCATGCCTTTCCATCCTCACCATTCTTGGCAATCTCTCCATGTGTGAATTCCATTAAAGGCTTGCTCACTGCTATTTTGGGCCATGCATTAACACGTGGGCTTTGATTTGATGGGAGAAGGCCAGACACGGCAGGATGATGAAAAAGAAATTTAAAAGGTCCTCTCCCTCCCCCCAGAGTCCCAGAAGCCCTTGCTCACTGCTCCTGGGAGACCTGAGAATCCAGTGTATGGGGAAATGTACAGATGGAGAGTGGAAACCTTCATCATCTATTAGGGCCTTTGAACGTGGCTGTTCCCTCTCCTTGGAATTGTCATCTCTCAGCTGCCCACATGGCTCACTCCATCACCTCCTTCAGGTCTTGGCTCAAATATCAGTTCACCTGCAAGGCCTTCCCTGACTGCCATTCAGAAACAGCAGCTCCCGTTCCACCTCCACACTCCTCTGGCCCCACTCCCTATGTTCCTCTGTCTAGTGCACAGCACTCATCACCTGACAGACGGTGCACTCACTTGTCTGCTTACCACTTCCCACTAGAATAGAAGCTCCATAAAGGCTGAACTGTTTTATTCCCAGCTTTATCCCCAGTACCTGCACTGGTGCCTGAACTATCACAGAGGCACAGTAGATTTTAAAAAATGAATATGTTGGTCAAGGAGGTTGAGAACCAGAGGCTGAGAAATGGCTTGGCCCAGGGCCTAGTTTCCCCCAAATATCATGAGATTATAGAAACTGCAACACAGTGATTTGAAAAATTAGAAAATCATCTCCCCCACTCCAAAGCTGTTTTGAATCCGGACTCGCACGCACCATGAATGAGAAGGCTTTGGGAAATAAACACACTAGGAAGTCGTGTGCAGTTGGAGTTCCGCTCACTAACACATGTTCAAAACAAAAAGCCCAATTTGGATGAAAATAGCAGGAAGCCGTCCCCCAGGGACACCTGGTGAGGTCATATTGCTTGGCTCTGCTGCTTCCATTTTTACCAACTCTGCTGCCTTCTGCCAACTCAAGGAGGCCAGGAACCACATCCAGCCCCATGCGGCTCAATGGGAAACGAGAGCTGCTCTCGGAAAAGCAGATGCTAGAACCACAGCCACGGGTTCTCCTCTGGAGCCTGTGTGGGACAATAAAAATCCCAACAGTGGCTGGTCACTCACCATGCGCTCTGCAAGCACTTCCTGCACTTCACCTCATTTATCTTCACAATCATCCCACGAGGCTGGCCTTATTACCCTCATTTTATAGACAAGGACGCTGAAGTTCCAAAAGATTCAGCCATTTGCCCTGGGTCACATTCTGTAACTCCAGACTCACACCAAGAATACACATGATCCTAGTTTCAGCTCTTGCATTTACCTGCTGGGTGGCCTCAGACAAAGGCCTATCCCTCTCTGAATCAAAATTTCTGCATCTGTAATTTCAGAGTCTTCTAAGATCTTTCCATTCAGTGTTTTCTAAGGCATCTTCCTGCTTTAACTTCCTATGGTCTCTAGCAAATGTTTCAAAATAGGAGGGAAGAAGAGAGACTTGAGTCCTGGGACTCCTGCTTGGCCAGAGACCAACTCCTAAAGATTTTCCCACAACACCAACACTATCACTTGGGCTGACCAGAGGAAGCTGAAGGGCCACAGGCTCTACTGGGGGCAGAACAGGAGAGATTAGACACAGGCAACAACAGGGAACACTTAGACTAGGGCTAATAGGCTGGGGCCATGAGAAACAAAGGCAGGCCCCTGAAGAACAAATCCTCTAAGGGCCTTTTCTTGAAGGACCAAAGGAAGACCACGCAAGGAAAAATCCAGGGCTAATAGTTGCTGCACTGTCTGGGGATGCAGCTGGCCAGGTCTATTCCAGGGACAACAGAGAGAAGAAACACAGCCTGAACTGGCTTTACTCTCAAGAGGAGAGAAACAAAAATGACTGTGATCCCCATCTTTCTGGCTTCCCGCGGCCACCATGTCCTGGAGGCAGAGGAAGGATGTGGATGAAGCATCACCACTGCACAAGCTGCGAGTTGTATTTTAACCATACTCGGGACACCACTTATCCTCCTTTGCAAGTGCCCAAAAAGCCCAAATTTGGAATAAATTATATTCTCCCTTTCCACCCAAGCCTAAAAGTCATTCCCATCCTTTTGTATACAGGAAGGTCCTTCTTCATCCTTTTCTTGGCAGTGATGCATTTGATTACTCATTGGTTTCCAGGGGGTTGTGGAGGCTGCCAAGAGGAGACAGGCAGCTCTCCAAGCCATGCGGCCTTATCTGCGACGTCTGTGTGGCAAAACAAAAAGTGGGATGGTCGGTGGGGAAATACCAAAGGTTTTCAGAGTCCCTCGGCCAAGTAAGGAGAGCTCTTCACAGCTAAGTAGATGGGGAATGGCCAAAGAATGGGCCACAGACATAGTCATGCCTTGTGCCCATTCACCTCCTCCCTTAAATGAATCCAGATATGACTGCGTCTGATGGCCAATCAATGCACAAGTGCCTCTGAGTCAGGCTACCACCCAAGATGAATGGGGTTAGGAAGATGGAAGAGCCGGGCCCGATGAAGCCAGGAGACTGTTGACAATGCCCTATTGGCAAAATCTCAGATGCAGCTGACACAGAACACATGTAACGATCTGAGTCTGAGGCGCCAAGCCCCAGCACACCCCTGCTTTGCTCGCTCCTCTCTGCTGTTTTCCTCTAATTTCCTTCATTTCCTGCCACGCACTGGGCTGGCGCTAGTAAGGCAGCTGCCGAAGACCTCCGGTCCATCCACTCCCTTAATCTCACACATACACAGACCTCTGTGTGCCCACAGTGAACTCCAGGGACCCCTGAAATACTGCCTAAGGAAATTTTAGCAACACATTTAGCAGTCCAGCAATCTCACATCAAGTCAAGAGGCTGTGGAAAGCTTCGTGACTTTGCAAGATGCTGCCTGAAAGGAACCAAGGACTGAGAGCTTGGGGTCACTCCATTAACTGCTTCCTTCCAGAACAGCGACACCTGCGTCCGGCATTGACACAGACGTTATTTGTTTCATTTTAGACAAAGGAGGAGTCCACTTACTCATTCTTCTCCAGGTCCAGGATCAGTTCTCGCCCCTCAGCCATTACCCTGAGCTCAGCTTTGAGTGGATGCTAAAAGCAACAACAAAATAATGTCAGTTCCTAAAACCCGGCACCCAGGCTCCCAGAGTCAGGCACAGCCTCTAGCACAGTGCTCAGACATTGATCCACAGGAAGTGAACGAGCAAAGGTCAATTGCATTTCCAGCCTACATGTAAAACGACCTCAATCCCAGAATGACCCAAATCCTTCCCCCATCTGCTTTCTCCTGAAAGGCATAGGGAAGAAACTCCAGGCTGCAATGTGGTGTAAGTGTATGTATGTGGTGCAGTGAAGGGAAACACTGGAAAACACAATCTCTAGCAGTAAATGTCCTGCAGAGTCAGATCTGGATTCAAGCGCTGGCTCTGACACCGGCAGCTGTGTGAAGTCAGACATGTTGCTTAGCCTCCCCACATCTCAGTTTCTTCATGTATGATACAGAGATAGTAATAGTCAATTTGATGGGGATCTTGTAAGGACTGAGTGAGATAATGAGCATAAATAATGTATCACAGTGCCCGGCACACGGCAAGCCATGATACATGTTGCCTATTATCTTGTAAAATACTAGGGAATCCTCTTCGTAGTGGGTGTTCTTATTTTATTTTGACTCTTAGTTTGGAAAACCCCAATCATCTCAGAGGAAGCAACTAAGAGATCCTCAAATTAAGGTTTTATAGGCCAAAAAGTAGATACATTTTACACATAAGCAGTTTGGTGGTGACTACAGGTGCTACACACCCAGAACGGATCACTTAACATATACCAGTGGTTGATAAGCACAAAAACTATGTTCAACATCACTAATAAACCACCTCTCTCCACCTCCAGAAAAAAAAAATTAATAATAAGGTACCTTGAAAAACATCAAAGTGCCAGAGGTTATCTAAAACTCTAAATCACAATGCACAATGCCCACTGTAAAGTGGGCACTTGCAATCCCTACCACTGAGAATTTAAACCGACGGCAACTCTCTGAAAGATAACATGATAGTATGCACCGAGAGTTTAAAAATGTTTAGACTCGGCCGGGCACAGTGGTACACGCCCGTAATCCCAGCACTTTGGGAGGCTGAGGCAGGCAGAGCAGGAGTTTGAGACCAGCCTGGCCAACATGGTGAAACCCTGTCTCTACCAAAAATACAAAAATTAGCCAGGCATGGGGTGGGCACCTGTGATCCCAGCTACTCAGGAGGCTGAGGCAATTGCTTGAACCTGGGAGGCGAAGGTTGCCGTGAGCTGAAATCGCGCCACTGCACTCCAGCCTAGGTGACAGAGCGAGACACTGTCTCAAAAAAAAAAAAAAAAAAAAAAGTTTAGACTCAGGAATGTGAGGCTGTTTGAAAGGAATAAAAGGAGGCACAAGCAAAGGTTTGTATAGAAGGATATTTATTACTTATAATAATGAATAATGGGCTGGGCGCAGTGGCTCACGCCTGTAATCCCAGCACTTTGGGAGGCCGAGACGAGTGGATCACTTGAGGTCAAGAGTTCAAGACCAGCCTGATCAACATGGTGAAACCCCATCTCTACTAAAAATACAAAAATTAGCTGGGCATGGTGGTGCACACCTATAGTTCTAGCTGTTCAGGAGGCTGAGGCAGGAGAATCCCTTGAACCTGGGAAGCGGAGGTTGCAGTGGGCCCAGATCATGCCACTGCACACTCCAGCCTGGGTGACAGAGCAAGACTCTGTCTCAAAATTAAATAAATAAATAAAATAAAAGTAATGAATAATGAAATGTAACCTAACTGTCCTAAATATAACCTGTTAGAGAATGGTTAAATAAATGATGATCCATTCATATGACAGAACACTGAATGATCATTAAAAGCAGCAACTTTAAGTAGTTGTTAAATTATTGACAAAATGTACACTATAATCGCTAGTCATAAAACCTCAAAATAAAACACTGAATGTTTTATTTAAATACACTTTGCAAAGGGAAAACTGTAAAGAGAAGTAAGCCTAAAGGTTACCATACTTACTCTAGGCAACAGGATCATGAGTTAATTTTGTTTTCTTCTGCACATCTTTCCACATTTTTATAGTTGCTTTCAGAGTTTAAGAAAATAACTTTTATTAATCTCTTTTTACCTTATTATTGTGGAAAATTTCAAAGAAATTTAAAAACCAAGTCATAATAAACCTCCATGCTTCAACAATTCAACTTAAGGCTACTGAACTGTTTTTGAAGAAATAAATTATTTATTTAAAAAAAGATATTTATATATTTAAAACAGAACAGATTCTTTGGAGTGTTTTAAACATAAGCTCTCTATTTTGGGACTAAGGAACTGACAACTTTTTTTTGAGACAGGGTCTTGCTTTGTTGTGCAGGCTGGAGTGCAGTTGCACAATCACGGCTCACTGCAGCCTCACCCTCCCAGGCTCAAGCATGCTGAGTAGCTGGGACCACAGGTGCATGCCACCACACTGGGCTAATATTTTTAAATTTTTTGTAGATCCTGGGGTATTATCATGTTTCCAAGGGAGATCTTGAACTCCTGGGCTCAGGTGATCCTCCCAACTCAGGCTTCCAAAGTGTTGGTATTACAAGCGTGAGCCACCTCACCCAGTAGATAAATTCTTGAAGTCCCTTTCAATCCACAAAAGTCATTGCTAGAGTAGAGCTTCTAGCCCTTATAAGGTTGACCTGAAAGCTTAGTTCTTGCATGTCTGAGGAAGTAGGTCACCCGTTCTGCCACCTCTGGTTAGAGGCCTACCTCTTCTAAGCACATTCCCCTTCCTCGCTGCAAACCCCACTCTGCATTAGGATTTGGGCATTTCTGAGACTCTGAGGTCACCAAGGGCTCTAATGAGATCTGAACGTTCCGATCAGGGACTCTTGGTCAACCCTGACCATTGCCTAATTAATCGTATTACTTCATCTCAAGAAGGAACATTTCAAACCCACCGGAGTAGGAAGCTGGGGAGATGTTTGACCAATAACTTTCACTAAGAGATTCACTTCTCTGTTTGTCATGCCCTGATTCAGCTCTGCCAACACCTACTCTGGTTGCGGATCCTTTGCCACTTTATGGATTTTTTGAACCAGTGACCCGCGCAATCACACTGAGCATCAGGGACCCAGCTCCAAGAAGGCATTTAAGAAAGACCACACAGACCGGGCACGGTGGCTCACGCCTGTAATCCCAACACTTTGGGGGGCCGAGGCGGACGGATCACCAGAGGTTGAGAGTTCGAGACCAGCCTGACCAACATGGAGAAACCCTGTCTCTACTAAAAATACAAAATTAGCCAGGCATGGTGGCGGGTGCCTATAATCCCAGCTACTTGGGAGGCTGAGGCATGAGAATCGCTTGAACCCAGGAGGCGGAGGTTGCCAAGAGCCGAGATCACACCATTGCACTCCAGCCTGGGCAACAAGAGCGAAACTCCGTCTAAACAAAACAAAACAAAACAAAACAAAACAAAACAAAAAAAGAAAGAAAGGCCACATAGCAACAGAGCTACAGCGATTCCCTCATCCAAGAGGTAGGTAACCATGTATGTCACTGCCCCCACAGAAAATGAATACTGCCCCAAATCAACGCACTATCACCCCTCCCGCAAAGAGACACAAGCTGCAGCAGGAGTAGTAATCTTTTTTTTTTTTTTTTTTTAAATTGAGACAGAGTCTTGCTCTGTCACCCAGGCTAGAGTGCAGTGGCCCAATCTTGGCTCACTGCAAACTCCACCTCCCAGGTTCAAGCCATTCTCGTGCTCAGCCTTCCAAGTAGCTGGGATTACAGGTGCGCACCACCGTGCCTGGCTAATTTTTGTAATTTTAGTAGACGGGCTTTCTCTGTGTTGGCCAGGCTGGTCTCGAACTCCTGACCTCAGGTGATCTACCCATCTCGGCCTCCCAAAGTGCTGGGATTACAGGGCATGAGCCACCTCACCCCACCAGGAGTAGTAATCTTTATTTTTATATGGGTGATCCAAAAATAATTCTCTCAATTCTGGAAGGTGCTCAGGCACCGATATTTAAAAAAGGATGCTCCCTTTTTCTATGAGGCATTTCAAGCAAAACAACGAAACTGCATTTTAAGGATCTATGAAGCTTTTCTGTCCAGTTCTACTGATAAGCTTTTCTGATGAAACTCCACCCTGTATTAAGAAGAGGCACCATCAGCTCTCCTCTCCCAGAAAGTACAGGGAGGGGAGCTGACCCACCATTTATCCCTCTCCTAGGGATGGTTTAAAAATTCTCTCTCCTTCAGTCTAGATTAAATAGATCTTCAGCTCCACAGGGTATCGGAAATCTGTCCTATATTTGCATTCCCCTTAAGATCTAGTATAATATTTAGTATACAGTATAAGTATTCAGTCAATGTTTAATGAATGTGAGCTTTAAGTCAGTGGTGAGAAAAAGTGAAGAAAAAAATGTTCAGTGAGTGAATTAATTACATAAATGAGAATGAGAGGCCCAAGTGAAATCCAGCCTCTAGTCTCTCTCTCTTTGACATTCATTCATTTGTTCATTCAACAAATATTTATGGTGCCAGGCACTATGCTGACTATTCCTATAGAATATAATGACCCATATGCTGGGCAGACAATGGTTGGGAACAAAGACAGGATCTGGTCCTCTGCTTTGTTCTCAGGCCCTTCCTGAGGATGCCCAGCATCCACATCTGGAGAGAACAAAGAAGCCTCTATAAAAAGTAGCAGGTCCATTCCTCAGGCAGTATGAATAGGTTGCAATACCCAAGATCTTAATTGTGAAAAGCAATTTGCTCTAGGACGACCATCCATTAATTTGTCAAGACTTTTCCTGAAGCTATTTTCAGCATCTCCTACTTTTTGATGAAATGAATTCCATGTGTTCACTGCCTTTAGGACAAAATGTTACTTGTTTTTATTTGTCCTGATTTTTTTTTTTTTTTTGAGATAGGATCTTGCATTGTCACTCAGACTGGAGGACAGTGATGCGACCATATCTTACTATAACCTCAAACTCCTGGGCTCAGGCGATCGTCCCACCTCAGCCTCCAGAGTAGCTGGGACTACAACACACACCGCTAGGACTAGCTAATTTTCTTTCTTTCTTTCTTTCTTTCTTTTTTTTTTTTTAAATAGAGATAGGATCTCAGTATGTTGCCCCAGGCTGGTCTTAAATTTCTGGCCTCAAATGATCCTCCTGCCTCAGCCTCCCAAAGTGCTGGGATTACAGGCTTGAGCCACCGCACTTGGCCTGTCCTAAAATTTACACTGTTAGATTCCCTTGGTAAATCCAAGTTGGAGCCTTTTTGGACATGTCTGTATTATCCTGGCCAGAGCTTCAAGGATCCTGGACGTTGCTCCTTTCCATTTATCTTTCCAGATTCAACAGCCACAATGTCTGAAGCCTTTCCTGACACATCTCTTTCCTGCTGTAATCTTGCTCCAATATGTTGCCCAATAAATCACAAATCGTTTTAACCCAAAGAGATCTTAGAAAACAACCCCTCTCCCCAGCTTTCTTTTCTCCTGATTCTTTCTAAGCACTGCTTTATAAATGAGGAAAATCCACCACTTCAGCAAGTGGCAGGTCACATAGCTGGTTACTGGCACACAACAACCACATCTTCCTTTCCTGCTCTTTCATGTCTCACTTGGGCTGCAATAACCAAAATCACAGTGGGGCACAGTAGCTGACGCCTGTAATCCCAACACTTTGGGAGGCCGAAGTGGACGGATCACTTGAGGTCAGGAGTTCGAGACCACCCTGGACAACATGGTGAAACCCCGTCTCTACTAAAAAATACAAAAATGTGCCTGGCTTCGCAGCGCACACATGTAATCTCAGCTACTCCGGAGGCTGAGGCATGAGAATCACGTGAACCTGCCAGGCAGAGGTTACAGTGAGCCGAGATCATGCCACTGCACTCTAGCCTGTGCGGCAGAGTGAGACTCTGTCAAAACAAACAAACAAACAAAATAAAAACACACACAAAAACAAAAAACAGAACCACAAAGAATATTCTAGATGCACAGGTCCTCTCTGCAAGAACAGGACAGTGTGTTTTGTTTTGTTCCCAATCTCTTTGATAAAGCCTATGCATTTCCCTGGTGTTCTGGCCAGGGGAGCCTACTGGATTGTAAGATACATTCCCCAGTACTAGGTCTCTACCCTGCCTCTTATTAAAATAGTTTATATTATTATCCTTTTTCTCTCCAAGTACATTATTCCTTCAAGAAAATGAAGTATGTATTATGCAGAGCAAAAATAACAATGACAATATTTAATGAATTCCAATCAAGACTAAGTGACTTCTGTGACACCAACACATTTGCACTTAGCTTGTGTCAGCATTAATGTGAATTTTCATTTCCTCAACTAATAGCATTTGGAAGTGTTCTAGAAGTTTGTCACACAAAGAAGGAAAGTCCAGTCTGTGATATCCAAAATGGGCACCCAGAGGATAGAATGGGCCGGAAACAGAACTAATAGTGATGACTGGGATTCTAAGAAAGTTGAGTAGGTAGCCCAAACCTCAGTTGTCAACTCCTGCCAATGTAAATGAGGTCTTTTGAGTCTTACCTTTTCTCTCACGGGGCTTTCTGGAGTCTTCCACTGAGGTATGATTAGTTCATGCTGCAGCTTGGGGCTGCCTTCCCCACTTCCTCCTGCCAAGACAAGATGCAAAACCATTGGAATCCCAGACCTCTATACCCCAGTTAAGCCACACATGCACTGTCTGTGAGCTGCCCCTGCACTGGGTCATTAGAAGACTTGCTGGATTTCAGGCTCTTGGCACTTCCTAGGAACTAGGCACTCTAGGGGTCGGTGATACTGTAGTAAATAGGACACATGAGGTCTCTGTACTTGTAAAGTCTACCTTCTAGAGGTGGGAGACAGACAATGAACAAGTGTTCTCAGATGGTGCTAAGTACCCTGAAGAAAATAAGTTGGGGTCATGGCATAAAGAGACATCTAGCAGGGGGTGCCTATTTGAAACAGGATGATCAACTTAGATGGCATTTGAGTCCTGAGGGGCCAGAAGGCAGCCATGCAAAAACTTGGGGGAAGAGTGCCCCAGGTAGAGGAAATAGCAAGTGCAATGGCCCTGCCTGAGCAGAAGTGAACTTGGCCTGTTGAAGGAACAAGCATAAGGTAGGGGGTAGCTAGTAAATGAAAGAGGAAGTTGGTATGAGATATGGTCAGCAAGGCAGCCCTGGGTCTGATAATGCAGAGACCATGGGGAGTGTCTGGATTTTCTTATAAATAGACTTGGAAGGCACTGGGTGTTTTAAATACAGAGCAATATGATCTGTGTTAAGTTTAAAAAAGATCACTCTGCCTGCATGGTGGAGAATGGGGGTGGGGTGAGGCAGAGCGGCGAGAGTGAGAGCAGAAGCAGGAAGGCCAGGCTAGAGATATGCTGGAGCCCTGGTGAGAGATGATGGTGGCTCAGATTAGAATGACATCAGTGGAGAAGAATGAAGCGGTGGGATTCTAGGCATATTCTGGAGGTCAAGCCCATGAATATTGCTCCCGTGGAGCTTTAGTTTTCTTGCCTGTAAATTGAAGACAATGATCCTACCTGCCCATCTCACAGCTTTATGGTGGAAAGTCAATATCCAATGTCAACCTCCTACTTGGCAGAGCATCGTTACATTAATTGGAGCTTCCTAATGGCAAGTTCGCATTTGTATTCCACTTTCTACTTCCCAAATCTCTCTCCCAAACCAGTTCTCCTTCATGCTTAGGGCAACCCTGGGAAGTAGGAAGTAGGAGTCCTGTTTTGCAAGAAAGAGAATGTAAACTACAGGAGAGGTTTGTTCAGGGCGCTGCAGAACTCAAATACTGGCTGCAGACCATCTTAATAAAATGTTAATTTCCCAACACCTAAACAGACTGGTCTCCGTAGTGCTCCTGGGAATGAGGCTGAGGACTCCAAAATCTATTCTGTCTAAACTAACTATATCAATCATACAGAATATGAGTGATAAAAAGACAGCCATAGTTGTTCTGTTAGAGTGGTGATTGTGAGTAATTATTAACATTCCCTTCAGAATACCAATATAATGCACTTGCAGTCAACATAGATTTTAAAAATAATCTCATTGGACCAATGCCAATTCATCAGACAGGCAAATATTAGAAACAATGCATTCATATATTTATCAAATATTTTCTGAGTACTTAACTATGTGCCAAGTACCATGCTATGAAGAGGTGCTTAATATTCATGGAGGAACAAGATAAGCATACAGCAGGAATGGCAGGAATGGTGGCTCACACCTGTAATCTCAGCACTTTGGAGGTCCGAGGTGGGTGGATCACCTGAGGTCAGGAGTTTGAGACTAGCCTGGCCAACAAGGTGAAACCCTGTGTCTACTAAAAATATGAAAATTAGCTGGGTGTGATGGTGCATGCCTGTAATCCCAGCTACTCAGGAGGCTGAGGCACGAGAATCCCTTGAATCTGGGAGGCCAAGATTGCGCCATTGCACTCCAGACTGAGCGACGGAGAGAGACTCCATCTCAGAGAAAAAAATAAAAAAAGACAAGCATCGCCCTTGCCCTGGTGGCTCTGATAAGCCTAGATTATTTTAAACGAAAAGGAATTCTATAATATTTAATGGAACATTTAATTGAATTAAATGATATCTATGATTGTAAAAAAATAGTGAAAGCAATCTACAAAAGAGGAACACAGTACATGTCAAGAAAAGGTCTCCAAAACTTGGAAATAAGGCAAAGAGCAAGCCAGATGTCTTCTCAATGTCATATCGGAGCATTGTTTAACAGACCCATCCATGGATCATTGCATTATCTAGGGGAATGTACCATTGACTTTTTATTTACCAGTGATTAAAGGCTATACTCTGTGAAGTTATATAATCTCTATATATCTATAGATTTCTGTCTGACAGAGATGTAAGTGATTTCAGCATAGTAGAAAGATAACCTGGCCAGGCACAATGGCTCACACCTGTAATCCTAGCACTTTAGGAGGCCTAGGCACCCGGTGGATCACCTGAGGTCAGGAATTCCAGACTAGCCTGGCCAACATGGTGAAACCTCATTTCTACTAAAAATACAAAAACTAGCCGGGTGTGGTGGCACATGCCTGTAAGCCCAGCTACTCAGGAGGCTGAGGCTGAGGCAGGAGAATCACTTGAACCCAGGAGGCAGAGATTGCAGAGAGCCCAGATCCTGCCACTGCACGCCAGCCTGGGCAACAGATAGAGACGAAAAGAAAAGAAAAGAAAAGAAGAAACGAAAGAGGGAAATTAAAAAAGAAAGGAAACCAAGAATTATGGTTTTGCTTCATGGGGCATCCACCATTTCTGCATCTGTCCTGGGTCACAGGATTTCAACATTCTTTCTCCAATGCTTGTATCACCCCTTTCTAATGCTCCCTGAATCAGCTTTACTGTCCTGTTTGCTACCTCATTAATGAGTTGAATCAATCTTGGCCGCATTTGTATGAGTCGTGTTTTTAACTTTTGAAAACTTTGTATAGAGTCATTAAAATCATGTTTTCCAGAGAATTTAATGATGTGGAAAATGCTCATGGTGTGAAGTGAAAAATGCAAGACAGGAAACTGTACTTATGGTATGGTTCCAATTTTATCAATATATATCCATAAGAACACACAAAGAATGGGGAGGGGAAAAAATATCAATAGCAACTGTGGATTTGGGGGTTGCAGATCATTTTATTTCTTTTACACTTTTCATTATTTCCCAGATACTCTACAGCAAGTGGTCTCCAAGGACTCAGAACTCAGAGAAGGCGCCTGTGCTAGGAGCAGTAACTTGCTTCCCTTGTCTTTCTTCATGCTTTTCTCCTGAACTAAGCACTGACACAGGCCTGGTGCTACCCTCGAACCTCCTGTGCCTCAGTTTCCCCTTCGGTACAATAGCTCAAAGGGCGGTTCCTTTGAGTTCTTTGGGAGGACCGCCCGACCTTGGCCCCTGGAAGTTCCAAACTGTCGGAACAGCTCTCAGCCTCTGGGTTTGAGGCCTCTCGGGGGTCCAGCCAGCCCACCCCCGCCCCGCCGGTGCTCGCTTTATTTGAAAACGCTGACTCTTGGTCCCCCAGGCAGCAGTCTGGAGTCAGCCCAGCCCGTCTGCAGCGGTGGAGCCAGGGCTAAGCCTTCTCCGGTCATAATGACAGAACGCGGGCACAGCCCCCCGGGACCATTCCTTCCGCGAAATCTGCGCAGAGCCCCCGAGGGATGGGGCCGGGGAGGGGGTTGGTGTCTGGGAAACTAGTCGTGAGAAACACGGACATCACCGGGCATCTAAGCTGGAAACATCCAGTCCGACCCCTTCGCTTCACAGAAGGGGAAATTGAGGACCAAAGAAGACGGCCGTCGGGTTGGCGTGGAAAGAGAGCCCTGGTTTACAGTGCCACCGCGGACCTCAACCCGTAGCGTGGCCATGGGCAAGTCCTTTCCCTTTTGTGGGCCTCAGTTTCCCCATCTGTGAAATGGGTGCGTTTGACTTGGCCTTCGGTAGGGCTCCTGCCTGCTCAGGGATCCGAAGTGTACGGCTGGAGATACCCAGCGAGCCATCCCCCAGCCAAAGCCACCACAGTCTCCCGCGGGCATTTTATGTCCTACCCCACCAGTGTGGCAGGCACCGAGCCTGGTCCCAGGAAGCCGCTCCCAGGCCACATGGGCAGGGCGCTCGGGATGCTCTGCGCTGGCGAGTGCAGCGGGCGGTAGAGAGAAAGACAGAGAGAGAGGCGGAGCGGACACGAGGGACCGTGAGAAAACGGAGGAGGATAAGCCGCGAGAACGGCGGAAAGAGAAGCCAAAAGCAGAAAAACAGAGGAAGGAGAAGGCGAGAGGGGAAGGCAAGCCCCTGAACCGACCCGCTGTTTTCTGGCTGTGCCAGGTTTCCCCGACCTCCGCCACCACCCAGGGCGCACAACGTGGGAACAAAGCCCGGGCTCCCAGGCTGGAGGCGGCGGGGGCACAGGCCCCGCAGAGTTGCGGGAGGCGCAGGGGTCGCGGTCCCAGCGCTCCGGACCCGCAGGGCGACTCCCAGGTCTCCGGGCCACCCAGATCTCCGGGCCACCCAGCCTCCATCTCCCAGCGCCTGGCCACTTACTTGTCCATCCAGGCTCCCGCGCCGCCCGCGGCCGGAGGAGCTGCAGGGCGAGCGCCAGCAAGCAGAGCCGGGCGGCGCCTGCGCCCCCTGGCATGGTGGCGGCGGCCCTCAGCGCTCGGCGCTCACACGCCCTCAGCCATGCCTGCCTCCGGCCCGGCGGCGGTGGAGGCGCGTCTGGAACCCCCCGGCTCGCCCCGCGCCTCCCCACCCGGCTCCCAGCCCTCAGCCGAGACGCTCCGCCCCCAGCCCCGCGGGGCTCCGCCAGGGGATGGAGGAGGGGAGGCTCCCGCCCGGAGCGGGCTGGAGGGAGCGGCCGGGGAGGAGCTGGCGAGACTCGGGGGAGCAGGGCTGGCTCAGGTGAGGGAGACCGCGGGGAAGGGAGAATCCGAGCCCCCAAGGAGGAGGGATTCGTGGTGGACTCGGCCCGTAGAGGGTCGGGGACTCGGGCTTCTAGGAGTTAAACTGGACCCCTCTCCGCACAGCGGTCCGTTTACTGTCCCGCACTGTGCCAGACGCCTTGGGTGACACTCAGAGGAGACTCACCCAGTGCCGTGCCCCAGAGGCCGCCACTCTCGTAGGCAGGCTCAGAAAGAGTTAACCCAACCACCAGGCACAAAGAACTAAGCGCTCTATGGACTTTTTTTTTTTTTTTTTTTTTTTTTTTTTTCAGGACGTAAATCCAGGAGCCATTCCTTCTGTCTGGGAGGAGGGAGTGGTGAAGACCAGAGGAATCCCAGAGGAGAAGACATCTGAGATCGGGAGGAGAAATGGAACATCAGGCGGAGGAAACAGCCCAGACAATCGCACTGGGACGTGAAAACCCTTGGGCTGCATTGGGGGAGAAAACCAGAATTGGGGATAGTTAGGGTTTTGGAGGGAAACGCAGGGAGATGAAACCAAAAATAATAATAATTACTGTTACTTATTGAGGACTTGCTATGTACTAGAATAAGAAAATCATGATAGCTAAGACTGATAAAACGCTGTGTCAAACACTGTCTTCAGCACTTTACACATATTCACTTATTTAATCGAAGAAAATAACTTTTATTATCCAGGGACTCTGCAGACATTATCTCTTTTCATTAGCCCAATAATCCCATGGGGTGGGTACTAGTACTATCCCTGTTTTAGAAATGAGGAAATCAAACCTGAGAGGCTAAACCACTTGTCCAAGGTTACACAGCTAATGCCAGCGCCTGGATTCAAACCCACATCCGTCTAACTCCAGAGCCTGATGCAACACACCTTATTTTCCAGGTGGGGAAACTGATAATGAGAGAGAAATGACTTGCCTAAGATCCCTTAGCAAGTTTTAGCAAAGCCTCATTCTAGAAACCCAGTCTCAAACCTCACCCTTTTTCTGAGCCTCTTTAGTCAAACCCAGGTTGACTAGAGAAGTGCTGTGTGTCAGAGAGGGCGAGGCACTCCTGAAGATGATGGATAGGCAGGTCTATCAAACCCTACTCATGGGCACCCATGAGGGAAATAAAAGATGTGGTTCTGGCCATTAATGTCGTTTGGGACTCCGTTAGTCTCCTCCAGCTGCTGTAAAATTTGTATCTTTCTGTGAACCCAAAATATGTGAGATAGGTCTCAGTCAATTTAGAAGGTTAATTTTGCCAGGGTTAAGAACATGCTGGTGACACAGCCTCAGGACGTCCCAACACGTGCCCAGGGTGGTCGGGGTACAGCTTCCTTTTATATATTTTGGGGAGACATGAGACATCAATCAATATGTGTAGGATGTACATTGCTTCCGGGTCCGGTAAGGTGAGAAAACTCCAAGCTACAGAAGGGGTGGTGCTTCCAGGTTATAAGTAGATAAGAAACAGAAGAGGTTACGTTCTTTTGAGTCCTTGATCAACCTTCCGCTGAATACACAATTTAGTCTAGCTCAGTGAATCTGCATTTTTACATAAACAATAGGGCAGAAGAAGCAATCAGATATGCATTTGTTTCCCGCGAGCCTCAGAGGGATGACTTTAAGTTCTGTCTGTCCTTTGTCCACAAGGAATTTCCTTGTGTGAAAATTGTGAGGAAGGTATAGAGCTGTTTACCTTTGTAGCTATCTTATTTAAGAATAAAATGGTGTCCTGGCGCTGTGGCTTATGCCTCTAATCCCAGCACTTTGGGAGGCCAAGGCGGACAGATCACCTGAGGTCAGGAATTAGAGACCAGTCTGACCAATGTGGCAAAACCCTGTCTCTACTAAAAATACAAAAAAATTAGCGGGGCGTGGTGGCGCACCTGTAATCCCAGCTACTCAGGAGGCTGAGGCAGGAGATCGCTTAAACCTCGGGGAAGTGGAGGTTGCAGTGAGCCAAGATCATGCCACTGCACTCCAGCCTGGGCAACAGAGTGAGACTCCATTTCAAAAAAAAAAAAAGAAAGAAAGAAAAGAATAAAATGGGAAGCAGGTTTGCCTGACATTGTTCCCAGCTTAACTTTTCCCTTGGCTTAGTGATTTGGGGGTCCTAAGATTTATTTTCCTTTTACACTTCTCACATGCAGAATACATTCACCCCATCCCAGCAGCCCAAACATCTTCACTCATTCCAGCGTTAATTCTAAGTCTGAAGTGTCTAAATTTCATCTGTATTAGATATGGGTGAGACTTGAAGTTTGAGTCATCCTGAGGCAAAATTCCTCTCAGCTTCCAAATACAATGTGGTGGGACAGGCATAGGATAGACGTGCTGATTCCAAAAGAGAGATGCTGAAAAGAACAAGGTGACAGGTCCCCAAAAGTGCAAAATCTAGCAAGGCAAATTCCATCAGATCTTAAAGTTCTTCAACAATCCTCTTTGGCTGGATGTTCTGCCCTGTAGGCCCACCGGGTCAGCAGTGTCACCCCCACAGCACTAGGCAGTGGCCAGCACCATAACTCTTTGCCACAGTCCCCTACCCCAAGGCACTGGGCAGGGGCAGCCTGGCCTGCTTAAGAGAAGGAGACTCCACCCTTTCACTCCCTGCCTCCCCAGCAGCCCGCTGTGGTGGGAGTGGCAACCCTGATGATCTGTGAATCATTTTTCTTAAAGAATGAAGCAAGCAGTATTATCCTGTCCTATAGAACAAAATTCTAAAAGCCTTCCTTTGTTTCATCCTGTCTTTACTCCTTTTGGTCTAAACTGGCAATGTCTTTGCTGGTAAAACCCATCTCTATTTCTAGCTTCTAATGAGATGGCTGATTAGCTCCGTGGGTTATTGTCCATCCACACCCTTAGTGTTCTCTCCAGAAAATCCTTTTTCATGTTTTACAAGATGAATAGGCCGATAATTTTCCAAATCTTCAAGTTCTGTTTCCTTTTTGCTTAGCAATTCCTTCCATTTATCTCCGTCCACTCACATTTTACGTAAGTACCAAGGAGAAGCCAGGCCTCATCTTCAACACTTTGGAAATCTCTGCAGCTAAATATTTAAGTTCATCACTTGCAATTTCTACTTTCCACAAAACACTAGAACACAATTGGTGGTGGAGAAAACACAAACTCAAAGTGCTTTTTCCTTTTCTCTCACTCAACACAACAACAATCAACAGAGAAGACTTCTGTGATCAAAGACGTGGGGGCTTTCCCCACACACCAAGCAGCAATCAATTCAGACACTACCCACCTACAGATCGCATCAGATCCCACAGGTTGAGGGCTCAGTTTCCAAGATTGGGCCCCCTTCAGACACCAGTCACAAGTCTGGGCTTCCAGAACTTCTGACCGACTGACTTCCAATTGGGGTTCCCAGGACACCTCTTTGGGTTTAATTAATTTACTGGAGCAGCTCACAGAACTCAGGGAAGCACTTGTTTACATAAACCCAGCAAGGCCTGTGTCTTCAGATTCTCCTTGACCTCTCTGTGCAACATTCCTTCCTCAAGAGTATAGGGCAGCTTGCTTCAGCACTACGTCTATTAAATTGGAAAGATATAGAGATTAGCCTGGCTCCTGTGCAAGGATAACATGAAAATTCATGATGCATTCTATATATTAAAAGTAAAATATAAAGAGTATAGGGCAGGCTCCTCTCTGCAGTGAGAGTCTATGACCCACAATTAGATTGTAGTCCTGGTGTAGGCAGGTGAAGGAAGGGCAGAAAAAAGTCAGATTCTGTTTCCTGACACCTGTTTCTGAGACCTAAAGTGCCCCAATATCACAACCAAAGACTATAACAAGGGCTATGGGAGTTATGAGCCAGGAAACATGGATGAAAACCAATATACATATATATCATAATATCACAGCAATTCAGCTGAACCCTTTGCCATGTTATAAGTAGTACTGGGGTTCAGAAACCAATATCCCAAGATATGGCACTTTGACACATTAAACTAAAGAAGGCTTCACGTCTCTTTGACCTTTCCCCACACTCTCCTGTCTCTCAATCCTTTGTCTCTCCCAAAGCACAGGATGAAGTTGTTCTCTGAAGTTCCCTTATCTGCCTAAAGTCTGGACCTGCCAAAGAAGACAACAACTGTCTCGGGTGCCTTCCCTGTGTTTTCATTAAGCTGCATTCATATCGCAGGAAGACTGGAGTCTGTCAACACACCTGAACAGACCTTTGTCACAAACCATTGTCAGGTCTGTGGGCCAAAAGACTCTGTCCTAGGCCATTGTATGTTCTTCAGGCCCACCGAATTCCCCTAAAAATCATGTACTATCCCCCTAAAATCATCCACACTTCCCTATCTCCCTTTCCCCTAAGAAGTAGGGTGTATAAACATCCGTACCCCAATGGGATATTGGACAGTCACTCTGTGATTCTCTCCCATGCATGCTAATAAATGTGTATGCATTGTCTCCAGTTAATCTGCCTTTTGTGAGTTGATTTTTTGCTGAAACTTCAGAGGGCAAAGGGGAAGTTTTCTCTTAGCCCCTACACAAGAATCACCTTTCCTCCAGTTTCCAATAACATGTTCCTCATTTCCATCATAGACCTCACCAGAATAGCTCTTAATATTCACGTTTCTACTAATATTCTGTTCCTGATGATATATGCGTTCTCCAAGATGACAGAAGCTTTCTCTACAGGTCTCCTCCTGTCTCCCTGAGCCCTGGTCAGAATCACCTTTAACATCTACACTTCTTTTTCTTTTTTTATTTTTATTTTTAATTATACTTTAAGTTCTAGGGTGTATGTGCACAATGTGCAGGTTTGTTACATATGTATACATGTGCCATGTTGGTGTGCTGCACCCATTACCTCGTCATTTACATTAGGTATATCTCCTAATGCTATCCCTCCCCACTACCCTCTCTCCACAATAGGCCCTGGTGTGTGATGTTCCCCTTCCTGTGTCCAAGAGATCTCACTGTTCAATTCCCACCTATGAGTGAGAGCATGCGGTATTTGGTTTTCTGTTCTTGTGATAGTTTGCTGAGAATGATGGTTTCCAGCTGCATCCATATCCCTACAAAGGACACGCACTCATCCTTTTTTATGGCTGCATAGTATTCCATGGTGTAAATGTGCCACATTTTCTTAATCCAGTCTGTCACTGATGGACATTTGGGTTGATTCCAAGTCTTTGCTATTGTGAATAGTGCCGCAATAAACATATGCGTGCTACATCTACACTTCTATCAATAGTCCTTCAAAGCAATCTTGGCTTTTTCTAGCATGCACCTCAAAGCTCATCCAGCCTTTACCCATTACTCGGATCCAAACTCACTTCCGCATTTTTAGGTATTTTGTTATAGCATAGCTGACTTCTCAGTATCAAAACCTGTATTCATCTGCTAAGGCTGCCAAAACAAAATACCACAAACTGGTGGCTTAAACAACAGATTTTTTTTTTTTTTTTTTTTTGAGACAGAGTCTCTCTCTGTTGCCCAGGCTGAA
This sequence comes from Macaca nemestrina, assembly GCF_043159975.1. Lineage (NCBI taxonomy): Eukaryota > Metazoa > Chordata > Mammalia > Primates > Cercopithecidae > Macaca > Macaca nemestrina. The sequence continues at coordinate 22,808,746 of NC_092130.1, read as the reverse complement.
GTGCAGTGGTGCAATCTTAGCTCACTACAACCTCTACCTCCCAGGCTCAAGCGATCCTTCTGCTTCCCGAGTAGCTAGGACTATAGGTGCACACCACCACACCTGGCTAATTTTTGTTGAGATGGGATTTTGCCATGTAGACGAGGCTGGTCTCAAACTCCTGGGCTCAAGCAATCCTCCCTCCTCAGCCTCCCAAAGTGCTGGGATTATGGGCAAGAGTGACCACACCCGGCCAGAAATTTATTTTCTCACAGTTCTGGGGGTTAGAAGTCCAAGCTCAAGCTCCCATCAGGCTTGCTTTCTGGCAAGGCCTCTGTTCCTGGCCTGTAGAATGGTCACCTCCTCACTGTGCTCTCACATGGCCTCTTCTCTGCACATTCAGTGAGACAGAGAGAGAGTGGAGGGGATGGGTCTCTTCCTCTTATTATTTTATTTTATTTTATTTTTGAGATGAAGTCTTGCTCTGACACCCCGGCTGGAGTACAGTGGCACAATCTCAGCTCACTGCAACCTCCACCTCCCGGGTTAAACAATTCTCCTGTCTCAGCCTCCCAAGTAGCTGGGATTACAGGTGTGTACCACCACTCCCAGCTAATTTTTTGTACTTTTAGTAGAGATGGGATTTCACCATGTTGGCCAGGGTGGTCTTGAACTCCTGACCTCAAGTCATTCACCTGCCTCAGCCTCCCAAAGTGCTGGGATTACAGGCGCCCAGCCTCTCTTCCTCTTATTATAAGGACATCAGTCCTATCGGAGTAGGGCCCCACCCTCATGACCTCATTTAACCCTCATTACCTCCTTAGAAGCCCTATCTCCATATCCAGTCACATTGGGGGTTAGGATTCCAACTTATGAATTTGGGGGCTGGGAGAGACAAATGTAGTCTATAATTATGGCTATAGCCCTAGAGCCATGAGACTACAATTCTAGTCCCAGTTTTCTCTCCAACCAGTTCTGTGACCTTGGGTGAGTCACTTCTCCTTTCTGGGACTGAGTTTCTGCTGAATAACTTGGGAACAGGAATGGCTGCCCCCAATGCATGTCACCCAGGAGCTGTGACGAGCAATTGCGATGATGGGAGTGAAAGTTCCGTGACAAGTGGAAAATGCTGAAGTGCCATGCCTAACTGACTCTGTAGACAGGTCTCCTTGCAAAAGACATACAAACCCCATACTCGAAGTTCCCTTCCCTTTGCTGGCACTCGGCTGATCAATATTTAATCAGTATGTAGGCCTGAAAATTGGGAGGTAGCTCACAAGACAAAAAGTCCAGTGGTTCATGCACAACCAAGGAATCACAGAGTTCCCAGTGTAGTCTCATCCTACTCCTCCTCCCCACTTATCCACAGGAACGGGTATATATACAACTTTGACCTTGTAGAAGCCTTCCCATGTATTTGTAAAGAACGTATATGTTATTTATAAAGAGTATTAAGTCGCTACATAATCTTTGAAATATTCATGACATTTAACCTAGTAATTACATTTCTGGGAAACTATCCTAAAAAAATAATCTGCAATGCACACACAGATTTATGGACTAGAATGCTCATAATGGTGTTATTTATAATAGTGAAAATATTGGAAACAACCGAAATATTCAACTGTGAAAGAACAGCTCATAAATTATAGAATATCCATAAGATGGATTATTATGCAGCCACTTAAAATGATGGGAGTTTCTGCTCTGATGGTAGGTGAAAAAAAGCAGGGTCCAAAATTACATTTAAGTATGATCTCAGCTATGTAAATAAAAGACATTTCTAAAAAGACTTGAAGGAAGCGTGTCAAAATGTTAACAGTAGTTACCTCTGCGTGGTAAAACTATGGTTGACAGGGTTTTTTTGTTTGGTTTTGTTTTCCTGTTTGTTCTTTCTCTCTCTTTCATTTTCTACAATAATGAAGTACACAGTCAGGCATTGCTTAATGACAGGGATACATTCTGAGACACATCATTAGGCGATTTTGTCATGGGAACATCATAGAGTGCACTTACACAAACCTAGATGGCATAGCCTATTATACAACCAGGCTATATGGTGTATTCTATTGCTCCTGGGCAACAAACCTATACAGCATCCTACTGCACTGAATACTGTAGGCAACTGTAACACAATTGTAAGTACTTGTGCATCTAAACATAGAAAGTACAACGCAGTGTGCTACGACGGGCTATGATGCCACTAGGGGACAGGAATGTTTCAGTCTTATGGGATCAGGCATCTGGTCCCTCATTGACTGAAATGTCATTATATGGCACATAACTATATTACTTTAGTCATGGGAGGGCAGGTAAATGTTAAATACAGAAAGGAACACAAAAGGAAAAAGAGTTTTTCCTGGTATCTTAAACAGAGTTTTGCAAACTTGACCTCTGTATATACGGCTGACCTTCTCCTCTGACGATGGGAAAACTGAGCTGAAGTTACAGCAACCAGTTCCAGAATGTGGGAGTTGAAGTGACACAGGTCACTGGTCATCTCCAGCTAGAGTATACTATTAATATTATGGCTAGGAAGTGGCCATCCTGCCAGGGATTAAATCCCTTTTCTGTCCCTTCTTAGCTATGTGAACTTGGGCCACTAAATTTTTCTGTGATGCTGTTGTCTCATCTATAAAGGACAATAATAATGACAGTTTTTGTGAGGCTTAAATGGGTATTTAGAATAGCACCCATCACATAGTAGGCAGTCAATGAATGCTAGTCAGTATTACCCTCCTTCTACTGCTAATAAGTACTGAGAGGTGGGGTGTTATTTATAACGCCTAGCTTGTGCTTTTTGTTGTATAATGTGTGAAGAGTCTAATTTTATACTTGTTCTCTAATTACTATCAATGATAATGGTCATGTTATACTATTATTGTCTTTTTCCTATCCCCTCGCCCTAGATTGTGAGCCCCTTGTGAATAGGAGCTGGACCTTGTTCTTCACTCAGCCCTCCAGCATTTGGGAGGCACAATCAATGTTTAATTAAACAAATTAGAAGTTAAACAATTAATAATAATTATCTCATCCTGGCTCCGCTCAAACTTCCAAGCCCCTCATTAAAGAATCATCTTTGTTGTGTCCCTGTTATGGGAATAATGTTGGACCTGTGATAACTTTGCTTTGTGAACCATTTTCTCAGCAACTTGCTCTTTGAAGTTCTGTTTACTTAGATATAATTTATATACATTAACATTCTCTGTTTTTTAAATCTATGGTTCCATGAGTTTTGACAAGCACACGCAGTGGAATAACCACTTGCAGAGTCAAGACCACACCAAAAACTTTCCTCCTATCTCTATGCATTCAGCCACTCCCCTCACTCCTGGAATCACTGGTTTATTTTATGTCCTTCTCAACTTGCCTTTTCCAGAATGTCATATAAATAGAAGCACACAGGATATAGACTCTGGATATGGTTTCTTTCACTTAGCATAGTGCATTTAAGATTCATCCAGGTCACTGCATTATCAATATTTCCTGCCTTTTTATCATTCAGTAGTACTCCATTGTATAGATGTATCATTGTCAGTTTATTCGGTCACCTGTGAAGGATATTTGAGTGTTTCAGTCTTGGATGATTATGAATAAAGTCACTATATATATATTCAGGTTTTATGTGAACACAATCTTTCGTTTCCGTAGGGTGAAAGCAATTCCACTGGGTATTGTGGTTAAGTATACGTTTAACTTTACAAGAAACTGCAAAAAATATTTTCCAAAGTGGTTGTACAACTTTGCCTTCCCACAAGCAAGGTATGAAAGTTCTGGTTGCTCTGCTTCCTTGTCAGCATTTGGTATTGCCAGTTCTTTTGATTTTAGCCATTGTAAGGGATGTGTAGTTTCTTAACAATTATCTGGCTCTTCAAATACTCCATGATGTAGCCAGGTAGGATGATTATATCCATTTTAATGAAAGGAATTAAAGCCTAAAGAGAGTCTTTTACTCAAGTTTTATGGATATAGTAAAGACTTTAGTCTTTATTTCTGTTTTTTTAAATAATTCACAGAAGAAGCAAATCTTCCTAAACCCTGGATAACTCACAAAGCTCTTGAAATCATTCATTCAGCAAGCATTCACTGAATACCTATTATGTTCCCAGCATCTGCTAAAATCTACAGAGAATCTGAGATAGGGTTTCCACTATTACAATCATGGTAGGGGGAGGGGCATAAAAGAAAGGAGCTGGTAGGAACTGACAAGTAAATTAAGTGACTGATTACAGAGGAGGATCAAGTTTCTTGACATATGACTCGTGTCCTTTGATTTGTCAACATTGGGTACTGTCCCCAACATGGTGCATAATAACAACTATCATATATGGAGCACCCTGATTGGTTCCAAGCACAGTGCCTACATCATCTCATTTAATGCCCATAACAGTCCCATGAAGGTTAAACTATCAGGAAGTGTTGACTTTGTAGGTCAGAAACAGTTAAACATTGGTAATGTGCAGGAGCTCTATCTCGGCTCACTGCAGCCTCTGCCTCTCAGGTTCAAGTGATTCTCCTGCCTCAGCCTCTAGGGTAGCTGGGACTACAGGCGTGTGCCACAACACCCAGCTAATATTTTGTATTTTTAGCAGAGACAGAGTTTCACCGTGTTGGCCAGGCTGGTCTTGAACTCCTGGCCTCAAACAATACATCTGCCTTAGCCTCCCAAATTGCTGGGATTACACAAGCATAAGCCACCATCCCCAGTGAAAAGTATTTTTTTAAATCTCCAAGTATCTGGGGATTTTCCACCTATTTTTCTGTTACTGATTTCTAATTTCATTCAGTTGAAATCTGACTGCAGCCTTTGTATACTTTCTATTCTTTTAAATTTGTTAAGGCGTGTTTTATGGCTCAGAACGGGGTTTATCTTGGTGAATGTTCCATGACGTCTTGAGAATGTATGAATCTGCTGTTGTTGAATGAAGTACTATTGGGTTCAACTATGCCCTTACTGATACTCCGCCTGCTTTATCTACCTGTTACCAACAGAGGAACACTGAGGTCCTCAACTATAATAGTGCCTTCATCTATTTCTCCTTGTTGTTCTATCAGCTATGTTCTATCAGCTATGTTCTATCAACTATGCCTCACATAGTTTGATGCTCTCTGTTAGGTGCATACACTTTAAGGACTGTTATGTCTTCCTGGAATATTGACACCTTCATCATTATATAATGTCCCCCTTTATTCCTTGCTCTGAAGTCTGCTCTGTTACAGTACAATCACTTTTTATTAGTATTTGCAGGGTGTATTTTTCTCTATCCCTTTCCTTTTAATCTATGTGTGTCTTTATATTTAAAGTTGAGTTTATTACAGATGACATATAGTTGAGTCTTCTTGTTTGATCTACTCTGAACTGTCTTCTAATTGATATATTTAGACTTTTGACATCTAAAGTGATTGTTGATATAGATGAACTATTACCTATCATATTTGTTACTGTTTTCTATATGTTGCCCTTATTCTGTGTTCCTATCTTTGTCTTTCATATTTTCTCTGGCTTCTGTGGCTTTGAGCATTTTTATGATTCTATTTTCTCTCCTTTTTTAGCATATCAGGTTGTCCTAGGGTTTGAAAATACATTTACAACTAATCCAAGTCCACTTTCAAATAACACTGTACCACTTCCTGGGTAGTGTGAATACCTTATAATAAGAAAATAGTCCTAATTCCTCCCATTCCTTGTATTATTGCTGTGATTCATTTCTCTAACAGATAATCATGCACATATATACATAAACATTTATAATTGAATATATTGTTGCTATTATTATTTGGAACACAATGTTATCCCTTAGAAGAATTAAGAATAGGAAAAATAAAAGTTTCAATTTTATTGTCATTTATTTATTCTCTGTTGCTCATTTTTTCTTTATGCAAACCTAAGTTTCTGACCCTATATCAATTTCCTTCTCCTTGAAGAACTTTTAAAAAATATTTATTGGCTGGGCGTGGTAGCTCACCCCTGTAATCCCAGAACTTTGAGAGGCCAAGACGGGTGGATCATGAGGTCAAGAGATTGAGACCATCCTGGCCAACATAGTGAAACCCCATCTCTACTAAAAATACAAAAATTAGCTGGGCTTGGTGGTGCACGCCTGTAGTCCCAGCTACTCAGGAGGCTGGAGAATCGCTTGAACCTGGGAGGTGGAGGTTGCAGTGAGCCGAGATCGCGCCACTGCACTCCAGACTGGGCAGCTGAGAGAGGCTCCATCTGAGAAAAAAAAAAAAAAATGCTTGCAACGCAGATCTATTGGCAACAAATTCCTTCCATTTTTGTTTGAGAAAGGCTTTATTTCTCCCTAGTTTTTTTTTTTTTTTTTTTTTGAGACAGAGTCTCACTCTGTTGCCTAGCCTGGAGTGCAATCGCGCAATCTCGGCTCACTGCAACCTGCTCGCTCCAGGTTCAAGAGATTCTCCCGCCTTAGCCTGCCAAGTAGCTGGAATTACAGGTGCATGCCACCACTCCTGGGTAATTTTTTTTTCTTTCTTTTTTTTTTTTTTAGTAGAGACAGGGTTTCACCATGTTGGCCAGGCTGATCTTGAACTCATGACCTCAGGTAATCCACCCACCTCGGCCTCCCAAAGTGCTGGGACTACAGGCGTGAGCCACTGCGCTCGACCTCTCCTTTGTTGTTGAGGAATTCTGTACCATGGTGTACAGAATTCTGGATTGGTGGGATTTTTCTTTTAACACTTTAAATATTACACTCAATTCTCTTCTTGCTTGCATGGTTTCTGAAAAGCTAGGTCCAATTTTTTGCTCTTCCTTAAGTGAGGTGTTTTATTCTTTCCCCTGGCTTCTTTCAAGATTTTGCCTTTGTGTTTGATTTTCAGAAGTTTTATTATGATATTCCTAAGTGTAGTTTTTCATTTGTTTGTTCATTTTAACATATTTCTTGTGTGTGACTAGGTGTCCCTGTTTTTTGTTTGTTTGTTTGTTTACTTGGCATATCTCCTGCCTGGTGTTCTCTGAGCTTTTTGGATCTGTGGTTTGGTGTCTGTCATTGGGGAAATTCACATATTGCTTCTGCTCCTTTCTCTTTTTCTTCTCCTTCTGGTATTTTCATTGTGCATATCTGTACCTTTTGTACTTGTCTCAAAATTCTTGGGTATTCTGTTTTATTTTTTCAGTCTTTTCTTCTCTTTGCTATTCAGTTTTGCAAATTTCTATTCTCACATCCTCAGGCTCAGAGATTTTTTTCTTAGCCGTGTTCAGTCTACTCATGAGCCCATCATAGATTCTTCATTTCTGTAACAGTGATTTTAATCTCTAACATTTCTTTTTAATTCTTAGAATTCCCTCCTCTCTGTTTATGTTATCTATCTGTTCTTGCATGTTGTCTCTTTATCCATTAAAGCCCTCAGCATATTAATCATATTTAAGTTTTTTTTTTCAGTTGGTTGAGCATGGTGGCTCATGCCTGTAATCCCAGCAATTTGGGAGGCCAAGGCAGGTGGATCATCTGAGGTCAGGAGTTAAGACTAGCCTGGTCCAACATGGTGAAACCCTGTCTCTACTAAAAATAACAAAAATTAGCTGGGCATGGTGGCACATGCCTGTAGTCCCTGCTACTCAGTAGGCTGAGGCAGGAGAATTGCTTGAACCCGGGAGGCAGCGGTTGCAGTGAGCAGAGATCACGCCACTGTACTCCAGCCTCGGCAACAGAGCGAGACTCTGTTCTCAAAAATAAATAAATAAAATAAACATTTTCAGTTGATAATTCCAACTTTGATGCCATATCTGACTCTTGTTCTGGTGCTTGTTCAGTCTCTTCAAACTGTGTTTTTTTAATTTTAGTGTGCCTTTTAATTTTGTGTTTAAAGGTAGACATAATGTACTGGGTAAAAAAAAAAAAAACTACAGTAAATAGTCCTGTAGTAATGTCGTGGTAAAGTATGGGGGAAAGAGAAATGTTTTGCAGTCCTATGATGAGGTCTCAGTCTTTTGGTGAGCCTGTGCGCACAGACTGTGAACTTCACAAGTGCTACTCGGTCCCCCTCCTGACCTTAGGTGGGATGAAATGGCTAGAGGGAGTCAGAGTTGGGTATTCTTCTGTCCCCCAGGTAGGTTAGGCTCTGTGAAAACCCCAGCAGGTTAGGGCTCTGGTGAAATAGTTTCTCCAGAGGGCAGGTCTTAAGAACACAATGCACTGGCCTGTTTCAAAATGATTCCTTTTGACCTTCTCCTCCCAGAGTACAAGGGGAAATTTCTTGGCTATTCACTGTGAAAACCTAGTAGAGTTTCTGGAGATAAAACCCACAAAAGTGTGGGAACCACCTATGATTGGGTCCCCCTAGAGTTTTAGCTCTCAGAATTATCCACACTGAGTCTTTAGCAGTTTGTCAATTACAGTTCCAGTTTTCTTCCCCCAGCACCTCCCAGGAGGTTCCTGCTGGTGGGTTTCTGCTCTAATAAGTTATGATTCTCTGTATCTGTCTGTTTCTCCAATTTTGTGGGCAGCAGTTTGCCATATAACCTCACTTCTCCGCTGGACCTAAGAAGAGCTGATTTTTCAGTTCGTTAAGCTTTTTACTTGTTGTTAGGACAGAGTGGTGACTTCTAAGCTCCTTTCATGCAGGACTAGAAACCGGAAGTCAAATATTTTTAATAGATAATGATGCAAAATGTATCATAGGAGCCAGCTTCCTGCAGCTGTTTCCCCTCCTCAGCTAGCAGCCACCCTTCCCTAGGTGCTTTTTCCCCTTTCCACATAAAGCCTCGGTGGGATTTAGAGGTTACACCAACCTTTTGCAGACATTTCACTCCGTTATCTTATTTGATCCATTCAAAAAGCCATATGAACTGGGTGTTAGGATCCCATTTCACAGAAGAGAAAATTGGCATTTTAGGGGTAAACAACTTCCCTAAGGTCACACAGCCAGGACACAATTCCAAGAGGGGAAAGGAGGAAAAAAAGGTAGAACCTTAGTGTGGGTGTTTTCTCCCACGGGGATGACGTGGGGATACAGATTTCAGAGCAGCAACCTTTTGCATTTATAGCCACACCCGAGGGACATCTGGGCCTATGAATTTTTCATTCAGCTGTATGCAAAGCGCTGTGACTTGCCCTGGAAACAGAGGCTCCTGGGTAAGAGCCCCTGCCTTCTAGAGCCTCACTAGCCCAAGTGTGGTCCACAGACCAGCAGCATCAGCAGAACCTGGAGCCTATTAGAAATGCAGACTCTCAGTTCCCACCCAGACCTCCTGAATCAGAAGCTGCATTTTAATAAGATCCAAAAAAAACCCAAGGTGATTTGGCTGCTACTTAAAGTCTGAAAAGCATTGCTAGGAGACTGTCCAAACTTGATTTTACATATGGTAAGAGAAAACAAGTGTTTTCCTGGAATGGAAGCTAAGGCTTGGAAAAAAACCCAGAAAAAGGAGAGATTGGGTATAAACAGGGATTGTAGGAGGCTTCATGACGGAGGGGTTTTGAAGTTGAGCCTTGAAGCAGAAAAGTGCATATGAACAAAGGCATGGAGATGGGAAGTGTTTAGTGTTTGGGGAAAGGCAAATGGCCTCATGTGACAAGAAGGAGAGAGTGGGAGGAGAAATTAAGAATAATAGGAGCAAATGGTCAAGGATGTTTACGGTATGGATAATAAGGCAGGTGGAATCCTCTCGGTGAGAGGTCATGAGCTAGTGACCTGTGGGCCAACAAAGTGTTGTAAAAATAATTTGGATTGTAGTTATGTCCAAAATATTTTCAAAATGTTAAAAATGTAATTATCATAAAAATACATAGTGAGCATTTTCCAAGTTTTAATTAACTAATCAGAGAACCAGCAAGATCACCAAGGTGGTTCAAACAAGGACAGGAAAAACTGGACAAAGGAACTCAAGATTGAGTTCCAAACTGGTTAATGACCTACAGGGCAATCAAACTACATTCTTTGGGGTTATCTTCTCTACCAGATGATAATCATTCACAGCTTTACTGGACCAAAAAAAAAAAAAAAAATCATTGACAATTTATTCATTTTCTATAATTTTACATCCAACTTAACAGAGTTATAAAATGTCAGACCCCTAATTAATCATAAACAGTAAACAGCGGGTGAAACAATCCTGTGTTCCCCCGGAGTTAGACAATGCCCTGAACAGAAAAGACAGTGAGTGGTTAAGGGCAGTGATTCTCAAACCTAAGCTTAAAGCAAAATTCCCTGCAGGACTCATTACAACACAGAATGCTGATCTCCAGCCTCAGAGTTTCTGATTTAGTACATCTGGGGCAGACTGATGATTTGTTCTCAGGTGATGCAGATGCTATTCACCAGGGAACACACTTTGAGAGCCACTGATCTTAGATGCCACCGAATGAAAGAAACTGCAGTCATTCTTTTGCCTCGTTTCCAAATTTTGGATATTTTTTCTGAACAGTTGCCAAGCTTTCAAAAATCAGAGAAAAAAAAATTCCTGATTGTGGCTTCTCATGAAAAATTAGAAAAGTCAGACAATGGTAAGTCTAAATTCTTTCATGGTGACAATTGCTTAAAGCTCAGTATCAGCTGCTCCTTTTTTCTCACCACTGCCCCTAGCCTACATCATTCATTTATTTTGCTGGTATTTGATTTTGATATCCCTGCAAAACATGGTGGAAACACAATGCAGAATTTGGAGGAGGAACATGAGCGCAGCTGGTTAGCGCCTGTCTCACATATCTGTATCACATCTAATCAGCTCAGGCACCCAGGGCTGGTTTCCCAGAAGTACAATCCAGGCAGTTGCACAGGGCGTCACTCTCAGGAGAGCCCCACACTCGATTTAATGCTCTGGTATTGGCATTTTGCAATTCTTACTAATTTTTGGAGAAGGGGTCTCACGTTTTCGTTTTGCGTGATACCACATATCACATAACTGTTTTGCAGCCACCTCAAAGTTTGGAATCCACACTTAAAGGTGACCCTGTCATCGCCAGATTGCTAAGGAGAGGAAGAGGTAATTCCAGAATCAGAAACCTACGGGACACTTTAGAAACCATCTCGTCCTGCAGATAGGGTCACCATTTCATTTTATAGCTAGGGCTACTAAGGTCCAGAAAGAGGAAATTGACTTCCTCAAGGTCACGGACAAATCCTGAAAAAGGAGTCAAATGAAAAGTCTGAAGTGGTGAGTCTGCAAGGCTGTGAATACTAAGGCTGCCAGCAAGTTTATGTATCTGATGCCCCCCGTGCATACCAATATGAAAATTCCTGTTTTTCACTTAGCTCAGTCAACTTTGGATTGATCTGGTTGAAGCAGGAGAAGGATGTGGATAAAACAGGAAGAGTGGGGGTGTGATCTTTAAACAGATCAAGAAACTTGTATAAACAGACCCATTTAGAATAAGGATTGTGAAGGGAAAAAGTCTTATATATGAACTCCACCCCCATGTTTGTTACAAAGGACCGACTTCCACCTAAACCCCTAAATAAACTTCAGAGGCAAAAGCATTCAGGGAAAACCCAGCAATATACTACCCAATTAAAAATGGCAATCAACTCAACATCCCTAATCATCAGAGAAATGCAAATCAAAACTACGATGAGATACCATACTCTAGTCAGAATGGCTATTATTAAAAAGTCAGAAAACAACAGATGCTGGCAAGGCTGTGGACAAAAAGGAATGCTTATACACTGCTGGTGGGAATGTAAATTAGTTCAGCCACTGTGGAAAGCAGTTTGGAGATTTCTCAAAGGACTTAAATAGAACTACCATCAACCCAGCAATGCCATTACTGGGTATAAATCCGAAAGAAAATAAATCATTCTACCAAAAAGACATGTACACTCACATGTTCATTGCAGTGCTATTCACAATAGCAAAGACATGGAATCAGCTAACCTAGGTACCCACCAGTGGTGAATTGGATAAAGATAATGTGGTCTACATACACCATGGAATACTATGCAGCCATAAAAAAGAATGAAATAATGTTCTTTGCAGCAACATGGATGCAGCTAGAGGCCATTATCCTAAGCAAATTAACACAGGAACAGAAAACCAAATATTGCATGTTCTCATAAATAAGTGGGAGCTAAACATTGAGTGCACGTGGACATAAATATGGAAACAATGGACAATGGGGACTACTAGAGGGGGAAGGGAGGGAGTGAGGCAAGGATTGAAAAAAAAGCTATTGGATACTATGCTTACTACCTGGGTAACGGGATCATTCACATCTCAAACCTCAGCATCATGCAATATATCCATGTAACAAACCTGCACAGGTACTCCTGAGTCTAAAATGAAAGTTGAAATTATCGTTTAAAACGGCAATCATGTTTAAGAACGCACTTAATTTCAGCTGGCTCCACTTAGCTCGATGACTTGTAGGTCTCGGCTGCCTAGTTTTAGGTTAATAGCTGCACGCACTCAGAAAGTCGAGTTCCTGCAGCTGGTTGAGCGGTAAGTTGAAGTGAGAATTAGGCAAATGAGTCACCCCTTGCTCACATCTGCTCTTGTGGTCTGAGTGGGTGGATCTTCCTCTCCTCCCCAGCCACTGCTCAGGAATAGGCAAGGACACAAGGCCTGGGTGTAGAACCGCATCATTAAACCCACTGTGCTTGGCTCAGTGATGGGTGTAAGGCCCTAAGCTGGATCAATGGGCATCTTCCCCAATACTCTTGACAGCTCTGTCAAAAATTTGCTTTCCTCTTGTCTGAGACGGTAAGCAATGTGAGTTTGGGGCTATGAGTTGTCTTCTTGCTGCCATGTCAGGAAAGAACCTGTCTAAAAAATGAAGTCAAACAGTGGTAAGAGATACGGAGAAAGAGAGAGACAAGGTCCTAGCATTATTATTTGAACCTGTGGATTTAGCCATGTCTGAAATCAGCCCCCTCAACTTTTCAACTACGTGAGCCAATAATTTTCTTTTTTGCTTAAGCTAGTCTGAGTTAGAGGTCTGTCACTTGTGACTGTAAATATCTCACTCACGCAAAGGCCTCCTCCATTCTAGGCACTGTGCTGGCTGCTGGGATTATAGGAGTGGACAAAGACACATGTCATTCCTATCTTCATGGTACTCAGCATCCAGTGGAAAAGATGACAGTAAGCAAGCGAGTGAATACACAGATACATAAAATAGAATAATTACACATTGAGATTTATAAACAATTGATGCTAAAAGAGAGAATGAGAAAGGAGGACTGCTTTAGACAGCATGGTGGGGAAGGCTCCCTTGAATTGTTTTTTGAGCTGAGAGTTTGCAGTATGAAGAACAGGGGGAAGAAAGTTTCAGGTGGTGGAGACAGCAACTGTTCTCAGGCTTCAAAGGCCTCCATTCATTCCAGGACCTGAAAGAAGGCCTTCATTCATTCACCCATTCAACAAACGTCTTTAGACAGTGTCAAGTGCTAGGTACAAGGAGATAAAAGCAGCCCCTGGAGAGTTGATAAGAGCTATTGAAAGCTATGCAAATGTTCGAACCATGTGATTCAGCAATTCCACTTCTAGAAATTTAGTCAAAAGAAAAAAACAGGAATTTCTGCAAAAACATAGCTATCATGATGTTCATTGCAGCGTTATTTTTTCAACTCCGATTGAAGTGTAACAAACATACTAAAAGAGTGCACATAGACCGGGTACAGTGGCTCACACCTATAATCCCCCAGCATTTTGAGAGGCCCAGACGGGAGGATCACCTGAGGTCAGGAGTTCGAGATCAGCCTGGCCAACATGGCGAAACCCCATCTCTACTAAAAATACAAAAATTAGGCGAGTGTGGTGGTGCATACCTGTAATCTCAGTTACTCGGGAGGTTGAGACAGGAAAATTGCTTGAACCCAGGAGGTGGAGGTTGCAGTGAGCCAAGATCGCGCCACTGCCCTCCAGCCTGGGCGACAGAGCAAGATTCCGTCTCAAAAAAAAAAAAAAAAGAGTGTACATATTACAGTAAACAGTTCAACTATTTTCACAGTTTGAACACACCCACATTATCAAAAAAGAGAAGAGAACATGCCCTGCACTCCAGAAGTCCCCTTTCGCCACCTTCTAGTCACAGATCCCCCTTCAATCAAGGGTAACTACTAGCCTGACTTCTAATAATATAGATTAATTTTGCCTCTTTTTACTTTATATAAATAGAATCATCCAGTATGTAACTTGGGGGAAAGGGATATGGGAAGGTCTTGGCTTCTTTTGCTTAAGTTTTGTGTTTGTGAGATTTCACGATATTGTTAATGTAGTTATAGATTGTTTATTCTGCATAGTATTCCATCATCAGAATGTACCACAGTTTATTCATCTGTTCTACCATTTATAGACATTTGGGTTGTCTCTAGACTGAGACTATTACAAACAGTGCTGTTGTGAGCATTCTTTTGGTTAACATATATCTGCATTTCTTTTGGGTATATACTTAGGACTGACGTTGCTGAGTCATAGTAATGATCAGCTTTAGAAGACATTGTCTAAGAAAATGATTGCGTCCATTTACACCTCAATCAACTTTGTGAGAGACTTCTGGTTTCTTCACATGGTTGATAACACTCGACATTTTCCATTTCTTAAAAAAATTTAGCCATCTGGTGGGTATGTGTTGGTATTGACTTTTGGTTTCAACTTTCATTTCCCTGATGGTGAATAAGATGATTAGTGAAAACCTTGTCATCTGTTTATTGGCCATTAGATATTCCCTTTCTCGAGGAGCCTGTTCAAGTGTGTTTTCCATTTTTTAAGTGAGTGAGCTGTTTTTTTCTGTTGGTTTGCAGGAGTTCTTTAAATATCCTGGCTATAAGCCTTTGGTCCGTCATATATATGAAACTATATTCTTCCACTTCACAGGGTATCTCTTTACTCTCCTTTGATACAAAGCAATTCTTAATATTAATATCTTAGAATTCATCTTTTTTATGAGTACTACTTTTTGTATCCTATTTAAGAAATTGTTGGCCAGGCGCTGTGGCTCACACCTGTAATACCAGCACTTCAGAGGCCAAAGCAAACAGATGTCTTGAGCCCAGGAGCTCCAGACCAGCCTGGGCAACGTGGCAAAACCCTGTCTCTACAAAAAAATACAAAAATTAGTTTGCTGTGGTGGCCCAGGAGGATCACTTGAGCCCAAGAGGCAGAGGTTGTAGTGAGCCAAGATCACACCACTGCACTCCAGCCTAGATGACAGAGCAAGAACTTGTCTCAAAAAAAAAAAAAAAAAAGAAAGAAAAAGAAAAAGAAATTGTTTCCCACCCCAGGAGCAGAAAAACATTCTCCTATGTTTTTCTCAAAAAACTTTACTACATTCATTTTACGTTTAGATCTATAACCTATCTGAAATTTATCTTTATGATGTGAGGTAGAGATCAAGATAATTTTTTCCATAGGGCCGTGTTTCCCAAACTGCGCACCAAGTCACCCTTGGGCACTGCAGTCAACTTAGAGAGGGGGCATGGGACATTTTACCTTTTTGAGGGAAGCACAGTGAGAACTGTTGGATACCATATAAAACTGTTAGCTGGAAATAGTTCACAATTTCAATGTTAAATCATACTCCATTCCTTTCAATGACATGATATTTTTGCAAAGCGGGGTTTTTTGAGGTTGCTATGATAAAAAGTAAATACCATGTGAAATCAGGAAATGAAAATGATGATGTTGTCTGATTCCAAGACCTGAGAAGCTGTGCAGTGCTCAACAGGAGCATGATCTACAGTCTGTTGGTCAATATTGTGGTTACTTAAAAACAAAATATTTTCTTCTTTCAATTTACAAGTATTTTTTTTTCCAAACGATTACTACATTGTTAAGATACAATTATTCATTGAGTTGTTTGGATCTAACTACTTAATAAATAGAACTGTTAGGTATTTCTTTCTCTTTATTTCTTTCTTTTTTTTTTTTTTTTTTTTTTGAGACAGTCTTGTTCTGTCACCCAGGCTGAAATGCAAGGGCACGATCTCAGCTCACTGCAACCTCCACCTCCTGGGTTCAAGTGATCCTCCTGCCTCAGCCACCCAAGTAGCTGGGATTACAGGCACATGCGATTATACCCAGCTAATTTTTGTATTTTTAGTAGAGACGGGGTTTCACCATGTTGGCCAGGCTGGTCTCGAACTCCTGACCTCAGATGGCCCACCTGCCTTGGTCTCCCAAAGTGCTGGGATTAAGAACTTTTAGGTATTTCTTTTGACTGAGGGTTGCCATGAAAAAAATTACTGAGACATTAAAGGTACCATATATGGAGAAAGTGTGGGAACCTCACTGAGACAGACAGACTCCAGGGCAGTCCCCACAGTTCCCACCCTCATGTTTGTGTTCTTCTGTGATCCCTGCTCTTGAGTGTGGATGGGATCCCTAACTTGCTTCTAAGTCATAGAATACAGCAAAGGTGACTGATGTATGTGATTGTATGTACAGTACATGATTGTGTTATATTAGATTGTAACACCCAACTTGGAAGGAGACTGCCTCCCTTGTTGGCTTTTAAGAAGCAGGTTGCCTTGTTTCAAGCTACTCTGTGGAGAGGGCCATGTGTCAAGGAGGTGAGGGCAGCCTTAAGCCAACGGCCAGCAATGAACTGAGGCCCTCAGTTTCCATCCTGTAAGGAACTGAATTCTGCCAATAACCACGCAAGTTTGAAGCAGGTCCTTCCCTGGTCCAGCCTCAGAAAAGACTGCAATGCTGGCCACCACTTTCTTATTTTTTGAGATGAGGTCTTCCCCTTTGCCCAGGCTGGAGTACAGGGGCACAATCATAGCTCACTGCGGCCTCCAATTCCTGGATGCAAGTAATCCTCCTGCCTCAGCCTCCTGAGTAACTGGGACTACAGGTGCACACTACCACTCCAAGTTTTTTTTTTTTTTTTAATCCAGAGACAGGAGCTTGCTATCTTGTCCACTCTGGTCTTGAACTCCTAGCCTCAAGTGATCCTCCCACCTTGGCCTCCCAAAGTGCTGGGATTATAAGCATGAACCACTGCACCCGGCTGCTGGCCAACACTTTGACTGCAGCTTTGTGAGACCCTGAGGCAGAGGGCCTGGGTAAGCCATGCCCAAACTCTTGTCTACAGAAACTGTAAGGTAATAAGTGTGTGTTGTGTTAAGGAGCAAGTTTGTGGTAATATTGTTACACAGCAATAGATAACAAATGCATTCACCATATAGATATCTTACTGATCCAGCATCATTTAGTAAAGAGACCATTCTTTGTAGTATCAAGTCTTTTTCATAATAGAAGTAGAAACTACCAAAATTTCTTTTTTAAATAATGTGTTTTATTAGGCCGGGCACAGTGGCTCATGTCTGTAATCCCAGCACTTTGGGAGGCCAAGGCAGGTGGATCACCTGAGGCCGGGAGTTCAAGACCAGCCTGGCCAACATGGAGAAACCCCATCTCTACTAAAAATACAAAATTAGCCGGGCATGGGGTGCATGCCTGTAATCCCAGCTAGTCAGGAGGCTGAGGCAGGAGAATCACTTGAACCTGAGAGGCGGAGATTGTGGTGAGCTGAGATCGCGTCACTGCACTCCAGCCTGGGCAACAAGAGTAAAACTCCATCTCAAAAAAAAAAAAAGTGTTTTATTTCCTTCTTTTTTTGTTCTCCTAGGCTCTTAAAAACCACCAAAATTTCTGATAAAAGTTGATTAATAGACCATGATACATTTTGTCCACATGACAGAATAATAGACAACCCATAAAAATTATATGGAAAATATCTAGTAACATGAAAACGTTTTCATAGTAGATTACTAAGAGAAAAATATGAATTTAAAATCACATGTTCAATTATATGCTAATTGTGTAAAATGTGAGTACTATGTGTATCTGCATTGTAAAAAGACTGTTTTAAAATACGTTTGGGAGAGAGAGGATTACAGGTGTTCAACAACTTTTTTGTGTGTTTTCAAAATTTTCTACAGAGAAATTGCCAACAAATATCCTGTAAAGAGAACATATTAGTTTTTACACGTACAGATTCATACACTTTTTTTTTCTTAAAATAGAGATGAGGGCTTGCTCCGTTGCCCAGGCAGGCCTCAAACTCCTGGCCTCAAGTGATCCTTCTGCCTCAGCCTCCCAAAGTTCTAGGATTACACATATGAGCCTCCATACCTGGTAAACATACTTTTTAAATAAAAAAGAACAGTCCCTGTGTTGAAGGAATTTATAGTGTGGAAGAAGGAGACAGGGTGGAGACAAATAAGAGTGCTGTAACATTAGAGACTATACATTGAGGACACTTTCGAGACCCAGTGGAAACCATCTCAACACAGAAGCGAAGATACTGGCTCATGGACTTTGATTGGCCTTGCTTGGGTTATATGTCATCCTTGGATCAATTACAGTAGACAGAATATGGCATTCTAGGCCAAAATCAAGAGCCTGTGCTACGAGCCCTGCCTGTTGTTAGCACCATGTGGCAAAGGGTGGGAGGTGGCAAGATCTTTCCCCTTTCCCCAAAAAAGGGTGCCAGAAGAAGGGGGGTGAGAAAGGTAATTGTAGGAGACCAAGCATGAAGCAGTTAGTTTTGCCTGGAGGAGAGGGACAAAGGCACAGAGGAAGTGATACTCACGCTGAGTGTTCAAAGACGGAGAGGTGTTTCCAGGCAGCTAGTGTCAGGAGGGCATCTGTAGAGGAAGAGGGGGAGTGTTATGAGAATGGGGAAGGGAGCCGGAGAGATAGTCAGAAGTGAGAACTAGATGTGGCTTCTGGGTCAGGTGAGGGTGTTGAGCCTTCATTCTGAGGGTCATGGGGGAGCCCTCAAAAATAAAGATGAGGACATGTGTGTTTGATCGCCTTTGCTTCTGCAGCAAAATACAGTGCCTGGCAAACACCTTTACAAGCAATGATAGTAATAATATGGCTGCCTCCTGCACTAGACTCTACAGCTCTCCGATGGCCATGAGGAGGTTGGATTTGGGGGCTTTTGACAATAGCCTCCACTGAATTTGAATCAGTGTGTTTCCAATGTTTTTTACTGTGATCCTCAGTAGGAAACACATTTTACATTACAATTCACCTAAATTTCACTGAATTATGTTAAAAAAAAAAAAAAAGCCCCGCCCTAGACTACCAACTCCATCTTGGCAGTGACCATGACTTATAACTCTTGATAATTACCATAGGTTTGATGTCTGGCGAACTGTCCCTTGGTGGGCCCATAATATTACTGTTACTACTAAGTGCAGATTTACTGAATGAACAGGTGCAGATGTCGATAAATTATTCAAATTATTTGCAAACTACAAAGAGTTATACAGGTGCAAACAATTGATGTTAGCAACCAACTCAGACCGATATTGATGAGCCTGTATGTTAGACCAATTGCCAGAGCAGACAGTGGGAGGTGATGCTGAGGGCAGAGGAAGCGGGTAGAGGGAATTTACTGTCCGTGGTGGGTGGTTCTCCATGCACCACATTTCAATGATTCATGCTACTGCCCGGGCCACGGTTCTCCTCCATAACCACACATCCTTTTTCACACACTGTGAGTGATTTCAATAGTATATGAAAACCATGACTCAGAGGCTGGAAATCAGAGGGTTTTCTTTGAAAGTCCTAAAAATTTCATCTGAAAGAGAGTGCAACAAATGCACAAGGTAGTCTTTTCCTCTGAATAGAGACATGGGTTTAAAACTAGGAACAGTAAATGACACAGGCACAGAGAGGGGAAAAAGCCACTTCGTAGATATCTTGAAAGTGCATTTGGCTCACGGAGGGTCTCCAAGGACCACTTAAGCCCATCATTTCCATCCCACCTCTTGAAGCTTATTGATCAGTACAGTTGCAAAACCCTTCCCATGTGTTCTCTGCAACCAAAGTTCTCTGAGTAAAAAGCCAAACCAAGGAAACAGCTTTAAAAGGAGAAGTTTATACTAACCGGGGCTGAGCAGTGGCTTCCTCCCAACATCAATATTCCTCCAAGGCTTAAGGATTGGGATCCCATTTGAAGAAGCACTTGTCGGAAGAAATAATGATTTTCTGTCTTTTTTCAAAGAGTTGGAAACCTTTGTGATGAACGAAGTCATCATTAAAGATTTTTAGTTCAGGATTGCACTCACAGTTTGATAGTTACAGATGACTGAGGAGAAATTTCCAATACCAATTACATGGACCCTTTTTCTTTCTTTCTTTCCTTTTTTTTTTTTTTTTTTTTTTGTTTTTTGAGACGGAGTTTCACTTTTGTTGTCCAGGCTGGAGTGCGGTGGGGCGATCTCGGCTCACTGCAACCTCTGCCTCCTGGGTTCAAGCGATTCTTCTGCCTCAGCCTCCCGGGTAGCTGGAATTACAGGCATCTGTCACCAGGCCTGGCTAATTTTTTGTATTTTCAGTAGAGACGGGGTTTCACCATGTTGGCCAGGCTGATCAAGAGCTCCTGACCTGAGTTGATCCACCTGCCTCGGCCTCCCAAAAGTGCTGAGATTACAGGCGTGGGGCCTACGTGGAACCTTTTTCATTCAACAAACAAGCAGAGAGTTAAGATAATATTCTAAAAAGGCCTTAGAGTTCCAGATTAAGGGACCCTGGGACCAGGCTGACTTAGGCTAAATTCCACTTTCTCCCCCATGTCACAGGTAAGATCCATGCCTTGGAAGTTAGTCAGGTAGTTTTTGCCCTGAACATCTTCAGTAATCAGCTTGAATTTTCTAAATGCAACTTCATCATTCTGCAAATCAGCAAGACTCACTTCAAACACACAACCCTTAAGACTACCAGGTGCAATTTTGGTTCCCTGGGTCCTGGTGACTAGTGTCTTTCCAATATTTCTTGCACTGAACATAGCATGTGCTTTCACATCATACCAGTCTTTCTTAGAAAATGGATCAACCAGCCAAGGGTGGTGGCTCACGCCTGTAATCCTAGCACTTTGGGAGGCGGAGGCAGGTGGATCACCTGAGGTCAGCAGTTCAAGAGCAGCCTGGCCAAGATGGTGAAACCCCATCTCTACTAAAAATACAAAAATTAGACTGGGCGCAGTGACTCACGCCTGTAATCCCAGCATTTTGGGAGGCCATGGAGGGTGAATCACCTGAGGTCAGGAATTTGAGACCAGGCTGGCCAACATGGTGAAACCCCGTCTCTACTAAAAATACAAAAACTTAGCCGTGCGTGGTGGCACACGCCTGTAATCTCAGCTACGTGGAAGGCAGAGGCAGGAGAATTGCTTGAACCTGGGGGGCAGAGGTTGCAGTGAGCCAAGATCGTGCCGTTGCACTCTAACCTGGGCAACAGAGCGAGAGTCTATCTCAAAAAAAAAAAAAATTAGCCAGGCGTGGTAGCAGGCACCTGCAATCCCAGCTACTGGGGAGGCTGAGGCATGAGAATCGCTTGAACCCAGGAGGCAGAGGTTGCAGTGAGCTGAGATTATGCCATTGCATTCCAGCCTGGGGATAGGGCCAGACTGTCTCAAAAAAAAAAAAAAAAAGAAAAAAAAATGGATCAGCCACTTCTTGGCTCCCTTTTTGCTCTCTTTCGTAAGGTGCTTGTTCTTGCCAACCACCATGTTGCTGCTCAGAGTGATCTTTTCAATAAATGTTACTGAAACAACTGGACATCCATATGAAAAAAATGAACTTTGACCTTTAGCTCACATCATACAGAAAACTTAAATTGAAATAAATAATAGAGATAAAAGTTGTGAAAATAAATACATTCAAAAGCTGCTGGAATCCCCAAAGCACTTTTTTTCTGAGGCAGAGTCCCACCTTAGCCTCGAGTAGCCGGGACTACAGGTGCGCACCACCACGCCTGGCTAATTTTTGTATTTTTTTTTTGTAGAGACAGGGTTTCGCCATGTTGCCCAGGCTTGTCTTGAACTCCTGAGACAAGCAATCAGCCCACTTTGGCTTTTCAACTTGCTGGGATTATAGGCATGTGCCACTGCACCTGGCTTCCAGAAAGACTTTAAACCTTGAGAGAGAACTGACTGTGATTGGAGTCACTTAGCATGTAGTTGCAACTTCTGCTTCTTAGATTATAGATCAACTCTCTTTTCTCATTGTTCTTGTGCTATAAATGACTGGGAGAGACCAGAGACCAGATGTCCTCCCCTTCTAATCACTGACCTTTGTTATAGATTGTCTCCTTCATTATTCTGTACCTAACTCAAACCAGATGACACAAAAGACCTCATGACTGTTTCATCTTCAGTGTGGAATGTTAAGTGTATCTTTCCTGAAAGAAAAAGATGACCTTCACCAATCAGACCATTGCAATTATGTATTAAGCCTTACATAAGGCCGGACATGGTGGCTCACAGCTGGAATCCTAGCATTTTGGGAAACCAAGGTGAGAGAATCACTGGAGCCCGGGAGTTCAAGGTCAGCCTGGGTAACATAGTGAAACCCTGTATCTATAAAACATTGACTGGGCATGATGGCACACACCTGTAGTCCCAGCTACTCAGGAGACTGAGGTGGGAGGATCACCTGAGCTCAGGAGGTAGAGCGTGCAGTGAACCCTGATAGTGCCACTGCATTCCAGCTTAGGTGGCAGAGTGAAACTCTGTCTCAGGAAAAAAAAAAAAAAAGTCTCATATTTTAAAAAATGTTAAAATTCTGGTTTTTTCCCCCTAAACTTTGTCTATATAAACAGCCCCAAACTTCTGCACTTCAGAACACATCAGTGCAATTCCATCTTTGGAATTTGTGCTCCCTGGGTGGCTGTCCTCAAGCCTTGTGCTAAAAAAAAAACTCTACGTTTAATCATATTTTCTAACTTTTATTATTTTAGGTTGACAAAGTAAAAGCTAAAACTATAAAACTTCTAGAAAAAAATAGAGGAGAAAATATTCACAAACTACGGTCTTGAGGTAGACAAAGATTTCCTGGACAGGACACAAAAGTATAAACCGTAGGAGAGAGAGAGAGAAAAAAAAAAGATAAACTAGACTTCATTAAAATTTAAAAATTGCCTGTACTTTGAAAGATACTATTAAGAAACTGAAAAGGCAGGCCACAGTCTGGAAGAAAAGATTTGCAATGCAAATATTAAATAAAGGACTTGTACCCAACACACGTAAAAGAACTCTTAAAATTCAATGAAAGAAGGCAACTCACACACACACAAAAAGATTTGAACAAATCCTTCAAAAAAAATGATACATGAATGGCCAGCAAATACATGAAAAGATGTTCAACATTATTAGTTATCAGGGAATTGCAAAGTAAGGCCACTGTGAGATACCACTTAGAAAAATACTCAGCTTTAGAAAACAGTTTGGCAGTTTATGTATCCCTTATCCTGTGACCCAGCAACTCAACTCCTAAGTATTTATTGGCTTGAGAGAAATGAATCACCTAGGCCCTTTATTTAGCTTCCCACAAATTCACTGATTCACTCTGTGACTCTGGCCAGGTTCTTCCCATCTCTGGCCCCGTTTTCCATCTGTGGAAAGCAGATGCATGGGTTGGGCTAGGTCAGGGATGGCAAACGACTTTTATCTTGAGTACAAACTCCTTATCACTGCCAGGGACTGCCCAGACCACCTCTGTGATGAGAAGGAATGTCTGATAGAAGGTGAGAGCTCTGTGACCCACTAACAATGTCTGCTAGAAACAAGAGAATGGCCCAGAAAGGCCACGTACTTCCTATGTGCTATATGCCCACAAAAAGATTTGTGCATGAATGTGCATAGCAACTGTATTCATAGCAATTGAAAACTGGCAATAACTCAAATTCCAGATACATTGTGGTACATCCACACAACAGTTTATTACTCAGCAATATGAAAGCTATTAATATATGCAATAACATTGATGATTCCTTTCTTCATATGGAGTGAAGGAAGCCAGAAACGACTCTATAAGTCAATGTATATGAAACTTCTAGAAAAGGCAAAACTAAGCTATACTGACAGGAAGATCAGTGGTTGCCTGGGATTGGGGTGAGAGAGGGGACTGGATGGAGGTGGCAGGAGACTTCTGAGGGAATGGAAATGTTCTAAATTTTGATTGGGGCAGGTGCACACATTTGTTAAGATTTATCAAGTTGTGGCGGGGGGCAGTGGCTCATGCCTGTAATCCCAGCACTTTGGGAGGCTGAGATGGGTAAATGACTTCAGATCAGGAGTTTGAGACTAGCCTGGCCAGTATGGTGAGACCCCATCTCTACTAAAAATACAAAAATTAGCTGAGTCGGTGGTGGGCACTTGTAGTCCCAGCTACTTGGGAGGCTGGGGCAGCAGAATCTCTTGAACCCTGGAAGCAGAGGTTGCAGTGAGCCGAGATTGAGCCACTGCACTCCAGCCTGGGTGACAGAGTGAGACTCCGTCTCAAAAAAAAAGGATTTATCAAGCTGTATGTGCACTTAAAATGAATGTATATTAATATATGTCAATTATACCTCAAAAAATGATTTTTACAAAAGTAGCCTTGAAATGTAATGAACTATTCCTTGAGCATGTGGCAGGAAGAGGGAGACATACTGCCAGACATACTGTGGGAGAAACATGGAAGTGAGAAAGGACAGGGCACCCTCGGAAACACATTAGTTGGTAAAATCGCTCTCAGCTTTGCCAAGACCTTTCAGGTGCGCTCAGAGAGGCTGGCCAGTTGCTTCTCAGATACCCTGTTAGAAATTTGACCATGGGCCTAACAGGACCAGGGCTGCCACGGAGCATGGAGAGAGGGCCTGGAGCCCAGGATAGATCATCTGACTTGGTTCTGAGTTCTCCATAAAAATCCTCATGGCCTCTCTCCTCCTCCAGCCTCACGTGCCCCGCCTCACCTCCTTAAGAATCTAGGCGCACAGCACTCAGGCAGGCAGCTGTCAACTCCGAGCCCCTTCCCCTTCTCCTTCGGGTTGAGTCCCAGTGTTCAGACATTGTCATAAGTACTGTTCTTTTAAAAAGCTGGAAAGTTGGGTTGAGGAGTTTGGGGCTATTATTAGTGCCAAACACTATAAAAAGGAAATGCCACTGATAATCTTAGATGGCTGTATTTTCATACGCTAATAATTCAAGCTTCCTTCTTAGAGTTCTTAGTCATAAGAAACCCTTCATAAAAATACTCCCTCGGGTCATAGCCTCAAATCTAGCATTGCTCAAATCCTTTGGGACTATTCAAGTTAGGACTGACTGGGAGAGCTGGCATTTTTTAGCCCATTTTTATGGCTGCCTCCTTCTGAGTTGCTCGTGTTGTTCTACTGGAGGAAAATAACGAATGATTCAACCTATGCACAAATATTTATTTGCACTGCTTATATGGAGGTGGCATAGCAAAGGGCCTTAGGGGGCAGGCGCCTGTCAGATTTAGCTGAGCTCTGTCCCTGTGTGGTGTCAGGTAAGTTGTTCATCCTTTCTGAGCTTCTCCTAAAAAATGAGCTGTCAACCCTAGGAGCTAATGCCTGGTGGCTGCCACTTAGTAAACTCTATGTGAATATTAATTTGTTATTATTATCACTGTTATGCATTCAGTTATACCATCCACCATGGGTACAGCAAAAATTCTGTTTCACCTTTGAGAATCCTACATTCTACCTTGCTACACAAAGCATACAGACAGGAGAATAAGAGAACAACAGAAGTGATGACACCCTACCCTGTGATGGAGAAGCTGCTAAAAAAAAATCTCCTTTCATCTTTCATACACTGCTAGTCCCCTGCTTTGAGTGTTATTGAGAAACAATGTGTCACTGTGCGTCAGAAGTTTTAAAATGTGTTTGCCCTTTCACCCAGATTCCCTCTAGAAATTTTCATAAGAAAACAATTAAATCCGTGAGCAGAGATTTCTCCTGGATATTACTGAGAGTAGCAAAAATTTGCTAACAGTCTATCTGAATGATTAACAACGGAAGTTAAATGCATATTTAGATATTGTGATTGATCAACATTTATGCAAAGCAGGTCACAAAACAGTATGTGCAGTGTGGGTCCATTTCGAGGGTATGACCTGAAGTAGGATTTTTAAAAATCGATACATAATAATTGTGCATATTTGTGGGGTACATATGATTTGATACAGGCTTATAATGTGTGATGATCAAATCTGGGTAATTAGAATATCCATCACCTCAAACGTTTATCATTTCTTTGTGTTGGGAACATTTCAAATTTTCTCTTTTAGCTATTTTGAAATATGCAATAAATTATTGTTAACTGCCATCACCTTACTGTACTATTGAAACTAGAACTTATTACCTTCTATCTAACTGTATGTTCGGACCCATTAGACAACCTCTGTTCATCCTCCCCTTCCCCAGAAATAGTGGTTTGTTTTTTCGTTTTGTTTTTTGAGAAGGAATCTTGCTCTGTCATCCAGGCTGAAGTGCAGTGGCGCAATCTCGGCTCACTGCAACCTCCACCTTCTGGATTTAAGCAATTCTCCTGCCTCAGCCTCCCAAGTAGCTGGGATTACAGGCATACCACGCCTGGCTAATTTTTGGTCTTTTTGTTGTTTGTTTGTTTTGTTTTGTTTTTGTTTTTGTTTTTTGTTTTTTCAGTGGAGATGGGGTTTTGCCATGTTGGCCAGGCTGGTCTCGAACTCCTGACCTCAAGTGATTTGCCTGCCTCAGCCTCCCAAAGTGCTGGGATTACAGTCATGGGCCACTGTGCCTGGCCTGAAATCATGTTTTTATTAACCAGAAACTCTAAGAAGGAAACTTGAATTGTTTCCATATTACAGATAATATCTATATACATATAAGAGAGAGAAAAGCTATATAGACCTTACTCACCAATGGTTTTATTATGTGTGAGTATTTGAGTGGATTTTTTTCATTTCATTTATTTGTACTTCTATAGAGTATTGCTTTTATATGAGAAAAAAACAAAACAAAAACAGAAAATTAGGAAAAACCAATTCAAATAATCTAGAAAACTGAAAGAGAGAACAAATACAGCACAATAGGCAAAATAAGCAGTAATGTAATTTTTCCTTGACATTTGTAAGAATTCTAGGCCTTTTATTTAGCTTCCCACAAATTCACTGATTCACTCAGTGACATTGGCCAGGTTCTTTCCATCTCTGGCCCCGTTTTCCATCTGTGGAAAGCAGATGCATGGGTTGGGCTAGGTCAGGGATGGCAAACGACTTTTATCTTGAGTACGAACCCCTTATCACTGCCTGGGACTGCCCAGACCACCTCTGTGATGAGAAGGAATGTCTGATAGAAGGTGAGAGCTCTGTGAGCCACTAACAATGTCTGCGAGAGACCTGAGAATGACGAATGACCTAGAAAGGCTATCCACTTCCTGTATACTCCATAATGTAAAGGGCTTGTACAACTTGATGAGTCTGGCACATCTTTAAGCAAAAATATGAACCTGAATTTGAAAAGTCATAGGGTTGGGGGTACCTAACTACATGTTTTCGTTTTTGATTAGGTTACACTGAATCACTAATTTTCCATCTTACTTCACAGACCCTGAGACATAACTTAGGATTTACTAAAGCAGAAAATGGCCATGGTGGTGGCGTCTCAATTGTATTTGCACCCATTATGTCCCATCCCAAGGACAAGGAATAGATCTGCAGCTGTTGTTTCAGCCTCTTCAACCTGAAACAATCTGAAAGTCCCAGCTGTTGCAGGCATAAACCTGATCCTGGCTTTGTCCTTGGTTTATGTCTCATGTTTTGGGGAACTCCGAAAGCCACTCTTCTGGGGTTGATTCAGAGAAGGCCACCTTTAATCATTACCCTCCTGGAAAGTGGAAGTGCTAAACGCACATTTGTTAGTGGACTTTCCAGCATGGATTGGGACCCATTTCTCTCTTGACTCAAGGCCTACAGAGGAGAGATGACATTCCTAAAATCACGCATGAAGTTCAATCTACACCCAGCTCTGCCTGCAGGCAAGCAAACATGGATTCTTTGGTAAAAACCCACATCAGGCTGTCAGCGGCTTGCTATTTGGAGGAAGGGGCAGTCTGGAGGGCTTGACTGCATCTCAGCTGAACCACACTAATCTACCATAGATTCCACAGAGAACAGCAGGCTGTATTCAGGGATCTCAGCAACAGCTGTGCCTTCCAAACCAAGACACTTCAGAAAAATGATCCGAAAGTGGGCCGGGTGTTTCAGCAGGATTTGGTGGGACTTTCCTACTCAAATGGCCCTTTGTGTGCTTTTAAAAGACAGGGCATTAACCTCGCGCGTGGCTAAAGCATGATGGATGACTTGGAGTTCTCTATTTACATTTGGCTGGTGGCCACAGCGGAACCGTCAAAATGCCTGGGTATCCGATGGACAGTACCTGGCTTGTTCAGACTTGTTTCTGATGGAGTGAGTGGATCCCAGGGCTTTTGCTCTGCCTAGGTTTGATAAACTAAACATGGCCAGGCTGTTAAAAAGCTGACTCCAGTGTTCCTCTCACGGCAGCAAAATTCAGTGTCCTGAATCCATAGCCTCTTTAATCATCTTTGTTTATATTCAGCATCTTTATCTACTTCGGGATTACTCTGATCTCTGCCCATTTGTTGCAAGATGTGTGTGGTCCTGCCCAAGACTTGGGCATTAGGAGCACAGGGCCTGTGCTCATGTCGCTTCTATACAGCTCCATGAAGTCACCTGCTTGATCCTTTTACCGTCTCAGTAATATGCTTGGCAAGTGAGAGTGAATCTGGATTCGTCAGTTCTCCAGACAATCTTGTCAGGCCAGAGGGAGCCAGAAGTTGACCCACTGCACCATGCTGGCACCACTACGTGAGAGTATGCAGCACTCGCAGGCAGGAGCTAGCTAGGGTAAATTATTAGGCTCTTTTCTGGCAGACTTGGGTCCTGCTCTTCCATTAAAGAGGAGCTGTTTAAGTCAATTGCTCCTCACTGGGCCTCAGTTTGTTCACCTTTCCCTTGTGTTTTTCATGAAGCTCAAAGGAGAAAGCAAAGTGTTCTGAATGACTTTATATAAACATGAGAAGGTGGTAGTGGCCGGTACCCTCCTAACAATAGTCCCATCACATCTTGAGGAGAGAGAGAAGCTAAACACTAGCGCAAGTGGACACTTAAGTAAGATAAACTTATTTCCCTTCTAATCATTTTCGCAAGCTTGGCCTTGTTGTAGCAGCTTGGAGGATTTCAACTGGGTGTCCCAGAGACATATAAAATAGAGCAGAGAGGGGATGCACTGATCTATTGCTAACAACACGAGAGGGAAATACTGGGACGTAACTACTGCTAATCATAATGACAAACACGTTAGTATTTATTATCACCCAACACTGTGTATAATCATTAACCTTCCACAGCAATCCTGTGAGGTATGTATAATCATTATTCTTATTGTATGGAAAACTGAAGTTCAGAGAGGCGAAGTTACTTACACAGTATCACACAGCCCTAAAAGTGATGGAGCCAGGAGTCTTCTCAGATATGCCTGATCCCAAAGCTGATAGGTGAAAAATGTGCAGTATGAAAAGCATTCTCTGGGCTTCAAGATGTTGACTGGCTTCTTTTTCTTCTTTTTTTTTTTTTTTTTTTTGGTTTTTGTTTTTAATCATTATTGGGCAGTCTCTCACCCGGAGTAGGCTCAGAGACTTCCTTGACTGACTTCTTGCATCACATGAGGGGCCTGTTTATATGTCCCTGTGTTTGTCCAGACAAATTCGCAATAAATAAAAACCCACTATCACCACAACCAAAAAAACAACCTTGAACTAGCTAACTGTTCAAGAACCAGTGAGGATGAGCCCTGCAGGAAATGGAACCAAAGACTCAAACAGTGTCGGGCTCTATGTCTTCCTGTCTCTGCTTTTGTGTTGCGACGATTTGCTCCTCCCAAAGATGGGCTTTACCCAAACCCCAGAGAACGCGGCCACAAGTCGATGCAAACTCACATTCTTAGAGAATCATTTTCCATGAGGAAAGCAAAGTTGCCTGCCCCGGAATGTTCACTTAGAAAAATCCTTGTGAAGGCTCTGGCTGGCCTGCTGGGTAGGACACCCAGCCCTGGGCCAGTCTCTGTGACCGGGTGTACTATTGTGATCAGCCGCACCAAAACTGAGGATCTCTCAAAGTAACAGGCAGGAATGGGGGTGGTTATCACAAGTAGGCAGGCAAGGTAGCAGGGATCCATTGTGCTCTGGCAGGTGGCAATGGAATAAGGGATGTGTTGGTGGCCCCTTTATTCTTGCAGCTACCTTTCATGTTTTCTTCCAACCTAAGCTAGCTCAGGATCTGGACAGGGTGTTCCTATCTATGGAAGGAAGGACTTAACCTGAGAGTTCTGCTTGACGTGGATCTTACCCCGGGATTGTTTGTCAGCAAGGTTAACGTGGCAGAGCAGAAAGACTGCTGAGTTTGGAGGCAGACAGACTGGAGTTCAGGTCTTAACTCTTCCATTACTTGCGGGGTGGTGTTGGATAATTCGCTTCACCTCTATGAGTCTTCAATTTTTTTCATTGGCTAAATAAAGATGATAACACCTATTTACAAGCTTGTTATAAGAACTAAGTGAGATAATCACATAAACCATCAGATACAGTGGCATATACTAGGTGCTCAATAAAGTGTACCTTCTACTAATTAATTCAACAAATATTTAATGAGCATGTAATACATTGCAGGCACAGTGGTAGGTGTTAGGGATAATACATCAAGCAAGAGATATAATGTTCCCATTCTTTTGGAGCTTCTAGTAGTGGGGGTTGGTGGGGAAAAAATAAGTGAGAAAGTAAGACAATTACAGGTAATAATGAGTGCTTTGAAAAAAAGAATTTTTTTTTTTTTTTTTTTTTTTTTTTTTTTGAGACAAGGTCTCACTCTTCTGCCCAGGTTGGAGTGCAGTGGCACAGTCTCAGCTCACTGAAGCCAAGGCCTCCTACACTCAAGCAATCCTCCCACCTCAGCCCGCTGAGTAGCTGGAACTACAGGCGTGCGCCACCATGCCTGCTAATTTTTGTAGTTTTTGTAGAGGTGGGGTTTCACCACATTGCCCAGGCTGGTCTCAAACTCCTGGACTCAAGTGATCCACCTGCCTCAGCCTCCCAAAGTACTAGGATTACAGGCATGAGCCACCACTCCTGGTCAGAAAAAATGAAATTATTTTTGTGCTTATATTTATTATTAGTGCGAAAACCCTCCTGCGACGATGTTTGAACCTCCCTGTTCAGTCTCTCACCACCCATTTATCTATGTGTTGGAAATCATTCTCAGAGTGCAACAATTGCTTGGAGCTTGACTTTGGAAAGGGACTGAACTATTAGCTCTTAAAGTGACATGGAAGAAAGGAAAGGAAAATGGGATGTTGATAGGAGGAAAATCCCGATGTTATCCCTTAGCTCCCAAATTCCTTTTTTTTTTTTTTTTTTTTTTTAGATGGAGTCTTGCTCTGTCACCCAGGCTGGAGTGCAGTGGCATGATCTCCGCTCACTGCAACCTCCACCTCCCAGGTTCAAGCAATTCTCCTGCCTCAGCCTCCTGAGTGGCTGGGATTACAGGTGTGTGCCATCATATCTGGCTAATTTTTATATTTTTAG
Source organism: Macaca nemestrina (assembly GCF_043159975.1). Taxonomy (NCBI): domain Eukaryota; kingdom Metazoa; phylum Chordata; class Mammalia; order Primates; family Cercopithecidae; genus Macaca; species Macaca nemestrina. Next base: position 22,777,430 of record NC_092130.1, on the reverse strand, counting down.
TAGAGATGGAGTTTCACCATGTTGGCCAGGCTGGTCTCAAACTCCTGACCTTTCAATCTGCCCACCTCAGCCTCCCAAAGTGCTGGGATTACAGGCGTGAGCCACTGTTCCTGGCCCCAAATTCCATTTTGTAAATCATTACCTGGTGGGTTTCAAGATCACCTCGGAAGCCTTTAAAAGATACAGATTCTTAGGTTGCATCCTCAAATATTCAAATGCCAGCGGTTCAGGGAATTTCTTTTTTTCCTCTTTCTTTTATTTTTAAGCTTCATGGTAATTTATATGGGCAATCAGACATAAGAAGCACTGCTTGCCAGCCAGCCTATGAATTCCATTAGTCAGGTTTAGAATACAGGGATGCATTTGTTATTCTGCTAGTCAATGTATACTTCTTTTTTCTAGTTTCTAGGAGAAGACATGGGTCATGGTTGGCCCCCAAGGAGCTTAGAATCTAGGGGGAGATATAAACAAAGTTGCTATGGGAACACAAAGCAGGAACAATTAGTCTTTGAAAATGAGAGAATGCTTTCCGGAGGGAAGAATTCTGAATGAGTTAGAATTTGGTTCAGCTGCATGTGACACAGAACACAAAATTATAGTGGATTAAACTAGGTAGAAATACATTTTTCTCTCATATAAAAGTCCTGAGGAAAGTAATCCATTGCTGGTATGATGCTCCCATCTTGTTTTTTTACCTTCCTCAGCATGAGTCCTATGTGGTCCAAAAGGGTTGTTCACATTCCAACCATCCCTCCCATATTCCTCACAGTAGGAAGGACAAAAGGGCAGAGAAGGGTATAATCTCTTCCTTTAAAAATATTTTCTGGAAGGTGCACATGAAACTTCCATTGTAATGTTATAGTCCAGAACTTGGGTACTTGGTCACACCTTGCTTGAGGAGATGAAACAAAGTCTTTATTCAGAATGGCCATGTACATAACTAAAAACTCAGGTTCTGTTACTAAAAAAGAAAAGGAAAGCAGCCATTGGGAAACAACTGGTGGACCTCTACACTGAGATATGAAGAATGAGTAGCAATTAGGCAGGGGAAGTCACATAGCAAAGACTGTCCAACAAGGAGAACTAATGCATATCATGTCCCCCTCGGCAGGAGGGACACCAGGAAGCACCCTTCTTTCCACATCTTCGTTGTCATCCTTCATGTTGTGATCTAAAGCCCTCCTGGATAGTGAAACTCCGTCTCTACTAAAAATAGAAAAATTAGCTAAGCATAGTGGTGGGAGCCTGTAATCCCGGCTACTTGGGAGATTGAGGCAGAAGATTACTTGAACCTGGGAGGGAGAGGCTGCAGAGAACTGAGATCGCTCAACTGCACTCCAGCCTGGGCAACAGAGGGAGACTCTGTCTCAAAAATAAATAAATAAATAAAAAACAAAGTCCTCCTGAGATGAGTCTGCTGGCCCTAGCTATTCAGTGCTTGGATTTACAATGACCTCAGCACAATTCTGACCTTAAAGCCCTTCATGTCACTGGAATGATGGCTGCTTCAAGAAAATCCCTCCTTTTCATTTGTCAGTAAGAGAACTCACTCTAAGATCTCATCATTGACATTTACCAGGACAAATTTCTGAAATCTCTTTAGAAGAAACTACAATCCCAACTCTTTGATATGATTAGTTATGGCACATCTGCCTGAAGCAATATTATACAAACATGGAAGGTGATCATTTATGAAAGCATAGAGTATGAGAAACAGCTCATGACAAAATATTGAGAAAATGCGAGACTGTGTATGTGCTGTGATTATAATCGTGTGAAAGATGTGTGTGTATATAAACAAATATTAGAAAGAGCATCATAAAAAAATGATTATTGGATGGTTAAAGGCTTGTTTCTCCTTGGAAAATTCCCTTTAGTGTGGTTATGTTGTTTTCATACATAAAATTTGAAAATAAGTCTTGCAAACATTACATGTTGTCAAAAAAATGTTATGGTGTCAATGGTAAATATACATAAGAATCACCTGAAAAGCTTACTAAAAATGCATATTCACAGGCTGTAGCCCAAGATATTCTGATTCTATAGGTCTGAGGAATGGCTGCATTTTTAACAAGCATTCAGAGTCATTTTGTTGGAGGTGGTGCATCGACAACATTTGAAAACCACTGCCATAGATGGTGTCTCAGAGACACCTAAAAATAGAGTTGGGACATTATCTGTGCCAAAACAGCCTAGCTTTGTGTTGCACCAAAGACTCTAGGCCAGGCCAGGAGCAGTGGCTCATGCCTGTAAGCCTAGCACTTCAGGAGGCCGAGGTGGGTCGATCTCCTGAGGTCAGGAGCTCGATACCAGCCTGGACAACATGGCGAAACCCCATCTCTACTAAAAACACAAAAATTAGCCAGGCATGGTGGTGGGCGCCTATAATCCCAGCTACTTGGGAGACTGAGGCAGGAGAATCACTTGAACCCAGGTGTCAGGGGACAGAGGTTGCAGTGAGCCGAGATTGTGCCACTTCACTCTAACCTGGGCAAAAGAATGAAACTGTGTCTCAAAAGAAAGAAAAGAAAAGAAAAAGACGCTAGGCCAATATTCCTCTATCATTGTTGGGGAAACAGTACAAAAGTTTAAAACAAAAACTCTGTGTTAAGAAAAATGCACTCTGTCCCTGGTTTGTAAAGTGAAATATCACTAAAAGGTACAGCTTTGATGATTTTTCTTTGAGTCTTCCAAGTAAACTTAAAGGTGTCTGATAAAAGCAACCCAATTTTGAACAGTTACCTTTCCAGTTCCCTTAGAGTCCCACACTTCCTATATCTTATTCCATGCCTTCCTAACAGGCCCCACACAAATTCAGCTGTAATCTGCCTTCAAGTGTAAGGCATGGTAATTTCAAGTCCTACAGCTGAATAACGTACTCTGCATAAGCCAGCTTTCTGAATACTTCAATATTCATTTTCTTTATTAGTGATGTAGGATTTTTCTTCTCGGTCACTTTGCAAGCTGGGGACCCCTGGCTGATGATGCCCCGCCCAGATGTCGCTCAGCCACGCTGCCATGCCCCAGCTCACCTGTGTGATAGTTTGTACCTGCATTGGGCCTTCTTGAGCTCTTGTACCACGCCCAAGAAGAATGAAGATAGGCAGGACATTGAAGAGTGAGGAGGGCAGAGAAGAATTTTATTGAGTGATGACACAGCTTTTAGCAGAGAGGGGACATGGGGCTGGTCCCCCTACCTCAAGACGGGAAAGTTCTTCGTGTGGCTGGGTCTGCCTTTTAGGGACTCAGAATAGGGCTTATGTGCTGATTGGTTTGTTAGTACGCAAAAATGTTTAAAGCAAAGATACCACTCAAAGGTGGGCATGATAGTGTAGAAAGCCAATTAGGAAAGGGTAGGTATATATAAAATAGGTGAAGGGTAAGGACCAATCAGAGGAAAGCGGGCCAAACGGGAAGACAATTTCTCAATCCAGTCCGATGATTTAACTTGTAGCTTGGCTTTCAGGCTTTAAACTGTCTCCGGCTTGGAGTGGGGTTTCACCACAGGCCCACCCCTATCTGCCTAGGCATTTGGCAGCCGCCTGCCGCTCTCATTAGGGTGACCAACTCATCACAGTTTGCCCAGGAGTTTCCTGATGTTAGCACTGAAAGTCTTATGTTCAGGAACCCCCTGCTCCTCAGTCCTGTGCAAACCAAGACCGGGACAGTTGGTCACCCTATACCTTCCATACGGCTTAAAAGAAGACATTCTCCAGGAGGATTACCCAGCCTCCACAGTGTGCCCAGAGAGCACAGGCAAAAACTTAGCTTTCTAAATAAAAAAAAAAAAAATACAGGTAAGATGCTGAGATATACATACGTGTGTGTGTGTGTGTGTGTGTGTGTGTATAATTTTTTTTTTTTTATTTTTTTGAGATGGAGTCTCACTCTGTCGCCAGGCTGGAGTACAGTGGTGTGATCTTGGCTCACTGCAACCTCCAACTCCCTTGTTCAAGCGATTCTTCTGCCTCAGCCTCCTGAGTAGCTGGGATTACAGGTATGCATCACCATGCCTGGCTAATTTTTGTATTTTTAGTAGAGATGGGGTTTCACCATGTTGGCCAGAATGGACTCGATCTCCTGACCTCGTGGTCTGCCTGCCTTGGCCTCCCAAAGTGCTGGGATTATAGGCGTGAGCTACAGGGCCGGACATGCTGATCATTATTTTAAGAAATAGGACATTTCGGACCAGGTGTGGTGGCTCACGCCTGTAATCCCAGCACTTTGGGAGGCAGAGACAGATGGATCACTTGAGGTCAGGAGTTCGAGACCAGCCTGGCCAACATGGTGAAACCCCATCTCTACTAAAAAAATACAAAAATTGGCTGGGAGTGGTGCCACGTGCCTGTAATCCCAGCTACTTGGGAGGCTGAGGCAGGAGAATCACTTGAACCGGGGAGGTGGAGGTTGCAGTGAGCTGAGATCATGCCACTGCACTCCAGCCTAGGCGACAGAGTAAGACTCCATCAAAAAAAAAAAAGAGAAGAAGGGGAGGGGAGGGGAGGGGAGGAGAGGAGAGGGAAGGGAAGGGAAGGGAAGGGAAGGGGACATTTCGGCCGGGTGTAGTGGCTCACACCTGTAATCCCGCCTGTAATCCCAGCACTTTGTGTAGCCAAGGTGGGCAGATCACCTGAGGTCAGGTATTTGAGACCAGCCTGGTCAACATGGTGAAACCCTGTCTCTACTAAAAATACAAACATTTAGCCGGGCATGGTGGCGCGCACCTGTAATCCCTCCCAGCTACTCGGGAGGCTGAGGCAGGAGAATCGCTTGAACCCAGAAGCAAAGGTTGCAATGAGCTGAGATCATACCGTTGCACTCCAGCCTGGGCAACAAGAGCAAAACTCCGCCTCAAAAAATAAAAAATAAAAATAAAAATAAAAATAAAAGAACATTACCCTTAAGTGGTTTCAGAGAAAGAGCCAGAGATGTAAAGGTGTTGCAAGCAGCCCTTTCCCATTCCCCACCTTTTCTTACAAATATTCATTACTTTGAGAAAATTTTACTAAGATTTGTGCATGTTAAACTCATCATCACAAAGGAGAGATTTGTAAAGTTGAATCGGGTGGTCTGAAAGCAGAATTCAGAGATAAAGGGTAAATTTGTCAAGAGGATGTGAAATTTTTCATTAAGTAGAATGTGATAAAAAGCAACTCCTACACTTGTTTTTAGATAAGTAGTTTTATTGTGATGCCTTTGAAAATTCTCTTAAATCCTAAAAAGTTAAGAAGACCCAGAAAGCTAAAAAAATGTGTCCCAGCAAAATCTGTTCCAAAATGTAAGACAAAAAATTTTCAGAACTACTCCGCCCTCATCAAAATCATACTACTTTAAAATATTGCAAGCAGTTCATAGAATCTCCAGAAGTTCATTTCAAAATCAGTTCCAAACTACAATTTTCAAAAGCAGTTCATATTTTTTGCCTCAGGAGTAATCCTACCAACAGCTGGTTGACACAGTGAAAAACATACTTTTGTATCTATTTAGCACATTTGCCTGCTTGAATTCTTGGGTGCAATATCAACTTTCCTTAAAAAACCAGTTTAAATAGAAACAGAGGGACTCCTCCCTAACTCATTTTATGAGGCCAGAATCATCGTGATAACAAAACCTGGCAGAGACACAACAAGAAAAAGAAAATTTCAGGCCAATATCCCTGATGAACATCAATGCAAAAATCCTCAGTAAAATACTGGCAAAACGCATCCAGCAGCACATCAAAAAGGCTATCCACCACAATCAAGTCGGCTTCATCCATGGGATGCAAGGCAGGTTCAACATATGCAAATCGATAAACATAATCCATCACATAAACAGAAACAATAACGAAAACCACATGATTATCTCAATAGATGCAGAAAAGGTCTTCAAAAAAATTCAACACCCCTTCATGCTAAAAACTCTCAATAAACTAGGTATTGATGGAATGATTCTCAAAATAATAAGAGCTATTTATGACAAATCCACAGTCAATATATTGCATACTGAATGGGCGAAAGCTAGAAGCAGTCCATTTGAAAACCGGCGCAAGACAAGGATGTCGTTTCTCCCCACTCCTATTCAACACAGTATTGGAAGTTCTGGCCAGGGCAATCAGGCAAGAGGAAGAAATTAAGGGTATTCAAATGGGAAGAGAGGAAGTCAAATTGTCTCTGTTTGCAGATGACATGATTGTATGTTTAGAAAACCCCATCGTCTCAGCCCAAAATCTCTTTAAGCTGATAAGCAACTTCAGCAAAGTCTCAGGATACAAAATCAATGTGCAAAAATCACAAGCATTCCTATACACCAATAATAGAGAAACAGAGAGCCAAATCTTGAGTGAGCTCCCATTCACAATTGCTATGAAGAGAATAAAATACCTAGGAATACAACTTATAAGGGATGTTAACGACCTCTTCAAGAACTACAAACCACTGCTCAAGGAGATAAGAAAGGACACACACAAATGGAAAAACGTTCCATGCTCATGGATAGGAAGAATCAATATTGTGAAAATGGCCATACTGCTCAAAGTAATTTACAGATTCAGTGCTATCCCCATCAAGCTACCATTGACTTTCTTCACAGAATTAAGAACAACCACTTTAAAGTTCATATGGAACCAAAGAAGAGTCCATATAGCCAAGACAATCCTAAGCAAAAAGAACAAAGCTGGAGGCATCATGCTACCTGACTTCAAACTATACTACAAGGCTACAGTAACCAAAACAGCATGGTACTGGTACCAAAACAGATATATAGACCAATGGAACAGAACAGAGGCCTCAGAAATAATGCCACACATCTACAACCATCTGATCTTTGACAAAGCTGACAAAAACAAGCAATGGGGAAAAGATTCCTTATTTAATAAATGGTGTTAGGAAAACTGGCTAGCCATAGGCAGAAAACTGAAACTGGACTCCCTCCTTACACCTTATACAAAAATTAACTCAAGATGGATTAAACACTTAAACGTAAGACCTAAAACCATAAAAACCCTACGAGAAAACCTAGGCAATACCATTCAGGACATAGGCATGGGCAAAGACTTCATGACTAAAACACCAAAAGCAATGGCAACAAAAGCCAAAATTGACAAATGGAATCTAATTAAACTAAAGAGCTTCTGCACAGCAAAAGAAACTATCATCCCAGTGAATAGGCAACCTACAGAATGGGAGAAAATTTTTGCAATTTATCCATCTAACAAAGAGTTAATATCCGGAATCTATAAGGAACTTAAACAAATTTACAAGAAAAAGAAACAACCCCATCCAAAAGTGGGCAAAGGATATGAACTTCTCAAAAGAAGACATGTATGCAGCCAACAAACATATCAAAAAAATTTCATCATCACTGGTCATTAGAGAAATGCAAATCAAAACCACAGTGAGAAACCATCTCATGCCAGTTAGAATGGCAATCATTAAAAAGTCAGAAAACAGATGCTGGAGAGGATGTGGAGAAACAGGAACGCTTTTACACTGTTGGTGGGAGTGTAAATTAGTTCAACCATTGTAGAAGACAGTGTGGCGATTCCTCAAGGATCTAGAGACAGGAATACCATTTGACCCAGCAATCCCATTACTGGGTATATACCCAAAGGATTATAAATCATTCTACTATAAAGATACATGCACACATATGTTTATTGCAGCACTATTCACAATAGCAAAGACTTGGAACCAACCCAAATGCCCATCAGCGATAGACTAGATAAAGAAAATGTGGCACATATACACTATGGAATAGTATGCAGCCATAAAAAAGTATGAGTTTACGTTCTTTGCAAGGACATGGATGAAGCTGAAAACCATCATTCTCAGCAAACTAACACAAGAACAGAAAACCAAACATCGCATCTTCTCACTTATAAGTGGGAGCTGAACAATGAGGACACGTGGACACAGGGAAGGAAACATTACACATCGGGGCTTGTCAGGGGGTGGGGGGCTAGGGGAGGGATAGCGTTACAAGAAATACCTAATGTAGATGATGGGTTGATGGGTGCAGCGAACCACCATGGCACACGTATACCTATGTAACAAAACTGCACGTTCTACACATAAATCCCGGAACTTAAAGTATCATTTAAAAAGCCGGTTTAGTAGCCGGTAAATTAACAATTATAAGTTTCAGTTTTTCAATCTTTTAAGACCATTCAGATACAATGAAGAAAACTTTATTCAGCCAGTGCTTTCACTAAGGAGTTTGAACTACCCAATGCAGAAAACCATATGTGAAGTCAACAATTTTTAAACCAAAGCCACCAGCTATTATTGTTTTCTGAAGTGTGCTCTGTGAGATGTTAGTAGGTGATATGTTAACACAAAAAGTTGGGGGAGTTCACCCTAAATAAGATTGGGAAATGCCGAAATAGAGTTTAACATGTTTCTTTACTGTAAGGGTTTTGAGACATAACGATAATAATGGACACTGACACTCTTTAAGGTGGGGTGTGACATGTTTTTTCCAAACTTATGTGACCAAATTTTGTCAGAATATCTAAAAGGCTTGGATCTCACCGACAAATGTAAAGAAATACTGCTCTTGTCCTCCTAAATTTGGTAACTCAGCTCCTTCAAAGTTCAGACTAACTCTATTTTCAGTCAATTTGCAGTGAAACTAGTTTTCATTTGCAAATAGCCAGAGCAGTTTTGCCCAAAGCATAGAACAGCTGAGTGACATTCTAAACATATTGAGATTTCAACATATTTTGAGACTATTCTTATAACAAATGTCATTACCTAACAAACAAGGCAGTGAGACCTATTAGAAAGTACTTGTGGCTTTGAACTTGGAGAATTTCACTTGATGACTTAGAAAGGCAGATGAATTACTGCCAGTGGGGCAGGGCTTTGTTTGGTCTGTAGATCTCTAGTCGGTGGTTTGAAAAGCTGTAAATGATCAGACATGGGCATTTGTAGTTGGGAATGCTTATCTGCAATTAGGTACTTTCTAAATGAAATACTCATATTTCCCAGCCCAAATCGTACTGTGGATCTAAACAATCTAAACTCCTGGCTTCTGATCCCAGCACTGAGGAAGAGGAAGAGTAAAAGAATTGCCCAGCGTTAGCCATTAAAAGAAAAGTTTAAGGAAAGAATTGGAGAGGGGCAGGGCTACCCTACAGACAGGCAGTTAGGATATACTGACCTATGCTTTATCTCATTCACTGCTTTATACAGTGATTCCACCAACCAATTTGTCTATAATAAGGTCTATGGTAAAAATCCAGTTAGTCACAAAGGTGCTATTAAATGAGATGAGGTAAAATAGATCAAATTGTTGCATCCATTTCTCCTTAATGGTATAGATATCAAATGTGTAGACAATCAAATGTTACTTTAGTTCAGATGTGAGGTGACATGTTTGCTTTCTATCACCAAGAAATTCTAGTTTTGCTCTTTAACGACATCAAAATGGCATTGAGCATAGTAATAAAGAAAACCATGAAAACAAAATTTGTATTGGGAAATGTCGTACAATAAACGTTGTCTGATGAAATGTATTACATTAAGAAATTTTGTTTAAGAAACAAATACAGGTTTAGTAAAGAAAGAACGTGGAAGCTTAGAAGAGATTTCCACACACAATTTCCACACTGTTTTAAGTAGCAGGATCTCAATTTGCATAAATTATATGGTAATTGAAGAAAAAGTGTATTGGTTGGTGACTATTTCCCATCATCAATTCACTTTGTACCTTAGAGCTCTTTTACCATGATCTCAACCCTGGCCGTCCTGATACTGTTCTAAAAAGGCCTTCTCAATCCCTAACTGGGTACTTACCAGGAGGTTATGTCACAGGTAGAGTTTTTTTTTTGTTGATCGTGAATTAAATAAATTCCACATGCTCTTAAACTTCACAGTTTTCAAGACAGCTGCTTGAGCCAAATCTGGAAGAGCTCTTCCATTCTGGGACATGCTTAAGTCACGTGTACATATGTGTAGAGTTTGGAAATGGCATCAGAACGTGTGCACATCTTTGTTGATACATGTTTAAGTCTCAGATGAGCTAATAGAATCTATGCAATTCTGGAGACTATTAGGTAAAAATGAGTATCTATATATGGTATAGAAAATAATCTTCTATGAATAATATTCTGTTTGCTTATTTCTATCCCCCAAACAGAAAACATTCAACAAGAACAATTTTATCTATGTTTATTTAATTACAACAAAGAACAATGTATGCCAAATGGAAAAAAATACTTTAAAATGATAAAATATTTAGAAACAGAAATGACTAAATTTAGCTGAAGGAATCACCCAGGTGCCATTAAAACACATTTGGAACTTATAATTTGTTATTAGTGTAAGTTAAATTTAGCAACCGAGTCCAAGTTCACTAAGAGTTGTCAAAATACTTTCAAAATGTTACATCAAAAATTGACAACATCCATAAGTATTACATAAACAGCAAACAAAAAATCATTAAAAAAATGTATCCTGAGATAAAATAAAAATCACACTATGCTAGATTTATACCCTTTTTCCCCTCACATACAATTGTGAGGCTTCAGTATTTTGCATGTTCCAGGATAAAGTAATAATAATATAGGTTGATGCAAATTTCAGCCATTAAAAATAAACTACTTAATAACTTAAATATTCCTACAATGAAACATCCAGACTCTAGTTTCACTAATGAAAATTTTATGAAGACATAAATTGCATTTGGTTTTAACTCCTCAAATCATGACTGAAAAACTTTCAACAAAGAATTCTAGGCTTTTTTTTTCTCATACCAACTGACCCAGAATATATTTTAAGAAATGTTTATTTTCTGTGCATATTTGTTTTAAAATTATAAATCCCTGAGCACTTTTTCTTCTTCCTCCTCATCACTGTCAGTGACATTGACTTGCTGGATGCTAGAAGGAGTTGATGTCGGGGCTGTGAAGACATTCTCCAAGGCTCCAATGTCCAGTTGAGGCACAGGGTTTAAGTATTCTTCCCCACTGTGGCTATGACTGTTATAGAAAGAAGTTCCATTCATGTTCTCACAACTCCGAGAATTTTCGCTGTGTGTGCGTTCACTTGAGTAGTCTCTAAAAGAATAGTCTCTATTTAAAGCTGAAAATATAGCCTCATGTTTTTGGTACCTGTCTTCATAATAACCAAGGCATTCTGGCATTGAACTCGGAAAATTTCCATAGCCAAAGGGAGGCCGACTGTAAGGGCATGTACTGCAGCAGAAAAACACAAACAAGGAATTAGATCTTGCCCACATACTGCCTTGCATACAGACTAACACAGCAAGTTAATGCATCCTCTTCGGGGCTTGGAAAGTTCCTTTCTGCAACCACTTCATGTATTCCTCTGCTCTTTTCCCACTGCCCAGTCCCCATCCACAAGAAACCAGCACTGTTATCTATCATTAGCCTCAGGCTTCTTACCTTTTGACAACCATGATAACAAAATTGCTTATTCTGGTCTTTCTCTCATGATGCCTCATACCACATAAGGTTTTGGAAATGCAGATGTGTGTGGAGCTATGCTAAGAATTGACACTTAGTGGCTGGGCGTGGAGGCTCACGCCTGTAATCCCAACACTTTGGGAGGCCGAGGTGTGCAGAACATGAGGTCAAGAGATTGAGACCATCCTGGCCAACATAGTGAAACCCCATCTCTACTAAAAACACAAAAAATTAGCTGGGCGTGGTGGTGTGTGCCTATAGTCCCAGCTACTCAGGAGGCTGAGGCAGGAGGATCGCTTGAACCCAGAAGGTAGAGGTTGCAGTGAGCTGAGATTGCGCCACTGCACTCCAGTCTGGTGACAGAGTAAGACTCCGTCTCAAAAACAAAAACAAAAACAAACAGAATTGACACTTAGTAAACAATGCAATGGTGCAATAGTTGTTTTTCCTGGGTTTTTTTTTTTTTGAAAAGGAAGCTCATGGTGGGGCGGGGGGAAATGTATAACTACATTGAAATCTAGAGATCCGGAATATTGAGGCACTGAAACAGAAGACAACTTAAATTTTTTCATTGACATTCAATAGTAAAGTAAATTTAAAACACTGTTACTACTAGAAAGATTTAAAACTGGTAGTAAACTATGATCTTAAAGGTCTTTTCCAAAACATTTTTTGGAGGGCAAGAATGTGAAGAATCAAAAAGACATTTTGCAGTTTTACAAATTACGGTTTTTTGGCTGGGTGCAGTGGCTCATGCCTGTAATCCCAGCACTCTGGGAGGCCAAGGCGGGCGGATCACAGGGTTAGGAGATCGAGACCATCCTGGCTAACATGGTGAAACCCCATCTCTACTAAAAATATAAAAAATTAGCTGGGCATGGTGGCGGGCGCCTGTAGTCCCAGCTACTCGGGAGGCTGAGACAGGAGAATGGCGTGAACCCAGGAGGCGGAGGTTGCAGTGAGCGGAGATTGTGCCACTGCACTCCAGCCTGGGCAACAGAGCAAGACTTCGTCTAAAAAAAAAAAAAAATGGCAAATCCAAAATTTCTGCCACTTGCTGGGCACAGTAGTGCATGCCTGTAGTCCCAGCTACTCAGGAGGCTGAGGCTGATGATCACTTGAGCCCAGGAGTTTGAAGCCAGCCTGGGTAATATAATGAGACTTCGTCTAAAAAATAATAATTTTTAAAAAACATTACACCTCAAAAATTCTGCTACTCAGACCCATTTGTCAATTTTTTTAAAGTATTATTCTCTTTCAAAGGCATAGAACAGGAATTATAGGAAGAGGTAGAGTCCATCCATCTAGTGACAGATAATCATAAACATAATGACCATACTCATCAGCAAAACCCATGGCAAGTTAAGTGTTTCATTTCTTGCCTTCACACACACACACACCCCAATTTTGTTTCCATACTTTTAAAAACCTAAGTATGACAGACTAGACTTTATCTCAAATTCTGAAACTATGCCCTACCCCCATATCTTCAAGTACTAGGTACCTTGCTGGTGTTAATTATAACAAATGAGGTAAAGTTTCTAAAATTTTTCAGGTTTCCATGCCTACTGCCACTCTTAGTTCAGGCATTTTAAATTTAATACACATGTCCTGAATATACTGTGCTTCTTTTTTTTTTTTTTTTTTTTTCAGACAGAGTCTTGCTCTGTCACCCAGGCTGGAGTGCAGTGGCATGAAATTGGCTCACTGCAATCTCTGCCTCCCAGGTTCAAGCAGTTCTCCTGTCCCAGTCTCCCAAGTAGCTGGGATTACAGGTGCCCACCACCATGCCCAGCTACTTTTTGTATTTTAGTAGAGATAGGGTTTCACGATGTTGGCCAGTCTGGTCTCGAACTCCTGACCTCAGGTGATCCATCTGCCTCGGCCTCCCAAAGTGTTGGGATTATGGGTGTGAGCCACTGCGCACGGCCAAATACACTGTGCTTCTGGCTAGCACAACTTCGCTCATATAGCAGGTCTCTCCATCCATTGAATTCCACAGATAATTCAAGGATGATAAGAGGCTGACTAATGGGTACAAACATACAATTAGAAGATATAAGTTCTAATGCTCAGTAGCACTGTAGGGTGACTGTAGTTAGCAATAATGTCTTGTGTATTTCAAAGTAGCTATAAGAGAGGACTAAAAATGTTCCCAATATAAAGAAATGATAAATAATGAAGGTGACAGATAACCCAAATACCCTGACTTGATCATTACACATTTTATACATATTTATGACATGTACCCCGTAAATATGTAAAATGTTATGTATCAATAAAACAAAAATCTCTCCCTTCCACAAAGCCTTCACTTCAGCTAGAAATAATTCACCTAATAACTATCTTTTTCAGGACTCAGTGTAGGCAAGATGCTATGTTAAGGTTTGGTAGATAATTTTTTAAAAAACATAAAATCTAGGTATATATTAGACATGTGCTAAAGTCTATAATGCCAGCATTATAGTGACTATTTTGGTTTGGTAAAGACGAGTTAGTGTTATGTTCAGAGAACAAAAAGATCAATTAAGACAAAGGCAATCCTAGAAGGTTACATGAGTGAAAGTAAAAAACTATAAAAGCATCATGGTGTAGGGAGAAAAACATTACTTAGAATAGTCCAAATAATAATATTATCCAATAGGTAAGCATTTACTATTTTTCAGGCATTGGCCAAGGAGTGTATATGTTATTTCAATATAACACTGAACGACACTCAGAATGACCCTAACGGATAGATACTATAAATATCACCACTGTACAGATGAGGAAATGGAGCTTTAAAAAGGTTAAATAACTTGCTCAAAATGATAGAATTAGTAAGTGGTAGACAGAATCAGCCAATTTGATTTCAGAACTTGTTCTCCTAACTACCATGCCACCCTACCCAGGCTCTAGTTCTAGCTATGCCACATAAGAACCTGGTAAACTTAAGTAAATCTTACTTTATCTGATCCTTGTATCCTTCTTATATAAAATAGGGATAGCAATGCCTGTTCTGTCAACCTAAAAGGTCTGTCATAAGGAACAGGAAAATATCAGTAATGGAAACTAGAAACACTATTTCAATGTATGACTGGTAAGTCTTATAAGAAATTATTGCAATCTTTAGCTTGAGGATTTGACTTTGGTTCTTTTTTTTATTTCTATCTCCTTATTGATATGATCTATTTGGTAAGACATTGTTCTCCCGGTTTCCTTTAGTTCCTTGAGCATATTTAAAACAGCTGATTTAAACTGTCTAGTAAATCCAATGTCTCACCTTCCTTGGGGATAGTTACTACTACTATCTTTTCCTTGTGAATGCCCTACTTTCTTGTTTCTTTGCATATCTTGTAACTTTTTGTTGAAAACTGGATGTTTTGAATATTATAGTGTGATGCCACTAGAAATCAAATTATTTCCCTTATCCAAGGTCTGTTGTTGTTGCTTGTTTGGGATTGTAGTTGTTTATTTGGTTTTCTAGAGTATTTTTGTAAAGACTGTATTCTTTGTTATGCATGGTCATTGAAATCTCTGTTCAATTAGCTTAGCGGTCACAAATTTGAAAGAGATTTCCTTAAAAACCTAGAAACAAAAACAAAACAAAAAATATTATCCTGGTCTTTGCAGATTGGCTTTGAGTTGGGGCACTCCTTACATACTTAGCCAGGCTGTTTTCAATTCAGCCTTAGTCTTTACTTCCTGCTTACACAGAGCCTACAGATCAGAGTTAAAAGCTCGGGGTCTTTTCGTGTGTTTTCTGAACATGGGTCTAGTTCTGGATATGTGTGTGGCCTTCTGGATTTCATATATATATATAAATATTATCATTACTTATATATATATATTTTATCTATATAATTTAAGAGATGGGATTTTGCTCTGTCACACACGCCAGAATGCAGTGGCATGATCATAGCTCACTGCGGTCTCAAATTGCTGGGCTCAAGCAATCTTCCTGCCTCAGCCTCCCAAGTAGCTGAGACTACAGGTACACCACCACACCCAGTAACTTCCAGAGACTTGAATGGTTGGTTTTTAAAAATAGTTTTCACCAATTACACTTGTTTGCTAGAGACTAGGTCCATGGAGCTCCCTGTGCTGCCATCTCAAAAATGAACTGTATTCTCACTTACCTTTTTAATCATTTGATTCTATTTCTGTTCTTAAACTTTGCTCTTGGATGCAGTTAAATAACTTAGAAACAAGTTGGTCCTTTCAGGTCTTGCTTTTAAGAGTTTTGAGCTGAGCATGGTGGCTCACGCCTGTAATCCCAGCACCTTGGAAGGCCAAGGCGGGTGGATTACCTGAGGTTAGGAGTTTGAGACCAGCCTGGTCAACATGGTGAAACCCCATCTCTACTAAAAATACAAAAATTAGCTGAGCGTGGTGGTGTGGCCTGTAGTCCCAGGTATTCCGGAGGCTGAGGCAGGAGAATTGCTTGCTCGAACCTGGGAGGCTGAGGTTGCAGTGAGCCAAGATTGTGCCACCACACTCCAGCCCGGGCGACAGAGTGAGAATCCGTCTCAAAAAAAAAAAAAAATTAGAGCGCAATGGCTCATGCCTGTAATTCCAGCACTTTGGGAGGCCAGGAGCTTGAAACCAGCCTGGGCAACAAAGTGAGGCCCTGTCTCTACAAAAAAATGAAAATATTAGCTGGACATGGTGGTGCACACTTGTAGTCCCAGTTATTCAGGAGGCTTAGGAAGAAGGATTGCTTAGGCCCAGGAGTTCAGGGCTGCAGTGAGCTATGATCATGCCACTGCACTGCAGCCTGGGTGACATAGTAAGACCCACCCCGTAAAAAAAAAAAAATTTTTTTTAGTTGTGACCATAGCTACATTTAGGCTAAGGTTATCTGAAGCAAGACCCTTCTGAGTACCAAATGTTCTGTGCCCCATAGAAGTTTTCCAATCTAGTTGGTGGGACTATTCCCAGCACTGTGTTAGTGCATGATTGTCAGATACTGTTTTCTCTAATCCTTTCAGGTGGTTCTTTCACCGCCTTGGGTTGTTTCTTCACAAGCATTCACTAATTAGTACTTCACTGAATATTCAAGAGGGGGCCTACACAGTCATTTGGAGTTCCCTCTGTGTGTAGCTCTTTTCTCTGGTACTCTATCCTGAAAAGTCTAGCTAACTAGGTCTCACTGGACTTGCAGTAGAGACGGGTGAAACCCCGTCTCTACTAAAAATATAAAATTAGCTGGACATGGTAGTGGGCACCTATAATCCCAGATACTCGGGAGGCTGAGGCAGGAGAATCACTTGAACCCAGGAGGCAATGCAGTGAGCCGAGATCGTGGCATTACACTCCAGCCTGGGCAAAAAGAGCGAAACTCCACCTCAAAAGAAAAAGAAATGTCTGCATCCAGTGGATAGGATGATTTTAGACTCTGAACCAATGTGTGAAACACCTTGGGAATTTTATTTCTAATGAAAGTCACATAGAGCCCTGGGTAAAAACAAGATTCTTCTGTGCTTTACCTGGATCAATGACAAAAACTTTCTATTCCTTTTATCAAGGTTAAAAAGTCCTTCCAGCCCGGTGTGGTGGCTCATGCCTGTAATCCCAACACTCTAGGAGGCCAAGGTGGGCAGATCACTTATGGCCAGGAGTTCAAGACCAGCCTGACTAACATGACAAAACTCAGTCTCTAATAAAAATACAAAAATTAACCAGGCACGGTAGCTTGTACTTGTAATCCTAGCTACTCGGGAGGCTGAGGAACAAGAATTGCTTGAACCCTGGAGGCAGAGGCTGCAGTGAGTTGAGATCACACCACTGCACTCCAGTCTGGCAGGCAGAGCAAGACTCTGTCAAAAAAAAAAAAGAGAAAGAAAGAAAAAAATTCCTTCCAGGGTCTTGGCTTTATAGAGAGGTTTTAGTTTCAGTACCTATCACCACCTTGAACAGGGGAGCAGAGCAGGGTCAAGACCTCATCTCTATTCGCTTCGCAGACATTAAAACTCAAGTTTATGTTTTTTCCTGTTTTTGTTTTTGTTTTAGAGACAAGATCACAATTTGTTGCCAAGGCTGGACTTGAACTCCACCTCAGCCTCCCAAGTGGCTGGGACTACAGGCGCGTGACAGCATATCCAGCTTAAAACCCAAGTTTATAACCAATGTAACTATTTCTGAATCTGAAAATCATCTCCAGGAACATTATAACTAGTTTTCAACTTGTTGATCATTTTGGCACATGGTGAGTTCCTTGCTGGTGAGTTCAAGTAGGTATTAAATTATTCATATTTAAATTCAACATTTCTAGCTAGTTACAGCAGAAGGTATTCTATGTTAACGAAGTCTATCATGTTTTAGGACTGTAAGTTTCCCTCCTCCATAAAAGTTTA
Organism: Macaca nemestrina; assembly: GCF_043159975.1. Taxonomy (NCBI): domain Eukaryota; kingdom Metazoa; phylum Chordata; class Mammalia; order Primates; family Cercopithecidae; genus Macaca; species Macaca nemestrina. The sequence continues at coordinate 22,759,688 of NC_092130.1, read as the reverse complement.
GGCAAAAGTTTGTATATGTATGTAGATATGCATTTTTATGGAAGGAGTCTATAACTTCCATCAAATTCTCAAATGGGTCTCTGACCCAAACAAAGGTTAAAGAGAATTGGGTTTAACCTTTTATTCATTTGCCTAAAATTTTACAATTTCGATGCTATTTTACAAATCCAGGAATTCTTTGAACTTCCCCACCATATATCTGAGTGTATTTTCCATATATTTCAAGCTAGTAAATCCCCATTTGTCTTCATATCTTTTTCTTTATCCCTAATCACAATAGATTTTAAACACATATTTTTTACTCAATGGCCAACAGAATGAAGATCCTATGTATCGCCCTTGAATATGAAAGCCCAATATACTGCAAGAAGAAGAAAGAGGAAGGGGTAGGGAGAAAAGAACTAGTCTGAAGAACTAATGCAGTACACAGAAAGAGAGCATTTTGATAAACACAGTATGATGATGGTTAAGATCTGAAGGCAGGAATAAGATGTTAGCCCCAGAGATGGGGAGCAGCACTTCTGAGTGTCCATCTGTTTTGTAAAGTGACTCCTTGATTAAACCACCTAGCCTACTTGATTTTTACTCTACATACACAGGGCAAAATGAACTGTTTGGTGAAAAAAAATTTTTTTTGGTTTTTTGAGACATGGTCTCACTCTGGTGCCCAGGCTGGAGTACAGTGGTGTGATCTTGATTCACTGCAACCTCTGCCTCCCGGGTTCAAGCGGTTCTCTGCCTCAACCTCCCAAGTAGCTGGGATTACAGGTGCCCCCCACCACACCTGGCTAATTTTTGTATCTTTAGGAGAGACGGGGTTTCATCATGTTCACCAGGCTGATCTAAAACACCTGAACTCAGGTCATCTGGCCGCCTCGGCCTCCCAAAGTGCTGAGATTACAGGCATGAGCCACTGCACCCACTCAGAAATATTCTTTACAGGAGATTCCATTATCAATTGGGAGAAGAGAAAAACTGAAAGAGAATCAATTAATATTGGCATTTAGAGTTTACTGAAATATACTATCTAGACAGTCATAAATAATCTATTTCCTTGGAAAAATTATCATCAGACACATACAGGTATAAGTCAGAAAAACAATTGAAAAATACTATAATTCATAAGGCTAGTGTTCTTTTCTAAAAAACTATGCATAGCTTAATGTTTATAATTGACATACTGCTCTGACATTCTTAAATGAAATAAAATCCAGTATAATAACTACTTAGTCACTTCATTTGGTTCTTCCAATAGCATTATTATTAATTAGCAATAATAGTATTAATGAAAAAGGTAGTTTTTGTCTTCTAAGAACTTACTTTTGGGCAGGCATGGTGGCTCACGCCCATAATCCCAGCACTTTGGGAGACTGAGGCGGGTGGATCACCTGAGGTCAGGAGTTCGAGACCAGCCTGACCAATATGGTAAAACCCCATCTCTACTAAAAATACAAAAATTAGCTGTGCATGATGACAGGCACCTGTAGTCCCAGCTACTCGGGAGGCTCAAATAGGAGAACTGCTTGAACCCGGAAGGCAGAGGTTGCAGTAAGCCAAGATCACGCCACTGCACTCCAGCCTGGGTGACAGAGCAAGACTCTATCTCAAAAACAAATAAACAAACAAGCAAACAAAAACAAAGAACTTACTTTCAAGAGCTTCCTTTTAAAATGTTCCTTAAAGTGTCAGATAATTTGTACATTAACAGCCAAATCTTACAAGCCTTGTCGTGAATGAGTAAGATAGACTTCTAGGATTTAATCTATGTAATATGTAAGGAAACATTACCTGCCCCAACGTCCACTTGACTATGTGAGTTTTTTATTCAAAAGTATATTTTTTTCCATATGATTCTCTGCTAGCAACTAACAGCTGTCAATCAAGAGGAACCATCATAAAAGAAGTCTTACCGATATAGTAAAAAAGACAAATATGAAATTCAAAATCAATCAAACCTGAATTTGACTATTGGCTCTGCCACTGTATAATCTTGATGAGGTTATTTATTAATCCATTTACTAATCCCATTAACTGAAAAAGTAGAGGAATATTATACCCAAGTCACAGGATTGTTATAAAAACGACATGTAAAAATTCTTAGCTCTCAAAACACTAAAACGAAGAAAAATACAACAAAGAAAAAACTAGTAACAGCTAGAGTGAGATTGTGGTACACACCCCATTGTAATTGACTCTTATTCGCCTATCCTGTGAGTAAATAGGGTCCAAGCATTTCCCATATTACAAAATTAATTATGTAACAAATATAATTTCCACAATTTTTGTTATAGGCCTCAAGGCTCTAACTAAGGCCAAGTGTTCCCAAATTTATTCATTTATTAAATTCAATCTACATCCTTCATATTATTCTTATATCTAGGAAAAATTTTGTAAAATTCTCCAAAATTCCTGTAAAATCCTAGATCCTAGAAGATAGCAATGAAAACAGATTATCAACCCCCCAGCCTTAAATTAAAAGTCTCTTGAGGTTTGATCCCTTGAACTAAAATACTTAAGGCCGCAAAAGATAAAAAGATTCTACATAAAACAAAACAACCCTAGATAACAAAATTTTCCCTTTCTCCCTATCTAATCCTCTGGTTCCACTTTCTTCCAGTCCTGAGCTAAGGACCCAAAAGCAGGCAATCCCATTATAAACTGAAACAACATAATATATACCTCAAAAGTTGTTTCTGTTGAGGTGTAGGTATACCCTAGTGGGAAGCAGATTTACTTGTTAAGTAAGAAACAAAAAAAGATTGGTGTTAGACACTTTAATACTCCCGTCTCAACAGAAACCATCTCTGTCTACACATTTAACAGTAATTGAAAAGTAAAGGCTAGGCCAGGCATGGTGGTTCATGCCTGTAATCCCAGCACTTTGGGAGGCTGAGGTGGGCGGATTATCTGAGGTTGGGAGTTCGAGATCAGCCTGACCAACATTGAGAAACCCCGTCTTTATTAAAAATACAAAAAAAAAAAAAAAAAAATTAGCCAGGCGTGGTGACGCATGCCTGTAATCCCAACTACTTAGGAGGCTGAGGCAGGCGAATTGCTTGAACTCGGGAGGCGGAGGTTGTGGTGAGCCGAGATCGTGCCATTGCACTCCAGCCTGGGCAACAAGAGCAAACTCCCATCTCAAAAAAAAAAAAAAAAAGGAAAGTACAGGCTAATACCACTCTATCAGAATACTTTGAAGGGAGTTAAATTTCTATCATTCCAAAATGAAGTTACACATTTGTTTTCCCTAGATATTTCCCTATGAAAATGAATTCCTTTATTGGTAATTTACATGGGAAATTTTCTAGTTTGGTAAAAAGGGCACAAAGAGGTAGTATAACTTTGGTCTTGTCATTTAACCTAGGTAAATAAACAATTTTTCACTTAGACCAAGCGCCCTCCTCTATACCCTTGCTCTTCAAAGTGTGGTCCATAAACCAGCAGAATTGGCAATTACTTGGGAGCTTGCTAGAAATGCAAAATATCAGGCATACTATACCCCCATATAGGATACTACTATACCCCAGACCCAATGAATCAGAATCTGCATTTTAACAAAATACCATGATTTATATACACATTAAAGTTTGAGAAGCATACCCTCTATACAATAAGCACACCTCTATACATTTGACTAAACAATCTTAAGGTCTCATAGTTATTTTGCATGAAAAATTCTATCTGACAACGTTAAAGCCTATATTCTTTTTCTTATAGTTATTTTGCATGAAAAATTCTATCTGACAACATTAAAGCCTATATTCTTTTTCTTTTCTTTTTTTTTTTTTTTTTTTTGAGATGGTCACCCAGGCTGGAGTGCAGTGGTGTGATCTCAGCTCACCGCAACCTCTGCCTCCCGGGTTCAAGTGATTCTCCTGCTTCAGCCTCCTGAGTAGCTGGGATCACAGGCACATGCCACCATGCCTGGCTAATTTTTGTATTTTTAGTAGAGACAAGGTTTCACCATGTTGGCCAGGCTGGTCTCAAACTCCTGACCTCAAGTTACCCACCCACCTTGGCCTCCCAAAGTGCTGGAATTACAGGCACCAGCCACTGCACCCAGCCTGAAGCCTATATTCTTACATAACAAGAGTCAGCTGGAGCTGAGTTAGAGCATGCACTCTCTCTAGCTCCCCCAGTCCTCACCTGGCCCTCTCCATCTATTTATGTTAACTGCTTGTCTCCTATTCAGCAGAACTGAAGAAGTCCCCTTTTAAGTATTTAAAAACAAACAAAAAATGTTGTCACAGGTAAAAACTCATCAGTTGAATGTTTAGGTAAAAGGAAAAAAAAATGTTAATTTACCTTGATGGGAAGTAGTGAGGTCCGGGTAGGAAGTAAGGGTGATGAAAAGAGAATCTTGGTGGTGTCCCGAAGAGTGTGGCTGGATGGCCAAGGGGAGGGGGCTGGTAGACATGTGGGTGTGGAATGGGAGAAGCCTGGGGGATTGGAGCACTTCTGGGACAAGGGGAAACGCTGGAATACTCCTTAGGAGGCTGGATGGTCGAAGTTGCAAATCTGGCATGGGCAGTACTTGCACTATTTGAAATCCTGTTGGTGCTCTCTAGAGAGACAGGGGTGGGTTGCTTCACAGTGTGAGTGCCTTCAGAATGCAGCTGATGAGTGTCTGCCTGGGAAGGCCCAGCAAAGCGTTGGGGCGGGAGTGCTGGATAGAGCGGCAGACTTGGATCCTGGACAGCCACCTGAGCAGCACTGGAGACGCTGGGCTGGAAAAGTGTGACAGGGCTTGGGCGCTGGACTGCAGGTGTGGGCAGCTGGATGGCAGGTGAGGTTTCACCTTTAGAAATAAAAATAGCATAAATCAAGAATCAACTGAGTCATTCCACGTTTTTCTTCTTTCAGTGAAGTTTAATAAATTGTATAAGCAGAGGCCTTCATCAACCACCTTACCTAACTGCATCATCACATCAAACCACTCTGTTTCATTTGCAGTATTTTGAACAAACTGAAGTTATCTTATTTTCTTGTTTATTTACATTTTTTGTCTCTCTCTCCCAACTAGACTCTAAGTGCCATGAGAAGAGCAACCTTTTCTGTTTTGTTTGCTGCTGTATCCCCAGGGTGAAACATTCTGTCTGGCACAGAAGAGGCCCTTAACAAATATTTTTTAGATGAATAAACAAATGAGCAAAATTATTGATAGATATACCCAAAGACTGAAAACACATAAATGTTGGTATGCATATACACATTTAAAAATAATATGAAGCTATTGACACTAGGTACCTTTAAGGAGCCATGATCTAAGACAGGGGACAGGGCAGTGGGGCAGGAGGAAAAGCTAGACTTTCATTTTATACCTACTGGTACTATTTGAATGTTCTGTTTACCTAAATATATTAATCTTATTTTTAATATTACTAGGGGTTTCAGAGTAGCAGTATGGGTCATTTTTCTTTTCTTTTATAAACTTCTCTATATTAAACTAAATTACAAATGACACTTAATTTTTTTAGCCAAAAAAACTTAAACAACAAAATTATTTCCCTCTATTGTATTCAATATGAATACAAAAGGAAATTTCCAAGTGAGAACAGGACTTGCCACATGTCAACCACTGGTGACAGATATAAAAGGAATACTATTGCAGCAGAGCATGAAAGATATGGCAGAATTTTTAAAGGTAGGTGAAACAATTATGTTTTAGCTTTCTGTTCCTGAAGAAGACAAGACTACTGATTGAGCTGCTAAGTGACCCAAATGACACACCTAGCCTAAATTTAATTCAACTTTCCTGATGAAAGACAGATGGATGCCACAGCAAGAGAGTCATGATCTAGTGTATTGCAATACAGTTCCGAATCCATTAATAAAGAAGATGCAGTTCAAGAAATTCTGTGGTTGGACATGTCTCTGTCAGAGACTGAAAGAAATGTGGATCTTTTTCCAGCCTCATCCAGGTGACTTCCCTCTCCTTCCTTTTCTCCAGATAAAGCAGATAATACCCCTCTTAAAGCAGGAAGTAGGGAATTAAAGGACATAGCCACCTGTTTGAAGATGGCCTCTGACCCAGTGAAGTAGAGAAACAGGATGTAATGATGCTGCCCTGATTCTCACCTGATGAGGTTATATGGACTAGCCCTCCTATCTATGAGGCACAGGCCCTACTCAGGCCCTTCCTGATTTATCGAGCACAGCTTAATTTCCCTTGTCCACGTTCCCTCCAAACCTCGTAAATCTATCACTTATCAGGAAATAGTGTAAATCTTTGTGATTATTTGCATGTCTGCCACCTCAACCATGATTACTAAACTGGGAGATTGAGAGCAGGAACTCTCAATTCCTATTTGTATCCCAGTATCTAGCCAGAACCTGGTTAATAAAAAATAGTTAAGAAAAGTATGAATGGATACAGCTTTTATAAAAGTTCCAAAGCCTTTAAATGAATAGGAATACTCATATAAAAGGAGAATGCTAGCATAACTGGCATCAAAGACATGTAATCAAAGATCTGAAGAGAATTCCAGACTACCATGCTATAAGCGAGACACGGTAGTGGGATGGGGTGGGGGGACTCATCTCACCTTCACTTATGTATTTTTCTATACATGCCCACTGACCACCAGACCTTGCAGCACCACCCCCACTGACACCATACCCATTGACCAGAGAGCTTGCAAGCTGTCTGAAAAAACTAAGATAAGCAGCATTCCGCCATAAATCTTACTCAAGGTAGTTAACTCTATCGCCTGCATGTGAGAATGGCCTCCTGGCGAATTCTAGAATGACAATCTAGAATTAGAATGACAATCCTAACCCCTAGGATTGTAATAGTAAAATTTCTAGGATTGAAATACTAAAATCTCCGCCCAGGGAGATTTTCTGATCATGATCAACATATGAGTTAGCATGATTCCTTACTTGTCTGCGCACCCTGCACTCCACCCTGCATATGTAATGACACTCACCTGCCTCATGAATTACGCATATCACCCTCCTTAAGACACCACAGTGCACTCCCTTGGAGAGCCAGCCAGAGAACCCTTTCTCCTGCGCTGTCTCTCTTAATGCCCAATCTTTCCAGGCATAAGCCCTAACAACCCCTGTCTAGGAAAAATTTGCCTGGTCTCTTGTTAATTTCTGTTACACTGAGAGCCAAGAACCTTGTGCCAGTAACATAAGCACTTTCAGAAACTAGAAACAGGTTGGGTGCCATGGCTCACATTTGTAATCTCAACACTTTGGAAGGCCAAGATGGGAGAATCACTTGAGTCCAGAGTTTGAGACTAGACTGGGCAACCTAGCAAGACCCCATCTCTACAGAAAAAAAAAGAACTAGAAAGAGAAGAGGAGCTTGGGAGATGGTACTAAATGTGAGTGACAGAGTAAACAATGTACCAGACACAAAAATAATACCAGACAAGGGCTGGGCATGGTGGCTCACGCCTGTAATCCCAACAGATAGATGGAGGGAGGCCGAGACAGGTAGATTGCCTAAGGTCAGAGGTTCAAGACCAGCCCGGCCAACATGGTAAAACCCCATCTCTACTAAAAATACAAAAATCAGCCGGGCATGGTGGCATGCACCTGTAATCCCAGCTACTCGGGAGGCTGAGGCAGGAAAATTGCTTAAACCTGGTAGGTGGAGGCTGCAGTGAGCTGAGATCACACCACTGCACTCCCACCTGGGTAACAGAGCACAACTCTATCTCAAAAAATAATCATAATAATACCAGACAAGACAGATTCTATCAAAGAAATAGTAAAAGTAGTTATATTTATATCTATAATTGCTACGACTACCTTATTAACTCTTTGACAGCAGAGACTATAAAAAAACTTTATATATTTTCCTAGCAGAGTTTGCCCCATAATAGGATTTAATAAACCTTAGTAGTGAAGGTGGCAGGCAAGCAGGCATACAAACGTGCCACTGGAATTCACTCAGAAGATATCTGAGATAAAACTCACTGTCACAGGGGAGATTAAACTGCCACAATTCACATATATTTACTGAATATCTTAATGGGATAAAAGTGTACTGGGAAGATCTAGTACAGGACAAGTGATTGATTAGAACAAAAAGGTTTGGTAGAATACCCAGTAAAATGTCATCAGCTTGAGGGCCAGGTGCAGTGGCTCATGCCTGTAATCCCTGCACTTTGGGAGGCTGAGATGGGCAAATTACTTGAGTCCAGGAGTTCGAGACCAGCCTGGCCAATGTGGCGAAACCCCATCTCTACTAAAAATACAAAAATTAGCCAGGCGTGGTGGCGCTTGCCTGTAGTCCCACCTATTTAGGAGGCTGAGGCAGGAGAATCACTTGAACCTGAGAGGCAGAGGTTGCAAGGAACAGAGATCATGCCACTGCACTCCAGCCTGGGAGACAGAGTAAGACTCCCTCTCAAAAAAAAAAAAGCAGCAGCAGCTTGATTGAGAGCCAAATAATGGAGAAATATTACTAGAAAATCCATTAATTCAGTGTGTGAAATATTATGCAGTAGTAATCACAACATATATAAATTTATGATCCTGGCTAAAGAGAAAGTCAAAAAAATCTACCCTGGGGTTATTCAATTTTTGGAATATTGATACTGGCTAGGGAAAAGGCTGATAGAGATTAAAATAAAAAGTTCATAGAAAAATGGAGATTATTTTACACAACAATGCTAAAAATACAGAAGAAAGAAATGTGCCTCAAAGTCACAGTTACTATGGCTAACTGGCAAAAAATAAAAAATGATAACAAAAATAACAACAAAAACAACAAAAAACCTTCAAAAGCTTGTCCAAATGTACAAATAAGTCCAACTGCGGTGAGGCAAATGCAAAAACGTTAGGCAGTCCAAAGGAAAACAGAAGGAGCCACATCTGAGAGACCTCAAAGTCAATACTAATTGACTCTAAATATTTTTACAAAAAGGAAAGAATCAGTGGAATTATTTAGTCATTACGGTATAAACAGCAACTGAAAGAGAATAGACAGACTCAATAAATTCTTTCTACTAAAGAAGACCTTAAGAAGATTTCTGAACCCTAATTTTCAAAGCAAATAGGTTAAAAATATTAGATCAACTACCATATAATGACAAGTTCAAAGAATGTTCTAATTCAATTGACAAAAAGAATATAAATAGATCTTAGATGGCATTCACCTAAGACTTTTTTTTTTTTTTTTAAAGGAAGAAAAAGAAAAAGAAAAAAAAAAAGACAAACCTCTGTCCAGGCATGGGGGCTCACAGCCTGTAATCTCAGCACTTTGGGAGGCAGAGGTGGGCAGGTCACCTGAGGTCAGGAGTTTGAAAAACCAGCCTGGCTATCATGGTGAAACCCTACTAAAAATACAAAAATTAGCCGGGCATGGTGGTACATGCCTGTAATCCCAGCTACTAGGGAGGCTGAGGCAGGAAAATCACTTGAACCCAGGAGGCAGAGGTTGCAGTGAGCTGAGATTGCGCCACTACACTCCAGCATGGGCAACAGAGTGAGACTTCATCTCAAATATATATATAAATATAAATATTTAAAAATGTTTTTAAAAACCTCAAGGTAGAACTGAGAAAATTTTAGACAAAGTAGGTACAAATGGCTTCTGCCAGAGATTTTTAGAAAGTTAATATGACTTCCAGCTATTGAAACTGGTGACCTTGAGAACTCTAGCTTGGTGAGTCTATTAGCTACACCTGAAATGGTGGTAAAATCTATACAGTATGATATTAATGCGCAAAGCTTGCTACAGAAAAAGAGCAAATTGTTTCTATATGAGAAAAATCACATACCTCACTATCTTGGTATCTTTCTTCCATGGAAATAAAGCAAACATGCTTGAAAAACAAAATTATCATAACTTCATATTTAGAATATGAAATTACTTGAAACAAATAAAAAAGTATATAAATTAACATCTGCACATGACAAGATATTAAAATTATGATTCCCCAAGATTATAGCACACAAGAGATGTGCTATAATCTGTTCTAAAAGCTTCACAAATGATTTAGAATATTAAATATACAGTGAAATTTCCAAATTTGCAAGTGATACTGACTTCTCTAAGTAATATAACACCAGTTGATGAGAACAATCTATAAGAATATATTTCAAAGCTATATGATTGGGGAATAAAATAGCAGATAAATTTCATGATTTATTATTAAGGTGTATATCTTAATAATTCCCAAATTATGCTTATAAGATAATGTTCTCTGTTTATCTTTTAAGATGCAAGAAATAATTTTGTTTGTTTTTAGAGACAGGGTCTTGCTATGTTGCCCAGGCTGGTCTCGAACTCCTAGGCTCCCAAAGCACCAGGATTAAAGGCATGAGTCACCACAGCTGGCCCAAGAAATGAATCTTTAATGACACTATATATCACCAGAAATAAGGGATACTGTAAAAAACAAAACAAAACAAAAAACTAAGCACAAACAAAAAAATAATTGTTGTCTTAGATTTGATTACTGTTGTGCATAGCTCTGAAATGCTTCCTATAATTCTACCTACCATACTTAAATACAACATCATGGAGAAAGAACCCTGCCAACATTAGAAAAAATTTTCCAGTTTCTACTCAACCCTTATCTTTGCTCAGAATGGCATAAAATTAATATATCAAATGTCAGCTGCTTCAAATAAGAACACTGTTAATTCTGTTTCTGGGAAGAGAAAATATACAGCATTTAACAGTGGGTAGAAGCAGATGTAAGTGAGGTCTTGGAAAAAGGGGTAAAAAGAAGAAACTTATATTATGAAAACAGAAATCATAACATAACACAGGCTGGGCATGGTGGCTCACACCTGTAATCCCAGCACTTTGGGAAGCCGAAATGGGTGGATCACTTGAGGCCAGGATAACATGGTGAAACCCCATCTCTACTAAAAATGCAAAAATTAGATGGGCATGGTGGTGTGCACCTGTAGTCTCAGCTACTCGTGAGGCTGAGGTGGGAGAAATGCTTGAACCCAGGAGGCAGAGGCTGCAGTGAGCCGAGATCGGGCCACTACACTCCATCTTGGGTAATAGAGCAAGACTCTGTCTCAAAAAATAAATAAATAATGTAACAGAAAAACAAGGTAAGCGGAAAAAGTCATAATTAAGCCTGGGTTGAAATACAAGATTAAAGAAGTCACTACCAAATAGTGAAGACTGAGAGTGCCTGACTGTGCTAGGAGAGAATAGGGCTATAGGATCAGCTTTCTGCATCTCTCTCTTGAGTCTAGACATCTGGAATGTAGCTTGTTGCTATCAATTGCTAAAATGATACATTAAAAACAACAACAACACTGAAAATGTCTAAAATTCTAGTAAGTCAGTTTCCAAGGTATCTAAAACTCTCAGCTCATATGGGTGGCTTTATTACCAGAAGGATTTAAACAGGTTAAAAAAAAATAGAAAAAGCAGGTTTAAGCAGTCTTAGTAGTTTCAAGAATGTGGGCCAGGTGTGGTGGCTCACACTTATAATCCTGGCACTTTGAGAGGGCAAGGTGGGTGGATCACTTGAGCCCAGGATTCGATACCAGCCTGGGCAACATGACAAAACTCCATCTCTAAAAAAATACAAAAATTAGCCGGGCATGGTGGTGTGCACCTGTAGTCCCAGCTACTAGGGAGCCTGAGGTGGGAGAATCGTTTGAGCCCAGGAGGACAAGGCTGCAGTGACCTGTGATCCTGCTACTGCACTGCAGCCTGGGCAACAGTGTGAGACCCTGTCTCAAAAAAAAAAAAAAAAAGTGACAGCAAGTAGTGAATGTATAAAGCTCTCCTTTAAAAATGGTTAAAACATGTTCTGGGGGCCAGGCATGGTGGCTCATGCCTGTAATCCCAGCACTTCGGGAGGCTGGGGCAGACAAATCACCTGAGGTCAGGAGTTCCAGACCAGCCTGACCAACATGGAGAAACCCCATCTCTACAAAAAATACAAAATTAGCCGGGTGTGGTGGTACATGCCTATAATCCCAGCACTTGGGAAGGCTGGGGCGGGTGGATCACCTGAGGTCGGGAGTTCCAGACCAGCCTGACCAACATGGAGAAACCCCATCTCCAGAAAAAATACAAAATTAGCCAGGTGTGGTGATACATGCCTATAATACCAGCTACTCAGGAGGCTGAGGCAGGAGAATTGCTTGAACCCGGGAGGCGGAGGTTGTGGTGAGCTGAGATTGCACCATTGCACTCCGGCCTGGTCAACAACAGTGAAAACTCTGTCTCAAGAAAGAAAAAAAAAAATGTTCTGGAAAAACAAACCAATGATGAATAGCCCTATAACAAGTTATTAAGATACTAGCTTCTCAATTTTTGGTTCTTAAAATCAATAACAGGAATGTAAAGAACTCAGAGGAGACATTTAGAAAGATTAATATAATGAACCAAACAAATATTTGGTAGAAAATAGATTACTTCCACTGCTTTTCTAGAGCAGTGAGAGAATGGTCTCAACAAATCAGCATCATTACTAAGTTCCAGGACAGGATGCCTCATGCCCCATTATCAAGACATTCTTTCATGCTGTTAGTAAAAAGACTCTCCTTTTTCCTATTGAATTACCTCAGTCATTTCCTGCATTATCTGCCTAATCTATGGGCCCATCCTGATTTGCTTAAAAGGTCTGAGGTTTTACACATGGATTATTTGCTACTCTGGCAGACTCTGGTTTTGATGTCTACTGAAATTTTTCCTTCTCCAATTTAATGTTCTCACTTTCCCTCTTCTTTTTTTTCCTTAATATTGTTGTTCCAAATTCTTAAGACTAACAGAAAGAAAACTTCAAACTTGAGGTAAAATTTTCTTGCAGATATTTAAAAAATAGTAATCTACAATAAAACTAACTCACCAACTGGATGAGTGATGGGATTCTGTAGGCTGGGAATTACCACAGAGTATGTAGGTGAGCGATAAGGATAAACTGTTGTAGGATTTGTAGAGATGATATTCTGTGTGGTACCAGAAAATACATTGGAAACACTTAGAGGGAATCGTTTTCGCTTCCCTGGACGAGGCTGATAAACCCAACCTATAGAAGACAAAATATGTTTAAATGTGTAGCCTCTATTTAGCCTTTAAATAATTTTTTTCATACTAAAATGCAAAGCACTTTAAAGTGTTTTTAAAACAAATTATTGTCTAAAGTATCTTTTCCAGCTCCGGGATATTATTTCAGTGAATGACTTCTCCACTGTGTATTTTAACATACATATCCAAATAGCTCCTGACTAGTGGCCAATGTTACAACTCATAATTGAAAGGAAGAGGGTCAATTTTTTTTTTTTTTTTTTTTTTTTTTTTGAGACGGAGTCTTGCACTGTTGCCTGGACTGTAGTGCAATGGCGCAATCTTGGCTCACTGCAACCTCTGCCTCCCAGGTTCATGGGATTCTCTTGCCTCAGCCTCCTGAGCAGCTGGGATTACAGGTGCACACCACCACATCCGACTAATTTTTTGTATTTTTAGTTGGCCAGACTGGTCTCGAACTCCTGACCTCGTGATCCGCGCGCCTCGGCCTCCCAAAGGGCTGGGATTACAGGCGTGAGCCACTGCACCCGGCCAAGGGTCAAATGTTTTATAACCAATGACACAGAATGAATCTGTAGTAGAGTCAACATCAAAACCCCTGTACTTGAATCCCAAAGCCTTTCCTCCACCTTATCAAACAATGCCTCACTATGACATTATTCATCTCCTCATTTCCTCACTTTCTGTAAGATACAATTGTCTATATCTTACAATGCAATAGTCACTAATAATCAGTCACTTTTTTTTTTTTTTTTTTGAGACAGAGTCTTGCTCTGTCACTCAGACTGGAGTGCAGTGGCAAGATCTCAGCTCACTGCAAGCTCTGCCTCCTGGGTTCACGCCATTCTCCTGCCTCAGCCTCCCAAGTAGGTGGGACACAGATGCCCACCACCACGACTGGCTAATTTTTTTTTTAAATGTATTTTTAGTAGAGATGGGGTTTCACTGTATTAGCCAGGATGGTCTCGATCTCCTGACCTCGTGACCCACCCGCCTTGGCCTCCCAAAGTGCTGGGATTACAGGTGTGAGCCACGGCACCCGGCCGATCAGTCACTATTTTTATGCCTAGTTCAAGAAAAGTCACTCTCCTAAACTCAGCAATCTCCAAGTCCACAAATAACTCAATTTCTTCCAAAGTCAGACCAGTGGAACTATGGCATTTGCAGCCACTGTGTAATCAGAACAATCACTGGTTCCCTACAGCTGCTGCCTCTGACCTTCATTCCTAGAACCTCTCTCCCAATATTTCAGAAAATAGTAAGTTTTGTCCCACCTTGCACAGACATGCTGGCCATACTTGCATTTTCCCAAGCTTAATCCCTATATTCTCACTGCTAGGGAGAAATCGGATTTATTTCACACTATATCATGACAGGGCTAAATCTGTCAATCAGAAGGCAGGACTTTGTTCTGACAATCATATGTTAAAACGGAATATGGTGACAATCCCTGCATTCTCATTAAGTGTAGACTGCATTTTTTTCTGTTGCTATCATTTGAACACTTCTATAGTTTACTTGCAAAATCATAGCCTAAAGCTTTCGAGATGTACTTTCATTAAATTTATATCTATCTAAATCAAAATCACAATGAAACTGAGTGTCCCCTGATTTGTATGGGTTGGTGAATATGAAATCAGATATCCCTTTGCTTGGTTCCACTTAAGGAAACTCATGCCCAGTGTCATGTCAATTGTTGTTATATTAGTCATTATTCTCTTTTTTGTACATACCAGAAAAAAATTATACATTTTTGTCTTTCAAACTCAACCTACCCTAATCTTTAACTAAATAAATTCATTTAAAAGAAGTAAGAGGCATTATTTCATTTGATTACCAGGAAATTCCTCTCTGTGCTTTTCTTTAATCTTTTGTGCTTCATCGTAATAGGGTTTCTTTTGTTCTTCACTAAGTTTGTTCCACTCTAACCCAAGCTGGACACTGATTTCTGCATTGTTGGCTGCTGGGTTAGCTTTGGCTAGTGCTGGTCGGTGGATCCTTGCCCAAACCATAAATGCGTTCATGGGTCGCTTCACATGACCATTTCTGTCCTTACTGAAGGGAGTGTCTGGTATGCCTACATGACAAAAATTAAGAGGCTAAATTAATGTGCCACACACACACACAATTTTAAGGTAAAGTGCACCTCCATCTATACTTATTTTTGAAATATGTGGAGGAAATACACACTTCAGTATAACCAAAAAAACCTGCCAGTATTCCACAATTCCTTACATCCCCTGAACTCGCCATTCTGAACTGTAGTTTAGAATGACTCCTTTTCCTCAAAGAGAGTAATACTGTTGAAGATACTGTGGAAATAATCATGTTGAAGAGAGTAAATTGTTGGCTTATTACTTCTTTGATCTGTATTATTAGTACCTCTAACAATAATTAACATTTAGTTTATTTACCAATAAAAATATTCTATCATTAAGGGACAGGAACCATGCATGACTTACTCATGACTATAATCTTAGCTAGGTAGAGGTTCTCTAAACATTCACAGGAACTCATCTACATGCTGCTCTTGTGTCCTTTCAAGCAAAAATATTTATCAAACTATAATACTATATTAGTTGTATTTCACTATGAAGATGAAAAGTGGAATCATCAACACTAGTCCCGTGTACTGGGAGAAAAATGAGAGAAAACAATAAAAACAATTTTTTGGGTCAGGCAAGGTGGCTCACGCCTGTAATCCCAGCACTTTGGGAGGCCAAGGCAGGTGGATCATGTGAGGTCAGGAGTTTGAGACCAGCCTGGCCAACATGGTGAAACCCCATCTCTACTGAAACTACAAAAATTAGCTGGGCGTGGTGGCTCATGCCTGTAGTCCCAGCTACCTGGGAGGCTGAGGCAGGAGAATCGCTTGAACCCAGGAGGTGGAGGTTGCAGCGAGCTGAGATCACGCCACAGTACTCCAGACTGGGCAACAGAGTGAGACTCGGTCTCAAAAAAAGTTTTTTGGAAGTCACAGAAGGCAGGTGCAATGGCTCACATTTGCTTCTGACCTTCGTTCCTAGAACCTCTCTGCCAATATTTCAGAAAAAAAATGAGAGAAAATAATAAAAGTAATTTTTTTGAAAGTCAGAGAAGGCAGGCACAATGGCTCACACCTGTAATCCCATTACTTTGGGAGGCCGAGGCGGAGGATTGCTTCAGCTCAGGAGTTCAAGACGAGCATCTCTTTTTCATAAAATAAAATTTAAAAGAAGAAAGTCACAGAGCCAGTTGAAATTTCAACAAAGGAAGCTATCAAATTCACATCTCTCATGTATTTTATCAAAAATAACTGTCCATAAATTTATATTTTAGGATTGCCTGATATATTAAAAATTTATTTAAAACACTAAGGATGAAATAAGTAGTATAAAGAAAGCTTTCCCTTTCTTTCCTTTAGAAAACAAAAATCTAAAAAATACTAAAGAGAAAAGCAACAGAGTGGAGTGGAGAGGAAGAATCAACACAGAAAATTTAAAAAATAAATAAAGTTAAAGAAAATATGAACCAAAGATTAATATGACTTTCCAAGATGTTCATTGGCAAAGTGTTCTGTGTGAACTAAATCGTAAAATAAGAATTTGCTAACTTTGTATCTGGAAATACTGGATAGACATAAAAACATCTATTTGTACTTGTTACCGCTGCAACTAGTCATTTCTTTAAAAACAATATTTATGGCTCATTCTACCGTATTCTTTTCAGTATTTCTATAAGTCCTTACCTTTCAGAGGAATAAACACTAAAATATTACATCGAATCACGTACTGTTTTCTGCTAGAAGAATGTTTACTGTTCATTTTTAAAGATAGCCTCTATAATGGATATAAACTTTCCTATTTAACTATAATCCCTTTTTTCATTAAACACCATAATTTCCTCTATATCTTGACACATATAAAAGTACTGAGCTATTATAATACAATATTTTTAATCTTGATTATTTGTAGCATATAAACTGAGGGCTCTGTGCTGTCTAGAAAATACCTCTATTTTTGTGTACAAAAATTAGTCCTATCTAAATACTGGGCCTTAAAATCGATTTTTTAAAAAATACTTGAGAATCTTGAAGGCATTCGTGTATTTTACTGCTACATATACAAGTCGATCAGAAGTGATACCTGTGCAGACTCTGCCCTGAAAAGAATCGGTTCCATGACTTTACTTTTGTAGTTTAGACTTGGGAACTGCTGACAAAACAGCTATGGGCAACACAGGTGCAGTTTCGAAAACCCGACTCCCCTGCTGTCTAATACCTGCATCTGAGGGCAACACGGTGAGCGGGACATCTTTCGTTTCGATTTTTACAGAAGGCTCCAGTAGGGACTGCATTTTAATAGGCACTGGTGTAAGGGGGACTTTGGTCAATCTTATCAGCTCTGAAGGCGGAGCTCCCTGAAACTGGATCCGGGCCCCAGGGGGGACCGTGTGGAGAGTCAAAGGGATCCTGAGGTCTTGCTGGTGCGGCCCAAAGGCACCGGACGTTGGGGCCAAGATGACCTCCGCGCTGCCATGAACTAGGCCATTGGACGCGGGCTCCGCGTCGAGCCTGCAGTCCTCGAGGAGTCTCTCGGGTTCCTCCGTTTTGATCACACCTTCTCGGATGGCCGCCGGGCTTTTGCCATCCCCGCCTTTCATCGCGTCTCTCATGACCTCCTCGGCCTCCAGCTTGCCCTTCTCGTTCCCTCGGAAGTAGCCGAGGGCCGGTCCCGGACCTTCCAACTTGACCACCCTGGAGGCTCTAGGACCGGTCTCGACGCCCCCACGAGGACCCACTGACGGGTCCAGGCCGGGCCCCAGCTCCTGCTTCTTGGCCTTGAAGTGCAGCGCCCGGGGCTGCACCGGGTGCAACTCCGGCCTGGAGGGGGCGCCCTCGGACGCTGACGGCGGCGGCAGGAGCCGAAGGTCGGGCCTGAACTGCAACAGCCGCGCCTGCGCGGGCGAGGCAGCGGCTTCCTCGTCCCGGGCCTGAGGCTGTGGTAGCAGCAACACCTGCTCTGGCTTCACCTGCAGCAGCCGCCGCACCGCGGGCGGTAAGCCGGACGCCACGGCCTCCCCGCACGACGAGGCCAAGGTCGCACTGGCGGCCGCGCTTAGTGTGGGAGGCGACGGAGGGGGCTCCACGGCCGCTGCCCAAAAGGTGGTGCCCTCGACCGGCAGCAGGGGCGGAGCGGGACGCAACGGGCGCTGTTGAGGCTGAGGCTCCGGTCTGGCTCTCTCCATGGGGGAGGGGGACGCCCCGGCCTGGATTGTGAGCTCAGCCGTTTGTTGGCGACCTTCCCCCTCCCCCTTTCGGTTAAGACCCTTGCAAGGCCTTTGCTACCCAGAACCCTACGCGGTTCAAAATGCAGCGGTCTATTTGGGCCTCACCAATCACAAGCGACCGATACCCCTGGACGGCCAATCACAGGCGGGTTTTCCGGCTCTTCCCGGTCCCTACTCTCGCCTCGTGCTGAGTCCTCCAATCACCTGCCATGGCGGAAGCCGCCGCACTTGTTGCCCATTTTCTCTGACTCTCCCTCTCTTGTGGAGTTCTCTCCCCGGCCGTTGTCTTTAGTTATCCCTACCCCGCCCGG
The DNA here is from genome assembly GCF_043159975.1 of Macaca nemestrina. NCBI lineage: Eukaryota > Metazoa > Chordata > Mammalia > Primates > Cercopithecidae > Macaca > Macaca nemestrina. The sequence goes on along the minus strand of NC_092130.1, from coordinate 22,741,139 downwards.
AGCTGCGACAATGGCGTTGCCCAGGAAACGCTGCGCTTCCAGGCCACTGACGTCCAGGGAATAAAGTCTTGCGTCACAAGGCGGGCGACGACTTGTGGGCCCGCTGTGTGCGGAATGAGTAATCTGTCGGCCCTGAGTATCACCAGGGCTTTTGTATCACCAGGGCTTTTGAATCTTTGCCAAGGGAGAATGGTGAAGATTTTGCAAATTATCAATAACCCATTACCTGATCTTGCTGGGGAGGCTTTTCGACTTTGTGTGATTATTGTGCTAAAGTTTCAGTTAATCACCAGGCCCTGTGGTCCTACTTCCAAAATATTATACATCCCAAATTCGTCCACTGTTTTGTGTTTCTACCTGCCATTATCCTGTTGCAGGCTCCCACCATCTTTCACTGGGATACTGCCTTAACCCTGTACATAGTCTCCCTGTTTGTCACTCTTGCCCCACTACACTCCAGCTGCCAGTGATCTTTCGAAAACGCAAATCTGAGGTTGTCACACTTTTCCTAAAGCTTTCCGTGGCTCCCCACTGATCATGTGATGAAAGTCTAAAATTCTTAGCAAAGCCTTAAAAATCCCCCCAATGGCTTGGGATCTAACCACCTACTACTACTACTATTAGATTGGTGCAAAAGTAATTGTGGCTTTTGCTCTTAAATAGTTACTGAGTCTTTGGGTTTCAGCCACATTGGCCCCCTCATCATTCTCTTTACTGTAGGCTCTGTAAACATGCTCAGCGTGCTACTCTTTCCTTTGTGTCTCCTTAATTCCTCCTTCCCATTTTTCAAATTTCAGCTTAACTGGGACTTCTTCAAAGAAGCTTTTACTGACTCTGAAAATCAGAGCAAATCTTGGTCTACTTATACCTCTATCACTTCATTTGCTTACCATGATTTGTAATTAGAATTTTTATGTGATGATTCTACTTCCTCTCTCACTTGACTATAAAGTCCTTGAAGGCAGAACTGTTTGTGTTTTGCCCATCACTGAATCCCCAATGCAGATCATTAAGCCTGGCATATAGTACTCAATAAATACTTGTTGAATAAATAACTGAATAGCAACTGTGGTAGGGTAATAATAAAATAGTAATAATCACTACCTGTGTTAAGGGCTTACTCTTATGCTAGACACTCTTCCAAATTCTTTCCGTGTTTATGCTTCTCCTTTTATTAGGATTGTGTTTATTTCCATTACACATCACCAAGAAAAACAAAAAGAAATCCTGTATTAACATTTGTTGCATTTCTAAATGACATTCTGGCCAAAAGCTATAGTTTATCTTGACGTAGATGATTTTTGCAATCAAGACAAGTTATCACTCAAAGAAAACCACTCCAATTCTTTGTCTAATCCTCTGGTAACAAATGTGGTCAATAGGAGTTCTTACACCTGGCAGATAGACAAGGGCAATGGTTTTCAAACTTTTATCTCAAGAACTCATTATACCCATAAAAACTATTGAAGATCAAAAAAAGATTTTGTTCACGTGGATTTTATCTATCAATATTTACCGTGTTGTAAATAAAAACAAATGTTAAAGATCATTACCAACTCATTTAAAACATCAACAATAAAACTGTTATGTGGTAACACGTTTTCATAGGAAAAAAATATATTTTACCCACATTATGCTCACAAGAGAACGAAGTGAAAAGAGCAAATATTACATTAGGATTATTATGAAACTAGTTTTAACCTAGCCGACTCTGAAAGTATCCATCCCCATACCACATTTTGAGAACCACTGTACTAAGGTTTAAATGGGAGAGGCAACTGTATGCATGAGCAAAAGCTGATAAAAGAGGCAAATAAATTAAGTTGTCAGAGGTGTGTGAACCAGAGCAACTCCATCTTGAGTAGGTGCTGAGTAAAATGAGGCTGAAACATACTGGGTTGCATTCCCAGAGAGGTAAGGCATTATAAGTCACAGGATGAGATAGGAGGCTGGCACAAAATACAGGTCATAAAGACCTTGCTGATAAAACAGGTTGCAGTAAAGAAGCTGGCTAAAACCCACAAAAACTAAGATGGTGACGAGAATGACCTCTTGTCGTCCTCACTGCTACACTCACACTGGCAGCATGACAGTTTACAGATGTCACTGCAATGTCAGGAAGTTACCCTATATGGTCTAAAAAGGGGAGGCATGAATAATCCACCCCTTATTTAGCTTATCATCAAGAAACAACCATAAAAATGGGCAACCAGCAGCCCTTGGGGTTGCTAGGTCTATGGAGTAGCCATTATTTTATTCCTTTACTTAATAAACTTGCTTTCACTTTACTCTATGGACTCGCTCTGAATTCTTCTTTGTGCGAGATCCAAGAACCCTCTCTAGGGGTCTGGATCTGGAACCCTTTCCTGTAACATCTTTCTGGTGACCCAGATGGGATTATACTGCGTAAGCCCCCAGTAAGTGGCAAGGTCCTATAACATCTTTCTGGCAACTATGGAATGGACTATAGTATGGAAACCCTGACCCAAAGGCTAACTTTGGGTAAGTGTTGGGGTCTGGTAACGTCTTTCTGGTGAACCCTAAGGGGACGATACTGACGAGACTTCTGACTCAAAGGAAATAGACTACAGCACTGATTGGACAACTTTGGGTAAGTGGTGGGGTACCCAGATAAAGAATGAGATTGGGTTAGAGGCCCAACTTAGGAGGGTTAGAGTCCCTTCTAAGATTTAGGGGGCTAGAAGACCCTCTCGGTAAAGTCCCTTTTGGCTAAGAACAGATTCGGCACTACAGGATGTTAACTTCTATTCTCCTTGGAATAATTTGCCTTGTACTCTTTGCTGACGGATGTGGGTGACAGGGTTAGGCAGGTACAGGATCATGGGACATGAGGAGATTTTTCCTCCCATAAAGGGAAAACTTGAGAGCTGATGGGACTGCTGGAAAACATCCCTTCACTACTGAGAAGTGACCACCTGAACTCTTCACTGTCGCTGCAATGGGTGGGTCTTTGTATGGCTTCCCTGAACACCTGGCCTTCCCCACCTTGCCTCAGGCAATGCTATCGTCTCTCTCTGTGCAAACTGGTTGTAGGAATGGTAAAAATCACTATTTCTTACAAAGTTTTGATTAATGGAAGAAAGGATTTGTGAGGCTAGTCTTAAGCTGTAGCCAATCTGGTGTGTTTCCTGTGTCATTCTGTATTATTCTGTCATAAAGAGGGGTACCTTAGGATAGAACATGGACTTAGGACATCTTTAAGCCTGCTGTTCAAGATGGCCCAGCAAACTGGTCAGTTACAAACTTTGGTGCAGGTCCCCCAAAAAAACTGGATGAGGTTTCCCTCTTGTCTTGTATGTCCTTGGGAGCTTGACCTTATAACGATGTGGCTGTGCTTCTCTTTCACAGTGGTGGCCCGGGTTCAGGGTTCAATTCCCATCTTAGGAGATGAGTCCTTTATCTTCTGTCAGTTTGTGTATTTATGTGTATAATGGGTGTGGTGTTTGTATATAAAAGAGCTTTGATTAATTGATTAAAAATAATAAGTGCTTAAGTCATATTTTTGTAAGAAAAACTAAATGTATAATGCCTTTTATTTAGTTCATGTGACTTAAGTAATCTTTGAGAAATGAAGACAGTTTTAAAGATTACTGGTAAAATGAAAATATCTTAAAAATGTAAACATTTGGTCTAAATTATGCAGGTCAGATATTAGGTTTGCTAAATGCTTTAAGGTCATAAGCTGCTGCTTTCATTTTGAAAATTGTTCAATTTACCTACTTTGATGACATTAGAGTCTAGATAAGACCTGGAGACATGTGATGTTAGCCATACCCCCGGCAATGCGAGAAAAAGTCAGACCTTATCTGCACTTGTGTCTGTGTCTTAGGCTCCACACCTAGTACGTAATTAAAATGCTTACTAACCAGGGATTTCACCAAAAGTAAAAATCGCTGAGAGTTAACATTGTAACATGTAATTGAGACTACTGAAGAATAGTTCTACACATAAGGTGTGTAAGGAAAGTGAAATGTGCTTTTGGTAAAAGATTATTAGAAGTCATGGGAATGTAAATTTTCTTCCTTAGATTAAATGGTTAAATTATTGTTTTAAGTTAGATAGAATGAAGCTGAAGGTTTAAGCAAGTTTTGGAAAGTTGTGAAAAATTAACTGTAAGACATTCTGTGTGTGAATATATTGACTAAAGTTAAAGGGGTATTCAGTTTTTCTATAAATTAAGCATTGGAATAAAAGCACAAGTTTTTTAGAGCAAAAACCTGCTATAATTTGCTCCTTAACAAAAAAAAAAAAATGAAGGGTTATAAAAGGTTTGTGAAAATCTTACCTAAAAGTCAAACTCATTAAGATTGAATACATTTGTCTATAACGTTTTATAAAGAATGGGGTTTGTCATCAATAATGCACTAATGCAACAGTCATGTTTGGCTTATTTGGTACAAAAATCATACAGGAAGCATTATCAAATGTAAAATGGTGTTTAGATTTTGGGGGGCTGTAATTGTATAAATGTATTATTGGTATATATCCAAAATTATTTTTAAAAGTCTTATAATTCTGATATGACTTAGTGTATATTATGAATAATTATAATTGTTACATAAAATCATTGTATACCACAGAAGGAAGCAAATTTCCTTATCAATTGTGACTTTAATAGTGGCTGTCCTAAGATTTTTTGTCATCCACACACAATTGTTGTCTTGTTTTAATCCTCTTCAAAAGTTGGTTTATAATCAACTATAGAACTCTAACAAGTGTTCTTCAATGCAGGTTTCTGATAACTTTGGAAATTGTGATATTAAAATAAAGGAAAACACTTTCAGAATACTCATGGAGAGCTGAAATGTTCAGGCATATCAAGCAGAACAGAAGTTAACTGAATTGACTGAACCAATAGAAGACTAATCATTTTAGCTTTGCTTAAAATGCTGCTGATCCTTTGTTTTGTTTTTCAGAGTCAAGGAAACTTATCTTTTGAGCTATTTGCAGCTCTTAGCAGTTGAGTAAAGTATATTGCTGTGAATAACATTTGAAGTGTATTTGGTTCTCTCAACCTAATTTCTCCAGAATTTGGAAACTGTTTGTGAGTATTCTTATGTTATAGCAATATAGTTATTTGCATAACTGAAATAAGAACCTGTTTTCTTTTGCAACAGGACACAATTGGAAACACTGGATATTTTACCAAGGCTTTGACTGGAATGGCATGTTTTCTTTTAAGGAATCAAACTTGTCTTGTAAAGCCAATAAAAGCCCCTTGGGGAATTGGCCTCAGACCTTGTCTACAACAGCCACTGTACAGGGTTTCTGACCTGTGGTAAGTAAAGAATGTCACTTTCTAACAGGTCCAGGATCCCCAGGTTATCTTGGGACCCTGAGCAGGGGAATTTACTCACCTCATAGGTATTTGAGGTACAAACCTATGGCAGGGCTGGGCTCTAAAAAAGTCTTAGATTCCTTCTATGGAATAAAGTTCCATCAAAGCCAATTTAAAAAGAGTTTATGTAAAAAATAATTATTCTTATTGCACTTTATACAAATAATCAGGCCATGTATAATAAAGCAAATCAGACTTACCATGATTTGTCTTTAGTAAAAATGGGACACTGGAGAGAAATTATGTTTCAAAAACGGTGGTACACTTGTTATTAAATTCTAGTCTCATCAGTTGTTTTTAAGTTTGTTTCTGCAATTTAGACTAACCCTGCTTATTCCTGTGAACCAACTAGTGACATCTGACTGTTGCTCAGAGGAAACAAGAGGGATGGGTAATGTAAAATCTAAATCAGCATTCTAATTCTGAGCACATATTGGAATCAGATAACAACCCCATGTCAGCTTGGTTCCAACAGGTGCCCAGTTCATGGAAAGCCCTCTAACTTAGTTTACTTGGAATAATTTTATTTCTTTTGCTTTACTGTTGTGGAATATATTGCTGTTGTGCTATTTGTGTTAGGATAAGCTTACTCATTTTCTTAAGTTAAACACTTATGAATCTTCCAGATATCACCTTTTGTCAAAACTCAGAGTCATGAATTGCCCTCACCATACTGGTGCTTTCCGACTGAGCTCCTCTCTACCCTGAATACAAGAGACTCTCATAGTTAGGCAGGAATATCATTGCTCCTATTCATCATGAAGAAGTTACAGAAGATGAATTTTCAACTCTCTGCAACCCTTAGGATTAAAATTATACAAACCCTTAGGATTAAAAAAGGGAGGGGTAATGTCAGGCGTGTGAACCAGAGCAACTCCATTTTGAGTAGAAGCTGTGTAAAATGAGGCTGAAACCTACTAGCCTGCATTCCCAGACAGTTAAGGCATTCTAAGTCACAGGATGAGATAGGAGGCTGGCATAAAATACAGGTCATAAACAGCTTGCAGATAAAACAGTTTGCAGTAAAGAAACTGGCTAACACCCACCAAAAACTAGGTGGCGACAAAAGTAACTTCTTACCATCCTCACTGCTACACTCCCACCAGTGCCATGATAGATTACAGATGCCATGGCAACACCAGGACATTACCCTATATGGTCTAAAAAGGGGATGCATGAATAATTCATCCCTTGTTTAGCATATCATCAAGTACTAACCATAAAAATGGGCAACCGGCGCTCTGTCTATGGCGTAGCCATTCTTTTATTCCTTTACTTTCTTAAACTTGCTTTCACTTTACTCTATGGACTCACCCTGAATTCTTTCTTGTGTGAGACCCAAGAACCTTCTCTTGGGTTCTGGATCTGGACCCCTTTCCTATAACATCTTTCTGGCAACCGAGATGGGCCTATAGATATTCCTAGTAAGTGCTAGGATCCTGTAACATCTTTCTGGTGACCATGGAATGGTCCCACTATCCTGTGGAAACCCCCAACCCAAAGGCTAACTTTGGGTAAGTGGTGGTGTCCAATAAGAAAGTTGGTGTTAATTTTGTGCAAGATTTCAGTTCATATTCTGATTTCAATTATCAAAATGTAATTGACAGTAGATGCATGGGTTTCTTTCTGAACTCTCTGTTCTGTTCCTTCCATTCCTTCCATCTATGTACTGTAAACCAAAAGTATCTGCCTCAATCAATTTAGAAGTTTATTTTGCCAAGGTTAAGGACATGCCCATGACACAGCCTCAAGAAATCCTGACAACATGTACCCAAGGTGGTTGGGCTACAGCTTGCTTTTATACATTTTAGGGAGATGTAGGACATCATTCAATACTGTAAAATGTACATAGCTTCAGTCCAGAGAGCGGTGACAGCTCAAATCAGGGCTTCCAGATCACAGGTGGATTCAAAGATTTTCTGATTGGCAGTTGGTTGAAAGATTTATCTAAAGACCTAGAATCAACAGAAGGGAGTGTCTGGGTTAAGATATGGGGTTGTGGATACAAAGGTTCTTATTGTGCAGATAAAGCCTCCAGATAGCAGGTTTCAGAGCATATCAGACCTAAAAAGTCTATTCTGTCAGTCTGAAGGTCGCTGTTTCTATGTTAATGCCGGTCAGCTGTGCCTGAATTCCAAAGGGAGGAATGTTTAATGAGGCATGTCTGACCACCCATTCCCATGGTAGCCTGATCTAGTGTTTTAGGTTTACTTTAAAATGCTCTAGCCCGGTACAGTTGTTCATGCCTGTATTCCCAGCATTTTGGAAGGCTGAGGCAAAAGTATTGCTTGAGTCCAAGCGTTTTAGACCAGCCTGGACAACGTGGCAAACTCTCGTCTCTACAAAAAAATACAAAAATTAGCCAGGCGTGATGGCCTGTGCCTGTAGTCCTAGCTACTCGGGAGGCTGAGGCTGGAGAATTGCTTGAGTTCAGGAAGCAGAGGTTGCAGGTTGAGACTGCATCAGTGCACTCCAGCCTGGGTGACAGAGTGAGACCCTGTCTCAAAAAAATAAAATAAAATAAAATAAAATAAAATACCCTTGGCCAAAAGGAGGGGTCCATTCCATTGGTTGGGGAACTTAGAATATTATTTTTGGTTTACAGTATCTATTTTTTTTCTTTTGTTAAAAATGGGGTCTTACTCTGTTACCCAGGCTGGATTATAGGCATGAGTCACCATGCCAAGCTATATACATATATGCCAAATATGTATACCACCATGCCAAAATACATTAATGTATTTTTTTATTTTTTTGAGACAGAGTCTCACTCTGTTGCCCAAGCTGGATTGCAGTGGCACGATCTCGGCTCACTGCAACCTTTGCAGTTGGTTGTATGTTGATTTTTGTATTTTTATTTTCTTACCTTATTGCCTTCCGTGTTCAAGTGATTCTTGTGCTTCAGCCTCCCAAGTACCTGGGACTACAGGCACATGCCACCATGCCCAGATAATTTTTTGTATTTTTAGTAGAGACGGGTTTTCACCATGTTAGCCAGGATGGTCTCAATCTCCTGACCTCGTGATCCACCCGCCTCTGCCTCCCAAAGTACTGGGATTACAGGCGTGAGCCAGCACACCCAGCCTTATATATGTATTTTTATGCCAATACCACAGTCTTGATTACTCTAGCTTTATGGTAAATTTTGAAATTTTGAAATCATGTAAGTCCTTGAACTTTGTTCTTTCATAAAATCATATTGGCTTATCTTGGTCCTTTGGATTTAAAAGACAAATGTTAGGTTCATCTTATCAATGTCTTTTACAGCAAACGCTAATGGTATTTAGATAGAAATTGTATTGAATCTATGGATCAATTTTGGGAAAACTGACACCTTGACAATACTGTATTTTCCTATTTGCAAACATGGGACATATCTCCATTTGTTTCGGTCTTAATTTCCTTTGACAAATTTTTGTAATTTTCAGTGTACTGTCCTGTACTTCTTTCATTATTTCTGAATACTTTATTATTTTTATGCTATTGCGAATGTAATTTTTTTAAAATTTCCTTTGCAGTTGGTTGTATGTTGATTTTTGCATTTTTATTTTCTTACCTTATTGCACTGGCTGGAACCTTCAGTCCAAGGTTAAATAGAAGTGGTGAGAGTGTACATCCTTTTGCCTTGTACCCAATCTTAGGAAGAAAGCATTCATTCACCTTTAAGCATGTTGTTAGTCATAGGTTTATGTAGCTGCCTTTTATTAAAGTAAGAAAGTTTCCTTCTATTCCTAGTTTATTGAGAATTCTACCATGAATGGTAGTTCAATTTTATCAAATGCTTTGTCTGTGTCTCTTGAGATGATTATATGGCATTTTCCTTTAAGGGTCAGCAGAATTTTCCAGAAAAGGCTATATAGTAAATATTTTTGGTTTTGTGAGCCACATGAGCTCTGTTGCAACCAATCAGCTCTGCTTTTGTAGCAGAAAGCAATCATAGATAATATGTAAATGAATGGGCTTGGCTTTGTTTCAGTAAACTTTATTTGCAAAAACAAATGTCATGCCAGATTTGGCCCAGGGGCTATAGTTTGCTGACCACTGATTTATTTTATTAACGTATGTATTAAACGAATTGATATTCAGATGTTAAGCTAAAGAACATTCCTGTAATAAACCGACCACACTTGGTAATAGTATATAATCCTTTTTGTACATTACTGGATCTAATTTGTTGTTATTTAAACAATTTTAGCATTTACATTCATGAGGAGTGTTGTTCTATAGTTTTCTTGTGATATCTTTGTGGCTTTTAGTATCAGGGTAAAATGAACTGTAAAGTGTCCCCTTTTCTTCTATTTTTGAAAAGATTTCCATTGGATTGGTATTATTAATTATTTAAATGTCAATAGAGTTCCCAGTAAAACCATGCAGGCCTGGACTTCCCTTTGAAGAAGATTTTAAAATAATTTAATTAAATACTTTAATATTTTTCACTGATATATATATGCAAATTTTATAATTTCTTTTTGAGTCTACTTTGATCATTTCTGTTAATGAATTTGCCCATTTCATCTAAGTTGACAAATTGTTGGCATAAGATTGTTCAAAATATTCCTTTATAAGCCTTTTAATTTCCATAGGGTTCAGAATACTTCCTCTTTTAATCCCAGTTTTGGTAATTTCTATCTTCTCTCTTTTTTTCTTGGTCATTTGACTAAAATGTTATCAATTTTGTAGATCTTTTCAAGGAATCAATTGTAAGTTTCACTAATTTCCTCTATTGTTTCACTGTTTTATTTGTATTGATTTCCGCTGTGGTCTTTAGTCGTTCATCCTACTTTGGCTCTTCTTTTTGTAGTTTCTTAAGGTGGAAGCTTAATTAATTTTTCTAGGTTATTAAAGTCTTCCTTTCTAATTTTTAAAGCTATAAATTTCTCTTTAAATATTGCTTTACCTGCATTAATGTTGATATGTTCTGATCTTATATTCATTCAGTAGAAAATATTTTATAATTTCCCTGGAGATTTTTTCTTTGACGTGTAAAACAAAAATAAAATTCAAAAGTCTCCCCCACAAAAATCTGATTGGACTTTCTTCTCAGCCAGGGCACTCTAAAATTTAACCTGAAAGACTGGTTCAGGCCATGAAAGGAAGTAGGGGTTTGACATGCCTCATTATACTCCTCCAGCATTAATCAACACAAACCTTATATCTGATAAGAAACATTTACAGTCTTCTCTCTAATGCCTGCTGGAGGCTTTGTCTGCATGATAAAACCTAGGTCTTCACAATCCTTTATCATAACCTAGACATTCCTTTCTACTGATAATAACTTTTTCTATCAATTGCCATCAGAATATGTTTAAAGAAATATTGACATACCCGCCAGGCATGGTGGCTCACACCTGTAATCCTAGCTCTTTGGGGGGCCGAGGAGGGTAGATCACGAGGTCAGGAGTTCAAGACCAGCCTGGCCAACATGGTGAAACTCATCTCTACTAAAAATACAAAAATTAGATGGGCATGGTGGTGCGTGCCTGTAATCCCAGCTACTCGGGAGGCTGAGGGAGGAGAATTGCTTGAAATGGGACCTGGGAGGCAGAGGTTGCAGTGAGCCGAGATCACACCACTGCACTCCAGCCTGGGCGACAGAACGAGACTCCATCTAAAATAAAACGAAATGAAATGAAATGAAATGAAATGAAATGAAATGAAATAACTGAAAATAAATACTGACAAACCCAAATATAATTAGTGGATAATGTTTCTTTTTTTTTATTCTGTCCATTTTTCCTCCACATATTTTGGGGCTCTCTAGTTAGGTGCAATTATATTTATAATGCTGTATCTTTTTGATTAATTAACCCTTTTTATCATTATGAAATGTTCTCCTCAGTCTCTAGGATGGTTCTTGTATTAAAATATATTTAAATATAGTCTCTCCAGATCTCTTGTGTCTACTGTTTGCTTCATGTATCTTTTACCATTGTATTACTTTCTTTCTATTGTATTTTAAATATAAAGTTTTTTTTCTATGAAAAAAATATACTCTTAATATTATATTACTGCCTCTACCTATGAGTAGATTTTCTAGTCCAGTAAAATTTAATGTAAAAAATTATTGGTATACTTAGAGTTATGTTTGTCATTTTAGAACTTTTCTACATGCTTCTTTGTTCCTATGGTTCTCTTATATCACTTTTCTTTGGTTATACAAATATGTTTTAGCTTACCATTTCAATTCCTGTGCTAGCTTTTTTTAAAGCAAGTTTTTGAGGTTTAGTGTGTGCAAGTGTGTTTGCATGCATCCTTAACCCATCACAGTCCTCTCCAGGTTAATACTAACTTAATTCTGGTCCAATATAGCTACATTTCACCTGTAGGTCTCCATTTCCTCCTCCTCCCTGTATGCTATTATTGACGTTGATATGGTGCCTATATATATTATAAACCAAGTAATACAATAATACATTTATTGCTTTAAACAGATTGTTTAGAGAAATTAAGAGAGAGAAATTATATTATTTTTTAAATCTAGTGTTAATGAAAAGAGTCAAACTCTGTAAAATATTTGAAGAGATTTATTCTGAGCCAAATATGAGAGACAATGACCCATGACACAGCCCTCAGGAGGGCCTGAGAACATGTGCCCAAGGTGGTTGGGGCGCAGCTTGGTTTTATACATTTTAGGCAGGCATGAGACATCAATCAAATACATTTAAGAAATCCATTGGTTTGGTCCAGAAAGGCAGGACAACTCAAAGTCAGGGCTCCAGGTTATAAGTAAATTTAAGCATTTTCTGGTTGACAATTTGTTGAGTTTATCTAAAGACCTGGGATCATAGAAAGGAAATGTTCCGGTTAAGATGAAAGACTGGAGATCAAGGTTCTTTTGAAGTCTTATAGTGGCTGCCCTTAGAGACCATAGATGACAAATGTTTCCTATTCAGATCTTTAAAACGTGCAAGACTTTTAGTTAACCTCTTTAGGATTGGGAGGGCCTAGAAGAAAAAGATATAGCTATGTTACTAGAGATTCTTTACAGATGCAACTTTTCCCCCACAAAAGACAGCTTTGCAGGGCCATTTCAAGATATGGAAAAGAAACATGTTTTGGGGTAAAATATTTTGATTTTCTTCTTTGTCTTGTAATGTTATGCCAGAGTCAGACTGGAAAGTAAGTCACAATATATAGGGTTAAATAAAACCCATCTGATGAGAATTTATGATTTGTAAGGCATGACTCCTCAGACCTCCCAGATAGGAATTTGGGCAAGATTAAAAAATCAGAGTTTAGTCCTCATTAGCCACATATTTACCATTTCCCACATTGTTCTTTCCTTCATGCATATCCAAGTTATTGTCCACTGTCTTTCCTTTAATATTTCTTGGAAGACAGTTCTCCTAGCAGCAAATTCTCTCAATTTTTGTTTACCTGTAAATATCTTTATTTACCTTCATTATTGAAAGGTTAGCTAACGATATGAAATTCATGGTTGGCTTGTTTTTCTTTTTTTTTTTTTTTAATTATACTTTAAGTGCTAGGGTACATGTGCACAACGTGCAGGTTTGTTACAAATGTATACATGTGCCATGTTGGTGTGCTGCACTCATTAACTCATCATTTACATTAGGTATATCTCCTAATGCTATCCCTCCCCCCTCCCCCGACCCCACGACAGGCCACGGTGTGTGATGTTCCCCATCCTGTATCCAGGTGTTCTCGTTGTTCAGTTACCACCTATGAGTGAGAACATGCAGTGTTTGGGTTTCTGTCCTTGCAATAGTTTGCTCAGAATGATGGTTTCCAGCTTCATCCATTACCTACAAAGGACATGAACTCATCCTTTTTTATGGCGGCATAGTATTTCATGGTGTATATGTGCCACATTTGCTTAATCCAGTCTATCGTTGATGGACATTTGGGTTGGTTCCAAGTCTTTGCTATTGTGAATAGTGCCTCAATAAACATGTGTGCATGTATCTTTATAGCAGCATGATTTATAATCCTTTGGGTATATACCCAGTAATGGGATGGCTGGGTCAGATAGTATTTCTAGTTCTAGATCCTTAAGGAATTGCCTCACTGTCTTCCACAATGGTTGAACTAGTTTACAGCTCCAACAACAGTGTAAAAGTGTTCCTATTTCTCCACATCCTCTCCAGCATCTGTTGTTTCCTGACATTTTAATGATCGCCATTCTAACTGGTGTGAGATGGTATCTCATTGTGGTTTGATTTGTATTTCTCTGATGACCAGTGATGATGAGAATTTTTTCATGTATCTGTTGGCTGCATAAATGTCTTCTTTTGAGAAGTGTCTGTTCATACACTTTGCCCACTTTTTGATGGGATTGTTTGATTTTTTCTTCTAAATTTGTTTAACCTCTTTGTAGATTCTAGATATTAGCCCTTTGTCAGATGGGTAGATTGCAAAAATTTTTCTCCCATTCTGTAGGTTGCCTGTTCACTCTGATGATAGTTTCTTTTGCTGTGCAGAAGTTCTTTAGTTTAATTAGACCCATTTGTCAATTTTGGCTTTCGTTGCCATTGCTTTTGGTGTTTTAGACATGAAGTCCTTGCCCCTGCCTATGTCCTGAATGGTACTGCCTCGGTTTTCTTCTAGGGTTTTTATGGTTTTTGGTCTAACATTTAAGTCTTTAATCCATCTTGAATTAAATTAATTTTTGTACAAGGTGTGAGGAAGGGATCCAGTTTCAGCTTTCTACATATGCCTAACCAGTTTCCCAGCACCATTTATTAAATAGGGAATCCTTTCCCCATTTCTTGTTTTTGGTCAAGTTTGTCAAAGATCAGATGGTTGTAGATATGTGGTATTATTTCTGAGGGCTCCGTTCTGTTCCATTGGTCTATATATCTGTTTTGGTACCAGTACCATGCTGTTTTGGTTACTGTAGCCTTGTAGTGTAGTTTGAAGTCAGGTAGTGTGATGCCTCCAGCTTTGTTCTTTTGGCTTAGGATTGTCTTGACAATGCAGGCTCATTTTTTGTTCCATATGAACTTTAAAGTAGTTTTTTCCAATTCTGTGAAGAAAGTCATTGGTAGCTTGATGGGGATGGCATTGAATCTATAAATTACCTTGAGCAGTATGGCCATTTTCATGATACTGATTCTTCCTATCCACGAGCATGGAATGTTCTTCCATTTGTTTGTGTCTTCTTTTATTTTGTTGAGCAGTAATTTGTAGTTCTCCTTGAAGAGGTCCTTCACATCCCTTGTAAGTTGGATTCCTAGGTATTTTATTCTCTTTGAAGCTATTGTGAATGGGAGTTCATTCATGGTAGAATTTGTCAGGGAAACAAACTCTCTGTCTGTTACTGGTGTATAAGAATGCTTGTGATTTTTGCACATTGATTTTGTATCCTGAGACCTTGCTGAAGTTGCTTCCAGGTTTTGCCCATTCAGTATGATATTGGCTGTGGGTTTGTCATAAATAGCTCTTACTATTTTGAGATACGTCCCATCAGTATCTAATTTATTGAGAGTTTTTAGCATGAAGTGCTGTTGAATTTTGTCAAAGGCCTTTTCTGCATTTATTGAAATAATCATGTGGTTTTTGTCTTTGGTTCTGTTTATATGATGGATTACGTTTATTAATTTGTGTATGTTGAACCAGCCTTGCATCCCAGGGATGAAGCCCACTTGATCATACTGGATAAGTTTTTTGATGTGCTGCTGGATTCGGTTTGCCAGTATTTTATTGAGGATTTTTGCATGGATGTTCATCAGGGATATTGGTCTAAAATTCTCTTTTTTTGTTGTGTCTCTGCCAGGCTTTGGTATCAGGATGATGCTGGCCTCATAAAATGAGTTAGGGAGGATTCCCTTTTTTTCTATTGATTGGAATAGTTTCAGAAGGAATGGTACCAACTCCTCTTTGTACCTCTGGTAGAATTCAGCTGTGAATCCATCTGGTCCTGGACTTTTTTCGGTTGATAGGCTATCAAGTATTGCCTCAACTTCAGAGCCTGCTATTGGTCTATTCAGGTATTCAACTTCTTCCTGGTTTAGTCTTGGGAGAGTGTACATGTCCAGGAATTTATTCATTTCTTCTAGATTTCCTAGTTTATTTGCATAGAGGTGTTTGTAGTATTCTCTGATGATAGCTTGTATTTCTGTGGGATCAGTGGTGATATCCCCTTTATCATTTTTTATTGCGTCTATTTGATTCTTCTCTCTTTTTTTCTTTATTAGTCTTACTAGCAGTCTACCAATTTTGTGAATCTTTTCAAAAAACCAGCTCCTGGATTCATTGATTTTCTGAAGGGTTTTTTGTGTCTCTAACTCCTTCAGTTCTGTTCTGAGCTTAGTTATTTCTTGCCTTCTGCTAACTTTTTAATGCATTTGCTCTTGCTTCTCTAGTTCTTTTAATTGTGATGTTAGGGTGTCAGTTTTAGATCTTTCCTGCTTTCCCTTGTGGGCATTTAGTGCTATAAATTTCCCTCTACACACTGCTTTAAATGTGTCCCAGAGATTCTGGTATGTTGTGTCTTTGGATTATATCCAAAATGAGTCAAATCCAATAGGGCAGGAGTCGCTGAGATTTTGCCTAAAAATGTGTCCTCAGGTAGTAATCTTCAAAAACAAAATATCATAGATAGAAAAGATTTGTTTTTCAACCTAAGAAAGCACATTGAAAACAGGAAAAAGAAAAAGGTTTACTTAAATGGTGTAAATGTGTGCAGTGTCAGTGACGTGATGTAGTTCAGTCTTTGATATCCTTTGAATTCTCTTCCTAATTTAATGTTTCTTTACAGACTACTATGCAGCAGAAGAAAACTATGCCTGAAATATCTACAGGGAAAATTCTGTGTATTCATGTTTAAGGAACCACTTTTGTTCCTCAAGTAACCAGAATGAGTAATAAAAATCAAGCATGAGTAGTAGTGTTGGTCATGCACTTTTTTTCTGATTGCTAAAATGAAAGCTTTCGCCAGGTGCGGTGACTCACGCCTATAATCCCAGCACTTTGGGAGGCTGAGGCAGGTGGATCACCTGAGGTCAGGAGTTTAAGACCAGCCTGGTCAACCTGGGGAAACCTTGTATCTTCTAAAAATACAAAAATTAGCCAGGCATGGTGGCAGGCACCTGTAATCCCACCTACCTGGGAGGCTGAGGCAGGAGAATCACTTGAACCCAAGAAGTGGAGGTTGCAGTGATCAGAGATTGCGCCACCGCACTCCACCCTGGGCAACAGGGTGAGGCTCCATCTCAAAAAAAAATTAAAATTAAAATTAAAATTAGAAATACAATGAAAGATGTCATTGAACTCAGATTAGGAAATAATTCTTCCCAAGTAAAAAACTCATGAATTATTTATTGGACTTTCTTCTACCTTTAATTTCTAATACATGGGAATGAGTAATAGTATAAGCCAAACTGGAAAGTCAATTCACATTCCAGATTCCATTTTTACATGGGCATGAAGATTTCAAATTCTTTTAATCGATAAGCCAGCCTAGTCACTGGAAAAGATTAAATTGAAATATCTGCGTGTGTCAATCTCTCTACCAACATATAACCTCCCCACCCTGCATTGATAGAAGAATAAATAGGACTGAGAGGGAGAAAGACACTTGTATTGGGGGTGCACAGTACTTGTAACCAATCTTTTTGTTGTTGTTGTTGTTTTGAGATGGAGTCTCGGGCTGGAGTGCAGTGATGCGATCTTGGCTCACTGCAGCCTCCACTTCCCAGGTTCAAGCAATTCTGTGCCTCAGCCTTATGATTAGTTGGGATTACAGGTGCCCACCACACCCGGCTAACTTGTGTATTTTTAGTAGAGACAGAGTTTCGCCATGTTGGCCAGTCTGGTCTTGAACTCCTGACCTCAAGTGAGTGGGGCCTCAGCCTCCCAAAGTGCTAAGATTACAGACATGAGCCACCATGCCCGGCTAGCCAATCTTGAAAACGAATACTAGAACATTTTTCTACCTGGGAAGTTGTGGGATCTGCTCGAGATTCTGGTTGTTTGCTTGTTTGTTTGTTTGTTTTGGTAGAAATGGGATTTCGCCACATTTGTCTAGGCTGGTCTAGAACTCTTGGGTTCAAGCAATCTGTCCACCTCAGCCTCCCAAAGTGTTGGGATTACAGGTGTGAGCCACTGCACCCAGCCATGCTCCAAGGAAATTGCTAACCAGTAAGAAAGGAGAACATGAGAGAACAGTTACTGGGAAAAATAAAGTTACCTTTTATTTATACTCCCCAGTGAATTGAGACTTCTAACAAACCAGTTACATATACAAAAAAACAAAAACAAAAAAAAAGAATTTATCAGCTCAATCGTTCAACAAATATTTGCTGATTGCTTCCCTTGTGCCAGGTACTGTTCTAGGCTTTGAAAAATATTAAGCAAAGTCCTCCCCTTCAGGAACGTATGAGTCCAGGGGTAGCACTGGCTCCAAGCATGGTGCTCAATGTTATCACAATTTTTTTCTCCATCTGTCATATTTTCTTTCCTTTCTGTAAACTGAAATCTCGGGTGGTCTCTTCCCTCTTGAAGGCAAATGGCCACCAGTGTAACAATTCTAATGGGAAGAGAGCCTGTCTTTCCTGATCATCCTAGCAAAAGTTCAGACTGTCTAATTTATCTGGCTTGGGTCACATCCACATCTCAGAACCTGACTGGCTAGATCTCAGTCATCAGTAAGGCCACAAATATTGGTGCAGGTTGTTCACTGCAAAAAGGACAAGCAGGGGCTGAAATCCAGCGAGGGCCGCATTGAGCAAGGCTTTATCCTGGTGCAGGACTGTGTGTGGCAGGAGAGAGGGATCTTTAGCCAGTTCACACTAGGACTTGACAGTGGTCTTGGCCGTGTGCTCACCCTGGAGCAAGAGGTGAGGAGGGATTATCTCCACCTGGACTACATGGCCTGAAGGTGGGGAAAGGACAGTTGGGCTTCCCTGGTTCAAAGTCAGAAAAGTTAAATGCTGGGCAGGCAAAGACAACAGCTATCTACTTCATTCCTTAGAAGCATGGAAAGGCAAGGTGGCAGAGTGGAGGGGACCTTGGACTTGGTGTCAAAAGGCCTGAGTTCTAATCCTAGTTTGGGAAGTTTTTGGACATTGGGCAAATCACTTAACTAATCCCCACAACATTTGTTTCCTTTCTTATGAAATGGAGAACACTATTGTCCTACCTCCCCTACAGATTCACTGAGAGAGGAAAAAATTAATAACATATGAGAATATGGTTTGGAATATTTCTTATATCCAAAAGGTATTATTATTATCAATTATATCCTCCTAGTCAGTACCTATGGACACAAAGTTCTTTTTTTTTTTTTCTTTTGTCTATCTCTTCCATTCAATCAGTCCTGGATATCTGAAAAATCAGAATAGATTCTCAGTTGGCCCAGACACCTCACACATTGTCCAGTGCCCTCACACATTGAAGGGGCTCAATCAGTGTTTATTAATTGGCTGACCCATGATATAGAAATTCACACGACTCAGGGTTCCTTTCCAAAGTCTTACACAAGCAAAATGTTGTGTCAAAACGTTCACCCAACATTAAAATTCAAGGATTCCAGAAATCTGTAAGCCAGCTGTCTGGTGATCTCATTACTGGGTCTCAATGTAAGTACTGCTTCCTCACGGGAAACTTCATGGACTATCCCCAGCCACACCCACCCCCTGCCCCAGGTCTCCAGCCTGATTCACAACACTTCACTCAATTGTCTGTCCTCAGGTCTGTCTTTCCCAACTGACGGCGAACCCCACGGGGCAGGCAGCATGGCTGTCTGGTTTGCTGTTGCGTGATAGCCGTGGTGCGTGGTACATAGAAATAAATCAAGAAATACTTGTTAAATGAATGAGTACATTTGTTGAATTAAAGGGAACGAGGTTAAGTGTGAATAGGCAACATACATTTAATTTCCTCTTTCTCTTTTCCTAACGTCTTTTTCCAAGCCCTCCATCAACCACTTCCTCATAACTTCTGGAACCCCTGTTAAGTAGAGAAAGAATGAGTAGTTAACTTGAATGTGTCCTTTTAAGGACACACAATCAATGACTCTTTAGAAAAAAAATCCATTCCCCCAGACCTATGTAAGCAATGCCTCAAAAATGCAGGACAAATATACTAATTATAACTCTCGGTAATCATAAATTTATTCTGGAATAATAGTTCTAAATTTTATACCCTTGTATATCCTGGTATGTCCTAATGCTTGTATCTGCCTCAAAACCAAGACAGACCTAGGCAGTCATTCCTGGAAGCATATACATTACTCCAAGCCAGAAATTAGATTAGAGTGGTTCAGAGGAGAAAGGAGATTTTAGACACAAATTATTCCTTCTTCTTTCCCCTCCCCACCATCCATTCTGCAAATTTCATTTACATAATGCAGCTTTTAGCACAAATGAAATGAGTCAGCATTAGGGAAGACAAACTGAAATATGACTTTCATGCCAAAGGCAATTATTTTTCTTTGTGTCAGCCTGCAGTGAGCAAGTGGTCTTCTAAGTAACAGAAAATTTAAGACATAATAATAGAAGCCAGTGTCCAGTTAGGTCATAAATACCTGTTGTGTGCAGAATTTTTAATTTATTTTTAACTATGCTAAGATACACAGAGTATAAAATTTACCATCTTAACCATTTTAAGTATACAATCCAGTAGTGTTAACTACATTCACGTTGTTATGAACCAATCTGCAGAACCCTTTTCACCTTATAAAATGGAAACTCTGTACACATCAAGTAACAACTCCCTCTTCCCTTCTCCCCATACCCCTGGCAACCATCCCTGTACTTTCTGCCTCTATGAATTTGACTACTGTAGGCACCTCATATGAGTGCAATCACACAGCATTTGTCTTTTTGTGACTGGCTCATTTC
The DNA here is from genome assembly GCF_043159975.1 of Macaca nemestrina. Lineage (NCBI taxonomy): Eukaryota > Metazoa > Chordata > Mammalia > Primates > Cercopithecidae > Macaca > Macaca nemestrina. The sequence continues at coordinate 22,720,976 of NC_092130.1, read as the reverse complement.
ACGGAGCATAATGTCCTCAAGATTCATTCATGTTGTAGCATGTGTCAGAATTTCATCCCTTGTTAAGGCTGAATAATATTCCACTGTGTAGACATGCCATATCTTGTTTATCCACTCATTCATTAATGGACTCTTAGGCTGCTTCCTCACTTTAGCTATTGTGGATAAAGCTGCTATGAACATGGCTGTCCAAATATCTCTTTGAGACTCTGTTTTCAATTCTTTTGGCTCTGTACCCAGAAGTGAAATTGCAGGATCAATGGTAATTCGATTTTCATTTTTTAATTTTTTTGTAAAGATAGGGTCTTGCTGTGTTGCCCAGACTGGTCTCGAATTCCTGGGTTCAAGCAATCCTCCACACTCAGCCTCTCAAAGCACTGGAATTACAGGTGTGAGCCATCATGCTTAGCCCTGTGTTTAATTTTTTGAGGAGTTGCTATACTGTTTTCCATAGCAGCTACACCATTTTACATTCCCTGTGTACAGAATTTTACAAAACAGTTTGTGAGGTTCAAAGAAATTTAGGGTTTACTTTCCATCCTCAGTAACATTCTTCTTGGAGATTCTCATGGTGCTTTCTCTGTGGGAACTCTATTACACCCACCATGTTTTCCCTTGCAGTATAGTCATCTTATCTTCCCCACCTGTCAGGACCCTGAAAGTAGGTAGGATCTAGGTAGAATTCATCTCTAAAGACAGTGACCTGGATGAGTCTCCCAGCTTCCCTGGTTCCCCGTATGTAGTATTGCAGGAAGTTATTGTATCTCTTGTAGGTTATCTGATAAGTAAGGAGAATAATGTCTCTCAACAAGACGGCTGAGAGGATGGGTCTAGATAATGTATCCTGAGTGCTTAGCACAGCACCAGGGACATGGTATGTGCTAACTATTTTATGAAGCAGGAGAGTACGGACTTTTAATCCCTATAAGCCTCTGTTTGTTTTCTCATTTGTAAAATGGATTGTTCTGAAGATGAAAAGGGATGACCTGTAAGAGGTTTACACAGTGTCACAAAGCAATTTGTGAGTGCTCAAAAAAGTAGCAGTTAGTTTTATTATTTATTTATTTACTTACTTATTTGAGACAGAGTCTCGCTCTGTTGCCCAGGCTGGAGTGCAGTTGCACAATCTTGACTCACTGCAACCTCCACCTCCTGGGTTCAAGCAATTCTTCTGCTTCAGCCTCTGAAGTAGATGGGACTACAGGCACACACCACCATGCCTGGCTAATTTTTGCATTTTTAGTAGATACAGTGTTTCACCATATTGGGCAGGCTGGTCTCGAACTCCTGACCTCATGATCTGCCCACCTGGGCCTCCCAAAGTGCTGGGATTACAGGCGTGAGCCACCGTGGCCAGCCAGTTATTTTTATTATAACCAGTTTCTTGATTTATCTTAGTTCAATATTGATCTATTATGTTTCTTCTATCTCTACATTTAAATATGCCTTGTCAAATCATTCTGGTTCATCCCTTACCAACATTTTGGGCAGATTTCCTAATCTTCCTCACTTTGATTACTTAAAGCTCAGTTTCTGCAGTCCAAATCTGTGATTTCAATTTTTTTTTTTTTTTTTTTCTGTCTGAGCCTTGCCCTGCCACCCAGTCTGGAGTGCAGTGGCAATATCTCCGCTCACTGCAACCTCCGCCTCCCAGGCTGAAGCGATTCTCGTGCCTCAGCCTCCAGAGTAGCTAGGATTACAAGTGTTCGCCACCACACCCAGCTAATTTTATTTATTTATTTATTTATTTATTTATTTATTTATTTTGAGACAGAGTCTTCCTCTGTCACCCAGTTTGGAGTGCAGTGGCGTGATCTCGGCTCACTACAGCCTCTGCCTCCCAGATTAAAGCGATTCCTGTGCCTCAGCCTCCCAAGTAGCCAGGACTATAGCCATGCACCACCACACCCAGATAAGTTTTGTATTTTTTAGTAGAGACAGGGTTTCACCGTGTTGCCCAGGCTGGTCTCGAAATCCTGACCACAGATGATCTGCCCACTTCTGCCTCCCAAAATGCTGGGATTACAGGCGTGAGCCACCGCGCCCGGCCCTGTGATCTGAATTCTATGTAAGCCCTATTTCTTCCTCCATTTCCCCCTACTCAAGCCTGGTACAGGCCAGGCCTGTTACTGAAGGGGCTTAAAGTGGGAGACCCTGAGTCTGTTCATTCACTCGGCTCCCATTCAACAGCCGGGATGCAGGTGGGAGGCATGGTCTGGTTCTGAGTTCTTCTGTACCATAGGCCTCTCTTCAAGGCTTCATTCATGTTGAGGGCTGGGCTGGAATGTAGGGAGGGCAGAGGGTCCTCATGTGAGTGACCTTCAGCCTGGTGCTGGGAAGTGCTCTGTCTTCCTGCTTCACATGGTGCCTGGTGCTCCTGAGCCATCTTTACACCATCCTGATCCTCCATTGTTCCTGATGATCCCTTGCAGAGGAGCACCTTTAGCTCCCTTTGGCCCAACTGGCTTTCTCTTTCTTCAAGCCCTCTCTAGCAGGGATGACTTTACTTGTGCAGTGACCTTAGGCAAAACTCCAAGCTCCTCCCGCTGTAACCTCTGAGCTCCTATTTGTAAGGCCTGTGATGATTTTTTTCCAGGCACCAAAGGCTGAAAGGGACTCGGGTATCCCCATCTTTTGTCAAGCACACCTCATCACTGTTCCTTGTCATCTATTGGCCCAGGCCACTCCAGAAACCTCCAAGTGTGATGCAGTCACTGGTCTCTGCATTCACATACATTCCTTGGGAGGGTGCGAGGTGTGGCAGAGTGACAGCTGTCAGGATTTGGGATCTCCCAGTGACCCTCCTGGTACCTTTCTACACTGGCAGCTACAGGAAAACTGCAGGTCCCCAGCTTCCTAGAACCCCTGGACAGGGAGGAAGCAGTCCTCCTTTTTCCTGCCCTAGAAGCCCCCCTTCCCGCCCCCTCCCACTACTTTCTTTGCACTGGGAGCTGGGGGGTGAGGCAGATGGTGGTGAAGACAAGTATGGAGAGGGAAGGGAGTAACATCTCACTAAGAATTTCCAGCCAATCTTCCTATCCCTTCCTTTCCCTCTTTATCTTCTGCTTCTATAGACTGTCTGTTGTGAGACTGGGAGAGTTCAGGGGTGATGGCTCAGGCTAACAGGGTTTGTTTGACTGCTCCTTTAAAACTCCTGTTGGCTTCTGTGGCAGAAGCTTCCAGTCACCCATCCAATATCATTTTTCCATCTTCCTTTAAAAAAAAAAAATAGCCAGCTGGGCACGGTGGCTCATGCCTGTAATCCCAGCACTTTGGGAGGCCGAGGCGGGCAGATCCAAGGTCAGGAGATCGAGACCATCCTGGCTAACACGGTGAAACTCTGTCTCTACTAAAAATACAAAAAATTAGCTGGGCGTGGTGGCGGGTGCCTGTAGTCCCAGCTACTTGGAAGGCTGAGGCAGGAGAATGCATGAACCCAGGAAGCAGAGCTTGCAATAAGAGCCGAGATTGTGCCACTGCACTCCAGCCTGGGGGACAGAGAGAGACTCCATCTCAAAAAAAAAAAAAAAAAAAGCCTATGTTGTTGGAGGTAGCCAGGCACCCAGCTAAAAGAACTACATTTCCCAGCTTCCCTTTTAGATAAGAAAGACCAAAAATATGTAAGCAGAACTTGGGCAGCTAATGTCAGTAAAAACCCCACAGAGATGGTTCAGGCAGGAGATATGACCCTCTGCTCCCTTCCTCTTTCTTCTTCTTGCCTGGAATATAGACGCAATGGCTGGAGCTCCGGCCATCAAACATAGAAGCCACACACCAAAGTTGCAGGACCCAACCTCTAAGGGCAGTGTGCAAAACAAATGAGATAGCCTAGGTAATGTGACTAGTACAGTGTCTGGCACACAGCACATGCTTAACAAATGCCCTCTGGTATTAATGCTAACCCTAAGGGAGAGCTCAAGAGAGTTCTGTCTGGCTTTTAATCTGTGCCTCCTCTCCAACATTTTCATAAGTCACTGAAAGAGGGAAGGAATTCTGAGCCACATCTCGTTCTGCTGCTGACTTCTTACATGAGTTTGAATGTGTCTGGTAATGTTAAGAGCTTCCTTTCCTTGTTGGCAAAGTGAAAAAAAACAAAAACTCTCCTACCACAAAGAATGAGCATACTGGAATTTCATTTATTTTAATAGTCACTCTATTTTTGGCATGTGATACTGATTTTCCATATATAGTAATGACAAAGTTTTTCTTTCACATAAATTCAAGTGTAAAAACCAAGTTGAAAAAAATGGACAAGGGATTTGAACACGTTCTTCAATAAAGGCTATCCAGCTGGCAAAAAGAATAAGAAAAGACGGCCAAGCGCAGTGGCTGCTGTAATCCCAACACTTTGGGAGGCCAAGGCAGGCAGATCATTTGAGCCCAGGAGTTCAAAACCAGTGTGGGCAACAACATGGCAAAAACCCATCTCTACAAACAAATACAAAAATTATCCTGTTGTGGTGGTGCAAGCCTGTAGTCCCAGCTACTCGGGAGGCTGAGTAGTGAGGATCAATTGAGCTCAGGAGGTTGAGGCTGCAGTGAGCCATGATCACATCACTACACTCTAGCCTCGGTGACAGAGCAAGATCCTGTCTCAATAAAATAAGAAATTTAAGAAGTTCAGTATTATTCATCATCATGAAAATGTATACCACAAAAGATCCATTACATGCAGGCCAGAATGATGCAGCACAGTGTTTTAAAGGACTAATAGTACCAGTTGCTGGTGAGGATGTGGAGCAACAAGAACACTAATACACTGTTGTTGGGAATGTAAACTGGCAAAAAACACTTTGGAGAAAGTATGAAATTATCTATTAAAAGTGAACAAATGCGGCCGGGCACAGTGGCTCATGCCTGTAATCCCAGCACTTTGGGAGGCTGAGGCGGATGGATCACCTGAGGTCAGGAGTTCAAGACCAGCCTGACCAACATGGTGAAACCCTGTCTTTACTAAAAGTACAAAAAAGTAGCCAGGTGTAGTGGCGGGTGCCTGTAATCCCAGCTACTCCAGAGGCTGAGGGAGAAGTGGAGGTTGCAGTGAGCCGAGATCACGCCATTGCACTCCAGCTTGGGGGACAAGAGCGAAACTCCATCTCAAAAAATAAAAATAAAAAAATAAAAGTGAACAAATGCATTTTCCCATGACCCAGAAATTCCAGTCAGGTATACATCCAGCGTAACTGCAGGCATGTGTACACTACACATGCACAAAAATGTTGACAGCAGCATTACTCATAACCACCCCAAACTGGAAACAACCCAAATGTCTATTCAACAATGTGATGCATAAACTGTGGTATAGTCAGACAACGGGACACTGTACACTTTTCTGTATACATATGTTTCTTTTCAATGAAAAGATTTAAAAAGAGAGTTGACAAATATAATAATATTAATTTAAAAAGTAGTACAAGGACATGACAAAATTCGTAATGGCTACACATGAATAAACTATGTTTGGGAATTGAAGAATTGGATGAGTTAAAGGATTGGATGACACATCCCTCTTTGGATTCAGGGTGCTAAAATGATTAGCACAGACAGAAACTATTGTAGAGCTGGTGAATAAAAACATGGAGAGAAGAGGAGGTGGTGCCAGGCAGTGGCTAAGAGTTCAAGCTCTGAGTTGAAATTCGTGGATTGGAATCTTTGCACCACCACCTGCTGGCTCTGTGACCTTCGGCAAGTCACTTACCCCCTCTCCACTCAGTTTCCACAACTGTAAAATGAGAGTAGTGATGGCATCGATTTCCATGCCTCTTTCCTAGCTTCTGATGATGGGTGACAATCCTTGACCTTTCTTGGCTTGTAGATGCATCACTCCAATCTCTGCTTCCTTCTTCAGGTACCATTCTTCCTCTCTGTGTGTCTCTGTCTTCTTATAAGAAAACCAGTCATACTGGACTAAAGGCCCACCCTAATGACCCCATTTTAATTGCTTACAGTAGCCAAGAGGGCAAAGACCCTACTTCCACGTAAACTGACATCCACAGGTATATGGGTTAGGACTTCAGCATATTTTAGGGGAGGCACAATTCCACCCAAAACATGTAGAAAAGTTAAAAAATTATAATAAATACCCGTAAAACCACCACTAGATTCAGCAGTTGTTAACATTTTGCCACTTTTGCTTTTACTGTCAATCTATTTTTTTACTATCTCATCCCTAAAATACTTCTTCACGTATCTCCTAAGATTAGTCTTTTACACATCACATTAACATTACCATACCTGTAAAATTAACAATTCCCTAGTATCCACTCATAAATAGTTGCAGTAGATTGTATTATTACTCAAAATTATTGATTTTCCTCTTCCCTATAGGAAGATGACACAGTCCTGCCCTGTAATCTTAGCGCTTGGCCATATTGCTTCGGCAAACATACTGTGAGCAGCAAGATGCACGCTGCACAGTACAGAAGCTTTTCTACTCATTTCCTGGGTTTTTGAATAAGACACAGGGATCAAGACAGCTATCAGGAATATACCCATAGTCAACTGATAGTACAAGTGACTTGGACAGGAAATAAACTTTTTGTTTTACAAACCACTAAAACCTAGGGTTGTTTGTAATTGCAGATTTCCACAGCGAATTTAGAGCTGTTTTTAATGGTTTTTAGGCCAGTATCCAGTCAAGAGTTTTGCATTGTATTTAGTTATCATGTCTCTTAAATCTCTTATTCTGGAACAGTCCCCACTTACCTTTTCTTTCCTTCTTTGTTTCTCCTCCTTTTTCATTTTCTTTGTTTTTTCTCCTAGTACACATGTTCAAAGATACTGTTCTTCTTGAAAAAATTTACTTTTTGAAGAAGCCAAGTCAGTAATCTTAAGTAATATCCCATATTCTGAATATGTCTGATTATGTTCTTTTGGTGTGTTTTAACATCTTCCTCTAAGCCAGTACTTCTCGATCTTGGTTGAACCTTGACATCACTTTGGGAGCTGGAACAAAACACTAATGCCTAGATCCCACCTGCAGAGGTTCTAATATAATTAGCTTGGGTGCAGACTGGGAATGGGGAGCCTTAAAATGCCCTGAGTTGATTTTAACGTATGGGGAAGGTTGTGACTCATTGATCTAATGGTTAGATCAGTCTTCACCCATGATTCTGTACATGCCACACTGCAGGACATCAGGTGTTCTGTAGATTTAGGTTACATCACTGTTCGTGATGCTAAATTTGATGACTAGTTGAAAGTGGTGACAAAGATCTCCTTGTAACTGTATGTTTTTCTCTCTGTAAATTAACAAATAATCTGTGGGGCAATGTCATAACATTTTGGGACTATCCTGGTTCCCAAAAATCTTATAAATACTGCTTTTGGCATCCATTAGTGATCCTTGCTTGAATTGATTATTTCATAAATATTTACAAAAAGCTGACTTTCTAAGTCTATCATTCTGCCTTTTAAACTAGCCAGCATTCTTATGTAAAGACTTCCCTTCATCAACTGAGGGTTAACTGCAGTTCCCCATAAGAAGGCAAGGTAGGGCTAGGCGTGGTGGCTCACGCCTGTAATCCCAGCACTTTGGGAGGCCAAGATGGGCGCATCATGAGGTCAAGAGATAGAGACCATCCTGGCCAACATGGTGAAACCCTGTCTCTACTAAAAATACAAAGATTAGCTGTTGGCATGCACCTGCAGTCCCAGTTACTCAGGAGGCTGAGGCAGGAGAATCGCTTGAATGTGGGAGACAGAGGTTGCAGTGAGCTGAGATCATGCCACTGCACTCCAGCCTGGTGACAGAGCAAGACTCTGTCTCAAAAAAAAAAAAAAAAAAAAAGAAGGGAAGGTGGGTCAAGCACGCTGGCCAGCAGGGCACAGTGGCTCATGCCTGCAATCCCATCATTTTGGGAGGCTGAGGTGGGTGGATCGCCTGAGCTCAGGAGTTCGAGACCAGCCTGGGCAACATGGCAAAACCCCATCTTTACCAAAAAAACAGAGAATTAGCCAGGCATGGTGGTTCACCTGTGGCCCTAGCTACTCAAGAGGCTGAGATGGGAGAGTGGCTTGAGCCTGGGAGGTGGAGGTTGCAGTGAGCCGAGATCGCACTATTGCACACTCCAGCCTGGACCACAAGAGCAAAAGTCTATCTCAAAAAAAAAAAAAAAGACTACTTCTGAGAATGGTTCTGAGTTCCTGATAGCCCTTCTCTTGTGGACTGCACTGGGCCCTTTTACAACCTCAGAATGGCTTTTCTTCTGGGTATCCATGAAATATCCCTTTAGCGTACCTTTTCCACAGCAAGAAACTGTGGTTACTCCCTTGTTCCTCTGAAAATTATGACAGAGCTGCACTTGTCCTAAGAAACCTGGGGAAGCCTCAGCCACTTCCCTAGGACCCCATCAACTCTGCTCTGGCCCTGGCCCCGGCCCCGGCCCCAGCCATCTGTAACCTGTATCACCTTTCCCTCCCCGCTCCAGCTTAATGAATTCCAGTGAAGCAGCAGTGAAAAAATGTTTACCCAGCTGGGCGCGGTGGCTCATGCCTGTAATCCCAGCACTTTGGGAGGCCGAGGCAGGTGGATGATGATGTCTGGAGATTGAGACCATCCTGACCAATATGGTGAAACCCTGTCTCTGCTAAAATACAAAAAATTAGCCAGGCGTGGTGGCACATGCCTGTAGTTCCAGCTACTTGGGAGGCTGAGGCAGGGGAATTGCTTGAACCAGGAGGCGGAGGTTGCCGTGAGCGGAGATCGCACCAGCCTGGGCGACACAGCAAGACTCTGTCTCAAAAAAAAAAAAAAAAAAATTTTCCCAAGAGCATTTTATTTATTCATGATAACTGCATTGCACAATGAATCTATGAGATGGAGGTAAAGTAGCCACAAGCTTTTGCATTAGAGGGCGTTACGGGCTAGACCCATATTCACTTCATTCTCCCTATATGCTGGGGGATCATAAAGGTGATAGGGAGTCATCAAGGTGCTCTAAGGCAGGACCCATTTACAGAGAAGGCAATTAACACTCAGGGTTACTGACTTGCCCAAGGTGTCTGAGAAAGCCAGAGAGGAAGACTCCATGTCTCTTGGGTCTTTTTTCTGAAAGCACATTATCTATTTAGGGAATCCATGAATGGATTCTTATTTTCTCCCATACAAAGTCTTGGGTCTTAGGCCGGGCACAGTGGCTCACACCTTTAATCCCAGCACTTTTGGAGGCCGATGCAGATGGATTACTTGAGGCCAGGAGTTCAAGACCAGCCTGGCCAACATGGCAAAACCCCGTCTCTATTAAAAACACAAAAATTAGCCAGGTATGGAGGTGTGCGCCTGTAATCTCAGCTACATGAGAGGCTGAGGCACGAGAATTGCATGAAGCTAAGTGGTAGAGATTGCAGTGAGCCAAGATCATGCCACTGTCCTCCAGTCTGGGCAACACAGCAAGACTCTGTCGCAAAAACAAACAAACAAACAAAAACAACCAAACCAAAGTCTTGGGTCCTAGAGTTTGAATTGGCATCAACACAGTCCTGTCAGTTTTTTCCTTCCAGGAGTATCCCAATTTTCCAGATGAGAACTGAGGCTCTTCTCCCACTTTTTGCTTGGGACAGGTACCGTGTCGGGCACTAGGAAGAGACAAGTGAACAAGATGGACTCCAAGAACATATACATTGTTTCAAGCAGAGCAGGAGCCCAGGGTTGAGCCCAAGTTGAAAACAGTTGGAGGCCGGGTGTGGTGGCTCACGCCTGTAATCTCAGTGCTTTGGAAGGCTGATGTGGGCTGATCACTTGAGGTCAGGAGTTCGAGACCAGCCTGGGTGATGGAGTGAGACTCCATTAAAAGAAAAAGAAAACAGTTGGAGTTCTTTAAGAGATGGTGCCAGATCCTCTTGAAGATCACAAACACCAAAAGAAGAGTAAGGACCTGCGCATTTCTCTGCTACACTTCCATGGGTGTGGTGCAGTGGAAATAGATGGGAAGGCCAGCTTTGTGTGACCCTGGGTGAATCTCACTTCCTCCAGACTCTCCTTTCTCATTTCTAAAATAGCATCTATTAAGATCCTCTCAGTTAATGTAATATTAACTGAATTTGAACTAGTTCAAGCAAAATAGAAAAGCTGGGTTTACACAATCAAGGATGGACAGGGCAGAGTCGCCAACATTTTGGGGGAAAGTAGCCAGGGGCTGTACTACCACAAGGTATGTCTTCCATTCTCTCTCATTGTTTTTGTATCCTTCTCTTTTTTTGCCTTTTTGTTGCTGTTGTTGTTGTTGTTGTTGTTGTTTTTAAGACAGGGTCTCACTTTGTTGCTCTGGCTGGAGGGCAGTGATCACAGCTTACTGTAGCCTCAACCTCCTGGGTTCAAGCAATCCTCCCACCTCAGCTTCCCAGGTAGCTGGTACTACAGGCATGTACCACCATCCCCAGGTAATTTTTGTATTTTTAATAGAAATGGGGTTTCACCATATTGCACAGTCTGGTCTCAAACTCCTGGGCTCAAGTGATCTGCCAAAGTGCTGTTTCCCAAAGTGCTGGCATTACAGGCATGAACCACCATGCCTAGCCCTCTGTGGCTTTCTGAACACTGATATCATTATCAGACTGGCTGACCCTGGGGAGCAAAGCCACAGGAAACCCTGGCCTGTAGACCACAAGGAGTGCTTCCACTGCTGCTCCAGTTAGACAAATCCTGGAGAAGGAATCCAACTGGCCCCACCCACTTGGTTCATGGACCCATCCCTGTTCCAATCATTGTGGCCAGGTGGTATGGAGTATTCTGAGCAGCCCAGGATAGACTGGGGGCCAACTCAGTGAGTGGGGAATGTTTACACCTTAGTTGGGGTGAGGAACTCTGAAATACTCTTAACTGGAAGCTCCTGAGGTGGCTTTATACCTGAGGGCTGTGCCATCTTTCAGCTGTCCAGAAGTTTCCTGTTAAAGCTATATGAAGGACCAGGCATGGCGATGCACACCTGAAATCCCAGCACTTTGAGAGGCTGAGGTGGGCGGACCACCTGAGGTCAGGAGTTCGAGACCAGACTGGCCAACATATAGTGAAACCTCGTCTCCACTACAAAATACAAAACTTAGCTGGGTGTGGTGATGCACGCCTGTATTCCCAGCTACTTGGGAAGATGAGGCAGAAAAATCCCTTGAACCCAGGAGGTGGAGGTTGTAGTAAGCCGAGATTGTGCCACTCTACTCCAGGCTGCGACACAGAGCAAAACTCTGTCTCTCGCTCTGAGTCTCCTTGAATCTCAGTTTCCTGAAATATTAAATGGGGGTAATAATACATAATAGATGTCAAGTGCCTAAAACATCTAAGGGTTCCATATAGCTTTATTTTTATATATTTATTTTAAGTAAATATGTATTTCAAATAAATATTTTAAATATATATTATATTAGATATATTTCAAATATATATTTTAAATATATTATTTATCTTAAATATTATTTATCTTAAATAATATATATTATTTTAAATAAATATATAAATATTTAAATAAATATAAATAATTATAACTCATTTATGAATTTATCTATCTATAATAAATAAAAATTTATTTATCTATCACAAATAAATAAAAATAAAGTTATATGGAGACCTTAGGTGTTTTAGGTACCTGACGTCTATTATGTATTATTTCCCCCATTTAATAGTTCAGGAAACTGAGACTCAAAGAGATGAAGAACTTCACTAAGATCACACAATGAGTCACTGCAGAGCTGCAAACCCTGGTCTGACTGACCATCTTGCAGGATAGTCCCTTTTTTTTTTTTTCTTAGATGGAGTCTCACTCTTTCACACAGGCTGGAGTGCAGTGGTGCGATCTCGGTTTAAATTTCAAAGCAATGAAATTCTTGAAAGCCACTTAGTTATTGGGAGAGAAGAAGATTAAAAGAAAGACAAATTAATGAGTGAAGAATGGAGAGGTATTGAACGGGAAGACATTGTGGGAGAAATGGAATCTTGAAGCTAAGGAGATGGGCCCAAGGTTGTTTTTTTTGTTTGATTTTTGTTTTTTTGAGACAGGGTCTCACTCTATCACTCAGGCTGGAGTGCAGTGGAACAATCATGGCTTACTGTAGTCTTGACTTCCTGGGCACAAGCAATCCTCCCACCTCCACCTCAGCCTCCAGAGTAGCTGGGACCACAGGCACATGCCACCATGCCTGACTAGTTTTTGTATTTTTGTAGAGACAGGGTCTCGCTATGTTGCCCAAGCTGGTCTCAAACTCCTGGGCTCAACTGATCCTCCCATCTCAGCCTCCCAAAGTGCTGGGATTGGTGTGAGCCACTATGCCCAGCTGAAAGATTCTTTAGTCCAGTAGACACACACACACACCTCAGTTCAAATGAAATCTCACCTGGGATCCCATTCAGGTCATCAAAACTATTAGCAGATTAACATATTATTGAGCACTCATGTGCTAGGTATAAGGCCCAGCTCTTTTCAAACATGATCTCACTGAATCCTCCCAACAGCAGAATAGGTCATTTTATTAGCCCTATTTTATGGATGAGGTGTTTTTTTTGTTGTTGTTGTTTGGCTATTTTTTTTTTTTTTTTTTTTTTTTTTTTGAGATGAAGTCTGGCTCTGGCACCCAGACTGGAGTGCAGTGGCACAATCTCAGCTAACTGTAACCTCCGCCTCCTGGGTTCAGGCGATTCTCGTGCCTCAGCCTCCTAAACAGTTGGGATTACAGGCACGCACCACCACACCCGGCTAATTTTTGTGTTTTCAGTAGAGACAGGGTTTCATCATGCTGGCCAGGCTGGTCTCCACCTCCTGACCTCAGGTAATCCACCTGCCTTGGCCTCCCAAAGTGCTGGGATTACAGGTGTGAGCCACCATGCCTGGCCAAGGTCAGCTCTTTAACATCAAAGCTGGACTCCAACCCAGGTGCCTCTTCCACCAGGTACCTGAAGAACTTGTCACCCACTCTGGGATGGATGGACCATTAGGGAGAGTTAGGCTGGGTTAGGGAGATGTGGATGAGGGAGAGGCTCACCCAAGAAGCGGAGGGATGGGACATAGGAGTCCTGACTGCTGCCCCAGACTCCTATGAAATAAAGAGATGAGTTCGGCTTGTCGCTGGAAGATCTCTGTGGAGTATTCCTTGTGCCTGAAGTTCTGTGATGATGGCAGTGGACAGATGAATGGTACTATCGCTTAAAGAGATTAAGTATGTTTGAACACAACTTCATTTCTTGGTTGAAAATACATTTCATTTCCCCTCCCTTCATTCCCCCACCAAATGCATTTCACCGCTTTGGAGTACTTGGAAAAACTTACCAGTTTAAAAACCTTGAGGCTGGGTGCAGTGATTCACGCCTGTAATCCCAGCACTTTGGGAGGCCAACGTGGGTGGAATCACCTGAGGTGAGGAGTTTGAGAACAGCCTGGCCAACATGGCGAAACCCTGTCTCTTTTAAAATACAAAAATTAGCCGGGTTTGGTGGCAGGCCCCTGTTATCCCAGCTACTCTACTCGGGAGGCTGAGGCAGGAGAATCACTTGAACCCAGGTCGCAGAGGCTGCAGTGACCTGATATCGTGCCACTGCCCTCCAGACTGGGTGACAGAGTGAGACTCCATCTCAGAATAAATAAATACATACGTACATACGTACATACATACACACCTTGCTGGATGCACAGTAGACTTTGTTCCTTTCCTCTACAGCATTCCTCCATGATCTGGAACAAAAAGAAGGGAACTTCTGTTTACTGAGCACCTATGACCTGCGAGGCATTTTATCTTACCTCATTCATTCCCCACAACAACACTTGTCAGGCATCATGCCCATCTTACAGGCAAGAAAACCAAGGCACAGGGAGGTGGAGGAACTTAATGTCAGATGTGAACCAGGCCATACGATGCACAGGGCATGCTCTTCCCATGCCAGGCGGCCGCCCCAGTGATCCTCAGCTGCATTATGAGCGCAGAGCTTATTTCAGCCATTATTGGCAAAAAGGAACTGCTCTGTGAGGGATGCCCATGGTTGGAAGCTTCATTTATGGCCCCTGGCCACTGACTCTCCTCCCACGGCTGTAGCTGTTGAGCACAGTGGTTGATAACATGTCAAGAAGGAAGCCTGGGATGAAGACTTATTCCCCACACTGCAGGTCCTAGCTCTAGGCTGTCAGGCAGGAGCAGTGATTTCAGAATGTGAAGAATTCAGAATTTAGTGGATCCAGAGGATCCTGCCAAAGGGCTACCCAGCTGGAATCAGAGAGGTAACTTGTCAGGGAGCAGGGGGAGGTAGCTAGCTGCTGAAGTTGCTGCTAAGAGTGAGTGCTAAAGTTGTGACATATCTGTCTCATCTATCCATCCATTCATCCATTCACTCACCAATCCATCCATCCATCCATCCATCCACCCACCCACCTATCCATCCCTCCACTCATCTATCCGACCACTCATCTATCCGACCACTCATCCATCCAACCACTCATACATCCATACATCCATCCACCCACCCACCCACCCACCCACCCACTCACCTATGTGGCCCTTGAACACACGATCAGAACATAAAGGTGGAAGAACAGGTTTTCTTCTTTGCTGAGACACCTCTGACTTTTCTTGATCAGTGATGGGAACCTGCAGACTGGGAGTGCTTCAGCTCTGGTTCACTCTGATCTTGGGCAAGTCACCTTTCCACTATGAGAGGCTGGGGAGTTGGAAGAGACCATATAGCTGTCTTGTGCAGATCGCCTCTCCTATTTCATCAATGGGTGACGGAACCTAGGAGTAGGAAGGCAACCTGTCAAGGTCAGGTAAGGAATTAGTGGTAGATTTGGTCCTGGATCCCAGGATCCTGCTGCTCATTTGTAAAGTGAGAATGGGAATCCCGGCTCTCCTCACTTCCCAGGATTGTAGGAAGGACCCCACGAGATAAGTGGTGGGAAAGCATTTTGACAGGTGACGTCACCAGGCCAGAAGGTTCCAAATGTGCACCTGGGGCTCTGGCTGCTGGGCTAGGGCAGATCCCACAGAGACCAAAAGGGGTCAGCAGAGGCTTGTGCTTAGATGCTCAGCTAGGATGTGCTACAAGGCACAATGCCCGGGTGCTGAAATTGGGGAGTGAGGCAAAGTCATTTATTTTTATTAATGAATGTATTTTTTGAGACAGAGTCTTGCTCTGTAGTCCAGGCTGGAGTGCAGTGGCACAATCTCGGCTCACTGGAACCTCTGCCTCCTGGGTTCAAGCAATTCTCCTGCCTCAGCCTCCCGAGTAGCTGGGATTATAGGCAGGCACCACCACACCCGGCTAATTTTTGTAGAGATGGGGTTTCACCATTTTGACCAGGCTGGTCTTGAACTCCTGACCTCTAGTGATCTGCTCTCCGTGACCTCCCAAAGTGTTGGGATTACAGGTGTAAGCCACCGCACCCAGCAATTTTATCTATCTATCTATCTATCTATCTGGGACAAAGTATTTCTCTGTCGCCCAGGCTGGAAGTGCATGGCACGATCTTGGCTCACTGCAACCTCCTCCTCCCGGATTCAACCGATTCTCGTACCTCAGCTTCCCGAGTGGCTGGCATTACAGGGGGGCGCTACCACGTCCGACTAATTTTTTTTATTTTTAGTATGAACAGGGTTTCATTATGCTGGCCAGGTTGGTCTCTAAAACTCCTGACCCCAAGTGATCCGCCTGTCTTAGCCTCACAAAGTGCAGGGATTACAGGCATGAGCCATGGCCCCCAGCCTGGCCATTTTTCTCTAGAATTCCAGGAACAGGCTGAGTGGGGATGGGGGTGATTCTGAGGCTACTAAAAAGAACAGCCAAAGCTTGCATAGGCAAATCCTACCTGCCAATGCCCTGGACTCAAATGCATCAGGCTCACCCCAGGAAGGGCAGCGAGGGCTGCCTTGTTCTAGAGACGATATGACAGGCAAGGAAAAAGCCTCCTGAACCAAGGTGGAAGCCTAAATGCTAAGAGACGTTCTGGATCCTCATCATCAGATAATCCAGAGAGAAGTGAACTGATGGCCCCTCAAACCAGTGCCCAGTGAGTGATGGGAATAAAGGAAAGTGCTGTTCATCACAGCAACTAAAAGTCTGCAGGAGAGACAATGCTCTTGAGGGTGAGGGTAGTGATGGGAGGAGGGTCAGTCATTTTCATGCTAGTTAGGAAATATTTATCAGGCACCATATTAGGGGTTGGAGATACTGAAATGTACAAGACAGTCATGGCCCCTTTTCTCAGAGCTCAAAGTCTAGTGGGGGAAACAGACATTAAATAGGCAATTACAGGCAGACAGAGCTTGAAAAGAGGATAACAGTGGCTACCTTAAAAGGATGTTGTGAAATTAAATGAGATAATCCAGGTAAAGAGTTTTATCAGGACTTGGCACAGAGTAAGCCCTCTGAAAATGATAACTATTTTTCTTGCTTTGGATAGGGAAGTTAAAATGCAGGGCTCTGTGGAAGTGAAGTGTAAAGAGAGATTTATTCCAGGTCGGAGGCTAGGAAGTCACAAAGACCGCCTGAAGAAATCACAAGAGATCTGAAGAACGTTTAGCTTGAGGCAGAGGGAGGGGAGAAAAAAATAGCAACTCAGTAGCAGCTCAGTTTCACCACTTTACAGCCTATAAAGTCTTTGGCTTCCCTCATCTGGTTCGATCTTCAAACCTAATCAGACCGGCATCTAGAGTTAATATTTCCATTTTACACAAGAGGAAAGAGAGACCCAGCGGGAAAAAATGACTTGTTCAGAGTCATAAAGCAAAGTCCCGAAGCAAGTCTTTCTGGCCCATTATGTGTGGGAAAAGCGAACAAACACCCCGGGGCGTTAGCGAAACACTAGGTTACAAACGTGGAACGAAGTCAAAGAGTTAACGAGAGCCAGGCACCACTTATAGGGGTTGGCCAGGTAGGTTTCCTGGGGGCGCTGGCATTGGAATAGGCTTCTTCGCCTGCTAGGTGTCAAGACCCCTCAGGAGAGTGGCGGATTCGTTCCGTAAGCGGCCGCCCAGCGAAGCCTCGGGCAAGGGTCTTCCGGAAAGAGACCAGTCTTGATGCTGGAGCCTCAATCCCCGTTGGCCTAGCACTTTGGTTTCCATAGCAATTGTCTCTCGCCGCAGAAAGGAATCGCCTGTGCCGGGTCTTCAGAGAAATCCAGGCCTCAGCTCCACGCCCCTGAGCAGCCCCACCCTGGCTCACCCCGTTACCCGCCCCGACAGCAAGACCGGGGCACCGCCGTCCCCGCGTCGAAGCGGATAGGATCTGCTCAGCTCACCGCACCCCACTTCTTCCGGACCCGTCCGTTTCCACGGCAACGCGCCAGGTCTCACCACGGCGGCCGCCGAGGGACAATATTACTGCGTCCGTAGCCGCCGGGCTCTGCATGCAGGTCCAACAGCACCTATCCCTTTCCCCGCCGCCAGTATGTGTCTCCCAGGCAACGCGCGGCGCTCGGCTCAGGGCTCCGCCCAGGCACTCACTCCGCGTCAGCGCGCGGCCACCTAGCTGCGCTGGCAACCAGCCTCCGGTTTCCAACTTTTTCTCCAATAGGGAAGCCGCAATGACACAGCCGACTAAGCCCTTGGTCACCTGGGACCTGGGATCCTCCACGATCTATGGGACCGCCCCCCAGGCGACCACCAGTTCTGCCGCAACCTCGAACTACCAGCTGGGCTCGAACTACCAGCGCGATAGACTCGGCCGCCGCCAAGACATCGGCGTAGGGGGTCAGCCGCAGGTCTGCTTCCCGCGGCCGCGGACCGCGCAGCAGCCGGTGCTCTTCAGGTGCGGCCCGCATGCCCAGAGCGTTCGTCAGACCCTCGGACCCACGAGGGAACCCGAACTCTTTGAGACTGGCGCTTCCCTCAGCCGGACCCCGGCCCTTTTTCCCACCCCCGGACAGTCGATTCCTCGTAGCCCCGGGCCCCAGCTCCTTCCCAGTCTAAATCTTCGGATTCCCTGGAGCCCGAACTCCGTCGCCCCGGAATCCCGGGAGAACCTGGAATCCCCATTTCCAGTCCACATTTTCTCAGAATCGGTCCCGGCCCGTTAGTCCTTTAGGCATGACATCTGGTGGCCGCAGCACCCTAGGGGGTGAGCCCTGACTCTTAGAGCCTGGCGAGGCCCGGGTCCTCCCAAGTTAGAATCCGTCTCATATGCCCCTTCTCAGCCTCTCTGTTCCCCAGTGGTCCTGGAAAAAAACCCAGTTCCCTCTGCCTGGCCCGGATCCTCACAAACCCTAATTACCCGTGCTCCTTTCCATTCCACAAACACCCCTCTCTGCATCCTTCAGGCTGCTGTCCATGGAGAACTTGAGGTAGAAAGCAATTTGGTTCAAAATGACCTTTATTACTTGAAAGGGACTATTTCCAGTCGTTGCCACCCTTTTCCCCTTCTAGTATTGGTAAATTTGGTGCACCCACTAAGTGGGTGAAGAGTTTTATGTGTCCTTAAATGTTTTAGGGATTTCTTTTTTCAGCAACAACAACAACAACAAATCAGAATTTGGGGGACTTTTGTGTTTGAGCATCTTGATCTCTAAACCAGCCTTTTCCATCACCTCATACCTAGGCTGTGCATAGAGGTCAGAAAAATGTAAATGGGAGACTGGGAAATTGGATTGTTCATACTAGTTTGTAAATCTAAAAACATACACGACACTCCGATTCCAAATTGGCTGAAAATGAATTGCGATTCTCCTGCCTCAGCCTCCTGAGTAGCTGGGATTACAGACGTGCGCCACCATGCTTGGCTAATTTTTGTATTATTAGTAGAGACGGGGTTTCACCATATTGGCCAGGCTGGTCTGGAACTCCTGACCTCAGGTGATCTGCCTGCCTCTGCCTCCCAAAGCGCTGGGATTACAGGTGTGAGCCACTGCACCCGGCATCAGTTAGAAAAAAATTCTAGTCCTTCAAAATGTTTTACCCTTCCACAGTTGTCTTTTTTGTCCTAATTACAAAAGTAGCGTACACTTATGGATAAATAAGTCCAGGTGCAGTGACTCATGCCTGTAATCCCACCACTTTGAGAGGCTGAGGAGGGTGGATCACCTGAGCTCAGGAGTTCAAGACCAGCCAGGTCAACATGGCGAAACCCTGTGTCTACCAAAAATACAAAAAATTAGCCAGGCATGGTGGCTGGCCTGTGGTCCTAGTTACTTGGGAGGCTGAGGTGTGAGGATTGCTTGAGCCTGGGAGGCAGAGGTTGCAGTGAGCCGAGACTGTGCCACTGCACTCCAGCCTGGGCAACAGAGTGAGACCCCGTCTCAAAGAAATAAAAATAAAATAAAATAAGAAAAATAAGACAGACTAGCAGCATGATTGGCTAGGGACAATCACTGTTAACATTTTGGTGCATTTTGTTCGGGATCCATTCATATATTTATATATTTATATATATATATATATATGATAACATGCTTACACTTACAAAACAATACATCACAAAAAGTTCACTTTCTAGTAACCTGCTTTCTTCTCCCATCTAATACACCACCCGTGTCTATGTTTCATACACAATTACATGTATTTTATTTTATGACATACCAAAATTTATTCAATATTGTACATCTTGTTTCCACATTTTAGAAAGAAAATATGAACTTTTTTTTTTTTTTTTTTTTGAGATGGAGTCTCACTTTGTTGCCCATGCTGGAGTACAGTGGTACGATAGTTCACTGCAACCTCCGCCTCGTGGGTTCATGTGATTCTCCTGCATCAGCCTCCCAAGTAGCTGGGATTACAGGTGCTCACCACCACGCCCAGCTAATTTTTGTATTTTTAGCAGAGACGGGGTTTCACCATGTTTGCCAAGCTGTTCTGGAACTCTTGACTTCCACGTGATTCGCCTGCTTCAGCCTCCCAAAGTGCTGGAACTACAGGTGTGAGCCAACACATCCGGTCCTGAACAATTATTTTTAAATGGACAAAACCATTTAAAGGTATATGTTCATAAAACTACTTCGTGGTGTAACCAAATTATCAAAAAGTGAAAACTCAGTGCCTGGAAGTGTTTCCACTTTTCACCGTTTTCTCATTTTGACCAAATTGTTGTATTTTCACCTGGAGTACTTGGCTCCATTCTAGCCCACCCCACCCCATCTTTCACCTCTCACCTTTCAGAGTCTCCTAAAACCCTTGGCCACCCCATACCTCCCTCACTTTTCTAAACTCCCCAAACTTTCTTCCAGAATTTCCCTGTTAACCAGCCTAACACCTGTCCAAGCTTTTCATTTTCATTTCTCCCTGCTCTAATTTATACTCCCCCAACCCCCCACCTCCCAGATCCCTTTGAGGCATACACTCTAGAGCAAGTGCCCCCCAAGCTAAACACCTCTCAGATTCATCCTTCTGAATCCTACCCTACAACTTTACTCCTCTCCTCTAAGACTCCTCTCACCATTTCATCCTTAAGAAGGATCATCAAGATGACTGCTTTTGGCTGGGTGGGCGTAGTGGCACTTGCCTGTAATCCCAGCACTTTGGGAGGCTGAGGTGGGTGTATCTCTTGAGGTCAGGAGTTCAGAACCAGCCTGTCCAACACGGTGAAATCCTGTCCCTACTAAGCATACAAAAATTAGCCAGGCATGGTGGCAAGTACCTGTAGTCCCAGCTACTCAGGAGGCTGAGGCAGGAGAATTGCTTGAACCGGAGGCGGAGGTTGCAGTAAGCCAAGATTGCACCACTGCATGCCAGCCTGGGAGACAGAGTGAAACTCCGTCTCAAAAAAAAAACAAAAAACAAAAAAAGGATGACTGCTTCTGAGGATGGTTCTGAGTTCCTGATTACCCTTCTCTTGTGGACTGCACTGGGCCCTTTTATATCCTCAGAATGGCTTTTCTTCTAGGTATCCATGAAATACCCCTTTAGCGTACCTTTTCCACAACAAGAAACTGTGGTTACTCCCTTGTTCTTCTGAAAATTATGGCAGAGCTGCACTTGTCCTAAGAAACCTGGGGAAGCCTCAGCCACTCCCTCAGGACCCCATCAAATGTGCTCTGGCCCTGGCTCCAGCCATCTGTAACCTGTACCACCTTTCCCTCCCTGCTCCAGCGTAATGAATTCCAGTGAAGCAGCAATGAAAAAAACTTTACCCAAGAGCCATTTATCTCGGGTGATTATTCATGATAACCGCATCGCACAACGAATCTATGAGATGGAGGTAAAGTAGCCACAAGCTTTTGCATTAGAGGGTGTTAGTGGCTTGACCCATATTTATTTCATTCTCCCTGTATCCTGGGGGATCATAGAGGTGATAGAGAGTCATCAAGGTGCCCTAAGGCAGGCCCCATTTTACGGAGGAGGCAATTTGATACTCAGGGTTACTGACTTGCACAAGGTTCCTGGGCTAAGGGAGCCAGAGGAAAAGACTCCATATCTCTTGGGTCTTTTTTTCTGAAAACATATTATCTATTTAGGGAATCCATGAATGGATTCTTATTTTCTCCTATACAAAGTCTGGGGTCCTAGGCCGCACGCAGTGGCTCATACCTCTAATCCCAGCACTTTGGGAGGCTGAGGCAGGAGGATCACTTGAGGTCAGGAGTTCGAGACCAGCCTGGCCAACATGGTGAAATCCTGTGTCTACTAAAAATACAAAGATTAGCCTGGTGTGGTGGCACCTGCCTGTAATCTCAGCTACATGGGAGGCTGAGGCATGAGAACTGCTTGAACCTGGGTGGTGGAGGTTGCAGTGAGCTGAGATTGTGCCACTGCACTCCAACCTGGGCAACAGAGCAAGACGCCATCTCAAACAAACAAACAAACAAACAAACAGAAAACCAAAGTCTTGGGTCCTAGAGTTTGAATGGGCCTCAACACCATCTTGTCGATATTTTCCTTTAGGGATTATCCCCATTTTCCAGATGAGAACTGAGGCTCTTCTCCCACTTTTTGCTATGGACAGGTAGAGTTTGACCTGCTTACTTGAAATGCTGAGTTCTGTCACTGCACTGTTCCCATAGACCCTGATTGATGCATTCATTAAACCTGTCCTTTGGGCCTACTTGGGATAGGTACTGTGTTGGGCACTAGGAAGAGACAAGTGAACAAGATGGACTCCAGGAACACACTCATTTTTTCAAGCGGAGCAGGGTGCCCAGGGTTGAGCTGCTGCCACCACCTTTTCTTTTTTGAGACAGAGTTTCACTCTTCTTGCCCAGGCTGGAATGGAGTGGCACTATCTCAACTCACTGCAACCTCTACCTCCTGGGTTAAGCAATTCTCCTGCCTCACCTTCCCAAGTAGCTGGGATTACAGGCATGCACCACTACGCCTGGCTAATTTTTGTTTTATTAGTAGAGACGGGGTTTCACCATGTTGGCCAGGCTGGTCTCGAACTCCTGACCTCAGGTGATCCACCCACCTCAGACTCCCAAAGTGCTGGGATTACAGGAGTGAGCCACCATGTCCAGTCACTGCCCCCTTCTTGACTCTTTTGAGCTTCCCTCCATGTTCCAGGGGCAAGTCTGGATGGGCCCACAGGATTCTAACATTAAAAACAATTGGAGATCCTTAAGAGATGGTGCCAGATCCTCTTGAAGGTCACAAACACCAAAAGAAGAGTAGGGACCTGGGCATTTCTCCTTCTGCTACACTTCCATGGGTGTGGTACAGTGGAAATAGATGGGAAAGTCAGCTTTGTGTGACCCTGGGTGAATCACACTTCCTCCAGACTCTGCTTTCTCATTTGTAACATAGGATCTATTAAGATCCTCTCAGTTGCAGGTAATATAAACTGAACTTGAACTAGTTCAAGCAAAAGAGAGAAGTTGGGTTTACATAATCAAGGATGGACAGGGCAGAGTCACCAATGTTTTTGGGGAAAGCCAGGAGCTGTACTACCACCAGGTATGTCTTCCATTTTCTCTCATCGTCTTTGTATCCTTCTTTTTTTTTTTTTTTTTTTTTTTTTTTTTAAACATGGTCTCACTCCTTTGCTCAGGCCGGAGGGCAGTGGCATGATCATAGCTCACTGTAGCCTCAACCTTCTGGGTTCAAGCAATCCTCCCACCTCTGCCTCCCAGGTTGCTAGGATTACAGGCACGTGCCATCATGCCCAGCTAATGTTTTGTACTTTTAATAGAAATGAGGTTTCACCATATTGCCCAGGCTAGCCTCAAACTCCTGGGCTCAAGTGATCTGCCCATCTCTGCTTCCCAAAGTGCTGGGATTACAGGCATGCTCCACTGTGCCCGGCCCTTTGTGGCTTTCTGAACACTGGTATCATTATCAGACTGGCTGACCTTGGGGAGCAAAGCCACAGGAAACCCTGGCCTGTAGACCACAAGGAGTGCTTCCACTGCTGCTCCGGTTAGACAAATCCCGGAGAAGGAATCCAGCTGGCCCCACTTGGTTCATGGACCCATCCCTGTTCCAATCATTGTGGCCAGGTGGTGTGGAGTATTTTGAGAGGCCTAGGATAAGTTGGGGGTCAACTCAGTGAGTAGGGAATGTTGTGCACCTTAGGTGAGGGGAGGAACTCTGAAATACTCTTTAACTGGAAGCTCCTGAGTTGGCTTTATGTATACCTGAGGGCTGTGCCAACTTTCAGCTGCCCAGAAGCTTCCTTTTTTTATTATTTTTATTTATTTATATTTTTGAGACAGAGGTTCACTCTTGTTGCTCAGGCTGGAATGCAGTAGCTCCATCTCAGCTCACTGCAACCTCCACCTTCCAGTTTCAAGCAATTCTTCAGCCTCAGTCTCCCAAGTAGTTGGGATTGCAGCCACCACACCTAGCTAATTTTTGTATGTTTAGTAGAGATAGGGTTTCACCATGTTGGCTAGGCTGGTCTCGAACTCCCGACCTCATGATCCACCTGCCTCGGCCTCCCCAAAGTGCTGAGCCACCGCGCCCGGCCCTTTTTTTTTTTTGAGATGGAGTCACCCAGGCTGGAGTGCAGTGGCACCATCTCAGCTTACTGCAACCTCCACCTCCTGGGTTCAAGCGATTGTCCCGCCTCAGCCTCCCAAGTAGCTGGGACTACAGGCATGTGCCAGCACACCTAATTTTTGTATTTTTAGTAGAGACAGGATTTCACCATGTTAGCCAGGCTGGTCTCGAACTCCTGACCTCGGGTCATCTGCCAGCCTCAGCCTCCCAGAGTTCTAGGATTACAGGCATGAGCCACTGCACTTGGTCTCAGAAGCTTCCTTTTAAAGCTATACGGAGACCTTATATGTTTTAGGTACCTGACACCTATTATGCATTATTACCTCCATTTAATAGTTCAAAAACTGAGACTCAAAGGAAATGGAGGAACTTCACTAGGATCACACTGTGAGTCACTGCAGAGTTACAAACCCCAGTCTGACTAACCGTCATGCAGGACATTCTCCCTAAGGACAGACACTGGTTTCTCCAGTTTATAGACCCAGTGACTAGCGGAGATGCCAGCTTGTAGGAACTCAGAGGATTTGAAGGCTTCTGTGACAATGTGGCAGTGTTTCTGCCTCTCTAAAAATGTGATCACATTAGGGGAAGAGGCGTCCTTGGCTAGCCACGGATTTCAAGGACAGCTAGGTTCTAGCATCTTAGGCATCCCCTGAGTATGCTCTAAGAACAGTGAATGATGGCTGCTACTGCTTCATCTATAGCTGCGGTCCTCAAGAGGTTTTGCCCCTCAGGGGATATTGGCAATGTCTGGAGACATTTTGATTATTACATTTTTGATATTACAATGATAGTGGTGCTACTATCATTTAATAGGTAGAGGCCAGGGATGCTGCTGAATATCCCACAGTGTATGGGACAGCCTACCACCACACAGAACTGCCTCGCTCAAAATGTCAGTAATGTCAAGGTTGAGAAACCCTGATTGGTAAGAGTCATGCTCAAGGTAAAATCACTAGTTGAGAGAGGCCAAAAAGCCTGCCGTCATGGAGTGGACTAGAAAATGGTGGTAAGCCAGGCACGGTGGCTCACGCACTTTGGAAGGACGAGGCGGGCGGCTCACCTGAGGTTGGGAGTTCGAGACCAGCCTGACCAACATGGAGAAACCCTTCTCTACTAAAAATACAAAATTAGCCGGGTGTGGTGGCACATGCCTGTAATCCCAGCTACTCAGGGGGCTGAGGCAGGAGAATTGTTTGAACCCGGGAGGCAGAGGTTGTGATGAGCCAAAATCGCATCATTGCACTCCAGCCTGGGCAACAAGAGCAAAACTCTCAAAGAAAAGAAAAGAAAATGGTGGTAATAAGGTCAGGCACGGTGGCTTACACCTGTAAGCCCAGCACTTTGGGAGGCCGAGGCAGGTGGCTCACTTGAGGTCAGGAGTTTGAAACTAGCCTGGCCAACATGGTGAAACCCTGTCTCTACTAAAAATACAAAAATTAACTTGGTGTGGTGGCTTGAGCCTGTAATCTCAGATACTTGGAAGGCTGAGGCATGAGAATCACTTGAACCCAGGATGTGGAGGTTGCAGTGAACCAAGACTGTGCCACTGCACTCTCTCTAGCCTGGGCGATAGAGTGAGACCCTGTCTCAAAAAAAAAAAAAAAAAGAAAAAAAGAAAATGGTGGTAATGGCACCCAGTTGGTAATGGCTGGATCAGAATCATCTCAGGTACATGACAAAAGTGGAGATTGCTGGCCCCCATCCAAACCCTGTTAAGCAAGAATCCTTGGGGCTGACGTTTGTATCAAGTAACTGAAACACTTCTGATGCTCAGCCAGGTTTGGAGAACACGGACTTGAACTATGTCATTTAGTACCCACCCTCCCTCTTTAATTGCTCATGTCAAGTAATCATGTCCACATTGGCCTTTATGAAGAAGTCCTTTGCTTAACCTTGTGCTGGGTCTGCAGATAATGTTAGTGCTTATCAGAAACCCCTGGAAGGCTTGTTAAAAACATACATTCACAGGATCACCACCCACCACATTGTTTCGACATGCCCGAAACCTCCCCATCCTTCAAAACCTAGTCTCAGTTTATATGCTAACTTCTCTGTATAGCTTTTCTTTTCTTTTCCAAGGCAGAGTCTCGCTCTGTCACCCAGGCTGGAGCGCAGTGGCACAATCGCGGCTCAATGCAACTTCCGTCTCCTGGGTTCAAGCGATTCTTGTGCCTTAGCCTCCTGAGTAGCTGGGATTGCAGGCATATGCCACCACACCCAGCTAGGTTTCTTTGTATTTTGAGTAGAGATGGGGTTTCACCATGTTGGCCAGGCTGATCTCAGACTCCTGGCCTCAAGTGAGCCACCTGCCTCGGCCCCACAAAGTGCTGGGATTATGGGCATAAGCCACCGCGCCCAGCCAAGTGAAACTTGTCTCGATATCCCCCTTCCTTGAACACTGCGCTTCTTTTGGAGGTGGATCATTTTCTCTCTTAGAAATATTTGGTCATGTGGGCCGGGCATGGTGGCTCACACCTGTAATCCCAGCACTTTGGGAGGCCAAAGCGGGCAGATCACGAGGTCAGGAGATCGAGACCATCTGGGCTAACACAGTGAAACTCCATCTCTACTAAAAATACAAAAAAATTAGCTGGGCGTGGTGGTGGGCGCATGTAGTCCCAACTACTAGGGAGGCTGAAGCATGAGAATGGCACAAACCTGGGAGGTGGAGGTTGTGGTGAGCCGAGATTGCACCACACTGCACTCCAGCCTGGGCGACAGTGGGAGACTCTGTCTAAAAAAAGAAAAAGAAATATTTGGGCATGTGTCTTACCTACTGACTACATTGTAGTTACTGTGAAGACCTGTGGCAGTTTTTCTTAGTATCCTCTCCTGTAGCTAGCTCATTGGAGTAAATAAATAAGACATAGGATGTGGCTTCCCAGACCTTACCGTCTTTTGGGGGACATAAGTTATACAATAGAAGAAATCAGTAGAATTCAGTGTGATATAGGGGATGTCACAGACAACATGCGGGAAGCACCAAATGATTAATAGTGACAGGGCAATAGAAGTTATGGAGAGACAAGATGTAACCCTCCTAAACCGCCCCCACCCCCGCCATCTTTTTTCTGACCAGTCTTCAGATAGGGATTTTTTTTTTTTTTTTTTTTTTTAAGACAGAGTCTTGCTCTGTCGCCGGGCTGGAATGCAGTGGCGCAATCTCGGCTCACTGCAACCTCTGCCTCCCGGGTTCAAGCGATTCTCCTGCCTGCAACCTCCGCCTCCCGGGTTCAAGCGATTCTCCTGCCCCAGCCTTCCCGAGTACCTGGGACTACGGGCGCGCACCACCACGCCCAGCTAATTTTTGTGTTTTTAGTAGAGAGGGCGTTTAACCATGTTGGTCAGGATGGTCTCGATCTTTTGACCTCTGCCTTCCTTGGCCTCTCATAGTGCTGGGATTACAGGCGTGAGCCACGACGCCTGGCCAAATAGAGATTGTTTTGTTTTGTTTTGGTTTTTGAGACGGAGTCTCACTCTGTCGCCCAGGCTGGAGTGCAGTGGCGAGATCTCGGCTCACTGCAAGCTCCGCCTCCTGGGTTCACTCCATTCTCCTGCCTCAGCCTCCCGAGTAGCTGGGACTACAGGCGCCCGCCATCGCGCCTGGCTAATTTTTTGTATTTTTTAGTAGAGACGGGGTTTCACCATGTTAACCAGGATGGTCTCGATCTCCTGACCTCGTGATCCGCCCGCCTCGGCCTCCCAAAGTGCTGGGATTACAAGGGTGAGCCACTGCGCCCTGCCTAGAGATGTTTTTAAGGTCAAAATCAGGCTCCTAGGCTGCAGACTGTCAGAAGGTATCATAGAAGTTACCTAGCTTTTTTTTTTTTTTGACACGGAGCCTCACTCTGTTGTCCAGGCTATAGTGCTGTGGTGCGGTCTCAGCTTACTGCAGCCTCCACCACCTGGGTTCAAGCAAATCTCCTGCCTCAGCCGCCTGAGTAGCTGGGATTACAGGTATGGGCCACCATGCCTGGATAATTGTTGTATTTTCAGTAGAGACGGGGTTTCACCATGTTGGCCAGGCTGCTCTCAAACTTCTGACTTCAAGTGATCCACCCTCCTTGGCCTCCCAGAGTGTTGGGATTACAGGCGTGAGCCACTGCTCCCCGCCTTGGAGTTATCTAGCTTAATACCCACTTTTTACAACTAGAGAAATAGGCTCCCTGTGAGTCAAAGTATATGGAATGTACGTAGGGTCCAGCTGGCACTCTTCCCACTCCCACATCAGCAGTACAGATGCCTGCCCCGCTGTGAAGTGACCCTAACCTCACCTCTGTTTTTTGTAAGGTGAACGCTTTAGAGAAGACCAAGAAAAAGATGAACCACTACTATGAACACCTGAAAAAAAAGTTCATGACAGAGCAGCTCAGAAAGCTGGGGCGATAGAGAGATGAATCCATGAACAACCAGTACTTAACCTTTGGGGTACCATGACCAGTTTAAACTCCAGTCTCCCAAGAAAGACCAACCACCCTACTTCTGGCAAAGGGATCTGCCCCAGAGTCATGATGACACCAGTGTGACCAGAGGAGAACTAGTAACTACAACCTACACAACTACAGAACAATAAACAGAAACCAGTAGACAGCGGAGCATAACAAATCCTCAGCAATCCTCATATTCCTTGCCCATGCATGCCCTCTATTCTGGTGAAGGAGGTCCTGATAGTCTCATAGATGCTCAACTCGAAAAGGTGGGATCAAGCTAGCTTCCATGCTTAAGGCAAAGATTGACCTCTTGTTGCCCACATGTCTGAGGTGACATGCCAGGCCAAGTGTGCTGGGACAGTGGTACCTTAGATGGGAAGGCCTCAGTAATGCCACTGCCTGGCATCCCAGTGGTAAGGAGGTCGGGGGGAGGCATCAGAAGGACCTGGCTTAAGTGCTATTTCTACCACCAGTCAGCCTTGTGACTTTGTCACCTCCTTGAACCTCCGTTTCCTTATCTGAAAGAATGCAGTAGTAGTAAGGGAACCTACCTCCAAGGTCTAGCATGAGGATGTAAAGCGCTAAGCCCAGGGCTCATCATTTCCAGTGGTTCTCACCATGATGGCTCCAGTAGCCTTCCAGTAGTGCCCACTCCCTGTTCTGCCTGCTTTCCAGACTACACCCGGATAGTCCCCACACTGTAGCTTTATTTGTGAAGATCCTTCATCTGAAATGCCCCTTTAGCTCTCTCTTCATCCTTCAAGGTTTATCTATATGTCATTTCCTACATGGCATTTTCTTTTTCATTTTTTTTTTTTTTTTGAGATGGAGTCTCACTCTATCGCCTCGGCTGGAGTGCAATGGCACAATCTCGGCTCACTGCAACCTCCACCTTCCAGGTTCAAGTGACTTTCGTGCCTCAGCTTCCTGAGTAGCTGGGATTAAAGGCAGGTGCCTCCACACCTGGCTAACTTTTGTATTTTTGGTAGACAAGGGGTTTCGCCATGTTGGTCAGGCTGGTCTCGAACTCCTGACCTCAGGTGATGCTCCCTTCTTGACCTTCCAAAGTGCTGGGATTACAGGCATGAGCCACCGTGCATAGCCACCAAAGTCATTTAATTCCTGGAGACCCTTAGCAGGAACACTTTCCAGCTCAGCCCTTTGTTAAGTCAGGAAGTGTTACTCTGCCTATTAGAATTCTGGGCCTGGTCCAGCTGCTGACTTTGAAAGTCTGCAGACCTATGAGGGCCGAGGGGACAGAGCCAGGGGCAGGCCTTGGACTGGGACCTCCTGCCTCCCTCGGTAACCTCTCTCTGGGTTTCAGCTCTCCCACTTGCTCTTCAGGAATGGTGGGGCTGGTGGGTGGTTTCTGCACTTCCTTCCATTTCTCAGATCTGAGATGTGGCACTGAGCTTTGCACACATAATGCTTCACGAAGGTCTGCTGAGTGGAAGGGAACAAATCCTCCTCTGAGCAAAGCAAGAAAGTCCAGGCTTATCCACAATGATCACTCAGGGAGAGTTTAACTTGACTAATGTGTTTATCACTTTCCAAAGTGATTCCCAGTGGTATTCCTTATCCAGTGGGCTCATCCAGGAGCATTTTCAAATCTTCTGTCACCAAGCCACTGTCATTCAAGTTGGGTCTCCCAGCTAATGGAAGTACCCCTATACAGGAGCTTTGCGCGATAGTCTAAGTTTGGCCAGGCGCAGTGGTTCATGCCTATAATCCAAGCACTTTGGGAGGTCTAGGTGGGAGGATCACTTGAGGCCAGGAGTTTGGGACCAGCCTGGGCAACATAGTGAGACCCTGTCTGTACAAAAAAAAAAAAAAAAACGAAAAATAAGCCTGGTGTGGTGGCACATGCCTGTACTCCCAGCTACTCGGGAAGCTGAAGTGGGAGGATTACTTGAGCCCAGGAGGTCAAAGCTGCAGTAAGCCAAGATCGCACCACTGCACTTCAACCTGGATGAGAGAGTGGAAACCCTATGTCAAAAAACAAACAAACAAAAACTCCCTGTAGCTAAAAAACATTCACCTTCCACATCATCCAACACGTTTATTTATTAATAGCTCCTTATATGTACCAGGCACTCTTGTAGGTGCTGGAAATTAGTGAACAAAACTGACTGAAATCCTCTGCTTTCATGAAGGCACGATCCTCAGCTCACTGCAACCTCCGCCTCCTGGGTTCAAGCGATTCTCCTGCCTCAGCCTCCCAAGTAGCTGGGATTATGGGTACCCACTATCATGCCTATCTATCTATCTATTTATCTACACACACACACACATATATATATAGGCTTGTTCTGAGAACCCAGTTAGCTTGACAAGAACCTAGCCCAAGGCCTAGCGTATAAATAAATATATATTTATTTATTTTTGTATTTGTGTAGAGACAGGGTTTCGCCATGTTGGCCAGGCTGGTCTTGAACTCCTGACCTCAGGTGATCTGCCCACCTCAGCCTCCCAAAGTACTGGGATTACAGGTGTGAACCACTGCACCCAGCCAAAGCTTATATTTGAATAGTCTTGGGGTGGTGAAGAGGGGAGTAGGAAGAACAGAAATCAGATGAAACAGGAATCAGCTGTTGGAGTCTGGTGCCTCTGGCTCTGGCTGAAGGCAGGATGCCTCCTTTGGGCTTTACGGGGAGACTCTGGTTTGCACAGTGTTTTCTCTGTGCAATCCTTTGACCTCTGGAAATGCTGTTCACAAGCCTGGAAGGCTGTCTGTGTCCCTCCCTGCTTTGGTGAGGTTTCCTTTATCTGATGTGCACGATCTTTGCAGTCAAATGGCTCTGATTTGGAATCTCGGCTCTGCCTTGCAGAAGAATGTCATTTTGCCCCTTGGAGCTTCACCTTCCTCATCTGGAAACTGGGAATAATTGTAGTACCTACCTTATAGGCTTGTTCTGAGAACCCAGTTAGCTTGACAAGAACCTAGCCCAAGGCCTAGCATCTTGTGGGTGAATGGGAAGGGGGTTTTATTGAGAATGGTGATTGTTGTGTTGTACCTGGAGTTGACACATACACTTCAAGAGGCAGCCTGGTGCTGGGGAGTGAGCCTTGGAATAAGAATCTAGAGGTGGGAGTTCAGCCTCTATGATTCCTCAATTTGCTCTGAGACCCTGAGCGACATACATTCCCTTTCCGAGCATTGATCTGCTCGCTCTCTTCCCTCATATTCAGTTCATCCCCTAGGAGGAGGAAACTGGGTTGAGATAGATCCATATCCTCCAGGTGGCCTTGGAGCATCCCAAGCCAGCACGTGCCT
Source organism: Macaca nemestrina (assembly GCF_043159975.1). Classification (NCBI taxonomy): domain Eukaryota; kingdom Metazoa; phylum Chordata; class Mammalia; order Primates; family Cercopithecidae; genus Macaca; species Macaca nemestrina. The sequence continues at coordinate 22,689,443 of NC_092130.1, read as the reverse complement.
GTTGGGAACCTGGTCGGGAGCAATGGTTGGTCACTGGGGTTCCAACCAAGTCCTCCACAGTTACTTCTGGGGGGCTGAGTGCACTCACTACACAAGAATGAAATGGTCACCAGGAAGAATTCTTCCTCAGCTTTGTCATATTAGAAGGCTGGGGGGGCCTGATTCCCTGGAACCTGCCTTTTCAACCTGATTTCCCATACTTCTTCCCCTGACCAGATCCCATGAATTCTCTCTCTTCTCCAAACAGGCCCCTTGATTTTCCACCTTGGGACTCACTTTCTTCCTCTCTTCCTCCCTCCCTCCCTTCCTTCTTTTCTTCCTTTTGTTCTTCCTTTCTTCCATTTTTCTTCCCTCCTTTCTTTCCCCCCACACTTCCCTCCTCCTCTCCCCTTCTCACTTCCACCCCCTTCCCTCCCTTCCCCTCTTCTTCCTCTCATTGCCCAGGCTGGAGTACAGTGGCATGATCATAGCTCACCACAGTCTTGAACTCTTGGCCTCAAGTGATCCTCCCACCTCAGCCTCTTGAGTAACTAGGACTATAGGCATGTGCCACCATGCCCCGATAATTTTTTTTACTTCTTGTAGAGACAGGGGTCTCACTGTGTTGCCCAGGCTGGTCTTGAACTCCTGGCCTCAAGTGATCCTCCTGCCTGGGCCTCCCAAAGTGCTGGGAATACAGGTGTGAGCTACAATGCCTGGCCCACCTCAGAACTTTTGATTCTACTGTTCACCCTGAAAGGAATATAGATTTCCCCTCATTTCTACCTGAGGAAATTCAGCTCAGACCCTTTAGGGCCTGCCATGACATGAACTCTGCCTTCCAAGACTAGACTCTGTCCATCTCCCATCAGACTAGGAGTTTCCACCAGGCAGGGGCTGGACACGTCAGAAAACAGAGGCCTGGATGGATAACGCTTTCTGTGTAAAAATTGCATTATGCAGAAGCAGCCATATTCTCTGGAGCTCTCAGGTAATTTCCATGGTGGTCCCCCCAACCCCTCACTGCTTTAGAGATTCTGCATACTTCACTAAGGAATCATTGACTCCTCTGAAAGGTTTTCAGATAAAACCTGTCACTATCACTCTAAGCAGAGGTCGCTAATTGATAGTGCTCCTGGGACCAATAGTGGGACATTGATTTGATCAAACACTATGCTTCTCATGGTATTGAATTTAAGCACCTTGGGTGTGGTATGGAAGCTGCAGTTAGCTGCCGCTCCACCACTGCCATCTCCTTAAACCCAAGTACACTGAGTCTCCCTGGCCCCTGAAGGGATGCGAGTTTGTGATCACTGCAACGTGTTAGAACAGCAATTCCTTTAAAATAACTAACAAGTTTAAAAACTTTAAAATCATAATACATGCACTATAGATTAAAGGGTATTCAATAAAGGAAAATTCCCCTCCTGCACTCCAGGGCCACAGCAATAACCATTTCTGCGTATCCTTCCAGAAATGTTCTAAGAGCATAGACCTTTAAGATGCCCTTTATGGGCTTCATAAAATATGTGCAAAACTTTATTTATTTATTTATTTTTGAGACAGAGTTTCGCTCTTGTCACTTAAAAAAAAAAATTAGCCGAGTGTGGTGGCACATGCTTGTAGTCTCAGCTACTTGGGAGGCTGAGGTGGCAACTGTGACTGCACCACTGCACTCCAGTCTAGGTAACAGAGTGAGACCCTATCTCAAAAAAAAAAAAAAAAAAGAAAAAAACAGAAACAGAAAAAAGGAAGCCACCAGCCTGGCATTGCCCAGCTCAGTCAACAAAACATCCTTTTTTTTTTTTCCTTTGGGAACAGTCATTACAAATGTTTGGCCAAGGGCAAGTCTATCATGTCTCCCAGACATGGGCCTGCCTTAGTATCCCTTCTATGCCCAGGAACTAGCTAGAAAAAGCTTGAAGGAAATCTGGTCTCAGCATAAACATGATGATGGATTTCACAATGCAACAGCTGGGAGCCCATAGTCAATTTTGCTTTCTGTAATTAGAGGTCTGTGGGGTGCATTCCTATGCACAGATGGCACTGTGATTCCCATTTTACAGAGTAGGCAGAATTTCAGAAAAATTCCAGGGTCTGCCTGAAGTCAAAGTCAAGTGGTGGAAGAGTCAGGATAAGAATCCACACCTCTCAATATTCATCCCGAGCTCCTTCCTAGGTGATATTGGGCTACAATTCAGAGGTGGAGGTTAATGGATTCTTAGGACTTTTTTTTTCCCTGTTTTTATTTATTTATTGAGGCACCACTGCACTGTGTCCTTGGCAACAGAGTGAGACCCTGTTGCCCAGGATGCAGTGCAGTGGTGCCATCATAGCTTACTGCAGCTTCAACCTCCTTGGGTTCAAGTGATCTTCCCACCTCAGCCTCCCAAATAGCTGGGACTACAGGTGTGCACCACCATGCTGGGCTTTTTTTTTTTTTTTTTTTTTTTTAACTTTTTGTAGAGAAGCAGTCTCCCTATGTTGCCCAGGTGAATGGGGCCAGCCTCTCTACACCTGTGGGTATTTCTCGTCAGGTGGAATGAGAGACTGAGAAAAGAAATAAGACACAGAGACAAAGTATAGAGAAAGAACAGTGGGCCCAGGGGACCGGCGCTCAGCACATGGAGGACCCGCACTAGCACAGGTCTCCGAGTTCCCTCAGTATTTATTGATTACTATTTTCACTATCTTGGCAAAGGGAATGAGGCAGGAGAACAGGGTGATAGTGGGGAGAAGGTCAGCAGGAAAACATGAGCAAAGGAATCTGTGTCACAAATAAGTTCAAGGGAAGGTACTATGCCTGGATGTGCACCTAAGCCAGATTTATGCTTCTCTCCACCCAAACATCTCAGTATAACAAAGAGTAACAGAGCAGCATTGCCACCAGCATATCTTGCCTCCAGCCACAGGGCGGTTTTCTCCTATCTCAGAATAGAATGAATGTACGATCAGGTTTCACACCATTCCGTTCCCAGGGACCTGCAGGAGATGGAGGCCTTCATCTTATACTAATCCTCTTCAGCACAGACCCTTTACGGGTGTCGGACTGGGGGACGGTCAGGTCTTTCCCTTCCCATGAGGCCGTATCTCAGGCTGTCTCAGTGGAGGGAAACCCTGGACAATACTCAGGCTTTCTTGGGCAGAGGTCCCTGCGGCTTTCCGCAGTGCATTGTGCCCCTGGTTAATGGAGAATGGAGAATGGCGATGACTTCTACCAAGCATATGGCCTGTAAACATATTGTTAACCAGGCACATCCTTCACAGCCCTAGATCCCTTAAACCTTGATTCCATACAGCGTATGTTTCTATGAGCACAGGGTTGGGGCTAAAGTTACAGATTAACAGCATCTCAAGGCAAAACAACGTTCTTAGTACAGATCAAAGTGGAGTTTCTTATGTCTTCCTTTACTACATAGACACAGTAACAGTCTGATCTCTCTTTCTTTTCCCTACACCCAGGCTGGTCTCAAATTCCTAGGCTCAAGTGATCCTCCCACCTCAGCCACCCAAAGTGCTGGGATTACAGAAATGAGCCACTGCGCTTGGCCTCTAAGGGAATTTGGATTTAACATTCCAGGATAGGAAAGCAGGGCTGCGTGCTTCAAGATCAAGAGTTACCTGCCCCTGGGATTTGTAATGACATCACCATTTCAACAGAGGTCATTCTGAGAAATCCTCAGGGCCAACAGCATGTCCCTGTTTATCTGACAGGGTATTATAAACTTCACAGAAACTTCTCAAACCATTGACTTTGGAAAGAAAGTGATTCCTCACTTTTGGAGTGGAAAAGTTAAAGATTCATGAAATCAAGTAGAGGCCTAGAATCCCTGTTCCAAGCCAGGCTGTTAGGCCGTGGGGCTATTTCATTCTCCCCTACTATAGGACTGCATTCAAGCCTCCACAGACCTTCTTTCTGGGTTGTCCGAGTAAAAGGCCACTCTACTCTGAGTCCAAAAGAACAGAGTGAACTGTTTGGGAAAAGGCCATGGACCCTCTCAAGAGCCCTCAACCTTAACCTCTCCCACTTAGGATATGAAATCCTGGTCACACCATGTCCAATTCTGAATATTTAAAAAGAGATTTAGGCTGGGCACGGTGCTCATGCCTGTAATCCCAGCACTTTGGGAGGCTGAGGTGGGCGGATCACGAGGTCAGGAGATCGAGACCATCCTGGCTAACATGGTGAAACCCTGTCTCTACTAAAAATACAAAAAAATTAGCTGGGCATGGTGGCGGGCGCCTGTAGTCCCAGCTACTCAGGAGGCTGAGGCAGGAGAATGGTGTGAACCCAGGAGGCAGAGCTTGCAGTGAGCCGAGATTGCACCACTGCACTCCAGCCCGGGGGAAAGATGGAGACTCTATCTCAAAAAAAAAAAAAAAAGAAGAGAGAGATTTAAAAAGGAGCAAAGAGCAATGGCTGGGCCCAGTGGCTCGGGCCTGTAATCCCAGCACATTCGGAGGCCGAGGCAAAAGGATCACTTGAGCCCAGGAGCTCAAGACAAGCCTGGCCAACATAGCAAAACCCCATCTCTATTTTGTATAAAAATCTTTTAAAAAAGTAATTAAAACTTTGAAAAGGAGGAATGAAAATTATGTTTTCTCAACTGTGAAAAAAATGCTCAGGGGGAAGGAAATGTATCACAGTACTAAGATGTTGACTAGGTTAGGAGGATGGGGATATTGCGGCTGGACTATATTTGTTTTCCCTTTTCTAAACATCAGCATGTAAAATAAATTTCTGACCAGGTGTGGTGGGTCACACCTATAATCCCAGCACTTTCGGAGGCCAAGGCAGGCAGATCACTTGAGCCCAGGAATTTGAGACCAGCCTGGGCAACACGGTGAGACCCTATCTCTACAAAAAATATGTAAAAAGATATAAAAAAATAATAATTAGCTGAGCAGGGTGGCCAGTGCCTTTAAGTTCCAGCTACTCAGTAGGCCAAGGTGGAAGGGTCACTTGAGCCAGGGAGGTTGAGGCTGCAGCAGGCAGTGATCATACTACATGATTCTAGCCAGGACAAGACAGTGAGACCATCTCTAAATAAACAAATAAATTTCAGCCGGGCGTGGTGACTTGTGCCTGTAATCCTAGCACTTTGGGAGGCAGAGGTGGGCGGATCAACTGATGTCAGGAGTTCAAGACTAGCCTGGTGAACATGGTGAAACCCCGTCTCTACTAAAAATACAAAATTAGCCAGGCATGGTGGCATATGCCTGTAATCCCAGCCACACAGGAGGCTGAGGCAGGAGAATCGCTTGAACCCAGAGGGCAGAGGTTGCTGTAAGCCGAGACTACGCCATTGCACTCCAGCCTGGGCAAAAAAGAGAGAAAATCCGTCTCAAAAAATAAATGAATAAATAAATAAATTTCTTGGGGCTCCGGTTCTAACTAAGATAGAGTCAGCATAGTCTGTCTCTCCCACTGGCTGAAACTGAAAGCCCTGGACAGGCTGCATGAAGCAGCCAGCTGAGGACTCTGAAAAAGAAATATTAACAAGGCTGGTGCAGTTGCTCATGTCTGTAATCCCAGCACTTCGGGAGGCTGAAGCAGGAGGATCACTTGAGGCCAGAGGTTTGAGACCAGCCTGAGGAACAAAGTGAGACTCGGCCTCTAGAAAAAATAATTTTTTTTTGGCCAGGCACAGAGGCTCACACCTGTATTCCCAGCACTTTGGGAGGCCAAGGTGGGCGGATCAGGAGGTCAGGAGATTGAGACCATCCTGGCCAACACGGTGAAACTCAGTCTCTACTAAAAATACAAACATTAGCTGGGCTTGGAGGCACGTGCCTGTAATCCCAGCTACTGGGGAGGCTGAACCAGGAGAATCGCTTGAACCAGGGAGTCGGAGGTTGCAGTGAGCCAAGATCGCGCCACTCCAGCCTGGCGACAGAGTGAGACTCCGTCTCAACAAAAAAAAAAAAAAAAAGAAAAAGAAAAAATAATGGTTTTTTTGGTAGCAGCATTATCAGTAGTAGCCAGAAAAGCACTTAAAAACTCTGACACAGCAGAATCCTTTTATCTGACCAAAGGATCTGCGTTCTGAAAAGTGGAAGAGGAAAATCTTGATTGCCTTTTTTCTCTCTTCATCTTGTCACTTGGCCCAAGGGTACACCTCGCCATGGAAGCGACTTAACAGAGCAGGGAAACTAAAGGCCCCAATTTCTAGCTAGAGGACCAGGCAAATGTCTATCAAGAATACTTCTCTTTTTGTGCACAAAAATTAGTCCTATCTAAACACTAGGCCTTAAATTCGACTTTTAAAAAAAATACTTCAGAATTTTGAAGGCGTTGGTGTATTTTACTGCTATATATACAAGTCGATCAGAAGTGATACCTGTGCAGACTCTGTCCTGAAAAGAATCAGTTCCATGACTTTACTTTTGTGGTTTAGACTTGGGAACTGCTGACAAAACAGCTATGGGCAACACAGGTGCAGTTTCGAAAACCCGACTCCCCTGCTGTCTAATACCTGCATCTGAGGGCAACACGGTGAGCGGGACATCTTTGGTTTCGATTTTTACAGAAGGCTCCAGTAGGGACTGCATTTTAATAGGCACTGGTGTAAGGGGGACTTTGGTCAATCTTATCAGCTCTGAAGGCGGAGCTCCCTGAAACTGGATCCGGGCCCCAGGGGGGACCGTGTGGAGAGTCAAAGGGATCCTGAGGTCTTGCTGGTGTGGCCCAAAGGCACCGGAAGTTGGGGCCAAGATGACCCCCGCACTGCCACGAAACCGGCCATTGGACGCGAGCTCCGCGCCAAGCCTGTGGTCCTCGAGGAGTCTCTCAGGTTCCTCCATTTTGATCACACCTTCTCGGATGGCCGCCGGGCTTTTGCCTTCCCCACCTTGCATCCTCCTCCTCCAGCTTGCCCTTCTCGTTCCCTCGGAATAGTCGACGGCCAGCCTGAGGCCTTCCAACTTGACGGCAATGGAGGCTCTAGGACCGGTGTCGACGGCCCCCCGAGGCCCCACCGACCGGTCCAGGCAAGGCCCTAGCTCCTGCTTCTTGGCCTTGACGTGCAGCGCCCGGGGCTGCACCGGGCAACTTGGGCCTGCAGGGGGCGCCCTCGGACGCAGCCGGCGGGCGGCAGGGGCCGCAGGACAGGCCTGAACTGCAGCTGGGAGAGAAAGTGGCGCCCTTGTCTAGAGCGTGGGGCCGTGGTAGCAGCAACACCTTCTCCAGCTTCACCTCCAGCAGCCGCTGGGCAGCACAGGGTACCAAAGCCTCCCTACACTAGGAGGCCACAGTAGCAATGGCGGCCGCGCATGGCGTGGGCAGTGACGGAGGGGTCTCCACAGCCACTGCCCAAAAGGAAGTGCCCTCAACCGGCAACAGGGACGGAGCCGGACTCAAGGGGAGCGGCTGAGGCAGCGGCTCCTGCCTAGTTCTCTCCATGGGGGTTGGGGGATGCCCCGGCCTGGATTGTGAGCTCTGCCGTTTGTTGGCGACCTTCCCCCTCCCTGTTTCGGTTAAGACCCTTGCAAGGCCTTTGCTACCCAGAACCCTATGCGGTTCAAAACACAGCTCTATGTCTCAGCCTCACCCAATCACAAGCGACCAATACTCCTGTCCAGCCAATCACAGGTGGGTTTTGTGGCTCTTCCCAGCCCATACTCTCGCCTCGTGCTGAGTCCTCAAATCACCCGTGATGGCTGGAGCCTCAGGGCGAGTTGCCCATTTTAGCTCACTCTCCCTCTCTTGCGGAGTTCTCTCCCAGCATTGTCTTTAGTCATCTTTCCCCTGCCTGGAGCTGCGACAATGGCGTTGCCCAGGAAACATTGTGCTTCCAGTCCGCTGACCTCCAGGGAATAAAGTCTTTGATGTTAAGACACGCGATGGCCTTGTGCACTGGCTTTGTGCTGCCTAAGTAATCTGTCGGCCCTGAGTATCACCAGGACTTTTGAATCTTTGCCAAGGGAGAATGGGGGAGATTTTGCAACTTACCAATAACCCATTAGCTAATCTTGCTGGGAAAAGCCTTCGACTTTGTGCAGTTCTTGTTCTAGTTAAGCTTTCAATTAATCACCAGGTCCTGTGGCCCTACTTCCAAAATATTATACATCCCAAATTCATCCACTCCTTTGGGTCTTTACTGCCATTACTCTGGTCCAGGCTCCCACCATCCTTCACCTGGATACTGCCAAAGCCCTGTAAATAATCTCCCTGTTTGTCAGCCTTGCCTCACTACACTCCAGCTATCTTTTGAAAATACAAATCTAAGGTTGTCACACTTTTCCTAAAGCTTTCCATGGCTGCCCACTGATATGTGATATGTGTGTAAAATCCTTGACAAAGCCTTAAAATCCCCAAATGACTTGGGATCTAACCTACTACTACTACTATTACTACTACTACTACTATTACTAGGTTGGTGCAAGCATAATTGTGGTTTTTGCCATTAAACAGTTACCACTCTAGCCCTGAGTCTTTGGGTTTCAGCCACATTGGCCCCCTCATCATTCTCTTTCTACTGAAGGGTCTTTAAACATGCTGAGTGTGCTACTCTTTATGTCTCCTTAATTCCTCCTACCCAGTTTTCAGTGCAGCTCAACTGGGACTTCTTCAGAGAAGCTTTTACTGACTCTGAAAATCAGATCTAATCTTGGTCTACTTATACCTCTATGACTTCGTTTGTTTACCACGATTTGTAATTAGAATTTTCACTGTGATGATTCCACTGCCTCTCCCACTCGACTATAAAGTCTTTGAAGGCAGAACTGTTTGTGTTTTGCCCATCACTGAATCCCCAATGCAGATCATTAAGCCTGGCATATAATACTCAATAAATACTTGTTGAATAAATAACTGAATAGCAACTGTAATAGGGTAATAATAAAATAGTAATAATCACTACCTGTGTTAAGGGCTTACTTTTATGCTAGACACTCTTCCAAATCCTTTCCGTGTTTATGCTTCTCCTTTTATTAGGATTGTGTTTATTTCCATTACACATCACCAAGAAAAACAAAAAGAAATCCTGTATTAACATTTGTTGCATTTCTAAATGACATTCTGGCCAAAAGCTATAGTTTATCTTGATGTAGATGATTTTTGCAATCAAGACAATTTATCACTCAAAGACCAACTCCAATTCATTGTCTAATCCTCTGGTATCAAATGTGGTCAACAGGAGTTCTTATGCCCAGCAGATAGACAAGAGCAATGATTTTCAAACTTTTTTTGATTTCAAAAACTCTTTATACCATTAAAAACTACTGAAGATCCCCAAAGAGCTTTTTTCGTTTGGATTTTATCTCTCAATATTTACTAAGTTATAAACAAAAACTGAAATTTTAAAAATAGCTATTAACTCATTTAAAACAATAATGAAACCATTATGTGGTAACACATTTTCACGAGGAACAAATGGTATTTTCCCCCACATTACACTCACAAGAGAATGAAGCGAAAAGAGCAAATATTGCATTAGGATTATTATGAAAATAGTTTTAACCTAACTGACTCTCTGAGAGTGTCAGTCCCCATACCCCACTTTGAGAACTACAGTACTAAGGTTTAAATGGGAGAGTCAACTGTGTGCATGAACAAAAGCTAATAAAAGAGGCAAACAAATAAATCAAGTTGTCAGATATCAGGGGAAACCCCAACCCCAATATTCAGCATGGGTTCTTTTCTATTCCCTAAGCATTGGCTCGTCTGAGAAAAAAAGGGAAAGAGTACAAAAGAGAGAAATTTTAAAGCTGGGTTTCCAGGGGAGACATCACATGTCAGCAGGTTCCATGATGCTCCCTGAGCCGTAAAACCAGCAAGTTTTTATTAGTGATTTTCAAAAGGGGAGGGAGTGCATGAATAGGGCGTGGGTCACAGAGATCACATACTTCACAAGGTAATAGAATATCACAAAGCAAATGGAGGCAGGCAAGATCACAGGACCACAGGATGGGGTGAAATTAAAATTGCTAATGAAGTTTCAGGCATGCATTGTCATTGATAACATCTTATCAGGAGACAGGGTTTGAGAGCAGACAAAGGGTCTGACCAAAATTTATTAGGCGGGAATTTCCTTGTCCTAATAAGCCTGGGAGCACTATGGGAGACCGGGGCTTATTTCATCCCTTCATAAAAGACAGCTGCCCCCAAAGCAGCCATTTCAGAGGCCTACCCTGAGGGGCGCATTCTCTTTCTCATTGATGTTCCTTGCTGAGAAAAATAATTCAGCGATATTTCTCCTATTTGCTTTTGAAAGAAGAGAAATATGGCTCTGTTCCACCTGGCTCACCAGCAGTCAGAGTTTAAGGTTATCTCCCTTGTTCCCTGAATATTGCTGTTATTTTTTCAAGGTGCCCAGATTTCATATTGTTCAAGCACACATGCTCTACAAACAATTTGTGCAGTTAACGCAATCATCACAGGGTCCTGAGGTGACATACATCCTCCTCAGCTTACGAAAATGACAGGATTAAGAGATTAAAGTAAAGACAGGCATAAGAAATCACAAGGGTATTGATTGGGGAAGTGATAAGTGTCCATGAAATCTTCACAATTTATGTTCAGAGATTGCAATAAAGACAGGCGTAAGAAATTATAAAAGAATTAATTTGGGGAACTAATAAGTGTCCATGAAATCTTCACAATTTATGTTCTTCTTCCATGGCTTCAACCAGTCCCTCTGTTCGGGGTCCCTGACTTCCCACAGCAGTCAGAGCTGTGTGAACCAGAGCAACTCCATCTTGAGTAGGTTTTGGGTAAAATGAGGCTGAAACTTACTGGTTTGCACACTCAGATGGTTAAGGTATTCTAAGTCACAGGATGAGATGGGAGGCTGGCACAAAATACAGGTCATAAAGACCTTGCTGATAAAACGGGTTGCAATAAAGAAGCCAGCTAAAACCCACCAAAACCAAGATGGCAACCAGAATGACCTCTTGTCACCCTCACTGCTACACTCCCACCAGTGCCATGACAGTTTGCAGATGCCATAGCAACATCAGAAAGTTACCCTATATGGTCTAAAAAGGAAATAACCATTAAAATGGGCAACCAGCAGGCCTTGGAGCTGCTCTGTCTATGGAGTAGCCATTATTTTATTCCTTTACTTTCTTAACAAACTTGCTTTCACTTTATGGACTCACCCTGAATTCTTTCTTGTGCGAGATCCAAGAACCCTCTCTTGGGGTCTGGATCTGGACCCCTTTCCTGTAACATCTTTCTGGTGACCCAGATGGGAATTTAGTGCAGAAACCCGTGGTAAGTGGTGGGGTCCTGTAACATATTTCTGTTGACCACAGAATCGACTATACTGTGGAAACCCCCAACCCAAAGGCTAACTTCAGGTATGTGGTAAGGTCTAGTAACGTCTTTCCAGTGAACCCTGAAGGCATGATACTGAGGGGACCCCCGTCCCAAAGGACATAGACTACAGCACTGATTGGACGACTTTGGGCAAGTGGTGGAGTATCCATATAAAGAATGGGATTGGGTTAGAGGCCCAACTTAGAAGAATTAGAGCCTCACCTAAGACAGTGTGGGTTAGAGGCCCCTCTTAATAAAAGGCAGGAATGCTTGACCATCCTTGGGTTAGAGGCCTGACTTAGGAGGGTTAGAGTCCCTTCTAAGATTTAGGGTGTTAGAGGTCCCTTTCGTTAAAGTACCTTTTGGCTAAGAACAGGTTTGGCACTACGGGATGTTAACCGCTATTCTCTTTGAAATACTCTGCCCTGGCCAGGGGCGGTGGCTCAAGCCTGTAATCCCAGCACTTTGGGAGGCCGAGACGGGCGGATCACGAGGTCAGGAGATCGAGACCATCCTGGCTAACACAGTGAAACCCCGTCTCTACTAAAAAATACAAAAAACTAGCCGGGCGAGGTGGCGGGCGCCTGTAGTCCCAGCTACTCGGGAGGCTGAGGCAGGAGAATGCCGTAGACCCGGGAGGCGGAGCTTGCAGTGAGCTGAGATCCAGCCACTGCACTCCAGCCTGTGCGACAGAGCGAGACTCCGTCTCCAAAAAAAAAAAAAGAAAGAAATACTCTGCCTTGTACTCTTTGCTGACAGCTGTGGGTGACAGGGTTAGGCATGTACAGGATCACGGGACACAGGGAGCTTTTTCCTCCCCTAAAGGGGACACTTGAGAGCTGATGGGACTGCTGGAAAAGATCCCTTCAGTACCGAGAAGAGGCCACCTGAACTTTTTAGTTGCTGCAATGGGTGGGTCTTTCTCTGGCTTCCCTGAGTGCCTCACCTTCCCCACCCTGCCTTAGGCAATGCTTTCCTCTCTCTGTATGTGCAAACTGGTTGTAGGAATGGTAAAAATCACTATTTCTTGCAAAGTTTTGATTAATGGAAGAAAGGGTTTGTGAAGCTAGTCTTAAACTGTAGTCAGTCTGGTACATTTTGTGTGTAGTTCTGTATTTTTCTGTCATAAACAGGGGTACCTTAGGATAGAACATGGGCTTAGGACACCTATAAGCCTGCTGTTCAAGATGGCCCAGCAACCTGGTCAGTCACGAACTTTGCTGCAGGTCCCTGAAAAAAACTGGGTGAGGTTTGCCTCTTCTCTTGTACATCCTTAGACACTTGACCTTGTAGCCTAACCATGTGGCTGTGCTTTCTCTTTTCACAGTGGTGGCCCAGGTTCAGGGTTCAATTCAGGGCTTAGGGAAAGAGTCATTTATCATCTACCTATTTTTTTTTTTTTTTAATTGAGATGGAATTTCACTCTTGTCACCCAGGCTGGAGTGCAATGGTGCAATCTCGGCTCGCTGCAACCTCCGCCTCCCGAGTTCAAGTGATTCTCCTGCCTCAGCCTCCCAAGTAGCTGGGATTACAGGCGTCCACTACCACTCCCAGCTCGTTTTTGGATTTTTAGTAGAGATGGGATTTCACCGTGTTGGCCTGGCTGGTCTCGAACTCCTGACTGCAGGTGACCCGCCTCGGCCTCCCAAAGTGCTGGGATTACAGGCATGGGCCACCGTGCCCAGACTTGTCTATGTATTTATATGTATTATGTGTGTGATGTTTACCTATAAAAGAGCTTTGATTAATTGATTTAAAAACAATTAAGTGTGCCAGGCACGGTAGCTAACACCTGTAATCCCAGCACTTGGGGAGGCTGAGGTGGGTGGATCACGAGGTCAGGAGTTCGAGACCAGGCCGGGCAACATGGTGAAACCCCATCTCTACTAAAAATACAAAAAATTAGCCAGGAGTGGTGGCATGCACCTGTAATCTCAGCTACTCAGGAGGCTGAGGCAGGAGAATCGCTTGAACCCAGGCGGCGGAGGTTGCAATGAGCACAGATTCTGCCATTGCACTCCAGCATGGGTGACAGAGCAAGACTCCATCTCAAAAATAATAATAATAATAATAATAATAATTAAGTGCTTAAATCAAATATTTTGTGAGAAAAGTAAAAAGTATAATGCGCTTTATTTAGTTCAGGTGACTTAAGTAACCTTAGGGAAATAAATAAAGATTATTAGTAAAATAAAAACATCTTTTAAAATGTAAACATTTGTTCTAAATTATGCAGGCCAGATACTAGGTTTGCTAAATGCTTTAAGGTCATAAACTACTTCTTTGACTTTTGAAAATTGTTCAATTTGCCTACCTTGAAGACATTAAATTCCAGATAAGGTCTAGGGATATGTGGTGTTAGCCATACCCCCTAGCAATGCTAGAAAAAGTCAGACCTCTGCACTTCTGTTGAGGCCCTAGGCTCCACACCTAGTACATAGTTAAAATTGCTTACTGGCCGGGCGCGGTGGCTCAAGCCTGTAATCCCAGCACTTTGGGAGGCCGAGACGGGCGGATCACGAGGTCAGGAGTTTGAGACCATCCTGGCTAACACGGTGAAACCCCGTCTCTACTAAAAAATACAAAAAACTAGCCGGGCGAGGTGGCGGGGCGCCTGTAGTCCCGGCTACTCGGGAGGCTGAGGCAGGAGAATGGCGTAAAAACCCGGGAGGCAGAGCTTGCAGTGAGCTGAGATCCGGCCACTGCACTCCAGCCTGGGCGACACAGCGAGACTCCATCTCAAAAAAAAAAAAAAAAAAAAAAAAAAAATTGCTTACTAACCAGGGTTTTCACCAAAAGTCAAAATTGCTGAAAGTTATCATTGTAACACGTAATTGAGACTACTGAAGAAGTAGTTCTACATGTAAGGTGTGTAGGGAAAGTGAAATGTGTTTTTCTGGTAAAAGATTATAAGAAGTCATATGACTAAATTTTCTTGCCTAAAAGGTTAAAGGATTGTTTTAAGTTAGGCAGAATAAAGTTGAAGGTTTAAGGAAGTTATGGAAAGTTGTGGAAAATTCATTGTAAGAAATTCTGTGTGTGAACATATTGGCTAAAGTTAAAGGGGTATTCAATTTTTCTGCAAATTAAACATTGGAATAAAAACACAGTAAAATTAGGTGTGTCTGTATTTCACTATCAGAAAGGTGAATTACTAGTATATACCTCACACAAATTAAAAATTACTTGGGAAAAATTTATAGTACTTAATTTTTATTTTATTTTATTGTTATTATTTTGAGACGGAGCCTTACTCTGCCATCCAGGCTGGAGTGCAGTGGCATGATCTCAGCTCACTGCAACCTCTGCCTCCTGGGTTCAAGTAATTCTCCCGCCTCAGCCTCTGGAGTCGCTGGGATTATAGGAGCCCTCTACCAGGCCCAGCTAATTTTTTTATATTTTTAGTAGAGACTGGGTTTTGCCATGTTGGCCAGGCTGGTTTCAAACTCCTGACCTCAGGTGATCCACCCACCTCGGCCTCCCAAAGTGCTGGGATTACACACGTAAGCCACCACAGCAGGCCTAGTTTTTTTTTTTAATTGTACTATTTAGCGGTTTTTTGTATGTTCACAGCATTGTAAAACAATCACCACTATCTGATTCCAGACCATTTCATGATCCCAAGAAGAAACCTCAAATCCATTAGTAGTCCTCATTCCTCCTTACTCCTCACCCCACCCGTGTCCCTAGAAATCACTAATCTGCTTTCCGTCTATTTTTATTTTTATTTTTTTGATACAGATTCTCACTCTGTCACACAGGCTGGAGTGCAGTGGCACAATCTCAGCTCACTGCAACCTTCACCTCCCGGGCTCAAGCGATTCTCCTGCCTCGGCCTCCCGAGTAGTGCTTTCTGTCTTTATGAAGCTCAGTTTTTACTTCTCCATTCCTCTAATAATGGATTCCTAGGGTGCCTCCAGTGAGCTCTTACTAGAAGCAGCATTGTCATGGACATGTCCCCTATAAACTTGTTTGACAGTTTCTCAGGAGATCTACCCACTAGTGGGAATGCTGTGTCATGGGCATGCACAGACACTTTCACTAAAGGACAGATTCACTCCCACATGGCTGTTCCTCTTCAGACTCCTAATAGCAGCACAGGAGGATTTGCCTTTTCCCACTCCCATACCAACACTTGGTTTAACTCAGTAAGTTTTGCCAATCTTATTGGTACATAGAAGTGTATCTGGTGTTTTTTTTTTTAAATAATTTGTGCTTCTCTGATGATTGGATAGGTTGAGCACCTCTTCATAAACTTAGTCTTTTAGGCTGGGTGCTGCTGCCCATGCGTGTAATCCCAGCACTTTCAGAGGCCATGGTGGGTGGATCCCTTGAAGTTGGAATTTAAGACCAGGCTGGACAAGATGGTGAAATCCCAGCTATACAAGAAATACCAAAAATAAATGAAAGAAAGAAAGAAAGAAAGAAAAGAAAGGAAAGGAAAGGAAAGGAAAGGAAAGGAAAGGAAAGGAAAGGAAAGGAAAGGAAAGGAAAGGAAAGGAAAGGAAAGGAAAGGAAAGGGAGGGGAGGGGAGGGGAGGGGAGGGGAGGGGAGGGGAGGGGAGGGGAGGGGGAGGGAGGGGGGAGGGGAAGGGAAGGGAGGGGAAGGGAAGGGAGGGGAAGGGAAGGGAGGGGAAGGGAGGGGAGAGGAGGGGAGAGGAGGGGAGAGGAGGGGAGGGGAGGGAAGCTAGGCATGGTGGCGAGCCTGTAGTCCCAGCTACTTGGGAGGCTGAGGTGGGAGGATCCCTTGAGCCCAGGAGGTGGAAGTTGCAGTGAGCCAAAATCAAGTCACTGCACTACAGCCTGGGTAACAGTGAGACCCTGTCTCAAAACAAAAATAATAAAATAAAGCAAACTTAGTCTTTTAGCTGTCCCTATCTGTGATGTTTACTTACATTCAAATTACTTACAATTTAATTTTTGCGTTTCCTGCTTTTTATATGTTGATTTGCAAGAGTCCCTTATTTATTGCAGATATTCAAACATTGCAGATATCTTCTTGTCTGTGACTCATCTGTTAACGTGTTTCTGATATCCTCTGTTGTACAGAAATTCTTAATGTGGTCAAATTCATCATTTTTTCACTTTATATTTTGTGCTTTTAGGATCTTGTTTAAGAAATCCTTTCCCACACCAAGTTTTCCAAGACACTCTTTTATATTTTTTCTATTACTTCCATAATTTTACCTTTTATATTTAGATCTTTAATCTATATGCTGTTTTCCTTTATATATGATACAAAATTGGGATCCAAGTTCATTTTATCTGGCAATCTAGTTATCGTATCAGCCTCTAACAATCCATGTTTTCTCTGCTACGTTAACCTGCCTGTTTAGCATATCTCAGGTACTCTATAAAGAGGTCACATGGAGAGGATGGCAGCCTCTGGCAACAGCCATGAGAGTGATCATATTGGACGCAGATCCTCTAGCCCCAGTCATGCCTGCAGGTCACGGAAGCCCCAGCGGACATCTTAATCTTATGAGATACCTTGAGCCAAAGCCACCCAGCTAAGCTACTCCTGAATTCCTTAATTACAGAAACTGTATGAGATGACAAATTTATTTTATTGTCATTCTTTTTTATTTATTTTTTGAGACAGTGTCATGCTCTGTTGCCCAGGTTGGAGTGCAATGGTGTGATCTTGGTTCACTGCAACCTCCACCTCCCAGGTTCAAGTGATTCTCCTGCCTCAGCCTCCCAAGTAGCTGGGATTACAGGCACCCACTACCACACATGGCTAATTTTTGTATTTTTAATGGAGACAGAATTTCACCATGTTGGCCAGACTGGTCTTGAACTCCTGATCTCAGATGATCCGCCCATTTTGGACTCCCAAAGTGCTGAGATTACAGGTGTGAGCCACACGCCCAGCTATTCTATTTTATTTTATTTTATTTTATTTTATTTTATTTTATTTTATATTACTGAGTCGGAGTCACGCTCTGTCACCCAGGCTGGAGTGCAGTGGTGCAATCTCAGCTCACTGCAACCTCTGCCTCCTGGGTTCAAGCAATTCTCCTGCCTCAGCCTCCCAAGTAGGTGGGATTACAGGCCTACACCACAACACCTGGCTAATTTTTGTATTTCTAGAAGAGACAGGTTTCACCATGTTGGCCAGGCTGGTCTTGAACTCCTGACCTCAGGTGATCCACCCACCTTGGCCTCCCCAAGTGCCGGGATTGCTGATATGAGTTACCGTGCCCAGCCAATAAATGCTTATTTGGATTTTTTTTTTTTTTTTGAGACGGAGTCTCAGCTCGCTGCAACCTCCACCTCCCAGGTTCAAGCAATTCTCCTGCCTCAGTCTCCAGAGTAACTGGGACTACAGGCACGTGCCACCACACCTGGCTAATTTTTGTATTTTTAGTAGAGACAGGGTTTTACCATGTTGGGCAGGCTGGTCTTGAACTCCTGACCTCAGGTGATCCGCCAGCCTCGGCCTCTCAAAATGCTGGGATTACAGGCGTGAGCCACCATGCCCGGCCTATTTTTGTTTTAAGGTACCAAGTTTTGGGATAATTTGTTACACAAAAAAGAATAATGAATACAGTTTTAACACTGAATAAAGAGCAAATGGAGCTCTTGTCTCTATCGCATGGTGTCCTACAATTTTATGACAGTGCTACCAGAAAAATCAAAGTAAGTTGTAGTTTTTCAGTGTTGGCATTCCCTAAAATAAGAGAGTAACATAGTTAATAAAAGAGAAGGATGAGAAGAGGGAGAAAGGTATCTAGAAAAGGAAAAGATATTTGAGGCCCCATACAGTGTTTCTATTATGTCTTTTGTTATCTCTTTCGATCAAAAGAGCATTTAATCAGCTAGCAACAATGTGGTTCTTATATTTATATTATCTTGGATCTCCTAAGCATGTCTAATCACTGTTGGCCAAAGTGAGGAGACTAGGCATTAAATGGCTCTGAGTTGGCTGGAGGCCATAGAAAGGAATATGTCAGATTTGGAAATGACTATGAAGGAAATGCAAGTGTTTAATGAAATTTGTACTAAACACTTTTTAAGGTCCACTCAGTCCTGATTTCTGAGATATTTGTCTTTTGCCTGGTAAACTCTTACCTACCCTTTAAGGCCCCAGCTTAAATGTCACCTTCTCTAAAATACTATCTCTAGTTATCCTAGGCAGAGTATAACATTTCTTTATGCTTTCACAGCACTTTCTTTTTTTTTTTTTTTTTGAGACGGAGTCTCACGCTGTTGCCCAGGCTGGAGTGCAGTGGCGCGATCTCGGCTCACTGCAAGCTCCGCCTCCCGGGTTCACGCCATTCTCCTGCCTCAGCCTCCTGAGTAGCTGGGACTACAGGCGCCCGCCACCGCGCCCGGCTAATTTTTTGTATTTTTAGTAGAGACGGGGTTTCACTGTCGTCTCGATCTCCTGACCTTGTGATCCGCCCGCCTCGGCCTCCCAAAGTGCTGGGATTACAGGCTTGAGCCACCGCGCCCGGCCAGCACTTTCTATATACCTCTATTTTGGCACTCATATTGGAAGAGGGGTAAGGCCATTGTTGCCTACCTGCTAGCCATCCTTCCATGCTTTTCATTGCTAACAGAACTCTGATTTTGTTTAGAAGGCATTGTGCCAAGTACTGTTCTCTTTTGTCAGAAATTGCTATGGAGTTGGGGATGTGACCCCAAGTTTTGTCCACTGAGACATAAGGAGCAGTCTGTTGGATGCTTCTGGTGAAAAAACAATTCCCTGATAAAAGAGAGAGCAGATATAAAAAGAGCACTCTTTTCTGTTTATCTCTTTCCTTTCTGTTTTAAATGCTGTGGTGTGAGAACTTGATGGTTGCTACCACAGCAGCCATTTTGTGAACATCAGGACAGATCTCTTGGATATGCTATGGATAGTGAAACAGAAGAACTAAAAGTATTCCAATTTTTAATGACATCAATGAGCCCCTGAAGAGGTCCTGAAATTAACAAACTAAATTTATCTATATGATATTAAATTTCCATAGTGTTTAAGATTTCATTAGTGAGGTTTCCAGTTATTTGCAGGTAAAAGCATCCAAATTTATGGAAAAAGGAACAGAAAAAACATTCCTAAAGCACTTATATCATGCTTTAATTTTTTGTTAATGTAATTGGCTACCTCAATTGTTAGGGCAAGGACCTTGTCTTAATCAATTTCTAGCACTCTCTACAGTCTCTGATTTGAAAATGATTGCTTAAGAAGCATTTGTGTCGAATGTGGATTTTGTTGCAATGGAAAGTAAAATTTTTTTAAAAAGTGTTTGTGGAATGAATGAATCCATTAACAGATGAATGAATAAATGAATCTATAGATCAACATGATGGTGTTATTGAGAGGTAGTATAGAAAAATGAGTTAAGCACATAAGCTCTTGCATTGCATTCCTGGCTTCCTATCCTGGCTCCACCACTAACTATGTGACCTTGGGTAAGTCACTTAACCCCCATAAGACTGTTTCCCCAGTTATAAAATGTGAATAACAATACGTACTTAAAATAATTTTTGAGAGGATATAAAATATTTTATGTAAAGGCTTAACATATAATTTGGATCTGAATAAACACTCAATATGTTGACCACTATTTTTGGAGAATGAAGAACAGCCAGTAATTATTCTAAATTGTCAAGCCTGGTTGACTGGGAAAATTAAAATAAATCTGAGCAAAACTGAATGTGTAGATGGAAAAGATATTGTTCAACTTCAGACATGTAAAATACAGCCTAAATATAGTTAGAGAGTGAAGACATATGGGTTATGCTTATATAGATATATAGATAACATTACTGTATCTAGGTTCTGATTTATATTACATTTACTCATCCTGAGATTCTATATTTACAGAATTGTTCTTTACAAATATAGTAACTTAAAAACGAAGGTAACTTTTGGATTATATCCATAAGGAGTCAAATCCAATAGGCCAGGAGTTGCTGAGATTTTGCCCAAAAACGTGTGCACAGGCAGTAAATCTTCAAAAAAATATCATGGATAAAAATGATTTCTTTTTCAACCTAAAAAAGCAAGTTGAAAAAAGGAAGAAGAAAAAGGTTTCCTTAAATAGTGTAAATATATCAGTGACGTGGTATTGCTCAGTCTTTGATATTCTTTGAATTCTCTTACTAATTTAACGTTTCTTCACAGACTACTATGCAACAGAAGAAAACTATGTCTGAAATATCTACAGGGGAAATTCTGTGTATGAGTGTTTAAGGAACCTCTTTTGTTACTCAAGTAACCAGAATGAGTAATAAAAATCAAGCATGAGTAATAGTATTTGTCATGCACTTTTTTCCCTGTTGCTAAAATGAAAGCTATCATTGAAGTCAGATTAGGAAATAATTCTTCCCAAGCAAAAAAATCGTGAATTATTTATTGGATTTTCTTCTACGTTTAATGTTTAATGCATGGGAATGACTAATAGTATAAGCCAAATCAGAAAGTCAATTCACATTCCAGATTCCATTTTTAGATGGGCATGAAGATTTCAAATTCTTTTATTCGATAAGTCAGCCCGGTCACTGGAAAAAATTAAATTGAAATATCTGCCTGCATCAATCTCTCTACCAACGTATGACCCTTTCAGGGCCAAATGATTATGGGCCACTCTATATGCAGCCCTATAACTCATAGCTATGTGGTGAAATTTACACTTCAGTGAATATGATTCTGCCTCTGTATCAATAATAATATCTTTGTATTATATCAAGATGTCTTAATGCCTTGCCTTTTCTAAAAAGTATTAAGAGTTCTTTGTGATTTAGGGCCTCAAAACATTTCATGGACACCAAATTCTATTCTATACTTTTATTTCTTTCTTTCTTTCTTTCTTTCCTTCCTTCCTTCCTTCCTTCCTTCCTTCCTTCCTTCCTACATTCCTTCCTTCCTTCCTTCTTTCTTTCTTTCTTTGGTTTCTGTCTTTCTTTCTTTCTTCTCTTTCTTTTTTCTTCTTTATCCATCTCTTCCTTTTAATCAGCATTGCATCTGAAATATCAAAATAAATTCTCAGTACCCTAGCCACCTCCAGGTTTTCTTCACCTTTGTTTATCATTCTAACCACAGCCAGATTCTTTTGTTTTCTTTCTTTTTTTTTTTTTTTTTTGACGGAGTTTTACTCTGTCGCCCAGGCTGGAGTGCAGTGGCGCAATCTCGGCTCACTGCAGCCTCCACCTCCCAGGTTCAAGCAATCCTCTGCCTCAGCCTCCCGAGTAGTTGGGATTACAGGCATGTGCCACCACACCCAGCTAACTTTTGTATTTTTAGTGGAGACAGTGTTTCATCATGTTGGCCAGGCTGGTCTTGAACTTCTGGCCTCAAGTGATCCACCTGTCTCTGCCTCCCAAAGCACTGAGATTACTGGCGTGAGCCACTGCGCCTGCTAACCAATCTTGAACACAAATAGCAGAACATTTTTCTACCTGGGAAGTTGTGGGATCTGCTCAATATTCTAGGTTTTTGTATTTGGGTTTTTTTTTGGGGGGGCGGCAGGGAGAGACGGGATTCTCGCCACATTGTCCAGGCTGGTCTCAAACTCCTGAGTTCAAGCAATCTGTCCACCTCAGCCTCCCAAAGTGTTGGGATTACAGGTGTGAGCCACCGTGCCTAGCCATGCTCCAAGGAAATTGTTAAACAGTAAGAAAGGAGAACATGAGAGAACAGTTACTGGGAAAAATAAAGTTACTTTTTATTTATAGTCCCCAATGAATTGAGACTTCCAGCAAACCAGTTACACATACAAAAAACAAAACCAAAAAAGGAATTTATCAGCTCAGTTATCCAACAGATATTTATTGATTGCTTCCCTTGTGTCAGTCACTGTTCTAGGCATGAGGGATTCAGCTTTGAAAAATATTAATCAAAGTTCCCCGTCTCCAGGAACTTGTGAGTCCAGGGGTAGCACTGGCTCCAAGTGTGGTGCTCAGTGTTATCACAGTTTTTGTCTCCATCTGTCCTATTTTCTTTCCTTTCTGTAAACTGAAATCTTGGGTGGTCCTTCTTGAAGGCAGCATGGCCACCAGTGTAACATTTCTAATGGGAAGAGAGCCTGTCTTTCCTGGTCATCCTAGCAAAGGGCCAGACTGTCTCACTGACCTGGCTTGGGTCACATCCACATCTCGTAACCTAACTGGCTAGATCTCAGTCATCAGTAAGGCCACAGATATTGGTGCAGGTTGTTCACTGCAAAAAGGACAAGCAGGGGCTGAAATCCAGCGAGGGCCGCATTGAGCAAGGCTTTATCCTGGTGCAGGACTGTGTGTGGCAGGAGAGAGGGATCTTTAGCCAGTTCACACTAGGACTTGACAGTGGTCTTGGCCGTGTGCTCACCCTGGAGCAAGAGGTGAGGAGGGATTATCTCCACCTGGACTACATGGCCTGAAGGTGGGGAAAGGACAGTTGGGCTTCCCTGATCCAAAGTCAGAAAAGTTAAATGCTGGGCAGGCAAAGACAACAGCTATCTACTTCATTCCTTAGAAGCATGGAAAGGCAAGGTGGCAGAGTGGAGGGGACCTTGGACTTGGTGTCAGAAGGCCTGGGTTCTAATCCTAGTTTGGGAAGTTTTTGGACATTGGGCAAATCACTTAACTAATCCCCACAACATTTGTTTCCTTTGTTATAAAATGGAGAAAATTGTTGTCCTACCTCCCCTACAGACTCATTGAGAGAGGAAAACAATGAATAACGTGTGAGAATATGGTTTGGAATAATTTTATTACACCCAGAAGGTATTATTATCAGTTATATCCTCCTAGTCAGTACCTATGGACACAAAGTTCTTTTTTTTCCCTTTGTCTATCTCTTCCATTCAATCAGTCCTGGATATCTGAAATATCAGAATAGATTCTCAGTTGGCCCAGACACCTCACACATTGTCCAGTGCCCCCACACATTGAAGGGGCTCAATCAGTGTTTATTAATTGGCTGACCCATGATATAGAAATTCACACGACTCAGGGTTCCTTTCCAAAGTCTTACACAAGCAAAATATTGTGGCAAAACGTTCACCCAACATTAAAATTCAAGGATTCCAGAAATCTGTAAGCCAGCTGTCTGGTGATCTCATTACTGGGTCTCAATGTAAGTACTGCTTCCTCACGGGAAACTTCATGGACTATCCCCAGCCACACCCACCCCCTGCCCCAGGTCTCCAGCCTGATTCACAACACTTCACTCAATTGTCTGTCCTCAGGTCTGTCTTTCCCAACTGACGGCGAACCCCACGGGGCAGGCAGCATGGCTGTCTGGTTTGCTGTTGCGTGATAGCCGTGGTGCGTGGTACATAGAAATAAATCAAGAAATACTTGTTAAATGAATGAGTACATTTGTTGAATTAAAGGGAACGAGGTTAAGTGTGAATAGGCAACATACATTTAATTTCCTCTTTCTCTTTTCCTAACGTCTTTTTCCAAGCCCTCCATCAACCACTTCCTCATAACTTCTGGAACCCCTGTTAAGTAGAGAAAGAATGAGTAGTTAACTTGAATGTGTCCTTTTAAGGACACACAATCAATGACTCTTTAGAAAAAAATCCATTCCCCCAGACCTATGTAAGCAATGCCTCAAAAATGCAGGACAAATATAAGAATTACAACTCCCTGTAATCATAAACTTATTTTGGAATAATAGTTCTAAATTTTGTATCCTTGAATATCTTGGTTATGTCCTAATGCTTATACCTGCCTCAAAACCAAGACAGACCTAGGCAGTCATTCCTGGAAGCATATACATTACTCCAAGCCAGAAATTAGATTAGAGTAGTTCAGAGGAGAAAGGAAATTTTAGAGACAAATTATTTCTTCTTCTTTCCCCTCCCCACCATCCATTATGTAAATTTCATTTACATAATGCAGCTTTTAGCACAAACCAAATGAGTCAGCATCAGGTCAAATGAAATATGACTTTCATGCCAAAGGCAATTATTTTTCTTTGTGTCAGCCTGCAGTGAGCAAGTGGTCTTCTAAGTAACAGAAAATTTAAGACATAATAATAGAAGCCAGTGTCCAGTTAGGTCATAAATACCTGTTGTGTGCAGAATTTTTAATTTATTTTTGACTATGCTAAGATACACAGAATATAAAATTTACCATCTTAACCATTTTAAGTATACAATCCAGTAGTGTTAACTACATTCACGTTGTTATGAACCAATCTGCAGAACCCTTTTCACCTTATAAAATGGAAACTCTGTACACATCAAGTAACAACTCCCTCTTCCCTTCTCCCCATACCCCTGGCAACCACCCTCGTACTTTCTGCCTCTATGAATTTGACTACTGTAGGCACCTCATACGAGTGCAATCACACAGCATTTGTCTTTTTGTGACTGGCTCATTTCACGGAGCATAATGTCCTCAAGATTCATTCATGTTGTAGCATGTGTCAGAATTTCATCCCTTGTTAAGGCTGAATAATATTTCATTGTTTATGCATACCACATCTTGCTTATTTACTCATTCATTAATGGACACTTAGGCTCCTTCCTCATTTTAGCTATTGTGGATAAAGTTGCTATGAACATGGCTGTACAAATATCTCTTTGAGACTCTGTTTTCAATTCTTTTGACTGTCTACCCAGAAGTGAAATTGCAGGATCAATGGTAATTTGATTTTTTGTTTGTTTGTTTGTTTGTTTGAGACGGAGTCTTGCCCTGTCGCCCAGGCTGGAGTGCAGTAGGGCGATTTTGGTTCACTGCCACCTCTGCCTCCCGGGTTCGAGCGATTCTCCTGCCCCAGTCTCCCGAGTAGCTGGGATTACAGGCGGGAGCCACCGCACCCAGCTAATTTTTGTATTTTTAGTAGAGACGGGGTTTCACTATGTTCGTCAGGCTGGTCTCAACTCTAGACCTCGTGATCCGCCCACCTCGGACTCCCAAAGTGCTGGGATTATAGGCATGAGCCACCGCGCCCAGCGGTTGTTTTTGTTTTTGTTTTTTAGAGATGCGGTCTTGCTATGTTACCCAAGCTGGTCTTTTTTTTTTTTTTTTTTTGAGACGGAGTTTCGCTCTGTCGCCCAGGCTGGAGTGCAGTGGCCGGATCTCAGCTCACTGCAAGCTCCGCCTCCTGGGTTCACGCCATTCTCCTGCCTCAGCCTCCCGAGTAGCTGGGACTACAGGCGCCCGCCACCTCGCCCGGCTAATTTTTTGTATTTTTTAGTAGAGACGGGGTTTCACCGTGTTAGCCAGGATGGTCTCGATCTCCTGACCTCGTGATCCGCCCATCTCGGCCTCCCAAAGTGCTGGGATTACAGGCTTGAGCCACCGCGCCCGGCCCCAAGCTGGTCTTGAATTCCTGGGCTCAAGTAATCTTCCACACATGGCCTCCCATAGCACTGGAATTACAGGTGTGAGCCACCATGCTCAGCCCTATATTTAATTTTTTGAGGAGCTGCTAAACTGTTTTCCATAGCAGCTACACCCTTTTAAAATCCCTGTGTGCAGAATTTTACAAAACGGTTTGTGAGTTTCAAAGAAATTTAGGGTTTACTTTTCCCCTTCACTAACATTCTTCCTGGGGATTCTCACGGTGCTTTGTCTGTGGGAACTCTATGACACCCAGCATGTTCTCCCTTGCAGTATAGTCATCTTATCTTCTCCACCTGTCAGGACCCTGAGAGTAGGTAGGATCTAGGTAGAATTCATCTCTAAAGACAGTGACCTGGATGAGTCTCCCAGCCTCCCTGATTCCCCGTATGTAGTATTGCAGGAAGTTATTGTATCTCTTGTAGGTTATCTGATAAGTAAGGAGAATAATGTCTCTCAACAAGACGGCTGAGAGGATGGGTCTAGATAATGTATCCTGAGTGCTTAGCACAGCACCAGGGACATGGTATGTGCTAACTATTTTATGAAGCAGGAGAGTGTTGTGGCTAAAAGTGCAGACTTACTCCCTATAAGCCTCTGTTTGTTTTCTCATTTGTAAAAAGGATTATTCTGAAGATGAAGAAGGATCACCTATACAAGGTTTATGCAGCATTACATGGCAATTTGTGAGTGCTCAAAAAAATGGCAGTTATCTTTATTGTAGCCAGTTTCTTGATTCATCTTAGTTCAGTATTGATCTACTATGTTTCTTCTATCAGTTCATTCAAATATGCCCTGTCAAATCATTCTGGTTCATCCCTTACCAACATTTGGCAGATTTCCTAATCTTCCTATCACTTTGATAATTTAAAGCTCAGTTTCTGTAGTCCAAATCTGTGATCTCAATTACTATTATTATTATTATTATTATTATTATTATTTTCAGACAGAGACTTACCCTGTCACCCAGGCTGGAATGTGGTGGCACCATCTCGGCTCACTGCAACCTCCACCTCCCAAGCTCAAGTGATTCTCCTGCCTCAGCCTTGTCAAGGACAATCCTTGACCTTTCTTGGCTTGTAGATGCATCACTCCAATCTCTGCTTCCTTCTTCAGGTGCCATTCTTCCTCTCTGTGTGTCTCTGTCTTCTTATAAGAAAACCAGTCATACTGGACTAAAGGCCCACCCTAATGACCCCATTTTAATTGCTTACAGTAGCCAAGAGGGCAAAGACCCTACTTCCACGTAAACTGACATCCACAGGTATATGGGTTAGGACTTCAACATATATTAGGGGAGTCACAATTCCACCCATAATGTGTAGGAAAGTTAAAAAAATATATAGGCCGGGTGCAGTGGCTCAAGCCTGTAATCCCAGCACTTTGGGAGGCCGAGACGGGCGGATCACGAAGTCAGGAGATCAAGACCCTCCTGGCTAACACGGTGAAACCCCGTCTCTGCTAAAAAAAAAAAAAAAATACAAAAAACTAGCTGGGCGAGGTGGCGGGCGCCTGTAGTCCCAGCTACTCGGGATGCTGAGGCAGGAGAATGGCGTAAACCCGGGAGGTGGAGCTTGCAGTGAGCTGAGATCTGGCCACTGCACTCCAGCCTGGGAGACAGAGCGAGACTCCGTCTCAAAAAAAAAAAAAAAAAAAAAAAAATATATATATATATATATACACACACACACACACACACACAATGAATACCCGTAAAACCACCACGAGATTCAATAGTTGTTAACATTTTGCCACTTTTGCTTTTACTACCAATCTACTCTTTTACTGTTACTATCTCATCCCTAAATACTTCTTAATGTGTCTCCTAAGATTAGTCTTTTACACATTACATTATCATACCTGTAAAATTAACAATTCCCTAGTATCCACTAGTAAAGAGTGGCAATAGATCGTATTATTACTCAAAATTATTCACTTTCCTCTTCTCTTTGGGAAGATGACGCACTCCTGCCCTGTAATCTTAGCGTTTGGCCATATTGCTTCAGCAAACATACTGTGAGCAGCAAGATGCACACTGTGCCGTGTAGAAGCTTTTCTAATCATTTCCTGGGTTTTGGGATAAGACACAGGGATAAAAACAGCTATCAGGAATATACCCATAGTCAACTGGCAGTACAAGTGACTTGAACAGGAAATAAACTTTTGTTTTACAAATCACTAAAACCTAGGGTTGTTTGTAATTGCAGATTTCTCCAGTGAATTTAGAGCTGTTTTTAATGGTTTTTAGGCCATTATCCAGTCAAGAGTTTTGCATTGTATTTGGTTGTTATGTCTCTTAAATCTCTTATGCTGGAACAGTCCCCACTTACCTTTTCTTTCTTTCTTTTTTTTTTTGTGAGGGGAGACAGTCTTGCTCTCTTGGCCAGGCTGGAGTGCAGTGGCACAATCTTGGCTTGCTGCGAACTCTGCCTCCCAGGTTCAAGCAATTCTGCTCCCTCAGCCTCTTGAGTAGCTGGGATTACAGACATGAGCCACCATGCTGGCTAATTTTTATATTTTTAGTGGAGACAGGGTTTCCCCATGATAGCCAGGCTTGTCTCCAACTCCTGACCTCAAGTGATCCGCCCAACTTGGCCTCCCGAAGTGCTAGGATTACAGACGTGAGTCACCGCGCCAAGCCCTCCACTTACCTTTTCTTTCCTTCCTTGTTTCTCCTCCTCCTTCATTTTCATTCTTTTCTCCTAGGACACATGTTCAAATATATTGTTGTTCTTGATAAAATTTACTTTTTGAAGAAGCCAAGACAGTGATCTTACATAATATCCCGCATTCTGAATATGCCTGATTATGTTCTTTTGGTGTGTGTTTTTTG
The DNA here is from genome assembly GCF_043159975.1 of Macaca nemestrina. Lineage (NCBI taxonomy): Eukaryota > Metazoa > Chordata > Mammalia > Primates > Cercopithecidae > Macaca > Macaca nemestrina. The sequence continues at coordinate 22,661,086 of NC_092130.1, read as the reverse complement.
TTTTGTTTTGTTTTTTTAAGACGGAGTTTCACTCTTGTCACCCAGGCTGGAGTGCAATGGCACCATCTTGGCTCACTGCAACCTCTGCCTCCCGGGTTCAAACGATTCTCCTGCCTCAGCCTCCCGAGTAGCTAAGATTACAGGCACCTGCCACCACTCCCAGCTAATTTTCGTATTTTTAGTAGAGACGGGGTTTCACCACGTTGGCCAGGCTGGTCTCAAACTCCTGACCTCAGGTGATCCACCCGCCTTCACCTCCCAAAGTGCTGGGATTACAGGCATGAGACACTGTGCCTAGCCCTTTTGGTGTGTTTTAACATCTTCCTCTAAGCCAGTACTTCTTGATCTTGGTTGTATCTTGACATCACTTTGGGATCTTGAACAAAACACTAATGCCTAGATCCCACCTGCAGAGGTCCTAATTTAATTAGCTTGGGTGTAGCCTGGGAATGGGGAGCTTTAAAATGCCCTGAATTTATTTTAATGTGGGGAGAAGGTTGCGACTCATTGATCTAATGATTAGATCATTCTTAACCCATTGATTCTGTACATGCCACACAGCAGGACATGAGGTGCTCTGCAGACTTAGGTTATATCACTGTTTGTGATACTAAATTTGACAACCAGCTTAAAGTAGTGACAGACCTCTCCTTGTAACTGTATGTGTTTCTCTCTGTAAATTAGCAAATAATCTGTGGGGCAATGTCATAACATTTTGGGAATGTCCTGTTTCCCATAAATTTTTTAAGTGCTGCTTTTGGTATCCATTAGTGATCCTTGCTTGAATCAATTATTTCATAATATTTACAAAAAGCTGACTTTCTATCATTCTGCATTTTAAACTAGCCAGCATTCTTTTTTGTTTTCTTTTGTTTTTTGTTTGTTTTTGAGATGGAGTTTCGCTCTTTCACCCAGGCTGGAGTGTAATGGCGGGATCTCAGCTCACTGCAATGTCCATCTCCCAGGTTCAAGTGATTCTTCTGCCTCAGCCTCCCAAGTAGCTGGGATTATAGGCGCCTGCCACCACAACTGGCTAATTTTTGTATTTTTAGTAGAGACGGGGTTTTGCCATGTTGGCCGGGCTGATCTTGAACTCCTGACCTCAGGTGATCCACCCGCCTCGGCCTCCCGCCATCACACCCAGCTGCCAGTATGCTTATGTACAGAGTTTCCTTAATCAATTGAGGATTAACTATAATTCTCCATAAAAAGGCAAGGTAGGCCAAGCATGCTGGCTGGCCAGGCTTGGTGGCTCATGCCTGTAATCCCAGCACTTTGGGAGGCCAAGGCGGTTGAATCACTTGATGTCAGGAGTTTGAGACCAGCCTCACCAAAATGGTAAAACCCTTGTCTTTATGAAAAACATACAAAAATTAGCCAGTTGTGGTGGAGAGGGCCTGTAATCCCAGCTACTCAGGAGGCTGAGGCAGGAGAATCACTTGAATCCAGGACACGGAGGTTGCAGTGAGCCGAGATTGTGCCACTACACTCCAGCCTGGGCAACTGAGGGAGAACCTGTCTGAAAAAGAAAAAAGGAAGGAAGGAAGGAAGGAAGGAAGGAAGGAAGGAAGGAAGGAAGGAAGGAAGGAAGGAAGGGAGGGAGGGAGGGAGGGAGGGAGGGAGGGAGGGAGGGAGGGAGGGAGGGAGGGAGGGAGGGAGGGAGGGAGGGAGGATATTGCCTAATTCTTTCCCCTTATTCACCAGTTTTTACAATAAGAACTTAGTGTAATAATCATCTCCAACGGTGGTAAATGAGATTTTTTTTCTGAGTATCGTTATGGACTTGGCGGATTTTTATTTATCTGATGTATTGCAGTCAATTGTAGTTACTATTTTTATCAATGCTCAAATTATCTCATATTTGGCCAGTGGGAACCCCTTCAAGCTGGCACATCTTTTTTGAGATACACTCATTAGTCTGAGCATTTCCTTCCTTTCTGGGACAACACAATGTCCCAGGCTCACCCAGAATTTTCTCTGCCACAATATGGAGGCAGCAATTTCTTCAAAGAGTTCATTTTTATTTTCATGGGGAATGGTAATTAGAAATTAAGATCTGGATGCTTATTGCTTCTGGAGTGTCATTTCATCTCCACCCAATGGACAGAGCTGGGAAATACACTTTATTTTTTTGAGACATTATCTGGATCCGTTGCCCAGGCTGGAATGCAGTGGTGAGATCTCAGCTCACTGCAACCTCCGCCTCCCTGGTTCAACTGATTCTCATGCCTCAGTCTCCCGAGCAGCTGGGATTTACAAGCATGCCCCACCATGCCAGGCTAATTTTTGTATTTTAAGCTCAGTCATAGTGTCACCACATTGGCCAGGGTGGTTTCAATTTCCTGGCCTCAAGCAATCTGCTGGCCTTGGCCTCCCAAAGTGCTGGGGTTACAGGTGTGAGCCACTGCACTGGACCTGGAAAATACATTTTTAAAAATCATGAATTCAGGGCCGGGCACAGTGGCTCACACCTGTAATTCCAGCACTTTGGCATGTGGATAGCTTGAGCCTACAAGTTGAAGACCAGCCTGGTTAACATGGGAAAACCCTGTTTTTTTCTTTTGCTTCTAAGGAGCAGAGAGTTTAATAGGCCAGAAGGAAGGGAGAAGACGGAAGAAAGAAGCTCCCTCATGCAGAGACACAGTGAAGGGACTCCAAAGGCGAAAGAGGATGTCCCCACCTGGCAGGGATACCAGCCAGGTATACATGCAGAGGCTGGAGGAGGTGGTGTTTGATTTGCACAGGGCTCAGGGGATTGGTTTGACTAGGCATGACATTCACGTAGCTTGTGAAAACGTTGGCCCTCCCACACTAGCCTTTTAATATGCAAATGTAGGGCGCCATGATGGTCTACACTCCTGGGGATATGTGGGGCGGCCATGTTGCCAGGAACATGTGGGGAAAGGGTAGGAAGGCCACAGGAATCTCCATGTTTGGGTGGGCCCACTTCCTAATGGTCTGTATTTGCATATCAAAGGTTGCTTGGCTAGCTCTAAGAGGGGCTTTACAAGAAACTTTTTTGGAGATGCTTTAAAAAACAAAAACTTCCCAAGGACTTCTCTTCCTACAACATTCCCCCTGTGGAGATGCCACACTAACTGCTTAGAGGGTTTTGGGTGAACATTCTTTCTGGCTACTTCCTGCTGAAAAAGGGAGTCAAATGGGGAACAGCAGCTAGAGCTCCTCCTGGGGTGGATCTAAGGGGCCTCTGAAGGATGGTATCTCCATGTGTGTTTCAGTTTACAGCACCATTTTCAGTTTGATTGCTTCTAGGTGAGAAGAAACAATTTGAGTTACAGTGTTGAGTATATAGGCTCCAAATATCAATACACGACATACAAACAAGAGAGTGCTTAAAAAGGGGGTTAACCAATTCCATAAAGAAGACTGGAATTTATTAAAAAGGGATTGCAGCCACTCGGAGCTGAAGCTGCCATTGTTCCTGAACCTGTCAACAATTATGATTTGATTTTTCTTTCTTTTTTTTTATGAGATGGAGTTTCACTCCTCTTACCCAGGCTGGAAGTACAATGGCGTGATCTCAGCTCACTGCAACCTCCACCTCCCGGGTTCAAGCGATTCTCCTGCCTCAACCTCCTGAGTAGCTGGGATTACAGGCGCGTGCCATAATGCCCAGCTAATTTTTTGTACTTTTAGTGGAGATGGGGTTTTGCCATGTTAGGCTGGTCTCGAACTCCTGACCTCAGGTCATCTGTTTGCCTCAGCCTCCCAAAGTACTGGGATTACAGGCATGAGCCGCCATGCCTGGCTGATTTGACTTTTAAGTACCTGTAGATTTTCCTCTACTTTATTAGAGGTGTTAATCCAAAAGCAGCATGTTTAATTTAAAACTGCATTACTAAACCCAATAAAAAGTCCTAGCAGACTCCGTGATGGTGAAACTTTCATGCTTCCTTTTTGTCTAGGAATCCCTGCTATATTATCCCTGCTATAAAGATAAAGATCCCTGCTATATTATCCCTGTCTATTATCCCTGCTATAAAGATAATAATTAAGCAAAATACTACAACAATGGAAACTCCCTGTCCAATATTTCAGTTAAAAGGTGCTGGGAGGTCTGTTCCAAGATGGCTGAATAGGAGCAGCTCCGGTCTGCAGCTCCCAGCGTGATTGACATGGAAGACAGTTAATTTCTGCATTTCCAACTGAGGTACCTGGTTCATCTCTTTGGGACTGGGTGGACAGTGGGTGCAGCCCATGGAGGGTGAGCCAAAGCAGGGCGGGGCATCACCTCACCCAGGAAGCACAAGGGGTTGGGGGATTTCCCTTTCCTAGCCAAGGGAAGCCATAACAGACTGTACCTGGAAAAACAGGACACTCCCGCCCAAATACTGGGCTCTCCCCATGGTCTTAGCAGCTGGCAGACCAGGAGATTCTCTCCCATGCCTGCCTCAGTGGGTTCCATGCCCATGGAGCCTTGCTCACTGCTAGTGCAACAGTCTGAGATTGACCTGCCAGGCTGCAGCCTGGCAGAGGGAGGGACGTCTGCAATTGCTGAGGCTTGAATAGGTAAACAAAGTCACTGGGAAGCTCGAACTGCATGGCGCCCACCACAGCTCAGCAAGGCCTACTGCCTCTATAGACTCCACCTCTGTGGGCAGGGCATAGCTGAAAAAAAGGCAGCAGAAACTTCTGCAGGCTTAAATGTTCCTGTCTGACAGCTCTAAAGAGAGCAGTAGCTCTCCCACTATGGTGTTTGAGCTCTGAGAACAGGCAGACTGCCTCCTTGAGTGGGTCCCTGACCCCCGTGTAGCCTAACTGGGAGACATCTCCCAGTAGGGGCCAACAGACTCCTCATACAGGCGGGTGACCCTCTGGGATGAAGCTTCCAGAGGAAGGATCAGGCAGCAATATTTGCTGTTCTGCAGCCTCTGCTGGTGATACCTAGGCAAACAGGTCTGGAGCGGACCTCCAGCAAAATCCAACAGACCTGCAGTTGAGTGACCTAACCATTAGAAGGAAAACTAACAAACAGAAAGGAATAGCATCAATGTCAACAAAAAGGACATCTACACCAAAACTTCATTTGTAGATCACCAACGTCAAAGACGAAAGGTAGATAAAACCACAAAGATGCAGAGAAACCAGAGCAGAAAAGCTGAAAATTCTAAAAACCAGAGTGCCTCTTCTCCTCCAAAGGATTGCAGCTCCTCGCCAGCAATGGAACAAAGCTGGATAGAGAATGACTTTGATGAGCTGACAGAAGTAGGCTTCAGAAGGTCAGTAATAACAAACTTCTCTGAGCTAAAGGAGCATGTTCTAACCCATTGCAAGGAAGCTAAAAACCTTGAAAAAAGGTTAGACAAATGGCTAACTAGAATAAACAGTGTAAAGAAGACCTTAAATGAGCTGATGGAGCTGAAAACCATGGCACAAGAACTTTGTGATGCATGCACAAGCTTCAATAGCTGATTTGATCAATTGGAAGAAAACATATCAGTGATTGAAGATCAAATTAATGAAATAAAGTGAGCAGACAAGATTAGAGAAAGAGGAGTAAAAAGAAATGAACAAAGCCTCCAAGAAATGTGGGACTATGTGAAAAGACCAAATCTTCGTTTAATTGGTGTACCTGAAAGTGATAGGGAGAATGGAACCAAGTTGGAAAACACTCTTCAAGATATTATCCAGGATAACTTCCCCAACCTAGCAAAGGAGGCCAACATTCAAATTCAGGAAATACAGAGAACAGCACAAAGATACTCCTTGAGAAGAGCAACCCAAAGACACATAATTGTCAGATTCCCCAAGGTTGAAATGAAGGAAGAAATGTTAAAGGCAGCCAGAGAGAAAGGCTGGGTTACTCACAAAGGGAAGCCCAGCAGAGTAACAGTGGATCTCTTGGCAGAAACCCTACAAGCCAGAAAAGAATGGGGGCCAATATTCAACATTCTTAAAGAAAAGAATTTTCAACCCAGAATTTCATATCCAGCCAAACTAAGGCTTCATAAGTGAAGGAGAAATAAAATCCTTTACAGACAAGAAAATGCTGAAAGATTTTGTCACCACCAGGTCTGCTTTACAAGAGCTCCTGAAGGAAGCACTAAACATAGAAAAGAACAACCGGTACCAGCCACTGCAAAAACATGCCAAATTGTAAAGACCTTCGATGCTATGAACAAACTGCATCAATTAATGGGTAAAATAACCAGGTAACATCATAATGACAGGATCAAATTCACACATAACTATATATGTATATATATACACACACACACACGTACACACACACACACACACACACACACATATATATATATTTTTTTCTTTTAGAAGGAGTCTCGCTCTGTCACCCAGGCTGGTGTGCAGTGGCACAATCTTGGCTCATGAAAGCTCTGCCTCCTGGGTGCACACCATGCTCCTGCCTCAGCCTCCTGAGTAGCTGGGAATACAGGCGTCCACCACCACACCTGGCTAATTTTTTTGTGTTTTTGGTAGAGACAGGGTTTCACCATTTTAGCCACGATGCTCTCGATCTCCTGACCTTGTGATCCGCCCGTCTTAGCCTCCCAAAGTGCTGGGATTACAGGCATGAGCCAACATGCCCAGCCCACACATAACAATATTAACCTTAAATGTAAATGGGCTAAAGGCCCCAATTAAAAGACACAAACTGGCAAACTGAATGAAGAGTCAAGACCCATCAGTGTGCTGTATTCAAGAGACCCATCTCATGTGCAGAGACACAAAAAGGCTCAAAATAAAGGGATGGAGGATGATCTACCAAGCAAACGGAAAGTGAAAAAAACAGCAGGGGTTGCAAAACTAGCCTCTGATAAAACAGACTTTAAACCAACAAAGATCAAAAGAGACAAAGAAGGCCATTACATAATGGTAAAGGGATCAATTCAACAAGAAAAGCTAACTATCCTAAATATATACGCACCCAATATAGGAGCACCCAGATTTATAAAGCAAGTCCTTAGAGATCTACAAAGAGACTTAGACTCCCACACAATAATAATGGGAGATTTTAACACCCCACTGCCAATATTAAACAGATCAACGAGACAAAAGGTTAACAATGATATCCAGGACTTGAACTCAACTCTGCACCAAGCCGACCTAATAGACATCTACAGAACTCTCCACCCCAAATCAACAGAATATACATTCTTCTCAGCACCACATTACATTTATTCTAAAATTGACCACATAATTGGAAGTAAAGCACTCCTCAGCCAATGTAAAAGAACAGAAATCACAACAAACTGTCTCTCAGACCACAGTACAATCACATTAGAACTCAGGATTAAGAAACTCACTCAAAACCACTCAACTACATGGAAACTGAACAACTTGCTCCTGAATGACTACTGGGTAAATAACGAAATGAAGGCAGAAATAAAGATGTTCTTTGAGGCCAATGAGAATACAGACAAAACATACCAGAATCTCTGGGACACAAAGCAGTGTGTAGAGGGAAACTTATAGCACAAAATGCCCATAAGAGAAAGCAGGAAAGATCAAAAATCGACACCCTAAAATCATAATTAAAAGAACTAGAGAAGCAAGAGCAAACAAATTCAAAAGCTAGCAGAAAGCAAGAAATAACTAAGATCAGAGCAGAACTGAAGGAGATAGAGACACAAAAAACCCTTCAAAAAATCAATGAATCCAGGAGCTGGTTTTTTAAAAGATTCACAAAATTGATAGACCACTAGCAAGACTAATAAAGAAAAAAAGAGAGAAGAATCAAATAGATGCAATCAAAAATGATAAAGGGGATATCACCACTGATCCCACAGAAATACAAGCTATCATCAGAGAATACTATAAACACCTCTACTCAAATAAACTAGAAAACCTAGAAGAAATGGATAAATTCCTGGACACATACACCCTCCCAAGACTAAACCAGGAAGAAGTTGAATCTCTGAATAGACCAATAACAGGCTCTGAAATTGAGGCAATAATTAATAGCCTACCAACTAAAAAAAGTCCAGGACCAGACGGATTCAGAGCTGAATTCTACCAGAGGTACAAAGAGGAGCTGCTACCTTCTGAAACTATTCTGATTAACAGAAAAAGAGGGAATCCTCCCTAACTCATTTTGTGAGGCCATCATCATCCTGATACCAAAGCCTGGCAGAGACACAACAAAAAAAGAGAATTTTAGGCCAATATACCTGATGAACATCAATGCAAAAATCCTTAATAAAATACTGGCAAACCAAATCCAGCAGCACATCAAAAAGCTTATCCACCATGATCAAGTTGGCTTCATTCCTGGGATGCTAGGCTGGTTCAACATATGTAAATCAATAAACATAATCCATCACATAAACAGAACCAATGACAAAAACCACATGAATATCTCAATAGACACAGAAAAGGCCTTCAATAAAATTCAACAGCCCTCCATGCTAAAAAGCTCTCAATAAATTAGGTATTAATGGAACATATCCCAAAATAATAAGAGTTATTTATGACAAACCCACAGCCAATATCATACTGAGTGGGCAAAAACTAGAAGCATTCCCTTTGAAAACTGGTACAAGACAAGGATAACCTCTCTCACCACTCCTATTCAACATAGTGTTGGAAGTTTGGGCCAGGGCAATCAGACAAGAGAAAGAAATAAAGGTATTCAATTAGGAAAAGAGGAAGTCAAATTGTCCCTGTTTTCAGATGACATGACTGTATATTTAGAAAACCCCATTGTCTCAGCCCAAAATCTCCATAAGCTGGGAAGCAACTTCAGCAAAGTCTCAGGATACAAAATCAATGTGTAAAAATCACAAGCATTCCTATACACCAATAACAAACAGAGAGCCAACTCATGAGTGAACTCTCATTCACAATTGCTACAAAGAGAATAAGATACCTAGGAATCTAGCTTCCAAGGGATGTGAAGGACCTCTTCAAGGAGAACAACAAATCACTGCTCAGCGAAATAAAAGAGGACACAAACAAATGGAAGAACATTCCATACTCCTGGATAGGAAGAATCAATATTGTGAAAATGGTCATACTGCCCAAGGTAATTTATAGATTCAATGCCATCCCCATCAAGGTACCAATGACTTTCTTCACAGAATTGGAAAAAACTACTTTAAAGTTCATATGGGCTGGGCACGGTGGCTTACGCCTGTAATCCCAGCACTTTGGGAGGCCGAGACGGGCGGATCACGAGGTCAGGAGATCGAGACCATCCTGGCTAACACAGTGAAACCCCGTCTCTACTAAAAAAATACAAAAAACTAGCCGGGTGAGGTGGCTGGCGCCTATAGTCCCAGCTACTCAGGAGGCTGAGGCAGGAGAAACCCGGGAGGCGGAGCTTGCAGTGAGCTGAGATCCGGCCACTGCACTCCAGCCTGGGCGACAGAGCGAGACTCCGTCTCAAAAAATAAATAAATAAATAAATAAAGTTCATATGGAACCAAAAAAGAGCCCGCATAGCCAAGACAATCCTAAGCAAAAAGAACAAAGCTGGAGGCATCATGCTACCTGACTTCAAACTACACTACAAAGCTACAGTAACCAAAACAGCATGGTACTAGTACCAAAACAGATATATAGACCAATGGAACAGAACAGAGGCCTCAGAAATAACACCACACATCTACAACCATCTGATCTTTGACAAACCTGACCAGAAACAAGAAATGTGGAAAGGATTCCCTATTTAATGAATCATGCTGGGAAAACTGGTTAGCCATATGTAGAAAGCCAAAAGTGGATCCCTTCCTTACACTTTATAGAAAAATTAATTCAAGGTGGATTAAAGACTTAAATGTTAGACATAAAACCATAAAAACCCTAGAAGAAAACCTAGGCAATACCATTCAGGGCATAGTCATGGGCAAGGATTTCATGACTAAAACACCAAAAGCAATGGCAACAAAAGCCAAAATTGACAAATGGGATCTAATTAAACTAAAGAGCTTTTGCACGGCAAAAGAAACTGCCATCAGAGTGAACACACAATCTACAGAATACGAGAAAAATTTTGCAATCTCCCCATCTGACAAAGGGCTAATATCCAGAATCTACAAAGAACTTAAACAACCTCATCAAAAAGTGGGCAAACGATATGAACAGACACTTCTCAAAAGAAGACATTCATGCAGCCAACAGACACATGAAAAAATGCTCATCATCACTGGTCATCAGAGAAACGTAAATCAAAACCACAATCAGATACATCTCACGCCAGTTAGAATGGCAATCATTAAAAAGTCAGGAAATAACAGATGCTGGAGAGAATGTGGAAAAACAGGAAGGCTTTTACACTGTTGGTGGGAGTGTAAATTAGTCCAACCATTGTGGAAGACAGTGTGGCGATTCCTCAAGGATCTAGAACTAGAAATACCATTTGACCCAGAGATCCCATTACTGGATATCCACCCAAAGGATTATAAATCATGCTACTATAAAGACACATGCACACGTATGTTTATTGTGGCACTATTCACAATAGCAAAGACTTGAAACCAACCCAAATGTCCATCAGTGATAGACTGGATTAAGAAAAATGTGGCACATTTACACCATAGAATACTATGCAGCCATAAAAAAGATGAGTTCATGTCCTTTGCAGGGACATGGATGAAGCTGGAAACCATCATTCTCAGCAAACTAACACAAGGACAGAAAACCAAACACCATATGTTCTTACTCATAGGTGGGAACTGAACAATGAGAACACTTGGACACAGGGTGGGGAACATCACACACTGGGGCCTGTTGGTGGGTGGGGAGCTGGGGAAGGGATAGCATTAGGAGAAATACCTAATGTAAATGATGAGTTGATGGATGCAGCAAACCAACATGGCACATGTATACCTATGTAACAAACCTGCACATTGTGCACATGTACCCTAGAACTTAAAGTGTAATAATTTTTTAAAAAATCTATCAGAATGATCAGTTAAAATTAAAAAAAAAAAAAAGAAGGTGCTACCATGTATAACCCTATTGCAAACAGTAGAGAGAGGACAGCAATTCCCACAAGTGTGGTGTGGCAGGTAATTTCCATCCAAAATTTTACTTGCCAAGATATAGAATTCCCCTTTGGGGGTCTATGAAGTTCCTTGGTTTCATTTTCCCAACAAAGAAACCTCCATGTTATGGGCACATCACTCACTTTCATTACCTGGCAGAATTTGCAAGATAATTGCCCAGAACTAGCATATTGATTCATATTTGTATGTTACCCATCCCCCCCTTTTTTTTCCAAGCTGCAGAAGATTACCACTTGATTCACAAAAATAAGCAGGGTTAGTCTAAAACGTAGGCAAAAAGTTTAATAACAATAATGAGATTAGGATTTAATGACAAATGTATGATAAGCTTTGGAGCAAAATTTTTCTTTCCAGTCCTCATTTTTGGTAAAAACTAACTATGAATAAACTTTAGTCATATACTTGGCCTGATTATTTGCATAAAGTGCAGCAGGTTATTTTGACATAGGCCTTTTAGATTGGCTTTGATGAAACTGTTTCCCAAGGAATTTTAGGTAAGATTTTTTTTTTTTTTTTTTTGAGATGGAGTCTCATTCTGTCACCCAGGCTGAAGTGCAGTAGCGCAATCTCAGCTCACTATAACCTCCGCCTCCTGGGTTCAAGCGATTCTTCTGCCTCAGCCTCCCGTGTAGCTGGGACTACAGTCGCCTGCCACCATGCCTGGCTACTTTTTGTATTTTTACTAGAGACAGGGTTTCACCATATTCGCCAGGCTGGTCTTGAACTGCTGACCTCAGGTGATCTACCCGCCTCAGCTTCCCAAAGTGCTGGAATTACAAGTGTGAGCCACTGTGCCCGGCCTTCATATAAGACTTTTAAAGTCGAGCCCAGCCATGGGTTTTTATCCCCTAATACCTGTGAGTTGGGTGATCCTCTCCTCTTGAGGTCCCAAGATAAACTCAGAGCTTCCAGACTGGTTAGAAAGTGACATTCTTTACTAACCACAGGTTAGGAACCCTGTGTGGGGACTGTGTAGGCAAGGTATGAGGCCAGTTTTCCCCAAGGGGCTTTTATTGGCTTTACATGTCAAGCTTGATTCCTTAAAGGGAAACACACCCTTTCAGTCAAATTCCTGGTAAAATAACAAGTTTTTCCAATTTTGTCCTGTTGACAAAGAAAAATGGATTCTTATTGCACTGAGGTAAACAACTATATTGCCATAAGTTAAGAGTACTCACAGATAGTTTTCAAATTCTAGAGGAACCAGGCAGAGAAAAATAAACATGCTCCAAATTTTCTTCACATGAGTATAACTTACTCAATTATTAAAGGCCATAAATAGTTTAAAATAACTTTCCTTGACTCTGAAAATCAAAACAAAGATCAGCAATATTCCAAGCAAGTTAAAAAGATTGCTTTAACTTTCTGAGTGTAGCCACTTAGTTAACATTGATTTTGCTTGATAATTGTCAACATGTCAGTTCTTTATGAGTCCCTACGTTCTTTATTTCAATGTTACAATTTTTAAAGCTATTTAAAAAGTGCATTTGAGAACACCTGTTAAAATCCTTTATATAGCTTGATTATAAACCATCTTGTGAGAAGGAACAAAGCAAGACAACAATTGTCTGTGAATGACAAATTTCTATTTGTGAAAGACAAATTGTCTGTGAATGACAAATTTAACCATTTTTATGGTTAAAAATATGACTGAGAGTTTATTTATCTTCATGGTTTACAATAACTTTACCTTTAATTATGATTGATAGCATATACTTAGACATTAGAATTTTAGAAATCCCATACAATTTTGTAACATATATTAGTATTATTCATCAAAATATAACTTAAAGAAGATTGGATATCATTTTGGCAATCTCATGTGACTAAACATATCAAATGATCCTATTTACCTCTTTTCTAAATGTTTTGGAGTCCTCTGAACCAGCCAAAAAGCCAGGCATCAGGAAGGACAATTTCCAGATTGCCATAAATTATTTTCCCAAAATGATGACTCAAAAGGCAAAAACCTTTCATTAGCCTATACTATGACATGAAAATTTTGTTCAAAGCAAAATTTTACCCTTGCATTAGTTTATTAATGTTAACCCCAATTCATTTACATGAAACCTTATAGATTATTCCATTTAATCCTAACCAATTTGACCATGAGGTGAAAACTTTATAAACCTTTTATAACCCTTTTACTAAAGGGCAGATTAGCATCTTAAGACCTCCTTGCTATGCTTTTATTTTAATGCTTAACTTATGTAACAAACATATAGATGCTATGAGAGAAGACGGTGTAGTGCTTCTACTACACATTTCACTGCAAAGCAACCCAAAGCCACTTGGCTTATTTTATAATCAGTCCATCCCTGATGCGAGTCTCATCTCCCACTGTAGGGTGGGGATGGGGAAACCCCGTTTCTACAAAAAAAATATATATACAAAAATTAGGCGGGTGTGGCGGCATGCACCTCTAGTCCCAGCTACTAGGAAGGGAGATGGGAGGTTCACCTGAACCCAAAAGGTCTAGGCTGCAGTGAGCTGAGATCATGCCATTGTAGTCCAGCCTGGGTGACAGAGTGAGACTCTGTCTCGAAAACATACAAATAAAAAAATTAAAAATCATGAATTCATATTGATAAGTAATTTTGAAAAATTCACCTAATGAAAGTAGGGCTCCTAGAGGAGGTAAGATTTGGTTGTCTCCTGGTCAGCTTGGAGAGAGGAGTTTGTGGAAGTAAAAGGCGAGGAATGATCACCTACAGAAAACTGACTTCACAGCAACACAAACAAAGAAAAGATGCAGGATGTCATAATTTGTCTTGGTCCTGCCACATATGTGACCTTATGTAAATTACTTTTTTCTCTTTGAGTCTCAGATTTCCCCTTCGTAAAGGTGAAATCCCAGTTCCTCTTTTACATCCCTCTGATGTTACTGTGAGCATCAAAGGAGATGATGACTACCATTTGTGGTACTATTAAGAGGATATACACACATACTGATATAGATCCCTGCATGGATACACAAAAAACTGGTAACAGTTACTGCCTAAAGTATGTTGTTAAGAATCAGTGAAAGACTTTTCACTACATATAAAAGGATTTATATTGTTTGAATATTTTTTTCTTTAGAGTCAGATTCTTGCTCTGCCGCCCAGGCTGGAGTGCTGTGGCTAATCATGGGTCACTGCAGTCTCAAAGTCCGGGCCTCAAGTATCTTCCCACCTCATCGTCCCCTAGCTAGGACTACAGGCATGGGCTACCACGCCTGGATCATTTTTTTCTTTTTTTTAGGAACAGGGGTCTTGCTATGTTGCCAAGGTTGGTATGAATCTCCTGAGCTCAAGCAATCCTCCTGCCTCTGCCTCCCAAAGTGCTGGGATTACAGGCGTGAGCCACCGTGCCTGGCCTGAATATCTTTCTTGAGGATGAAAAAAAAAAAAAAAAAGCAAGTAGGTAATGCATTTGAAAGTGCTTTGTAAATCACAAAATATGACACAAATATTAGGATGTTATTGTTACTATTATCCACCAGCAACAAGATATCAAACACTGGTTCTGTGATTATTTAATGATGAAAAAGTTGAATAAATTTAGTATACCCATATGTTGGAATATTGAGTTCATTTTGCTTTTAAAAATCATACTTTGGAATAATTGATATTGGCAAATGCTCAAGCTGAATGGAAAATATATAAACATTGTATACGTGAATAATTCCAATCTTGTGCATTTCGTGTGTAAACCTACATACACAAAAAGAAAAAAGACTGAAAGGAATCATCCACAATGCTTTGAGGGGGAAGATGGAGAAACAAAGTGTTAATTTTCTTAACTGTACTTTTCGTGTATTCCAGATTTTCTACAACGAGTTAATAAATGCCACTAAGAAAAGGGGATATATCACAGCTACACCTTCAAACGTCAGAAAAAGAACTTTTTTTTTTTTTCTTAGGTAGGGGTATGATTTTGATCTGGGCACTAACGGGGACACTGATTTCGCTGGTGAGTCAAGACCAGCAGATAAAAAATAATTTTTAAAGACCTCGTGAGAGTGATTTGCCGCAGGAAGGAAGGAGGAAGAAGCAGGCGTGGGAAGTGCTAAAGGAGGAACCTAAACCTCCATCCTCTTCCCCCGGGAGGTTAAGAACTACAGGGAGAGGCGAGAGAGACTATGACCGCCCTACGGCTAGAGCGGCCGCGAAGAGAACACTTCCGGGGCGGGGCTATCTGACTCTTTCCCTTCCGCGTGGAGAATGTGGGCCGCCTGTAAAGTTAAGGTTCACGATTACTTGGCCACCACTTCCATCACTCTGAGACGGTGCCTGAGATTGGGGGCGACCATGGCAAAAAGCAAGTTCGAGTACGTGAGGGACTTCGAGGCTGACGACACCTGCCTGGCCCACTGCTGGGTGGTAGTGCGGCTGGACGGCAGAAATTTCCATCGGTGAGCGAGCTCGGCCCGGGGCGTCGCGGTGCGCCAGCGCTTCTGGGAAATCCGGCTTCTACCCTTCCAAATCGTCCCGGCAGCCCCAGTCACGGTTACCGGGGTAACGCGGTAGCCAATGAGTGCGCAGCATGGAGCATCGCCCCGCCCTGCGTGTTGGCTAGGACAGTGCTTGAACGCTGGCTGTTAGCGTAATTGAATGGGCGACGTGCTCCCCTGATGAGGATCCCGCTTGGAGTGCCCGTGTTAAGTGAACAGAGACCTGTTAGCAAGGACATGTTGTAAAAGTCACTCTCATGCACAGTATTTAAGCTCTTAAGCCAATCGCCTAGCTTTCTGTTAGATATCTTTGAATGCTGACTGTTCAGAAGTCTGTGTAAGCCTTGCTTGTGGGCAATACTTATGTCTGTGCTTCATTATCAGTAACAGGCCACATGGATTATTTTCAACAGAGAGTCAGAAAAAAAGAGAAGGCTGGGCGCGGAAGGCAGGAGGATCACTAAAGGCCAGGAGTTGGAGACTAGGTTTTTGTTGTTGTTGTTGTTTCTGAAACTCTGCCACTACAAAAACAGAGAGAGAGAGAAGGAAAAGCAAGAGAGAAAGAAAGAAAAAGAAAAAAAATTTAATTTGCCAGGCGCAGTGGTGCACACCTATAGTCCCAGCTACTCGGGAGGCTGAGGTGGGAGGATCGCTTGAGCCTGGGAGGTCAAGGCTGCAGTGAGCGGTGATCGGACCATTGAACTCCAGCTTGGGTGACAGAGCAAGACCCTGTCTCAGAAAAAGAGGGAGGGGGAGAAAAATATAACAGAAAGATGGGAATTTAATTTTTAAAAAGGGCTGCATTATTAATGATCATTATAACTAACATTTATTGAGCACTTACTAGGAGCTAGGTATGATTGCTTTTATCTTCCCTCTAATCTTCAGGACAACCCAATGAGGTAAATATTCTTTTATTCCCATTTCACAGAAAGGAGAGTTGAGGCTTAGCATTTATGTCTGTTTTTCTCAATTTCAGGGCAGGAAAAAAACTAAGTTCTTAAGGAAATGGGTCAGGTTGTGGCTAGTTGAGCATTTGGGTTCACAGTGCTGTTACATTATCTTCCTCCAAACAGCCTCTGTTATCTAGCAACAGAGCTTGTTGTTAATGACAGGCTTCCATCCATGCTTTCTTCCCTTTTCTCTTCCCCCTACGAAGGTTTGCTGAGAAGCACAACTTTGCAAAACCTAATGACAGCCGTGCTCTCCACCTGATGACCAAATGTGCCCAGACTGTGATGGAAGAACTAGAGGATATTGTGATTGCATATGGACAGAGTGATGAGTACAGCTTTGTGTTCAAGCGGAAAACCAATTGGTTTAAAAGAAGAGCCAGGTAATTCCATGAGCTTCCTCCTTTCTTCAGAATATTTCCTACCAGCATTTGGTTTTGTTTATCTTAATCGCAGACTTACAGGCTACAGATGTCTGCCGTATTTGTAACTGCAGAGTGCATGTATATTTCCTGTTTAGATTGTTGTACTTCCATCTGATAGCCAAGCATTCTGTGTGCCTCTTTATCTGATTCTTCCCCCTCATGCCCCATAAGACTAGTTTCTAGACTGACCTGGCATTGAACATTAAGATTAGAAACAGAGACCATAAGAATGTAATATTCACAATTCATAGGTTGGCTTTAGCCAGTGATAGTCTCTACATACATTGCATTACACTATTCCTTAAGGGGGATCTCATTATAAAATAGACAAATCTGATATTTGATTTGGCAGTATTTTGAAATGCTGTATGGGAAATAAATCATACAATGAATTGGTTTTTTCTTTCTTTTTTTAATAGAGGTGGGGTCTCTCTGTGTTGCCCAGGCTGGTCTCAAACTCCTGGCCTCAAGCAATTCTCCTGCCTTGGCCTCTCGAAGTGCTGAGATTACAGACGTGAGCCACCATGCCCAGCCTGAATTGGCATTTTTTTTTACAACAATGGTTTCCGTCCACACAAACAGGTCAAGCATGGTAGCTCACGCCTGTAATCCGAACGCTTTGAGAGGGCGAGGGAGAGGATTACTTGAGCCCAGAAGGTTGAAACCAGCCTGGGCAAGATGGTGAGACCTCATCTCTACAAAAAATTTAAAAATTAGCTAGGCTCAGTGGCATGTGCTTATATTCCCAGCTACTCAAGAAGTTGAGGCAGAAGGATCCCTTGAGCCAAGGAATTTGAGGCAGCAGTGTGCTATGATTGTGCCAATGCACCCCAGCCTGGGGGATGGAGAGATTCCATCTTTTAAAAAATAAAATAAAATAAAATAAAAAGATACCCCTTGAATCATAAATTCATATCACATCCTATAAGGAAAAATTTAGTATCGGTAGATTAATAGAACTGGAAGGAGAGGCAGGCTGCATTTAAAATATGTAACTGGCGGGTGTGATGACTCACATCTGTAATCCCAGCACTTTGGGAGGCTGAGGCGGGCAGATGACTTGAGGTCAGAAGTTTGAGACCAGCTTGGCCAACATGGTGAAACCCCATCCCTACTAAAAATACAAAAATTAGCTGGGCATAGAGGCCTGCGCCTGTAATCCCAGCTACTTGGGAGTCTGAGGCAGTAGAATCACTTGAACCCAGGAGGCGGAGTTTGCAGTGAGCCAAGATGGCACCATTGCACTCCAGCCCAGGCAACAGAGCAAGACTCTGTCCCAATAAAAGAAAAAAAAAAAAAAATACAGAACCAAGGTATTAAAATGGTGTTTCTTAGCCAAATGCATTTCATCTCCTGGCTTTCTGGGCAGTTTGTGTTATCTCTCTGTGGTACCCACAGGTCTTATCAGGGTGTTGAATTAATTCCATGTATCTTTCTTTTTCTTGCTCCACCCAATGTGCGTTACATTTTCAAGTAAGTTCATGACTCATGTGGCCTCCCAGTTCGCCTCCAGCTATGTGTTTTATTGGCGGGATTACTTTGAGGACCAGCCCCTTCTGTATCCCCCAGGCTTTGATGGAAGAGTCGTGGTGTATCCCAGCAACCAGACCTTAAAGGACTACCTCAGCTGGCGACAAGCAGATTGTGAGTGGCACCAAATAAACACGTGTAGTTAAACCACCAATTCAATGCCTTGCAGGTGTTATTATACAGGATTGGCTCACATATACTTTGTTTTGACATATACTTTGTATAGAATGCAGTATGTATTTTTTCAATTAAAGTATTGGAAAAATTAAATTTTATGTAAAAACTCCTTATCTCTATTTTTTTTTTTTTAAAGACAGAGTTTCGCTCTTGTTGCCCAGGCTGGAGTGCAGTGGTGCGATCTCGGCTCACTGCAACCTCCACCTCCTGGGTTCATGGGATTCTTCTGCCTCAGCCTCCTGAGTAGCTGGGATTACAGGCAGGTCTCACCATGCCCAGCTAATTTTGTATTTTTTAGTAGAAATGGGATTTCTCCATGTTGGTCAGGCTGGTCTTGAACTCCTGACCTCAGGTGATCCGCCCACCTTGGCCTCCCAAAGTGCTGGGATTATAGGCACGAGCCACCACACCCGGCCGCCTTACCTCTATTTTTTAAAAAGATCAGATGTGGCAATACTGGATCTGCATTCTTAGTACTGGACAGAGCCTGTGCAGTGGCAGCTACCTTTACACACACACACATGCACACGCACACACACACACAAATGCTAGTGTGCCATAGTCTCTGCCATTCCCTGTTGTTCCTCTGGGGTCACCCACTGCTTTACACATTTATGTTCATGCCAGCCTCAGTGGGTATTTGAATTGTGACCCTTGCCTTATGTGACTGTGATGATGTTTGTGAGACTTTCACTTGCTTGTTCTAGTTTGATTTTTCCAGAAGAACTGGAAAACAGATTGGAATAATATAAATCAAATAACTTCTAAAGTATTCCTAGGATTAACACACAAGTTAACAGATTTGTATAATGTATAACTAAAATGACCAAATAAAACTGTTGTTAGGGAGGAAGTTTTTTTTCCTCCTGCTCCTTCCCTCCATGTTCCCTGTGTAGGACTTCGGGCAAGTCAGTAAATGTCTCTGAGATCTCTTTACTTTGAAAGAGGAGAGGGTCAGGGCTCTAGTATTCCTTGAAGAATGAATATTGAATAAAGATTTTATGTATATAAACGTTACTATTTTGTTCTCCTCACAGGTCACATCAATAATCTTTATAATACAGTTTTCTGGGCACTTATACAACAATCTGGACTAACACCAGTACAGGCCCAAGGGAGATTACAGGTATAAAGATCTTACTACATTAATACTTAACTGGAGACGGTTCGCTGTAGGCTCTCCCATAACTTTTTTTATGTTAACTTTACGTTTTTTCTTTTTTTTTTAAGATCCCTTTACAGCTTTGTTTTGAAAGGATGTAAAAATCATAATAGGAGCAGTTCTGCTGCCTGCTTGATCTGTAATCCTGGATGAATTACTGCTTCTCCCTGAGCCTTTGTGTTCTTGGTGGAAATGGAATTGACGACACTGGCTCTGCATTCCCACGTGCTAACACTTGCCTGAAGCCGTTTATGACTGTATGACTGCGTGACTGCCGTCTTCAGTACCGACCTTTTTTTTGTTTTTTTTTTTTGAGACACAGATTCACTCTGTTGCCCAGGCTGGAGTACAGTGGTGTGATCTCTGCAACCTCTGCCTCCTGTGCTCAAACGATTCTCTTGCCTCAGCCTCCTGAGTAGCTGGGATTACAGGTGCACGCCACCATAGCCAGCTAATTTTTGTATTTTTAGTAGAGACGGGGTTTCACCATGTTGGCCAGGCTGGTCTCAAACTCCTGACCTCAAGTGATCTGCCTGCCTGGGCCTCCCAGAGTGCTGGGATTACAGGCGTGAACCACCACACCCGGCCAGCACTGACTTTTTGTCAGTCCCACCAGGCCTCTTCTCTCATTGCAGTTTTCCCTACTGGGCACCTGTAGTTTCTTGGGTTTATGACCTCTGTGTATGGGAAGAGTTCGTGCTGAGTTTGTTACTTTCATAAATGTCATGACAACTACACACATCATGGTTCTGTGTAATTTTATCCTTTCTGCCTCAGTTCTTTATAGGTAAAATGTAGAAAATTGTAGTTTCTACCTCATAGGTTTATGGTGAGAATTAAATGGCATGATGCATGTAAAACAGGATATTATGAAGCACCTTGTAAGTGCTTAATAAATACTGGTTTTTGTTATAACAGTGCTACTTGTAGGATGACTGTGAAATGAGGTAATGTGTTGTAACATCTTTTATATGTATTTTATTTTATCTATTCATTTATTTTTTGAGATGGGTTCTCGCTATTTTCCCCAGGCTCGTCTTGAACTCCTGGGCTCCAACAGTTCTCCCACCTCAGCTTCCCAAGTAGCTGGGATTACAGGTGCATGCCACTGTGCCCAGCTCTAACAGTTACTAATACAATGCCTGGTACATTATGATTGCTCAGAAAATGGTTGTCATTTTTAATAATAGTAATGATAGAGATTTGTATATAGCAATAATAGGAATACTGGGGCCTGGCGTGGCGGTTCACACCTGTAATCCCAGCACTTTGAGGAGGCCAAGGTGGGCGGATCACCTGATGTCAGGAGTTCGAGACCAGCCTGGCCAACATGGTGAGACTGCTTCTCTACAAAAATTAGCCGGGTGTGGTGGCACACGCCTGTAATCCAGCGACTCAGGAGGCTGAGGCACGAGAATTGCTTGAACCTGGGAGGTGGAGGTTGCAGTGAGCTGAGATTGTGCCACTGCTCTCCAGTCTGGGCAACAGAGTGAGACTTTGTCTCAAAAAAAAGGCATACTGGTAGGTATATCCAGGTTTGGAAGAGTTAAGTTCAGATTTTGATTCTTTGTAGAAGAATAAGGACAACCTTTTAACTTTGGGCAATTTATATAACCTTTCTAAGTTTTACTGGACCAAATACATAATATGTACTCAGTTAGTATCACTTCCCCCTACTCCCTTTCAGTCTTGACTTGTGAAGCCAGTGTTTGGTATAGGAGAGAATTTTATCTAAATAAGATCATAATTGCCCTTAAGATGAAAATACACTAGTAACTATAAGATGTTTGATAAAATCCTTCCACTTCTTGATTGTGGAAGTTTAGGTTGTGGGTCTAATGGATAGTAGCATTAGGGGAGAAAGAAGACATGCAGAGCTTTTAATATCTATTTTTATTTCCTCAGGGAACTCTTGCAGCAGACAAGAATGAGATTTTGTTTTCTGAATTCAACATCAACTATAATAATGAGCCGCTGATGTATAGGAAAGGGACTGTGTTGATATGGCAGAAGGTAATGCTGTTATGTTCAAAGAAAAATGGAAGTCAGGAAAAAAGAGCCTGTGCCCATTCCAAGCTGTCCCCTCTTTGCTGCCTGTATGCTGATGTGACTCCAGTTGCTAACGCAAACCAGATCCTTTCCAAGAGGAGAGGCCATAGATTCCTATTTTTAATTACATTTTGTCAGTCAGTAGTGGTCCAAAATCTCCCATACATAAGTAGAATTACAGAATTTTAGAATTAGTGCCTTTATTTTTCTGTGTTATAAGCTTTCCTTGTATCCAATAAAATCCTTTTAAAAGGATACAGTACAGGTATGAGGATTTGTACATTCATAAAATACTTAAAAAATACTTTCACACTGGATAATACCATTAAATGGTCTCTCCATCCCACGACAACTATAATATGAGGCACTAAGAGATGATGTATATGAGGGTTTGTTATTTTCATAAATGTCATGAGATTCCTTTGACATTCATACTTAATATTCTGTAATAAGTCTGTACATTTACCTATATCCTTAATTTTACCAATATTTTCTCTCTGTACCAGCTGTGAGGCATAATGATTTCTCTAAATTTATTTCCTTCCATGTGAAGTGTTTTTTTTTTTTTTCTTTTTTTTTCCTGAAATGAATGTTTTCAAGTACCAAGGAGTACCTTGAGAGCTAGTCATTCCACTGGCAACTCCAGCTCTTTGAGGTTTTCAAAACATTTGTTCTTTGGTACAGACTTGGATACCTCTTAATGCAGGTGGAAGGTAAGAAACACCTTTAATTCTATAGTTATTGCTAATGAGGAACATGGAATCCTTTCTTTGTTCCTAAGATCGCTTCACTATAGTATAACTTTTTTTTTTTTTTTTAGACAGAGTCTTGCTCTGTTGCTCAGGCCGGAGTACAGTGGTGCCATCTCAGCTCACTACAACTTTCGCCTCCTGGGTTCAAATGATTTCTGGCTAATTTTTGTATTTTTAGTAGAGGCAAGGTTTCACCATGTTGGCCAGGCTCATCTTGAACTCCTGACCTCAAGTGATCTGCATGCCTCAGCCTCCCAAAGTGCTGAGATTACAGGCGTGAGCCACCATGCTCGGGTAACGTAACCTTTTTAAAACTATTTTTAATTATAAAGAACTTCAAGCATACTGAGATTATATATATATGTATATATACACACATACATATATGCGCATATATATACACATATTTATATCTATCTATATCTCAAATCTGGCAGTCAGAAGTATATGAAGATAAGAAGTTAACTATCCCCACATCTTTTCTCTCCCAAACCCACTCCTGAGTTAACAATGTCACTACTTTATTTTTACTTGTAGGTGGATGAAGTGATGACAAAAGAAATTAAGCTGCCAACAGAAATGGAAGGAAAAAAGATGGCAGTAACCCGGACCAGGACAAAGCCAGTGCCCTTGCACTGCGATATCATTGGGGATGCTTTCTGGAAGGAACATCCAGATATTCTAGATGAAGACAGCTGACCCTTTGCACTTCAGTTCTGGTGTGCTTACCCATGCAAGCCCTCCCACCTCCCAGGGCTCCTTGCCTTAGGTGGCTGTATCCCTCCCACCCAGAACACTGGTGTGAATTACACGGCTCAAGTTGGGAGGGGAACAGGGAAGGAAGGGATGGATGGGGGTGGTGTATCTTGTTCTGTTTCAGCAGAACACCTTGTTTGCAGTGTTGGAACATGGTTCCTTTGGCAGAAGTGCTTTTTTTTTTTTAATCGCAGTACTATTTTTATAAAGCAAGAACTATTTCATGCCTTGGAGAATGAATCATTTTTAGATTGTGACATAAATCTTGTAAAAACCTGTCAGTTCTTTTCACCTATGAGAGAAGAGGAGCCCAAACTCTCGCCCACCTGTTCTTAACCAGAAAACCCACTGACTGAAAATCTCACCTCTGCCACCCATCTACTTGCATTCATCTTTAGCAGGCCTCAAGATAAATATGGGTTAATGCCTGCATGATGCCTCTGAATTCAGGAATTGCAGGGAAGACTCGGGGCTTTGTGCCAATCGCCAAGTTGACAGCTTTGGCTGAACAAATGAGTAGTGACTTCAGTGTCCTTGCGTACACATTCTGTGGACTGATTTAATGGCATTGTCAGCATGATTATCATCTTCTAGCCAGGGGCATAGTTTCCAAGGCCATTTACCTCTTTCTAAGAAGAAACAAGTATGTGTATATATGAGAGAAACAAGAATGAGTGAATGAGGATGAAGAAACATTTACCTCATGTACTCAAGATATTTCAGTTTTAAAAGTCACTTTCCTATTAGACTTCCTGAAAAAGATTCTCACGTAGCCTCTATGTAATCAGAAAAATGACATTTGATTTCAAGAGCAGAGGGGTAAACATGCTTCTGCTAATCAACAGGTAGCAGGTGTCAGGGGAGTCATAATGTTAGTAGCGCCACCTTCTGTTGGGTCAGTGGAGATGGGTGAGGAGCAGCAGAGAGCAGCAAGGATCATCACATGCAGCCAAACTTGGCCTCTGAAGGGGGAAGGTAGTGGGAATAGGTGAGAGAACTCACATTTTTCTCTTGTCCTGGTTTTATATTTTGGAGGGAAAGGATTATTTGGCCCTATTGAGAATCAAGAGGCCGGGTGCGGTGGCTCATGTATGTAATCCCAGCAACTTGGGAGGCCCAAGCAGGCAGATCACCTGAGGTTGGGAGTTCGAGACCAGCCTGACCAATGGGGAGAAACCCTGTCCCTACTAAAAATACAAAAAATTACCTGGGCATGGTGGCGCATGCCTGCAATTCCAGTTACTCGGGAGGTTGAGGCAGGAGAATCATTTGAACCCAGGAGGCGGAAGTTGAGGTGAGCCAAGATTGTGCCGTTGCACTTCAGCCTGGGCAACAAGAGCGAAACTCCATCTCAAAAAAAAAAAAAAAAAAGAAGACATGGCTGGGCACAGTGACTCACACCTGTAATCCCAGCACTTTGGGAGGCTGAGGCGGGTAGATCACCACGTCCAACATGGCAAAACCCCGTCTGTACTAAAAATAGAAAAATTAGCCGGGCGTAGTGGCACGTGCCTGTAATACCAGCTACTCAGAAGGCTGGAGCAGGATAATTGCTTGAACCTGGTAGGTGGATTTTGCAGTGAGCTGAGATCATGTCGCTGCACTCCAGCCTGAGTGACAGAGCAAAACTATCTTAAAAAAAAAAACCGAGACGGGCGGATCACGAGGTCAGGAGATCGAGACCATCCTGGTTAACACGGTGAAACCCCGTCTCTACTAAAAAATACAAAAAATTAGCCGGGCGCGGTGGTGGGCGCCTGTAGTCCCAGCTACTCGGGAGGCTGAGGCAGGAGAATGGCGTGAACCCGGGAGGCGGAGCTTGCAGTGAGCTGAGATCCGGCCACTGCACTCCAGCCCGGGCGACAGAGCGAGACTCTGTCTCAAAAAAAAAAAAAAAAAAAAAAGTAAGCGACAACCCATGTCCCAGTGCCTCGTCTTGCACTGCAGAATTTACATCTAAGATGAAAACATATTTTTCAAAGGGCGGTTCCTGGCCTCATCCCTCACTAATTGACAACCCATCTGTTGATGCCATTTTTTCCCTTCCTGTTCTCACTCCACAGAAAGAGGAGATACGGTTCTTGTTTGGTAATTGCTAAAATCTCTTTGAGGAAAGAAATAAAGATGTCAACTCCTTTGGCTTGCTTTTTCATTTATTTTTCTTAGACAAATAGACTATATGATATCTAACTTTTGTGTATATCTTCGGGTAGCCCAGGATACACATACCCTCATCATACCAGTGGTTCACAAACTTCTGGATGCAAAAAAAAAAAATTACTTGGAATGCTTGTTTAAAATGCACGTTTTTGGCTCCTCCCAGCCCCCAGGAAGGTTTGAAGCTCAACAATCTGATTTTTTTTTTTTTTTTTTTTTTTAAATTTGGAATCTCGCTCTGTCAGCTCACTGCAACCTCTGCCTCTCGGGTTCAAGTGATTCTCCTGCCTTAGCCTCCTGAGTAGCTGGGACTACAGGCATGCACCACCACGCCTGGCTAATTTTTGTATTTTCAGTAGAGACGGGGGTTTTCACCACATTGGCCAGGCTGGTCTCGAATTCCTGACCTCGTGATCCGCCCGCCTCAGCCTCCCAAAGTGCTGGGATTACAGGCATGAACCACTGCACCCAGCCAGTAATCCAATTTTTAGCCCCAAAGGCTTCTGATATGTATGGTTGTCAATATACAGCACCTTGGGCAGCAAGGCCCTCGGTATACTGTGATAGGCTGGGTGGGAAGTAAGATAATGTAGCTTTTGATTGGCAATTTTAACTTAATGGTAAGTTGACGGCATTTTATATCAAAATACAGAAAAGTAGGCATTAGAGTACAAATTTTCAAGAAAACCACCTAGAGAAACGTGCTTTCTGTGGGTCTTAAATGACACTATAAAGGCTATCACTCAGTGTTGTTATATGATGTGGGGATAAGCACTCATTTGTTGAATTGCCAGCAGTTCTGCAGCTTCGAGTTTTTTATTCAGGCAGGGGGTTCTGAATAAAGTGATAAGCTGCGTTCAAAACCTGTGCCATAAAGAAACCTGTACTGCTACTAATTAGAAGCCACTGCTTGGTTTTTCTTTTTTTTTCTTTTCTTTTTTGAGACGGAGTCTCGCTCTGTCACCCAGGCTGGAGTGCAGTGGTGCGATCTCGGCTCACTGCAACCTCCGCTCCTCCAGGTTTAAGCAGCTCTCTCCCTCAGCCTCCGGAGTATCCGGGATTACAGGTGCGTGCCACCATGCCCGGCTAATTTTTTGTATTTTTAGTAGAGATGGGGGGGGGGGGTATCACCATCTTGGCCAGGCTGGTCTTGAACTCCTGACCTCGTGATCCACCTGCCTCGGCCTCCCAAAGTGCTGGGATTACGGGCGTGAGCCACCGCGCCCGGCCTGCTTGATGGTTTTATCTTTGCAGTAGAATGCATTCATCCCAAGGTATACATCACAGTTGTATATTAATTTTCATCTTGCTGTCTAAGGTACTCTCCAGTACTCTCTTGGAGACATCCTCTCTAAGTCTTAAGGAAACTGAAATGTACACAAAGCAACTAGTACAGAGAACACTAGTTGATGGCAGTTCAAGAATGTGGTGATGGGCAAGTGATGTGTGGCCTGTAGGTGAGTGGAAACATTTTGGCTCTGATGGATGAGAAGGTTGTATCTGGGCCTTCTGTGTAGAGTAGACTGTCATTTTAAAATCAACCAAAAAATATTTTGCCGACCTGAGACTATAAAGTAGCAAGTGGTATGATCAGGTCTTGTGAATTTTCCATAGTTTCCTCCAAGAGCTGGATCCTCGTTTCTTCCAATTGCTTAGCAATGCTTAGAAAGACAGTGATATAATGAATTTGCTTTGATACTAAGCGCAAATTTGTTTATGCACAGTGTATAGGAAATGGAGGACAGACATTTACCCAGTATTGGCCGACATGCATCTATTATGAGCTCTGTAGGCAGTATCTCCCCATCCTGAGGTCAGTTCTATAAGGTAGGTACTATTTATGTCATATTTCAGATGAGAAAGACGCTAAATACTTTGAGCCCAAGGAGGCTATTCTTCCCACCCCATCAGTAGTACTCAGCATGGAAGCAAATTGAGACATTCATTGCCTTCCTCCAGACGTTTCCTGCAGCTCAAGCTAGGATGCGATCCCGAGCTTATTCCCGGGGAACCCAGAGTATTAACAAACACCCTAAGTGGTAATGATATAGATGGGGAAACTGCATTGGAGCAGGTCAAGCAGCAGCCGACAGCGTTAACCTGTCAGCCGTGGGCGGAGGCGGTGCGAGGCGCGGGCTGGTCGGAGCCGCGCACCACGCCCCCCGGCCGGGGTGGAACGAAGACAGGTGCTGCCCTCCGGCGGCCGCGTCGGCGCAGTGCAACCCCGCGCCGCGGCTGCGCAGTGCCGCCCTCTGGCGGCTCCGCTCCTTCTTCCCATCGGCCTCGGCTTGCGGGCCTTTCAAACATGGAGGAGCGGGAGCGGGGGGCGAGGTCGGCTCGCGCCGCGAGTCCCGCGCGCCCGCCCAGCCCGCGGCTGGATGTCAGCTCTGACAGCTTCGACCCGCTGCTGGCGCTGTACGCGCCCCGCCTGCCTCCCATCCCCTACCCCAATGCCCCCTGCTTCAACAACGTGGCGGAGTACGAGAGCTTCCTCAGGACCGGGGTCCGGGGCGGCGGGCGCGGGCGCGGGCGGGCTCGGGGCGCGGCCGCGGGCTCGGGGGTTCCCTCCGCGCCCGGGCCCTCAGGCAGGACTCGCCGCCGCCCGGACGCGCCCGCCCCGGACCCCGAGCGCATCCAGCGTCTCCGCCGTCTCATGGTGGCCAAAGAGGAAGGGGACGGAGCCGCAGGAGCGGGCCGGAGGGGTCCCGGTCGAAGCAGGAAGGCGCCACGCAACGTGCTCACGCGAATGCCCTGTGAGTCCGCGGTCCGGGCGGGAAGCGGGGCCGCCGCCGTCCGGAAGCTGGCGGCCGAGGGGGCGTCTGCGGGGCGGCGGTGGCCGGGCGCGGGTCTGCACGGATTGTGGGAGCGCCTTGGTGGAGATTTGCGGGGATCAGCAGCGACTGTGGGGTGGAACTGCTTGAGTAATGTGGGTAATGACGGCGTGGGGAGGGTCCCTCTGAGTAAGAAAAGGGGCTGTAGGAGCAACAGAGGGAGAGTGGTGAGGCTGTAGTGGTGATAAGAAGCCGTGGGAAAGGTCTGTAGAGGTAATCGGGGCCCATGGAAGGGTCAGAGGTGATGAGCCTGCGGAGAGGGTCTACAGGATTGATGGAGGACCTGGATAGGTGGCGGGGGCTACAGAGTTTGGGGGACATCAGAGGGACGTCTGCAGAGGTGATGAGAGGTCTTAGAGACCACAGTGAGAGGTAAGGTGGGGCGGAAAAGGAGACGTGAGGGGAGAGCACAGCCAATATTAGGGGAAGGAGAGTATTTGGTCAGTGGGATTTGAGGAGGATCGGATGGAGTGTGGGGAGATCTGTTCAGATAGCACAGGCGCATAATCCCATAACCCCTGTACATTGACAGCTCCTTCTTGAGTGCGATAAGCAGAAGGGCTGCAGGGTCTTGATACACATATGTTCACATTACTAAGTCACAAGTGCTGAAATGCAGCAGGCACAGAATGCCTCTAAAACACAGACGCTGTTTTACAGCCACTCTGCCTGGCTGGGTGCAGGACTGTGTCTGTCAGGCTCATATTACCATATGTGCAGATTATTTTAAGTTCTAAAGGTGTAAATGGCACAAGGGAATTTCTTGGAGCCTCCTAATAGATCCTTAGAGTAAAGCTGTAAACAGCAGAGGCTCTAATGTGTGAGTTAAGTCTTGTATAAATGGAATAAAAACAGCCTAGGGTTATCTCTTTTGTCATCTGGCAAGCAGTTCTGACATCTGCCCTGTGAACACAATGACCTACTTAGCTATTCAAAGCATCTGTATCCTGGTAATTCAATTGTTACCTTATTAAGTCACTGCCTTTTGGATGGAGAGGTGTGCCAAGCAAGGGACTGATTTTCTTCCTTCCTAGAAATTTGTTTATTAAGAGAGAAACATCCTGAAACGCTGTGTGCTGTTATGTGTGCCTTTGCTGGATGTCTTACCATGCCACAGCATCCCTGCCCAAGCTAGGATTTACCCCGGCTTGCTTGCCCGGCTGTAACACAAAGACAGTATGCATGTTCCCAAAACGAGAGCAGTTTGGGGGACCTTAATTTGCCTATGCAATTTGCCACCATTAGCTAGTTGAAATGCACTCTTAAGTCTCATTGCAACATTTATTTCTATTTTACCAGTTATTGCGTTGCTACCAAGATTATCAAGGGAAAGGAATATTACTGTGTATTGCTATGTGGTGGGTGGTTTTGGCTTTCCCTGTAGAGCACTTCACTGTAATGATATGACAGTGTGTGAAGACCAGCTTTGTCAACTTCTTGTGATTAAGTATACCCCTGGAATTAAGATCTCAGAGAATGTGTCCTACATACTGAAAATTTTCACCATGGCACTGCAGACAGTTGGGTGTACATGAGAGACAGGTGTTGACGTCACACAGAGTTGACCTTCAGAAAGCAAGAAAACAACAGAAACATGGGTGAGGATTGGATTTATTCAAGAAAGAGTTCCTACTTGAGGGTGAAGGGTGGGAGGGGGGTGAGAATCAGAAAACTACCTATCGGGTACTATGGTCACTACCTGGGCGACAAAATAATTTGTGTGCCAGACCCCAGTGACACACGATTTACACATGCAGCAAACTTTTCACGTACCTCCTGATCCAAAAACAAAAGTTGGAAGGGAAAAAGAAAAGAACTAGGTATATTTTATATGTATGCCACAGTTTTAATTTAAAAAACTATATATACATATATATATATGCCTACTCTAAACCCTGATTGGATACAGTTGCTCAGAAAAATCAAAATATAGATACCAGTAAGATAAAACTATTTGTGGACATATACAAATGCTTTCTGGAAAAAAATGGCTATGCATTTGAGAATGCTTAATTCTTTGCAAAATATTTACATAAAATGTAAGTTACATCAGGCCGTAACAGCAAACAGAAGGTTTGTTAGGTCATATCATCAATGAAACATAATGAAGAATACAGGAGGAGCTACATTTTGTTGCTGACTTTAAAATGCTGTATTTCATCAATTCAGATCCAAGTTACCCATCCAAATTCACAGACAGGACAGTGTGGAAGGAGTGCAAAATTAAGTGTAATGGTGTTTTAACCATAAAATGTTTCACTTTGTATCTCTGTCATAGAATCTCTTTGAAGTCCCTTGTGGAGCAGTCCTATTCTTTTCCTTGCAGTAATAAAATTTTAAAAGTAGCCAAGCACAGTGGCTCACACCTGTAATCCCAGCACTTTGGGAGGCTGAGGTGGGCGGATCACTTTAGGCCAGGAGTTCAAGACCAGCCTGGCCAACATGGTCAAACCCTGTCTCTACTAAAAATAGAAAAATTAGTTGGGCGTGGCAGCATCTGTCTCTAGTTCCAGCTGCTCAGGAGGATGAGGCACGAGAATCGCTTGAACCCTGGAGGTGGAAGCTGCAGTGAGCCGAGATCATAGGACATCATAGGGATGTCTACAGAGGTGATAAGAGGTCTCAAAAAAAAAGTAATAATAAAAGTATAGGAGGCTGTTGCAATACTGGGAATACTAAAGAAAAAAAGAAAAAGCATAGGAGGAAAGGTTTTTCATAATCATTAAGCCTAAGCCATCATTGATTCCACATTTTCTCCATGTAAAGAACTCAAGCACAAGCTCTACTTGCAAGTGGAATGTAATTGCTTTTCCTCCTTTTTAATATTGAGGCGCCTATAGAGAACGGTAAGACAAGACTAAAGAGCATTATCCTCTTTTCCACATAATTCTAGTGTCTATATTTCTCCTTAGTATCGCAGCACCATACCTGATCCACAGTGGTTCTGGTTTATAATTATGCTTCAAGCAAGCTTTTTCTAGGTATATCTGTCACTGTGAAACGAACTGGTGTATTCAAGCTAACATCTTGACATTATAAAGCTGTGAGAAAACGTGTTATCATTACTTTGTTTTAGCTACAAGTGTGTTGGTGTGCAGCATGTGCCGGTATGCACAAGTGTGTGTGGTCAATCCAAAATGCATGTGACATGCGGGATTTGACTTCTAGACCACTGTCTAGGTGAATGGCTTGTCTCCAGTTCCAAATTCAGTTCTCCTGCAGGGAGCCTACACACTCCTTTTACTCGCACACATCCTGCTGAGAAGGATTTCAAAACAAACCTGATTTATTGGGCCTCTGACATAATATCACGATTGGCAATTTGTTCGAGTCCTGTTGTTGTAGTTTACTTTGATTGCTGAAATAATTTCCCACAATATGGTGTCTTGATGTTTTCATTTTAATGAAGTGATATTCTTTGGATAACTTTGATTTCACTACCTGCAAATAAAGAGCAAGAAAATAAGCAAAATCAAGAACATCTGAGCCCTGCATACAGCAGTAAAGTGAACTCTCAAATTTGAACAGCATCTCTGTTACACAGAGGTTGCCAAAAGTGCATGAGTATGACTTACATAAAACCGAGAACAGGGGTACTTAGGCCTCAAAAAAGGCCAAGCTTAAAATTCAACCTTGTCACTTTTCTCAGCTCATTGCAGCTGTCTCCAGTGCAACTAAAGAATAGCCTCAGATGATTTCTGCACCACACTGCTGTGTGTGTGTGTGTGTGTGTGTGTGTGTTGGCCAGTTTGACATAGCATCACAATAGGGAAGACACTGGTGTGCCTTTGCCAGGTAACTGATTCAAACATTGTGCTTTAAATCTGTCATGGCACCCTTCTATAGAATGGCAACTAAAACTGTTTTCAGAGAAAAGAAAAAATATTTTTCTATTGCAGACTCATAAGGTGACTGTTACAGTTTGTGGTTTCATTTCTCTGGGCCCTTAATAGGTTATGGAATCTGGGGAGCTGCCTATGCCCTAATGAGCTAATAACTTTGTATATTTGGCGATATATATGTAGATACAGTTTTGTCCTTAAATTTTCTTTGAATAGGTGGTTGTGGAGGCTAAACCAACTCCATCTTGAATGCTAATCCACCATGTTGATTTCTGATTAAACCCAATTCTGGGAAGGCCTCTAAGATTTCCAATTTATCTGTTGTTCCTTGTGTAAGAGCATGTACTTACTGTAGCTCCTGTCCTTACGTGAGAACAACCTTGATGTTAACTTACTTCAATTGTCGTACACATCCCTTCTGAATCACCCTTTCCCTATAGCATATAAGCCCTGCGTCTGGGGGTCATGGCAGGGGGATCCATCATCTTGTTTTGCCGCCACCTGAGACACAGACGTGGCTTCTCTTCCTGCATTCCTACTAAATATTTCTAAGGAAAACAAGAGTTCCCGTAAGAGGTAAGTTTTAGGTCTTTAAAGAAGGGCATGATTGAGAACAGTTATTTTAAAATCAGGCTGTGATGGTATAATTTACATGTAGCAGGAGAAGGAAGAGTGGAGCTGAAAATGACCTGGATCTGGAAGGGTGTGGCAGTAGAGAACGGGATTGGAAGAGTAACTTTCTCCAAAGATAAGGCATGTGCCTCTTTGGCATATTTTGTCATAGAAACCTGACACATCCATTTGGAGCTTGCCAGAGACGGCTGGAAAGAGAGTGTGCACTCTGATTCAGAATGGGGAGCTCACTTTTGCCTTGGCGGTTTGCTCTGATAGGTGGTGCTAGTGTTGTACTTTTGATCACACACAAGGAGAGCAATGCTTCCTGAAATTACACCTTATTAAATCTTTGGAAGAAAAAAATTAAAGCTACACATTTGAGAAAGACCAATTGAAAGACCTGAATTTGCCATCTATTTAATTAGAATAAGAGACTGTTGCTAAGATACTTGATTGCCCTTTCTCTCTGTTTTGGAGGTGTGGGAAAGAAGTAATGTCCCTGTTTGTTTCCAAGTTAGAAAAAAAATAGTCTTTCCATTCTTTGTGTAAACACATACATCTGTAGGGCAGTGGGCAGTATATATGTATGTGTAGAAAAGGAAATAATGCAGGCATGTGATCAGTTTCTAAGAAATTGAATTATTGGGACTTAGTCCTGAAATAACTCTACAAGTTAACTATCTTAACCTCATTTTATGAATGAGGAAATTTGGACCTTAAAGAAAAAGTTATTCACCAGGGTCACGCAACTAGTTATAATGACCTGAAAGTTGTTTACAATGCTTGATTTAATACGGCCTATAACACATATGCACACACACACACACCCCCTTAGCTAGCAAATGTACAAAGGACTTTAAAATACTGCTAGAAGAGAGGTAAATGGTGATGGTCAGACCAAAATTCTCATGGGTCTTTTCCAAGGTCACTGTTTCATGTTGCTTCCAACTCTGACTTATTCCCAAACCTGTAATCTGAGATAAACTCCTCCTGCTAGTCTGCTAAGTCATTTTCTTCTAAGAATCTTTTATTAATTTATCACAGCTGTGGTTTATAAGCCAATCTATGACAGAGGGATAAGATGGCTTCAGGAGGAACCAATTTAGTTATCCAAACTGAAGTGCAGGGCTGTTGTTCTCCTTTATGCCACTAGAAGCAAAGCAGGAGAGATTTTTCATTTGTTTACTGTCAATGCCAAATCTCTATATATCCAGACTTCTAAGACCTGACCAAAAACAAATAAACTTTCTACAGAATTTTGCCTTGCAAACTTGGGAAAGACTGAGACTGTGTATGCACGAGAAAGAGAGATTGGGGGGCGTAGTGCATGCCTGTAGTCCCACCTACTCAGTAGGCTGAGGTAGAGGAAGCGCTTGAGCCGAGGAGGTCAAGGCTGCAGTGAGCCGTGATTGTGCCATTGCACTCCAGCCTGGGTGACATAGTGAGACCCTGTCTCAGGAAAAAAAGAAGAATGTATGGTTTTCTTTGGGGAGGTTTTATATACCATAGCCAGCATATTGTGAGAGCTGAGTTAACATGAAATAATAAAAATAAAATTCATCTTTGCTCCCACGCTCTGAGAAGAGAATCCTTCATAATAAAAGCTGAAATTTATAGTCCCAGTATTCTTCCCATAAATCCTTATCCTGCTCTTTTCATGTGATGCTTATTAGTAGTGTCATAGGAGCCAGATACTCAGCAGGTGCCTTTTACACCGTCAGGGCTTGGGCTACAACCAGTGCTTTTCCTCCCAGAAACACTAGTGACTCCAGAGAGCTTGTGCGTGGAGTAGCTTTGGTGGTGTCAAAGGCCTTTCTTTCTGACAGGATTGCACGTGTTTAAGGGCAGAGTGCAGTTTGTTTCCTTTGAACATGTAAACAAAGCTTTTGGTTTTTTGGAAGACTCAAGCTGGGTATGTGATTCATGAATTGTCTTAAGGCACACAATTGAGAAGGATCTTGCTGTTGATACATACATTTTGTGTGTGTGTTTTTCTCGAGACGGAGTCTTGCTCTGTCTCCCAGGCTGGAGTGCATTGGCACGATCTCGGCTCACTGCAACCTCCACCTCCTGGGTTCAAGCCTCCTGAGTAGCTGGGATTACGGGCGTGGGCCACCACTCCCAGCTAATTTTTTGTATTTTTAGTAGAAACGGGGTTTCACCATGTTGGCCAGGCTGGTGTCAAACTCCTGACCTTGTGATCTGCCCGCCTCAGCCTCCCAAAGTGCTGGGATTACAAGTGTGAGCCACCGTGCCCGGCCATTTTTTTTTTTTTTTTTTTTTTAATGACAGTGTTACTCTGCTGCCCAGGCTGGAGTGCAGGGGGAGGATCTCGGCTCACTGCAACCTCCACCTCTGGGTTCAAGCCATTCTCCTGCCTCAGCCTCCTGAGTAGCTGGGATTATGGGTATGGGCCACCATGCCTGGCTAATTGTTGTATTTTTAGTAGAGCCGGGGTTTCACCATGTTGGCCAGGCTGATCTTGAACTCCTGACCTCAGGTGATCCGCCCACCTCGGCCTCCCAAAGTGCTGGGATTACAGGTGTGAGCCACTGCACCCGGCCCACCCAAGAAGTTTTTAAGTGATAGTTCATCTTAGAGTCAGCGACATCGTAGAATAAAAGATATACTGGTAGTGAAACATTTGGCTGATATCAATACATATGGTTTATCCTCATTCTGTTGGAATCTAGTCTCGTGTCAGTGTGTGTTGACCGCACGAGCCATGTTGCCCATTGGACCTTCCTGTTCCAATAGTGAGATTGTCACTCTACCATGGGCCTCATGTTGCTGGCTGAAGTTGGGTGGTCTTGGCTTAATTCTGGGAATGAGGGCAGATGTTAAGACTGTCCTGATCTTCTCTTGTTTCAGTGCACGAAGGCAGCCCTCTGGGTGAACTCCATCGCTGTATCCGCGAGGGGGTGAAGGTGAATGTTCACATCCGCACTTTCAAGGGACTTCGGGGCGTCTGTACAGGCTTCCTTGTTGCATTTGACAAGTTCTGGAATATGGTAATTAAGCCTTTCTCACAGGGCGGGAGAGCCTCCCACAGATTACATCTTCTATATATTTAAAGGACCTGAGTAACTACATTAAGCAAAACCCAAAAAATAACTTGTCGGAAGAACTAGAATTTTTGCATGCTTTTGGGCAACAACAAAAAAAGGTCTTTTTATTGCTTACTTCTCCTTAAGGCAGTGGCTCTTAACCAAGGTGATTTTGTTCTTCCTTCCCTCCCGGGAACATTTGTCAATGTTTGGAGACATTTTATTGTCACCACTGTAGGAGGGGATACTACTGGCATCTAATAGGTAGAGGCCAGGGTTGCTGCTAAACAGTCTGCAGTACACAAGATAGTCCCTCAACAACAAATAATTATCCAGTCTGAAAAGTCATTAGTGCCAAGGTTGAGAAACCCAGCCATAAGGACCAGTTATTTTATTGGTTTAGTAACTTTTAGTTGATCTTCTACCAACCATTCTTTCATTAATTTAAAAACATTTATTGACTTCCCACTTTGGCTGAACCCCATGCTAGGTGCAAAAGTTTCAGAAAGGAACTTGCACTCTGCAGTACATGGGAAGGTAAATAAGGATAGAGGTGAAGCAGACATCAGTAAACAAAGCATTTTGCATGATGTCTTTTTGGTTTTTTTTGAGACAGAGTTTCGCTCTTGTCGCCCAGGCTGGAGTGCAATGGCGCAATCTCAGCTCACTGCAACCTCCGCCTCTTGAGTAGCTGGGATTACAGGCGCCTGCCACCATGCCCAGCAGATTTTTGTATTTTTAGTAGAGATGGGGTTTCACCATGTTGGCCAGGCTGGTCTTGAACTCCAGACCTCAGGTGATCTGCCTGCCTCAGCCTCCCAAAGTGCTGGGATTACAGACATGAGCCATTGTGCCCGGCTGCATGGTGGTTTTATAATGAGGGAGTGTGCCACACTTCCTAGCCTTCTAGAGGCTTACTGTCTTTTTTTCTAGACATTTGTAGGAGAGAAGCGATATGTAATAGCACAACTATAATTTGAGGTGGTTAAGAACCACCAGGCCACGTGCCCTGGCTCACGCCTGTAATCCCAGCACTTTGGAAGGCCGAGGCAGGCAGATCACCTGAGGTCAGGAGTTCGAGACCAGCCTGGTCAACATAGGGAAACCCCATCTCTACTAAAAATACAAAATTAGCCAGGCTTGGTGGCACGCATCTGTAATCCCAGCTACTCAGGAGGCTGAGGCAGGAGAATCGCTTGAAGCTGGGAGGTGGAGGTTGCCGTGAGCCAAGATCGTGCCACTGCACTCCAGCCTGGGTGACAGAGCAAGACTCTGTCAAAAAAAAAAAAAAAAAAAAGAATCACCAGAGCTTTCTGGTGTTTCTTTTCCATTTGGTCTTCTGTCTCCAACTTTCCTTTTCCCTGTGCTTCATCCCCATCCATGCATCCTCCTGGAAAAGAACAGTAGCTGCTGACATATATTGAGTTCCTGCTGTGTGCCAGATACTATACTGAGGGCTTCATATGTTACCTCAATGAATGAGTTGTTCCATTTCACAAATGAAGAAATTGAGTCTAGAGAGATTGGAATATTGCGCACAGATCACACCGTTAGTAAGTGGAAGTGTCAAACTTTTTCCTCGGTCGTTCTAACTCCTAAAACCATGTTTTCAACCATTATGGAATTTGAATCCTAGCTTCACCACTTCGTAACTGTGTGACTGTAAGCAAGATAATTTCTCTGAGCCTCAGTTTTCTCATTTCCAAAATGTAGGGGAAAAAGTTTTATTATGATAGTTTTACCTTTGAAGGAAAGAATTGAAGAGAATGTATTAGGCGATAGTGGTGATTATAACAGTACTGTCAACTTGTATTTGTAGGGTGATTTACACTTTTCAAAGGAATTAGTCTTATACATCTCATTTGGTCCTAACAGCTGTCCTGTGAGGTTGCTCTCGGTGATGAGAACTCACCAGCAAGTCTGTGTGTAACCCTGGTTAATTTCTGTTAATTGCTTTCATAAGACATAGAAACTGAAGAGGGTAAAGAAGCAGTAGTGTTCCTCAAAGTGGGGTCCGAAGCCATCCTGCATCAGAATCACCTGGGGCTTCTGGCTGAAACAAAAGGTTCCTGGGCTTCATCCCAGACCTACCAAAATAGAATCTCCAGCAGAATAGCTTTGGGTTTGTATTTTAATAAACCTCCTAGATATTCTTGCACACTGAAATTTAAGACCTTCTACCATGCAGTCATAAAGACCCTTACCATCCGTAGGTGAAACCCATCTTATATGGTGATAGCAGCTTAAAAATACTACACAGAAGGTACCAGGTGTCACCATTTTCTTCTGCCTAGGAGCTGAGTCACCTGTTAAGTGTAGTTCTGCTCTGAATAGATGTTATTCTGCCTTTTTTTCCCTGAAAAAGCTATACAAAAAAATTTTTAATTCTGTCTAATGTTTTTCCTTTTGGACTGTTCCTCTAGGCACTTACTGATGTGGACGAGACCTACCGAAAACCTGTCCTAGGCAAAGCATATGAACGGGATTCTTCACTGACTCTCACTAGGGTAGGCAGTTTCCCCCTGACCTCCTGAGTAGCCATCATGCTTTCCAGCTTAGGAATTGAGATCCCTGAGTCCAGTGACTAGGATTTCCTAGAGAGAAATCTCTGTTGCTATAAACCAGCTGTGCCTATACCAAGGTCTTCCTTAGTTTCTCTTTTCATGCTTCCAGTGAATCTGAAGTGAGTCTGTGCTTGTAACCTGCATATTGTTTGAGGAGCAAGTTGTCTCTTACAACACTTGAAAGTCTTTGAGCTTTATACCACAGAAATAAGCCTTTTCTCTTGACATACGTATTATCTGCACTATAGTTAGAAATAGGAAGTTTATGGCCAGGCGTGGTGGCTCATACCTGTAATCCCAGCACTTTGGGAGGCTGAGGCGGGTGAATCATGAGGTCAGGAGATCAAGACCATCCTGGCTAACACAGTGAAACCCCGTCTCTACTAAAAATACAAAAATTAGTCGGGCAGGGTGGCAGGCGCCTGTAATCCCAGCTACTCGGGAGGCTGAGGCAGGAGAATCGCTTGAACCTGGGAGGCGGAGGTTGCACTGAGCTGAGATCATGCCACTGCACTTCAGCCTGGGTGACAGAGTGAGACTCTGTCTCCAAAAAAAAGAAAGGAGATTTATTACTAACTTTTAAAAAATTGCAAAGCAAGGAATCCACAGAACATAATTAAAGAATTTGGTCTTTTTCTGTATGTTGAAAGAGGGTGATGAAGGCTAAAGAGAAGGCTAATATTTATCATTGTTTTCTTTATAGCTATTTGATCGACTGAAACTTCAAGATTCCTCCAAGAAGGAAGCAGATTCTAAGTCTGCAGTTGAAGATTCCACTCTGTCTAGATACTCACAGACATCCACTTGGAAGTTGGCTTCAGTGTGGGGAAGAGGAGACACTGACCGGGGCTCACACAAGCGTTCCCGCTCTGTCCCTTCTTCCCTGCAGGCCTCTGCAAGGGAGGAGTCCAGGTCAGAGCTGTCAGGGAGGACTACACGGACCGAAGGCTCCAGTGTGGGAGGTACCTTTTCCAGGGCTACCACCCTTTCCAGAGGCCAGTCCCGTAAGAAAAAGCGAAAGCCCAAAGTGGATTACCAGCAGGTATTCACTCGACACATAAATCAGATTTTCATTCGAGGTGAGAATGTCCTGCTGGTTCATCTTGCACAGTGACCACCTCAGCCTGGGCTTTGGTTTTTAGAAATAAAATGCATGAATTGCTGCTATGCTGTATCCTAGTATCCCAGTGAAACTCTGAGTTGGAATGATTCCCTCTGGTCCTGCATAAGCAGAGGACAGAGCAGGCTCAGCCCCCTGGAAGATGAGCTCAAGGGGAGGACAGGCCTTGGGAGGGCGGGCATTTGCATTAATATCAAGGCAAAAAGCATACATAGATACATGCATCTGATTTGGTATCGTGATTTACTTCAGACCCTGAAACCAAATATCTGATCTTCCATTAGACTTAGGGGTCACAATATGAGTGGAACTTACTTTTTAGAGACTATAGGGGAAAGAAATCTCGAAAAGAAGTATTGCATGTCTGAAAGCTAGTGCCCTGAGTACTCATGAATTCGATTCCAAGAGTAGCAGTGTAAGTTGCCTTGGAGCCCTGCATTCACATCTTGTAACTAACTTTTGAATTTTGCCTGACATGATTCTCTCTTGATGAAGAAATGAAATGTATTGTCTTTGAATATCTACAAGATCTAGGAAAGTTACCAACTTATGTAGGGTGGAATTTGGATAGGTGGTGGTGCTCAAAGCAGCCAGCAACGAGTGTTCTGTTTCGATCCTTCTTCTTCTTATGGAAAGGAATACAGGACCTCCTCAGTCTTCCCCTTACCAGAGGTAGCCTCTGCAAATGGCATACCAGATGGGACTCTAAGATGCTTGTGTGGTGGCTTCTTGTCCTTCTCTTTGACTTCTGTGGCATGGTGCTAGTGCATGTACCCTGTGGTATTGCCCCTCTGTCCGTAGTGTGAACTGTCCTGTGAACTTTATGTCAGGAGACTGTGACCTTCATGTCCAGCTTCAAAGCGTTCTTCATGAACTCAGTAATACACATCACATGGCTGAGAGTCCGCTTTCCAGGCAGGGCCAGCATGTGTAGAATATCTTTCAGAATGTTCACCATGAAACAGGGGTGGTAGATGTATTCCCTTGTGTCGGGCCAAAGAAGTTCTTACAAAGTACAGTGGGTGGTGTCTAAAGGGACACTTTACTCACAGCCTGGCTTGAGTAACAGGAACACCATAGCACCCGCAAATACTTCTACTTGAATCATATTCTGTGCTTTTTCAATCACTAGTGCAGAATAGGCTGCATCTTGACACAGACTGTTAGGCAATATTGATTTTTTTGTTTTGTTTTTATTTGGTTTTATCTGAGATAACTCATGTTCAAGGTGGGAATAAGAAATAGCCAACTAATTAAAATGTATGAAAAGAAAACTTTCCCCTGCTGTATTTGTTGTGTAACATAAATAAGCCTTCTGAGAAGCAGGGTGAATAAAGTTTAGGGAGCTGGGACACCTGGTCCTTCTGCTAGGTGGACCACTGGCTCATCATGCAATGAAAGGTGAGCAGAT
Organism: Macaca nemestrina; assembly: GCF_043159975.1. NCBI lineage: Eukaryota > Metazoa > Chordata > Mammalia > Primates > Cercopithecidae > Macaca > Macaca nemestrina. The sequence goes on along the minus strand of NC_092130.1, from coordinate 22,620,272 downwards.
TTAACCCCTCTGTGCCTCAGCTTTTTCCCCACAGACACCTACCTCACAGGGGCATTGAGACAAAAATTAAAGAAAGGCATTTTACAGTCTCTAAACATGTTTAAGTGCCATGAGTAATTTTTCCTGACTCTGTTTCATAGCTTTGTAAGAATTCTGTGTCTTATAAGCAAGGCAGGTGCTACATAAAAAAGTAATCTTAGCTGGGCGCAGTGGCTCACACCTGTAATCCCAGCACTGTGGGAGGCCGAGGCGGGTGGATCACGAGGTCAGGAATTCGAGGGCATCCTGGCTAACACGGTGAAACCCCGTCTCTACTAAAAATACAAAAATTAGCTGGGCGTGGTGGCGGGCGCCTGTAGTCCCAGCTACTCAGGAGGCTGAGGCAGGAGAATGGCGTGAACCCGGGAGGCAGAGGTTGCAGTGAGCCGAGATGGCGCCACTGCACTCCAGCCTGGGCGACAGAGCGAGACTCCGTCTCAAAAAACAAAATAATCTTAGGGGTCATAGTTATGATCCTGTTGTAACTATCTTCAGAAGGCAACGATATCTTCTGGAACTGTTCCCTATTCTGTTCCTTCCGCCTAAGGGACAGTGGAAGTTCTCAGGAAGAGTATCTTCAGGAAGAGGAGAGTAACTTTTTTTTTGCTGCTCCCGCTGTAATCCCAGACCTCACCCTTTTCTGATCGTTATCAGAAAGAATCCCCTACACTTTTCAAGGGGTTTATATGTAGCACCAAATGGAGAATGAGCATCTAAAAATGACACATCCCAAAAGGGCAATCTGTAGAAGTTTGTTGTTTGTTTACTTGTTTTTATTTTTAAATGCATTGTAAAGTATACTCTAGAGCCAGATCAGATGCACTAAAGTTTATGGAGGTTCCAGGTTACAAACTCAAGTGAACAGTAATCTTTGGAAGCTGCCAGTCTAAATTCTAAATAGTGTATCTGAAATCTCAGTTCCCAAAATAGTTGTCTTGTTTAATCATCAGGCAACACTGCATATACCTGTATGGCTATCCTCACCTGCCTGCCCTCTCCCGCAGCTAGAATGATGTACTCTACTTTCCCAATAAGGTAGAAATTTGGAATCAAAAGGAATATAATCAGTTTTCATTCATTCCACTGCCTAGTTAAATCTAACCTGATTTAAACATATGCCATTTTTATGTTTACATATAATTTTCATATAGCCATATAAGGGTTGATTTACCATTTTTTGCCCAACATGACAATTATGGCTATGAAAAATTATGTTTGAACTGTGTATGATCTATTTTATGTGCTATATGTTCCCATTTGTTTGTTTGGTCTGGATAGTGGGTCTGGAATGAATTCTATCTAGTAAATGTGCTGTTTTGTATAAAGCATGATTATTACTTTTTAACAAAAGTTCATTTTTACAGATTACTCCCTTTTCTTTCTCTCTCTTTCTTTCTTTCTTTCTCCTTCTCTCTTTCTCTCTTTCTTTCTTTCTTTCCTTTTTTTTTTTTTTTTTTTTTTTTTTGGTGACAGAGTTTCACTCTTGTTGCCCAGGCTGAAGTGCAGTGGCATGATCTCAGCTCACTGCAACCTCTGCCTCCCAGGTTCAAGCGATTCTCCTGCCTCAGCCTCCTGAGTAACTGGGTCAGCCACCATGGCTGACTGATTTTTTTTATTTTTAGTAGAGAAGGGGTTTCACCATGTTAGCCAGGCTGGTCTCGAACTCCTGACATCAGGTGATCCACCCACCTCGGCCTCCCAAAGTGCTGGGATTACAGGCGTGAGCTACCCCGCCCAGCCCCCTTTTCTTTATTATTGAAGATATTGTTGAAAAGAAAGAAAAAATAGGTCCCAATAGTATATGTGCTACTCAAAAAATGTGATCATTTAGGACATTATCACAAGTTGCTATGGAAATAACTGAAGGCTTCCTCAGGAGAAGGAAAGAAAATGAGGAAAGTAATGGAGTCCACGAACTCCCACCAGCTCACCTGAGGGGAGCTCAGTGCAGCTGAAATACTGAATACTGAAATACTAGAAACCAACAAAACTGGTTTCTAGTATTCTCCAGGGATTTGGGCTTGGGAAACTTGGTAAGAATAGTATTTATTTTTGAACATTCAACTTTGGCTCTTCAAAGTAATCTTTAAACGTGGGAATATGTTTTCAAGACAATTCACAGGACATACTTAGGTAGTTGGTGAGGTCTCCTCAAAAGTATCTACCTTTGTTAGATAATAACAAGTGACTAAGAAAGGGGAGATATGGTTTTATGCTCAAAACAATTTCATGTGCCATTCTTTGTATACAGAGGTGAGTTTTTTACTCTCCCGTTAGTAGAACTTGCACTTTGGGCTGTCTGCTCTAGTATTTGGGAAGTGTTTATGCTTCCTTTCAGAGACCATCTTATGATCAGAGGCAGGATGTCTGTGAGATGATTAGCCAGAGTTAGCAGTGTCCAGGGAGAGTGGCTTTAGACCAGTCAGTACCTTGCTGTTTGTGCATTGTGCATGGTGCATGTCAAGTCAGGAAGCCAAGAAACCGTTGGCATTAAAATCTAGATGCGTAGAGATCCTTGCTATGAGTTGTGGATAGGAGTGGCTCCGTCTATCCTCGTGGTGAGAAAGTCCAGGAGCTCCTTTAGAGATTGTCAAGTCATGAGCGATGAGCTGCCATTAATCCTCAGACGCCTTACAAAAATTGAGAGGTACCACTTCTACCCTTTGAGAAAAAAGAAATAGAAACTTACTTGCTTCAGAATGGATATTTATATTTCTGCTTGCACCATTTCCATAGCAGCTGACAAAGGCAAAATCATGAAATAGAATCAGTTCTATAAATTGCTTCTTTAAATTTTCTCTAAATTTTGCCTCTAGGAAAAAATTAAAACTATTCAATGACAGCTAGCTGTCACTGGTGCTACCCCAAAGCTTTCCAATCTTTTATGTATTTTTTATGAATGAAACTTGCTGTAGGAAAGTCAAGGTTCATGTAAGAGTATTGTGGTGTAAATATAATGGTTTCACAGCTGTTTGAATTTTTCTTTTCCTGTGCCAGATATAGAATGCAGTCAACCCTTTTTCAGTAACTTATGTTCACCAGTCTGTGCTTTTCTTCTCCCAGAAGGCTTTTCTTAGTGGTTGTAAGTGCAGGAATCCTGGGCCTGTGTTGCAAAGGTGGGTGGTCTGTCAGCGCTTTCTGGCAAATTGAGTTGATGGATTTAAGATAAGCCTTTGGGGTTCCTGTCAGTTTTCTGGGCTCTGAGGAAGGGTTGGGCCTCCTTCATTCTCAGTATTTTGAGTATTTTTCAAATGTTTGTACGTTATCTTGCACTGCTCTAATAAAAATGAAAGCTCTCTGTCAATAAATGGTTTTGGATGGTTGGAAGATCTGGGGGAAGAAAAATAAGTACACCTGAGACCTTCAGTTAGTCTTTTATTTATTTAGAATAAAAAATAGTTTGATAACCTACCAGAGTTAGTGCTTCTTTAAAAACACTCCCGGGAAAGATGGGGACTGTCCCTTAGGAAAGCCATAAAAGTGATTCCCAATACTTTGCAATTGCTTTTGATTTTTAGTCCTTTGGAACAAATGTGTGATGTTATGTCTGATGTTGTGTTTTTAGAGCTGTGAAAAGTCTGAGAAATTTCAAGGGGTATTATTTAAATGATGATTATCTGGCTGAATTATGTGTGAGCTAGAATCTAGGGTAGCTGTCCACTTCTTTTTCTGTTGTCCTGACAGTAAAGCAAATAGTAAGCCATGTCTTGAAAGTGATTTGCTTGTTTCATACTGACATCTAAAGACATCAGCCTTCTCTTTGGCAACCCTGGGGATACTCCTCTGCACCATAACTTATTAATGTTTTTTTAGACAAGGCTAAACCGAATGACTCTACCTATCTATACTTTCACTGCTCATATACCAGCTGCTACAAGAAAAACATGATTTGTAAGTTTGTCTTTACTCCTAATTGCTAAAGTAACTGAAACCCTTCCTGTCTAGGGAGAATTGCTGCTAGTAACGTCAGTTTGCAATGTTCAGCTTTAGATATGTGTCGGATGGGAGTCTGAAAACTGTAATAAACTGTATTCATATCCTGGCTGCTTTGTCCGCTGCTTTTGGGGGGTGGCAGAGAGGAGGCAGGGGAGTCTGTTACCAAGTGAAGACACCTGTCTAGAAAGTTAAAACATCTCAAGCCTTCTGCATTTGCATTATTGTAACCTTGTACCTTTTCTTTACCAAAGCCCACACATCTAAATCACCACTCTTGCCGGGCACGGTGGATCACGCCTATAATCCCAGCACTTTGGGAGGCCGAGGCAGGTGGATCACCTGAGGTTGGGAGTTCGAGAACAGCCTGGCCAACATGGTGAAACCCTGTCTCTACTAAAAATACAAAAAGTAGCCAGGTGTGGTGGCGAAGTAATCCTGGCTGCTCGGAAGGCCGAAGCAGGAGAATCGCCTGAACCCGGGAGGTGGAAGTTGCAGTGAGCTGAAATCACGCCACTGCACCCCGGGCTGGGCCACAGAGCAACACTCTGTCGAAAAGAAAAGAAAGAAACAAAAACAAAATTAGCCGGGCGTGGTGGCGCGCACCTGTAGTCCCAGCTACTCAGGAGGCTGAGGCAGGAGAATCACTTGAACCCGGAAGGCAAAGGTTGCAGTGAGCTGAGATCGCACCACTGCACTCCAGCCTGGACAATACAGCAAGGCTCCATCTCAAAAAATAAAAATAAATAAAATAAAAATAAATCACCACTCTTGAGGTAGCTTTTTTCTTTCAAGTACTTGAAGTTCATGCTTAGGATAGGAACTTGGCCCACATTCTGAATTCTCTCTTCTAAGCTGCAAGCAGTGGTCATTGCCCTGTGAATTTATTCTACCTAATAGCTCACTGGCACTGGTTCATTCTGTTGGTGATCTGCGGAAATCACCATTCATCCTGCTCCCCTCTGAGTGTTTCACCACATTTGGCAAATCGATCTTCACATTCTTCCAGAAATGTCTGAATTTGCCACCAGCTTTCCACTGTGCATGTACAGGAAGGTGTGCTGCCCCAGATTTGCCACATTGATGACCTGATCTCTTCTGTGTGCCTCCAGAACTGAATCGCCTGGTAAGGAAGACAATAAAAGTCACACTTATTCTTAGAGGGTGAAACCTCAAGTTAACTGTCAAGACCCAGCTTCTCACTTTAAAGGATCCAGTAACTTGAGCCCAGCTGACACACATGAAATTTCTAACCGCTGCAGTGGAGAGGGAGGCAGGACCCATGTGCTCTATGTCTAGTCCTTGCTTGTTTTAAATCTCAGATACTTCTGATTAAATGAGAATGTCCTCATTAATCAAAATAATGACAGAAGAGTCAGCTAGCTTGACATTGTAAATGTACAGTGACAGTTAAATGTTGGCAGAGAGTGGAGGCCAGTGGAGAGAGACACATCGATCACTCTCCCTGTGCTTCCAAGATAGGAGTGGCAAGCAGAAAAAAATGCCAACCGTTCTTCTCCTTGGTTGTAGATGAAGAGTTTTCAGTCTGCTCAGTTACCACTAGGTGGCAGTGGGTTAAAGAAAACTGCTTACCTAGAGGTCCCAGAAGGACCTAAGTCTCTAGGTCTCCAGTCACTGCTACAATTTATCCTTAAATGCTCACCAGTCAGGACTGAGTTAATTAAGGAAAAACAAGCTATAATCAACCCAAGTGGCAATATAAACGTTTCTTTTCAATATTGAATTTACCTGATTCGAAGCTTGGGAAGCCTGCCTGATGGCGTTCAGGTAGTTAATGTGCTTGGGGAAGAGTGGCAAAGAGGGATTTCTCAGTGTCTGCTGTCTTAAGGGGTCTCTCACTACTCTTCCATCCTGAGACTCCTCATCTCAGAAACTGTCAACTCCAGCCAGCCTTCCCACCTGCTGGCAGGGGATTGCCCTGGGAAGCCTCTCTCAAAGCCCTTGTTTCTTAGCAACTGTCTCACTTTGAAACAATTCAGTTCCACCCAATATTGCCTGAAAGCCCATTTGTGAGAAAGGTTGCAGCTCTCTCACGATTCTATGGCCAGAATTGAGCCTCCACTCCAAGATTGTAAGCAGATATGCTCTTGAGCCAGAGGGAATTTTATAATAAACAGAGGAAAACCTGTTTTAGGTTGAGATACTGGGGGGCAGAAGTGGGGGGTGGGCAGTGCCAGCCAGACTTCCGGCACATCACACCAAGACCTTCAAAAAGGCTTTCCCTCCCTACCTCAAGCATAATTTATCAGCAGCCTATTCCTGTGGTGTAGAGGAATACAGTATGTGAGATAATAAATAGATACTGGTCTTCAAATGTTTAACTAAAAATAAGGTTATAATAAAGAGCCACTTTGATCCTTGGCAACTTGCACCACATTTCACTTAGTCATGCTGTGTGAAGGGGCAGAAAACAGATCATGCGATAAGAGATACCGTCTGTTTATAACATTTCAGCCCTGCATTAAACGTATTACATGCATTAGCTTGTTCGGATACCACCATGAGAGGAAGACTCTATCTCCTTGATATATGTGAGGAAACCAAAGCTCAGAGAGGTTATGTAACTTGCTAAAATCTCTCTGCTAATAAATAGTGAATTCAGCAGTCTATCTAGGTCTCACTGACTCTTAAGTTTATTGCCAGCCAATTGCACATTTAAAATATTAGATTTCTCAGATATTAGCCAGAAAATTTTGAGAGTAAGCTGAGCCATCTCCCTAAACTAATCAGAAATCAGAGAGCTGAATTAAAATGCAGCGCGGCTGGGCACAGTGGCTCATGCCTGTAATCCCAGCGCTTTGAGAGGCCAAGGCGAGCAGATCACAAAGTCAAGAGTTCAAGACCAGCCTGGCCAACATGGTGAAACCCTGTCTCTACTAAAAAAATACCCGCCCCCCCCCCAAAAAAAAATAGCCTGGCGTGGTGGTGCATGCCTGTAATCCCAGCTACTCGGGAGGCTGAGGCAGGAGAGTTGCTTGAATGTGGGAGGCGGAAGTTGCAGTGAGCCGAGATCGTCCCACTGCACTCCAGCCTGGGTGACAGAGCAAGACTGTCTCGGAAAATAAAATGCAGTGTGGTGGTTTACTACAAGTGTCTAGTCTCTTCTAATTCACGCTGCTCTTTGGCTGGGAGTGGGCACATGCACCCAGGGCTTCCTGGCTTCTTGATAGAACCAGGGAGGTGAGCACCGCCAGGGGCAGCAGGCCAGCTGTGGCTCTCGGAAGAGTGGCTGCCAAGCGAGTGCTAGGAGGCCTTTGCACACTTGTTAGTTTGGTCCTGGAAGGGGTATTGATCCCATAGTCTTGTTGAAAAGAAGATGAAGTGACTGGTGGTCTCCCCAGCTCTTCAGTATGCATTGAGAAATGCACTCACCATCCCTTTCCAATCTTCCCCAACACTTGGGAAGGATGCTTTGTCCCAGCCTTGACTACAAAATAGTCTAATTAAAGAAACTCTTCTCAAGGCTAAACTATGGAAGTGCCTAAAACTACAGAAAAAAAAAAAATTACTACTTGAACAACTGTATCTTTCTCCTAAGAGCTAAAGGAGGCATTTGGCAAGCCGTCTGTCCAGCTTGTAAAATTGCCCTTCAACTTGTATTAATTTCCAAAGGATGGGAATCCTGGGAGGATCCCGAGCTCTTTCACTTACTACCTCAGGAAACTCCTGATCCCTAATATAGGGATAGTACCACCTTCTTCATAGGTTTGTTGGTATAAAGTACTCAGCTCATACAGCAATCACCTAATATCATTTATGCTTGATGAACACGCTGTGCCATGCTCACGGCTTTCTTAACTTCCCTGTGCTTCCATTCTGCGTCCTGAGACCAGACCTGGCAAACAGATAGACAGAGCTGGACGTTTTCCTCCTTTTTTCCCAGCAGGCAGGTGTTTGAAAGATTGTTTCTAGGCTTCCTGAGTTCTCCATGTTTCCTCAATTGGCTCTCCCTGGGTTAAAACTTCAGAATGTTACCAACTTCTCCACTGCTGGGAGAGCTGTGTGTTCCCCCAGGAACGACGTTAGGCTCCACAGGACATTCATTAGTTGGGGTTATGAGGGGGTCACAGGGCACTGGAATGGTAATTTCCTACATGGGACCCCAGTGACCCAGAGTGAGCTAGCTCAGCTGGTCTGAGCATGTGGCTAATGAGGACAAGGTCATGGTTTCTCTCCTGTGTGGGCCAATTAGTGTCACGTGGAAGGCACGCTCCCGGGGCATCAGGCAGCAGCGTTACACATGTGGCACTGGTCACTAGGTTGGCTTAGTGTAGCTATCGTCACTATCACAAACCCAACACAAAGCCTACATCTTCTTATTACATAGCCCATTGTTCCAAAACTTGGGTCATTGACAGAGCACCTTCATGATTTTTGCCTTATCCTAAGCAGACCAGTGCATTTTTATATATTCAAGATTGTTCAATAAATTCTATAAATTGACTCACTCTTAAAAAATTACCAGTTTTAAAAGTGACTCACTTTTCAAAGTAACCAGTGCCACACGTGTAAGGCTGCTGCCTCACTTACAAGGAAGCTGTACATCACTACCGCCAATGGAAAATCGGGAAACTTGCCCTAAATGAAAGTCCACGTTAGAATAAATATAATAACTATTGAAATTAAAATGTCTTTGTGCCATCTGCAAACAGTTTCTGGGCCACTGTGATCAATGCAGTGCGTGTTAATAAATGTTGCATGTATATAATCTGCATATGTTACATAATATTCACACTGGCAATAAAATGGTACCATCCACAAAAACAATATTATAAAACACCTGCTTTAGTGGGAAGAGCTGGGATCAGTGACTGGGGAGTTTCACACTTGAAGTGATGAAATTATTATTCTTAAAGCAATTTCAATACCAAGAACCTTTCTACTAGCCATAAATGTGTAGCTATAAAAACTAAACTCTGAACAAAATCCAGGGTTTAATTTACCTCTCGCTTTTGCTCAACATCCATGGCTTTTGTTCACACCCTCCACTGGCACTCATTAACATGGTGCTTCTTACATGTCCTATCATTATCATATGTTTTATGATAAACAAAGCACAAACATGCAAAGCAGATGTTGACTGCACAACATCTTTGTTCTCCTTCAGTCATAAGCCAGTTGACGCTCATCTCCCCTGGTCAGCCAGTTCCTTATGGAGATCAAGATATAACCAAGAGTGGTGTTGGTAATAAAAATGTATTCCCTAATTAACTGGGCATGTTACATCCAATCCCGTTATGAAAATGTGCCCTGGAAGATGAATAAACGGGAAAACACAGACACGAGGTTGAGAGACAGCCTAGCCATTTCCATTATTTCAGATTTCCAATACATTAAAAAATGAAGACACGTCAGAGCAGAGTTGTAAAAGTTCTGGTGTATTTTTAAAATCCAGCTGGAACAATGGACAGCGTTCAGTCCTCTCTGCGTGTGTGTGACTGGTGTGCAGCCTCATTTGGAGCTGAGCCACAGTCTGCATGTGAGATCCCAAGGGTCCTCCCCTCCCCACCGCAGGCCCAGAGATGAACCCTGCCAAGGAGCTTTGCCTCCCATAAAGATCTGGGCTCGAATATTCCATAAGACAGAACATTTGGCAAGAAACACAAAGTGGTCTGGGAAGTAGAAAGGCCAGAAGGTGAATAGCTCCACTTTCCTTCTTGCGTCTCCCCTATCTTATGATTCCCACCGCAGCCACTCCTCTTATTATCCCACTTTTAGAGCTTTCTCATCATCCTTGAAAAGCCACTAATTGGTAGCAAGAGGGCCAGGCTATTTTATAAGTGCCAGAAGGACTTACGTAGACTAGAAAATCAGAATGTTAAGAGGTGAGAAAGTAGTCATAGCTTTTCTTCCTTTGTTCATGCACCCGATGACTACTTTAACCACAAGAGCTTCCGTAAAGGATTGCACGCATGAATGCACATGTGCACACATACATACGCATGCACACACACACACGCACATAGATACGTGCACACGTACACACAAGCACACACACGCAATACATATGCATATGCACAAGCACATACGCACACTCACACATACACATGTCCACACACGAGCACACATACACACAAAAACACATATACACACACACACACACACAGGCACACACAGTGAAGACCAGGCAAAAGACCCCATGATGTTAACATCTACAAAGTTCTCTTGCACGATACTTGCTGGAACAGTAAGATTGTGTAATCAGGGAGCGTTGTGTATAAATGTATGTAAAATAGTAGAAAAATAGTGTTGATTGAAAAATAATCTATGAGGGTTCTGTTGGTAGGGCTTTGTGCTAAGACTGATGCATACTTCTGATCTTTGCCTCTGAAGGCAGAAAGTGATGAGCTAATTTGGTATTCTGGAGGAAGAATCTGGGGTCCAGTGCTACAGCCTCTTATCTACTGTTGTCAGGTCCAGTTATGCCTCAGCCAAGTCCTCTTGCCCCCGTCTCCTTGCCTGTCCCCAGAGCCAATCTGAGCACATCTGTTGCTCCATGCAAAGTATTTTGGCAGAAGCTGCCCTCCCCTGTGCTGGGAGTCATTTGTCTTCACTGGCTTGGAACTGTTTTTGCTTGTATTTAAATAATGTAGGTTGAAAATATACATATATATATATATATATATATGTCTGTATATAATAGAGACCAAAGTGAAGTTATGACACCAACCTACGAATAATATAAGAGATTCCAACTCAAACAAATATTTAAAAGAAACTGTTTTAACCCCCCACATGCCAGATGAAGAACCCGGAAGGATTCTAAACATTTCCTTCCAGCATTACCTTTCATTTCAGTCCTCAGCTAGAATCATCAGGGATCTTGTCTCATATCCAGCCTCTCGGGCGGAGTAGGTATTCAAAATCCAATACTTAGTCTTCATTTTGAAACACACTGTAGCAAGGACTCAGTAGACCTATCACAGGTCACAGAGATCTTAAGTAACATACTTGGGGACGCATCCTACACGGGATGGTCCAAATGGCAAGTCGGTGCACCTTGGGGTATGATATTGATGTCTCGCCTCTTGGGGCAGCTAGAACCTCTGGGTCAGTTATTTCCAGCCACAACAATCAACAGCTACATCAGGGTCTCTTGAAGGTGGCCAAATGGAGGAAGGTACAAAGGTGTGGCCCACGGTCCTGTGAACATGGAACCTGCAGAGCCTGATGACATCCACATTGTTATGCTCCATGTCAATGAGTTGAATGCAGCGGCTAAGAAGTTGCTTCACCTGTGGTAGCACAGGCCACTGCCCATCATGAGCAAGGGCGCAGGGTAGCTACTAAAGGAGTTCGTATTCCAGTTGCCCAAGATGCCAGGCATCAGCTACATAAACTGCAGAGCCCAGTGAAAAAGGAAAATGCAGGGCCCCTTGTTCAAAAATTATTAAGAATTTCAAGATGGCGGCATCAGAACATTAAACTAAGCATAGGGTCTTTCCAAGCACAGGGTCCTGTGCAGCTGTCTAGGTTGCAAGTCAGTGAAGCTGGCCCTCCAAGAAGCACAGCGTTAGGCCAACGTGGAACCAGTTGGAAGTTCAACTGTGCCAGGGATGGGGACACTTCTTGGCAGGCACAGCATTGAACCTGTCACCACATATATCAGATTCTTTCAGCTGTTTGTGACTGGCGTGCCCTTTCTGTGGTATCCAAACTGGCTGTGCTTAGTAACTATGTGTGAGTGGTCCACACATTAAAGCATTGTCATGATTTTGAAATACTTTCAGAAAGTTCCATTCGATTTGAAAGTCGTTCACATGATTGCAGGAATTTCAACACTGCAGTTGTCAATGAAAGAAAAGGAAGAACTATTTGTTTCTTAAAATATGACTCAGATGTTGTAAAATTTGGGATGATTTCAAAAAATGTTTTACTTTTTTTACATGACTTACTTGTGTGAACAAAGTTTATCTTAGTGGTGACTACCAAGAGCTTGAAGAGACCATTGTTAAAAAGTCTTGATGGGATTAAAAGAAGTCTGTTTAGGAATTGCTGTTTTAAACATAAAATCAGATATTAAAAAGCTATGTGCTGGTGCGGTGGCTCACGCCTGTAATCCCAGCACTTTGGGAGGCTGAGGCAGGTGGATCACTTGAGGTCAAGAGTTCGAGACCAGCCTGGCCAACATGGTGAAACCCTGTCTCTACTAAAAACACAAAAATTAGCCAGGCATGGTGGTGAGTGTGCCCATAGTCCCAGCTACTCTGGAGGCTGAGGCAGGAGAATCACTTGAACCTGGGAGGCGGAGGTTGCAGTGAGTTGAGATCATGCCATTCACTCCAGCCTTGGTGACAGAGCAAGACTCCGTCTTAAAAAGAGAAAGAGAAGAAAAAAAAAAAAAAAGCTATGTTCATAAAAGCAAATGCAAGCCGGGTGTGGTAGCTCACGCCTGTAATCCCAAAACTTTGGGAGGCCGAGGTGGGCGGATCACAAGGTCAGGAGATTGAGCCTATCCTGGCTAACACGGTAAAACCCCGTCTCTACTAAAAATACAAAAACTTAGCTGGGCGTAGTGGCGCGCGCCTATATTCCCAGCTACTCGGGAGGCTGAGGCAGGAGAATCGCTTGAACCTGGGAGGCAGAGGTTGCAATGAGCCGAGATCACACCACTGCACTCCAACCTGATGACAGAGCAAGACTCCGTCTCAAAAATAATAATATATTAAATTAAAGTAAATGCAAATTTCTTGTTAAAAATTGAAGAGGTTATTTTGGGAGGATTTTGTAAAACTTTAGTGTTTAATGTGTTCTTTACATTTTGAGCTTTATTTTCTTATATAGTGAAGGCTTTTGCCAAGTCCCATATAGATACCCCAAGTCCTCTTCAATTTATTCCAGTGTGTGGCTTAAAATGTTATTATTTTCCATGTGAAGCAAAAAATGTTGACAGCAGTATTCTAGCCAGCAGCTGTCTCAGGAAATCTGAAGACTATGGAGAAACTCATCTGCTTTTGCCCACTGGTGGTAGGAGAGGCTACTGGGGTTTGATTTGGGAAATCAAGCCACGACAAAAACAGAATTCAATCATGGTGACAATGAGTAGTACTTTATAGAGCTGTTGAAATGATTCCATAAGACACTGAATTGAAAAGCACTCAGAATGATGCTTGGCATGTAGGAAATACTCAGTGAATGAGAGTTGCTATTACCTGGTACCCTGATAGCTAAAGCGGCAAATTCTGTGGATTCTGTGTCCACGATGCCTTCGCTCTGCTCTTGACTTGACTTTCCATTCCTTCTGTCCCACCCCACCATAATTTATTATTTTACTACTGCTCACCTGGGCAATTATATGAGCCTCTTATTTGTCTTTTAGCTTCTAGAGTCTTTTTTTTTTAAGTGACTTGAAGAAGAAGTTAGAGTCTTCATTTTTGACCTATCTGGTTCAGTTGAGATGCTTTAGGCTTCAAGAAACAGAGTACCCAACTAAAACTTACTATTTCATACATTAAGACATCCAAAGTTGTCATAGTTGGTTCAGCAACCAAACAATATCAAGGCTCAGGTTTAGGGAGTGTGTGTGTGTGGCGGGGGGCGGGGAGGGCGGGGGTTGTTTTCTTGTTCTTTTTTTAGACAGAGTCTTGCTCTGTCACCCAGGCTGGAATGCAGTGGTGCAATCACGGCTCACTGCAGCCTCTGCCTCTCAGGCACCAGTGATCCTCCTGCCTCAGCCTCCCAAGTAGCTGCTACTGTAAGCATACACCACCATGCCTGGCTAATTTTTGTATTTTTTGTAGAGTCAGGGGTCTTGCCGTGTTGCCAGGCTGGCCTCGAAGTCCTGGACTCAAGCAACCTGCCTGCTTCGGCCTCACAAAGTGCTGGGATTACAGGTGTGAGCCACTGCACCCAGCTGGGTGTGGCATTTTGTTGGTTTGTTTTGTCTTCCCCTTCATGGTCTCAATAAGGCTGCCACAGCTCCAGTCATCACCTTCACTCACGATAACATCCAAAGGTGTGGAAGAAAGGAGTGTCCTCCCTGTGTGTCTCTTTTTTACCAGGAAGGGAAATTATTCCACAAAGCCTCTTAGATTTCCCGGAATACATCCACCTTAAAGCAGCCACAGGCAAAGAGGAATGGGATTAAAATAACTGGTAAGAGCATTCATCATTCATCCCTGGTCCTCAGCCTACATTCCCTAGGCATAGCCCTGCCCTAGCCCTGCCCCTGTACCCAAACAAAACTGGGAATCCCGTAGGCAGGAAGGCATGATGGCTGTTGGTAAGAAACTACTCCAGCCAGTCCTTCCTACACCTTCTTGGCAGATTCATCAAGCATTTCCTGCTTGAACAGGAGTCCTCTACTCTGTAAAGTCCCAGTCTCCTCGACTGAAATTAAGTGTTCGGTTCCTAATCTATCAGACAAGGTCATATTTTCCCAGAAAAAATCCTCTGGAAGAATCTGACACTTTTTTCCACAACCCCTCATCGCCTTTTTTGTAATTATGCATGAATTTGGGGACTACACGACTACTGTCTCTGCCCAACCAGTTCCAAAATGCAGCTCCACAAGGACTGTGTCTGTTTTTCTCACTGTTCTACCCGATACCTAGCACAGTTACTTGAGCACGAAAGGTTTGCACCGATATTTGTTGTTGGATAAATGAATGTACATACCTGTCGAAGGGAGCAAGAAGCAATTTCAACAGTTAGGTATGTAATTTGGCAAAAGCAGATTTCTATTTAGCTACCAAAAGAGGTTGAAAGAATTTGGTACCTCGACATCACCAACATTTTGTTGCAGGACTAATTGCCAAGCCCCGTGTACACGTGGGGCCATTAGTAATTCTGTAGCTATGCAAATTAAAACAGTGATGTATGATTTATAGCTTTAATAACATTCTGAAGGCTCTTAAATTTTAATCACTTGCAACATCCTTTTTAATATTCAATTACTTTATTAACTAATTAGGTCACTTGCTGAAAAAGCACATAAGGCTGGTGCTATTTTAATATCAGCTGAGCCTCACAAAATACCTTTGAAATGGTGCAAATGGTTTATTTATTTTAAATAGATCATTAAGATGCTATAATTAATAAACCAATTACCAAAAAAAAAAAAAAGGCCCAGTAGTGATAGATGCACAAATACAATAGCAATGTCCAATGGATTAGTCATTTTTATATACAAACATCAAGGAGCAAAAATTAAATGAAAATCCCCTGTAAAGAGTGCTTTCCTAAATAATTAATTTTGCAATGACTGATAATCCTATCACAGCAAAGCTAACTTGAGGTTCGTTCATTACCCAAACCTGTAATGTGTACTTTCCTTTTATCTAATGACACTCTGGACGGGAAATCCACAGCAAGCAAAACTTGGTCTTCCTCGATTACTTACAAGAGCCCTAATTTGCAGACAGAGTTGGGCACTTCACTACTTATCAGTGTGTTGGAGTAAGGTGAGCCTCCCACAGGAGACTCAGAAGGAGACACATAACGGGGCAGCAGCATCCCTGCTTATTGATTTCTCAGCACCGAGTTAAGGTCTTCAAAGCAAACAATGCGAACAAAGACAGCCAGGGCCAACACTGCAGGGATTTTCCACCCAATATTCTCAAAGGAGACTGTGGATCGCAGCACTAGCCCTGTATGGCTAATGCACAGAGCTGCTGGGACTATTGCTGGGGGTGGGACGGGCAGCTTTCAGGCTCAGAGTAGAATTTTATTTCTGGGATCAGGGTTAAGTAAGACGAACCAAATCCTTGTGTTGAGTTCGGAAAGAACACTGTCAAATTCTGAGGCCAGGTCATTTTTCTGGCTCAGAATAATAACTTTTTTTTTTTTTTTTTTTTTTTTTTAAGACAGAATCTCACTCTTGTCGCCCAGGCTGGAATGCACTGTCACAATCTCCAACCTCCGCCTCCTGGGTTCAAGCAATTCTCCTGCCTCAGCCTCCTGAGCAGCTGGGATTACAGGCATGTGCCACCACACCTGGCTAATTTTTGTGTTTTTAGTAGAGACGGGGTTTCACCATGTTGGCCAGGCTGGTCTTGAACCTCTGACCTCAGGTGATCTGCCTGCCTTGGTCTCCCTAAGTGCTGGAAATACGGGCATGAGCCACCACACGTGGCCACATAATAAATTTTTTGAAACATAATAGCCAGCCAGGTGTAGAGGCTCATGCCCATAATTCCAGTGCTTTGGGAGGTTGAGGTGGGAGGATCACTTGAGGCCAAGAGTTCAAGACTAACCTGGACAACATAGTGAGACCCCCATCTCTACAAAAAGTTAAAAAAAAAATCATCTGAATTCTGTGGTGCGCACCTGCAGTCTCAGCTATTTGGGAGGCTGAGGTGTGAGGATTGCTTGAGCCCAGGAGTTCAAGGCTGCAGTGAGCTGTCATCACACCAGTGCACTCCAGCCTGGGTGACACAGCAAGATTCCTAACTCAAAAAATATAAAATACTAGCCACCATTTATTGAGTGCTTATTATCTACTTACTAGACACTGTTGTGGATTGCCTGTAGTGTCTCCTTGTATATCCTTGCAAACATCAGAATCTACCAAACAGCTCTTCTTGGGTTCCTTCCAATTCTAAATTTTGTAATTTTTTTCTGCTCTTATTTTCCCTGTGTTTTGCATATTCCGCGGTATTTATCCCGTCAACATTGATTTGCTAAGCTCCTTCTAGGACAAGGCAGTGTTCTAACCTGGAGACACTGGGTGAACGGGACAGACAAGTTCCCGCTGTCATGGCATTTACATTCTACTGGGGGAGACGGACCATCCACTTAGAAAGAAAATATAAATAAGAACTTTAGATGATGCAAAGCGCCAGGAAAAAAAAAAAAAAGAAAGAGGAGGCCGGGTGCAGTGGCTCACACCTGTAATCCCAGCACTTTGGGAGACAGAGGCGGGCGGATCATGAGGTCAGGAGTTCAAGACCAGCCTGGCCAACATGGTGAACCCCATCTCTACTAAAAACACAAAAATTAGCTGGGCGTGGTGGTGGGCGCCTGTAGTCCCAGCTGCTTGGGAGGCTGAGGCAGGAGAATCGCTTGAACCCAGGAGGCGGAGGTTGCGGGGAGCCAAGAGCTCACCATTGCACTCCAGCCTGGGCAACAAGAGTGAAACTCCATCTCAAAAAAAAAAAAAAAAAAAGGAAGAAAGAAAAAAAAAAAACAGGAGAATGTGATAGAGAGTGTCTGGGGTAGCTCTTTGTAAGTCATCAGGGAAGGTCTCTCCAAGGAAAGTGACTTTTGCAGATGAACAGCAGGGTCTCGAACGACCGAAAGCTGTTCTTCCCAGTTTTACCGGTTGTTTTCCGCCTTGTGTCCTTTGAGAGTGGGTGGATGCAGAAGGCAGTGAGGGGAGAGATACGGGGATGCCGGGTGTGGTGAGAGTGGCAGGAAAGAGACTGAAAGGAAATGGTTGATAGCATTATGATGTCACCGTTGTTTTCATTATTATTAGTTGCTTGCAGTCTGCCCATAAAATGAATGGGTGTGTGTTTTGCTGTTAGTGTGTGTTCAGGTAGGTGAAAAACTGCAGAGAGCTATTTCTCATTCTGTTACTTCTTTCCCATCACTGTCATGCTCCGCAAGTGGTAACAGCTATGTTTTATGTATTCCCAATCTGTTTCAGCACCTTTGCGATGTGTTGATGGAACTTAAAATATTCATAAATTTCTACATTGCCCCATGGGTGCTAAGTTCTTTGGTAGAGCAGCCTAGCCTAGGTGATAAATCTGACCCATAGGTGCTGCTTGAATATGTAGAAAAATATCGTTTCTCCTGGGTCTCAAAGGGAAAACATCAGAAAAGACCCCCTTCATCTCTTAATTGGGAACTAAACAGCATTCCAGCAACATTTGAATGGATCCCTTATCTGGTGGGCTTATTGGCACTTTTTTCTTTTTTACCCTTAGGAACCGATATTTGTATGCAATTCTGAGCACAAGCTGAATTATGTCTCAGAGGTAGATTAAGAACATTCTTTTCAAATGAGACAGGAAAAGATTAAATATAAGCAGATCCCTATATGAATAAATGAACTACTTTGGTGAATAAAGTTACTATCACATTCAAATAAATACACTCAGCCCTCCGTATCTGCGGGTTCCGTAACCTCGGATTCAACCAAAAGCTGATGGAAAATATTCAGAAAAAAAACTGCAACAGCAAACATGATATAAATAAAAATACAGTACAACTATTTACATAGCATTTGCATTATATTAGATATTATAAATTATCTAGAGATGACGTAAAGTATATGGGAGTTTCAGAACAGGAATCTCTGAGGAAAAGAAATAAATAAAAAATAAATAACAAGCCGGACGTGGTAGCTCATACCTGTAATCCCAGCACTTTAGGAGACCGAGGGGGGCAGATCGCTTGAGGTCAGCAGTTCGAGACCAGCCTGGCCAACATGGTGAAACCCCATCTCTACTAAAAGTACAAAAATTAGCTGAATATGGTGGTGCGTGCCTGTAATCTCAGCTACTCAGGAGGCGGAGGCAGGAGAATCACTTGAACCTGGGAGATGGAGGTTGCAGTGAGCCTGAGATCGCACCACTGCACTCCAGCCTCGGTGACAGAGCAAGACTCCATCTCAAAAATAAATAAATAAATAATAAAGTGTATGGGAGGAGACACATAGGGTATGTGCAGATCCTGCACCATTTTATATCCGGGACTTGGGCATTTGTGGATTGTGGTATCTACTGGGGACCTGGAACCAATCCCCAACAGATACCGAGGACGACTGTAGTTGTTCTTTCCTTGTTCACCAACCCAAAATGGATGCTAATCAAGGATCTTAGTCAAAGGAGTGTACTAGTGATTCCCTAGCATTAGGACGAGAAGAGCTGTGAGTTTTGCAGTGAACTTGGACAAGAAAAAGCTAGTTCTGTACATCTTTCATGTCCTCAAAAGAGACGAGAAGGCCCTTTCAAAGTCTTCACAAAAGCTTCTATTTCTCATTGTCATAGTTTTCTCTAAGTACCACAAGGTTTAAAATAAACTTTTCGAGGTGGGCGGATCACAAGATCAGGAGATCGAGACCATCCTGGCTAACACGATGAAACCCAGTCTCTACTAAAAATACAAAAAATTAGCCGGGCGAGGTGGCGGGCACCTGTAGTCCCAGCTACTCGGGAGGCTGAGGCAGAAGAATAGCGTGAACCTAGGAGGCGGAGCTTGCAGTGAGCCAAGATTGCGCCACTGCACTCCAGCCTGGGCGACAGAGCGAGACTCTGTCTCAAAAAAATAAATAAATAAAAAATAAATAAATAAATAAATAAAAGAAACTTTTTTTTTTTTTGAGACAGAGTCTCACTGTGTCGCCCAGGCTGGAGTGCAGTGGTGCGATCTCCACTCACTGCAAGCTCCACCTCCCGGGTTTAAGCGATTCTCCTGCCTCAGCCTCCCGAGTAGCTAGGACTACAGGCGTGCACCACCACACCCGGCTAATTTTTGTATTTTTGGTAGAGATGGGGTTTCACCATGTTGGCCAGGCTGGTTTCGAACTCCAGAACTCGTGATCCACCCACCTCGGCCTCCCAAAGTGCTGGGATTACAGGCGTGAGCCACCGCACCTGGCCCAAAATAAACTATTCTCATTCTACTTTTGTTTCATTTGATCACTGGGTCACTGGTATTGTAACAGCATTATAATCTACAAATTGTCATTGCAAATCTCTGTGTCTGCCACTTTGAATATTATTAAGTAGGTCTTGTCTAAGAAAAATGAACTACTGTAAACCTGTTTTTTTTTTTTTTTTTTTTTGAGACAGGGTCTTGCTCTGTTGCCCAGGCTGGAGTGCAGTGACACCAACATGGCTCACTGCAGCCTCGACCTTCCAGGGCTCAAGCGATCTTCCCAGCTCAGCCTCCCGAGTAGTCGGTACTGCAGGCCTATGCCACCACACCTGGCTTATTTTTTTTGTATTTTTTTATAGACATGGAGTCTCACTTTGTTGCCCAGGCTGGTCTTGACCTTCTGGGCTCGAGCAATCCTCCTGCTTCCATCCTTTTCACTTCCGATCCTCTCGTTTCGGCCTTCCAAAATGCTGGGCGTGAGCCATAGTGCTTGGCCTTGTAAACCATTTTATTAGAAAAACAAATTCTGAATTATCAAAAACTACTAAGAAAAATTGGAGATCACACTCCATCTATGATCTTTCCTTTTTAAAATTTAGAACTGGATCAAGATGGTTGGGTCTTGAGGATCTCCAAAGGACTGTAATAAAACAGCCTTCGAGCCCTCAGATGAGAGGGTGACCCCTGGACACACATCTTCTATGCAAGAGTGGATTCGTCAGGGTCCTGTGCTTTCTCTCTCTTTGCCCTCCTTCTGGTGCAGCTAGGGCGCAAGAAAGCAAGTGCGTGGAGAAGAAAGAGCCGCAAACAGCAGTGCACGTGCTGGGGCTCAGCAACTCGTTTCTCACATCTGGTAGTGACCAGACCTTTTGGATTGAACATCCTATCAGTAAAATCGTTTTTAGTGTACCACCTCCGAGTATAAAATAGATACCTCGCCGGGCGCGGTGGCTCAAGCCTGTAATCCCAGCACTTTGGGAGGCCGAGACGGGCGGATCACGAGGTCAGGAGATCGAGACCAGCCTGGCTAACATGGTGAAACCCCGTCTCTACTAAAAAAAAATTAAAAAAAAAACTAGCCGGGCGAGGTGGCGGGCGCCTGTAGTCCCAGCTACTCGGGAGGCTGAGGCAGGAGAATGGCGTAGACCCGGGAGGCAGAGCTTGCAGTGAGCTGAGATCCGGCCACTGCACTCCAGCCTGGGCGACAGAGCGAGACTCCGTCTCAAAAAAAAAAAAAAAAAAAAAAAAAAAAAAAAAAAAATATATATATATATATATATATATATATATATATATGTAAAATAGATACCTCGGCTGGGCACGGTGGCTCATGCCTGTAATCCCAGCACGTTGGGAAGCCAAGGTGGGCAGATCACCTGAGGTCCGGAGTTCGAGACCAGCCTGGTCAACATGCTGAAACTCCATCTCTACAAAAAATACAAAAATTAGCCGGGTGTGGAGGCGCATGCCTATAATCCCAACTACTTGGGAGGCTGAGGCAGGAGAATCACTTGAATTCGGGAGGTGGAGGTTGAAGTAAGCTGAGATTGTGCCACTGCACTCCAGCCTGGGCTGCAGAGTCTCAAAAAATAAATAAATACAAAATAAAATAGATACCTCCAGGCATAAAATAGATACCTGTACCATTGTCAGGCTGTATATTAATCATGAGTCATATATATGTTCCCATATTTCAGATAAAATAGGTGCAAATAAATATTCAATTCTCGTTGTTTCCCAGTGGGTCATCTGGTCATTCATCAAGGGTTCATGTGAAGATCACTGCTCTGAACCACTGAGGCAACCGGACATAAAGCTGGGCTCTTGCAGAAGATGTGCCCCATATTGATGGGGAGCAGACCTACTGCCAGCAGCACCAGCAGAGCATTTAAGGCATTTCTCGCATAAGAAGCTGGATAGAAAATGCATTAAACAGAAAAGCCTGGCCTCTGACGGTCCCTGGAGCTTCCCTTGGGAGTACTGGTCAGCGGTCTCCAGGAGACGAGCAGTCACTTCACGGGCCAGTGTCCCCACAGTTCTGCCTTTCTCAGATTCCCAGCACAGTTTTTGCCGTGTCAGAGTTCCGCAGTATTGGTATTTTTGAAATAATTTTATTTAAACGTTTCATGGTTACTTAGATGGATATATTTCAAAAGGATCCTATCTATTGCTACGATAAATCAAATGCCAGCCTCACTTGCTGAGAACAAAAAGTACTCAAAGGGCCGGGGGTACGGTGGCTCACACCTGTAATTCCAGCACTTTGGGAGGCCAAGGCAGGTGGAGCACCCGAGGTCAGGAGTTCAAGACCAGCTTGGCCAACATGGCAAAAGCCTGTCTTCACTAAAAATACAAAAAGAAAAAAGAAAAATAGCCAGGTGTGGTGGCGCATGCCTGTAATCCCAGCTACTCGGGAGGTGGAGGCAGGAGAATCACTTGAACCTGGGAGGTGGAGGTTGCAGTGAGCCGAGATCTCACCACTGCACTCCAGCCTGGGTAGCAGAGTGAGACTCCACCTCGAAAAAGAAAAAAGTAATCAAAAAGTTAGGTGTGGGGCCAGGTGTGGTGGCTCATGCCTGTAATCCCAGCTACTCAGGAGGCCAAGGAAGGAAGATTGCTTGAGCCCAGGAAGTTGAGACCAGGCTGGGCAACATAGTGGGACCCAGTCTCAACAAAAAATAAAAAAGAAATTAGCCAGGTATGGTGGCACATTCTGTGGTACCAGCTACTTGGGAGGCTGGGGCAGGAGGATCACTTGAGCCCAGGAGGTTGAGGCTAGAGGGAGCATTATATAATGATACCACTGCAGATACCACTGCACTCCAGCCTGGGTGACAGAGCAAGACTCTGTCTCAAAAAAAAAAAAAAAAAAAAAAGAAAAAAAAAGAAAAGAAAAGAAAGTTCAGTGTGTAATTATTAAATTTAAGAATACTCATCTACCCAAAAACACCAAACAAACAAAAACCAACCAAAAAAACCCAAAGTGCCAGTCACTGGGGGAACGTTGCCTTCAGCTACTGAAAAACCAGCACCGTACCTACGAGGTCCTCCTGTAGTGGGTTTGTGCAGGCTGTCCTGATGACACCTGTCATCAAGCCACAGACCGTATCCTCAGCTCCATGCTGTGCTTTCCTTTTCTATTTGGAGGCGGTAAGATTGACAGGGCTGGGCACTCTGCCTGGGTTCCTGGGCTCTGATGTGGTTCCTCCACCCATCCACTGATCTAAATCAATGAGATGTAGCCCAGGACCCTCTTCCCATACCACAGATCTCTGTTTTGTGTTAAGAAAGATGATCTCATCTGGTGTTAGTGGTGCTAAATATTTGAAAATTTACCTTCATATTCTCTGGAAATAGCCCATGCTTTTCTCCTTGGTCTATCAACCAGGTTATAAACCTCACTTTCTTCTTCCGGTAAATGAGGACTAACACACTTACTACTTAGCCTAGTGCAACTGAAACATGGTGAGAAGAGAGCCCATTCTTTTTATTTTATTTTTTTTTTGAGAAGGGTAAATGTATGCTGTATGGCACGGTGGCTCACGCCTGTAAAGCCAGCACTTTGGAAGGCCAAAGCAGGCAGATCACTTGAGCCCAGAAGTTCAAGACCAGCCTGGGCAATATGGTGAGACTCCCTCCGTCTCTACCAAACAACAACAACAAAAATATATATATATATATATTTTTTTATATATATATATTTATATGTACATACAAAATACACAAAAATTAGCCTGGTGTAGTGGTGCACACCTGTAGTCCCAGCTACTCAGGAGGCTAAGGTGGGAGGATCTCTTGAACCTGGGAGGTGGAGGTTGCAGTGAGCCAAGATTGCACCACTGCATTCCAGCCTAGACAAGTAAGACCCTTTCTCAAACAAAACAAAACAAACTCAGATCCAGTGTCATAAAATTGTACTCTACTCAGAGTCACTTTAGTGTATATTGAACATAACTGCACGTTTATACATATATATTGCTGTGTGGAGTTACTAATGCAAAACCACGTGCAATTTAAGGAATTTTCAAGGGCAAGTCTAATCCCACCCAATACCTGCCATATTCCTGCTTCTACAATCAAACCCACACAGAATCTGCAACTTCACTCTAATACCAGTTCACTAGTCATCATGAGAATTTGATGGGATAATGGTGTAAACCTCTGAGCACAGTGCCTGGCACACGGCTGACAATAAAGGTTACTGTAACTGCAGTAATAATGTTACTATTATTGTTTCCATCCAGGAAGGAGCTATCAGCTATGAGTGCCTCTACTCTATGGTTGTTACTGATACCATCATCCAAGTGGAGGGAGAGAGCGAGCCATCCCTCCCCCTAGAGTTACTGAGTTTTCATAGAGAAAAATGGGTTTTCAACTGACAGAACCTGAGTCCAGGCGAAGACCTCCATGGCCCTGGTGCCAGCACCGGCTGGGAGCAGTGTTAGGGGAGATTAAACAGGCACTAGATGTGCTGAGAGGGTGAAGCAGGTTCCTTTGGTTGGCACATGTGAGAGGAGCTGGAGAATAAAAGCCAGGAAAGGTAGCCCATGGTTAGATGACCTTGAATACCCGGACTTGATTCAGGTGGGAGTGGGGAGCCATTGATAGTCCAGGAGCTGGGGAGTGATGAACAAGACATATGAAAAGATGGAGAGGCTAGAAACATGGAAACTAGTGAGGAGGCGGCCACAAAACTGTGAGAAGTCATCCTGAGCTCAAATGAGAGCAGAAGCAGAGGGGATAGAAAGATACTGGTTGATTCAGGGCAGTGATGATAATCCTGTTTATTTTCTGAGCAGACTCTGGATATTTTATTGGCTTTTTATTTTCTGAGACGGAGTCTCACTCTGCCGCCCAGGCTGGAGTACAATGGCATGGTCTCGGCTCACTGTAATCTCTGCCTCCTGGGTTCAAGCGATTATCCTGCCTCAGCCTCCTGAGTAGCTGGGATTACAGGCGCCCACCACCACGCCTGGTTAATTTTTGTATTGTTAGTAGAGACGGGGTTTTACCATGTTGGCCAGGCTGGTCTCGAACTCCTGACCTCATGATCAGCCCGCTTCGGCCTCCAAAAGTACTGGGATTACAGGCGTGAGCCACCGCACTCGCCCCCTGCTGGATTTTTATATGAATGCTGTCCTATTTACATAAACGGTACAACCCGTCCTTCCCTACGGAACCACTTCCCTCTGTCATTGAACTAATCTGTCATTTTAAGTTGTTGGTATTTGACCTTCCATCTGTAATATGAGCATATTAGATGAGGTAGTCATGGTGGTAATTTTTATATAGTTTTGGGGGTAAATGGGATCTTACATCCCATAAATACAGTAATAATCTCTGTGTAGAATTCAAGGTGAAGTTTTCTTTTATTTAACAAAGGAGTCACACACAACCGAGCGCTCTCATGCTTTTACACATTTGATGCCGCGAGTTCTTTGAGAGACAACCGTAATTCTCAGTTTGTGATAGCACACCACATTGGTTATAAATTGCTTCTCTTTGTGGGGAGTAGGTGAGCTTGAATTCCCATTTTCTTAACTTACTTCCATGGTGTGCATTTTCCTTTGTTTTCTAGCCATGAAATGAATAAAAAATAAAATAAAAAATAATGAAGTCTAAGGGCTTACTGAGCTTTCCCCTTGAAAAGGCCACGGTGAGAAAATGGAATCTGTTAAAGACGCTGTGTCGAGGTAAGCAGAACAGAAATTTAAAATGAGCCAAGGCTGGGCGCGGTGACTCACGCGTGTAATCCCAGAATTTTGGGAGGCCAAGGCGAGCGGATCACCTAAGGTCGGAAGTTCAAGACCAGCCTGACCGACATGGAGAAACCCCATCTCTACTACAAATACAAAATTAGCCAGGCATAGTGGTGCATGCTTGTAATTCCAGCTACTCAGGAGGCTGAGGCAGGAGAATCACTTGAACCCAGGAGGAGGAGGTTGCAGTGAGCCGAAATCGTGCCACTGCACTCCAGCCTGGGCAACAAGAGCAAAACACCGTCTAAAAAAAGAACAAAAAAAACCCAGCCAAATGACAGTTCTTCACAATTAAACACAAAACTTCTATATGAAAAAAAAAAATTTCTGTATGACCCAGCAATTCCACTTCTGGGTGTACACCCAAAATAACTGAAAGCAGGGACTTCAACAGATATTTGTATACCCATGTTCATAGCAGCATTACTCACATAGCCAGAAAGTGGAAGCAAATATCCATTGATGGATGAATGGATAAACAAAACGTGGTGTATTCGTGCAATGGAATATTACACAGACTTGACAAGGAATGAAATTCTAGACTGGGCATGGTGGCTCATGCCTGTAATCCCAGCACTTTAGGATGCTGAGGTGGGTGGATCACCAGAGGTCAGGAGTTCGAGACCAGCCTGGACAAATTGGTGAAACCCTGTCTCTACTTTAAAAAAAAAAAAAATACGGCCGGGCGCGGTGGCTCAAGCCTGTAATCCCAGCACTTTGGGAGGCCGAGGCGGGCGGATCATGAGGTCAGGAGATCGAGACCATCCTGGCTAACACGGTGAAACCCCGTCTCTACTAAGAAATACAAAAAACTAGCCGGGCGAGGTGGTGGGCGCCTGTAGTCCCAGCTACTTGGGAGGCTGAGGCCGGAGAATGGCGTGAACCCGGGAGGCGGAGCTTGCAGTGAGCTGAGATCCGGCCACTGCACTCCAGCCTGGGCTACAGAGTGAGACTCCGTCTCAAAAAAAAAAATAAAAAAAAAATAAAAAAAATAAAAAATAAAAAAATAAAAAATAAATAAAAATAAAAAAATACAAGGCCGGGCGCGGTGGCTCAAGCCTGTAATTGCAGCACTTTGGGAGGCCGAGACGGGCGGATCACAAGGTCAGGAGATCAAGACCATCCTGGCTAACATGGTGAAACCCCGTCTCTACTAAAAAATACAAAAAACTAGCCGGGCGAGGTGGCGGGTGCCTGTAGTCCCAGCTACTTGGGAGGCTGAGGCAGGAGAATGGCATGAACCCGAGAGGAGGAGCTTGCAGTGAGCTGAGATCTGGCCACTGCACTCCAGCCTGGGTGACAGAGCAAGACTCCGTCTCAAAAAAAAAAAAAAAAAAAAATACAAAAAATTGGCCAGGCGCGGTGGCTCACGCCTGTAATCCCAGCACTTTGGGAGGCCAAGGCAGACGGATGATGAGGTCAGGACCATCCTGGTCAACATGGTGAAACCTCATCTCTACTAAAATTAAATAAATAAATAAATAAATAAATAAATAAATAAAATTAGCCGGGCATGGTAGCACATGCCTGTAGTCCCTGAGGCTAAGGCAGGGGAATCACTTGAACCCGGGAGGTGGAGCTTGCAGTGAGCCGAGATAACGCCACTGCACTCCAGCCTGGGCAACAAGAGCCAGACTCTGTTTCGAAACAAACAAACAAAAAAACCCCAAAAAACTAGCCAGGTGTAGTGGCAGGCGCCTGTAGTCCCAGCTACTCAGGAGGCTGGGCAGAAGAATTGCTTGAACCCGGTAGGCAGAGGTTGCAGTGAGCCGAGATCAGGCCACTGCACTCCAGCCTGGGCAACAGAGCAAGACTCTGTCTCAAAAAAAAAAAGAAAGAAAGAAAAGAAAGAAAAATGAAATTCTAGAACATGATACAGCATGGATGAACCTTGAGGACATTATGCTAAGAGAAATAAGTCAGTCACTAAAAAAGGACAAACATGGTATGATTCTACTTATATAACTACTTAGGGTAGTCAAATTCATAGAGACAGAAAGTAGAGAGGTGGTTAGCCGGGGGTGGAGGAGAGAGGGCTGGGGCATTAGTGTTTAATGGGTAGAGAGTTTCAGTTTGGGAAGATGGGAAGTTCTAGAGATGGAGGGTGGTGATGGTTGCACAATAATGTGAATGTAAGCCACTGAACTGTACTTAGAAATGGTTAAAATGGTAAAATTTCATGTGTTTTACCTCATTTATACACATACATATTTACCACATTATACACTTACCACATTCTACACTTATGGTATGTATATTTTACCACAATTTGAAAAGATAAGCCAAATGGCATACAGAAGGTGGTTAAAATAACTCCCCAGGGCTTGAATTTCCAGTTTTCTCCCTTAACCATAATATTCTCCTAAAACATATCTGTGAGCGCTCGGACGAGAACAGTGATGGGTACGTGTTTGGCTGTGGAAATGTAGGCTCACTTTGGTCTAGTCTCCCCTCACACAGGATATCATCTCAAACAAGGCTTCTGTGGATATAGTGTCCCTCAAGACATCTCAACCAAGAAACTGGGGAAGTGTGCTCATCACCACACCACAGTAGGGGGAGCACCACTCACTCTAAGGGCCCATTTAGAACAGTTAATTAACACCAGAATCGCTGTCTGCACAGGGAGTGAGGAATTTCTTCTGAAGGACCCAACAAATGATGTTTCCAACTTAACTGCAGATTTCATCCTAAGAATCTTCAAATTCACTGGAAGTCCGTCTTGTACCAATTTAATGCTGACATTTCCTGCCTTTTCCACCTGGAGATGACTCCCTTGTTTTAAGAAGTCTTGGTGAACATGTGGTTCAGTGGAACAAAATGGAAGACATTTTTGAGACACAGACGTATGTAAGCCTCAAATCAGGCTCTCAGGAAAAATAAGTTGTACATCAGAAACACGGCCACCAGTTTGGGAAGAGTGTCAGCATGAGCGTAGAGATACAAAGACATGAGGAGCTAAGAGTTGATTGTTAACCTCCCAAACTCAATTCAATGTGACAGTGACACTTCACAGCACATTGCATCCAATCTCATTTGAAGCTGACAAAGATTGTTTCTGCTTTACATCTATTGGTTTATTAATGGTCTACAGCCTCTTAAGCAGATGCATATTCATTAGGTAGCCAGCTGTTAGGAGGTTCCCAGATGTCGAATGTAACTCTGTCTTGGAACGTATTTTTTTTTTCCTTATCATGAAACAAAGTAATTGAGGCCTTATTAAAGAACCAGTTAATTACTAAAGCGGTACCTTATGCCACCCTTTTTATCATTCAAATCTGATAACTCTTGGGACATCTAAAAATTTTGGTGAAGAGACAGAATTTAACAGCCAATATTTATTATGTATTTTATATATAGATAGATACTATATGGGTAGACAAAAGGTATGTGCAAAGTTCTTAACAACTGACAAATTCTTTTCCTTGGTTCATCACAGGAATTAGGTCTAAGGGATAAAACTGATAAACCTAGTAAATTAGTTAAAATTAAAGTACTTTAATAATATTTCTTTCATCTAACTTTAGTACTTTCCTGTAAAAGAGGACTTGACAAATGGTTCTTTGTGTAACCCATGCCTGAAACCTCATTGTGTATTTTCCATTAAACAGATTATTTTTTCCTCCATCAAAAATAAGGTAGTTCAGCTATTGGCAATCCAAATAGGGTTTTCAAATTGCCAGGTATTTCTAAATGCTCTTTAAAACCCTACTCAAATATTCCCTGAAGAAGAACTTAAATCTAGAAATTCCATTTCTACTTTTATTTGGTAGCTGGACATCTCAATTCTATTTCTCAAGTGCAAGAATCACAGGAGCAGATGAAAAATGGCCAAGAGCACACAATGTTTCCAATTCTTGAGTGCACTTTTTGAAATGGATTCCTCAGTCAAGCAATTCCTTGCCATCCACCTTTAGCCTGCGGCTTACTCTTAACATATCTTTTGATCCCTTGAGGTGCCTTTGTGTTATATTACTACTCCAAATCTGCTGGATTTTTCTGCTATTGGATTTGGCTAATGTCTTATGCTAAGTTATATCACCATTTCTACAAGACAAAAGATTTACCCTTCAGAAGAGGTCAGTTTTTATTTGCTCTGTGGCCCATCTCCTGCTGTTGACCTTTAGAAAATGCAAATAGACTGCATAAACATTTCAGCGCTTATTTAAAAAACATATTAGTTAACAACCCTTTACTAGCTGTCTACCATGTGTGGAGCATTAACATGGCATCTGGGGACAACGTGGTTAGAGTGCAGGGATATGCAAGAAAAAGCTGGCAATTTATCTGTGTGGCATGTACAATCTCTAAATTCAAAGATCTGAAATATTAATAGAGGGGAATGAGGACAGTGCAGTGACACTGAACTTGGATTCCAGGGACCTGTCCTAGGAAATGTGGCTTTCATAACTACCTTGATCTCTCAGAGTCTCAGTTTCCTTATCTGTAACAAGGAAATAATAAGTGTCTTAACTTTTTGGGTTAGAGGTATTGTGAAAATCAGGCAAGAAAAGAGTGAATCCGCTCTGTAAGCTGTAATGTGCAAATGCAAGTTATCACTATTTGAAATACTCCATTTGCATATAAAACGGTCCCTTAGATACAAACAATTCATATCTTTCACATATAAATGAACTATTAATGCATTTCAGGGTAAATAGTGAATATATCAAATCAATATTACCAATTTTCCATTCAAGTTTCTTAAAGCCCAAGTAGAGTGATCCCTATTCTATATGACAAGTATGGCAAGGAAAGCAAAACGGGCCTTCAGAATATTCCATTTCTGGTGGTGATAGCCCCCCTCTGGGAACTTTTGAGGAGAATAAAGTAAGTACTTACCTCAGCACACTAAATGCCAGTTACTAACATGGTCCTTGCCTATCTCCCCAATTCCACTCCTTTTATGCAGAGCTCCAGCTGCACCTATGAGCTTCTCTGGTAGCTCTTTCTCCACAAGGAGTCCTCACACATGGAGTTCTCCGTGGTCGAACGACACTCTGGTTCAGCATGGCTGTCCCCTTCTCATCATTCTTCAGATCTCTGTGTAAAAGCTCCCTTCTCAGAGGGGGCATCTGGAGTGATCCCACCTAAATTAGGCCTCTGCTCCTATTCTTTTCTAACAGCACCATGACTAGCTCCTTCAGAACACTTAACACCTGTCCACACTTCCATGTGATCTTAGAGTTAGCATAATACATAACACAACTATAAAACTATAAAATCAGTAGACATGCACTGTGTACCAGAAGAAATCATCTCGAAAACTGAACAA